>NC_141687.1:178270982-179558332 GCF_964263255.1 Lissotriton vulgaris | reverse complement strand
AACTTTGGGACATTTCGATGTGCACAAGAAGACAATATTGACTACTGATGCTAGTATACTTGGGTTGGGGGCTGTTCTTTCACAAATGGTTGATGGCACTGAGAGGATCATTGGTTTTGCATCTCGGTCACTGAAGGGCGCCGAGGAGCGTTATTCGGTGATCGAACAGGAGGCTCTGGCCTGCTCATGGGCCATCAAACATTTTAGATTTTATTTGTGGGGTCTGCCATTTATTGTTAGGTCGGACCACAAACCCCTTGTACAGTTGTTTTCTTGTAGGAATGTTGAATGCACCACTCCTAGGATCAAGAGGTGGGTGGAAGGACTCATGGAGTACAATTTTTGTGTAGAATACTTACCTGGTCTTAAGAATATACCTGCTGATTTCCTTTCGAGATAGCCTTTAGAGAAGCATATGGTGTGTGATTCTGAGCCTCAGAGTGTTTCCTGGGTGAAAGTCAGCATTGAATGAGGTGGAATGGAAAAACTGTTTTTCAAGTGACCAAGCTAGAGCTGTAGTTATGGAGTTTACAGTAAATGGTTGGCCGGTATTGAAAGATGTTCCTGATTCAGCTAAAGGTTATTGGAATGTGAGAGATGAGCTAAACATTGTACAGGGTGAGTTATTTCGTGGTGACAGGTTGATTCCTCCATTGATGATGAGAGAGAAAATAATAAATTTGGCACATGAGGGACATCTTGAGCGCAATCTTACGAAAGCGAGGATTAGGGAATCCTATTGGTGGCCTGAATTGGACCGTGAAGTTGAGTCAGCTGTTGGAGATTGCACCATTTGTGCTGGAAATGATAAGTCGAGGAAGGTGAGAACCACCCCTCTTTCACCTGTTGCTATACCGGAGCGTCCTTGGTCTAAACTGGCTGTGGATATAGTTGGTCCTTTTGATAATTTGGCTCCCTCTGAGAGGTTTGTTGTTGTCCTGGTGGACTATACGTCAAAATGGTTATCTGCTTCTTGTATGGGTTCAGTGTTAACCAGAAACATTATTGAGTTTCTGAAGGATGCCTTTACTTGTGAAGGGATTCCTGATAGCCTTGTTTCTGATAATGGGGTGCAATTCACCTCACAAGAAATGGCAGATTTTTTTGAGTGATTTGTCTATCACCCATCAAAGAACTGCTCTTTATGCTCCCCAGGCAAATGGTTTGGTCGTGAGTATGAATAGATTAATTAGAGCTTGTGCCCAGACTGCATTATAAATGAGGGTTCCACTTAAGCCGATTCTCAGAGAAAAATTGTGGACGCACAGGAACACTCCTAACGGTGTGACTGGTTTTTCCCCTTTTAAAAAATTGAAAGGGAGAGTGGCAGGTTCTAAATTGAATCCTTTGTGGTTAGGTGTAAAAGACAGAGGTTGTGTGGTCAATAATTGGAGAGTGAAGAATTATCAGGATAATTACAAGCGGAGGTTTGATTTCAAAAAAGGGGCAAAGAAGAGTTCATGGAAAGTTGGTGATTTTGTTTTCGTAAAAAAGGCAGTATGGTCACCAAAAGGTGAATCTAAGTACTTTGGGCCTAGACACATTGTGAAAGTTATGAAAAATGTTGTTATGCTTGCAGGGGGAGATGTTTGGAGTATGTTTCGGTTGTCAAAATGTGGAGAGGAGGATGGTAAGCTGAAATGTTCTGATGGTTTTGTAAAACCGAAATGTTTCAACAATTTGTCACACAATGTTCCTTTTCGCAGCACTAGAGCTAGAAGACCTCCTTTGTATTTACAGGATTATTGTTTTAAGTAACATATTATTTTTCCTATCCTGTATCATTCCTTCAATATCATTGTTTGTTTTTGGTTCATTTTCTTTTATATCATTTTTCTATTTATGTTTAATTTATTATATTTTTTATTATGATAAGGGAGATGTGTTTTATCTTCTCCTTTAAAGTCTAGCATTCTTTGCTAGGAATGTTACATGTCATCAAGGGATGTTGATGGTCAAGCAGAAGCCAGTTGTAGCCTGGACTTTGCTGTTACTACTTGCCTCCCTGGTGGGTGTAAATAAAGCTACCCTGAACCATCTCTACGTGTGTATCATCGTTTTATTAAACGTTGTTCTGACTAAGAATCCTTCCTGTTCCTTCACAGGACAACCTTTAGTAAATTGAACAACTTCTAGCCTTGGAGTACATGTATATGTTCAAAAACCTAATTCAGAGTTTGTTTCCACCAACAACAAGATTTTCTTAGATACTTCTCTTGTGTTCTCTCAGGTCCTTCTATACAAATGCATAGGAAAACAGATGGGTCTCTGTAGGGAAATCCAAGATCCAAGTAGCAAGGTTGCTGAACCAACATTTGATCATGATTGCTTGGCAAAGATGTTATGTGCCACAAGGGAAGTTCTACTGAAACATCCAAGATGGCTGACATCTCTCCAGATTATGTGCGAGTCTATGGCTGCTCGGAATTGTAGTATGTCAGTGTGATGTTGTGTAGTGTGTTCTAAGTGCACATGAGCCCTCCGCAAACAGTGTAGTTGATGCTACCATCCTTCCCTTCACTGAAAGAAAGTTGTGTGAGTGGGTTTGGAGTATAGTTCCCTTGGATTCGTCCACTTCCCAGCTGTAAGCAAAACCTGAAGCCCCGTTTCCTGACACTGCACCCCTCGAGCCCTGTGGTCTCATCTGTGTACCTGGTTAAGCCTCAGTCTGCCTCTTGGGCCCAGGAATCTCCCATTGGTCTGTGTGCCCTTTGACTATCTGGAGTGCTGCAAAGCCTGCAACCTTCAGCTCTGAACTTCACTTTTGTCTGACTCAAGTGAGCCTGCACTGAAGGGGGTCTCATTGTCATGTGCAGCCGGCAAGAATCGCTGAAAAGAACAAAGTATCCAAACAGCTTCCAATGCCAGTCTGCTTCCCCTTAGTTGGTCTCCCAGTCCACCATGCTTCCTGGTTCCACGTGAAGGAGAAAGGGTGGCGCTCTAGCCCGGCCTGTGAAAACGTGGCCATCCTGGGCTCGGTTGCCTCTGCACCCCAGGGTTTTTTTTCTTTGTTTTACCAATGCATCCCTCACCCACCTCTTTCCATTACACTGCTTCTATCCCATCCCTACCTCCCCCCATAGATTAACATTATCTTCCAATTGGATTGCGGCAAAGCAGCCTAGCGTTCAATGGCCAGTGCACTCGCCCTAGGAAGACAGAAAGGAATACCGATTTCAAAGCTTGCATCATGTGTACAAATAGTGTGCATGCGTGGACTGTCATAACTGTAGCACCAAAACAAGTTCTAAGAGCTTTAAGAATGGTGTTCATTGGTCTGGCTTTCTGTTGTAGTTGTTTTAAAATCCAGGACATACCATCAAGGCTCAAAAAAGTCAGATCAGCTGCTAGAATTGACTGGTCAAAGTCTGAACCACCATAAACTGCTATTTTGACTTCTGCAAGTGGCCATTATACTATGTCCGCCAAAACCTGGCATCTCCAAGTTGCTCAGAATGCTTCAGCTAGATTGTAGAAAGTGATCTGTATTAGGAGATGCAGACCCCAATCTGAGGCCTAACGCCACTTCCACATAAAAGTGCGCTATCTCTGCCTACCCCAAAGATCCATCCATACAAAAAAAAAAACTAATTTCTTTCAATATTCCAATATATACCCTGGTGCACCCTTTCTTCTTCTAACCAAACTATATGCAACATCCACAGCTACCCGGTGTTCAGTATGCAAATGTGTGGCATTTGTCTGTTTTCAGTTTGCCCGCGTCCTATTTACTTGCAATGTGTGCGACGCTTTGAGCGACGCTTTATAGCAAGCAGCCAAAAAGGAAAACTGGGGCAGTTAAGAAATCTCCAGTCTTGTTTTAGTCTTTCAACTGGTGCATTTGAACTTGTATACTTAGAATGTGACTGGCAAAATCTGAAAATGCAAAAAAACAGGTTAGATTATCTACTGCCACCGTGTGTGGGGAAACCTGTGGCCTCTGCAGTTTTACCAAGGCAATGCCCAACTTATTTTTTACTTTGGTTTTGGACTGCCCCCATCCAACTCCACAAGCAGGTTGTTCTGCCACAAATCTGGGCCCTGAGAGCAGAGCTTTATTAGGTCTTGTTAGAGCCAGCGCATGAGCTGCTCTGGCAAGAAATTTAGTAGCTGGTTTTAAAAGTGCTACCTACAGGCTTTTGCCGGCCACTATCTTGCTATTACACACACAAGCGTGTGCCGTGCACAGCTGCTATCTGGCTTGCTGTAACGGCTCATTAAGCCTTACAGCGGGAGGGTGAATTCCCCTCCCCTCTCCTACCCCCCTCCCTTCTCCCACTCCCTTCTCCCACTTGCTTTTTTCTGTTCTTCTCATTTTTACGGCACGTTCTAACATTGTACTTTTCCGCATATTGATGTTGCAGCCTGTCGTTCACAGAAGACGAACCCCTGCTGACCCCATGGGAGGTCACAAAAGTCGTGTCCGCACCTGTGTTGCTTTGGGATATTTTTTTCGCACACTGGAATCAACTCGTTGAGTGAGTAGCCAAGGCCCTCGGGCAGCGATTTCTTGCAGCCTGCCTACAATCCATTGTGGGGAGCTGTTGAACTTTTATAACTAACTGCTGTCAAACTAGAAACAGCTCAAATTCAAAAGGTAAATGGAAACAAGGCTTCAGAATTTATTGGCAAAAAATATATAATTATCTCTCAAAATCAAGTCTACGTTGCACAAACAATGCCAATATATTACGCACAAACAAAACAATTTCTATGCAAGATCATTTAGTTTTACTTAAATGCTTTATAATACGCATTATTTACACATTAATGAGATTTGCAACACCCCTTTTATGGTAGAATTGTTGATTTGTTCCCGAGTATCCTTGAACACGAATTTAGCCTAAAAAAAAATTCTATTACAGGGCAGCAAATCCTTATATAAGCATTCCTTCTTACAAGAGAGGATGCTGAATGTACAGATGCTTAGGCAGGGCTTTAAGTTGCGCTTTTAGGATAAAACTAGTCCGTGGCTACCTTATTCTCTCCTATGGGTGCCCTCCAGATTTCACACTCCCCGCGCCCTCCCTCCCCCAACAGCCAGAGCTCCCTACTTTGGAGCTGGGGAACCAGGAACCAGCCAGGTTTGAGTCTCTGCGTCGGCTCAACATCCTGAGGTTCTGGGCAAATCACTTCATCTGGCCGTGCCTCCTACCAAAATCAAATGTGTACTTGTGTACCTAGTTTATATAAAACTTTTAAACAAAACTGAGCTTTATCTACCTAGCATCAAGCCCAAGTCCTCATGGGCTAGGTTTACTAGACTTCATTCCACCGGGACATCTCGTTTCCGCTCTTTGGCTTTAATTTGATAAATGTATGCATTCCCGGAGTTACAAAACATGCTATAAAGGTTTAGTTGGACTGAACTGTAGTGTAGTTCCTAGTTTCCCACTAGGCCCTGCGCATTGGAATAACATAAACAGTAGTATCGACGTGGAACTGCAGATATTCCAGGCCTCCACTGACTATGCTAAACTTAATTGGGTTGTGTTACCAACTAGCTCAGAGGTCACTGGAAACTTTCTTCTCTGCATAGGAAGTGATCAGCTTCCTTGGCACAGACAAGAAGGGATTCAGTTTTCCAACAACCGTGCAACATGACAACTTTGCTCCTCAGATCAAGAGTCAATCTCTAGGGTCGTGTGAAACAATAGACATGTATTTCACTCAGTCAGTCTAGTGCAGTTTACTTTCACGAGATGTAGAGAATAGAGAGACGGGCGTTTGTCAATAAAGGGTTAACATTTATTGAACAGTCTTTCTTCTCGTACAAGAGAAATGAATTGCCACAATTGCAATAATTGTTATTATAAAAAGTACGTACAGTAAGATAAGTATTGCGAAATAGAACTGTAAAAGCATTGATATGGTTTCTTAGCCATACAATGGTTTAAAAGTAATAAAACATATATACAGTCATATATACATTAGGCTAACATACTCAACTGGTGCTTCTAACTAAGCCTACCCCAGTGTGCCTGACCTAAGCCTAACACGTGAAAAGGGGAGTAAGTAAGTAGCTTAAGTTAAGTTGGTTTTGCCAAGGTTTGTTTCAAGAATTCTCGTCTAAGGGTTTAGTCAACACCATACCTCTGAATAGAATGATGGAGGATTGGTATCTCCTTCAGGGGTCTCTCTCGATATCCCAGTCACCCGCGAGGGTAAACCGGAAGCGCTGGGACTGGATTTCTCTGCAGGAGAAAGGCAGCGGCTTCTCTTCAGCGCGTCGAGGAAGGAGGGGGGACAGCGTCCGCGGGCAGCTGGAATCTGCTGGATGTCTTCGCAAAGGGACGGCTGTTCAGCTCCTTAAGCGTACTGCACCATAGGTCGCGCTTTAGCAGCGATAATGGTATCAGCAGCTTCACCACCACAGGATAGCAGGCTGCAGCGACAGAGTGCTAGATTTACCAACACGGGGTCGTGCAGGCAGCTGGCTTCAGTAGCTCGTACAACAGGCGATTGCTTAAGGCAACGTTGGTAATATTTATACCTGACAGGTGCCGGGTTTGACGCAAGTTTGCTGGACATAAGACGTCAATTAAAGATGTCACTAGGAAGTGATAGTTATCAGTTGCTCATTAGAGTTCCATTACTAATCAAAACATAGCAAGCGGGGATTTCCAGGTTTGCTAAGTTTTTATCTTGTTGAAGAACTCGGAGTGTTATCTAGGAATATCAGATAGTGACTGCTGCTCTGTCATTGCACTAATTGGTCGCAAAGGAAGTGGCAGAGGGAACTATGCTGGAATGTGGCTCTGTTCGTGTGAGGCCAGAGATGACTTTTCAGAAAATCGCACTTGAACGGTTATGCCAATATAGGGAATAAATGGATTTATAGCCGAATAGGGGCATAAGGTCACAGTATCGATCAGGAACCTAGATAAACACGCAACAGAACCAATTCAAGAAGCACACCTGAAAATATTAAACAGTAAAAGGAAATCTCAGGACTGGGTCCTGGTGCTTGGACTCCTCTGTTAACTCTGGTCATTGCATAAATGTGGTCACTCCCGAAGAGTGAAGACAAAAATTAAAATGAGGGAGGGTGGTAGCAGCGCCCGGCAGCTAGAGCGACTAAGTGAAACCGGATATATACATTTTAAAATGTTCTTTTTTGAAAATGTTACTTGTAATGGAAGACACGAGTTCAGTCCAATTGCTTGTCCGGTGTAACATATTGCATTCTGACATTAATAATTTTGAGGTAAAGTAAGCGAAGCCAGAGCCCCAGTCTTTTGGTTCCCTGGGATGTGTGGTGTGGGTCAAGTTCCAGCACCATTAGTAGCACATCCCATCCTGTGCTCTGGGTATCCCCCCTTTGTGCGTCAGCAAACATCAATCTGCGAACAACGCCTTGTCAAGCTACCACTGGCGGTGCGGAGGGTACCTTCTAGTGCATCGTAATCGCCAGTTGAGCCAATGCCACTCCCAATTTCCACCAGATGCACCATCATTCAAGCCCTCATCACCAGCCGCTTGGACTACAGGAACGCATTCTATGCAGGAATCGCCATACACCTCCTGAAGAGACTGCACACCATCCAGAACTGACGCATCCTCGACCTCCCCAGACTGACCCACATCAACCATCACCTTAAACTCTACTGGCTCGCAGTCCATAAGAGATGCCAATTCAAGATTCTGACCCACGCCTACTAAGCCCTGCACAATCTAGGACCAGCATACATCAACCACCGCCTAAGATTCCATCAACCCTCCAGACTCCTGCGCTCCAATTCCTTCTCGCTCACACACATGCATCCGCTGAAGCCACAGTGGAAGACGCTCCTTCTCCTACCTCACCGTGCATTCCTGGAACAGCGTCCCTTTCCATCTTTGGGCCTTGCCCTCCCTCCAGCAATTCAACAAGCATTGGCATAGCCAGTAGGTCTCGCCTTTGAGACCTTATAAGTATATAGTTATGCAGCACAATGTCCTCTGTGCAACAACATTAACTGTTGCATGGCTAAACAGTTGTGATGAGTTTCATCTTAGTCAGTCTGCTGATTGCCAGGCCTCAAGTACAAAAGCGCTGCGCCTCTACAGCAACAACATAAACCAGCAACTCTCGAGGCCTCGAAGGTCCACTGGACTCCAGGATACAAGACGAGTCTGTCTCAAGACTCATGTAAGCCTACTCCTGGTTTGGGGGTTCTGGTCCTCATGCTTCAGTCGTTCGTGGTGAGGTCCGGCACACACTTGTGGCCAATCAGTGAGAGGAGGAGGCCTACCCAACCTCCGGGGAAACAGCGGAGACCTTCAAGAATGTCATAAAACCTGGGTGCCCCCATGATCAGCACAGTTCAGCTCCGCTTAATTTGTTAGTCTGTGATTGTCTGACAGTCACGTGCGGTGATGTGGGGACATTATCACACTGTGTTATTCTAACATGAGATGTCTGGCACTATGCAGGACTGTAATACTGCAGGAGACTGCCGCTCCAGCTGTTTTACAATTATGGGACTTTGATTACGGAACTCGCTCCTACCTAGACATTCACTAAACGAATCAGCTGGCCTACAAAAACACAGGAAAACACACATTCTTTCTTAAACCTCTGTTTAGGTTCGGAAGCGTCCAGGGGTGCTTCAGTTTGTGGTACTCTGTGAAACGAGTGTCTGTTCATGCATACTACTCAGTTTCCTTAATTGGCACAAACATTTTCACAAACCCTTCTGCCCTAACTTCTCTGCAGATGTTGATGTGTGCCAAAGTTGGATGTACTTAGCCATTGTCTTGCACACAGCCTTCTGCTGTCATGGCTACCGTGTACCTCGACCTTTTGGCGTCCTTGTTTTTCCCCCTAAGTATTTTGCTACCATGGCATCTTACTGTATAAAGAATAACTGTAGTTATTCTAGACTGGCATTTAGAACCCGGAGGAAAGGTCCGAGCCTGGAGGCCATCTGATACTGGTGGACAGGGATCACTTCCTCGGAGAAACAAAGTACGGATAGAGGGAAATCACTTCGAGGCAGGATAGTGATAGGTGTTGATGGTCCCCACCCGAGAGGAATGTGTCGTAAGTGTAATAAAGACAAAGCATTGGTACCAGGCTTCCTTTGATGTGTTCCGCTCTTATAATAATAATACTGGATTTTATACAGCGCGAACAGCTACTTCACGAGGAGGTGTCCCGGCGCTAGTAGAACACAGATAGCTTGGGGCAAAGATAGGAGAACTAGCGTGGCTGGGTGAAGAGCCAGGTCTTTAGCATCTTCTTAAAGCAGGGTTCGGATGGGGCCTGCTGGATTGCTTGTGGTAAGGAGTTCCACAGAGCGGAGACGTTTGCTGAAAAGGTACGACCGCCAAGGCGGGCCTTTTTTAGCTCGCGGGACGACCAATTGGACACGGTCATTAGACCGTAGTGCGCGGCTTTGGGAGTATCTTGGAAGGCGTTTTTTTAGGTAAAGTGGGCAGGAGCCATGCAAAGATCTGAACGCAAGCGTCGGAGCTTTGAATTTTATACGGTTGGCCACTGGGAGCCAGTGCAGGGTTCGAAGATGCCGAGAGACTGACTGCTTGAAAGGGATTCGCAGTAGCAGTCTCGCAGCCGCATTTTGAACTACCTGAAGTTTGTGGGTCAGGTATTTTGGGAGGCCCAGGTATAGACCATTGGCATAGTCCAGCCGTGAGGTGACAGTTGCATGGACGACCATTTTCCTGCAGCTCTCCGGTAGAAGTCTAAGAATTTTTCGGAGGTTTCTTAGCTTGCTCAAGCAGCACCTGGCCACTTGTTGGATATGGGAAGTAAAGGACATTTTATCATCCCATCTCACTCCAAGGTTTTTTGCCGAGTGACTGGGCGAGGGGGGGGGGGCCCCATCTCCAAAGGCCACCAGAGATCTGGGGCGGGGGTGGGACCCTTGCCGAAGAAGATGACTTCGGTTTTATTGGCATTTAGTTTTAATTTATTAGTATTCATCCAGTGAGCAATGTCCTGGAGACAGCCTTTAAAGTTTGAGAAAGAGTCCTGCGTCATCTCAGAGTATGGAAATACCAACTGGGTGTCGTCGGCATATGAGATTGCCTTGACACCCCAGTTGGCAATTAGCGTAAAGAGGGGGGCCAGGTAGATGTTGAACAAGAGAGGGCTGAGGGCCGAGCCCTGCGGGACTCCACAGCTGAGGGTTTTGGGTGTGGAAGAAATCGTCCCAAGTGCCACCTTCTGCGTTCTCTGAGATAGGTAGGAGTTTATCCACCCCAACGCTCTGTCTTGAATGCCTATCTCTGCCAGCCGGCTAAGTAATCTGGCGTGGTCCACCGTACCGAAGGCGGCCGACAGATCCAGGAGTACCAGCATTGCTGAATTTCCTGCATCCATCGACCACCTCACTGATTCGGCTACCTCTATGAGCGCTGTTTCTGTGCTAAAGCCGGGCCGAAAGCCAGATTGAGTTTCATGTAGAATGTTGCTGGTTTCCACAAATTTACTCAGTTGGCGTTGTATAACTTTTTCCAGCATTTTTCCCGGGGCGGCTAGGAGGGATATTGGGCGGAGATTCGTGAGGTCATCTGGGTCCCCATTTGGTTTTTTCTTTAGGGGAAGGAGAGTAGCATGCTTCCAGACGTCTGGGAAAATTCCTGACGTGATGGAAGAGTTCCAAATACATTGAAGTGTGGGAGCTACCGAGTCCGCTATGGCACTCCATAGTTTAGCTGGACAGGGGTCGTCAGGTGAGCCGGATTTGCAGCGGCTGAGTTCCTGCCTCACCTCATTCAGGGGGATATGCATGAACTGGGTGAGGGTTTCTCCTGGTTCGCCATTGTTCGCTGTGTCCTGCTTCACAGTATTTATTACTGGGCCAAAAGAGTCGTACGCTTTCTTAATTTTGTGATCAAAGTATTCTGAAATTTGCTCGCATAGTATAGGTGTGGGAACAACCTCTCTTTCAATGCATTTAGGTTTGAAGAAGGACTGTACCACTTTGAAGACTTGTTTACTGGACTGTTCTGCCTGTAGAATCGAGTCTGCGTAGAAGCGTTTTTTTATTATTTCTAATGGCTTTCCGGAATTTTTTGGAAGCTTCCTTATATCTAGTTTTTTCTTCTAAACCGTAGTTTACTCTCCAGAGTCTCTCCAGTTTTTTACATGCCGCTTTCTCCTCCCTAAGTTCCTGCGAGAACCAGGGAGCTGAGGGGGATTCTCTTTTTGATAGAGCCCGAGAGGCTGGGGCAATGGAGGAAACCATCTTTCCTATCCATTCATTGAGTAGTATAGCATCCGTATTGGAATTATTTGTCAAGGAGGGGGTGGTTTGCGCCAGGACCGGGACCATGGTATCAGGGGTCAGTTTTTTCCATTGCCTTTTCATAAAGTAGCATTTACTTGACGCCGGGATGTCATTCAGTATGTTCAGAGTAAATGGGACGAGTGAATGGTCTGACCATATCAGAGGGAGAGGTGTTTCAGACCTCACATTCTTGATATTAGCAAAGATGAGATCAATAGTATGGCCCCCAGTGTGTGTAGGGCCCTCATTGATCAGTCTGAGGCCGGCAGCATCTAACGTTGTTCGGAGCAGCTCTGCCATGGCGCAGTCTGCTTTATCCATGTGGATATTGAAGTCACCTACCACTAAAAAAAGGGGGTGGAGGAGCGAGCTCTGTACAATCGTGTCTAATAAGGTAGTTAGATAGGGGTCCGCGCCGACCGGGGGGCGATATATCACTAGTCCTGCTAGTGAGAGCTGAGGGCTCACTTGGAAGCAGACGTGGAGACCTTCAATTCCTTGGATAGCAGTGGGGGCTGAGGATGTCAGTATTAGATGCTCTTTGAAAATAATAGCTACACCACCGCCTCTTTTTGTCCCAGGGCGGTTGGCGAGGCATATTTTAAATCCCAGAGGGATTGCAAGAGCGATGGAGGTCAGGTTATCCTCCTTGATCCACGTTTCAGTTAAGAACAGGATATCCCAATCCTGCTCTTCTAGTAGAAGCCAGACCTCATCTGTGTGTTTGGCGAGGGATCTACAGTTAAGTAAGCCCGCCCTGAGGCTAGTTTGAGTTGGGGATTTGGGATTGGGGGGGTATCGCGGGGGCAGCGCTGCCAAACGCTATCCCGCAATTGCTACAGGTTTGAAGGGGGTCGAAGGTTATAGGGTCTATAGAGTGAGGGCAGCATTTGGATGGGGGATTGAATGCCTTTAGGTCCTCACCTGACCACGCTATCTGTCCACCTTGTGTTCCGCCACCGGCAGCATGTCTGGCCGCGGTCTGGTCGCGGATGGGCGCAGACGGGCTTGCCTTAGGCGCGCCTTCGGCGCGCAAGCGGCGCTCCCGCTGCGCTCGTCCGCTGCGCTTCCGGTGGCAACACATAATAAGTAGAGGTGGAGGAAGGGGTGTGGCCTAACGGGTGGTGGGCGTGGCCTGCGTGTCCCAGGGGAAGGCGTCCACACCAGGAGTATCACGTGGCACAGGGGCTCGAGGTACAATTGTATTGCTTCACAAAGTATACACTCAAACAGGGTAAAACTGTATTAAAATCACATCATTTTACACAAAAAATTTTAAAAAGTCGCTAGGGTGACTCTCCCGGCTTCCGCCTCAAGAGGTCTGAAGTTCTGCCTCGCGCACAGCTAGGCGCACTATTTAAATGCGCGTCGCAAGGGGCGTGGCCTAACAGGTGGTGGGCGTGGCCTGCGTGTCCCAGGGGAAGGCGTCCACACCAGGAGTATCACGTGGCACAGGGGCTCGAGGTACAATTGTATTGCTTCACAAAGTATACACTCAAACAAGGTAAAACTGTATTAAAATCACATCATTTTACACAAAATAATTTAAAAAAGTCGCTAGGGTGACTCTCCCGGCTTCCGCCTCAAGAGGTCTGAAGTTCTGCCTTGTTTGCATGATGTGTTTATCTAACCCCACACACCGAATCTGCTATCTTGGAAAAGAGGATCACTTACCCTTATTCAAGATGCAATTTTGCAAGACATGCACTGGGCGCTGATATATTTGTAGAGATGGTGCCCACACACATAAAAAAAGCGGCACCCATCTTAAGGGGGGGAGGGATGGAGGGGGGAGATCTGGCAGATCCACCGAATGTAGAAGTATGATTCCTCATACACGCAGGCACAGCTCAATCATAGAAATAGATGGAGACCAATGCAAATCTGCACAACTCTCAATTAAATTTCGAAATTGAAAAAAATAGATGAACCAGCAAGAGAAATTACATAAGGCAGAGTGTCTCTTGTCAATAGTGCAAATACCTAAACAACACTGATTAGTGTGACGAGTCACACAGCACAGTAAACAAAATGTATAGAGATGGTGCTCCTCACTATAATGCAGTGGTTTTTCCAAATCCACCTACACCATTTGAAACAACAAAAAGATATACGCAAGGTCCCTGGTGGGCAGATTAGATTGAAATGTTTGATGATTTTATTGAAGCCTAAGGCAAAACTGCTGGCAAGCAAATCATAAAGTACATAGACAACCTTGAAAGGGTAGTAGCAGAGGCCACCAATAAGAAACAAACCTGACCATGTTGAATATGAGAGACAACTTTTTAATAAGGCCAACCAAATGAAAGGCGAAAGCATGAATGATTTTCCAGTTGGCCTAGAGACTTTGCTCAAACACTCTAAATGAAGTCAACTAAATGATAATGGAGACATACGTATGTGCATCTTAAATAGCTGTCTATTTAGATCCTTTATCCAAGAATGCTTGAGAAGCACACTGACAAGACCATATGCCAGTGATCACCGAGCAGAGGAAAAAGGAGATAAACGAGCAGCAGCGATGGAGATTGGTGAGATGACAACAATGGCATTATGGGTATGAGAAGTACAAGACAAGGTGGGAAACTTCCAGCCGCAGTCATGGGCCAAGTAAAAGAAGGGCCAACAAACATGCTACCTCTGTGGGGTACTGTAACCTCATGCAGGTTGCGGGCGTGCAATCTGACGTATCTCCAAAGGATCTGGAAACGAAAACCACTTCACAACGGTGTGCCGGAGTCGTGAATACTATCTGAAAACAAGCAATGACACTTGCGCCAAAGCTGGAGGCACATTTCAGGCAAAAAGTATGTGCTCAAGGCCCTAAAAAGGAAGATCATCAGCCTCACCCTTTTAAATATCATTGGTTTCTCATCCCTCAATACAAAGCAAAGAAGACTGCGTATTTATGCTGCCAGTCCGATGCACTTTAGCCAATTTATATGTGGGATTCCACCAGGCACCTTTTGTGGTAGACACCGTGCTATATTCATGAACGTCATGGGAGTTGATGTAGTGGGACAAATTAAATGCAAGCCAAAGCTAGAAGTCTCCAACATCAAGATACACGTGTGACCATCTTCAGATACACATGGCATGGCTTCAACTTTAAGGTAAAAAGGGAGGCATGGAGATAGATGTGCAGGAAGAGGAAGTAACTGCACCATATCTGCTATGTTTCGAGACTGCCACCACACTGGGATTGATGATTGTCAACCCTTCTGTAACAGAAATATCCCTCATCTCCTATTGTGAAGTGAAGTGCCCCACGATCATGCTAAAGGTGGATTTTTACACAGCTCAAGTGGTCGTGGACAGTGGACCTTCAATACACATACTGTTCACTCAAGATTCCCACACAATTAAACTACTACCAATGTTATGAAAAACTGTTGTATTGGTCTACAGCTGAACAACATCAAAACCACTCAATTGTCTGGAACTATTTGACACCACATTAGAATGTGTGATAACCATCAAAATCATTTATGTCCTGCAAGGAAGAATGCCTGCTTCATATGTACTTCATATGCAATGGAAGTACACAATAAAACAATATGGTATTTGGTCGAAACGGGTTATACAGGTTTTCAAACCAATAAAAATACAGGGAATAATTTAGGGAAACCATAGTGATAAGAGGTACATATAGGAAGAGATAGAGAAGCAAGTTGCAGGAACCAGAATGTTATTGTAAATAGTAAATGTAATAGTATGTCAAGGAGGATTCAAAGGACATAGTAGGTAGTGAGTGTTAAAGAAAAGGGGGGGAGAGGGAGGGGACAAGAGAAAAAGGGGGGGGGGGGTTGAATGGGGGAACAGGTAGTAGTCTAAGGAGGGAGGAGGAGAGGTAGCCAGAAAGGTGATCCGGGATTTAGTTTCCCCAAAATTTAGTTAGCAAATGAGTTTTAAGGTCATTTTTGAATCTGGAGTAAGGGGTTGCATCGAAGGTCTTTGGGTAGGGCATTCCAAATGGTAGGGGCCTTACCAGAGAAGGAGCGGGATTTCGAAGCAGCTTTTTTGAGTAGGGGGGTATGAGAAGAAGAGTGTTGATGCTTCTCAGTGTTCTGGTACAGCCAGCTTTTTTACATTTAGTTGAGAGGTAGGATGGGGTCTTCTGGTAAAGGGCTTTGTGAGTAATACAGGCAATATTATATGAGGATCTGCCTGTCAAGTTCCGATAGTATCAAGTGGCATGCTTAATGCTAAAAGTGTGAGTTCCACCAAATTAAGTTAACATTTTTCAGGCTCATCGTCTCGGAAAAGGGCATGGAGCTTGATCCAGGAAAGGAAAAGGCATTTGCTGAAACACCTTCACCCAAAGAGATAAGAGATAAGTTACCTTATGTCAATTCTGAAAATGGCCATCCTGCTGCGCAAAATGTCATATTTGAGCGTGTTCCTCCGAGATCTCATAAAACAGATATGAAATACGCGTGGTCCACAAAGTGAGGAAAGCTTAAGAAGATGAAAGTGACCACCTCAACTTTAATGGTTTACTTTGACTCGACTGCACATAGACATGACTGTTTGCAGGTCCTGTAACACTGAGAGCAATACTAGAACAACATGAGGAAGGACGAAGCTCACCACCACCACAAGTGGTAGCGTATCCCAG
Organism: Lissotriton vulgaris; assembly: GCF_964263255.1. Classification (NCBI taxonomy): domain Eukaryota; kingdom Metazoa; phylum Chordata; class Amphibia; order Caudata; family Salamandridae; genus Lissotriton; species Lissotriton vulgaris. Next base: position 179,542,477 of record NC_141687.1, on the reverse strand, counting down.
CGGGAGCTTATAAGGCACTGGAAGAGTCTGCTCTCAACCTGAGAAAGAGACCCTTCCAGTTGTAAAGTCTTACAGTTTTATGACGTCTTCTATGGTGAGAGATTCACAAATGCCGTTGATTACTAAGCACTGGTAACCATCTATGGAAATCCCAAAGTAAGGATGCCAGCCAGGACTGATAGGCAGAGAGTAGAACCGTAGGAATATGGCTACAAATTAGTTCAGAAACTGGGGAAAAGAGCAGAATCAGGCTGATTACTTCTCTCTATACACACTCCAAGGAAGCCGTTCAATGTACCTACACTTTCTGGTACCAGTAAACATACCAGAGGCACTGTCGCAACAACAAGTTATTGACTTAACCAATGATGATGAAAAATTAGTCCGTTTTCGCAGAAAATGAAACAATTGAAGGATGAGAATGCAGGCTATCAGGGTACTGATGTAGAAGAAATCACTGAATGTTACCACCTCCTCTAGGAGCTGTCTATTATAGCAGGTCTCATCCTATATGGATAGTGACTAATTCTACCTAGAAGCTCGAGGAAACAGGTAGTGGATCTTTACATAGAGGACACATAGGGATTTTTCCTACAAAACAAGTGATTTGGGAAGGTATTTGCAAATGTCTGAACACCCTGACAAGGTGTGGACCCTTGTAGAAATTGATTTCCTTGGCCCCAGGATTCGTTAAATGCCTATTAGTGATACTGGACGAATATTCTTGTGTTCCACTGGTAAAGATCAGAGGCATCCACAGGGCATCCAAGGAAACAGTAGTACAGAATGACCTATTTGCGGCAAGTGACATTCCAGGTGCCATAAAGTAATAAAGGGCCAGATGTAGGAAGGCTATTACCGGTCGGTAACGGCCGAAATCGGCCGTTACCAACCGGTAATAGCCTTTTCAGATGTAGGTGGTATATTTACAGATTCTGTAAATAACGAATCAGTATTTACCGAATCGGTAAATGACATGTAGGAAGCACTTTAAAGAGTGCTTCTGTGCTTTAAGGATTCGTTATTTACCACCAACTATTAATTACCTACATCTAGCCCAAAATGATTTCCTTAAAAGCCTTACAGGTCAATATTTGACTGTAACCCCCCACTGGGCCTCAGGCAGAAGGAATAGTTGAGCGGTTCCTTGGCACCCTGAAAAGGGTGTTCAATAACCTGAGGCCAAAGCAGTGACACAAGGTAAGGGTATACAGAAACATTCCACACAAGAGACTTAGAATGTCACCTGACGACATTCCAAAGGAGTCCCCAAAGGCAAGGGTGACTGGATGCTGATCTGGCAGCTTCAGAAAAAGAATTCTGAAACCCCTATGGAATCTCGGAACATCTCCAAAAGAAAATCACTGCTGCTAGCAATGGCTTGTATTTCAAACTAGCCAACATCATCGAATTTAGATTGTAAAAATGAACGCAGCAGTCCTCAGGAGATGACGCATATCTATCCTGCAGCACCAAGCACAAGTGAAGTGCCTACTACCACCTCATAAAGCCTGACTGCTGGGACACGTCACCGACTAACTGAAGACATGTAACACAAATATCTACTTGAAGTAGTTGGAGGTAGAACCCACGGACTGGTGTTCAACTGATACCACTGTGACCACTTCCTGGGGGAAGGAGAAGACAGGAAGTGGCTGTATAAAGGTAAATGACATAGAGGAAGGGTAGGGATGGGTGTGCTAGGGCATAGGCTAGCTCACCCATCTGTAGAAGAACGAGTACTAAGCAATGTTCTGTATATTCAGAAAAAACTGAGCATAATAATTACCTGGCTTTGTGTGATCTTTCCCACTCTGTTTTTCCATGCTGACTGCAAACACAACAGCAAAGAGTGTAAGAACATGGAGAGGGAAGTCAGTGGGACAAACCTGGCATCATTCATGTCTCGTCTACTGATAGTAGCTTCAATAAGGTGGGGTTGCGGGTGGATGAGTTGTGCTAAGAAAGATGGGTTCAATGGGTGTAATCTCCTAGTTCCTCAGGATTGGGTACTTATGAACACCCCCTTGACGCCTTTGTCAGCACCACAACAGAGAACAGACTTGTAGGGTTATGATAACCGGCTTAATTATTGCACTGTACTTTCAGATGGCAAACTTCACACAGAACGATACAGTGAATAGTCACCCCGTGGAGGTTCAAGATATTAGGTCCAACCGTCTTCTGCACGAATGCCGGTCCCGGCATTCACCAACAAAGGCACCGTGCTAAGCAGTGGCCGACAATAACACTCGAGTAATGAGTATGGTATGGTGGTACTCCTCAATTCGTCCTCCGCATTTGTGTCAGTCCCGACACTCTCCAACGGAGGGCAAAACACGGGATAAACGGCCGTTCAGGATAACCCTTGGACTGTGGCTTTAAGATCCAACGTAGAAGTTCTTAGTGTCCCTCCAGCTCGATAACCCTCGAGCAGGGACAGGCAAAATCCAACGAGTGTCTGTGTCCCTCTCGCTCGATAACCCTCGAGCGGGGACAGGCAAATGTACTACGAGAGTCGGTGTCCCTCTCGCTCGATAACCCTCGAGCGGGGACCGGCAAAAGTACAACGAGGGTCTGTGTCCCTCTCGCTCGATAACCCTCGAGCGGGGACAGGCAAAACGTACTACTACGAGGGTCGGTGTCCCTCTCGCTCGATTACCCTCGAGCGGGGACTTGCAAATGTGCAATGGAGATTCGTGTCCCTCACGCTCTATTACCCTCGAGCGGGGACTGACGTAAAGTACACGAGGGTCTGTTTCCCACACACCCGATAACCCTCGAGCGGGGACTGCGGCACTTAATCAGTAGAGACACTACAAACGGATTGCGGAACCCTTTCCCTGTGGGCTCTGACGCTTACCCAGTACCGCTGCCCTCTGCTGCGGAATCTCTGACCGGAATTAAAGTCTCACCTTCCTCGAAGCCCCGGCGGAGTGTTCTCACGACTTGCACACGGAATATCCGACGCCGGCCACTGCCTCCATGGTCTGTTTTAAGGCGGCGCGATCTGCGCTAACTCCGTGCGTTGCCCTCTGGGAACCGTAGTTCTTGGCGGGGTTTGTTCTGGGTGTTGTCGTTCCACGAACGGAACTATCCTGTTAGCTTGTTGTGGATGTTCCGGTTTGTGTCCTAACAATAGGTTCTTACTTTTTTTTTGTTGGATATATTTTTTTGTTTGTTTTTCAAAGGAATAACAATAGCATTAATAGGATTATCTTGTGGTGGTTGGTCAAGATGCGGTCCGTGTATTCAGACGAGCCCTCCCGAAGCACAGAGTAGAGTGGAGCACGGTTTGCCACTACTGGTGATCCGTCAGTGATCTTCCGATTCGCCAAGTTGTGCACCGATTGAGATCTGGCTTTTGACCCGCTGCCCCCTCTGCCCACCCAACCTCCCCCCCTGCCGAGCTGACTTGAGTGGAGAGTTGCAGAGAGTTTCCGGCGCTCACTCCTGCTCTGGCTGCCCGCTCCCCCGTTGAGAGGATGAGGTGAGGAGAGGAGGAGAGGAGGGGCGTGAAGGGGTGAGGAGCAGTGAAGCCATTGAGCCATTCAGCGTGAGCTGGAAATTGGCGCTATTTTATTGCGCTACGGCAGGCTACTGAAGGCAAAGCGAGGTGCGGTGTCCAGACAAGAGTGGAGCAGTGTGCAACGACGAGGGGCAACAACGAGGAGCCCTGTCTGGGGCTGATTGGAGCCAATTTTTGGGCTGATTGAGGGCTGACCTGGTGCTTGGAGCATACCTCTTGGCTACCAGCTAAGGAAAAGGAAAGAAGAGAGGAGAGGAGAGGAAAGTCGATCAAAAGGTCCGGAAGGTGCGGAGAGCATGAAGGGTCAGAGACAGGACCTTGGGCTGAGCATGAAAAAAGTGAGTAATCTCATTTCGAGAAGCCCTTCACCCCCTGTCACCCTCGCATTCACTACATTTATCAAGGCAAACAAAGAGTGTGTTAAATGTGCTAAATGTAATAGTTAAACCAGTAATTAAATTACCAATCAAAATAACAGAGTTTATCAGGCCGGCTTAGCAGCTCTTCGCAGTCGCCATGCAGAGGAAATAAACCAAAAGGGGGTCGCTGTGTTTTTGCACGAGTTAACCTTAACGACTACTCCCACTAAATTTGAGGGGACATTTGAATACGACATTTGAATACGAGGAGACGAGCAGACACAAGCAGAAACTGCGTTTATACTGCTTAAAGTAGTCAACCTAAACCCGGCACACAGACAAAAAAGGGGTCCTGGAAATAGAGCTTTTCGGAAAATGTTAGAAAAACGCAGAAAAGCTTCCAGTTCACACTGACTAAGGAAAAACCACACCTCCGGCATAATGAAAAAGTCAATAAACAAAATCCAACAAAGCGACCAAATACTGGATCACGAAGCGACCGAATACTGGATCAAGTCAAGTTTGTAAGGGGTATGAGGTCAGGTACAATTCGTCAAGCACCTACTCGCAAAATTGGGAAAAGAGTGCTTACAAAAGATCCAACCCTTACTTCAAGCAAAAATTTTAAAAAAGAGGAATCTACGTCACAAAAAGATAGGCTGGTTTCAGTTCCAACACTAGAACCAGCACCATTTAAGTTCAGGGGGAAGAACGTGAAGCAGAAATTCTACTTTTTAAAGGATCCAATGGCGGCAATTTACGCTCCCGCAGAAGAGGCACTTGGCTTGCAAAGTCCAATAATTCCAAAATACCTTATAACTCCAAAAAAATCAGGAGAAACAAGTCCTTTGCACTTGAAACCGCAAGCAAAACAACAACAAACAAGTAAAAATACTTTACAAAGTATGGTAAACGGTCAAGCAAAAAGCGTAGGAGCAGTTGATCAAGAGAAAACATCAATCAAAAGATGGCTGATAAAAACAACAGCACAGATACATCAGCCTTCGGTTTTGCCAGAAATAAGTAATGAAGAAGAAAGTGGAAAGAGTCAAAGCAAAAAAGGAGACCTAGGTCAAACCGGAACACAAGATAATTTTCAAAAGGAAGAGTGGACTAGGTCCTTTACCATCCGAGGAAGAAGATCTTATTGCAGCTCTGGAACTCAATACACAAATAGAAGAGGATTTGTGTGCAAATAAGCAAGTGAATACCACAGATGTCGGCCTGTCTCCAAAAAGGGAAATTTGGGAAGAAGGGCGGCCACCCCAACACCCATCAAACTCTTAGTTAATTTGGACCAACGGGAGGAACAAAACAACGAGAGAACAGACCATCCCCAAGAAAGACTAAAATCCCAATAACCCCCAATTACGATTTCATCAGTCAGTGGAATTGACTCAATATCGGGGATTTTGATGCAAACCATTAACACAGCCACTTGGAGTGAATCACTGCTAAGAACACTACAGCAAACAATAGATGTCCTAAACTTTCAATCTGATAAACTAGACGTTTAAGTAGATTTAATGAACCTAATTGCAGTCCATATAGCAGGAATTAACACATAACTGGACATAATCGCCACACAAATCACAAAAGGAAATAAAAAAGACGTCCAGGCCAAAAACAAATTGCTGGATTTAAATTGTGGATGTGGCCAGATAATAGAAAAACTGCCATCCCTTCCCGAAATACTGACAGAAATTGTACATGTTGTTCAAGCATCAGGAAGTACAGTCGAAACACCGTCATCAGAACATAAGGGAGAAAAAAACAGAATCCTAGGACAAGTAAAGAAGAGGCCCGACCCCTTGTAGGATGATAGTTTACAAATAATGGAAGTCAAGGAAACAAACGAGGTTGGTAACGCGCAAACTGAAAACAAAATAACTCCCACACATAGCTTACTAGATATTCAAACAAAAAGACAACGCAAACGAGCGCGGAAAGCCAGGAACAACACCGGCAAAAAAGCTGCCCAGGAAAAAAGACAAATCTATGCAATATTTACCCAAAAGTCTAATAATAACATTGATGACCAAAGAAACAATACATCAAAAGTAGACTCAAATAGACCAGATAGTACGGGATGTCCCAGTACATCCACGCAAAGGAAATATATGTCACCAGAAATAGAACACAGGAAAATACAAAGCCACCAGAATGTGGGAGTAAAAAACACAAATAATATTATGGAAATTACAGATAACAAGGAAAAAAGGTCGGAACACAAAATAGTAACAAAAAAAAAGAAGGAAAATCAAAATTATTGGATCCACAAGTTTTACTTCCAAACATAGAAATAAGAAACAGAGAGCAAGCAGATACAAGCACAAAAACAAGGAAACCAGAAGCTTAGACACCAGATCAGTTAAAAAGGGCATCTTCTTTAACATTAAAAATGATAGGATTACAAACAGAAAGGGCAAAAAGCATCAGTAACCAAATAAAAATTACCCTGGACAAACAAGGCAGGGTATGCAAACTACCAATGGAAACTCAAACAAAAAAGGAAAATGCAGGGCTAAGCATAAGCGAAAATACAGCTAAGACAGAATTTGCAATAATCGATGAGGATGCCTCCACATCAAATACCCCCTTACAAGAAAGATCCACTGTAGACAATGAGAGCCAAAAAAGAAATAATGAGGTTCTGGAGAGGGGTGTTTTCCTGTCTGTCAGAGGTTCTGGGTTGGGAGCTTCCCTTCATACCACGCCTAGCCTTATTACATGTGCTAGATGAAGTGGGAGGTAACAGATATAAGCGCCAACTCATGCAATTAGGGCTCACATTGGCAAAGAGGGATATTGCCAAAGCCTGGAAGGCACCCCGTGCTCCGTCACTGGACGCGTTGAAAAATGGGATAGATTTTAATATGGGTCTCGAACAGCCAGTCTTTCTTGCCAGAGGATGCCCACGCAAGCATTCTAAGATATGGAAATGGTGGGTGGACTACAGGGGATTGGATTTGGACCCGCCACCAGTGGGTGATGCCCGTTTGCCAGACTGATGGGCATGTGGACTCCAGGATATGCTGGGTGTTCGATGGGTATGATGTTTAGCACCAGCTGTATAGTACAACTTTACTCTAGACATGGACGCAATCCAGGGGGGGGTTAGGGGGGAGTTGTTCCATTGTGACTTATTCACCATTGTTTTATGTATAAAAAAATGTCCGCGAAATTTTTCATTGTACAATTGATGTGTGCAGGAGTCTCTGGATTTCAGAGCTATGCAATATATGTGAATGTGACCAATAAAATTTGTTTAAAAAAATAAATAAATAATGACTGGGAACCTTCAACGGAAAAAATTGGAATAAATCAAAATCAGAACCAACAAAGAGATTTAGTGGAGTTTTGCCACAAATTAATCTTCAGGCCAGAATATTCAACCAACGGCAGATTGGATACTTTAAACAGGGGAAACCTAATGAGGCTGTTTAAAGAGATTCCAAAATTAAGAAAAATTACATCAGCAGATCTCTTGACAGTAGAATTTTTACAAATGGATAAAGGAATAGAAACAGATGCAACCAGTACAACATGGTCGTCAAAAGAAATAACAGCATTGATATACTCGACAAGAGCGGATTTTGAAGCTTGGGGCATAACGCTAGTATATCCAACACAAATAAAATACCCATATAAGCTATTAAATAACGAGGCGCACCAGCCAGCCTAAACAAATGAAAAATCAACAACTTCTATTTTGAGAGGGGCGAGAAATACGACCCCGAAACAACAATCAAGTCAGGATAAATGCTTAAACTGCCCAAACCCCAGACAGCCCAACCAACAGGCAGAAGAAAACCAAGATGGGTCCTGGGTCCCCCATATTTTGAACTTACAACGATCCTGATGAAAACAAAAATGTTAGAAGGGAACAACGTACAATGGCCCAATCGATCATACAAAATGAGGAGATAATAAGAATCTGCTCCTGGAACACCTACGGTTTTAGGGAAATGGGACAAGATTAGGAGACCGTCTCCTTCTTGGGAAGATTTGACATAATCCTCTTACGAGAAACATGGAATCTAACACCAAGACCTATAGTCGGATACGAAGAACATCAGGTCCTGGCAAAAAAAAAGCCAAACTATGGACACCCAAGGGGGGGGGGGGGGGGCTGTCAACATACATTATGGTAAAACGGGACTGGAAATTAGAGGAACTGGACTCGGGTGAAAATTGGATACAAGCCATGAAATTGGAATGTAAGCGTTCCTCACATACAATCTTGTGGAAGCTACTGATTTTAAATATATATATCCACCCCGAAAAGAAAAAGAAAAGGGAAAGATTGTTATATCTGATAAACTTGATAAAAACAATGCAAGCGACACATCAAAATTACAATATGATTGTCTCAGGCGATTTTAACTACAACTTAACAGGGGGCCACCTTAACAAGAGAGGGCGTCAAAGGGTGCCCAAAGCAAACAAATGGAAGCAAGACCTGTAATCCCTAGGTTTCATCATATTGAACTGAAATACAAAGGGGGATCTACCACCTGGAATTACTTTTTTACGTAGAAAGAAACAATCAACCATAGATTACACAATCAGCAAAGCCCTCTTGCACTTAGTTGACCATTTCCGGATTAATATCCGTCCGGAGAGTGACCATTTCCCTCAAGAAATAGCACTACACATAAATTTGCTGCATAAAAAGTACACATAAAGGAATTTACAAAAGCAGTAAAAATGAATTATGCATGTATTTCATTTTTTTTAAAAACCATCCTAGAAACATAAACGCTCAAGAAAAATGTTGGCAGAACAAAAAACACAATTCACATGCCAAACACGTGGCTAACAAACAAACATGATATCTACAAGGAACAACAAAAACAAGATAATGTGTCCTTCTCAAAGTTATGGCCACAGAGGGGCGTCGACGGCGTTTCGACCGCTGGGTTACTATGCGGTCATCATCAGGACAAGAATTTACTTGAGCGAAGGAAATTTATGCTGTATACAATAAAAGATATAAATATATATCAGTCACATATTTAAAGTTAGGCTTCTTCAAAGGAAAAGGCTAGCAAATGAGAGATAATGTATCGAAAATTAAGAAAGCTACCACCACACCAATTGTGATACCAGCATCCCAAAGATTAAAAAAGGGGAATAAAAATCACCTTAGATTTCAATCGGCCGATTAAAAAATGTGATGGCCCTTGCACAGAATTCCAGACTCTGTGAATGAAATATATATGTATACTTAATAACCATGGCCGCAACCTATGGCAAGAACAATTGGGATTATTTAAGAGGTTACGCTCAGCCACTTACTTAGTGGATTCCACGAGAAACACAAAAGTTTATCAGATAGGCGTCTCAATACTGCCTCGAATTGTGGGTTCAACAGGTGGCGTCTTCAAATTATGCTCCTTGCTTGAAGAGCTCTCCAAGGGCCTGAGGAGATCTGGCATCCTGTTAAGAAGTCCCAGGAACAAAAGGACTTCACCCCCAGCTTCCCCCTGAACTCTGCTGTATGGGTTCTGCCCTTCCTAGAGTGCTTGATCCAATTGTGAGGCCTCTGGAAGTTGTGCCTGCTGTTTGGGGAGCTGGAAAGAAGCAAAGAAGATCTGCAATTTTCATGCATTGCTTGCTTGCGGAGCGCATCCCCAACAGTGCGAGGAAATTCCAACCGCCGCGAAGATTGAGATCGTCGCAGCGCCTGTTGCCGCAGCAAAAACCGACGCATCCTTCGCTTGCGGAACCCATCGCCCCGGTGCGAGAAGATTCTGGTCGCTGGGTGAGATCGCTGCACCGCTTGCTTGCGGACCGCATCACGTCACTACGAACATCGTCGCAGAGCCATCACATCGAGGGGCCGTGAGAGGAGAAGATCAACGCTGCGCCGCGCATCGCCGCCGCACCTGAGATAATCGCCGTCCCGAAGATCATCGCATCATGCGTGTTTAAGACGCTTCCTACCAAACCTGCGCACCGGAATCAATACAAGGTATCTCATCCCTCCCCATACAGACCGGATTCGTTGCAACATGCCCGCTGCGTCCAGCGGGGCTGTCGCATCGCCTCCCCAGGGTCTCAGGAGTGACGCATTGCTTGTTTTTCAACGCAGCAGCTTCTATTTGGAACTTTTGTCACATCTACAGGTGCTTTGGGCTAAACGTGATGCAACTGTGGAATATTTTGACGCAAACCCTAGAACTCATATTCTTGAACTGTGTATGCTGGATTTTTGTCATTTTGGTCTTGTGTAGTTTAGATAAAGATACTTTATTTTTCTAAACGGGTGTGTTGTCCATTTGTGGTGTTTTCACTGTGTTACTGTGAGTGTTGGTACAAATACTTTACACATTGCCTTTGATAAGCCTGTCTGCTCGTGCCTTACAACAACAAAACACTTAAAAGTATGGATTAAAAAATTGAAAGCCGCAGGGCCAAACGGCCTCCCAAATGCCCTTTTTAAGCAAGATCCTGTCGTAGGGGCTAACTACCTCACTCCACTCTTTAACCATCTATATTGCGAGAATAAGACGCCAGATTCCTGGACAGGAAACTTATTTCACCCAATCTATAAAAATGGCAGTCAAACTGTACCTGGAAACTACAGGCTCATTGCCCTTACTGATGTAGAGGCAAAACTTTTCGCTTCTTGTATTTTACAGAATTTACAGGAGTGGATGGAGGAAAAAAGAATAATCCTGAAATACCAAACAGGCTTCGGGCAGGGCATGGGCAGGCACCATCACAAACCTGGCAGCATTGACAATTCTAATTGAAAAAGCTACAAGTAAAAAGGCAGGACTACTTGCATGTTATATTGACCTGAAATCAGCTTTTGATAGAGTGCCGCGAGATCGTCTTTGGCAGAAATTGAAAGCATGGGGTTTAACTCAAAAACTGATCGATATCACAATATCCCTATACAGGTTAAATACATAACATTAATGATTAATTCCCACATTGTAACTTGATGACTACTAGCAAAACATAGCAGTAAGTAGAGCTGACCAAGGGTCCCCTTCCATCGTGTACCACAATTCTGTCTGCTTCATGTGTCCGAGTGCCCCGCTAATCTAAGGGGACAACTCACCCGGTGGGGTTAGCAGCTCCAAGAGCATCGCAGCCCAAGCTTGCTGGTCATCTTCCAATTACTCATCCCTACGTGACTTGCGCAGGTGGCTTCTCTCAGTAGTCGTCCATTTAGCCATATCTCTCAACCAATCTGCCACCGATTACTATTCTACGTTTTGCCAGCACCTGCCCCAACAGCAGAAACTTCCTGCTCAGCCTCTTCCTTTTCCAAAAAGTGGCAGTAGGTTCTTACTTGAATGTAGGCGCGGTGATGGATTCCCAGTAGGTTAGATCCTTGCGGTGCCCATGCATGTGGAAGCCACGTGCAAAGTGTTTCAGTGATCGAGTATCTGAAGGGCGGGGAAGCAGGATGTGCAGTGAAGACTGCACTCCTGTCATCACCTTACACCTGTTAATGTCGTTGGTATGGTTACCATATGCCCTCTGTGCTCCCAGGGGTGAGTCGCCTCCCGCCACTTCTTGATGCCGTATCCTGTGATTAAAACTCATTTTACCTCACGCTCTCGATAGCTGAATGGCCATCCTTCAACACCATCTGCAGTCTGCATTGAGTGTTGGACTCAACTGTGTTGTCTTCGAAGAATGCTTTCCCTCATATGTTTGTCTAATAGGAGGGTCCACATAAAGGAAATGGAGCATACACCAGTACTATGGCCATATTGTGTCAGGCGGGATAAATTAGACACTTTGGGATGGAATATGCCTCGAAGCATTTTCTTTTACCTCTTTAATTATGAAGACTTTTATTTCTGCGTTTGGCACCTTCTGCAAAATCATCACAGTAAAAAAAAAACTTGATGTTACTTCTCTTTATTAGTGCACTACCTTGGAGGTTACTGTGAGGGGTGAGAAGGGGGTACTGGTGCCGGCTTCCCAAACGATGCATGTCACAACAGTTTGCAAACGTGTGGGCTATGCTGTGGCTTTCCAGCGTCCCAACAGAACACGGCACCTGACTTTCACCAAAATATTAATGATAAACTAGAATGATTACAAATTGCCTGCGGGGAAATTCCTGTGCAAGAGGCCTTCCCAGAACCCGTAAGTGGCGTATGGTCGGTGCAATGTGAAGGATCGAATTCCAGGCGTGGCCTGCTCAGCCTTTCGTCAACTACAGAAGAACCATTGAGTTGGAAAGTCATGTGACCTGTTTTTTACGAGCCAAGAAGAATGCAGAAAGGCATCCGAGACCAAGATGCGCCCTCCGGAACGTCGCTGCCCGAGGACGTTCCAGACTGCAGGACTGCCCTTCACTGCTCCCTTTAATCCCAGAGGGAACGCTCCAAGTCATCTTTAACCCGAGGCGTCCGCAGAAATTTTTCCAGGGGGGGGCAAAATGTTAACATCATCACCATCCTCCGACATGATGTGTGCCAGATGGGGCACAAGAGGCACTGGGGCGCAGGAGGAGCTATGGGGGGGGCAGGAAGCAGGCCGCATATGATCTCATACACCATAGGGTTCTTGTGCCACAGCCATCTCTTTCTTTTGTGGCACCCCAAAATCCATACCTGCCCTGGTCCCTAAAATTACCCCTTAGCACCCCAAAACCCATACCCAACCTGAACCCTAAAATTACCCCACTCCCCCCAAAACTCATACCCTCCCTAAACCCTAAAATTACGCCCCTGGCACCCCAAAACCCATACCCACCCTGAACTCTAAAATGACCCCCTAGCACCCCAAAACCCATACCCATACCCACCTTGAACCCTAAAATTACCCCTGCCCCCCAAAACTCATACCCGCCCTGAACCCTAAAAAATCCCCACCTGGCACCCATAATCTATACCCACCCTGACCCCTAAAATTGTCCCCCTGGCACCCCAAAACCCATACCCACCCTGAACCCTAAAATTACGCCCCTGGCACCCCAAAACCCATACCCACCCTGAACTCTAAAATGACCCCCTAGCACCCCAAAACCCATACCCATACCCACCTTGAACCCTAAAATTACCCCTGCCCCCCAAAACTCATACCCGCCCTGAACCCTAAAAAATCCCCACCTGGCACCCATAATCTATACCCACCCTGACCCCTAAAATTGTCCCCCTGGCACCCCAAAACCCATACCCACCCTGAACCGTAAAATTGTCCCCCAGGCACCCCAAAACCCATACCCGCCCTGAACCCTAAAATTCCCCCCCTTGCACCCCAAAACCCGTACCCGCTCTGAACCCTAAAATTATCCCCCTGGCACCCCAATCCATAACCCACCGTGAACCTTAATATTACTCCCTGGCACCTTAAAACCCACACCCACCCTGAACCCTAAAGTTACCGCCCGGCACCCCAAAAGCTGAACACTACATTCTGATTGTGTATTGCACCGTCTCCCTCAGCTCAGGGAGGGTCTGCTGGTCCGGTTCTGCTCGCCCTTCTCTGGAACTGGACGGCCTGCCCTGTCCCTCTTCCATACCCACTGAGCCTGCCTCCATGCACACTGCCTGTACCTACTCTGTCTGGCCTGGTTCTTCCTCCTTTGGACCCGCTATCTTCACTGGCGGAGTTAGGACGCAGGTCTCACTTCTTTAGCCAGGAAGAACATTCATCACAGGAGTTATCTTGACATTTTTGAGAGGCCCCATACTTGCAAGAGGAAAGGAACGTGCAGCAGGTGCTTTTAAAATCATAATTCAGTTGTAAGCACGGCGCCCCCAGGAAGCTAGCAGGTGCGATGGCACCAGTCGCACCGCCCTAAGGGCCGGCCCTGGCAGGGGGGGCAAAGAGGGTGCTCCGGAGGGAGGGGGGGGGCAAGCACCCCTCCTTGCCCCCCCTGCGGACGCCCATGGCATGAAGTAGACACAAGACCATTCAGCATTTATATTCAGATACCCTGGCAGTGACAATAGCAGGCTACTAAAACAAATATAGCACCCCTGTACTTGATATTGTCTTTCATTATTTTATTTTAAACAATTAAGCACTGCCAGAGGAGCGAAAGGATCTGAACCTAAAACTGGATCTCATGTTCAAAGAATGAGAAAGTGCCATTGAGGTCAGCATTATTAGTGACAGAATGTGATCAGAAGATCAACTGAGGAGTATATTCCATAGCAACTGGAGACTTGTCAGCAAGGTTACAACCGCTGTTCAATAAATCTTTCTCAATCTAGCCAGCGATTCAATGGCTTGACCTACTGGTCAATCAGGATATGTACTTGTCTGGGCTGGGAGTGTTTGCCAGGTTGACAAAGTACGGGCACCTTACTGTCATCCTTAAGCTGGGTTAGACTTGAATAATATTTGAGACTGGATGTTTGTACCCGATACACACAAATATGGATCCCTGTCCATTCTGGGTCTAGCTTGCCTACTAGAAAGCCTGTCAGGTCTCAGTTTGTAAGCAGACCTGACAGGCTGAAGCCGATGGCAATTTCGGCCTGCGTTTAGAGTTTAAAAAAATGTCTAGTGAGGCATACTGAGAAAATTGAAATAATAGATACAGAATATAAATTGTAATTCAATAGAAGGTAAACAGGCTAGGAAAGGGCAGGTGAGTTGTTAAATTCATTATAGGAGCACCCTATTCAGAGATTCACACTAATTAGCAGCGATCTGGAACAGAGAATTGATATACTTATATTCTCTAATATTAATGCGCAGCAAGCACAGCACGGACACAACTAGAGTTTCCTGCAGGGAGGAAAACAGAAGGCAGCACCCCTCACCATCTTTCAGATTCAGAAAATGCTCCAAAGGCCCTTAAACAGCAGGTCCGACTGAAGGGCTTTACTCATCTTGCTCACATAGATGAAACAGCAACAACTGCAATTAGACAGGGGGGCCTCGCTTTCAACATCATGAGTATTGGTTGTGGCCATGTGACAAGTTTATTTTTTGTTTAAACAATTGTATTTGGTTTTCTCAGTTAACAAAACATACAGCACCTTCTTACACACTCCTCACCTCAACCTAGTACAGCGCAAAGCAATCCTTACAGCTCTCTTAGGGCCAGATGCATCAAGCATCCATTTTGCGATTCCTTATTAGCGAAAAATAAGGAATCGCTAATAAGGAATAGCAAAATGGAATGCATCATGCAATCACACAAAAAATAGCGATTCCTTAATTGCGACTTGCACATTGCGAGTCGCAATTAATGAATACCTCCCCATTCATTCCTATGGGCCTAGAGGCCCATAGGAATGAATGGGAAGACAAACTCAATTTGCGAATCGCAATTAGCGATTCGCAAATTGAGATTGCGAGTTCAAGGGTGCAGGGGTGTCCAAAGGACACCCTGTTACACCCCTGAATGTGATTTGTGCACATATGTTGCGCACACACATGCCCTCAGGGCATGTGTGTGCGCAACATGAAACTTTGAAAAATGCACAAAAGTGCATTTTTCGAAGTTTTTGCAAATTACCATGAAGTTGTACTTCGTGGTAATTTGCGTGCCCTATTAGCGAATTCGCTATTTTTGATACTTTCATGCATTGCATTTAAGGATTCTCAATTTGAGATTCCTTAAATGCAAACAATCGCAATTTAGCGAATTCTCTAATTGCGATTTTTGCATTTGGGATGATGCATCCCAAATGCAAAAATTGCACTTGCAAAGGGCCAGATTCTCAGAATCTGGCCCTTTTGCGAGCGCAGTTCGCTTGATGCATCTGGCCCTTAGTGATCCCATCCATCCCATTAGCCCAAGTTCATAGTATTATTCCATTCATTTACCCCAGATCTTCGCATGCTTATTTGGGGGGTAACTTTTGTCAATGTAGATGGGTAGCTGTTGAACTTAAACACGGTGCTGATCGAGCACCAGAAAGGCCCTCAAATGACACAGGGGCCTCACAACAGACACATCAGCTGCGCGGCCACCAGTCCGAAGGGAGAGGGAGGTGAGCAGACCAGTCCACAGGGTTCAAAAACGTCAGGTCGGACTTGTCGTCCCCTCGCTGCAAAATCAGCTAATATAGCCCGCAACTTGCAAGGAAAACATGCTAGGATGCTATGATGACTCACCTACTTTCAACTCCTGGGAGCAGGCAAGCCCGGGTCTTCAATCGCTGTAAATCTTGCCGGTCAGGCGTCAGCCCAGCAGCCGTTTCCCTAATTCCTGAGTCACAGCCCTGGAAACAATACCACTGCACTGTGGGGGTGGGGGCTGTGTGACCTTACGCGCGGGCGTGGGCGCGGTACTTTGCAACGTAAGATAGGTGGCGCAGCACTCTCAATCTGCCGCCATGATGTCATAGGGATTTGGTGCTGCTGCCTGCTGCTGGCCTAAAATTATACAAAAAAGAGGCCTGCCTGGGTTGCATGCTCACAAAATTAAAAGTTCTGATCGACGATCATCATTCTATTATATAACAATGCTGCATGGAAAAAAAAAGGAAAATAAAAATGCCACTGACTCAGCACCAGACATTGCAGGCCGGGTGATCCAGGGGGGGGCAAGTGCCCCCCCTTGCCCCCCCCTGCGGACGCCCATGGCTATTCTTTCTGAGCACAGGCCTTCCAATATGGAGGCGGACTTGTGCCTGTAATTCGGACAGTAATGCTAGCCCTGTAAATGTACCTAGTGCAGCAGAACAGGCACATCCACAAATACAGGACTCGCAAGACTGACGAGGAAGAGCAGCGTAAAGAAGATAAGCGGCCAGCAATCTTTGCAGTGACCCTAACTTCCTATTCTTCCCCACAGCCGCACTCAAAGCTGTGTCAAGCCTTTAACATTCTAGGTCCAGAGAGTCAATGGTAATAGAAGGTCTGTGGCATAAGGCTCATGTGATATGTCCATCTGAGGGCCAGCAGTGATGCCAAACGTGATAAAAATCCAAGAAAGCCAACATAAAGGAGAATACCACCCTGTTCACACTCAAACTCATCCAGGTGGCCACTCTTCTTCACCTTCCCCATGGTAATTCAATCTGGCATTCGTATCGTTGTATACCAGCCCATGCGAACATGATCATATATGTGTATATTGGTTCATTCATATTTCATGATCACAAGAAACATGAATTCCCCTCGGAGAACTTGGTCATCTCTATACTGTGGTCAACTCGAGGAATAGTAAAGAGGTAGACCGACAGTCTACGTGAACATAAGAAACAATAGTTAGAGAAAACAGCGGGTACCTCATCTTTTAAATGTTCAGAGACCACGTCGCCGTTGAACGTTTGAAAATAGCTGATTAAAAATAGAAAGTGATTTACAGAGGAATCGAAGATCGCCTTAAAGGCCAGTTTTGGCCCTTGCATCTTGGAACTATTGTCAAGCCAGACCTGGAGCACGAGGAAAAAGACAGCAAATGATTGCAGTCAGTGAATATCGCTTGTATCGACCTATGGGGAGGAAAAAGTGGGCCACATCTATGGAATGAGAATGTTCAATCAATCAATCAGATTTGCAGAGCACTGCTTGTCACCCGTGAGGGTATCCAGGCGCTGGCAGGGTCCAGTTGATTAGCTGAATAGCGAGGTGTTCAGAGACTTTTGGAACTCTGCAAATGATGGGGAGGCCTGGAGATGAAAGGGTTGCTCGTTCCATGTCTTCACGGCTAGGTAGGAGAAGTAGCAGACTCCGCATCTGCTACATTGGATGCCGTGGGTGAGGGTTAGAGAAAGGGAAGCAGACAGGTGGTGTATGGAGGGCTGATGGAGGTTCAGGCTGTGGTTCAAGTAGCTGGTCCCACAGTTGTGTAGGGCCTTGTATGCATGGGTCAGGGCTTGAACTGGCATCTTTCCTGTACAGGGAGCCAGTGGAGTGCCCTGAGGTAGGGGGTTGATGTGGGTTAGTCTAGTGAGACCCAGGACAAGTCTGGCTGCAGTGTTCTGTATGCTCTGTAGTAGTCAGAGTAGGTGAGCTTTGATTCCTGCATAGAGAGCATTGCCATAGTCTAGTCGGCTGGAGACGAGGGCCTGGGTAATGATGTTTCTTGAGCTTTGGGGCAGCCATTTGAATATCTTACGAAGCATGCAGAGGATGAAGAAGCAGTAGGAGGAGACTAAGTTGATCTGAGTCATCATAGTTCGCTTTTTTTCCAGGGAGATGCTCAGGTTCCTAACGTGGTCAGTAGGGGTGGGAATAGTCCAAGTTCTAAGAGCCTTCAGGATGCATCCCAGGGGGAGCTTTTGTTTCTGAAGATCCGGACCTCAGGCTTGTCTGTGTTGAGCGTCAAGCGGGAGATCTCCATGACT
Organism: Lissotriton vulgaris; assembly: GCF_964263255.1. NCBI lineage: Eukaryota > Metazoa > Chordata > Amphibia > Caudata > Salamandridae > Lissotriton > Lissotriton vulgaris. The sequence goes on along the minus strand of NC_141687.1, from coordinate 179,524,355 downwards.
CTTGGCGCTACCAGAACTGTTCGAGCTTGTGCCTGACCCTCTAGTCTACACAGCGCGGGGACACACTGTTTCTAGTGTAACCAGGCGCTTTACAAACTTGATATTATTATTATTATTTAGTTGTCCTTTGCCCAGTTGATGACGCCTATCATGCAGTTGTCGAAGTTCGTCTTTGTGGTATCTTCGGAGAGGGAGAAGATGAGTTGTGTGTTGTTGACATAAGATATGATGTTGAGTCTGTGAGTTTTGACGATGCTGGCCAGAGAAGTCACATAAGTGTTGAAGGGGGTGGGGCTGAGTAAGGACCTTTTGAGTACTCCGCAGCTGATTTCTTTGCTTTCTAAGGTAAAGGGGGAAGACAGACTTTCTGCGTTCTTCGGGTTATGAAAGAAGCAACCAATCTGAGATTGGCTCCTTGGATACCTATATTGTGTAGCCTTGTGATGCGTGTGTGATGGGAGACAGTCTCGAAGGCTGCCAAGAGGTCTAGGAGGATCCGACCCTCAGTTTCTCCTCAGTCGAGTAGGACTCTGATGTCGTCAGTGCTGTGGTTGCTAAGGAATCCAGATTGGGAGAAGTCAAGCAGGAGGTTTCATTCTAGATGTGAGGGGAGCTGTTGCTTGATGGCTTTCCTAAGCTAGGAGCAGGGAGATCAGTCAGTAGTTGTTGAGTTCACTGATGTCTGCAGATGGTTTTCATAGTAGGTCGTTAACTGCTGCATGTTTCTGGCCCTCTGTGAAGGTGGCCATGGCAACTGAGGTGTTGAACATAGTGGTGAGAACGTGGCTGATTCTGGCTTCACCTGGGTTGAAGACGTGGTGAGGACAAATCAATCAATCAGGGATTTATAGAGTGCATTACTCACCTGTAATGGTCGCAAGGCACTGGGGGAGGGGGTTCGGGGAGCTCCGAGATTATCCGAAGAATCAGGTCTTGAGGTCTATTGTGAAGGCTTGCAGTGTAGGGCTTCGTCTGATGCTGAGGGAGAGTTTGTTCCAGGTCTTAGCCGTGATGTAGGAGAAGGATCTGCCCCCGTTCTGGCTCTGTGGATGCAGGGGTTTCTCTTGGGGGCGTGGAAGGAGGTTGGTTGAGGTATTGGGGTCTGGTGTTGGGCTTTGTAGGCATGTGTGAGCAGCTTGAAGGTAACTCTTTTTGACGGGGAGCCAGTGGAGGTCGCGGAGGTGCTGGGTGATGTGGTCATGTCGTGGGATGCTGAGGACGAGTCTGGCTACGACGTTCTGGACGGTCGGGAGTTTGTGAAGGAGAGATTTGTTTGTTCTGGTGTAGAGAGCATTTACATAGTCCAGCCTGTTGGTGATGAGTGTGTGGGTGGCGGTCTTCCTGGATTCGGAGGGGGGATCCATTTGAAGGTCTTGTGGAGCGTGTTGAAGCATGTGGAGGACACAGCGTTGATCTGTCGGTTCATGGTGAGTGAGGAGTTGAGTATGATGCCAAGGTTGTGGGCGTGGTCCGTGGGGGTGGGAGGGTTTTTGAGGGAAGGGGACCACCAGGTGTCATCCCACACGGTTAGATCCCAGGATGAGGACTTCTGTTTTCTCGGAGTTGAGCTTCAGGCAGCTGCTGCTCATCCAGGATGAGACATCCTTCATTCCTTCCTGTACACTGTGCCTGGTGATGGTTCCTTGGTAAGGGAGAGGATGAGCTGAGTGTCGTCGGCATAGGATACTATGCTGAGTTCATGTTTTCTGACGATGGTTTCAAGGGGGGGCTATGTAGATATTATAGAGCGTGTGGCTGAGGGAAGATCCTTGGGGTACTCCGCATCTGTTCTCTGTGGATTCAAAGAAGGGTGGGAGTCTTATTCTTTCTGTTGGACCGGAGAGGAAAGAGCGGATCCAGTCTAAGGCAGTTCCATGTATGCCGAGGTTGTGGAGTCTGGTGGCTAGTGTACGGTGGGAGACTGAGTTGAAGGCTGCTGAGAGGTCTAGTAGAATGAAGGCTGCAGTGTGGCCTTGATCAAGGAGGGTGCAGATGTCATCCATGGAGGTTAGGAGGGCGATCTTGTTGCTGTGAAATCCTGATTGAGATGAGTCGAGAATGTTATTGGTTTCTATGAAGTGCGTTAGCTGGCCGTTGGCTATTTTCTCAATGACTTTGGCAGCGAAGAGGAGAAGAGAAATGGGCCTGTTGTTCCTGAGGTCCGTCGGGTCTATGGAGGGCCCCAAGTTTCAGTTGGGGCCCTTGAGTGGACTGAGTTAATGATGGAGACAATGTCCTATGCGCCGAGCTGGTTCCATTTGGTTAGTAGATATCTATGGTGGAAATCGCCCACATCTTATCTCACCTCAGAGAGCTCCACTGACTTCTAATTCCCAAACATAGCCAGTTTAAACTTCTCACACACATACAAAGCCTTGCACAAAACTAGACAATCCTACCTGAACACCTGAATACACTTCCAGACAGCCAGAACCCGCTCAGCTTCACTCTCACTCACACCGCTCCCCATGTATTTGCAAAAGCACAGCAGGCGAGCGTGCACCCAAAATTTGGAAAAAAAACTCATTTAGCACATTAGAGACTCCTCCTCACTTCTTGAGTTCCACAAGAAACTGAAGGCCAGGCTATCTGAATACCCTTACGGGGAACTCCTGTCTTTACTCCTGCTCAAGTGCCTGGATACACTCATGGGTGATCAGCACGCTCTACAAATCAAAATAACATATAGCAAGAAATATGTCCTGCCATATAGGTTGCTTGGAAAACGTGGAGTCCAATATGATTTTGAAAGCAGGTTACAAAAATGTATCCTTCACTTCTACTTCACGCCTGTACTCTGTGACAGTCTGGAAATATAAACACCTATCCTTTTAAATCGAGCACACATGACTGGACAGGAGCAACAGGATATAGCCACTACAGAGGTCAAAAGACCAGAAGCAATCTCCTATATCAGGATCCGTTGGCAAGGATACGGGTCAAAGGGGTGGTATCCCGATCTTTTGTACTAAACAATTGCATGAGGCAGGGTTGTCCATTATCCCCGATGATGTTTTCTCTGGCGCTTGAGCCGCTAGCTCCTCAGGTCCGTCAAGATCTGCTAATATCAGGTATCAGGAGTTATGGGGGCTGGGAGGAATGTGTATCTCTTTACGCTGATGATATTCTTTTATATGCCACGCAGCCATATCTCACGGTGGGTAGACTGACTCATATAGTCCAGCCGATGGGCAGGTACCCCGGTACCAGATTAACTGGGGCCTCTCCTCTTCCCTGTTTCGGGGGGATGTCCCTCCTGCCCTGGCTGAGAGAACACCATTGATCATAAAATATATGTTTAAATACTGGGCATCTGGATCTCGGGGAACACTGATGAGTTCCTTCATTCAATGCAAAATATCTCTCTTTGGCAGACCCAGCCAACATGTTTCATCCCTTATAGGGATTTCAACAGGGCCTAAAAAGATTTTCCCAAGTTGAGAGTGTAGTGCAGGGTCTATAAGGTCATGCAACATTACCCCCCTCCCCCCGGCGAGCATGTCTTTCTCATCTGTTCTTCTACCCCTGCTCCCTACTTCAAATTGCCCACCCATTTCTCCCTGGTTGGGGTTTGCCGCTGATCCAATGAATCACAATGCATCGTTTCGCTAATGTGAGTCCCAACACCATAAATCGTCTGCTAAGATTTTGTTTTGAATCCTTGGGCAATAAGACCACGAGAATTTTATCAATCATTGGTGGGGTATCCCAGCCACTGGCGCGGTTAAGCTGCGCTGCAATGTCTTCCCAATACGTTGCCACTAATGGGCAATACCAGACCATATGTAATAAATCAGCCTCCAGGGCCACACATTTCACGCATTGGGGGTCATGTATATTATACATTTCTTGCTGTCTCTTAGGGAAGAGGTAAGTCCTATGCATGGTGTTATATTGAATTTATTTATACCTAGCACATATCGACATGCTACAGACGCCTGCATGAATATATAGCCATTCTTTAGAGGACAGGGGTTCAACACTGAGGGTTTGCCATTTCTCCTCCACCCGCAGACGTTTGACCCATCTGTCTGCACGTAGCGCTCGGTACAAGTTGGTCGCAAATCTAAGATTCCCTGCCATAGATTACATATTAACTAATGTGTGAGTAGCGTAAAGAGCATCTGGAAAAGCAGGACACAGCTGCCGAGCGATGGCTGCAATCTCTGTGTATTGAAGGAACCATCCCCGGCCAAGATGCAAATGGCTCCATTGCATCTTGTAGCGTTACGAATCTACTGTATGGGTAAAAATCAGATAACATCCAACATCCCCTTCCTGCCATTTCTCTATAGACATCAGTTGTGCGACTTGAGCAAAAAGACATACAATCCACACATCCAGTTCATGTGCATATGGCATTTGTTGTTTTACAGTCTGAACTGTCCTCTTCCACAATCTGGCCAACAGACAAAGTGAGGAAGTGTGTGTGGAAGGTTCCTACCTCACATCAGTAATGTTCCTAGGTGATGTCCAGGTCTCAAAAACTGTCTGGTGTAGTTCAAAGATGGATTAACCCCAGATCTGTGACTGGGTGTAAATGTTTTGCCATTGTGCAACATTCCGTCCATCATCTTGTGTGTTTTGTAGTTCAAAGAATGTCACCTGCATTACATATAAACATCTCAGCAACACTACCATCTTAATTAGGGCGATCTTGCCCATCAAGGACAGCCTCAATGTGTTCCAAAATTATCACCATCCCATATGCACATCATAGAATCGCTTTTCTTTGTGTATTATATAAATCCCCAAATATCGAACTATGTCTGTTGTCCAGGAGAGCTCGACGTGTGGGAGCGGGACTCATGGACTGTATGCAAGTCGACCCAGTGGAAATAGAAGGGAGAATTTGCTTTGATAATCCAGAGAACAGAGGTGTCCCAGAACTCGGCCAGTTCAATCAACCACAGCAGGACCGAAGCACAGGATCGTCTCAAATATATCGTTATATTCGTCGCATAGAGAACAAGTATATGCTCCGTCGCGCCAATCCATATACATCAGCCCTGCAGTGCCTGTTTCAACTGACATGCCAATAGCTCCATTGCTATGGCAAAAAGCATGGGAAACGGGCAGCCCTGTCTAGTGCTGCCTTTTTAGTCCATAGCTGCTGAAACATGACGCTGTGTGCATACTCTGGCCTGTGGGTTCGTATACAACAGTTTAGTTGAGTTAATAAAATGGGATCCTAGACCCATTTTGTGGAGCACCTGCCAAAAGTATTCTCATCTCAGAGTCAAAAGCCTGTTCCATGTCTAAAAATACCAGGGTATATTCATCTTCGATCAACTCTGAAGATCTCATAACATGGGTTAGTCAGCAGATATTACGCAGGATATTTCTATGAGGTATGAACCCTGACTGATCATCATGTATTAGTTTAGGAATTAAGAGGTAAAAGTCTAGCCGCCAATGTGCAACTAAGGAGTTTGATATCAACATTTAACATTGAGAGGGGTCTATAGGAGCCCATCTCATTCGGGTCTTTGCCAGTCTTGGATATGACTACTATTAAAGCCTCCCTCATTGACTGTGGCAATTCCCATTTTTCAATGACTTCGTACAAGCCATTAACAGCTGATCTGCCAAGAGATCTGGAAATTGCCGATAAAATTCAGCAAGAAAGCCATCTGCTCCTGGTGATTTGGCAGGCATTAAGGCCTTCATCACTCCCAGCAATTCCTAGTTACTCAGCGGGGCACCAGACCTCACGGTCCTCTGAGGTCAGCCACGGGTGAAGAATACCTCCCAGGTAAGATGATTTTGGCCTTTGGATCAGCATAAGAGCACCCCGAAATGGTCCGCTAATGTGTCATTAATAGTCTGCTGCATGTAAAGCAGGTCCCCGCTGGTATTCCTTACCTCTAAGACAGGCTGAATGTAATTCTCCGATCTAATCAGGCTCACCGACTTATCTCCCTCTAGGTACCAGCACCTCCAGCCAGCACACTTCACATATTTGTCAAGTCTGTCCCACTGCTCCTCAACCCTCTGCGTGTTCTAGTACGTTATAACTGTCTGATCTGAAGGAAGTGTTTTTTTCAGTGTCAGTAATACATGCTCCTGCTTTGACAAGTCGTCTTCCAGGGTACGTCGTATTCTGACTGCAGCAGACATGCACACTCCTCTAAGAACCACCTTCATGGCATCCCACTCTACAGTCCTGCTATCTGCGGTATCCCAATTATGCTCAAAGGGAAAATCTACGACCCACCAATTAGCAAGTCGCCAATTAGCGAGTTGACTTGCTAATTGGAATGCCCAACAGTCTCTCAGACACTGTTTGCGATTCCTAATGGTGTCGCAAATTGCATGCCTCATTAATATTAACGAGGCAGGCGCAATTTGCAACCCCTTTAGGAATGGCTAGCATTCACGGGGATGGTGGCCTGCTGGGGCAGCAGACCACTATGTCTGTGACTGCTTTTTCAATACAGCCCGTTTTCCTTAAAGGAAACCAGGATGCATTTAAAAACCAAAAATGAAACTTTTCAGATTCATTATTTAAGGGCAGGCAGTGGTCTCCGGGACCACTGCCTGCTCATAAAAAATATTTTCCCACATACTTACAAATGGGAAGAAGTCCCCTGGGGACCCCTTCCCATTTGCACGTGGTTTACCACCTACATGAAGAGGTGGTAAACTGTGAGTGTTTTGCGGCCGCAAAACATCAGTACATAGCATGTTGACTCGCTATTAGGAAGGGTCGCCACTTCCTAATAGCGAGTCACAAATGCTATTTTGCGAGTCAGTGACTCGCAAAACAGTATTTGTATGTTATTACCCTTTTTTGCTGCCGCAAACGGGAGGATCTCCCGTTTGCGGCCGCAAAAAAGGGTCGTACATCTGGCCCTAAGTATTGTACTAGCTCCTCATAAACTGTGTCTTGAAATATCGGTTCGGTTAGTGCATCTGTATTGAGTCTCCAGAGTCGTATTCTGGGTAGTTGTCCATTGAGTACATATGTAAATAGCAATTGAGAATGATGAACAAGTTACTTACCTTCGGTAACGATATATCTGTAAGAAACATAGGTTAGTTATAGATTCCTTACCTTAGAATTACCCCCAGGCGTCAGACTAGATCGGGAACGTTTTTCGTCAGCAGTACCTCTGTGCGTCGAAGGGTGGTGTCGGTCAGCCCCGCGTTCGTCGTTGGCGTTGTGGTTGCCGGGATGATGTTGCAGTAGCTACTTAGATGCCGCCCTTGGGCGCTGACGTCAGTTCTGTACATGACTTTCCACACCAGAAGCGCAGAGCCATGCAAGTCACTGACCACTGGTGCACAAAACTAGGGCCTGAAAGGAAATCCTTAACCCTAGAAGTCAGTTTGCAGAACGGGGAGGATGGGTGGGGCGGTGGTAAAGAATCTATCATTAACTTATGTTTCTTACAGATATATCGTTACCGAAGGTAAGTAACTTGTTCATCTGAAAGAAACAGTTTGTTATATATTCCTTACGTTAGAATAGATACCCCAGCAATACCAACCCCAGAGGTGGGTCTGCGAACCAAGTTCACACCAGAAAATCCAGGAGAACGGAACGGCCAAAGAATCCATCTCGGCGGACTTGGCTGTCCAGGCAGTAATGTCTTGTAAGTATGTGCAGCGAAGGCCACGTAGCTGCCTGACAGATGTCATTAAGGTGGTGTCCACGTCCCAAAGCAGTGGGGGATGCCGTCGCCCTGGTGCAATGGGCGCACATCCCCACTGGCAGCCCCTTCTTTGCCAAGGAATAGCAGGCTTTGATGCACAAGACGACCCATCTAGAAATGGTCTGTTTGTGCACGGACTGACCGTTTTTTTGGCACCCACGTAGCCAACAAAGAGCTTGTCATCCACCCGGAATTGTTTTGTGTAATGGAAAGCGCACCCTTTAGATCTAGATGGTGGAGCCTCTCTTCTTCTTTGGAAGGATGCACAGGCTGAAAGAAGATGGGCAAAGTGATGATCTGTCCAATATGGAAAGGAGTAACCACTTTGGGAAGGAAAGAAGGACGAGTTCCAAGATCAACCTTGTCCGGATGAACAGTCAAAAAAGGAGGTTTAGAAGAAAGAACTTGGAGCTCACTCACCCTGCGCGCAGAGGTGATGGCCACCAGAAAGGCAGTTTTAAAAGTCAGAAGCCTGAGAGGACAGTTATGTAGCAGCTCAAAGGGAGCACACATAAGATATGTAAGAACCACATTCAAGTCCCACTGGAGCATTATGAATAGAACAGGAGGAAAAAGATAAGTAGTACCTTCAAGGAAGCGATTTAAAACAGGGGACTTGAAAGGAGAAGGCTGATCAGGAAGCCTAAGAAAGGCAGAAATGGCTGAGAGGTAGCCTTTTAGAGTGCCCAGAGCAGAGCCCTGCTGGGCCAGAGAAAGGAGGAACAAGAGATAAGAGAACCTCAGAAAGAGGGGCGGAAAGGGGATCCACAGCCTTTGCTGTGCACCATGCCACAAATTTGTTCCATCTGCAGGCATATACCGTCTTAGTGGAGGGATGCCTGGCTGCCAAGATAACATCACAGACTTCAGGAAGAAGGTCAAAAGCTGTCAACTGTCGCTGCTCAATCTCCACGCAAGGAGGTGGAGGCTGGACAGGTCGGGTGGAGAACCGTCCCCTGCTGCTGCAACAGAAGATCCTCCCGAAGAAGATGTCAGATCGAAGTATCAATGGCTATGCGCAATAGCTCGGGATACCAGACACTTCGTACCCAATCCGGAGTCACACAAATGACTTGGGCCCGGTCGCACCTGATCTTCAGAACTCTGGGCAGCAGTGGTCTAGGTGGAAAGATAGAAGAGTGCAACTTCACTCACGGCAAAAAGCATCGCCAAGCAAGTGCCGCCTTGGAAATTCCAACATGCAGAATTGCTTACATTGCGTATTCTCTTCGTGGTGAATAGATCTAACCCAGGCTCTCCCCACAGTTGAGAGAGACCTTGCTCCACCTCTGAGTGAAGACGCAATTCGTGATCCATCATACACCTGCGGCTGTGTTCGTCCGCCCTGTCACTCAGCAAACCTGCCAGGTGTTGAACCACCAGGGATATGCCCTGATGTTCCAGCCATGTCCAGAGGCAGAGGGCCTCTTGACAAAGGATCCATGACCCCACCCCGCCTTGTTTGTTGCAGTACCACATGGCAGTGGTGTTGTCCGTGAACACCTCTACTACTTTTCCCCAGACAGACAGAAGGAATGCTTTGAGTGGAAGACGGATCGCCAGAAGGTTGATGTGGAGCCTGGACTCTGCCAGAGACCAGAGGCCTCTGATCTTGTTGTGGGGCTGAGCCTTGCATTCATACAGTGTTAAGTTAGCATGTATTATACGTTTTAACGCCATTTTACGTTTTGCTGTTTTTGCACACGGCATACACATTAACTATTGTTTAGAGTTAGGCTGAGTGTTTTGCTTCACATGAGAATGACTTGTTTTTCTACATTGCTAGACTTGCTTCAGAAGCTTAGTCTGAACAGTGAGTGCCAAGGCCTTCAAGGTTATCTAAACACTGTAACTGTTGTTCGAACTGATCAACGCACGTTCTAGCCATAACATATATTCAGCTGTGACCAACTCAGATACTGGTGCCTTTAACAATGCACTGTGTAGGCATGATTGAACACACTTGGAGAACATTTGTATGCAAACTCGATGTGATTCACTCCTGCTAATCTTTAAGGTATGGGGTTGCCTATGCAAGCCTAAGAGACCTTCTTTAGTTATAAAATAACCTACTAGCAAGGGAAGGTGAAATATAGGTATATATTTAACCTGTTTCCATTTAGCATTATAACATGATTTCTCCCTTTGTATTTTATGGAATAGTAACTATGCTGACAATCTTATTTCTTATCATATGTCTGCTTGTATTAGCTAAGATGCTGAACCTGAGATCACGGCGTTAAAACAAATATTTTCTACTTGCACATGTCTCCCTTTACTCCCTGTTTTGGACTGGTATGAGAGTATAACGAAAGAGTGCTCATGTTTCCCACCTGTGCTCATGTTTCCCACCTTACTTATTTATTTATTTATTTTTAATATTTATAAAGCGCAGCATATACCCTTGGGCGTCTACCCGAGGTAACCTAAGTCGCATGTTCTGGGTTGTCTAATCATTGGTTACTTTGCTATAGGACGAAGAGCTAAAGAGACACTGATGCTAGTCTGGTCCTTAACACCTTCACTATTGTTTCCGGTTAACAGTGGTGACGGATAAACCTACCTATAGTTACATAGGTCTTTTCAAGCTTGAATCTTTCAAAACGGTTTCTTTTTTAATTACAACCCAGTTGTGCTACATTGTTTTGCATTTTACCTATCCTGTCAGTGTCGTTATGGGTGACGTTGACATACCGCAGCATAGTCGCATTGCGGTCCTCAATCATATGCAGGCTTATAACGTCTCCTTGGAGGGCATGGCGGTAATTTTGGTGGTGAGTGCTGAGATAGCTTACCCGTTTGAGATGTTCTACTCATGGGTGACATTTCCTGCAGTGAATTTGGATTCTCAGGTGATTCACACTTATACTCACACGGCCGTGCCCATGGAATATGTTCCTTATAGGACACAGGAAATTCCGATTTCTGCATGGCAGCACCGTGTTTGGTTTAATGGCACCCTTCCCCACAGTTTAACGGCGGGAAGGGCGTTCTTGGCCTGTGTTGGCTGGATTTACCCCACATACTCGTACGGGGGCAGTCCCCATTGCTGAGTTGAGACTCCTATATACCTCCGCCAAAGCAGTTACTAGGGTCTTGGTTCAATATGTTACCCGCAATTTCAAGGGTGGGCCCCTGGTGTTGCGGCGCTTCCAGCTGGACCGAGCAGGATGAAGCTTAATCCCGTTATGGTTAATGAGGTTATGGTCAAGCGTCCCCAGGATAAGGATGATATGTCTTTCTGGCTTGCCGAGAAAATTGACTTCGCAGAAAAGACCCCAGTTTCAGAAAAAGAAAGTTGCCGCTTTACCAGCAAGATATGCCACAGATAGTGAGACCGCAGCTTCGTAATCCAACGTGGGTGCTGACACGGCTGGACAGTGCAGCGGAGATTACCATTGTTCGAGAGGCCCTGCGTCCACTACTGAAGATGACAGCGACTGACATTCGTTGTTGTTGAGACAGCTGACACTAGAGAAGCTCCCCTTGATAGGCTTTTTTACCTTTTAATTGAAGGGGACATACAACGTAAATTGTAAACTGTAAATTGATACTTGTATAGCGCACTACTCACCCAAAAGGGTCTCAAGGCGCTTGTACGAATACCGCTTTGGAACCCATCCTGGCTTTCCTGTGAGGCGTCCACTATTGGGCACCCCCAAGTAGCATAAATAGAGTATTTTGGGGAAATCTTACTACTACGTATGACATTTTGTTAGCGGAGGCTGATTGGCAACCAGCTTTTGTACTCACAGCTGAGAGAGGGGAGGAGGTGATCCTCTCTAACTTCGTGCACACTGTGTCAAAGGAGCATGCGCTGCATTTTGCAGAAGAGTGGGCTAAGGCCCTTGCGCCTGCTTTGTACCGTACTCACTGTAGTTGGGATAAATTCTCCCCCCAACACGAGATTCCCTTACGGTCTATGCCACAGCCTCAATCTCAAGATCCCATGCGGAGTGAAGCAAAAGCTTCCGTGGCTGAAATCCTTGAACAATTGGAATATCAAGTTGTGATTGATTTTTGTGTGTCTCCGATGAATAACCCTCTTTTTACTGTGACCAAGCCTGATGGTTCTAACCGTTTGGTATTGGATTACCGACATTTAAATTCGCATTGCCGTACCTGTGCAGTACAGAATACCCACGGCTCTGCCCTAGTGGATGGTCTAGTGCGTAAAAGGTTTAAAACCATACTTGACATATCCAATGTTTTTTTTGCGCACAACCTTTCTGGTTTAAGTAGTCAGTAGCTTTTACCAGCGGTGGCACACAGCACAAATTTAAACATTTAGCAATGGGCTATAAGAATAGTCCAGGTGTGTGTGCTGCCTGTATAGTTTCCCTTCTAGAGAGAGTCGGCCCAGATGCATGTTAGTATGTGGATGACATTTATCTCACAGATGACGAGATATGGGCGCATCTGTGCCGCGTTGACCGCATTATTTGTAATTTTGAAGGGCTTCGGTTACAAATTTAACTTTGCAAAGTCGCACATTGCAGAGTACACAGTGTTGTTCCTGGGCTATGAGCTCAACAATGAAGGTCGAGGATTGGCTCCTCACTTCTTGGAAATTGCACTCCTTACTGGGATTTTTGAATTTCGGGCGTACATACATTCCCGAATATGCCCAGCGTATCAAGCCGTTATATGCTTTGATACAACCAACTTTTACCAAATCGTGCTGGCTGCCTGAACATTTGGCCTTTTTGTAATCTTTGCAGGCTGATCTTCTAGAATCAAAATTCTTACTAACTTGTGATAACTGCACCAACTTGGTGATAATATTGATCCCTGGGGTGGTGGGTTTCACATACCCTACTTTTAACGAAGGTGACACAGTACCTAACCCTTACAAGTCAAACTTGTAGACTTCTGCTGAAATGCGGTTTTCCGCTGAGGAAAAAGATTTGGCAGCAGTGCAAATGGCGATTCTGAAAGCACGCGCACTGTCGCAGGGAAAACACATGTTGGTTGTTACCCCGTTTCCTGCCTTGGAGGCAGTGATGAAGGCCAGTGTACCTAATTCTAAGGCTTTGCACCCACAGTGGATACAATGGGTGACATCATTGACGTCTCCGGATGTCACGTTCATTTTTGACGCCTCCTTACAGTCGCAGGAGTTTTTGCTGTATGAATTTGTTCATCCTGCCCCATTGACTATGCGCCCTTTGGAGGATTTCCTTTGTATTATTTACACTGATGGTTCAGCGCAAGTCGCGCATGGGTCTAAGCAGGCATACTTCTCAGCTTGGGCGATTGTGGTTGGTACCATGGTGAATGGAGAGTTCAAGTCCGATGTCGTGCATACACAGACATTAGGGGACTGTACCGTCCAATTGGCAGAGCTCCGTGCTCCGATGCTTGCATTGGAGTATGCAGATCCTGCTTTGACTACTCTTATTGTGAGTGACTATTACTACTGTGTCCAGTTTTACAATGACAATTTGTTCTTTTGGGCTCAGAACGACTATCATGACTCCAAAGATAGCACAATAAAACATAAAATGATCTGGGTTCGAGTGGCTGAACTCAGGGCCGTTTCTAGGGGTTTTGCCACCCTAGGCGAGAATTTAAAAATGCCTCCCCCACTCTCAGCTGATGTACAGTTCTCAGTGCAGAACAGGTCACGGTGGTACTGGTATGCATGTATGCAAGAGGTGTGCATGCCCTAAACATCACCTGCTCAGCCTCTAGTGCCGGACTCAGAGCAGGTGTTCATGAGAAGTTTTATTGTTGTCAGGAGACAGCAACAATAACTGGGCTGGGGGCCTGGGCTGGGACACAGGTTGAGGGTAGCTGGATACACTGTGCTATACATAAGCTATAATGCACTTTCGTGAAGGGCCAAAATGCCTTTCAAGTTCAACAGCATGGTATTATGTCTGTTTATCTAGAAGTGTGTACAACAAAAGTCTGCAATATTTTCATTCAAACGTGCATAGTTTAAAGCTGTTACCAGTTATTTAATCGTAGTTTGCACAACACTGTGTTTGGCTGGATGATCAGAATGGCTTAGAAACATTAAGCTTTATTTTTTAAGTACATGCTCGCAAAAAACAGCAACATTGTACATAAGGAAGAGAGAGAAAATTAAATAGTGAATACGCTATCATGCGGGGAAGCGAAAGGCTGCTTCACAATAGTTTAAAAGCGCATCACAATTAACACCGACCTCTGCAAACACGGCTCCACCTCATCAATTCAGCTGTTGTGATTTACAAGCCAGGAACGAGAACCTTCCGTTTTTGGACAATGGAAGCACTGAGCACACATTCATTTATATTGCTGAAGAGTGATAAGCATCACTCTAAGGGACTTTAAAATACAAACGTTTTCAAAATGCATGCCTTAAGCTAGGGAACCCCGGGGTTAAGTGTGCTGCCGCCTGCTATCATTAATGACTTGCACAGATCTGTACACACCTGGAACCTGCTGCGCGGGCAAAAATCGGGTACTCCAGAGAATTCATTGGCAACTTTCATTTCCAGCGACTCCAGCAGATGAGCTGGGCAAAACCACGGGGAAAAGAGAGGGCCAGGGAACAGCAGCACAGCGGGACGGAGGAGCAGAGCATAACCATAAGCACTCCTGCGGCTCCTTGCTACCGCCGAATTGCAAGGCAAACTTTGTAAAAACTACTACTGCAATTACTTTTGGATAAATGCAGTCTGCCGCTCACTCTGGCACTTACTGATGATCATGCAGGTGCCACGGCCCTGTGGGCTGGGGTCAAGTCGTGCGGCCAGGGCAGGATCCCATTCACATGACCATTCCAACTGAGAGGAACCCCGGGGCCCTGGGGCAGCATCAGTTTGCATCCTTCTCACAGGAGATGATTCCCCCAGGGTCTGTCCGTGTGCTGCCTTCTGTTTATATATTCATTTCCCTGCTCTGCCCACGATGAATGTTCACTCACGCGGTGTCACTTTCAAGCGGTCTGGCGGGCCCCTTCAAACCCCCATCCCCCTCATAGCCTGATACCCCCATGCCTTCACTCAGCCGCTCTAACCACACCTTGTTACCTTGTCTGATTTTTGCTCCGAGGACCACTTTTGACATCTACCCATTGAGTAATAAACGTGCCCGAGTTTCGAGACGCTGTGCGGTGGGCTTAAAAATGAATCATTTCTTGTCTTTTATTCACAGGTAAGTTGAGTCAGTGGGGAGAGCTGGGTCTGTTTCTCAAACTTCTACGTAATTCTAAATGAGAACGGCGAGTGACGACGTTTTTTCATTTTCAGACGGCTCTTCCTTAATATGCATATTTTCCATGTGTAACAAATAAAGAAATACAACTCATATCAAGCAGTTTGAAATGGCATTAGCTCATAAAAAAGCTGCTCTGATCCCAGGCAGGGAGTTCGGTGGTTGAGTCCCAGGATACCAGGCCTTATAATGTATGACTACTGCATTCAGTGCTGTGATGCATCACCACACTGAAATGCGCTAGACTAACATCCTGGGGCCCTGATGCGTGGTACTTGTCAGGACTGACTGTTTGCCGCCCTCCCCCTTTTGCCACCCTAGGCGACCGCCTAGTCTTGCCTAATGGCAGAACCGGCCCTGGCTGAACTTAAAGAGCAACTGCCACTCGTGTATGTAATTCATACTCTTGGTCATCAGCGTGTGGGAGTTCACGCTGTTGGCAATAGTTTGGCCGATGAGGCCGCGAAGACATCAGTTTCGACATATTTGGTTGCAGCGGTTACACGTTCCAAAAGTAAGATTGATGATGACACCGTGGCAGCAATTGCTGCTACTGAGAAGGGAAGTAAATATCCTACTGGATTTCCTTCAAAGTATTCTTATCATTTAAGTCCTGATAAAGTTCCTTATGTGAAAATACCAGACGTTGGTGACAGATTGATTCCCAACGCAGACCGCAGGTCAACGCAGATTACAGCTGCCCACGAGGGTGTTGCGTCCGTGCATGCTGGCGTTTCGGCTACTGTATCTCAGCTACAACAGCGTTTTTGGTGGCGGGGAATGTATAAACAGACGCGTGATTATGTCCTTCAATGTGACATTTGTCAGCAGATCAAGCCCTCGACTGCTATGCGTCCACCCCCAGACACAGTTGTACATTTCTAATAAAACACTTGGTTGTGTTTATTTGGATCACTGCGGTCCTTTTTCCTCCGATACTGCGTATAAGTACATCTTAGTTGCAGTTGATTCTTGCACACGCTTTGTATGGGTGTGGCCCCACCGAAGTGCTGATTCACAAGCTGTCATAAGGGATTTGCGTGTCTTTGTGGGAATTTTTGCATGTGGCACCTTCCATTCGGACCAGGATCCAGCGTTCGCCTCTAAGGCGTACAAGGATGCCATGATTCATTGGTGGTCCAGGTCAAATTTTCGTCTCCATACCGACCTGAGAGTAATAGTGTTGTGGAGCGGATGAACCGTAACCTGAAGCAATCCTTCACAGCTAGGGTTATAGGTACAGGCCGGAACTGACTAGCCCATCTCAATGGCGTACAGCGTGCTCTTTATAATCTCCCTAGAAGGTCTCTGGGTGGTCGGACCCCATACGAGATGCTCTTTGGTATCAAAATGTTTGTCCCGGACCTTGAAGGTCTAGACCTGGCGGCGGCAGCTGCCCCCTTTGACGGAGATGAACATTGTAATGTTTTAAAGACTCTACAAGAGACGAGATATAGCCTTGTGAAGGAACACAAGCCCTCCACATCTGATGCTGCATTGCAGGTTCTGGTAGTTGGCTGGCTACCCCCGAGTCGGAGAACTGGTCAGAGAGAAGGTCGAGAACAAGAAAGAGTTTGGCCACTCATTTCGAGCTCCAGTTCCTGTACTTAGCGTGCAGGGCACAAGAACAGTCATTTTACCTCCACTTCCAGGTCGTAAAGAAAAAAGGTAAATCCCCACTGACAATGTCAAATTACTCAGAGTGGCCGATTCTTCTTAGTATGACACCTGCGGTCTCCTGTCCATCGATACTGAGAAATTTTGTTATAGCTCCGGCTCCTAACAACAGGCCTGACGTTGCCATTGAGAGGTCTGCTGTTTCAAGTCCTTTATTGAATACCCCATCTGATGCTCATCTTGATGATACTGAGTATACTTACCCCACGGACTTATCGATGCCCGATTTACAAACCTGTTTGGCAACTGAGTCCAGATTTTCATTTGACATTAACTCTACCACATCGAAGTCCCCTTAAAAAATGTTTGTTTTTGCAACATAGTTTAGAAAAAAAAAATTTATTCCTCCTTGGACTTATGTCTGGTTGGTGGCTTTTTTCGATTTTTTTGTTTGTCAATTGGCTTTTTGGTGTATTTTTTCCGTCTTGTGAATGGACACTACGTTGAAGAGAGAACTTCTATTCGACTAATTAATGGAACATTGGCAACCCCATTCCTCATCGCACAGAATGAAGAGGTACCTGACTTTTGTAAATATTACTGCTTGGCCCGTCTTATATGGGATGCTGTTAAATTAGATTAAATTCATGGTCCCACAGAAGTTATAAATGTCCCGAACGTTCTAAGAGTTTCTATGGGAGATGTGGTTAAACAAAATATACAGTCTGATGATTTGGGACGTTCAAGCCGTAGAGACTTTGTTTTCAGATTTGAAATATTATGCTGCTTTTGATGCTGAGGATTTATATTTAGATTTGGCTAATTATGGTGATTTGTTCTGTTATCAACACTATGGAAATCACTACCTGCATAAGGCAAACCCAAGGAGGAATGTGGTTAATTATACGCAATGGGAACATTTCCCCGCTCCTGTTGAAGGCAGCTCCAGGTCTCTTATAAAGAGATTCACATATTTTACTGATTTTACCTCTTCAAAAGTTACTTACCCACACCAATTTGTTGTATTCCAAGTCCTTTCTTGACCAATTGGCTATTGGGGGCTGTGAACTGTGGAAAGATACTATTGACCTTAAATCTGTTTGGGGTTCTAAAGGTTGGCAAGTGCAAGGCACAGAGGCTTTGCATCGTGCATGTCTCATCCCGAATCATATGTTGTATTTGAATTAGACTAGTTCACAAACCACCTGCTTTGGGTTGGCTACTACTAAAAATGTAAATGCTCCTTCTTTTCCAGAATTGTAAGAGTACCCCGGTTGGGATAATCATACCAGTATATCGATTAGAGATTTACAGAACCTGTTAATGAATTCTACTTTCAACATATCCAGTTTGGATCTTAAGGGTTGGTTGTTGTGGCACAAAAGTGCAGATTCTTGCAAACATCCTTTTCTAGGTTTAGCCCCAGGCTTTACACAGGTTAGGGTGGATCCCCGTTTTGAGAGTGACTATTCTGTAACTACCTAATCCGCAGGCAAGCTGTGTCAGAATTGACTCAAACACTCCACTATAGCGTCAGTTAAGCTTCATTTGTCTAAATTAACTGACGATGTTGATCTGAATGACTTTGTGAAGGGCCCTGTTTCCGGCAGATCCAAAAGGTGGATATATACTATTTATTTGGAAGCTGTCCCAGAGTGAGGCTGCTTCCCGCTTAAGAGCTATAGATCAAGCAAATTTAGAAAAAGTGCTCACAGTTGTAGATAACAGCATTAACACCCTTTCTTTCCGCATGTACACATTAGATAATATTGTTTCTTCTGTTGTTGATACTGTGCAGTGCGTTCCATTATGCAGTTTGCATGGACTTTAAAAACGCTAAAGGCAGGGAAGGTGCCTTGGGACTACATGAACACGTCCTCATTATTTGCCCCTTTTAATTTGACTGACAAACAGCAACTTATGTCTATGAAAGATGCCACTTCTTCTATATTACATTTTGAAAATTTAGAACCTTTGCCGTTTTCTGTGGCTGAGACAAATTCTGCTGTGTAGCTCGTACATGGGTTAATAACATTACCTTTTCCTTCGTTCAAATTCGAAGCTTGCATGAAGTACTATGCAATTGGCAGGTATGAACCTCTGGGGACCGCTTATCTCCATGAAGCTTAGTCACTACCATTTACCTATAGGTGCCTGAGGGAGGGCAAATAGGTTTACTTGAATGGTGAAGATTGCACAACAACACCTGATCACTCAATTGTGTGTAGGAATATCCAATTGCATGGCTCGTGTAATCAAAATGCACCTAATATGGCCTGTGTCTTAAAAGGTACTCCGACGCCTGCTATCACACCTACATTCACATTACTAGCAAATGGTAGTTATTTACTTTTAAATAATGAAGATTGTTGTGGGATGCTGGCTGGAATTCCTTACATCGTCACGGTTTCTCAACGTGTAGTTTGTTGTAAAAATTTACTGTTTCCTCCTCCACATGGGAAGCTGGATGTTTCCATCTGGCCGTCGATTCCGACCTTAAAAGCAGAGTTCGACAAGATGAGTCGAATAAGAGCTCTTTTGTCCCAGAAAGATGTCGCCCTTACATCTGCCAGTGAAACATTTGTCCTTCACGTGGCAAACACCTGCACAGAAGTTAATAAATACAGATCTTCCCCTGCATTTCGGGGAGTTAATTCTCCCTATCTTTAATGCCTCCTCGACCACAGGGCTGGCTCATTTTTTTCAAGTTGTTAGAAGTGGCCTTGTAACTTCCTTCCCAAAGCAGATTATGATCAACTGCTCAGCCCATTAGTTGCTCATGAATTGCTTTGTTCTGGCGACGGGATTATGGCCTTTGCAGCGATGCATGGAGTCCTGGGACATTGGAATATTTTTGTAGCGCCACATGGATTCTTAGCACGCAGTTATATTGCAGTAAACCCGAAGTGTTCTCTGATGGTACTAGAGGCTCCGGTTAATGAGGAACATGTATGTTCATTCCCAATTGGATGGTTGAAATGTTTTCAGATGAGAACAATGACTTCCTGTTGGAGGCTGTTGCAACGTACTGTGTACATAGACTGTTGGAGTGAAGTGCATTTCCTTCTCTCTCTTTCACGACTGACGTCATATGCTGAAAATCGGATTTGTTTTGTTATTACTTTGCTAGCCTATTGGCTTTACTGTGCCCACAAGTGATAACTAAATTGGAGTATTTTCAAAATTCGGAGTTTGCTCCCGTTTTTCCATTATGGCAAATTTGATCTTGATTCTATTTCTCGAACTTGAACTCTGCGTTCCTGCTTTGCCCCCATTACTTGTCTGTGCTCCGATCAAGGGAGGGTGTAGTGGGGCTAAGCCTTTCATTCATACAGTGCTAAGTTAGCATGAGCTTATTAGAAGTTTAAACGCCATTTTACCTTTTGCTGTCTTTTGCATACGGCACACACGTTAACTATTGTTTAGAGTTAGGCTGAGTGTTTTGCTTCACATGATAATAACTTGTTTTTCTACATTGCTAAACTTGGTTCGTAAGCTTAGTCTGAACAGTGAGTACCGAGGCCTTCAAGGTTATCTAAACACTGTTGCTGTTGTTCGAACTGATCAGTGCACGTTCTAGCCATAACATAAATGCAGCTGTGGCCAACTCAGATACTCGATTTACAAAAGGGGGTGGTGATGAACAGAGTGTCTGAATTGAGCAGACCACTCTTACCCAGTCCAAAGATCAGGGCTTGATCCATCACCGTTATTTATCTCACTGCCCCATCCCAGCTCAGAACCTGGCTATATGCAAATCAGTCTGTCCCTGGCCCAGTGCATCATGGGAACAGGGCAGACTAAACTACCAAGCCAATTCTTTACCAGAAAGGAGACAAGCTACCGGGGACCGGTTTCTGGCATTTCAGCCTCTTCGGCCCGGCTTGCTTGAATCCTGATGGAGCAGTGAGAAAGGGACTCATGTCTGAGTATACCCTGCCACACCTATAGTGGCCAAAATCGATTTACAAAAGGGGGTGGTGATGAACAGAGTGTCTGAATTGAGCAGACCACTCTTACCCAGTCCAAAGATCAGGGCTTGATCCATCACCGTTATTTATCTCACTGCCCCATCCCAGCTCAGAACCTGGCTATATGCAAATCAGTCTGTCCCTGGCCCAGTGCATCATGGGAACAGGGCAGACTAAACTACCAAGCCAATTCTTTACCAGAAAGGAGACAAGCTACCGGGGACCGGTTTCTGGCATTTCAGCCTCTTCGGCCCGGCTTGCTTGAATCCTGATGGAGCAGTGAGAAAGGGACTCATGTCTGAGTATACCCTGCCACACCTATAGTGGCCAAAATCGATTTACAAAAGGGGGTGGTGATGAACAGAGTGTCTGAATTGAGCAGACCACTCTTACCCAGTCCAAAGATCAGGGCTTGATCCATCACCGTTATTTATCTCACTGCCCCATCCCAGCTCAGAACCTGGCTATATGCAAATCAGTCTGTCCCTGGCCCAGTGCATCATGGGAACAGGGCAGACTAAACTACCAAGCCAATTCTTTACCAGAAAGGAGACAAGCTACCGGGGACCGGTTTCTGGCATTTCAGCCTCTTCGGCCCGGCTTGCTTGAATCCTGATGGAGCAGTGAGAAAGGGACTCATGTCTGAGTATACCCTGCCACACCTATAGTGGCCAAAATCGATTTACAAAAGGGGGTGGTGATGAACAGAGTGTCTGAATTGAGCAGACCACTCTTACCCAGTCCAAAGATCAGGGCTTGATCCATCACCGTTATTTATCTCACTGCCCCATCCCAGCTCAGAACCTGGCTATATGCAAATCAGTCTGTCCCTGGCCCAGAGCATCATGGGAACAGGGCAGACTAAACTACCAAGCCAATTCTTTACCAGAAAGGAGACAAGCTACCGGGGACCGGTTTCTGGCATTTCAGCCTCTTCGGCCCGGCTTGCTTGAATCCTGATGGAGCAGTGAGAAAGGGACTCATGTCTGAGTATACCCTGCCACACCTATAGTGGCCAAAATCGATTTACAAAAGGGGGTGGTGATGAACAGAGTGTCTGAATTGAGCAGACCACTCTTACCCAGTCCAAAGATCAGGGCTTGATCCATCACCGTTATTTATCTCACTGCCCCATCCCAGCTCAGAACCTGGCTATATGCAAATCAGTCTGTCCCTGGCCCAGTGCATCATGGGAACAGGGCAGACTAAACTACCAAGCCAATTCTTTACCAGAAAGGAGACAAGCTACCGGGGACCGGTTTCTGGCATTTCAGCCTCTTCGGCCCGGCTTGCTTGAATCCTGATGGAGCAGTGAGAAAGGGACTCATGTCTGAGTATACCCTGCCACACCTATAGTGGCCAAAATCGATTTACAAAAGGGGGTGGTGATGAACAGAGTGTCTGAATTGAGCAGACCACTCTTACCCAGTCCAAAGATCAGGGCTTGATCCATCACCGTTATTTATCTCACTGCCCCATCCCAGCTCAGAACCTGGCTATATGCAAATCAGTCTGTCCCTGGCCCAGTGCATCATGGGAACAGGGCAGACTAAACTACCAAGCCAATTCTTTACCAGAAAGGAGACAAGCTACCGGGGACCGGTTTCTGGCATTTCAGCCTCTTCGGCCCGGCTTGCTTGAATCCTGATGGAGCAGTGAGAAAGGGACTCATGTCTGAGTATACCCTGCCACACCTATAGTGGCCAAAATCGATTTACAAAAGGGGGTGGTGATGAACAGAGTGTCTGAATTGAGCAGACCACTCTTACCCAGTCCAAAGATCAGGGCTTGATCCATCACCGTTATTTATCTCACTGCCCCATCCCAGCTCAGAACCTGGCTATATGCAAATCAGTCTGTCCCTGGCCCAGTGCATCATGGGAACAGGGCAGACTAAACTACCAAGCCAATTCTTTACCAGAAAGGAGACAAGCTACCGGGGACCGGTTTCTGGCATTTCAGCCTCTTCGGCCCGGCTTGCTTGAATCCTGATGGAGCAGTGAGAAAGGGACTCATGTCTGAGTATACCCTGCCACACCTATAGTGGCCAAAATCGATTTACAAAAGGGGGTGGTGATGAACAGAGTGTCTGAATTGAGCAGACCACTCTTACCCAGTCCAAAGATCAGGGCTTGATCCATCACCGTTATTTATCTCACTGCCCCATCCCAGCTCAGAACCTGGCTATATGCAAATCAGTCTGTCCCTGGCCCAGTGCATCATGGGAACAGGGCAGACTAAACTACCAAGCCAATTCTTTACCAGAAAGGAGACAAGCTACCGGGGACCGGTTTCTGGCATTTCAGCCTCTTCGGCCCGGCTTGCTTGAATCCTGATGGAGCAGTGAGAAAGGGACTCATGTCTGAGTATACCCTGCCACACCTATAGTGGCCAAAATCGATTTACAAAAGGGGGTGGTGATGAACAGAGTGTCTGAATTGAGCAGACCACTCTTACCCAGTCCAAAGATCAGGGCTTGATCCATCACCGTTATTTATCTCACTGCCCCATCCCAGCTCAGAACCTGGCTATATGCAAATCAGTCTGTCCCTGGCCCAGTGCATCATGGGAACAGGGCAGACTAAACTACCAAGCCAATTCTTTACCAGAAAGGAGACAAGCTACCGGGGACCGGTTTCTGGCATTTCAGCCTCTTCGGCCCGGCTTGCTTGAATCCTGATGGAGCAGTGAGAAAGGGACTCATGTCTGAGTATACCCTGCCACACCTATAGTGGCCAAAATCGATTTACAAAAGGGGATGGTGATGAACAGAGTGTCTGAATTGAGCAGACCACTCTTACCCAGTCCAAAGATCAGGGCTTGATCCATCACCGTTATTTATCTCACTGCCCCATCCCAGCTCAGAACCTGGCTATATGCAAATCAGTCTGTCCCTGGCCCAGTGCATCATGGGAACAGGGCAGACTAAACTACCAAGCCAATTCTTTACCAGAAAGGAGACAAGCTACCGGGGACCGGTTTCTGGCATTTCAGCCTCTTCGGCCCAGCTTGCTTGAATCCTGATGGAGCAGTGAGAAAGGGACTCATGTCTGAGTATACCCTGCCACACCTATGGTGGCCAAAATCGATTTACAAAAGGGGGTGGTGATGAACAGAGTGTCTGAATTGAGCAGACCACTCTTACCCAGTCCAAAGATCAGGGCTTGATCCATCACCGTTATTTATCTCACTGCCCCATCCCAGCTCAGAACCTGGCTATATGCAAATCAGTCTGTCCCTTTGTCCACCCTAAGCGTGGAAGGGTATACTCAGATGTGAGTCCCTTGCTCATTGCACCATCAGGATTCAAGCAAACCGGGCCGAAGACTGCTGTAATGCCAGAAACCGGTCCCCGGGAGCTTGTTTCCTTCCCAGTGTAAGAATTGGCTTTTGTAGTTTGGTTTGCCCTGTTCCCATCATGCACTGGGACAGGAACAGACTAATTTGCATACAGCCAGGTTCTGAAACTGGGATGGTGCAGTGAGCTAAAAAACGGTGTTGGATCTAGCCCTGATCTCTTGACTGGGTGAGAGTTTTCTGCTTAATTCAGAGACTCTGTCCCTCACCACCCCTTGTTGTAAATATTTTTGTCCACCCTAAGCGTGGAAGGGTATACTCAGATGTGAGTCCCTTGCTCATTGCACCATCAGGATTCAAGCAAACCGGGCCGAAGACGGCTGTAATGCCAGAAACCGGTCCCCGGGAGCTTGTTTCCTTCCCAGTGTAAGAATTGGCTTTTGTAGTTTGGTTTGCCCTGTTCCCATCATGCACTGGGACAGGAACAGACTAATTTGCATACAGCCAGGTTCTGAAACTGGGATGGTGCAGTGAGCTAAAAAACGGTGTTGGATCTAGCCCTGATCTCTTGACTGGGTGAGAGTTTTCTGCTTAATTCAGAGACTCTGTCCCTCACCACCCCTTGTTGTAAATATTTTTGTCCACCCTAAGCGTGGAAGGGTATACTCAGATGTGAGTCCCTTGCTCATTGCACCATCAGGATTCAAGCAAACCGGGCCGAAGACGGCTGTAATGCCAGAAACCGGTCCCCGGGAGCTTGTTTCCTTCCCAGTTTAAGAATTGGCTTTTGTAGTTTGGTTTGCCCTGTTCCCATCATGCACTGGGACAGGAACAGACTAATTTGCATACAGCCAGGTTCTGAAACTGGGATGGTGCAGTGAGCTAAAAAACGGTGTTGGATCTAGCCCTGATCTCTTGACTGGGTGAGAGTTTTCTGCTTAATTCAGAGACTCTGTCCCTCACCACCCCTTGTTGTAAATAACTCAGATACTGGCGCCTTTAACAATGCACTGTGTAGGCATGATTGAACACATTTGGAGAACATTCATATGCTGGCTGAGAGCTTGTGCAGAACTCGATGTGATTCACTCCTATAATCTTTGAGGTATGGGGTCGCCTATGCAAGCCTAAGAGACTTTCTTTAGTTATAAAATAACCTACTAGCAAAGGAGGGTGAAATAAAGGTATATATTTAACCTGTTTCCATTTAGCATTAGAACATGCTTTCTCCCTTTGTATTTTATGGAATCGTAACTATGCTGACAATCTTATTTCCTATCATATCTGCTTGTATTAGCTAAGATGCAGCACCTAAGATCACAGCGTTAAAATAAATATTTAAAACTTGCACATGTCTCCCTTTACTCCCTGTTTTGGACTGGTATGAGTATAACGAAAGCGTGCTCATGTTTCCCACCTTACCTGAGGTAACCTAAGTCGCATGTTCTGGGTTGTCTAATCTTTGGTTACTTTGCTATAGGACGAAGAGCTAATGAGACACTGATGCTAGGCTGGTAGGGGATTTGGACTAAGGTGAGTTTTTGGCACACCCTAATTCACTGAGGTCCTGAGTCTCTGTGCACAGTTCTGTGTCTGAGCAGAATCCAGCAACAATCTCTGCCTCCCCCATGTGGCTGCCCCATCCCAGAAGTGATGCATCAGTCATCACTGTGAACTCTGGTTGGGGAAGGGAGAGAGATCTGCCGTCTACCCAATCCTGGTTCGTTAGCCACCACTGCAATTGGTGTGCAGTGTCCTCCAAGATCTGGACACAATCAGACAGGTTCTGCTGATTTTGTGCCCACTTGAACTTCAGGTCCCACTGCAGAGCCCGCATATGCCATCTGGCATGGTCCACCAGCAGGATGTAGGAGGCCATTAGGCCTAGGAGCCAGAGGGTCATCCTGACCAAAACCCAGGATAGAGGCTGAAAGATTGGAATCATAGCCCGAAAATCCCAGTCTTGCTGTTCGGGAGGATAGACCCGAAACTGCGTCATGTCCAGAACTGCCCCAATGAAGAGGAGCTTCTCAGAGGGAGTCAGGTGTGACTTCGGCACATTGATAGAGAACCCAAGCAAATGCTGGAGGTCGGCCGTAGTCTGGAGGTGGGAGACAACAGCCTGGGGCGAGCCTGCCTTCAACAGCCAGTCGTCGAGATAAGGGAAGACTGGAACCCCTGATCTGCGCAGATGAGCTGCGACCACTGCCATCACCTTTGTGAACACCTGAGAGGCTCTGGCAAGACCAAAAGGGAACACTGTAAACTGAAAATGCTTGTAGCCTACCGTGAACCATAGGTAATGCCAGTGGGCCGGCAGGGCGGGGATGTGAAAATAAGCGTCCTGCAAGTCCAACGCTACCATCCAGTCTCCAGGGTCGAGGGAAGACACGACCAGGGCTGGCGTCAACATTTTGAACTTCTCGTTCCAGAGGAAGCGATTGACGTTCCTCAGATCCAAGATAGGACGCAGGCCTTTGTCCTTCTTGGGCACCAGAAAGTAGTGGGAGTAGTAAATCACAACCTACTTCTGGGGCAGGAACTCACTTGATGGCTTCCTTGGCCAAGAGAGCCATATCTTCCTGTTGGAGAAGGGTCAGATGATCCTCCGACATGCGATGATACTGAGGTGGCATGGCTAGTGGGATAGTCTCGAAGGGGAGGGAGTAGCCCCTTCGGATTATTTACAAAACCCACCTGTTCGACGTGATGGTGCGCCAGTGGGGGAGGTGATGGTGAATCCTGCCGCCCACTGGTGGCACTGGAAGGTTGGACTAGGAGGGTTTGGAGACTGCTGCAGAGGGGGCGGTGGTGGACTGGCCTACTCGCTGGCTCCCAGATCCATGACGGTGGTTACCACGTCCCCGGCCGTGCAGGGGCTGAACAGCTAGTGGCGGCCTGTGGCCCTGGGTGGAATGTGGTGGGGCACCCCTTCCGTAGCCTCGAAAGGGGCGAAAGTAGACTCCACAGGGTGAGTGGTGGAGAGGCCTTGGCCGTAGCCCATGACTCCTTGAAGCGCTCTAGTGCGCAGTCTGCCTTGTTGCCAAACAGGCGACGGCCATTTAAGGGCATGTCCATAATGGTAGCTTGGACATCCCCAGAAACGCCAGCTGTTCTCAGCCAGACGTAGGGTCAAATGGCTACCGACGTGGAAATAGTCCTGCCTAGCAAGTCCGCAGTATCCAGTCCACAGCGAATGGTAAACTTTGCTGCGTCTCTACCCTCAGCAACTGCATTGGAGAGTACAAGGCACTGGAGAAGCACTTGCACCACACTGTATCCCACACGGAGTAGGTGTAACGGCCCAACAGACATTTGGTATTTACTGACCGCAGTCCCAAGCTGGAGGAAGAAAACATCTTCTTCCCAAGATGGTCCAGCTTTTTTGATTCCCTATCAGGAGGTGCATTAGGAAGGCGCCTTTGGATGTGGAGGCTTGAACCACAAAGCCCTCAGGGGTGGGGTGCTGGGAGGGGAAAGTGGGGTCATCTGGAACCGGGCAGTGGCGTCAGGCAATCATTCTATCCACAGGAGCCCCCGTGTTGGGCCTGGACCAGGGATCCAAAAGGATGTCAGTGAGGGCTTCATTAAACGGTAGCAGGAGCTCAGAAGAGCTCGCTGCCGGTTGAAGCACCTCTGTCAGGAGGTTAGTCCTGACTGCCACCATAGGTAGCTTGAGCCTGAAAGCCTCGGCCACCCTACGTTACACCATGGTGTACGACGCTCCCTCCTCCATAGCCACGGTATGAGAAGACAACATGCCACGCTCTGGTGAGGTATTCAGACCACTGGCTTCTCCCAGTTTCTCTCTCCAGTCCGGTACGTAACCTAGCTGGTCAGTCAAAGGGTCTCCAGACCCCTCCCAGTCCTACTCACCCTCCTCTGGTAGCCAATCTGGTCTCAAAGAGCCAGGGTAGAAAAGGGCACAAAAGTACCTGTCTGAAGCTCAGTGTCTCAATCGGGGTGGAGGCCAGGGTGAACGCCGGTGGGGGGACACAACCGGCATCGGCTGCTGATGTGGTGCCGGTAGAATCGGCACCAGGGGGGGTGTTATCCAGTCGACCAGCGCCGATCTGTATCCAGGCCTGGATCCAAGGGGGCCCTGCGGTGCCAGGGCTGAAGCTGCCAGCGCTGAAGGCTCAGGTCCGCCAGACGAGTCTGCGGGACCGAATGGCATGCATCGCTTCGTTAAAGGTACAAAGCTGGGCAGGGGTCGCTCCGGGATGGGAGGGAGAGTTGGAGTTGACCCTTGGGGCTCCGCACGCGAAGCTGTGGGAGGGGTACCACCCACATGCATTGTTGCATCGGCCGACCGATGGTGAGAAGTCGAAGAGTGACGGTTTTACTTCGACTTCTTTTTGTGCTTCGACTTACCTGAGGAGTACGAAGACTTTGAAGACGACTGGTGGTGGTGGCTCAGTGACCGGTCCCTCGACCTCCCACGCAACCGGGACCTTAAACGGCGCGGAGCCGACTGCCGGGCCTCGAGAATCTTTCGGGACCGCTCCCACAAACACTTCAGATTCATGTTCTGGCAATCGGAGCACAACTTGGGGTTGTGGTTGCGCTCCTGGCAAAACAGGCACATGCGGTGCAGATCCGTCACAGACATCAGCTGGCTGCAGGAACCACAAGCCTTCAAAGCGGGCATCCCTGACGTGCACACTAGGAGTTGAAGGCTCAAAATCGACGTGGACAAAAGTCGGCAAACAGTCAGTCAAAAAGTGACTGGAGGTACCGCTCTCTCCGGATCTGCGCTGGCTGGCGCAGAAAAAGAAAGAACTGACGTCAGCACACGAGGGCGGCGTCTAAGTAGCTACAGCGATATCATCTCGACGGCTACGGTGCCAACGACAAACGCCGAGCCTACCAACGCCACCTTTCGACGCTGCTGTTGACGAAAAACATTTTGGATCTAGTCCGACGCCTGGGGGTAATTCTAAGGTAAGGAATTTATAACTCACTGTTTCTTTCACGTCTGATAAATAGCGGGCCATGTTCTGGAAGCCAGTGACTCTGTGGGTTGCCATCATATGTAGAAAAAAAATAATCTAGACGGGTTCTCAAGAACAGTTATCTTCACAGAAGAAGTAGTCCTCCAGAAGTTCTGGGTTGGATTGACTGGGTTCTTGGAGACAGCTCCTCCTTGAGCAGCACACGACAGACACAGTCCCTTTTGTCGCTAGCCATCAGGTGCAGTCTTCAATGGTGCAGCCTGTCTGTGCCGGTCACTTGGTGCAGCTGGGGGGGTCCTTCTTCCAAGTCAATCGAGATCTGAGTTCCCCTCTTATGCTCGGACGATGCACTCAGGGCAAGATGCGGCTGGTAGCCAATAGGCAACCAGATTCCCTCCCACTTAGTTACCACTTTCGGTGGGGTGTGGCATCTAGCTATCCCATGATGCACCATTCTGCCCACTCCCAAGATGGCGAGACCCCTCTCTTGGTGTTCAGACCTCCCAAGCCCACTCCTTGGGTGTGACTACCTCCAGGCTACACACCCCTGGGGAAACTGGTTTAGCATCTGGTTTCCCCTCTCTGCATCCGTCCCAGCCTGTTTGTCTAAACAATGGGGCAACCCTTCTCCCTGGTGTGACACATCTACCCTTCAAAGCTGGCTTCCCCTTTGAAGCCTGCTTTTGGGGCTAACACCTAAGGGGCTGCTGGAGGGAGGCAACACCTCCCTGGCTTACAACCCGTCATAATTCTCCTTCCTGGAAGACGTTGGCCCAGGTGGGCAGACAGCTGTCTTGTGGAGAGGCTCCATGAGCTTGGGAAGGCAAAGGCCAATTGGGCAACCAAGCATTTTTTTAAATCTTAATTTTAAACAATACATCGGTCAAACATATGTTTTGGCATAGAACAACATTACAGAAACAATAATCAAAAAAATCGAGGCATTACACAGATAAGGAAGAAAATAAGAACTAAGCACGCATGTTAAGAAAAAAGGCACAGCAAAAACAAGAAACGCCACCTGGGAGGTACCAGGAAAAAAAAAAAAGCAGTTGAGAAAATAGAGAGAAAAAACATAAGGGTAGGCACAAGCATGAAACAGAGTCTAGCCTATCCAATCCGATATGGGGCTCCATATTTTACAACCCATTTCCTGTTGTTTTCGGCTTTTTAACCTATAAACCGCTGTTTCCATATTATAAATTGCTTGCAATTGAGATCGCCAGTTAATAAAAGTAGGGGGATCAGGACTGATCCATTGGGTAGTAATCCATGATCTGTAGATAGACATAGCTATGAATTTAAAGCATTTTTCCATTTGACTTCGTGCTGAAAAATTATGAGATTGGTCTATCCCCAGAATAACTAGGCTAGATGTTAGCTTCAAAGCTATCCCAGAGAAGAGAGTAAGAAAAGTTTCAATATCTTGTATGTAGTTAGAAAGCCTGGGGCAAGGAAAAACACATGTGTAAAGTGTCAGCAGCAAAATGGCCGCATCTACTGCACGAGTTCCCACAGGAAGTAGACCACTTAGAGACTTTACCAGGGGTGTAATATAGATCGAAGATTGACATATAGTGTGGAGCCCTCGGACTACCAATAATTAATATCTTGTTGGCTAATTCAAGAGAGGTAAAAAGGTCTGTGCCTTCTTGCCCAAGCTTTCTATCCCACTTTTCGCTTTGGTCAGTCACTTCCTCTGGCTGATTAGATAGGAGTGTTTTATAAATTAGCTAAATCCTTGCTCTTTTCTCTATAGTACCAACTAATAAAACTTTCTGAAACCATTTAGTTCTTCTGACAGAAATTAAGATAAAAAGCTCCGGATTTGTAGGTACTTAAAAAAATGTCTAGTTGGGAGTCCATACCTTCCCTGTAGATCAGAAAAAGAAATAAGTTGACCATCAACGAAAAAATACCCTAAAGTTGTAATTCCTAAATTGACCCACCTAAGAGTGATAGGATCCTGAAATATGGAGGGCAAAAGGCAATGAGCTGAGAGGGGAGTGTGTGCATTGATGTTTGGGATCCCAAAGCGCCGCCGAATTTTCCGCCAAACAGAGTAAGCCGATTGAATGATCTTAAATTTAGTTTTCTTATAATAGCCGGGTTCAAATATGCTTACCAGACATTTATGAGCGGCGTCACTAAGTAATATCTCATAAATCGTGGGTCTAGCAAATTCGGGCACTATGCAGCTATCCCCTGTGATTAAAATTCCCATATGTTGCAGCAACGCAGCCCAGTGATAAAGCATTAAAGATGGCAGACCCAAACCGCCCCTCAGTCTGGGGAGTATCAACCACTTAGATGACCTTCTGGGTTTATGGTACCCCCAAAGAAATTTAGACAGGCCATTCTGCACTAAAGATATACTTCATTGGGAATTCAATGGGGATGGCCCTAAATAAGTATACAAATTTGGGGAATATTGACATTTTAAGAACGTTAGAGCGGCCATGGAGTGATAAATGTAAATGGTCAAGTCTCTCCAATATTTGATTGACCTTTTTGATAATTGGCAAGATGTTAATTTCTGGTATCGTCTCTACTGCCGCAGTGATCTTAATACCCAAATAGGTAGCAACTGGGGTTATTGGAAGCCCTGTTTGTCTAAAAAAAAATCAGAGTGTATTACTTGAGTTTTATCGGCATTAAGACGATAGCCAGAAACTGCCCCAAAAAGTTTGACAGAGTCATAAACAGCCAGGAGAGCAGAACCTGCGTCCTTTGTATAGATAGCAATATCGTCTGCATAGGCAAATGTTTTATAGGACACCTTATTGACCATGACCACCTGTATCAATGGATTACCATCTAGTTTGCTTAACAATGTATAGGGAAAATAAAAGTGGAGAACAGGGGCAGCCCTGCCAAGTTCCTCTGTTGATGGAAAAAAGACGAGACTCCTGTCCAGAGATTCGGACAGAAGCTTTAGGAGAAATATATAGAGCCTGTATAGCTCTAATAAATTCTTGTGGGAACCCCTTAGATCTCAACAGCTGCCAGAGAAAATCCGAAGAGACCCTGTCAAACGCCTTTTCGGCGTCCAACAGGATCATTGCCAAAGGTTGTTTATAGGCAAGGGCCCAGTCAATTAGGGTGATCGCCCATCTGATAGGATTGGAAGTGTCACGACCAGGTATAAAATCATGCTGGCGAACAGAAACTAAAGGAGTGATGACCCTTCCCAATCTGGATGCCATAATTTTTGCAAAGATTTTAGTGTTGGCACATATTAAAGAAATTGGTTGATAAGACGAAGGGGAGAGCTCAGGTTTGTCTTTTTTCTTGAAGATTACTATAGTGGTTTTATGCCAAGACTCCGGGGTCTGGCCACCCTGAGCTGATAGGAACAAGGACTCAAGGTTCTTGTATAGAATACTGCTGAATGTTCAATAAAATTCCAAAGGTAATGAATCTGGCCCAGCGGTCTTTCCCGCAGCCAGTGCAGTTATTGCCAGTTCTATCTCCTCCTATGATATCGGAGAGGATAGTACTGCAAGCTGATGAGATGGAACCATCGCTGATATGTAGTCTTCCAAGTATCCTTCCCCTGAAGCAATTTCAGCATCTTTGTCTGGAGAATATAATGTCTCATAAAACTCTTGAAACACCTCAAGCACTTTATCTGGTTGGTCATGCCTAATACTGTTTTTGTCATTAATACTACTAATGCGGTTTGATATCTCCTTGCATTGCAGTCTCTTAGCCAGGAGTCGGCCAGTGTTTTCTCCATACTCGTAAATATCAGTCCTATACTGAATGTATTTGGCTGCCAGTACTTCACCAAAATATTGTAGTATCCTGTTCTTAAGTATTGCTATTTGTCGTTGACACTCCTCTCTTTTCCCTTGATCACCAATAACTAATATAAGTTCTACTTCAATCTCACGTAGCTGGACAATCCAGCCGTTAAGCCTGTCTTTAATAACCTTCTGATGGTGAAGGGAAAAGCTAAGGGTCTCGCCCCTGACTGCGTCTTTGAATGTGTCCCAAACAACGAAATTTGAGGCCGTACCATTATTTATCCTAAAACAAAATCTCTTATCCAGATGTTCATATATTCGCGGTACTCAGCATTAAGCAGCAATCTGCGCTCGAATGTCCATGTTGATCTCGCAGGTCTTGAACCAGAAGAGGGGAGTTGTAGAATTACCGGGTTATGATCCGAGATTATTTTAGGATGTAACGCACAGGAGGCCCTAACAAGAATTGATTCTGTAATAAAAAAAGAATCCGGGCGGACAAATTTACAATGAGGAGCTGGAAAAAAATGTGTAGCCAGGCTCGTTTGACCGTAGCCTCTGCCATACATCGACCAAGGCATGCTCTCGACTAAGACCACGGACTGCTTTAAATGTCTTATTTTTTCTGCCCAGATAGGAAGCATCGCTATACAAGTCGGTACTTGAATTCAAATGAAGATTGAAATCGCCACATATAACTTTAGGACCATAAGGCTAGTTCGATATTTAGCATATTAAACATGTCAGGGTCATCCTGATTGGAGCCGTATAAAGAGCCAATAGTATATGATGAACCCTTGACCACT
The DNA here is from genome assembly GCF_964263255.1 of Lissotriton vulgaris. NCBI lineage: Eukaryota > Metazoa > Chordata > Amphibia > Caudata > Salamandridae > Lissotriton > Lissotriton vulgaris. The sequence continues at coordinate 179,491,096 of NC_141687.1, read as the reverse complement.
ATTCCTGCAAGTGCCCACCGTCCAAAATTGTCAACCTTCACTCGCTTAGATACATAAGCCCCTCGCCTAGCCATTACAGCGACACCTCTAACAGTCGTGGTTTGCCGTGATCAAGCAATGAGATCAATACCAATTTCTGAAAGACAGGCACGGTTATTCCAGGGGACATGAGTCTCCTGTAAGCATAATACGTCAACATCTATGTGTCTGATAAGTTGGGCTAGGGCTCCTCTCTTTTTCCTTTCATTTAGCCCACAGCATGTTTAAATAGCAGAACCGAATCATTTCATGTCTACCTGTCATCTTTAAAGAATTCCCCCTGAACCGGCACGTTGAAACCCATGCATGCAAACATCGCATCTAAGTTTGCAATCAGTGTAATCAATGTAATGCAAAAGACATAACCGAAATAAAGCACATACCACTTCAAAAACGTTTGTATTGTTCACCATAACAACTTTATAGAAAAGCTATTTGTGAGCCAAACCCACCACCCCCACCCCACCCCACCCTGACCGCTTGCCCCCCGCCCATTACCTTCCCCCCAACTCATGCAGGGGATGGGGACCACTGTCCCTGGTGATGTGAAACTGTAACCCCTCATCTCTACCGCTGCGTTACAAAGACTAATGAAATTCACTAAATACGAGCATTGAAGAGCAATAAGCACTATAACCAAAAAGAAAAACCATTAAGCTCCCTAATAGAAAAAAAGGGAGATCAAGCATGCTTGTTTTATACCCCCTAAGCTTTAGTGACTCGGTCAGTAGGTTGAGGTTTTGTCTTGGTAAAGAAAAAAAAATGGGGAAAGGGGCACCAAAGCTCAAAACCTGAATAATACATTAGCAGTTAGTTATTTAACAAACATAATCAAGATTTCCCCCCTACTGAAAGAGAGAGCAGATACTCCTTGGCCTGAATCTCTGACTGAAAGAAGTGTGTCTGGCCATTATGAATCACTTTTAATTTAGCAGGATTTAAAAGGAAGACCCGGGCACCCTTCTGCTGAAATTCTGGAATCATTTGTCTTAAGCGCCAACGTAATTCAACTGTCCTCTGACAGAAGTCAGGGCACACAAAAAAACTGCATCCTTTACCATCTCTTTTGCGATCGGGCCTGGCCAAGTCATACAAAGATTCCCTGGCCAAAAAGTTGTTCAAGGAAATCAGGATTGCTCTGGGGCGATTGTCAGACTGCCCATGAGCTTTACATCGATTAAAAGGGAAACTATGTGCCCTTTGAATTTGGGTCTTCCAATCCCATTGAGGGAGATCCGGGAAAGCTTCTTCAAAGAGTTCAACCACGAATTGGCGGACGTTTGTATTTTCTTTGCCCTCCGGAACATCCAAGATTCTTAAATTATTGCGCCTTGCCCGATTTTCAAGGTCGATCAGTTTGAGCAAGGTATCATCTTTTGCCATCTGTATATTCTCGACCTTTGATCGCTGCGAGGCCATGTCGTCCTCAAGTTGTGAGATCCTGGTTTCTGCATCTGATATTCTAGCAGAGAAGTCTAAGCATGTTTTTGCAATTCTACGGATGGAGTTTTGGAGTGTCCTACAAGCTCCTTGCGTCCGGGAGCTGTCTGCCCTTGATTCCTCCCTGTGTGCCATCATCAGTTGATAGATGGTTGAAAGTGTGATTTCCTCCGGACAAGCAGTGATTAGGCCTGACCCGCTAGGCATTGCTTCATCAACTCCAACTATGGTGCCGTTTGGGGCCCACAGCCCAGGTGTATAGGAATAATCCCAAGCCATCCCACCGGGAGTCTCCTCAGTTGGGTTGGAGTGAACCAGTAATGTTTTCGTTTGTTTGATTTGTTTGACTGTGTCCAGACTTAAAGGAGAGCAATCAGCGCCCCCTCCCAATGCAAGCTACTCGAATCACTGCCATCCCCGTCCCAGTTTCTGTCTTGACCATCTTCTTCCCCGGAAGAATTAGAATCATCTGAGAGAGAGAAAAACTTGTCAGCTGTGTCCATAGGCCCGATTCACAGAACTAACTTAAGACAAAATCCTAAACTTACTACCATTTTCGTATTCACAGAAGGCACTTACTCATTTTGGTATTCACAGAAGACACTTACTCATTTCGGTCCTAAATGCCTTCTGTGAATACCGAAAATCTTAAAATTAGGATTTTTCTCAATTTAGTAGTAGTAAAGTTAGGACTCCTAACTTTAGGACTCCTAAATGCCTTCTGTGAATACCGAAAGTCTTAAAATTAGGATTTTTCTCAGTTTAGTAGTAGTAAAGTTAGGACTCCTAAATGCCTTCTGTGAATACCGAAAGTCTTAAAATTAGGATTTTTCTCTGTTTAGTAGTAGTAAAATTGAGAAAAATCCTAATTTTAAGACTTTCGGTATTCACAGAAGGCATTTAGGAGTCCGAAAGTTAGGAGTCCTAACTTTACTACTACTAGATTGAGAAAATCTTAATTTTAAGAATTTCGGTATTCACAGAAGGCATTTAGGAGTTCTAAAGTTAGGAGTCCTAACTTTACTACTACTAGATTGAGAAAAATCTTAATTTTAAGACAGAAGGCATTTAGGAGTCCGAAAGTTAGGAGTCCTAACTTTACTACTACCAAATTGAGAAAAATCAAAATTTTAAGACTTTTGGTATTCACAGAAGGCATTTCGGAGTCCTAAAGTTAGGAGTCCTAACTTTACTACTACTAAATTGAGAAAAATCCTAACTTTTAGACTTTCGGTATTCACAGAAGGCATTTAGGAGTCCTAAAGTTAGGAGTCCTAACTTCTGTGAATACCGAAATGAGTAAGTGCCTTCTGTGAATACCAAAATGGTAGTAAGTTTAAGATTCTGTCTTAAGTTAGTTCTGTGAATCGGGCCCATCATCTTTATTCAGGTCCAGCTCTTTACAGACCTCAAGCTGAAGAGTGAGTGTTGCAGCAGCATCGTAATTTGATGAAAGCGGGACTTCATTTACCAGCATTCATCTTTCTTGTTGAATTATCACTGTGTCAGTATCAGTGGTAACTCTCCCCGGGGGAATACTTGCGCCCTCACCCTGACCGGTAGGCATTACAGACATTATAGATTGAGATTTCTGAAGGGATTCACCTACCCATGTGGACATGCAGGCAGGAAGAGCTGTAGCATTGTCGCGTGCAGGTAAAGCATTCAAGCCGGAATCAGCTGTTTCTGTGGGACCGGAGCCGCTGAGCCTAGAACTAGTACCAGAACCATCTTTACAGGCCAACTTTGCTTTCAAGGTCTGTGTCTTGAATAGCACAGGAACTGTAATTTTTATGCAGCCGGCGGTAGAGCCCTTCTTTGACCCCGTCGCGGTCAAACCTGCAGGCAGAGCGTCGAGACCCTCCGTAGCTGTGTCAGTCAAATTAGATCCAGGAGTCTAAAGAAACTCCGGTTATGATCCCACGACCCCTGTTTCCCTTGGTGGTGACCTTTGGCGGCATGCTCGCGTTCGAAAGCGGTCTCGACCTGTCAGCCGTGGAAGAGATGCACAGAAAAGGCAAGCAGCTCTCCGAGCGTTGGTAGATCATAAAAACAGGGAAGCGGAGTCCCCCGCAGCCAGGAGCAGCAACACCGGATCATACGGTGAGGCAATTTCGGCAGCCTTTTTTCAAACAGACAGAAGTTGACACAGTATCTCCCAGTTTCTCGATCTTTATGGTCTTTTCCCGGGAGCAAAAAAATGTTCTTCATAGCCCTGCAAGTGCGAGAGATACCGCAGCGGTGGAGAGTGGGTGAGAGCAGATCACTCGGCCATCCTCGCGGCCACCATCTTGCCCCTGGGCAATCAAGCCTTTGAACAGTAAAACTGTAGTTTTACGTGTATACTGCCAGGGCATGTAAAGTACATGTCCTGCCTGTGTCATATGTTGCACCCTGGCTTAAGACTTTGTAGGCCTGCTAGAGGGGTGACTTACACAGATGTGCAGGGTAAGTGAGGTCTTGCTATTGCTTTCAATTGGAAAGTTAAGCTAGCAGTGGACAACTGATCTACCAGTCTGCAGTGGGATCCTGGGGGGACCTCCAGGGTGGCACAAAGAGTGCTGCAAACCCTGGGGTACCTCTCTAACTTACATGCCCTGGGAACTAGGGTACCGTATATTAGGAGTTTACAGGTAAGTTATATATTTCCAATTGTGGTACAGTCAGTTCAACATACACTTTAGGCTCTGGGCACTCTGACCGAAGTCTGATTAGCAGATCTCAGTGCACTTTGAGTAGACAAACCAGCAGCATCAGTGGAAAACCTGGGGGTGACCATACAAAAAGAGACATCTCCTTACAATAACTCACACCATAATACATCCTCAAAAGAGATTAATGAAAATATGTAAACCTCTGATTGACTACTTCCTCAAATTGGAAAACAAATGCATTCAGGGTACAGATTACAGGTTTCCGATAGGGACTTCTAAGAGCAGATCCCTTACCATAGACTATTCCCCATGTGTCACATTGGATTGGGAACATTTTGAACATTACCTTTCTGTGTCAATAGGTGGCGTTGATGGGCTCTGCATTGGTGCTGATTTGGCTCGTTGTTGTCCATATCGGAAGTAACATTGTGATGCCTCTATAGGTGCCACCGGGGCAAGCTGACATCAGATCCTTTCTTTTTGTGCCGACAGCACAGATCTGGAGCACAACCTCGATCATTTTTTTAATGCTTTTTTCCAGCTTTTTGTCAATTCTCTTTTTGAATTTTGCTCCCAGTGTTCCAGGCAGGGGTAGATTGCACTCTGATTTTTAGCTAATGTGTAGCAGACTTATTTCAGTTTCCTGAAGGCTAGTGGACCCATTCCACCAGTATTCAAAACAAACAGGAGCTTAGAGGGTAAAGCTAGTCAATAGGTCGCCCTCCACTCAAAATGCAACTAGTACAAAAAGACCTAGACTTTATAGGCACTTGTAAATGTATCTTTGTTTGGGGTATACCATTTGTTGCAATATCTTTGCAAACCTTACTCCCCTTCCACTAATTAATGGGGTAGTTAGTATATCCTAAGATTGTGCCTCCTTTGAACAATCGCCAGGTTCCCAATAAATAAAAATCAGTTGTGGGACAACACATACACTTTAGTGTCAAATTGTGATGTGCAAAAACGAAAACTAGTGTGTGAGAGCAAGATGGCACCTCACGGGCGCACCACCAACGGGAACCTGGCAGGTACTCACCAGGATAGCCCTGTTCTCATCATTGGCACCATCGAGCTCGAAAAAGAAAAGTGTCCAGAAACTCAAAGAGAAGAGTTTGTGAAAAGATGCAGTGAAAACAGACAAAGAAGTGACCAATAAAGTGTCAAACAACATGTAAAAACACACACACCAACACAGATATGCAATTTTTATTCTGTCTCTTGTGTCGGGTATGGGGTTAAAAATAGAAAGAGAAAGTAGTTGCGGTTATCAGCTGTCCAACCAATACTACTTTACTTGCCATTCCACCAGTGCCAAGGCGGCTACTACTGCATTGGCACATGGGGTACCTGTCCTGGAAATCTGCCAAGAAGCTACTTGGGAATCCCTTCACAAACCTTTACAAAGCAATACTGCTTGTACAGTCCAGTCTGCCAAAATGGGCATTTTGCCCGTGTGATCCTCCAGGATTTTTTGGTTTGAGCCAGTTTGTAGACCCCTCCGGGGAGTTATTTCTTGGGTATCTATTCTGTGTTGAGGAATCTATAGTTGGAAGTCTCTACTAGAAGAGCAAGTTGCTTACATTTTATAAGTGTCTTTTCTGGTAGAGACTCTATCCACAGATTTCTCACCGAACCTCCCATCCTTCCCGCTCTGTGAACTGTGCTCTTCATCTTTAGACCCCATCACATACTGCAGACTGGTCAAAACATTTTTTTTTTTTAGATAGCGCTGCTTTTTTGGCACCGAAATATTCATGAAAGAAATTGATGACAGTGCGCTGGGGTGGCAGTTGTATGGGCTCCTCGAAGTCATTTCCGGTGCAGAGGACACAACACAGAACCGTTCAATGACACCTACCGCTGCTCAGAGGTACTGCTCAAGAATTTCCGCATCCAGTCTGACGCTTGGGGAATATTCTAAGGTAGGAATCTGCAGTTAGAAAGTCTGCACCACAAAAGGTGTTACCTAAGGTAAGTTACTTGTTCATTACTGATGCTTACTTGAGCATCTACCAAAAGTAGGCATAGAGAGGGAATGTCTAATCACTCTTGAAACTACATCTTCAGTGCTTCGCTGCTCTAGTTCCCTGATATCAGGTACATACTATACATTGACAAGACAATACTGACACATTGCTCTCCAAGGCATATGCAGTGTCCTCGCCACTCTATTATTAGATTGTAATAGGTGGAATTGGGGTGGGAATCAGTTTGGGTGTTAGAGGGAGTTAGAATGTTATGAAGTTTCAACATAGAGCAGGTAGCTCTTTTCTCTGCTTACATAAATAGTAAGGAGTGCTGGTCTCGCGGGACTGATACAAGATTTAGCCAATTAATATATACTCAATAGGTGTACAGCTGTATGCTTTTGAAAATGATACAATACAAAGATTTTGAAGCAAATATCCACAAAAGAAATCTCAGGGCACATCACCAAAAATATTGATATCTTTACTCAACGCATCTCCAAAATGAATACAATTAAGCCAAAGGCAGGCCGTATATTGATACAAGGCTTTGTTTCCACTGTCAGCAAAGATATGTATAACACAGACCATAGAAATCGTTTGTGGCTTCTGAGCAACAATTATATAATTTGGGATTTATTTGATGTTGCCTCCGATTTCATTCTCATCTTCTCGGTGAATGCAGAAAATAAAGTTTCCGGTTTCCCTCAATTGCATCAAATATGATAATAATCAAAATCCTGTTAGTAGCTGAGATGTAAATTTGAGAGTTTAAATGTCTCCTGAATTATAGATATAGAAATACGTTTTTCTAAAATCCGAAAACAAATCAATTTTCTGATAGTGAGGACAGGCCTCCTAGGGCTTTTCTCTTCTTCTGCAGGGGAAAGGACCATTTTTTTCTTATTCTTAACTTTTCTCCAAGCAGAGCAGGCAGTAAGGTAGTCATCAGAGCAAAGACCACAGCAGAGCCTTTTTCTTCCTTCCACATTGCAGGACATGCCAGCAGCCGGGTGCTCCTAACCCTCTCCATCTGGGAAGAATTCTCTCACAAAATATTTCTGTAGGAAAAATATGCAGCAATGCTTTTTCCTTCCTTCCACATTACGAGAAGGTTCTCGTTCACCCTCTATGCAGGCTGAGGTGAAGGAAGAAGAGGTAGAAATTTGCTCCCAAAATGTTCCTGCAGGAAAATGTTGCATTTACCTTTTGTTGCTGTAAATTTCATCCACTGAAACTTTTTCAAAGATGATAAACCTCGCAACTGCAACAAGTTGCAAAATTTACCAATTCAGCAAATGAAATTAGAAATCTGTACAAGCTTAGTGTAATTTCACCAGTTGTTTTTCTTTTTTTTGCTGCACACACGAACATGATTTCCTAGAACAGTCTGAATGAGAAGTGGTATCAAACTGAGGGGGAGGGAGTGTATGGTAAACTGTTTTTAGGAAGATCTTATGCAGATCTGTCAAAAAAGATCTCTCACACTTTCTCTAAAACAATAAAGGTTAAAGTAAAGTTATAGTTAGGTGAACATGTCAATTAAAACATACTGTTTTAAATTAACAAAATCACTGAAATACACAAGTTATAGTTATCTCAAGTAACTATGATGCACGTCATTAATTATGTAATTTCTGATGTTGCAGCTGTGCCATCAATGATGTCTTAGATCATGTCATGAGTGATGTAATATATGGGTTAATTAGCATGGCGTAGCGAGGGTTAAAAAAACCTTTTAAAAACTTATGTTTGGTGGTGCCCCTTCCTCTTCTAGAGGCGCCACAAGCATGCAAATTTCCTATTTTAAAATGCCGGATGGAATTATGGGGTGTTTCTTCCTGGCCCCTGCTGCTCATTTATTACTCTTTTTTTAATTTATTTTGGGTTTTCTGGTGCACAATACTTTTTTTGTGTTGCGGGGGGGGTGTGGGGGATTTGGTAGTGGGTGGGGAGGGATTAGGGGTCCTGAATCCCACCTACTTCCCTGACAGCACCCATCACGGGTGCCAGCAATTCTTTCTAAAAAGAATATATATGTGGTGGGTGCACGTCCCTGAGCCTTTAGAACCCCAAAGATCCCATCCCCAGGGGCCTTTCTTTTTCATTTAGGGGTGCGTGGTCTCCTCACCGTGCCACAATGGGCACCCGGCACATTAAGTGACTGCCCTGATGGCCATTCTTTTTACCCACAACACACTATGTAGGGGCAACAGGGGTAGATCTAGGGTTCCACCAGCCCTCCCGGATGTCCACATCGAACCATCCTGGGTGCTTAGGGAGATGGCACTGCTCCCGTTCAATGTAAGCAGCTGTTTTTGCTTGCTACCACTGGAACAATCTGTGCTTCCCTGACCGCAAGAGTGGGTAGGCAAACACATGGTTGTGCAAACCCGTCGGGAGCATTTTTAAAGCTCCCGCCGGGTGTGGGCAGAGAAGACTTCCCGGGTCTTTTCTCTCCGCTACAAACCAATATAGATGTAGCACAACTACCACCCCCACCCCCAGCCCCTCCCCCCAAACAGAAAATGGAATGCCCAGCAAAAGGGAGGGAGACCTGATTATCATAGTCATGTAAGCCCCTACACCCGATTTTATACACTGTTCCAATAAACTACAGCTCCCCGACTTTTAATGTGGGGAAGATCCCCTCAGAAGTATCCTCGTCACACTCGAGTGGGAATACTACTACAAGCATCCCAAAGCAAGCATCAACATTGTTAGTGATACCATATGTCCTTTGTGGCTCAATGAGCACCAGGCATGCTTAGCAATGACCATCTGACAAACAATTACTAACACACCTATCTGGCTCAGAAGGTGATCCAAAATTAGCCTCTCCTTAGTTCAATCAAGCATAACAATAAAGTAAGAAACCTAGGGTAGTTCTGCTTAAACACTGCAAGTAACCTAGAGTTAGCTTCCAGTCGCTTACTATTCTTTCCATCTCCAATGCAGACCTCCTATGGCCCAGTGACCAGCAAGCTTGATGCACTGAATCTTTTGTGCCATGCCTGACCCATTTGTTGCAGCTGCTATCTGCTTTATCTTGCCAATGCCCATTTCCACCTTTACCTCCTTGTCTGCCTATTCCTTTTTAAGTCTGGCTTGACAGCACAGTTGTCGTCCGATCTCGTGTGATCAACATAAAAGAGCTTTCGGGAGTACTAAAGAGAGATGGGCTTAATTTTCGCCAACATGTAGGTTTCCTTGAGTACAAAACTTGAATTGCGACAAGTGAGTTTTTCATTACATTTATTTCAAATTCTTCCATTTTAATTGTGTGCGCGTGTTCCTCCTAACCTGGATCCCTTCTAATGGAGGGGTTTAGTGTTGATTGGGATGGTAAAATTTCGAAGCACTGATGTTTCCCTAGAGACGTCCCAGAATAAGAAGGGAATCCAATTGAGGGAAGTGGCTTTAACGAGTTAACCACAGTTAAGTTAATATACTCCTAGAGCATGGAACGAAAATAAGTTCTATACTTGTGTGGGTATTATAGTGCGTCATTGAAGAAACACTGGGAAAACATTTTTCACACTTGTTGAGAGGAAGATGCGATTGGCATGACTGTACTAAGGCTTTGTTCAGGGGCCTGGGTGGATATGTCAACTGCTGATTTTCTTAAATTACCATGTTTGTGTGAATTATACTTGTGTCTTACAGATTGATGAACCTTGAATTGAACAAGGCGGGCACACACGGCAGTCTCCGTGAGTCCTGTTTTTGGTACAATCCTTCGGTAGGGGGCACGCCTTAGCATGCGTGCAACCACTGAAGTGACGGTATATATGGTCCTGACGAATGCTGAGCATTCATAGCACGCAAAAGCAGAAACATGTTGACCACTTGATTATTTAACCTTAGATAGGAATCATTGGTTCAAACTAACTCAACCTCTGACTTTCCTACCTTCACTTGTTTTTACTGTGAAGTTGGCTGTCTCTCTATTAAAATACTTTTAGGGAACAGTTAAATCTCGTTTAATTGCACTTTTACCTTCACTTTGGTTTTTCTGCAGGGCACATATTTCTTGGCCCTTTTTTCTGACGGAACCCAATGATGAAACGGGTCACCACTGTTTGGTGACTGATGGTTCTTTTTAGTCACCGGGTGGCTGTGTCTATATATAGATATAGCATATATACACATCACATTGGGTGCACATATACACACTTTGTTCTAGCTCATCCTTTACTATTGGGATTCACGATTTTCTTTACCTCTAGTAAGTACTCTTGACTTGCCTCACGGGTTGCACCACTTGACTAGAGGGGTTGTGCCTCACTTGTTGTTGCTCTTCCGTTGTCGAATCCGGTTTCCTTGAGTACAACATTTGAATAGGCAGACATTGTGTGCTTTAATAAACACTTTAAAAAGTGCTTGTATTTCACTTTTTGCCGTGTTGGAAATCCTATTCATAATACAGCAAGACTGAGTTGGTTATGGTGGCAAGCCAACGATCAAGACTACATGCCTGATCTGTTTATTATGAACAGTTAGGAAAAGGGCAGTAGGCATGACATATTTATTATGGAAAGCATAAATTAAAGTTAATAGGCATTTACGGGTCGATTGTTTCTAGTGTGTATTAAAAGATGCATTGAGGTTTTTATTTACATGCAATCACAGATTACAGCTGTAGGCAAAGGCGTCGGTGGTGGTTACCCTCCCTGACGAACCTTGGAGATAGAATATTCCTTGTTAGGCCTTCTCAGCAGAGATAGTATTTTGCTTTGATGACTGCAATTTTGTACACATTTGTAATCTTATCACTTTATACCTGATGTCTGCCTTGAGGGAAGTTTACGTTAAATACAACAGGCCTGAGTTGGTTACAATGGCAAGCCAATGATTAAGACTATAGGCCTTATTGAGTCAATGGGAAAATTATGTGCAATGCCACATATCTGATCGACTTTTTATGTCATGACAAGCTAACTGGGATACACCTGTGATCTGGGAGTGGTACAGAAACCTGAGAACCATGAGCAGCATTGCCAGAACCCTACATTTCAAGTGTTGCTCTCTACTGAAGAAGAGCAATCATCCTGAAGCACATTTCTAGAGATATACAGTACAGGCTGCACCAACAATGGTGAAAACTAAAGACTTTCAACTGAAGTGAGTGTTATCAAGCACTGCATTTAACACAATGTGTTTGGGCAAACTGGGTCTTGCATGCCAGGCAGTGTACTCTCTACTCCCCTTGCTTTCATTTTTTTAAGCAAATAGGCCTTTACCAGTGAATTCTGATCATACTATTACAGGCTGTAGCCAGGTATTTTGTTATATGAACTCTCAGATTACCAAAGTAGGCACGGGGATTTAGATTGGAACGCTGCTGCCAAAACCCTAGGTTCAGAAGATGTATACGGTCATAATCCTTGCTACAGCTTTTGAGAGGGATTGCATATTGTTTTTCCAACAGTAATTTTGCACAGATTTGTAAAAAAAAAAAATGTAACTGCATAGATGGCTGTCTGCTTATGCGCACTTCAGTAGACCAGTGTTCCAAGCCACTGCTATAGGTCTAATTAGTCCATAAGGAAAAGTTATGTCAGATTCAATAGGTTTGATGCCATGTTGAGCCAGCACAGTCATGGGTTGTTTATTTTTCTATCCTCTCATCTTCTTGGTGCTCGCTTGTCCCCCACCATGCCACCACTTAGGCTGAGACATTCCCTAGCCCTTACTGTATCCTATGGCACAACCTGTTTGACTATTATTATGTTTTTTTCTGTGCCCCGTACCTTCACACCCTTCCACCACCACTGCTTCACATCCCTTATTTGAAAAGCCTGAAGTCACTGCTTCTCCATACAAAACGCCACTTCTAGGTTAGAAGGAGGATCTATTAGTGCTCCACTCCAGTAAACTGGACTACCTTGCCTTTAAACTCTGTGTGTACCGACGAGCAAACTCCAATAGTTAGTTGCACATCTGTGGCAAGATTAACAATCCACACCACCAAAGGACTACTTGAACGATCCCTTTCCATATGCACCTTAGACTTTCTCATTTCATGGCACAATTTAGGAAAGCCTATATAAACTGAAAAGTACTCGTGTTTGTATGCTATCTCAAATTTAATTTGAGATAGCATACAAACACGAGTACTTTTCAGATAATATATGGTCAGATGGAGTTTTGCCACAGGTAGTGCGGGTAGGGTCTAATGACGTCAATCACTAGTTTATATTCATTTCTAGTAACATCAGAGGGTGGCTCCTCTTTCCCACCCAGCACACAGTTCACCAAACCAGGAGACAAACAGTCCATTCGAAAAACATTTATTAAATAGGTGTGCACTACACAACCCACTTTTTGAATCTAACAATTCAGGAAAGGCCTCAAACCCGCACCGTCACAATCTTGCTACTGTGTAATCCTCCCTTTTCTTACTTTCCTTGCATCCCCCACTCTGATACAGTTTTTCTTCTTTAGTTTGTACACATTTATTGTCAATGATTCTCATCGTAAATATACTTGTATAACGATCTTGCCCCACATGCAGGCTCAGAATCCTTTTGGTATATATAGCACTGTGCTGCCCAGTGAGAATAGTTTCTGCTACATAAAACCTTCCCCTTTACATTAATATTTACTTCCTCATTTTCTGTCTCTGTGTTTTTCTGCACTTTCCTTTTTTCATTCTCTTCCCCGTCCTGTGAAGTCTTATGGTGATTAGAAACTACACCCCCTGAAGAAGGGCACAAGTAAAGGCAGGTTTTGGCTATTTTCTATGGAGACTACTAACATTTTTCACTGCTCCCTACAAGCAGAATTGTATTTTGAAACCCTGCTGTACCATTTCAGCCGATTGGTTCCTTCCCAATCCATAGCTAAATACATGACCACAAGAGAAGTTCAGCAGGGACCTCAAGTCCAAGATGCCACAGGGGTTGAGAGTTGAGGAGGTCTGGACCAAAATCAGTGGTGCACTACTGTGTGAAAATGAATGGAATTATTGAGAATGTGCAAGTGTGAGACAGTACTCACAAAGGGTCAAACACATCTGGTAAGGTTGTACTACAAGGTATGGGTGTCACAACACAAGATCGAGACAGCATACCAAGTTTTGAGACACACACTAAAGGAGTGAGGCACTAAGAGACCAGCACCAAATAAACAAGATTATGCTCCAAAACTTAAGATGATTTCCAATAGCGAGGTTGGAGATAGCCGCAGGGATCTCTGCTTGATTGGCATGTTACCATTGTGGCCAAAGGGGGCATTGCCTGCAAATGGAGTTCCATTGCCTTACCAACTTTCTTTAAATGATGCACTGGGATGGACTTGTTCACGAACATGGAGGAACTGATCTACGCTGAAAGGTGTTGCCAATAGAAACATACCAAGATATGGGGCATATGGTCAGAATACTATGGGCTGAGCTCTATGGGTCAGCTAAACTAATTTGAACATCTGTAACGGAGACATGTACTGGTGATCTTCGTAAATAAAGTTCTAAGTTCTGATTTGTTTGCATACTTGGAAAAAACAATACATTTATTTGTCATATAAAGATGATTTACACTAAATGAGTGACCTGCTTGAAAAAGTGAAACTCACATTCTAAGTAACAGTGTGCTCCAAGGTGTGAGGCTTGAATCTAATGAGTCAGTAGGAATCACACCCCTGCTGGGTTTGCAACAAATGAGTGAATATGTGCTGCATCAAGTGAGTTATAAAAACCAACTATGTGTGACAGGTCTGCTGGGTTCAAATATAACACTTGGGTTACACTTGAAAGGGAACAAGTTGACAACACAATTCATGTGGATCCACTCTGGTTGCCGAAGGGCTCTGCTTTTGTACTACCAGATTTCTGTGTGGGAGGATACTAGGATCACCATAGAACATTCCCCACAACCACCCTCCGCTCCCAAGTTTAGTGTGGCTGAAGACTTTTGCCATCTTGAAAATGGCCAAAGTTGGTAGGATTCGTCCAGTGAACAACTGGTTTAGACGTTCCCAGGTGTCATTCTCCCCTACCAGCCAGTACCAGACAGAAATGTGACACCTCCAGAAATCCACTTCAGAACACTATCTGGACCTATCGAAGGCCTTCGACACCGTCTGCCACCACACCCTACGCACACGCCTCTACAACGCAGGTATCCGCGACAAAGCCCTGGACTGGATCACCTCCTTCCTCACTGACAGAACCCAAAGAGTCAGTCTCCCTCCATTCCGATCCAAAGTCACTGAGATCACCTGCGACGTACCCCAAGGTTCATCCCTCATCCCGGCCCTTTTCAACATGTACATGACACCACTCGCCGACATCGTCCGATCACACGACCTCAACATGGTCTCAAACAGCGCCGACACCCAGCTGATCCGCTCCCTCATCAAAGACCCCGCCACCACCAAAACCAACTTCCACAAAGGAATGAAGGCTGTTGCCGAATGGATGAAGAACAGTTGCCTGAAACTGAACTCTGACAAGACAGAGGTCCTCATCCTCGGCTCCACCCCCTCAACTTGGGACAACACCTGGTGGCCAACCTCGCTGGGAGCTGCGCTGACACCCACTGACCATGCACGTAACCTGGGGTCCATCCTGGATTCAGCACTGTCAATGAACCAGCAAGTCAACGCCGTCTCCTCCTCCTGCCTCAACACCCTCTGCATGCTTCGCAAGATCTACAGGTGAATCCCCACCGGAACCAGAAAGACCGTCACCCAGGCCGTCGCCACCAGCAGGCTGGACTACGGCAAAGCCCTCTATGCAGGAATCACAGTCAAACTCCAGAAAAGAGAATCATCTTCAATCTCCTCACCCATGTCCACAAAGCACTCCACATCGCCGGAGCAGCATACCTCAAAAACCGATTCACCTTCTTAACCCCCCACCCCCACTGCCAGCTTCGCTCCGCGGACCTCGCCCTCGCCACCATTCCACACATCCACCGAATGACCACCGGCGGCAGATCCTTCTCTCACCTCACGGCCAAGACATGGAACACCCTCCCCATCCACCTGCGCCAGACCCAGGACTTGCTGACCTTCAGAAGACTTCTCAAGACCTGGCTGTTCGAGCAGTAGCACCTGCAGACCCTCATGGGTGAGTAGTTCCCTCTACAATGATTGATTGATTAGAAGGGGAATGGACCTGCTGTCTGCAACCTGAGAGGAGCACCGAAGGACTGGACCAGCTCCCACTTGTACACAGGACAAGCAAGTGGACTCCAGGGGTCAGTTGGCTCACCTCTGGTGTGGCTACAGGGAAGCAATAGGCTGCCAGAGGCCGTTTCCTGAAAATAAAAGCAATCCAGATCAACAATAGTGTATCTGGGAAAATTATCTGTGACAGTGAGTACACGGTGTGCATGTTCAAAACAAAATCAACATATTAAAAGACAAGCATTTGCAATGCAATAGGTCTCGCATTTGCGAGAGTTTGAGCTATAGACATTGTGAATGACAACGCCTTTTATTTTTGTGTTTTGAAAACTTGCAAACGGTGTGTAATTACGCACTTCGTACTTATAGAAGCACAGCTGGCAGTAAAAGAGGCGTAGTTACTGCCAGCCTTGCTTCTCATAAGCAAGAATTATAAACACCACTTGCACGTTTTCAAAACACAAATAAAAAGCATTGTCATTTACAATGCCAATAGCTCAAACTCTCACAAATGCGAGATCTATTGCATTGCAAATGCTTGTCAATCCTGGCTTTAATTTAATGGTCAGTAAAAACAAATTGGCTAAATGAGTACGGTATTTTCCTCTTTGAAATATAAGTTTCAAATAACAAATAGAAATCACTTAAAAAGTATTTGGGAGCTGACCAAATTATTATTAAATTAAGTATTTGGGAGATGTCTAAAGTATTATTAAATAATTGTTAAACCAGAGCGATAATTGCCATGTAAAAAAATGTATAGCCTGGGTTTTACACACATTTATTCAACTATCAGTTCTTGGCCCTCCCAAAACAGCAACATGTGAACAAATTACCAGTATGTTTTTTCTGAGAATGGCAAATTTAACCCCCAGCATGGTTTCATTCACACATTCAGGGATGTGGTACTGCGGCGTCCACATACATCTCTCTCTAAATGTAAACATACTCCTTACACTGCATTGTGAATGGACCCCACCATGCTGAAGCTCCTCCTGCCCAACCATTGAGAGTCAAGACTTTTACAGCTCATTCAGGTCTGGATGAGTGAAAGTTGGACATCCTATCTCGCTGATCGAGGTGCCCCACCTAGCAGCTCCAAATTTTCGTGTCCTACGAGTTGCAAAATGTGGGGCATTTGGTGCCATGTATCAGGAATAAAGACTGAATAGTGGGACGACTCTGCAGAGAACGAGATGGCTGGCCACCCTTGCAGCAAGGCAGGTTGAGAATGTGCGTGGTACAGAGATGTGTGTGTAATCTCTGATCTCAGATTGGAATAATCATAATATATCTTGAGTGGGTTAGCATCCCTGCTGAAGACACTGTAGGTCACAGGTTTGCATTTGCAATTGTGGAAATTGTTCGGTGGGGTAAAATATTTTATTGTGGAGATAGTTATGTAATATGCAGGTCCCAATTGCCAGTTCAAGTGAAGTGCCCAGCTGCATACAGCACAAACTCGTACAATTAATTATTTCCAGGTTTAGCACTTGGTTTTTCGTTCTTCTATGGTTAATATGAGTTCCATTGAGTTTGGTAGTATTGGTGCATACGGGTGCAGGAACAGGTATCGTTTAGCATATGGCTTTAGTTGCCTATTGCAACCACTAACGTGCTCAATATAGGGTCATAGTATTTCGCGGCGGTTTACTCTGTGGTGTTGGCTCTACATTATGGATTTGGTAATATGAAAAAGTATTTCATTACTGCAAAAATAACCAGCTTAGATCTGTCAGCAGTAGAAGTTGCTCCTTATGTCTGGGCGTGGTTTCACACTTGAGACTCGTGCTCTCCAGAGGTGCACTCACCAACCTCTTCCCACTGAAAGTGGCTCTCCCTAGGTAACTCCCCTCCGAGATCTTAAAGTACAAGGCAGGCAAGTTAGCATTGCTCATCATTTATTTTTCAACTTAGGCAATCTGTACAGGAGCACGAGCTGATTTGATGGGGTTGGTCCCTAACGCACTTTTGGCATAAGAATAGTTGCCAGGTCCTTCTTAATCGAGATGGCTTTCTTTTTTGCCAGCACTGCCAGAAACATCATATTGCACTCGATGGAAAGACAACACTGTAAACGCATCAAAGCAAAGTGATACCACGCAGCCACAAACACGCACGTGCCTGCTCGAAACCCACATATACCTCACACATAGACTTTGCCAGTTAAGCTCTAAAATTTTGTAGCATTGGAGAAGAACATTTCTACATTTTTTAGAAGCCAAATGTAAGCAAAATGAGGGTCGAATCAGCCTCGAGTAGATAATTTGCGATGGGGCCACACTTCGTCATAAGAAAGGCATTATTTCGCAGTTCATGCACACTGCGGGTGCATAACTGCTGTTAAACAAGGAGCGGCTGAGCCGACGGGGGGAGGGAAAGTGAAAGCACGCGATGCGCGCACTTTGCCGCCGGTTTCTCTGCCGAAAGGAGTTGGCACGCGCGGACAGGAGATGTGCACGCGCGCGGAGTGCACATCTCCTATCCACGCATGCCAACTCCTGTGTCCCTTCGGAAGAGAAAGCAGCAACTATAGGTCTCGCCAAGGCGAGCAGCGCATGCGCTGCTTTTTGCCAGCCTGAGAATAGTAGGTAAGCCCTAACAAACCTAGCCAGGTATTATGCTTCATCCTTAGGCTTCCTCCTTCATCAAAAATTATTATAATGGTGGGTGGATTTATGCTTTGTGTGTCTTCTTACGAAGGGGCAATCCGTGAAAGTATAGGATAGTACTAATATACTACAACGGTGATGGTTAAACTATCTTAAGGAGGATAATAGAGCTATTACTCCAGCATCGTTGTGGTCCTTTCTTCCTGGAAATACCCAGCTGAACAGTAGCAACTGGACCTGGATTGTACCCCGCTATTGGTCTCCGCTTGACACCCTGTGAGTCTCTACGGTGTTGGGGGCATTAGATGTGTACTCTTGTAGTAGGCTGGGACTTAAAAAACTAAGAGGCATATTTACAAGGAGTTAACGCCCCCAGGACGTCACTTTTTCCAATATTCTAGTGGCGTTAACTTCTTCACCTTATTTACAAGACAGCATTATCCCACTTAATGTAGCTTAACGCCACCTTGTAAATAATGCACCTATTCACGCAGCACTTAGCGTGAAAGGGGGGTACAATGGGTGTTGCAGTAGGTGTTCCACCGCAAAACATTGCTTTTTGACGCTGCCCCATATTTACAAGGTATGGGTCAGCGCCAAAAATACAGCCAAGGAATACCTAGTCTTACGCATGCGATAGGAGAAATATTTTCTCTCTCCTCATCTGTTGCTCTTTCGACGTTTGCTGCAATCTGCAGCACACATAGAGCAAATCCCCTGTGCAGGAAGGTGTCCCTTTCTGCACATAAACAATTGCCCCTGCAGCGCATACACCCTAGTAAAATCGTGCTAGGGTGCTTGCGCTGGCGCTAGGCAGCTTTTTTAGCATCAGCGCTAGGGGTAATGCAAAGGTGCGCAGCATTCTTGTGAATATGTTGCATCCCTGTATTTTGAAACTGTCAGAGCGCAGCGTTATCAATTATGGTGCAATACAGCGCTCTGCCAGTTTCTTGTAAATATGGCTCTAAGTCGGAAGGTAAAGTCTTTGCCCAGAACGAAACTGGAAGGTGTACTCATTAGAAATAAAAAGCCTCACTGTTGTCGATGAGGAAAGGGGTGGCTCATGAAGATCCCTGCCATTGTCTGTGTCAGGAGGGTAGCTTTATCTAAGATGAAGACCTTGCTGCTGTTTGTGTACTATTTGCTGGCCCTACCAAGAAGAACCCCGAGGATGATCTTTAACCAGCTCTGTGCGATATTATTAGATCTGGTGTGGGCCTCAGGGAGACATAGGGTGGCACTACTTTTATCCCTCCAACATCACGTGAGGATTTTACATACACAAAATCCTGATTGGCCTTCGACAAGACCCACTCATAGTCCTTTCTGACACTTGGAAGGATTAAGTTCCCAACAATAGGGAGGCCATCATTGCTCTGCTTAGTCAACCAAGGGCATATACATTGCACCTCAATGATATCAGCTGATCTCGGAGGATGTTGGCAATTAAATTCAAAAATAATCTTTGTCCTTCCAATCTCACTTCACTTCACGTCTATTTTTATCAGTTTGCCTACCTCTAAACCTCCATGAACCTACAGTCACTAAACTATCTAAATTCTCTCTACCTCACCTCAAGTCTAGCTAAACAGTAGAGTTTACCACTGGCGGTCCTCGTCATGCCAGGCCGGCATTAAGTAACAAGCAACAAGCTCAAGAAAGTCCATACAACCGACATGCAGGTGCAGCCCATGAAACTGGCCCGGGCCTGAGCTCTACTTGGCAAGGGGGACGCCAGCACTATAGTTTTCTTGTCTGCTGCAAAAGCACCATCATGAAAGATGAGAGGACTATAGACCGCTAATGTCCCCGGACGCAGACTCCAAGCAGGCTCTCTCGGACTCCACCTGGTTAGGCGACCTAATAGCAGGCCCTGTTGTGTGAGAAGAGCTCAATGTTTGCACACCGGTCCGGAGGTGCAAATATATCTCTTGATAAGCAATGTCCTCCCATTCCCAGGTTGACTAATTAACGTTTGATTTGTTTCAAGAAAAAAGTAGAAGAATTGCATAATTACTGGGTGTTTTTAACACTGCGCCCAAGTAGTTTCTTGTAACTTGTGATACACTGTCAGTGCTGGCTTTACAGCCAATGGTTCATGGGCTTGTCGTTTTGCGTTTAGTACTGCAAGTTTGGACACTGAAAAAAACCTGAAATCACTAAGTGATGTTGGCTAAAAAAACAACAGTATCTAAGGCAGAGGTCTTCAAACTTTTTGATGCCGAGACCCCCTTGTAAAACCTTTTTAGGCGTAAGGACCCCCTTCCGACAAACGTTTCTACAAACTGGTACTCCTCATCATCAACTTTTGACAACCATAAATGCGCCTGTTAGACCTCATCACATCCCTCCATCATTCATCCACCCACACTTTCACACATCCATCCATCCTTTCATCCTTCCATCCATACATCCATCCTTCATCCATCCACCCTTTCATCCTTCCATCCATACATCCATCATTCATCCATCCACCCTTTCATCCATCCATTTACACTTCATTCATCCACCCATCTTTTTACACATCCATCCATCCATCATTCATCCATCCACCCGTTCATCCATCCTTCATCCGTCCACCCTTTCATTCTTCCATCCAAACATCTATCCTTCACCAATCTATCCTTCATCCATCCACCCTTTCATCCTTCCATCCATACATCCATCATTCATTCATTCATCCACCCTTTCATTCATCCACCCTTTCATTCATCCACCCACCCATCATTCATCCACCCACCTTTTCTGTGCCTCTCTCATGGGGGGGGTCAGAATATCTCTGCGTCGTCTTCCTTCTTCTTTCCCGCTCATGGGAGGGCATCTCTGTGCCTCCCTGCTGGGGGCAGGAGACGTGTCATGGGACCACAGCTCCAGGTGCGCAACATCCATTGAACACAAAGGGCTACACTACAGCCACTCCTCCCCCCCACCCCCTAGCTCGTGTATGTGAGCCCGGCTGTTACAGCTTCAGGGACACACACAGTCACACCCAAGTAGTTGACAGGTCTTTAAAATACCTTTTTCTTGTTAATGAGGCGTTGATGTTTTTCACACCTGGTGTGAATTAGGCCTCCGCCGTGAGCACCCTCAGCCCAATGCAAGGAACTGCACTCTGCAGCATTTGCGACCCCCTTCCCAGGACTCCACGACCCCCTTGGGGGTCGCGACCCACAGATTGAAGACCGCTGATCTAAGGTGTAACGCCAACATCTCAGATGAGTTTTAAAATTGTACAAAGATGTCAAGTCCATTTCAGAGACGAATTCATTGCTTCATATGCAAAATCACAAGTGCACTTGGTTCACAAACTTTTTGACACAGCCCTCTTTCATTCATAATGCACCGAAACAAGCACTTACATTGCCAGTCAGTTGCTTTTTTGTTTTTTTTTACAGTCATGGTTGACACAAAGCTTCACTAATTCGCAACATGTACAGGAAACAGCAGTGCAAGCCCCCCCCCCCCCCACGCCCCCATGAAAATCGGTACAAGACAGGTGGGCAACAGAGAACAGAGCACGGAACAGGTACAGTGGTACAAGCTTCTATCTCTCACACAACAGGCACATCTTGGGCAGCAGCATTAGAGGCTTCCCACAGTGACGAGTCAGCTCAAAATTGGAAGGTAACTAAACAAACGTCCTTGCCTAACTGAGAGCAGAAGTAGCACAAGCTTCCATGACTTGCAGAACAACCACACATCAGTGGCATCTAAGCTGTACATACCAATTTCTGTAGCAAGGGCTTAATTGGGCGAGACAACACTCGTGTTTGGTGAAGGTCAATCTTGAGGTGCGTCAAGAGAGCTCTCTAAAGGACTCATAATACTTGATACAGGTCAAACCCCGTGGCTGTTTCAGTACAGAAGGTTTCTTTAGTGGACCAGCAGTACATTTTACAGCTCAAAATATATACATAACATTAGAGCTCTGTGAATCTCTTTTGACCTCATAGAAGAAAAAAATGGAGGGGCACTGCAAGAGCTCTACGGATAGCTTAAAACAGGGATAGTAATGCACACAGGTATACTGTGAGGCATGTGTGCATGTTTTATTACTTGGTGGCCGGCGCTTACTAAAAGTAAGAATAGAGCTGCTTCTCAGGAAGACACTTGGACAGCAGACGATGGCAGGTCAGGATAGAGGCACGCTTGAAGACATGTTAGTATACCGCAGTCTTAGGGCCTCCGTGCATGTCAAACCAGATGAATATATAAGTACTGGCATACTCAGTCAGAGGATTCCCCAAATGAAGAGAACACCTCTGATAAACCGGTATCTGTGTCTTCAAAACAACACCAAGCAATCAAGATGAATTGAGGGTGTGAGGTCAAAGAGCCAGGTCTTGAGGTCCTTCCTGAATTGAAGCAGTGAAGGTGAATGCCTGAGATGTAGAGGAAGAGAGTTCCTGGTCTTCGCAGCGAGGTAGGAGAAGGATCTTCCTCCAGCCGAGGTCTTGCGGATCCGATGGATAGTGCCCAGGGCCAGTTGGGCGCAGCAAATATTTCTGGTAGGTGTGTAGGAGAGGCAGTGGTTGAGGTATGCAGTTCCGGTGCTGTGGAAGGGATTTATAGGCGTGAATGAGGAG
Organism: Lissotriton vulgaris; assembly: GCF_964263255.1. Lineage (NCBI taxonomy): Eukaryota > Metazoa > Chordata > Amphibia > Caudata > Salamandridae > Lissotriton > Lissotriton vulgaris. Next base: position 179,468,663 of record NC_141687.1, on the reverse strand, counting down.
CTTGAAGGGGATTCTTTTGTTGATGGAGAGCCAGTGAAGGTCTAATCACACACCATAATTCTGTCAATCATACAGATACAAGAACCAGCGATGGCTGTATTTCTTAAACTGCTAAATAACATTAACGCACTTACTAAGATTAGGAGATGTGCGTACGATATCAAACACTGTATATCACACTCCCAGCTATAAAGTTCTGACAAAAGACAATTCAGTCCAAAAAATATCACTCAATCCTTATCGATAAAAGAATTCAAGACTGTCTCAACATAGCCTATGCAGCCCCTTCCCAAAGGCCATGAAGCCCACACCTACATAATGTGTTATGATTCATTGCATCAAGCCATGGAGGAGATAGAAGGCTCCGTATGCACAGAACGGCCCTCCAATGTGATGCTCGACTGCACTATAAAAGATTAAACCCATTCTCGTGGTTGCCTTAGGATGTGACAGACTCATGGGCACATCTATTTTGAAACGGTTTTCTAATACGAAGAGTAAGAACTAGTACTTCTGAGTTTTTAACCATGTCGAAGTGGGGACGCTAATACATTTCATGTGCCCACCTACATACATTTTTTGCCCTACGACATTTCAAGTTGATAAACATTGACTCTATAGATAACACTAGATGTAACTGGGAGGGAGTCATGATACTGTAGTTGAACACCTTTATTTTCTGTAATATGCCTACTGCACGCTACTGGAAACATCAACATCTTCAAGAGTGGTGGTACCGGTAGACAGCACTAGGAAGAAGCATACAACATGTGAGTGAGGGCTCAAGCAACTTTGGATAGGGGCCAGTTTGGCTTTCTGTTCTGACTTCGCTTATTGGCCAGGCTTGAGCTGTATCTTTTGGACTTAATGTTTCACATTTGCGCTGCCGAATTCTTCTCACAAATGTACTGATTAAAACAACAATGCAGTGTGCCATAATGAGTCGCTGTCCACCAGACAGATGCCTTGCTGATAAAGCATGCCCTGTGCCAGACTGTGGAGTTAATTCAACGGAGCGTTGCATGACTATTTTATCGTTAAAATGGAGCAAATAAAAGTGCGGGTGATTCAGAAACCGCTAGAGCTCGAGTTGATTATTTAGTCTTAGAGTTCACACACAAGGCGCTATGTTTACTTCTGCAGCCGTTTCTACTCCTGGACTGCACACTGCAATATAGAGCAGATCTGAGAAACGTGTCTACAACAGGGCAATGGCTCCCTCTTGTGGTGAACTTTAAAACTTCAGGCGGCCTCAGAGGAGAACATGTCCGAGTTCACCGAAAAACAGCGTGACGTGAGGCTCCCTCAAAAGGGTAACCACAATATTACACGACGCAGAGCTTCTTTAAAATGGGAAATTCGTTATTGGAATGTGCACGGTGCCCTAAGCAAGTCATCTTCGTTATAGGAACTGAATTAGCGTTGGGTGCAGGAAACTCAGCACACCACTGAATTATTTCAAGGCGCAAGAATCGAGTCGCCTGGACGACAGGTACAAAAGACTACGTCAGTATGGGATGATTAGAGTAGCTGTTGGGTGGAAAAGTAACTGGCCCTGTTTCTGCTGATATTACAAACGTTCTATATTTACTGGCATTCTTAGCAGCGGGAGAGAAGGCTTATAGATCAGGCATAGCAGCAGGACATCAGAAAGCTGAAGGTAAAGCGGTTGGGGAGCACCTGCTGGTTTAATAATGATTGAAGGGTATCAGGTACATGAAACCTCTTAAGCACAGGTATTCTACTTTAGGGGATGTAGTGATGCTAAAGCTATTGATATTATGGGAAGGCAACAACAGGTTATCCTTGAAAATACTGCCAGCAAAACTGCCAATGTTGTGTTTATTTATTTATTTTGAAAGTTTTATATAGCGCGAACAAGACCCTTGTGGGTATCAGATCGCTTTACAAGGTAAGTGTCTTAGATACATAGGTACAAGATAAATAACATAAAGTTCAATGCTAGTCAATGATAGTGTAAACACCCTATCGTAGATACATAAGTATATGGTGCAAAACAAAACGTTCCATGAAGAACTTTTCTCTAGGCTCCAGATATTGCAAAATTCCGCCGAAAGAATGGCTCTGAATAAGCCCAGACGTACCCCGTCCCGTCCCCTGCTGCAGTCCCTGCACTGGCTGCCCATTAGGAAGAGAGCAATCTTAAAACTTCTTATCTTGGTGTTCACATATTGCATCACAAATGCCATAGGTGTCACATTTGCGAAAGTTATAACTATTGGCATTGTAAATGACAAAGCTATTAATTTCGCTATTTTCAAAACCAACACATAAATAAAAAATGTGTCATTTACTATACCAATAGCTCAAACTTTCCTAAAGCGAGACCTATTGCATTGCAAATGCTTGTTCTATATTCTGGCTGTAAGGGCACGTTTTACATTTTTGTCTTGTCAGCTCTGGTTTCTTCTCAAACGGTAGCAGATGTTAGAGTGCTAGATATTTATGCCATGCATTTTTACTTTTGTTGGGTTCATTTTACAATATCAAGATATACCAAAAATGCCTCTACTTCATGAAGATCCCCGTCTTTGCTCCACAACCTAAGTTCTGTTTGGTCAGATGTCTCAGTGCGTACACCTATCAGGTTAGAGGACATCGGATTCACAACTGCCGATAGCTTTGCTCAAACCATTTAAGCCTGTGTCTTCTACTATTCTTAGTCAGTGGGTAAAAAATATAATAGTCATGTCCAAGGTAGACACATTGTTTCAGTCACCAAGGGGTGCACTTCTAAGGATTTTGGGCCAGGGCAAGGTTGGAGGGCATTCTGAGATCTGCAGATTGGTCAAGGGTATCTACATTAAAAACATCCTATTGCAAACAAGCAGCTTTGGCAATTGTGCAAAAGATATGAACCTAAATAACAGAGCCTTCTGTCTTGGAATAAATTTGCAGATTCTGAAAGATAATATTGGAGAGTCCTGATTTTATAAAATACAAAGGAGGTGAAGAGTATCCCACCTCTGATACTGGTTAGCTGATAAAAGTATTTCTGTTTGGTTATTTCTAGTGGCAATCTTGACTAGCCAAGCAACCGGTTCAAGCATCTAATCATGGTCTTGCTTGACAAAGGGAAGATAATTACCGAAGGAAAGGAGAAGTGCTTTGGCAGCCTCTTGGTTTTTGTTGAAGTTTATGATTTTTTTCATTTCTTTCATAGAGCTCATCTCCATAACCTGGCACTGACCTTAACTTTCACATATACATTATTCTAACTCTATTCCTTTCTTTAGCCTTAACCCTTTACTTCTAAACCATTAGTTCTAACGTGGCTGGAACTAAATACGGCTCACAGCTCTCAGCACATTGACCACGCCCAAGCTGTCAGCAACAGCAGCACGGGACACAGACGCCTCCGAGAATCTCACTGTTTCGCAATATCTATTTTATGTGGTTGCGCCCCAATATCGGGGTGAATTTCTGCAAATGTAGGCCCAGGATTCAAGCACTTTGCACCTTGGCGCTTAGGCACTCCGGACTCCACGGGCTGCACTCTGAGGTCCGGCGCCTGCCGTTGGCTAGAAGGTCTAACAGACCGAATTGCCCAGTAACCCACCCCCTGTTAAAAGGTGGCAGGTGCGCGGGGCCCGCTCGAGCATTCTGCTGGGGATCCTCTGGACTGCAGGTGACTGGGTGCCCCTGGATGGCAGGTGTTTGCAATCAGGTATGAGGTGCTGGGGTGTATGGCCACTTCGTGGATGCTGGCTTGTTTTGTTTTTATCTTCACCTTTTGAAATCTTAAACTGTTAACTCTTTGTTTCTGCTGCTAACTATGTTCGTGTCTCTGCCTTGCTTTCGGATTTCTGACTTGATTCCATATTTTGTAGGGACTGATCGGCTAATTCATGAACTACATTACTAGTACACTTTCTACAACTAAATTCTTCATTCCTACTGACCAGCAATTAACAGGAGAACAAAACCCCACAAAAAATCTACAAGCCTGTTCAAGATGACAAAATGTAAGTAAAGTATGAATATGAAACCTGCTTAGCAACCCTCATAGCCTCTTGCGTCTAAACCTCACACAAATCAATGTGTTTATAGACAGGCTGGATAACTCAGAACTCTTTTCCCCAATTCAACAGTGGCAGACACAATGACAGCCACGCCACTTTGTTCAACACACTCTCATGCTCAACTACCGATCAATCAAGATTAATATCCGGATCAGGCATAGACTTGGAAGCAGATACCTCAGCGTTAACACCTTTTACCCAGAAAACTATAACAGATTGTTTTAACAACTCCCTCTCAAATGCGGCAGTTGTCGCTCCAGAGGCTTTAGCAGCTACAGCGACTGCAGACTATCCTGATTTATAATGTATTAAATATGGGATTAATTAATGCGATATCCAATTTGTCAAATCTCCGTCATGGAACTATAATAGCTGAAATTAACCCAATGTTACAAGTCACCAATATTCAAGACAATATTTTAGCTGATCTCAGTGGATTGGATTTCATATATAGATGAGAATTTGGAAACCAATGATCCAAAGGTGATTTCTCAAGAACTGACCAGTTCGCATGATAACTTATCATTGCTCTCGAAACTTGACAGTCCCAATGATTTAACTCAAACGTGGCCAGTTGTTCCTCTGGAACCAGGGTCTCCCAGACAGTTCGAACAGAAATCATCATCTAAATTTGACTTGGAACTTACCCCAGTCCCCCTCTTACCCAGTACTTGCTGCGATGGGCACTATTAGCTCCACATTATCTCAAATGTCTGATATTCTTTCCACCCAATCCCAACCTATCGTGGAGCAAGTACCCACCCTACAAAATATTAGCCAGGTTGTGCAGTTTTTGGGCAACAAATCTAAACCTTTATCGAAAATTGAGAACTCATTCTCTAAACAGGAAGCTAATCATTCTTCTATATCGACAACATTATCAATTCTTTACAACTGCTACAGTTAAAAATCACTTCAGAATTGTACAAGATTCAAGTACGGAAAATAGTACGCAAACCACTACTTCTAGCTGTACTATTGTAGCCTCTCAAAATGTTAAAAGGGTACACTTTCCGGCTAAGGCTAAAACAACCCTGACTGATAATTCTTGTACCAAAAGTTCACCCACTACAAATAATGGAAATGGTACCAATACTATAATCTTTACCTGAATGCAATACAAGTACAGGGGATGGTAATAATGGATTTCAACAGTATATAAATACAAAGCGGTGGAAGCAACTGAAAAAGCTCAATAAAAATGTTAGAGCTACAAATACTAATTGCAACAAAATCAGCTTAATTCATGTATCCAATCTCTCGAATACCTCCCCTAAGCTTTACCCGATTTTAAAGTAAGTGAATAATACTGTACCAACTAATTCTGGGCGGGCGCAATGTGTAATCTAAAAACCCAACATAGGGTGGCATCCCTTATGATCCACTGCTACATAATCAAACTCCTCGGGCCCAGGTTTCTCACAGCTAAGAATTGGGAAGAGGGCTCCCACCAAAGGGTTCATCTACCGGTCTTGCCCTTGCAAACTCTGGTAAAAATCCTCATGGTTCTCTGGCAGTGCCCTTTATAAAGAATTAAATGGTACATTCATAACAGATCGGCCTGCTAAATGCACATTTCAGTTCACAAAAGCTTCCAGAAACATTGGATTATACCTTTCTTCACTACTCCAACTTTTATTGTTGCTCTCATTTCAAATATTGCCTCGTGATGAGTAATCGCAACTTGTAGGTGACAACACCGAGTGAGAAATATTAAGAATACAAACATAAGCAGAATATCATTATTGGTTTTTAGGTTTTCATGAATAGCAATTTGAAATGGAACACAGCTCTTTCCTCCAAACTAAAAAATCTGCAGCATCAAGAGTTTGAAACAAATAGTCTATTTCTTTTGTTAACTGATGTTTCTCTGTTGGATTGGACTACTGAATGGGAAACTCTGCTAAATCATAAACTAAGACTTATCTCAGTTCGTTCAATGGCACGGCAAGCTGCATGGCTGTAAAGCATCTCAAGAAAAGAGCAGGGTGTACAACAGCAATCCAGGAGGGACAGATCCAAATCAGACTTTAGGACTACCATTGACTATGTAATTTTTTCCATCTAGATTTAGAGTGTTTAAATTTATGGTAGGAAGCTGTCTCAAACATATGGCATGGATCCAGACCTATACTGGATCTCCATGACATACTGCTTTATCTAGATGACGACTTAAATGCAAGGCTTCCTCTGCAAGTCAACATAACCATGCAAGATGGAGTGTGCCCTCTGCCAAGGCATGCGCAAAATGTTATCCTGATATGAGCACATGCACTTCTCCTGTATCCCCACCGCCAAGAGTTTAACAATCGGGCAACTAAAAACCAGCCTGCTAGAAGCATTCTATTAAGAGGACCACCCGAGCACACCATGAAACCTATGCATGGCTCCTCCTATTTCCAAATGACCATGTTTCTACCTCGGAAGCATGGGTCTTAAAAGGGTAACCACTTTTAAGTCACTAGTGGTCATTGCTTCAAAAAATGTGTCTACACCACATTATGAACAAATAAATACTATTCTAATGAAGCTTTGTCAAGCAAGGGTCCTTGCGTAAGCAGAGCAAGAAGCACAGTTAACATGTTCATCTCCCTTCTAACAAAAGAAAACAAGCATCAACAAGGTTTCCATAATCGCTACCTGCGGTCTACTAACTGCTGGGGTTCTAATGTATACACCGTCCCGAACAGTACACCGCGTGAACCTCACTGAAAGGAAGAGAGTGGGTGCATGCTAAAAGTGGTAGAGGTTTTGAGAGAAATGAGGATCCTAAATATTGCCTATTAATGATGGGTGTTGACCACTGGAGCAAAATCAGTTCGCAGTAGCCTCCAAACCCAGCACATTAAACACAAAATCGTACTGAGGAAACAATGAACAGCTCTATCTTTAGATTACTGCAACATGAACTTACGTCAAATGGCCTTTAAAGGACTATAGGCTTCGTTGCGATGCTTTAATGTAACAAAATAGTTTTCTCCTGCAGTCCTTTGAACACCTCTCACCCAAGTCCAATTGCTGAAACAAAACTACATTCTTCTGCAATATACCATATTTCTCCATGGCTTTTATCATGACGATGCTGTTTGCAGCAGGCTCGTGGGCTGTAATCTAGTGCATCAGAATATGTCAGTCAGTCAGTCAGAATACTTTATTTCGATAAATTAATATCATAAAAAGACAATAGTACTATACAAAGCATACGTAAAATACATTACATTAGTTATATATAGTAAAAGCAGAATATTAAACCTGTTAAAAATCTTTGAATAAAATTCATTGGATAAAATCATGATAAAAAGGATAAAAAGCGTCAATCAATTATAGTTTCCCAGAATACTATTATTCATAGTGCAAGCATTATACAGAATTACGTCCAAATTAATTTAAGAGCAAACAGTAATTTTCCTATTCCTAGTCCTAACAGCACCCACTAAAAAACTAGCAACATGGAAAATGATCCTGGGGGTCTGTAGTAATTGCAATTACAAAAGAGCTGGCTTAACCTGCAAAAACCCAGCCTCCTTTAAAATTGGGACCAAGAATTTCACCCTTAATTCCGTGTAGTGACCACAGAACATCAAAAGGTGCATTGTGTTCTGGGTGGAAAAGTTGTCACATGAACACAGCGTTGCATTTTCAGGGTTACTCCAGTTGGGAAAATAACGAAGGTTCAAATGAATCATGTTAAAAGGGAATTGCGTTAAAAGAAACCTGTGGTATGGGCGGTTCACTACATTAAGATAAATTTCAGGTCCTGGTTGGCTGGATCTAATGAGGTTAGTTCTCACGGTGTTTTTTTTTAGTTCCAGTTCTTCTCTCTCCAGGCTTAGCATTTGTCCCATTGCACCCTTAATTAGTGCAATGTCCTTTGATGTTATTGACTCTGGTGAGGAAAAAAGCTCCGATCTCCCTAGTTTAAGAAAACTGTTTTTAATATAGGTCAGCCACTGAATCTTGTTGATGTTATCTAAATGGAGACAATCTTTCAGGATAATATGATTCAGTGGGATTTCCTGATTTAGCCAGGTCTTCATCCAACATATTAGAGGAGCCATTCTTATCATGTCTGAAATAAAGCCTACCCAAAGTTCAGAATGAATAGTATAGGAGGGAGTAGACTGTGGCACTGAGAGGACAGATCTCAAAAAAAAATTTCAGTAATCTGTTGACAATCCGGGGCACTATAGCCCCATATTGAGCTACCGTATGTGGCCACTGCTAGGCATTTCGCTTTATAGATCTTCGTTAATGCTACTATAGGCCTAGCCCCCATTTTTTTAGTAAAACCCTGGAGTGCAGAGGTGGTTCTTGCGAGGGAAATGTTTCTGTTTTTTAACTGCGGTCCCCAGTTCCCTCTCTCATCAAAAGTAATCCCCAGGTAAGGGAATGTGGGCACTCTAAAAAGTTCTTCTTCGCCGCAAAAAAAAGTTTTAGAATGCTTCTTCCTAGAGCACCTCCCCATAATCATAATCTGAGACTTCTTTGCGTTTATTTTAAGGTCCAGGAAACCCATAAAATTCCCGAAGACGTCCAGGAGCCGTTGTAGTCCAACCCCGGTCCGTGAAAGGACAGCGTCGTCCGCGTAGAGGAGAACTGGAATGCCAAGTTCCCCTATACACGGAATGTCAAGGGTGGCCTCCTTTAGTACAGGTTCTAGGGCATTAATGTATATCGTAAAAAAAGGGGAGCCAGGATACACCCTTGCCTGACCCCCCTTTCCATATTAAAATGGCTAGAACAGAGCCCCTCCGTGGTGACCCTGACGGAAGCTAGTCAGCCAGAATGTAGATCCGCCAGAAGGTTAACTAAGGCCCTATCGAGTCCCATGTTGAGTAAAATTTTCCACAGCTTTGACCGGTTTACAAGGTCAAAAGCCGATGAGAGGTCCATGAACCCCAGGTACATGGACCCCTCCTTGGCCTTGGTATATTTGTCCAGTAACAATTGTAAATTAAGACATTGGTCCAAAGTACTCCTTTTCGGTCTATACCCATATTGCACATTTGACAGGACCCCTCTATCATTCACCCATTCATTTAATTTAAACAAGATAACCCGTCCCAGAATCTTGACAGAGGAGTCAATTAGGGAAATTGGTCTGTAACAGGAGGAGTCCTGCCTGTCTCCCTTCTTGAAAACTGGAATGATGATAGATTTTTTCCAGGAGGCCGGTATGTTATTTTGGTTTAAAACATTAACAACATTACACAAAATCTTCGCCCAGAATTTTGGCGCACATGTGAAGACATCTGCGGGGACCCCGTCAGGACCAGAAGCCTTGTTTTTTAGGGTCAGTTCAATCGCTCTTTCCACTTCTAAGACCTCAAAAGTTACAATAGAGCTCTCGGGTCTTAGAGGGATATCGTCCATTTGTGTTTCATTGCTTGGGTCAGAGTATATTTTACCAAAGTGTTTTATCCAGCCCTCATCTGGGATGTTAGCCTCAAGGGGGGAATTCTCTTCGCCCGAGAATAACGGTTGATTTACGATTTTCCAAAACTGCCCACTATTTTTTAGGATATCTGGTGCAAGTAATTGTGCCCAGGCCTCATCTTTCAGCTCTTTCTTCCTATCTAGGATAGCTTTCTTGTAGGCAGATCTTAGGCTGGCTATTTGAGCTCGATCTTTAGGGGTGGCCTTCAAGGCCTTAAGTAGATCACCATGTGCCCTAGAGCATCTTTTGTTAAACAATCTCTTGCCATGATGTATCTTCTGTCTTGAACTGACAAGTAAACTTTGGTTGATTTGTCTACAGATGTTATCAAAAGCAATAACCACATGTGTGTTTAGAGCCTGTTTCTCTAGGCATACGGCCACCTCGTCCTCAACTTTATCCAGTACTTCTTGCAAAAAAGATTCAGGGACTATATTTGCCCATTTTAGCCTGCGTCCTTGGTCTTTAACCATCAAATTTAGGCCACCCTTATGTGTCACCGTTTTCATGGTTAATAAGTCCGCAGACATTATTTCTATTAACACCGGATTGTGGTCACTGAAGACCGAAACCTCAGTTTTATACATTAAAACTTTACACAACAAAAAAGGACATAAAGATATAATCAATGATAGTACCATCATGTATTCCTTTAAATGTGGGGGACCTACCTCCACCTTCCCCACAACCCGACTCGTAAAGGTTCCATCTAGCCAGGAAGTTTTCAAGGGCCTCCCCCCGTTTAGAGTGTTCGAAGTGCGTGGGTGAAGAATATGGGGGACCTTCTTCTTCTAGACTGACACACGATAGGTTGCAGGGATGAATGTTAAAGTCCCCAAGGAATCAACCACCACGGCCATTCAGCCATTGATTGATCTTATCTACGACCTCTCAAACTCCCATACTAGATTACTAGTGTTACGTGATTTTAACCTCTGGCCTTCTGGCCCTCAAGATCTGGCATATAGAGAACTTTGCCAAGCATGTAGCAACATACAACTTGCACAGTTGGTCTCAGCACCTACCCACGTTAAAGGGCATACTCTAGACCTTGTATTTGCCGACAAAGATCTAGTCGTAGTGGGAGAGGTCATGGAGCAATGCTGGACTGATCATGCACTAGTTCCACTGTCTATCTCTCTGCCTGGTTCACTAAGGATAGGCGACCCAGGTGCCACTAAGATTAGTAGGCAATGGTCTCATCTTCTGAAACTTCCAACTAGACCCATCCTGCTGCCCAGCCCATTTACGGTGAAGGACGGGGTGGATGAAAGCTATCAGGTCCTTTGCCAGCAGATTGTGACATCGCTGGACCAATTGGCTCCTTTAAGGAAAGTGAGGGACAGACCCAGAAGAACTAATGCCTGGTTCACTGAGGAACTTGGACAGCACAAACTTTGCTGTAAACAGGCGGAACGACTTTGGAGGAGAGACTATAGGGAGGCAGATAAGGTAGCATATAAAGCAACCTTGCAGGAATATAAGATTCAGCTGAAGAAGGCTAAGGCTCAATTTTTGGCAGACACGTTGGCCAAGGCCCCTAACAAATCGCAGGCATTGTTTAAAGTGGTCAACAACCTAGCCAATCCATCTTGTACTGCTCCGGCTATCCCCGTCTCCCAGAAATTGTGTGACGCTGTGGCCTCTGCGTTTGAGGAGAAGATTAAGAAAATCCTGAGTGGACTTCAGATCTCTGGTCAGCCTACATCTTTTCTGCCCGTCCTCGCAGAACCTCCGCCCGCGGAGACCCAGCTGTCCTGTTTCCCTAGTCCTTCCCTGGAGGAATTCTGCCTTCTGGCGAACAGTGTGTCTTCAGGATCACCACTTGATCCTATACCCCACAAGATCTGGAAGGCATTTCAAACTGAGCTGTTTCCACCGCTCCACGCCATTTGCTGCCAGTCACTGAGCACAGCAGTAGTTCCAGATAGCTGGAAGAGGGAAATTGTTACTCCATTGCTGAAGAAGGCCTCCTTGGACCCTTCAAGCCCGGCCAATTACAGGCCTATTTTGCTTCTGCCTTTTATAATAAAGGTTGTGGAGAAGTGGGTCACGAAAACACTAACCAGCTTTCTGGAAAAGAACTCCTGCCTGGATACTTCACAGTTCGGCTTTAGGCCAGCTCACAGCACGGAGGTTGCTTTGGTCACCGTGTTGGACGATCTACGAGCGCGGGTCGACACGGGCAGGTCAGCATTTTTAGTGTTGCTTGACATGTCGGCCGCGTTCGACACAGTGGACCATGCAGTACTACTGGACCGTCTCCGGAGCACAGGAGTAACTGGCCTGGCCTTGAGATGGATAACATCTTATCTCAGTGACAGACAGCAGGCAGTGGCATTACCACCTTTTCGCTCTGCCATGCAGCAAGTGAGTCAGGGTGTCCCCCAGGGGTCGGCGATCAGCCCGATCCTGTTTAATCTGTACTTGCGACCTCTGGTTGCCCTGATAAAGTCATTCGGCATATCTGTCATCAATTATGCCGATGACACTCAATTGATTTTTTTCATTTGAGGGTACCAGGGCAATATCGAGAGACACCTTCCACTGCTGCATGGCGGCCACAGCAGAGTGGCTGCGAGCCAACTCGCTTCAATTTAATGGATCCAAAACGGAGGTTCTCCATTGCTCCTTAGACCGTACCCCTCGTCCGCTTCCGGACGATTTTTGGCCTACATCTATTCCAGGTACAGTAGAGGCTGCTGAGTCGGCCTGCAATTTGGGAGTTTTGTTTGAATCCAATCTGCAGCTTGAGGCCTCTGTGAACAGAACCGTAGCGGGCTGTATGGGCGTACTTCGTGCCCTACGCAAGATCCTACCGCTTCTCCCCAAGGAGGCAAGGGCAGAGGTAGTGCGCAGTTCTATTCTTAGTCGATTAGATTACTGCAACGCACTACTTCTGGGAGCACCAAAAACCTTGATTCTAAAGCTTCAGAGGATCCAAAATATAGCGGCGAAATTGGCCCTATCCCGTCCTCGATCTGCCTCTTCCTCTGGCGCATTAGCAGACCTTCATTGGTTACCCATCCAAGAGAGAATCTCCTTCAAGGCGCTCTGTCTCGTCTTTAAGGCCTTGCACGGACAGGGGCCGATACCGCTCCAAAACCTTTTTTCCTGGTATCGCGCTGCCAGACCCCTAAGATCCTCCTCCGCGTTTCTGGTGACGGTCCCCAGGATCAACAGAGTGAGGATGGGTGGGCGTGCTTTTAGCTTTACGGCCGCCACTCTCTGGAACACCCTTCCGTTGACACTGAGGGGTAGACAAGATTTTATCCCTTTTAAAAAGGATCTTAAGACCTTTTTGTTCCCTAGAGCAATGTAATTGGTAGCATGCCCGAAGGACAGACGCAGTCTCAGCGCCAGGATACCCTTTGGGTGGCAGCCGCGCTTAACAAGCAATTAAAATAAATAAATAAATATTATTTCAAAAGTATTCATATTTACGCTATAGACTGTTAAAAATTTCTCCAGTAAATCCAGATTATAACTGGTGCACTCATGGGCGCTTGAGTTATAATAGTTAATGAATAAACTTTTAGGCTTATCAGGAGTGGATAGTTCCACAATTAAACAATTCTCGCAACCTGAATTACATTGAGTTGGTGTACCCTTTAGGTCAAGTTTAAATAAACTTAGTAAGCCTCCCATGGCTGTACCTGCAAAGCTGCTAATTGCTGGGAAGCAAAAGTGTCTGTAACCATCTAAAGAGAAACTGTTTACCTGGTCCCATGTCTCTTGAAGTGCTATAATGTCACAAGTTTAAAAAAAATTAATCCAACAATCATTCCCTGCTTTCGCCTTAATTCCAGCAATATTCCAAGTCACAATTCTAAAAGTAGGATGTGGTGGCTGTACGTTAGTCCTTGATTCATTTGACTGTCAATCATTTTCCTCCAATGATGATAGGGGGGTATAACGATTGGACAACGGAAGGGCTTGATCAAATTGGTTATATGGCCTAGCTAACCTGTAACAATATGGTTCCAGTCAATTTGATGATTGACATGTATTTTGCGGAGGAGAAACAAAGCCACGCCTTGGTAGGGAAACGGGGAACTTGGTCTGATCAAAATGTGGAGGCGGTGTATTATTGATATGATTATAGAAAAAACCAAGGGGGCGTGCACATACGATGTTGTCCGCAACAGGTAAGGAAGCTGCTCGAAGTAAAACTGTGGCAACATGCTGTGGGTGCTTAAAATTAACAATAATACAGTCCCCCCTGTTGTTCTTCCTAGAATTTCCTATCCAACTAACTCTTCGGGTAGAGATTATGTCATTAGAAAAGGCAAGTGGAAAACCACAATTCCTACTCAACCACCTCAGGTACATTAGTTAATACAACTGTATAAGGAACACACTCTGGGGGGAGGTTAACTGATGCTCTTCTCTTAGCCACGCTCCTCCATTCATTATTCCCCCCAACTATGGTGGGTTGGTTACTAGAAATCGTAGGGGGGAGGTTGAATTGCGGGTGCTACGAGTGCCAACCTTGGGGGTCTTATGTGTTTTAGTCAAGGTTAGATGAGAGTTAAAAAGACCACCCAATCTAGATACTTCTGGTGTTACCTGATCTAATTTTGCCACAAGAGGTTTGATCATGAGTTCTAGCTTAGATTCAATAATGCTGGCCAAGAGGTCAATATGGTCAGGGTGCAGATTAGTCATCTCTACCTTATTTAAGGTCTCATTTACGCCCCCTGAGCTGATCGGTAAAGTCCCAGCCTTTTTTGATTTCCTAATCCCCCCCCGCTTTACTGGTGCCTTCCTGCAAGCCCTTACTACTCTTCGTACAGGCGAGGATGACGGTGAATGTATCGGGACGGTTGTAATGAGATATCCGGGGATTTATTCTGCACTTCCTGCCTCTGTTCTGGGAGTGTTTCGTTATCACTAATTAAATCCAGGCCTTCATTACAGCTACGATATAATACAGGGATAACTAGTGGGACATGCAAACTTGTCGGTGAAGCCGGTGGACTTACCCAGTTTAATGAGAGACGCCTTTCTTTATTGATTTTACTAACTACCTTGACCAAATAATTGTCCATTGTACTCGTCACAAGGGGAGCTTTAGCTGATCTAAGTTTAGACATTTTTATATACCTAGAAGACAGTTACAAACACAAAGTTTTTAGAGGCACCGTTACTATTGCAGCAAGCGAGCTTTACCAAAGGTGGCTACAACTACAATTACACCTGTAAGGGTCCACAGTACGTAACAGGATAAGTCTCACGATTTTGGGGTGTCCAGGGGCAATAAGAGCCAAAGTCCGTGGCCCAGCCCAGCCTCGGTCTGCCACGGACCGCCACAGACGGCCCGCCCTTGTCCCGGGCTTCTACCGGCGCGTCCCGCGGGACGAGGGACAGACGGTGCCTTTATGCGCCTCCTGGCGCTACACTGAGGCGTCACTGCTGCTGGTCACGGGGTGGGAGGGACCCGGCGGAGCCAAGCCCGGCCGGTGGAGTAGGGTGAACAAAGCCCGGCCCTCTGCTGTTGGTGCTGCAGAACGGCGGAGCCAAGCCCGGCCCACGGTGTCAGGTACAGCACTGGAAGCACTTCCCCATCAGATATGAACGTAGGGGTCAAGCATAGGATCTTACATTCTTAGTTGAATAGAAATCTGTTGTCCTGGGGTTTACAAAGTATTTTATCTTTCATACAAAGAAGCTTTAGGTCTGATCCACAATCACAATTGAGGAGGAAGACTGGCTTCATTTGTACAGAAAAGGAGCAAACTTGAACCGATCATTGGCAAACCAATCCAGAAAGTGTACATCGTACTAAGAAATAATCCATGCCCAATGAAGATGCAAATTGGGTCATGCCTAACGCTAACCAAAAGAAGACTTCATATGCCAGCTGGGGATGCCAACTACCATCTGTGTGTCGCAGGCTAGATTCTGCAGAGCACAGGGGCTACTGAGAGCTCTCCAAATGTTAAAACTTTACTGCACTGTTTCACAGATCCTTGGTCAGTCAGAAAAACTAAAATGAGTTCAGGCCTATCGCCTACTTACACAAATAGAGTTTGTGCCTCTATGGACCCTTGAATGGATTTGAATTATGAGAAGTGGATAGAGCCGACGTAAACCGAATCCTGCATACAAAGTATTGTAAACAGAACATCAGGGCAGGATTGATTCCAGGGCCCTGCACATTCACCAGGAAAAAAAATAAATGGCATAGTAATGTTGTTCGAGTAAGTATCTCTGGGGCAATAGCTGGAACTTCAAACTAAACAAATGCAGAGGTTGATCTGTCCACTCTAGAAGTGAAGCATAGTTCCTCGAAAAGCTTGGGGGTTAGAGCAAGAGTGTTGCATCATTCCATGTCCTAGTAAGCCCATATGCTCAAGGGACAAATGTTAGTGCTTGGTCACGTAGAGTGACGAGCGCTATAAACCATCCCAGTAGATGTCAATCGCAGAGTTTTCCTGATGCTATCGCTATTCCTGGGACCTCAAACACGGCAGAGGCAGTCTTTAAGTTAGGAGAGGATACTGCCCTGCTGATATTATTTAAAACGCTCATTGTGAGGCAGAATACAGCAATATAATTTCCACAATGACATGTAGTGATAGGCTTTCTTTTAAGAAAAATAATTCAACTTTTGTAATCACAAGTTAATGAGGGAATCATGGAACCAGGACTTGCATTTGTATTTTTTTTTATGCACATATTCATCAGACATCTCTGCTACACTAGTGCAGTAATAAAAGCAACCAGTGGAAAAGCCTAAGAGATTACATTTCAGAACATGGTTTTACCTTCCCTATGAAGCGCAGACGCTTTTACAACACCGAAATAGCAGTGGCAGAAGTGCGAGGAACCGTTTACAGGTAGTATGTCTATTAGAGAACCCAAAAGATTCATGGGAAATAAAGTGAGATCTCAAAAGGGACTATTTCAGTTACAGAAATATACAATAGTATCTTTTGAGAAGAAAAAAAACATACATTCCAATACAGAATATGCTGAGATTCTGATGTCAGAGACCCAATCCTGTACTACACGCGTGCCAAGTAAGTATCCATCGTCTTTCGAACTTTTAAATACCAAAGGGTGGCAGAATTAAATACGACGCACCTACCGTCCAATGCCGCACAGTTGAAGGCATGAAAAGAAACTGTCTAACGAGCTACTACTACAATGCGTGAAATCTACAAGAAATAATCACATTTTTGAGAAATAGACCCAAAACTTCGTTTGACATACCGGGTGCCTAGAAAGAAAATATTATATCCGAACACAACAGCAATAATTCCAACATACTGCACCTAGTAAAACAAGCATTGACAATGCCAAATAGTTCACGCATTTGGGCCCTAACGGCTTTGCCAATTTTTCTAGCCATGCTGTACACCATCCACAAGGATGTGAAGCATGGCTAAAACACCCTAAAAGCTGAAACGGTAAATAAAAATTTACAAAAATTAGTAGTACTGTTTTCTCAAAGGATGTGGTTGGGGAAGCATTATTACAGGTGTGGCGGGAGGGAAATATCATGGAGGGCGTGGAAGGTAGGAAGCAACTTTTAGGGTTTAAAAGGCAAGAAGCAACACATAGTGAGGGATGGAAGCAGCACAGAATGGGGTTGGGAGAAGAAACAGGAGAGATAGCAACGTGAAATAGGCTGTGGAGAACCAAACAGGTGATAAAAGCAGTGTGGGTGGAGAAGTACACGAAGGCAAGTGCTACAGTGAATGGTCGGGGAGAACCACATACGCAACAAATAGCAACGCAAAGGGAGAGAAGTAGATAAAGGGAGACAACTGGAATACACATGTCCTTTAACGTGTTGCCGAACCAAAAAGTAAAATGTAGTGCTTGAAAAGCAAGCAGTGGAAAGAGGTTTGTAAAACATCCATGTCCCAGGGAATGGACAAAAGTCCACACAAGCTAACAAAAAAATCAAGTTACTGAGAGAGACAGTAATATAATTAGGGCTCCAGGTTTTATGGTATTTATTTTTTTGCATTTCCGTCTGTATTTATCCATATTTATTTTTTGGCCATTTTATCTGTATTTATCCATATTTATTTCAGGTTTTGCGTTTAAATGTAGTTGAAAAACTGTACACACTTGTAAATACTAGCATTATACCATATATGTATGTTGACATATGCAGTTTTAATTTCCCATGCTGTCCATATTCTCAGCTGCTGGCCTATAATTCATCAAAGACAGCATGGAGAGTCACTTAAAAGGAGCAACATTTCTGTGTTTATCCACTTTTAAAAAAAAATGCAGGGGCGTGGCTAAGATGGCGACCTAGGAAGACATTCTCCTCTGAGGCTCCCCCATGCAGATCCCCTCGCCTGCTTTCTCAGGCGCAGAACTCCCCATTGCTGCCCGACAGAGCCCGGGATCCCAGCTGTGACATCGAGCCTGCCTCTGGGAGCAATTCTGAGCCTCCGGGAAAGCCTGTGCAGGTCAGCAGCCGGCGGCCGGGAAATGGCGCTCTGAGGACCCTGGTGACTCATGGGCTGTGCTCTAGACCGTAGGGGCAAGTTCCGAACACCGGCGGCCCAGCGTACCGGTGAACACCCCTGGGGCACCGGAGTGCGGCCCTCGTCTGGGGCCTGAGTCGTGCGGGGGCTCCGGAGATCGGCTGGTCCCCCTGGGGGCGGGGGGGGACAGTGACGCGCACGGAGGCATCAAAATCGAGGTCCGCGGCGGGGCGGCCTAGTCCAACGAGGGCGCGGGCCGTTCCCCCAGCGGCCTATCACACCCCCAAGAGCCGGCGGGAACATCAGAGCACCCCCAACAGGAAGAGCTCGGAGGGAGACTGAGCGGCACAGGCGCAGGGCCTCCGGTCGAGCCCAGAGTCGTGTGAGAGCTCCGGGGGCCTGCTGAAATCCCCCGCAGTTCACGAGAGTCGGGACTGCGGCAGCGCAAAAATGGAGGCCTGGCACGGGCCGCCCCCTTGCACCCCAACACGCATTCGGGTGGCTGCAAGCCCCAGCTGAGGAGGACCCTGGAGGAGCTCTGAAAGACAAGCCCAGAGACGGTGACCAGAGCGGAGGACAGGGACCGGGCACCAAAACGCATGGACAGGCCCTGGTGCTGCAACGTCTATAAGTACCCTCGGAAGGGGGAACAGCTTCGGCCCTGCTACCTTCACCCCCCCACAGATGCAAGATGCCCCCCTCCATCTAGGGAGCTGCAAAGTTGCTCAGTTGCTGTCCAGGGCACTAATTAAGGGACACCATCCGAGCCCCGACCTCCCCCAACATAAGAGGGCCTAGACCACATTCACAGAGACCTCAATGAACATCACAGGCAGGGTGGAGTGGCCCAAGGAGGGAGACACTGTGCAGCGTTGCGCCATCGGTCGGCACCGCGATCACCGGGGACTGGGTGCCTCTCCAACCTGAAACGCCCTCGCGTTAAGGTGCTTCTAGGGTCCTGCTGTGAGGACACAAATCCGGGGGTATTCTTCCCCACTCTTCCCTCCGGCCAAGTGACTGCTCAGGAGCTTGCAGGCGGCAGCTCCAGCTTGACGCCCCACCACACCCGGTCCTGACGCAGGGGCCGACACAGGCGATCCCCAATTTCCGGGAGAGGATTCACTCAAGAAGACGGCAACTAGACATGGCCAGTGCGGGGAGAAGAGTTGGGCGCACGCTCACTGACATGCTCACTAAAGGTCCACCACCAAGTGAGAGAAAGGGGACACCTCACCATCTGCCTCAAAGCAACTCACTGTCCAGGAAGACGACGGGGTACCCATAACTAAATCCTTCCTAGAATCCTTATTCAACTCTCTGCGCGAGGACTTCCAATCCTTGAAGCACGATGTGGCCAGGGAGTTTCGCGAGGTACGCAGAGAAGTGGATGGTCTGGGGGAAAGGGTGGCGGCTGTTGAAGAATCAGACCAGACGGGGCGCGGAGAAGTGGAACAACTTCAGCAAGAACTTCTCCGCCTACGAGATCAACAGGTAGACCTGCAAGCACACACAGAGGATCTTGAAAATAGGTCCAGTCACAACAACATTCGGGTCCGGGCGTACCATCCACCGCAGAAGTATCAAGGCTACTTGCAGGAAATGTTCCGGGACATATTGGGGGAAATCGGCGGACTTGGACATTCGCATAGACAGAGAGCACAGAGTGGGTCTGGCACGACGCGCGCCTGGACCCCCGCCCCCCCCCCCCCCCCGTCCGCCGGACATACTGGCCTTCCGCCCAGATTTCCCCTTGAAGAAAAGAATGAAGCGGGCGGCACGTCAGAAACAGCCTCTCAACTACCAAGGGCGCCCAGTGGCTTTATTTCAGGACCACTCAGCCATCACGCTTCAAAAACGGAAGGCATTTAAAGTCGTCACGACATTCCTGCGGGAGAAAGGGGTCCCCTGCTCCTGGGGTCACCCCTTCCGTCTGATTTTCAAGTGGAACGGGACTCTGCACCAACTGAGATCATTACAGGACACCTGCTCCCTGCTGGGCATCGAGCAAGAGGAGGGCTCTACTCCGCCGGGTCCCCCACAGCAGCTATCGCGGAGTGGGTGGCAAAGAGTCAGCCGCAGATGCCCACCCAAATCGGATTTGAAACAAGATCCTGTCACTATTGCCCAGGAACAGGCCCTGGCCATCCAGGAGGTTTCGAAGGACACCACCTCCTCCGACTAATCTCTTCAAGTGTTGGGGGTTCATTAGCAATATAGCGAAGCTACCTTGGGGGGAGGGTGGGGGTTCAGGCGGGGGGGCCCAGCAGGTCGCCACTGATACACGTTCCTCTTCCGAACTTCACCACGGGCATGAGTAACTTGGCCTGGGACTATGACACCAAGCAGGGGGAAGCTAGTTGGGGTTAGGGAGGGGGACGGGGGGGGGGTGGGGGAGGGAGGGTTTGGGTACTTAACTTCTGTTGGGAGTTAGGGGACAAGTTTGGGGGGGTTAGGGAGGGGAGGGGAGGGGTGGGGGTGGGGGTGGGTGGGCGAATGGCAGGGTCAGGGTGCACGAGTTGGGTGCGCTGCAGGGGTGGGTGGGAACCAGTGTGCCAAAAGGGGCTGAGTCCCATGGGCAAGGCACAGCGCGACAGGAGGTACTTAGGCAGCTCACAGAGTATCCCCCTCTACAGTGACATCTGCAGCCAAGCTGAAAATCCTTACATTGAACACGAAAGGGCTCAATAACCCTATTAAGCGGCGTGCTGTCCTGTCATACTTAGAAAACTCAGGAGTCGCGATATGCTTACTCCAAGAGACCCACTTACTCGCCAAGGACTGGCACAGGATGAGGTCCTGCGCATTCCCCCACCGGTTTTTCTCCTCCGCACACGAAGAGAAGGCAAGGGTTACGATTGATTGCCAAACACTTTCAAGGTGGGAGACAAGGTTGGGGAGATTAAAGGCAGGCTGCTGGCTCACAATATCACAGTAGGGGGCATGACCATGACGGTGGGATCCCTCTATGCTCTGAACACGGGTCAGGAACCTTTTATTAAGAATGCCCTGTCAGAGGCCTTACCCTCACCTGATCCTCTCATACTTCTAGGGGGAGACTTCAACCTGGTGATGAATAACGAGAAAGACAGATCGGGTCACCGCTCTGGCAGTACAGGCGCCTTCTCGGAAACAAGGAAAGTATGGCTAGCGCAGAGAGGGCTACGGGACATGTGGTGCATTAAACACCCCGATACCTCGCACTACACTTTTTATACACATACGCCCGATTAGACCACTTCATAGGCTCCACTGCGTTGGAGACCCGGGTAGAGGAGGTGGATATTACCCCAGCAGCCATCTCGGATCACGACACCGTGCAAATAACACTCAGGGTCCTACACACAAAGAGACCACCCAGTCGGTGGAGGCTGGGGGAAACCCTCCTGCAGCGTAAAGAGGTGGTTCACCAACTCCGCAAATGCAACACAGACTATCTAGAGCTCAATGACCGGCCAAATACGCAGACGGCAGCTGTGTGGGGGGCGCTGAAGGCTGTGGTGAGGGGCGAATTGATCGTTATGTCGGCGGCGGAGGTTAAAGATCGCAAGACCAAACGAGAATCCTTATCGATTAAGGTGGGGGAATTGGAACGAGTGCACAGCCGCACGGGTGCCCCTAGAGTTTGGAAACAGTTAAAAGCCGCCATGGCTCAACTGGCAAGTTTGGACACGGACCAGGCCGAGTACGCCGCTCTCAGATTACGTCACACATACTATGTGGGGGGCAACAAAACGGGATGTCTCCTTGCGAGCGTGCTTCAGGCCAAAGTCCAGCGCTCCAAACTATCAACCGTACGCAATGAAGACGGGGAGGAAATCCACGACGAGGCACCAATAGCGGGTGCATTTAGGGACTTCTATGCTTCTCTTAACAGGGCCGATCCCACGCCAGGAGAGGGAGCAGACACTTAGCTGCGCTGCGCAGCGCAGCCGTCACAGCCCTGAGCTCTGCGACTGCATGGTCCTTAGATGCCCCATCAGAATAGAGGAGGTGATTAGCACCATCTCCCGCCTCAAGCCCCTGAAATCACCGGGTCCGGATGGTTTCTCCTCCGGCTTCTACAAACTATTCTGCCCGATACTCGCTCCGGTTCTCACTAAACTTTTCATCCCTTTCCAGGGTCCTGGCTCCATTCCAGCCGATATGCTGGAGGCGGACATCATAGTGCTGCCCAAGCCGGGCAAGGATCCCTCCCAGTGCTCCGCTTACCGCCCGATCTCCCTACTTAATCTAGACCTCAAACTTTTCACTGGAATATTAGCCACCAGACTTGGCCCTTGTCTCCCGGGGAATATAAAGCCAGATCAGTCGGGCTTTATCCCCGGCAGACAATGTAGCGATAATACCAAGCGTGTCTTACACTTAATTGACAAAGCCCACTTCCAACAATCAGACTTCGCTCTCCTGGACATCGATTCTGAAAAAGCGCTTGACCGTGTGGACTGGGGCTTTCTAGAAAAGGTTTTATTACACTTCGGGGTTGGGGGGGGAACGCTTTAGGGCGTGGGTTGCAAGCTGCTACCATCACCCACAGGCGCGGATACGTATCATTGGACTAAGCTCACGTCCCTTCGAAATCCAACGGGGCAGCAGACAGGGGTGTCCTCTGTCACCCCTCCTATTCGCGCTGTACATCGAGCCGCTAGCACAGAGGGTGCGCGACAATCCGAACATCCAAGGCATCATCTTTGGCGGAGAGCCCCATCCAATCGGCCTCTCTGCCGATGACATTTTGGCGGCGCTCAACAAGCCTAGTCGCCCGGTGCCCGCCTTTCTAGAGGAGGTGGAAACCTTCGGTGAGGTGTTGGGCCTCAAAATGAACAAGGGGAAGTCAATGACACTACCGTTGGGTAAAAATGCCCTCAAGCACCATGGTTCACTCCCATATGGAGGGGCCTTAATAGTTCAACAACAGCTTCCCTACTTGGGTATCAACGTCACCCCCTCTACAGAACAAAGGGTGGCCCTAAATTACACCAAAGTCGTTCAGCAGCTCCACAGCGGTCTTAGACTATGGCGGCAACAACCTCTGTCACTGCTAGGGAGGATTGCGGCGGCGAAATGGTCAGCACTCCCCAAGATATTATATGTCTTCCAAACTATTCCCATATTACCCTCGACGGGAACTGTCAAGGCGTTGCAGGAGGCGATTCAGCATTTTATCTGGGCAGGGAAGTGACCGCGTATGTGTAGACAGCTAGCTTTTTGCGGGATGGACGAGGGCGGCCTGGGGATCCCCAACATGTATCAATACGTTCAGGCGACGCAGCTTTGTTACCTGGTGGAATGGTACAGACCCGAATCAGAGAAGAGATGGCTATTCCAAGACAGGGCCATGGCCCAGACCTCCTTATGGAAAATACCGTTCCTCCGCCGTTCTCAGACCACGTTACCTACAGAAATCACCCATAACATGCACGTTACTCTGAGTGTGGGACTCGGTAGCTACGAGGCGGGATCTCACATTGTTCTCGTCTCCATTAACCCCTCTAATGGACAATCCAGACTTCCCGCCGGGCACTGACCCCCATATGTTTTTGCATTGGCGAGGCTCCACATGTAGATCAGTGGGCCATCTCTTTGACCTAGAAGGCCTTTTACCATTTTCTTCCCTGTCACAATTTTACGGCATCCGTTCGCCTCGGTTCTACCAATATTTCCAACTCCGGCACTGGCTTACGCAGCCGGAGATCCATTCCTTTGTTGGGAGGAAGAGGAGGGGCTTCGAGAAGTGGCTTGTTACAAAGGATTCGGATCGTGGTTTGATTACAGACATTTATAAGATGCTTTTTCCTCCCGCCGAGGAACACCGCTCAGCCGGTCAGAGGCGCTGGGAAGTGGAAGTGGGGAGAACTTTCACGAACCGGGAGTGGCAGTCAATTTACTACATGGCCCACCACACAACTAGGAACACAATGGGTAGGGAGACAGCTGTGAAAATCGCCACATATTGGTACTTGACCCCAGCCAGACTACACAGAAGCAACCCATCTAGGGACTCGACCTGCTGGAGGGGATGTGGCGAGCTGGGCACTGTAAAACACCTCCTATGGGACTGTCCCGAGGTTAAAGCCTACTGGACGTCGGTCCTCAACAACATAGATACATCCCTGGACACGGAAATCCCGCGGTTCCTGGCCTATACCATTCTGGGGCTCCCGAACACAATTACTTTCCCGCTGAAATCCATTAGGGGGCGGCAAATGGGCCTGGGGATCCAGGCAGCCTCCCAACATATTCTGTCCCTTTGGAGGTCCAACATGCGGCCCACGCACACAGACTGGTTGCATAAACTTTGGTTTACACTGGGGATGGAACATATCCAAGCCACACTCACACAGACCACAGCTACATGTCATACCACCTGGCAACCACTGTTTGCACTCCTATCACAAGAATTCAACAAAATCACCTGCCCAAGATACCTCCGCCTCTTACGCCTGACCGAGCCGGATCATGCCACCACGGAGTCCGAGCCGGAGGCTCAGTGAGTACCCAATAATTTTTCTCCTTCCAGCTCAATCTAATCAGCACACTGGTGCGGTAGGGGCGTGGGGGGGCTGTAGGATGGTAGGGGGGGGGGTTTGTTGGTTCCACTTTTTTTTTTTAGCTTGGACTCCTGGAAGTTCCTTATCTAGGCCCTTGCGTTATTACGGCACGCTCCCAGAACATCGGTGGTGCTTGATAGCCCTCGCGGGGCAAATGCATTTTATGCAAAGGGGTTACTTCAACCTGCTGCTTGCACAGACACTATTTGGCAATGTACTGTCTTTGTCTCGTGTTCTTTCGTTGAAATCAATAAAGCAAATTTAAACCAAAAAATAAATAAATGCAGACAGAACACACATTGTTTTCTGTCTGTATTTATGTGTAAAAAATCCGTGAAAACATGGAGCCTTAAATATAATCTACGCTAAGCAATGGCCAGCTCTAAATCCACTGTAAGTCGACATAGGTATTTTCACCGACATGCAACTTGGGCTGTCTGGTAGGCGTCACGTAAAACAAAAGCCACGTATAACAAAAAAGGCCATTTATTTTAGGACACATGGTAGCCAGGAGGAGGTGCTTTCTAATGTATAACTTGCAAACTTCACAATCAGCAGCTATTGCTTTGAATCCTAGCTCCTTTGGGTGAGCAAATTGTGTGATCCAGCAGACATCATGAAATATGCCAGCACTTTGATTACCCAAACTGATAAACATCAGAATACCTAGCAGTGACTCGTGGAGAGAGTGTTTAACACCACACATCGGCTGCAGCAATTTTGATACCTGGCTCATGTGCTTGGTTTTGCAAACTAGCCGGGCTGATGAGAGGTGTTACCTCGAAACCGGTCCGGTCCTTGGATGCTTGATTCCGTTCTGGGAAGGACATGGCTTTTGTAGTTCGGACTGGACTGTTCCCATGGGGCAACAGGGTCAGAGCTGATTTGCATATCGCCATTGTCTAACCCAGGGTGGTGTGGAGTGCAAAAAAACGATGGATTTGGGCCCAGATCTTTTGACTGGGGGAGTGTGTGACATTGATCCACATTCGGTCCATCACTTGTTGTTTTTGCAGTTGCCGCCCTAAGTGCGCTGGGGATGCCCAGACGTGGGTCCCAGGCACTCCACACCACTTGGAGTCAAGCTAGCCGGGCTGATGAGAGGTGTTACCTCGAAACCGGTCCGGTCCTCGGATGCTTGATTCCGTTCTGGGAAGGACATGGCTTTTGTAGTTCGGACTGGACTGTTCCCATGGGGCAACAGGGTCAGAGCTGATTTGCATATCGCCATTGTCTAACCCAGGGTGGTGTGGAGTGCAAAAAAACGATGGATTTGGGCCCAGATCTTTTGACTGGGGGAGTGTGTGACATTGATCCACATTCGGTCCATCACTTGTTGTTTTTGCAGTTGGTTTTGCAAGCCATCACTATAGTAAACAAAACAAAAATGTTAAGACTGAGATAGGAGAGGGAATATTATTTTATCAATTATTAATTTATTCATCCATTTGATTGAGTTTAATGATTTCCGTCCCCAGTCAGCAAGCTTGCGCTCCAACATAAATGTCCTTCAATATTACGCTGTTGTATACTTCCACTTTATTTGTAAATGGATGTTTATAACAGAATATTTCATGCCTCTCTCCTGCTTAAATGATTAGCTTAAAACATGCACACCCTGTGGAAAAAATGTAAATAATCGAAGTTTTGCCAAACAAGGTATTTATGTGTCAGAGGATGCCCTTGCCAGCAAGGTGGTCGCCACAGTTCACAACACCACACGTGTTAAAAAACAACTGCCCGTTTCCCAGCAGCAGAGCAGAAATACTTGCCATTCTTGCTGCAGACCTATTATATGTGCTGAGCCGGTCCTGCATGGGGAGAAGTGACCAGGTTCCGCCACGTCAGGACAGCCGGATACTATGAAAAACACCAGTAACCTGATGGATTTAGATGCTGTGCAAAAATAAACAAGAGCAAGATGGAGCACAGGGATGAGGGGGTAAGCAACAAGCAGGGCAATAAACAAACTGAGAAAGATGGGAACGAGGGGAAAAAGGAAATAGGTATCAACTATAGAAGAAAGCGAGATACACACGTGGAGACCTCAGAAAAATACATGGACTCTGGTACAGAGCTTAATCAAAAATTAAAGGAAAACCGAGATCCTGGACTTTTGATCGCAAATTATTACTTGACTCTGACTATATAAATACATTGGCTTTATGGGTGAAAGAATTTTTTGATATTAATAGAGGTACAGCATCAATGCAGATTGTCTGGGATACGCTCAAATCAGGGATAAGGGGAGAGACTCTTTCATATACAATTAAAAAACAGAAAATTATGCGTGAAAAGAATGAGAAGCTGTTTCAGAAAGTATTATTTTGGGAGAAAGAATTAATCACAGCAATAATACATCAACGACCAACCGGGGATATAGAATCAAGGTTGGCAATTAGTAAATCTATCTGTTATGAATTTTTTGCAGAAAAGTCAGCAAAACTGATGGCAACTTATAGAACTCAGATATATGAGATAGGGGAAAATACAGGGAAAATCTTGGCAAATAGAATCAGACAAAAAGAAGTATATAATACCATTCAGGATGAAACAGGGCAAGTTTATTACAAACAAGAGGAAATTTTGGAAGTTTTTCGTAAGTTTTATTGTAAACTATATACACAAGAGGACGATAACTACTCATCTGATATGTGTCTGAATTTTGCCATGGGAAATTTTCTGCCATCCCTCTCTCATGACCAAAAATCAGTGTTAGATGCCGCGATTACATGGGAAGAAATTGAATGCGCCATAAAGTCATTAGCAATGGGCAAAGCAACCGGTCCGGATCTTATTCCGCTTGAGTTTTATAGGTCCTTTAGCAAACATATAAAGAATGATATGCTGCTTGTATTCTTGGAGGCACAGAAAGGTTTACCCCCAGACTCGTGGGCTGAATCAATAATTATGACGTTCTTAAAAAAGGACAAGGATCCACTTAACCCAGCCTCCTACAGGCCAATATCTTTGATTAATACTGACAGTAAAGTTTATTCAAAAATACTCGCCACAAGACTGTCAAGAATTATACCAACAATTGTTTCTCGTTGGCAGCATGGCTTTATTCCCAATAGAGACACGGCGGACCATGTACGCAGAATTATAGCAATGATGGACTGGTCAGAAGCCTCTAACATACCAATAGGAATCACTCTCCTAGATGCTGAAAAAGCATTTGATAGAGTAGCATGGCCCTATCTATGGGACGTGTTATCTATGAAAGGCTTTGGGCCAGGAACAATAAATGCATTTAAGACATTATATAAAAATCCAGTTTCAGTAATAAAAATAGGTCATAGTAAATCTGCATTATTTCCCATCCAAAGAGGAACACGCCAAGGATGCCCGTCTTCTCCTCTTCTTTTTGCTATATATATAGATATTTTTCTTAACCAGTTAAATAGGGATGAAAGTATAGTTCCAGTACAGCTAGGAGGTACAATATATAGAGCCCTTGCATATGCTGATGATTTAGTAGTGGTTACTAAAGATACTGAAAGAACGTTTTCGAGGATTGAAGAACTAGCGGGCATATTCGGATCTTTTTCCGGGTATAAATTAAATTTATCTAAAACACAAATTTTGTTTACAGGATCAAACCCACCTCCTATTACAAATATAGTTACAGAAGCAGTTTACTTAGGCATTAGATTAACTATACCTATTTCTAAGATACCTAGTATCAATTACATTCCGATTCTTAAAAAGGCTAAATCAACTTTGGAAAGAATAAACCATTTACATTTATCTCTTCATGGTAGAAACAATGTTTTAAAGATGCTTATATTGCCGAAATTTATTTACTTATTTAGAACAATCCCCTTGGAATTTCCTTTAAGTTTTTTTCAAGAAATCGAAAGAACCGCAATAAGATTCTTGTGGGGCTATAAAGGCATTAGAAGAGCATATAAGAAGCTGATTATACCGAAAGATAGGGGGGGATGGGCCGCACCTCAGTTTCTATTTTATTATTTAGCTGCCGCACTTCAATACATGTTTCCCTTAATTGCGGGCAATAAAATACCTATTATTTGGGCACAATATCCAAATATCTATGAAATGGTAGTAGGTACTGATGCGAACTATCATCTGCTAAAATTCATTGAGCCAAGCTATTATAAAAAAACAAAATTTAAGATATTGCTGGCAGCATATAAAGCTTGGCGAATTATTAAAAAAGTGGTGGGAATTAGAAAAATTACTAGATATACGCCACTAAATTCAAGTCACTGTTTTCCCACTATATTTAGAGACCAGGTGATGAAAAAATGGAACGATAAGGGGATCACCGCTCTTTCTGATCTATATAATAATTCTGAAACTTTATTTTCTTTCAGTGAACTACAAAGTAACTTTAAAATTCCTTCTTGTGATTTTTTCAAATTTTTACAGATTCATAGTTTTTTAAATTCACCTTCCAATATAGAAAGACAAGATTTAACTCCAATCTTACTTATAGATACTCTAAATAATAAAAGAAGAATTGGGTCCTATTATAATACTTTAATGACTTACCTTGAGGATGACCTTAATAAATTGAGGGACAAATGGGAAGACAAGTTAGGTACAAAGGATGTATTCTTGGAAGAATCAATCAAAATGGCCACCTCAATTTTATTTTCAGGGCGTAATCGCACTCAACATTACATGATCTTGTGTGATTTATATTACACGCCGGCAAAAGTTTTGAAATGGGGGAGCATTACTGGAATTAAATGCAATCGCTGTAATTTAAGAGGGGCCGATACTCTACATATGTTTTTCTCGTGTGTAAAACTTAATGGATTAATTTGTGATGTTCAGAAATTTATAGAACACATTCTTTGTAAAAATATTGTCTTGTCACCTGAACTTATATTATTTGGTGTCTCTAAAGAGTCAAAAGATTTGGAACAAACGAACTTATTATTTATTATGATGGCTGAATTCCGTGCATGCATATCTCAGGACTGGATTAGTATAGATTCACCATCTTTCTATACATGGAAGGGACGTCTCCTTGTTAGATATAAACTTGAATCAGCAATATATGCTACCAAGGGGAAAAAAAAGAAACAACTTGGGTTAAAAATATGGGCACCAATTCAGAAATGGATCGATGAAGTAATGATATAATGAACTTTCTATACTGGTTACTCATGTATTATCTGTTTTTTTGATATTCTGAATGGTGTTGCTTTTTCCTCTTTTGAATTTTCTGTATTACATATATCTTGGTATGATCTCAGGAAGGAATTATGTTATAGTCTGTTTAAGCTTGAAACTCAAATATCAATAAAAATATATATAAAAAAAAAAAAATTAAAGGAAAAATAAAAAGGCTATGGGTGGAGCAGCAGGGCGAAATAGTATCTGAATCGCAGAAGGGCACAGAATTTGGTTGAATCAATCTGTGCTTTGTCTACGCTGAACAGCAATGAATGGAAGTGACGTTGGGGCACCACTAGCCAATTTAGAAGGTTTTATAAAAAGAGACCACAAATTGAGAGTTGATCGTTGTGTATACCCTATCTGGAGTGCATGAGCAAATCTCTGCGGAGAAAACGCCACACGCGATGTTAAGATTTCACCTTTTATTGTTCAGCAAGCAGCTGCAGGTTAATTCATGGCTTTTCCAGCGCAGTTTGGCAAACTTGTCATACGCGTTTCTGGAAGAATCCCTTCATCACTGACTCGGCATCTGGTGAAATGCTTCTGCACACATTAACTCGCACGGTTCCATTAAATAGTCACGCCCATCCAGGCTTTATTCTCATTGCATGCTGGTTAATACAGTCCTGGTATTACACCATAGTGGTATCGCAGCATTTTCCTCCAATATTAAAATCCATCGGGTCGCTGGTAAGTTCATGGTTATCATGCCGCTTTTCTTACGCTTTACGAAACAGGCAACATCACTCCTCTGCTGCAGTTGAAGTTCAAAGCGCGAGGACCTGCTGGCCGCAGTGGGGCGTTTTCGTGACCCGAGCGAGGCCACTTAATAATCCAAATGTAACTGCTCTCCAGAGGAGTGATGTTGGTCTGTTAGCCATTAATGCGTTGCGTACGATGCTCAGGGAGTCTTAAGGGATTTACATAAACAAAGACATTGTTGCAAGTGCTGGGAACTACAAAAGAAAGGGCAATATGAAATCAGCACTGACAAAGCCTATTGGTCGTAGAGAAGTGTGGCTAAATGGTTAGAGCCGCAGACCCTGATGCAGGAGTCTGGCCGGGACCAGGGTTCAATTCCCGCCTCGGCGGGTCTCGGGCTCAATTTCCTCGGACCTGATAATTCTCGCCTCTGTGCCTGTTCTGATCATGAGCCCCACTCTGCACCTCTGGGCAATAGCTTGCTTAATCTCTACAACGGCCCCAACAACGCTGAGGATGCCTTACTTCACCTTGGGGGTGCCCAGGAGTGGGCTCCTCACAGGGAAAGGCCAGGAAGGGTTCCTCGGCGGTATTCGTACAAGCGATGAGATGCCTACGGGTAGCCGTGCGCTATATAAGTGTGTAATTATCCTTTTATTTATTATTATTGGTCTGGCGTTGCTGCCAGCCTTCTGGCTTTGTCAATACTTGTTTTGTCATGGGTTTTGCAACATATTGTTGGTGCAGCTGAGGAAAAAACTAAATAAAACCATGCTTTTAAGTTCAAAAAGCACATATTGCCATAGTGGTCCCTAGCGCTATTATTCGGTGTGCCAATGAGCTACTTGTGAAAGAGCAGTGACTTCACTCATAGTAAAGTTAGCTTAATGGCTGAAGCGGGCTGACCCGTTGACCAATACTGCAGGAAAATGTGAATGGCAAAACTACATACCAATGTATGAAAAGGGCTAGTTTAAAGCACCTATAGGCAATTAGATTACAGAAATAGTTTTGGGAAAAAATCTAAAGGCTTTGAAGAACGCCTCACTTAAAAGTATATATATTACCACAGATTTTACCTGTGGATTCGTGTTCAGTGAGAAATGGGTGACTAAGGACAGTCTCTCTCTTTTAAGCAATACAAAAGATGAAAACCAGAAGAAATGTAAGCACGTTTTGGACTTTTGTTTTGTGAAGCATCAAGCCTGCAACGAAGTTTGCTTTTTTCTGTGAGAAGGCCTATTACTACCTGCGCATGGGCACTAGCCTGGCAGTTACACTCATTCCTAGATTTTATGTGCCCAAGTTACCAAGTCACAGAGAGCATTATGCACTCTTAGCCCACTAAAGCAAAACTTGAGTTTTTCTTTTCTTAATGGGCTGCATTTTATTCGTTTATGGCGGGTGTTAACCCATTTGGGACGAATATACATTTATAAGTCAGTACCAAAAACTCTGTATCAGTTGTCTTAGTTGTAGCATTCTGATGCCAATAAACTACTGATATTTCGACCATACTACTGATAAGACTGTAATAAAACAACTTCAAGCTGTCAAAGCCACACAACAGAAAGTTCAATACACAAGAGAAAGTACAATGCACAGTATCAGAACAAAATCTAGTGGCACAAGGTTTTACTTTCTACACAGAAAAGGAGTTTGGCGATGTGATGACGGGAGAAGTGAGATCAAACACATAGCTCTTGCTCACTTTATTAACAGCCAGCAAGTTATAAATTCGTGATGAACCAATCACTGGCAATGTGCAACAGAGAATTCGAAGTGTAAGTAAATCTGCACAAGATAACAGGAATTAATTTAATCTAGAATGTGTGGTGCACACCGCTATAATGCTGTAGTTGTTGTGATAATGCTATTGCTGGGTTGCAGCCACCAAGATAGCTCAGAGTGGAAAGCTTTCTGCTGCGACCTATAGTTCATCAGTTAAAATCCCTAAAAGACCAACCAGCTCATTAAATGAGGAGGGTACTGGCCTGGCATACTCAATATACTCCCAGCAGAAGGAAATAGAGAGTAACGGATACACAACGGTGTGCACAAGCTTCAAACTACATTACCTTCTAGTATGTCCAACTAAGTTGTTCGTGGAGTTTTGTTGAACAAAATGGTTAGTAACTAGTTCATACTCTGACCATGCTACTAGGTGACCAATAGAACTATTATACTGGTCCGTTACCAGAGACCATACTCACGCTTTCTTCTCATTCGTGCTGCCAGTATGACTCATGGAACAATTACTTACTATTCATAATAACGCACTTTGTAAAAGTTTTTGGCATACCTGCCTAATTAATACAACTATCAATTGGAAAAACAGGGACCTACATATTCTTCTGTAATAAACAAGAGCTTGAATACCCATTGAAGTTGACTCAGAAATACTGTACATAGAACGTCTTCGTAATACAAGTGTGGATTCGACCACAGGTGAACTTTCATTGTGTCTGGAGATTAGGGATACCCTGAGAGGTTATTAATCCACTACTCATACCAAATTGTTTCTTCTTGGATAACTTGAGAATGAACGCCTAACCTGTTCACCTTCCCCCCCCCCCTCCCCCCCCCCCCCCCCCCACAGACGTCCTCTGAGATGCTCGGAAAACAAAGCAACCCTTTTGTTGCATCCATTTTTTAGCAGCTTTTGTCAGTGTTCGCTCTACAATCTATTCTCCGAACAGTTTTTATTAACCCAGATCTTCAGGCAAATACAATGGGACGTGTGTGCCAGAAAATAGAAGCCACACAGGCTGAGAGGCCTAATAAGAATAAAGTCAGCAGTACTGCCTTGAGACATGTACCTTTTAACAATAGGTGAGAAAAGGAAACCTTTCACTAAACAAGACATGATCGTTTTCTGTAACGTGTTGCCAATAAGAGAAGACAACGTACTCCTCGAGACACCACCCACATGGTCTTTACCTTTGATCACAATCTTATTCTACAGAAGATATGACACTTTGCATACATTAACGCAACTCAGCATAACACAAGGGGGCATTTGTTCAGGAGTGCCAAAGCGCTACTTGCTTTTCAGGAAAACTAATTACTATAAAAGTAAGTTCCATTTAGATTAGATGCAGCCTAATAACATCCAAAAATATGGCAAAGATCCGATCTTCTTGGACCTACGCTGAACACCACTGGAGAATGAGAAGTCAGTTCCTACATTAAAAGAAGAAACCACTTCAAGCGTCTTTATACAAGTAATAACCAAAAGGAGCGCCGGCTGAGAAATGAATTATCTAGGTGAACAGTGCTTATAAAGGTAAGTTACCAGTTTTTTTTAAAGGCAGAGGAAGCAAACAACTAAGGGAAGCAACTCATTCACAAAAACACTAACGAAACTGGTATTTGGCCATAAGCAAGAAGAGCGTGTGGCCAGTAGGCCACCTGCATAGAAAGCGGCTGTGGTTGCTGTTCCTGTACAAGCAGCACTTACTAAGTGAACCATGGAGTGATCTCTATTTCCATCAGACATCACACACGCAGCTGCACATTGTACCTTGTAAACTACACCTAAATCAGAATATCTCACAATGCCTATTAAATGGACCAATATATGGTGAAATTGCTCACCTCAATAGTTCTTACGCTGTCACAACCGATGAAATATCACTTGACAGCTAACACGAAAACCGTGAGATCATAATTAGTCCATAAAAACAACACACGTGCTGATCCACAGCAAAAGATCGGCTGTTAAATGTCATAAGACGTTGCAGACAGCACCTACGACAAGGGAGGGGGGTCAGGGCTGGCAAATACAACCATATACACCCAGTCAAATACCCACACTAAACAGGTATAGCGGACTAGAGATGGTCGACTGACTCTATAATCCAGGTGACGCCAAATTGTGGTGACCTTAAATGTACCGATGGAAGGCGCCGCCTCAAATGGGCCAAGGTGAACTCGGACCAACTTTACGACAAGATTCACAAATCCTGTGCTACAGAGTTATCACTGTGCGTGTCCTCTGTATCTCTCCCCCCAGACATCCTCCTTGCATTCGATGGTATTGTATTAAAAGTAGGCGACATGCTAACCGTACCATCATCGGGCCCTGCTTGTAGGGATCCCAAATGGTTTGATCACTCCTGCTCAAAGGCAGGTCGTGACCTAAAGGCGGCTCTGAAACTAAAACCTAGGGACCCCATACTAATCAGGGCATCACGACTGCCTTATAAAAAGGCCTTGGCAAAGCGCAAGGGAGAAGTGAGGGATAACATCTGGCAAGATCTGTTAGACCCCATTACTCTCAGTAATAGTGAAAAATTCTGGGGTATTATTAACAAGCCTCTATTTGATACGGTAGGTGATACCTCAGTTGGTACGAATATCACTGAAGAGGAGTGGGTATCCCATTTCAGCCTTATTTTTGACAATAATAATTCACAGTCAGAATTACTAATAGTGAAGTCGAAAAAGGCATTATGGGGCTATCAAGCAATAAAGCACCAGGCCCCGATGGCATGCCCCCTGACGTATTTAAATCAATGGTATCTCTCTGGGCGCCAGTCCTTCCTGCTGTGCTTAACGCAGCTGCAGAACATGGCTGTCCCAGATCTTGGGGGACATCGACGATTGTACCAGTATTCAAGAAAGGGGACCGAAACAGCACTTCCTGTTATAGACCGATATCCCTAATTGACTCTGTGGTCTAGGTAGTGGGTGGAGTGATTTTGAATAAATTAACAGCCTGGGTGGAAGAACATGGGGTAATCTCCAAAATTCAATATGGCTTTCGGACGGGTCACTCCACAATAGCGCAGTGCCTCAACCTATACATGGTTCTAGGTAAATACACCCTAGCGCGACAGGGCACCATTCACATGGCGTTCATGGACCTCTCTTCAGCTTTCGACTGCGTCAACCGGGGAAAGCTCTGGGAGGCCATGGGCGCAATGGGGGTGGAGCCTAATCTGGTTAACCTCCTGGTGGACCTGCATCAGGATACTAGGGCCAACGTGAGGTATTCACAGGACCTTATGGTGTCCAGGGATTTTAAATTCCTCAGGGGTGTTAGACAGGGCTGTATTTTGGCCCCCTTTCTTTTTAATGTATACATTAATGACCTGGAGGAGTTTTTATTAAATACTGGTGCTGATTACCCCTATGTTGGTCGTAAGGGTCTGTCTGTCCTATTATATGCGGACGACGCCGTTTTGCTGGCCAGGACCGCAAGAGGTCTTCAAACCCTACTAGATGCTTTTCACAGCTTTATGAAAGCCCACGACTTATCTATTAACAACACCAAATCTTTTGTAATGCAGGTAGGGCAGCGTAATAAGAAGCAGTTTTCATTTCGGGTTAACTATGAGAAGGTCCCCATAACAAGAACCTTCTCATATCTGGGCGTCCTGTTCGACGACCAGTTAAAATGGGACCAATCACTTCAGAGAAAAAAGGGGGGAGTTAACCCGGGCTAACGCTGCTATTTTTTATTTTGCAAGGAAAATGGGCAAACGTCCTATTGCTGCACTGTTAAAGATCTATCAGGCAAAGAGTGTAGCAATAGGAAGCTATGGTAGCGAACTCTGGGGGTATGTGGCAGCTAACGACATTGTGGTGGCAGAGAATAATTTCTTGAAACAACTGATGGGGGTCCAGAGGGGGACTTTCAACCTGATAGTGCATGAAGAAACTGGCACTCCGTTTATAAGTGATACTTTAGCACTACGCCCACTAATTTGCTGGTTAAAATGCTGTCTAAATAAAGACTTTATTTTAAACCACCTACTCCTGAGAGAGGCTTTATCCCTGGATAATATGGTTAAAATACCATGGCTGAAATATTTGAAAGATTGTTTCTTTGGTATGGGGCGTCCAGAAATCTTTTTAAATCCTGACTCTATTAGGATCGCTGATGTAGAGTTTGTGAGGAAAAATTTTTCCCTCTCACAACGCATGCATCGCGAAGAGGTAGAACTAAACAAACCTAGTGTTCGGAAACATGCTATCTCGAAGACCACATCTTCCATGGAGCCTTATTTATCTTGGCCGATGTCGGGTTTCGATCGGCACCTGCTAACTAGGTTCCGACTGGACTATTTCCATCACATGTTAACCGTTCCAAAGAGTTCTCACCGAGGCCAAGTGCTACCCCCCTGCGGCTGCGACAATGAGTCTCCACAGGATTAGGTGCACTTTATTTATCTGCCCCTTTTACGATTTACCTCGGAGGTTTTACCTAAAGCCCCTTCTAAAAAAACGGAACTTCACTCAGGTTAGACCAGCACTGTATTACCTGCAATTGTTAAACCCCAAAAGTACCTTATTTGTAATCGGCTTTCTAAAATCTGCCCAAAAACTTAGAAATAGTATGGAGGGTTAATCACTTAGTACTGTTATTACTGTCATTATTAGTATATTCGCTTAATTGTGATTGCTGATTTTTAACATGTGTTTTTATACGTGGTTTGAACCTTTATTATATGTATAACAAGTTTTATTCCGTTATTTATTAACTATCTTGTGCTTTTATGGTTGTTTCTGCTGATACATACGACCAGACGTTTTACGGCATGAGAGCACTTTCAACAACCAAACATCCAACTAACAGGCTCACGCATACATTGCTCAAATTAATTCATATTTACTAATTCTTTTTTGTTCCGGAGTACTGTGCTACTCGCAGAAAAGTGCTTTGACACCTTGAATGGGCTATTAAGCGCAATATAATTACAAT
This sequence comes from Lissotriton vulgaris, assembly GCF_964263255.1. Classification (NCBI taxonomy): domain Eukaryota; kingdom Metazoa; phylum Chordata; class Amphibia; order Caudata; family Salamandridae; genus Lissotriton; species Lissotriton vulgaris. The sequence continues at coordinate 179,431,617 of NC_141687.1, read as the reverse complement.
ACAATGTATTCTGTTGGGATTTTGGTACTTTTTTGAGAGTGTATTGTTTGGGGGGCGACACCTTGAGTTACAGCAAAACAAAAAGATGAACAGTATGCTGAACATTGTCAAACATTCAACCCCCAATCACAGATCCGAGTTATGGTTCACACTGAATACTTTTAATGCATCTTGACTCTACTCTTATGATCCTACTCATTTCCTTTGTTTTTGTTATGCCTATACACTTTTGTTGTAATGCGCTCTACTCTACTCATATTGTTCGACCTGTGCTTTGTATCTTATCGTTTTGTTTATTCTTTTTTTTGGATCTGTTATACCTATACACATTTATTGTAAAGAGCTCTGATACCCCTAAGGGTCTTGTTCGCGCTATATAAAACTTTCAAATAAATAAATGACAAAGTAAAATGAAGGAACCTGGGATAAAGACTTTTGTCAACTCAGTCTTAACCTCCACCACCTTTGCCCAACCTGACACTTCCCCCATCGGAACCCTAGAAAGCACTCTACCCAACCCCTCTATCAATGCCTAATACAGAACTATGGACACTACTGCATTGCACCTCGTTCCAGTGTCGTAGATGTCCGAAGTCAGTGAGGCTACTAAGTCTGATGTTTGAGGTTGGGGTGATTTTACCTTACCCTGACATCAGTGCCATACACTCAACTGTCATACAGAGCTACAATGTATAACCCTAAATATATACAAACCGAATCACAAACTACTTTTTCTAAAAATCAGTCAACTTTCCTCCCACAAAATAAAACCTGTCAGAATGGTTCACCTTCGAAGGAAGTAACGCTTGAAGGGGAACAACGCCCGTGCCTGTGTATTTTAGCATTTTCGGGAAACACAGTAATCTATTAAAATCGTAATCCACATAATACATACGGCACGTAAATGTTTAGGCGGATAGCAAACCTAAAGATCCACAGCACGATCCATGAAGTAGCTTTTAATACATATGTACCAGGTAGCCTTTTGATGCAGAAGACCTTAACATATTTCACAAATATATAACGCAGTCAGCTCTTTGCAGTCCGTGCCACCTATTAGAAATCATCACAGTACGGACATAAAAGTTGAATGATAACAGTCTAGGTGGGACAATAGTATAAAGTGCCTGATGTGCATCCTTAAGTTAGAGGCGAGTTCGGGTGACAGGTAGGACAGACTAGGTTCCTCCACCACTCAGGCGTGAGAAAACGAGACCAAGTCTGTATTTAAACAGCATTTACAACAATGGAAGCCCAGAGTCTCTTTGCGTTGTGGGGGCGCCAAACTGACGATGGCCAGTTAGCAAACACCAGTGATATAACAGAGCAGTTGGTAAGGCACAATCGACATAGGATATTAAAAAAAAAGTGTCAGGCGGGCAGCTCGGCCATAGTTAATCTCCAAAGTCCCAGTATTTCATGTTTTCATTTCGCTGAGAAGAAAATAAAGGTCGCTGAACAGATGAGCATCAATACCGCAAGCTCCGAGATTCTTTTCACATGCCACCGCTCACCGACGCCCTTTTTTTGCCGTTGTAGCTCCTCGCGTTTCATTTTCATGTGCCGCTCCCGTTCAAGCTGCTCGCCATAGTGGGCTCGATAAAACTCGTCGAAGTCGAAGATTGGCTTGGTGGGAGTGAGGCGGGACGAGGACGTGCTCTCTGTCCTCTTGGGCGTTAGAGATCCATCCACCTTCCCCTTTGGTTTCTCCGCCGCACGCACATCCTCTTTGCTTAGGATTCCTCGGTCGTACTTCTTGCGCAGGGTGACGCTGCCCAGTATAAGATAGGCCTCGCTAATCTCGGCGAAGCGCTGCGCTGCCGCCTCGTCGCCATTGTTGCGGTCCGGGTGGTAGCGGAACGACTGGCGGTAGTAGGCTGTCTTGATCTGGGACTGAGTGGCTGAGCCGGTGACACCAAGGATATCGTAGTAGGCGGTCGGGCTGCGGAAGAGCGGTGGCTTCGGGGAGCCATTGTTCCTTCCAGCTCCGTTAGTCGTTGAGTAGACCCTGGTGAAAGAGTTCTGGTGGCCGACAACCGTGAGCCGCCCGCTGGTGCTTGCTGAAAGCCCGTAACTCATGAAGGGCGCAATGGTACACTCCCTGAAAGCAACTGTGAGGAACCCGTGGTGTGTTGGGTGGACAGCAGCGCCCACAACCGTCTCTGTGGAGTCGCTTTTCACGCTGTTCATTCTGGCTGTGCTGAAGCTTGGAAGTGAGGATGACAAAGGCCAGTGATCGGTTGAGGCCGCACGACTAAGAAGTTGCAAATAGAGTACTCTCAGAGCATCTTGTTTACCAATGACTCCCTCCTGCCCTTTCCAATGTTTTGGGCCACTTCCCCCTACTTTAAGGCTCAGTGCCACTTGCTGGTGCTTACGGGCCGCTCCCTCAATCCATTCTTCCATACATCCTGTTGCCTGCCCTAATGACTTCACATCCCGACTAGATGAAGAGTAATCTTTTTCCAGGTTGGCGACCCTAGACTGCAGCTCTTGAAATTCTGTTAGCAACCCCAATAAAAGATTCTCCTCCTGCCCTACCTCTTTGGCCACTGACAGGTCTTTGCATAAGACTCCGCCCCAGTTCCCGGGCGGCACCTTCTTCAACCCTAAAACTCCCCTGTGGTGTTCCCGGGGCCCCTTCACGCAGACAACTTGATTCCAAGGCGCCGGGACCCACAACAACCTCCGGCCGACCTCCGCCATTATTCTCCAGCGGCCGGCATGCAGCACCGGCCACACCCACCAATCACAGAGCGAGTAACAAACCGGAAACACACGAGCTCCAGCTGTAGCCAATCATGATGAAGTAGGAAACAAATCTCACGCCGCGCTAGCCAACCATAATGGAAAACGCTAGACAGTATTCTGAAAAATCACTCTAAGTGAAAGAAACGTCAACAGCACAGCTGATACGAAGACTTTTTAAACAACGCTTCCGCCATAGAGAAGGACTGGAAGATGACGTCACCCAGTGTGACAGAGTTCTTTCTCTTTCTGCTCTTTTTCATGTTGCTATGCGATATAGCACAAAGGTGGCCCGAGGGCATTACATTACATAGACGTCAGAACATATTACACAATTTTACGGGGGATGATTCATATTTTGTCCAGAATGGCCGGATACTGTGCCAAGTTTGGAGCCTGTTTCCCTAGTGCCAAGTTCAGAAGTTCCAACCATAGGACACATCTCCGCATCGTTTTGGGGCGACCGCATTTTAAAAAATAGACACAGGGACGTACCACGTATCAGTGGGGTTGTGGCCATAACCGTGATCTCTGGACCACTGAACCCCACTTCCTGTATGGAGGAAGCCTTAACAGAAAGCGCTCCTTAGTCTTTCCTTTATGTCTAAGTGGGGGTCGCGATTTGATGACACAGAACACGTGGGAGTGTAACAGGAGGCTGGAGCTGGACTGCAAGACAGCAACACCATGGCAAAAAGACCAGAGCAAAGGGGGCCACCCGAGTTTGTGAGTAGAAAAGGGAGCCGGGAGAGAACGAGGGTGGCGTGTGGGGATGGAGGAGAGTAGAGTCTGGGGGTAGAGGAGACGGGAAGGATTCTTCGACACATGACCTGAGGTTGATAAGTGGGGAGAGTTCTGCTGCGAGAAGTTATTGGATCGGATATTTGGTTGAGGGGCGAAGATACATATAACTACAGGATATTAAAGTAGCCTCTTGGCCAGCCTGTTATATTATTAGAAAAACAACACTTTTCAGATGAAATTTACTTATATTTTATTTGGAATTGGTGTCTGAATCTTACTCGTTGTTTTCTTCTTTCCTAGTTTTACAACGAGACAGAAGCTCGTAAATACACCCAAAAGTAAGTGACTGGATGGAGGTGCTGCATTGGTTAAGACTGGGGATGATGGAGTCTGTGGGGTCGGAGTGACAAGCTGTGACTGAGCGCCCGAAGGTGGAGTTGTTCTTTGGCTTCCAGGAGAAAAGGGTGACCGTGTTTCGACTGGAGAGTATACAATGAAAGTTGTGTCATTTGGAGTGATCAGGGGAAATTTGGTGTAGTGTTAAGAAGTGGTGACGGTTGGGTAGAGACGTGAACTCCTAGAAGTGGTAATACAAAGCGAGTAAAGCTTTAAGAGGGAAGTCTCTAATTGGCAATACGGGGAGGTGCTGTGAGAAGAGACTGCATGGTACGATGAAACAGATTTGCCTCGGAAAGTGTCTTTTTGGAGGGTGGTGCTATTGTGAGTCGGATCTCAACTGAATGTGACATGTTTAGACAGATCTTGGCTATATCCTTACAATTCTCTACCACAGTTTAATAGTTTTGTTTGTCCAATTATTAGTATGGGGTTAAATGTTTCAATATGCAAAGTGCTTTTGGCTAAAAAGAAAGAGTTGGCTGGGGGTCCCAGAAGACAAGGACCTGGATGCCGTAATGCTCTGTTTGTGAAGTGGAAGCAGATAGAGTGGCGATTGATTGGGGGCGCAAGGCGAGGCACAGAACAGCCTGATGCAGTACTGACTGGTTAAGGGATCAAACATTGAACTCTAAATTTGTAACTTGATATCCATAAAAGATAACTGTTTTAATACTCCTTCCATCAAATGTTGGCACACAATTAAGCCCACGCCTGACCTCTATTAGTGTACACTTCAAATAAGCTTGTTATGTTAAATGTATTTCTTTAGCACACAATCAGGGAGGACTATAGCACTGATAGCTCCTGGTGCTACACTTTTTAGGTCTCGCCTAGCGTATTGCGTAGCAATCGCTCTGCGAGAGATATAGAGAGCTGCTCCACGAAAGTTTACCAAGGGGCTTTTCAATGCGGATTATCGACAGTGCATGTGCGCGCGCTCGCCATTTGCTTTCCCGCCGCCCCCCCATCACTTGAAAGGAAGCCGCACGCACACCACCATTTGTGCCTCGCATCACTTCAACCCCCCCCTCCCCACCCCCCACAATCAGACTTCAAAGTAATGCCTCCCCGCCCCAGCAAGGCAGAGAGCTTGTTTGGTCCATTTCACGGCCGAAGCAACTAAACGCTGACATCTTCTTCTTCTTTCCTGTTTATTCTCTGTGCGTGCCCGTCTAGTTTTCTATTTGTATTCCGGTGTTTGTAGAACTTGGTTTAGAATGCAAAGCACATCTAAATCACAACTGTCTTGGTTTGTTTACTCATTCTGTTTATGAACTCACTTTACCATCATCCTACCCCGCTACGTCTTTTTTTGCAGCTGTCTGCTTTTTCTTGCAGATTTACACCTCAAAAGCTCCTTTTTTTTTTTTTTCCTTGCTCTGTTTTTTTTCTCTTGCAGTTTTAGTCCCGAACTCCTACCACGCTCCGTATTTCCTGGCTCTGTTTTTTTTTCTTGCACTTTTATTCCCCGATCTCCCACCATCACTCCTACCCCACACATGGACCTCCCTGTGACTCTTCCGCCCCCATCTCTGTCCGCTCAGCGGGTCACCCAAAACCATTCCAACTCCTCTTCCCCGATCTCCCACCATCACTTATACCCAGCTCTGTGTTTTCTTGCAATTTTATGTAGCACAAACTCGACCGGGAGGCATTGGAGCACTTTACACGAGGACCACTTACATTACACAAGGACTTATTCTGCAGCTCTGGCCGTTATGCCTTATCTAACCTCTCCTTTTTCGCTTTACCCTCCTTCGCAACCTTTGCTCTTCTCTCGCCTCTATTACTCTCCAACCTTTTAATAAAGCTTACAGCAGAGAGTATTCAACGCCCAGTATGTAAAATTTGAGAGTAAAACGATTTTAACTCTTTTCTTCTCTACGTCTTTTTCCTAACCTCTTCTCTGTGGCCTCTCCGCGCTATCTCTCTTCTCCCTCAGCCTCACCACCCTCACTCTTTCCACCCTCACTCTTCTCCCCCTTTTCCATCTCAGTTGTAGCCACTTTGCTCTCTCTTTCGCCATCTTTCATATATTCCCTTTCTTTCCGTGTTCCTGTCAATCTCCTCGTCTTTCCACCCAATACCATTTAAATCCCTCTTACCCGATCTCCCACCATCACTCCTACCCCGCTCTATCTTTTCTTGCTCTGCTCCGTCTTGTTTCCGGTCCAGGGAAGGCATGGCTTGGCAGTTCGGGCTGGACTGTTCCCATGAGGCACAGGGTCAGACTGATTTGCATATGGCCATGTCTGAACTGGGGTGGTGTGGAGTGCAAAAAACGACGGATTTAGGCCCAGATCTCTGTACTGGGGTGAATGTATGACATTGTTCTGCATTCTGTCCATCACCTGTGGTTTTTAGGTCGAGGACCGAGAAGGCTGCGCTTGCGCAGTCTCCGGGAGGAGAGTTAATGTTCTTTAGTACGATGTTTGACCCCGCCTCCCTGCCCCGTCTCTCCTCCATTGGTTGGCTTCCTAAACGGAGGCCAGCCATTGGAGGAGAGATGTGTCACTCAGATTTAGCCCCATCTTTTTCGGATTTGGGGGCGTAAGTTTTGCTGTTCTTTAGCTCGTGATGTCGTCCGTCACTCAGGACAGCAAAACACGCCCGAATCCCAAAAATTTCGGAAGCTTGAGGCCGCCAATTTGCTGCTGGTAAGGTTGAGGTAGGCTGCTCTCGCTTTCCTCGTTCACGCCGTCTTTCATACACCGCCTTGGGTCGTCTTTAAATTAAGAGCCGGTTTAAACAAGTTCCTTAAACAATCTGAATCAGTTTGCATTTATTTGCTTTCTTGGTGTTTGTGTCATACTTCTCACGCTGTCCTCTACTATGTGGCATGTTTTCCTCTCAACCCCGTTTCGGGGATCCGGACAGTCTAAGATGGTCGGCAGCGTAGCGGTTTTGTCCTCTTTTCCTTTCTATACCCCTGGTTCTCAGGCGCGCGGTGCTCACGTCTACCTGTGCTGAGTCGCCGGGCAAAAATCAGGAAGCGGCAGTGGCGGGCGGAAGCAATAGCCTCACATATGTCCCCCCCCACCCAAGAAGCGGCGGGGCGTCCTCTGCCCCCGGGGGGAGGCGTGGGATCAAGTCCGGCCATGGCCTCTCCACCGCCGGGAGGAGGTGGAGGGAAGATCCGAACACGGAGATATCACATCAGCGCCAAGCCGTACAGCAAGAGTCAGCAGCAGGTACTGGCACCATGAGCGGGTGCATGGGGGTACTGGTGCCGGCTGGCTAGTCCTGCGCAGTTGTTCAAGATCCTCATTTCCAGGGATGAGCCCCTCGGAGATTGCCCCTATTGAGGCGGCCAGGGGCTCCTGCGTTCCGTGCAGCAGCTGCACATGTGCGCTTCCTCGTCGTGGCGCTGACAGCAGCGCGGCTCCCGCTCTCCACAGCTGGATCTCCCAGCCCTCCGCTTTATTGAAGGGGAAGTGCTCGCAGCACCCAGCCTATCCCTCTCCGGAGTGGGAAGTTCAATTCTGCGCTTGCCGCTCTCAGTGTAGACCGAACTGTGCACGTGTCTAAAATGTTCTCATTGGCGGGCTTTAAATCGTCTGTTTTAAGATGCTGATTAATCACGAAGGCGGTAAACTGACATTTAAGTTCCCGTTTATTGACAAACGCGACGACCAATTCCTGCGAAAGCTAGCTTTATATTACACCCCCGGCTCCGCCACACTGTGAATTCTGGGTATGTTGATCAGTTTCCTCCCGGACTATTAAGATTAGGTTTCCACATGAATGGGCTACCTGCTCATCTACAATATTAACTACTGTGTGGCAAACCCCGTGTGCGCCATGTGTCCTGGCATCTCCATGTGTGCTATGTTGCGCCCTGTGCCTCCCACCATCCCCCATGTGTGCCCCGATACCGTGTGCACCCAGTGCCTCCCGCAACCCTATACAACCCGTGTGCGTCCAGTGCCTCCCGCCAACCCCTGTGTGCGCCATGTAGCCTGCCGTCCCCCGTGTGCGCCCCGGCCTGCCGTCCACCATGTGCGCCGTGCCTACCGCCAACCCTGTGTGAACTTTCACATCCCTGCATGCCATGCGTCCCGCCACCTCCCTGCGCCCTGTATCGTGATCACCCTTTGAAAACTGTAATATAAACGTGTTGTGTTCCCTAGCTCAGTGTGTTAATGTGCCAACGGCCAGGAAATGGGTATTCGTGACTCACTGGTCACAAGTTGTAATACAATAGTTTAGTGAGACCATTTGCATAAGGCGATGATTTGTGTGACGGCGGGTAAGTTGGGTGTGAGGTGCGCTCTTCGGTATGTCTGGCTGCAGGTGTCTTTTCCCGCCCTTCCCTGCTTCACTCTTCTTCTTTCTTGTCTCTTCCCCCCTCCCTTTCTTTCTCCCTGCCGGGCTCTAACTATATGTCTCACTCCGACTGTATTCCCGTTCCCGCCCTTTCTCTCCTTCCCTCTTCCTCTCTGAATTTCTGCTGTCTCTCCTTCTCCCTCTGCCCTTCTATCTCTTTCTCGGTGCCGGGCCCTAACTATGAAAAAATGGCCGCGGTACAAGATCAGGGTTCGACAGGATCTGGCCACCAATGACCCACTCACCGGTAAGGAGGACCGCACCAGGGTCCAGGCTCACGCGCACCACTGACATACTGCGGCAACGCTCCTCCTTTCAGCATTTACAATGTTATCATTTCAAACGTGCCCAGCCCCATCGTTGCAGTTACAATAGACAACTCTTTAAAGGAAAGTTGTAAGACGCGTGAAATCTTCTCATGAAACAACGGTTTATTTCTTGCCGGGTTATGATATTTTGAATTATCCAATTATTGAAGCGAATGAATATGTATTTAATGGGAAAAATCTTTTGTTCAGAATCTTTGGGTATATATCGGGGAGCCCTCTTTCGCTCTCGAGCTTTTTTCTCTCTCTCTTTGCGCCTTATTTCTCTGCCCCCCACACTCTCTCTCCCCCTAGTTTCTTCTCCCCCCCCCCTAGTTTCCTCTCTCCCGCATTTCTCTCATTCCCTCCCTCTTTCTCCCCCGCTCCCCTCCTCTTTCTCTCGCACGCTCTCTTAATTTCCCTCTCTCTGCCACCTCTTCCTTCCTCTCTCCTTTCTATGTCCCCTTCGCTCCCCTCCCCTGTTTCCATCTGTGTCAGAGGCTGGGGAGCAGGTCCTTTGGAGAGCTCTCTAGAGGGGTGTTTCCTACGGGAGTAGGTGAGAGGTTTCTCTAGTGAAGCGGCCAAGTTCCAACAGAGAGGTGGCGCTGTGCAGCGGCATCCCCCAGCCACAGTGTGTGTTTGTGTGTGTGGGGGAGGGGGCGTCCTTTGTGCTCGGTCCCGCGTCATCCCGAGGGACCTGCAAGGATCAAGGGACAGAAAACGTCTTGAGAGAATAGCACGCCCCCTCAGCCTTGGGTATGTCTATAGAATGGTCACCGGGCCTGGTTCTTCTTAACACCTCCCCGCCTTACTACCATTATGTATGTGAGACACGCGTGTGGCCATGTGAGTGTGACCCTGTGTTTCACTCAGTATATGTTTGTGTCGGGTGTTGCAATGGGTATGTGTGTGCCACTAAGGAGGCATGTGTGTGAATGAGTCTGTATGTGGCTGGGGTATGTGTGCGCCAATGTATCGGGATGTGTTTGTATGAGTGTAAATGTGGGTACGTGTGTTGGTGTATGTGTATATGTGTAAGTATTGATGCAGGTGTGCATGCGTGAATAAGTATGAGTGTGTGTTTCTGTGACTATGCGTGAGTGTATGGGTTTCTGTGTGTTAGTATGTATTAATATGTGTAGGAAGGTACCTCCTCACTATGGTTGCCCCCAACTTTTTGCCCTGTGTTTTAGCTGGTTTCTGACATAGTCGACCTGGGACCCTGCCAATCAGGACCCCAGGCCTACTGCTCTCTCTGTAAAATGGATTCCATGTACCTTAGGTACATTACCAATTGGTACTGGGCCACCTTATCAGACCCTGTAACTCAGGGCATAGGTGTACCCAGGGCCTACCAGGGGCTGAAGCATGTATTCTGCCACCCCTGGCTGGCCTCCTAAATCTGACACAACTGGCTGCATGACAGCTGGGGCAAAGTCGTGTAATCACCCTTTGCTGTAGATATAGTATACCTATATCTAACCCTAAAAATGGACACACAGATTCCTATCAGTCACTCCTATGGCAGGCCTTAACAATCCTGAAGGCAGAGTGCGTGGAATCGTGTGAAATGGTGCTCTGGCATGAGCTGAGCCCGTTTGCAGCTTGCGGAACCAAGTCCTAATAGCTGTTCCATGATAACGCATACCATATACTCTTAAGTGCATTATAATCCTCGCGGTTAAATGCTATCTCTGGTATTGCTTTATCAAAACATGTCGAGTAAGGTGTCATACGAATTGGAATACTAACCCCTCGCCAATTCTGGCGACGGGGTTAGCATTCCACCCTTCTAGAGGGACACGACATGTATGTAACTGTGAACCCCGGTTAAAGTTAAACGAAGCCTCAGCTCCACAAAATGGATGCTGCCACCACAGACACGAGTCTTACCTCCTGCTGCTGGGAGTCCTTCCAGCGAGGAGAGCTTGGACAAAGGGTTTCCTGTCCGGGGCGGTGCTAGCACCATCCCAGACAGGGTTTTGTGTATCCTGGGTAGGCAGGGCTTTACAGGAAGGTGACTGCTGAGTGGCACCCCGGTGCTCACTACGCATAGGCCGGTCAGAACCAGTTCCAGGGGCACACCAGCCCCTGGCCTGGGGAAAGTCCGGCATGGGAGAGGGGTGTAACCACCCCCCTCCTAGTCCCACCCATAGGCAGGACCTAGTCCCCGGGTCAGCCCCTTTTCTTAGTATAAAGATAGGAGCGGGCCCCCTGTTCAAATTAGATCATCTATGGAATCAAGACACGACTTTCTGCGAAAGGACTTCAAGATTTCTTCTTCAAGATTCTCCCTTGTGACTAAGGAGTAGTCACCCTGCATCCGCAGGCACCATCTTAAGAACACTGCGGTCTGCTGCAAGTCCTTCCTCAGGAATCCGACGACACAGCTCGACGAGACCCGGCTTCCCTGGCACCTCTGACCTCTACTCACCTCTACAGCCAAGCTGAGAACCGTGAGTGTGACGAGACCTCGAGGGACCGACGATCGCCAAGACTGCACGACTTCTTCACAACAAGCCCGCCGAGTGTCCCTCCGGTGAGTGCTTTGGGGTCCGAGAAGCCCCGACCCTGAGCAGCTCCAGCACCGAAGTTCAGCCTCCCAGCATCTCCACGATCTGAGTGGGGCCCTTCTGCTTTTTGCTGCTCACCGCGTTGTTTGGCTACTAGCCCGCTGGCTTGTGGCCTTCTGAACGACGCCCGACGACATCACTGCTGCTGGTCTGGTTGCTCCAGACTGGCCCTTGCTTCCTTCTTCAAGAGAAGCACCCCGGACCCTCCTGGTCCACTCCAGACGCCATTTTGAGTCCACCGCGTGGGCTTGAATTTGCCAAGGCTTTGTTGCACAAGCGTCAGGCATCCACAAGCGTCAGGCATCCACAAGCGTCAGGCATCCACAAGCGTCGGGCATGCACAAGCGTCGGGCATGCACAAGCGTCGGGCATGCACAAGCGTCGGGCATGCACAAGCGTCGGGCATGCACACGCGTCGGGCACCCACAAGCATCAGACACCCACAAGCATCAGACACCCACGAGCATCAGACACCCACGAGCATCAGACACCCACGAGCATCAGACACCCACGAGCATCAGACACCCACGAGCATCAGACACCCACGAGCGTCGGGCATCCACGAGCGTCCGGCATCAGCCATCCACGAGCGTCAGGCATCAGCCATCCACGAGCGTCAGGCATCAGCCATCCACGAGCGTCAGGCATCAGCCATCCACGAGCGTCAGGCATCAGCCATCCACGAGCGTCAGGCATCAGCCATCCACGAGCGTCAGGCATCAGCCATCCACGAGCGTCAGGCATCAGCCATCCACGAGCGTCAGGCATCAGCCATCCACGAGCGTCAGGCATCAGCCATCCACGAGCGTCAGGCATCAGCCATCCACGAGCGTCAGGCATCAGCCATCCACAAGCGTCAGGCATCAGCCATCCACAAGCGTCAGGCATCAGCCATCCACAAGCGTCAGGCATCAGCCATCCACAAGCGTCAGGCATCAGCCATCCACAAGCGTCAGGCATCCACAAGCATCCACACAAGCGTCAGGCATCCACGAGCATCAGGCATCCACGAGCATCAGGCATCCACGAGCATCAGGCATCCACGAGCATCAGGCATCCACGAGCATCAGGCATCCACGAGCATCAGGCATCCACGAGCATCAGACACCCACAAGCGTCAGGCACCCACAAGCATCCACACAAGCGTCAGACATCCACAAGTGACAGGCATCCTCAGGCATCCACAAGTGTCGGGCACCCACAAGCGTCAGGCATCCACAAGTGTCGGGCACCCACAAGTGTCGGGCACCCACGAGCGTCAGGCATCCACGAGCGTCAGGCGTCCACGAGCGTCAGGCGTCCAGGAGCGTCAGGCGTCCAGGAGCGTCAGGCGTCCAGGAGCGTCAGGCGTCCAGGAGCGTCAGGCGTCCAGGAGCGTCAGGCGTCCAGGAGCATCAGGCGTCCAGGAGCATCAGGCGTCCAGGAGCATCAGGCGTCCAGGAGCATCAGACGTCCACAAGCGTCAGGCGTCCACAAGCGTCAGGTGTCCACAAGCTTCAAGCATTCACAAACATCAGACATGCACAAGCTTCAAGCATTCACAAACATCAGACATGCACAAGCTTCAAGCATTCACAAACATCAGACATGCGCAAGCTTCAAGCATTCACAAACATCAGGCATCCACAAGCGTCAGGCATCAGACAACCAGGAGCATCAGACAACCAGGAGCATCAGACAACCAGGAGCATCAGACAACCATAAGCATCAGACAACCAGGAGCATCAGACATCCAGGAGCATCAGACATCCAGGAGCATCAGACATCCAGGAGCATCAGACATCCAGGAGCATCAGGCGTCCAGGAGCATCAGGCGTCCACAAGCTTCAAGCATTCTCAAACATCAGACATCCACAAGCGTCAGACATCCACAAGCATCAGGCATCAGACAACCAGGAGCATCAGACAACCAGGAGCATCAGACAACCAGGAGCATCAGACAACCAGGAGCATCAGACAACCAGGAGCATCAGGCGTCCACAAGCGTCAGGCGTCCACAAGCGTCAGGCGCGCAGAAGCGTCAGGCGCGCAGAAGCGTCAGGCGCGCAGAAGCGTCAGGCGTGCACAAGCGTCAGGCGTGCACAAGCGTCAGGCGTGCACAAGCGTCAGGCGTGCACAAGCGTCAGGCGTGCACAAGCGTCATGCGTGCACAAGCGTCAGGCATCAGACGTCCAGGAGCATCAGACGTCCAGGAGCATCAGGCGTCCAGGAGCATCAGGCGTCCAGGAGCATCAGGCGTCCAGGAGCGTCAGGCGTCCAGGAGCGTCAGGCGTCCAGGAGCGTCAAGCATTCACAAACATCGGACATCCACAAGCGTCAGGCATCAGACAACCAGGAGCATCAGGCGTCCAGGAGCATCAGGCGTCCAGGAGCATCAGGCGTCCAGGAGCGTCAGGCGTCCAGGAGCGTCAGGCGTCCAGGAGCGTCAGGCGTCCAGGAGCGTCAGGCGTCCAGGAGCGTCAGGCGTCCAGGAGCGTCAGGCGTCCAGGAGCGTCAGACAACCAGGAGCGTCAGGCATCCAGGAGCATCAGACAACCAGGAGCATCAGACATCCAGGAGCATCAGACATCCAGGAGCATCAGACATCCAGGAGCATCAGACATCCAGGAGCATCAGGCGTCCAGGAGCATCAGGCGTCCACAAGCTTCAAGCATTCTCAAACATCAGACATCCACAAGCGTCAGACATCCACAAGCATCAGGCATCAGACAACCAGGAGCATCAGACAACCAGGAGCATCAGACAACCAGGAGCATCAGACAACCAGGAGCATCAGACAACCAGGAGCATCAGGCGTCCACAAGCGTCAGGCGTCCACAAGCGTCAGGCGCGCAGAAGCGTCAGGCGCGCAGAAGCGTCAGGCGCGCAGAAGCGTCAGGCGTGCACAAGCGTCAGGCGTGCACAAGCGTCAGGCGTGCACAAGCGTCAGGCGTGCACAAGCGTCAGGCGTGCACAAGCGTCATGCGTGCACAAGCGTCAGGCATCAGACGTCCAGGAGCATCAGACGTCCAGGAGCATCAGGCGTCCAGGAGCATCAGGCGTCCAGGAGCATCAGGCGTCCAGGAGCGTCAGGCGTCCAGGAGCGTCAGGCGTCCAGGAGCGTCAAGCATTCACAAACATCGGACATCCACAAGCGTCAGGCATCAGACAACCAGGAGCATCAGGCGTCCAGGAGCATCAGGCGTCCAGGAGCATCAGGCGTCCAGGAGCGTCAGGCGTCCAGGAGCGTCAGGCGTCCAGGAGCGTCAGGCGTCCAGGAGCGTCAGGCGTCCAGGAGCGTCAGGCGTCCAGGAGCGTCAGGCGTCCAGGAGCGTCAGACAACCAGGAGCGTCAGGCATCCAGGAGCATCAGGCGTCCACAAGCTTCAAGCATTCTCAAACATCAGACATGCACAAGCGTCAGACATCAGACAACCAGGAGCATCAGACAACCAGGAGCATCAGACAACCAGGAGCATCAGACAACCAGGAGCATCAGACAACCAGGAGCATCAGACAACCAGGAGCATCAGACAACCAGGAGCGTCAGACAACCAGGAGCGTCAGGCGTCCACGAGCGTCAGGCGTCCACGAGCGTCAGGCGTCCACGAGCGTCAGGCGTCCACGAGCGTCAGGCGTCCACGAGCGTCAGGCGTCCACGAGCGTCAGGCGTCCACAAGCGTCAGGCGTCCACAAGCGTCCGACATGCACAAGCATCAGGCATCAGACAACCAGGAGCATCCGACAACCAGGAGCATCCGACAACCAGGAGCATCCGACAACCAGGAGCATCCGACAACCAGGAGCATCCGACAACCAGGAGCATCCGACAACCAGGAGCATCAGACAACCAGGAGCATCAGGCGTCCACAAGCGTCAAGCGTCGGGCGTCCACAAGCGTCGGGCGTGCACAAGCGTCGGGCGTGCACAAGCGTCGGGCGTGCACAAGCGTCGGGCGTGCACAAGCGTCGGGCGTGCACAAGCGCCGGGCATCCACAAGCGCCGGGCATCCACAAGCATCAGACATAACAGCTCTTCTGCCAGGCCTTCCTTCCCTGTCCATTCTCGTCTCTGAGCCCACAGCAGAAGGCGTGCAGTGTGTTTTATTTATTTTATTGTCCATTTCAAACTGACTTTGTTGGTCAAAAAAGGATAAATGTCTAACTCGCCCCGACTGGAATCAGACCCCAGATACTTCTTGTTGCACGCAGAACTATGTGGTGTAGTTAACTTGCTTAGGTGCCTTCACTTCATGGCTGGATAGAAAAAAAACTGTAAGGAGGCAGTCAAAACAATGAGCACACTGGTAGTCCGGCTTCTCAGCACTCACTGTGCCTGCCCGCTCAGAAAGCACAAAACTGTCTGATAAGACGCTTTGCCTATGTGCAGGAACTAAGATCTGAACTCAGGTTTTGTGCCTTTGAAGCCAGAGGCCACATGTCCGCCTCGTTTTGTTTGGTTACAGTGATAAACATCTGCAAATTCATTTATGTTAGTAGCATTCAGAGGTAACTGTTGCTTGAAAGCTAGAATTTAAAAAATAAACTTGATTCTACCCTCTTCTATACTTGGAATGCAAATGTATTTTTTAATTAAAAAAATAAATAAGCTCCAACCATTGAGCTCACACAGAGTTTTCTCTACAAGCCTACATGAACTGTAAGAATTACTAATAAGAGCCTAATGTTTTCTACAGTAAATACTTAAAATTACTAAATTTACATAGACGGAAATAGTATGTAAACTTTGAGTGACAGATGTAGAATATTGGAAACTGAGCACAAGGGTTAGAAACCTATTTCACACCACAGAATGTTTTCGCATAGAAGAGCGTTTTCTCGTCCACTGTTTTCTAGTTCCCTCCATTCAGTAGCATTCAATCAATCAAGATTTATAAAGCGCTGCTAATCACCTAATAGGGTATCCAGGCACTTGCAGGTCCCGGAGGGTTACTCGACCAGCCATGTCTCGACACCCATTCAGAATATCGGAAGTGAGGTGGTGGTCTGGAGGTGTATGGGGAAGCTGTTCTAGGTCTTTGCTGAGAGGTGGGAGAAGGAGCGTCCTCCACTTCTGCTTCGGTAGATACAGGGAGTATGGAAAAGTGAAAGGGAGGTGGAGCGCAGTCTTCTCGATGGTTGGTGGAAGTTCAGGCGGTGGTTAATGTATGCTGGTTCTTGGTTGTGTAGAGTCTTGTGTGTGGGGGTCAGCGGCTTGAATTGGCATTAATTCTGTTTAGGTGAGTCGGTGAAGTTGCCTGATGTAGGGTGTGATGTGGGTTTGTTGGGGAAAGCTGAGGTTGTCCGTCTGCAGCTTTCTGTACGGTCTTAAGTCTCTGTCGGATGTGTCTAGTGATTCCTACGTAGAGGGCTTTGCTGTGGTCCAGTCAGCCGGTGATGAGGGCCTTTGTCATGTGTGTAGGGGTAACCACTTCAAAATCTTAAGCAGCACGCGCAGAGCGAGGAGCAGGCGGAGGAGATGGTGTTGAACTGTGATTTCATGGTGAGCTTGTTCTCCATGATGATTTAGAGTGATGATTTAGAGGTTTCTGGTGTAGTAGAAGGGAGTGAGTGTGGGTCCTAGGTGTGGTTGCCTCTTTCAGTAGTCATTCCATGTGTTGCTGCTGTTGCCAAAGATCAGTACTTCCATCTTGCCGATGTTCAGCTGCAGGCAGTTAGTTGTTCTTCATCCATTTGACATGCATCTGTGGAAGTTGGTTCTGGTGGTGATTGGGGCATCCGTGAGTTAGTTGGGTATTGTTTGTGTAGTAAATTATGTTGAGACTGAAGGACTTGGCCAACAGAGTCAGTGCGTTGAAGAGCGTGGGGCTGAGGGATGTCACCACATGTGATCTCCTTGGGTTCAGAGGTGAAAGGTGGGAGGTGGGTTCTTCCGGACAGGAAGGATGGGATCCATGTGAGTGCATCTCCCCTGGATGCCGATGTAGTGGAGTCTTTTGATCAGCTTGTGGTAGGATATAGTGTCAAAGGCTGCAGAGAGGTCGAGGAGGATCAAAGCTGCTGTTTCTCCTCGGTCGAGGAGGGCTTGTATGTTATCAGTGCTACGATCAGGGTGGTTTGGGTGCTGTGATTGCTGGGGAAGCCGGAATGGGAGGCTTGAGTAGCTGGTTCTGCTCCAGGTGTGTCATGCGTTGATTGATAATGATCTTTTCCAGTATCTTTGCTGGGAATAGAGCAGGAAGATTGGCGGTAGGGTTTTAGTTTGCTGGGGTCAGCAGAGGGTTTTTTGAGTAGTGGTCTGACATTGGCATGTTTCAATGCATCGTGAAATAATAAAGTGGTGATGGAGGTGTTGAGTAGGGGTGTGAGTTCCTGGCCTACCCTTTGGTGTCCGAGGGTGAAGGTATGATGCAGGCATGGGTCTGTGGAAACTCCAGAGAGGATTAATTTCATAGTAGAGGTGGTGTCTTGGGTGGAGATGATGTTTCAGTTGGTCATTGTGTGGTTCGTGTCTACTATGTTGTTGACATATCTGTTGAGGAAGTCCTTAGGTGTGGGTTGGGGTTAGAAGTTTCTGTATATGGTTGCAATCTTGTGGAAGAAGTCGGCGAGGTTGTCGCACAGCTCCTGTGAGGGTATTATGTTGTTTTGACTGGTGTTGGTAGAGGATGAGGGAGGTCTTGAAGGCTGCCCTGTCAGAGGTGTCCTTGCTGGCGTGCCATCTCCTCTCCAACTGTTTGCTGTCCCGTTTTTTAGGTCGAGCAGACCTACTCTCAATGCGTGAGCATTGAGAGTGTCTGCTTCAGACCTTATGTGGCCCGTATTTAGGAATGTAGACACGACTCAGACGCGCGCTTTTGCAGTCTCAGTTTTGACCGCGGGAGCGCGCGTCTGAGCCGCGCTTGCGCAGATCAACTCACAGCCCCTGCTCACACACAGACACAGCCAGCCCCCACCCCTCTGCATGCACGCACACACACAGAAGCGCGCGCACACACACACGCTGCCGCCCCCCACCCTCCCTCCCCCCTGCATACACACAGACACGCAAGCACGGAGCCCCACTCACCGGGACTTCTACTCCGCAGGACTCCGGGCTGCTCACTCCGACGTCAACGGGCACAGGGACACCGGCACTCCGCTCCTTGGCTTCCCGGGCGGACGCCGGCTGCACGCAGGGCTCTCCTCTCTCTGCACCGGAGCCATGCGTGCGCCAGCCACTGCAGCCTGGCTCCTGGGAAGCTCCGGTCGCGTGTCCGGCCCTGCCCCCGTCCCAACAAAGGTTGCCTGGCTTCCTGTTGAAGCCCGGCTGCGGCGGTGAGTTTGCTTGTTCATGAAAGGCAGCTTTTTCTCCAGCTGTAATACCATTTGTTTCTTTGTAGATTATGTAATTTCACTCTGTGCCAGTTATTAGATTAAGTGTTTAGGTAAGGTCAAGACCAGTGGAATTATTATTTAACCACAAAATACTGTTATAAATTTTCTTACGGCACATCTCTGTGTTCCTCTTTGCTTTCCACAGCTACAAAGCTCAATTAGCAAGTGTTAGCTGGAAACAGATGACAGGCGCCACTGGGGCACAAGGCAGACAGCGCCATCCTCCTTGATGGTACCATTGTCAGCTGGAGACAAAGCTGCCTTTCGTGAAAAAGTACGTCGTGCCACAGAATTCACTTTAGACGATTCAATCTAAATTGAAAAATGCACGCGCTCTATATATTTTGAAAAAATTTCCCGGTAATGTTTGTTTAAGTGGTTTTGTTCTTAAACAAACATTACCGGGTTGTTGTTTCAAAATATATAGAGCGCGTGCATTTTTTTCAAATTATATTGCATCGTCTAAAGTGAATTCTGTGGCACGACGTACTTTTTCACGCAAGTCAGCCTTGTCTCCAGCTGACACATGGTTTCGTTCTTAGTCAAACATTACCGGCTTGTTTCAAAATATAGAGAGCTCGTGCATTTTAGATTGCATCTTATAAAGTGAATTCTGTGGCATGACTTACTTTTTCACGAAAGGCAGCTTTGTTGGTCTCCAGCTGACACATGGTTTCGTTGTTAAACAAACATTACCGTCTTTTTATTGATAAATAAATTGAGCGCATGGATTTGGCAAATGAGAATAGTGTGATATTTTCCCAAAGTCATCCTCCACAAGGAATACCATTTGTATCTTTGTAGATTATCAGGTAATATCCCTCTGTGCCAGTTGTTATCAGATTAAGTATTTAGGTAAGGTCAAAGCAGGTGTGATTGTTTTTTTTTTTTGGGTCAACAAAATACTATTCTACATTTTATTAATGCACATTTCTGTGTCGGTCTTTGCTTTCCACAGCTACAACGCTCAATTAGCAAGTGTTCGCAGGAAACCAACAACAGGCGCCTCTGGGGCACAAGGCAGACAGAGCCATCCTCCTTCAGTACCCCCTCCCTTCTCCCATGGCAGCGCGTGAATTCTGCTTCTCCAGCTCCTTCCTCTCTGCTCTAAACAGACAACAGGCGCCGCTCGGTCTGGCTCACCAACTCTAACACTAAATCAACCACTCTCAATAAATAAATAACTAACTATTCCGATCTCTCTCAATAACTAACTAGCTCTCACGCTCAGTTGGGATAAATAAATAACTCTCCCACTCACTATCACTAAATAACTCTGCCACTCTCTATCACATACTGACTCACCCACTCTCTCACTAACTAAATAACTCACTAACTCTCGCTAATAAACTCTTACTAACAAACTCTCTCACTAACAATAACAAAATATGTCTCTAAAACACTGTCTCAATAACTAACTCTCACACTCTATCACACTAGCGAACTCTAATGCTCTCTCACTAACTGAATCAGTCGCTCATTCTCACTAACAAACTATCAAAAACCACTACCACCACCACCACGTCCACTACCACCACCACGTCCACTACCACCACCACGTCCACTACCACCACCACGTCCACTACCACGTCCACCACAACTACGACGTCCACCATATCCACCACCACTATGTCCACCACATCCTCCACCAAAACACCCACCACACCCTCCACTACCACCAGCACGTCCACTACCACCAGCACGTCCACTACCACCACCACGTCCACCACCACTACGACGTCCACCACCGTATCCACCACCACATCCACCACCACATCCACCACCACCATGTCCACCATGTCCACAACCACCACCTCCACCGCCTCCAACATGTCCACAACCACCACCACCACCACATCCACCACCACCACCACGAGGCCACTACCATGGCCACCAACACCACGTCCACATCCACCTCCACCAACACCACATCCACTACCACGTCCACCACCAACACCACATCCACTACCATCACCACCACGTTCACTATCACGTCCACCAACACCACATCCACTACCACGTCCACTACCAACACCACATCCACTACCAACACCACATCCACTACCATCACCACCACGTTCACTATCCCGTCCACCACCATGTCCACCACCACCACCACCGCATCCAAGTCCACCACCGCATCCAAATCCACCACCGCGTCCAAATCCACCACCGCGTCCACCTTAATTATTAAAAAAATAAAAGCCATTGTTATTTGTAATATCAATACATCTAAGTCACGTAAATACAACACATGTTGCGTTACAAATGCTATATGTGTCACATTTGTTAAAGTTAAGTATTGGCATTGTAAATGACAAAGCGAATAATTTAGCTATTTTCAAAACCAAAACATAAATAATAAATGTGTCATTTACAATACCAATAGCTCAAACTTTCCTAATGCGAGACCTATTGCATTGCAAATGCTTGTCTGTTCTGAGTTGTTGGGTGTAGAGATTACCTTTTTGGAGGATTTTCTCTGGATGTTGCTCTTGATTGGGGCGATGCTGGTTGCACAATTGGTGGTCCCTGGCATTGACGTTTTTCACTCCTGTTCTAGGTTGGTGGCGGTAGCAGGGTCGGAGGTGTTGAGGGCGTTTGCCCAGCTGGTCTCTGAGATTTTGTTCCACCTCTGGTGGAGGATGTTGGTCATCTTGGTGGTGGTGGTGGTGCTGGGGCTGGAGATGCTAAGTGGATGATTGAGTGATCGGGCCATGTGAGTTCTATGACCTGACTGTATTTGACATGGTTGCTGGAGGTAAAAATTAGGTCCACCATGTGTCCTGCAATGTGTGTAGGGTTGTGGATGATCTGGGTCAGTCCGAGGCTACTTATACTGTTGAGGAGGTGTTAGGTGTTTGTTTTTGTAGTCGATGTGAAAATTTAGGTCGCCGAGGAAGATGTAGTCCTTGGAGTCTAAGACCCTAGGTGGCAATGCAGTCTGCAATGTTGTTGCAGAAGCTGGATTGTGGCCCAAAGGGTGGGTATGCGAGGGTGCCTCTGATGGTGGAGCTGTGGTGTTGTCGGTGGTACGCTATATAGTCTCTTTATGGATGATGGCTGTTCCTCCTCCCGGCTTGTTGGTGCAGTCCTGGTGAGTGATTTTACATCCGCCAGGGATTGCTGTAGCAGTGTCTGGGGTGGATGTGGGGTTGAGTAAGGCCTCAGTGAAGAAGAGTGTCAGGTGTGAGGGTGGCGATGAGGTCCCATAATTCAGTGGAATGCTTGCATAGTGAGCGTTTGTTGAGAAGAGCGCATGCGAGTTGATGTCTTTCTTTAGGTGTTGTGTTTGGGGTGGTGCTGGTCAGTGGGCTGGTGTGTGTGAAGTGGCAGTGGGTGCAGGTGAAACATCCTATTGTGGAGCATGGGTCGGTGCAGTGGCAGTATTTGTTGCGTTGTCTGTGGTTGTGGGTGTAGAGCTTATCGATGGTGTATCTTTAGGGGACGGGAGGGTCAGGTGTCGTGGCTGTGGGCTCAGTCCAGGCACCGATGGGCTTGCCTTTGGCACGTCCACTGTGCGGTCATTGTGTGGCCTTCATTAAGTAGGTCCTGGGGTGGGCGGGGCTTCTGTTAGCAGAAAGAACGGTGAGTGGGGAGACTTGGTCGGGAAAACCTGTGCAACTGCAGTGTCACTGGATCAGTCTGGAATTAGCAGGACCCGGAGGCCACAGGCAAGTGACAAGCTAGGTGTCCAGGTGCCTATTCCTTTAGAAACATGTGTCTGAATTGTGGGACTTAAGGAGCCATATTGCCAAACAAATTCTTGGATCTGAATAAAGAAATTACAATGATTCGGGTCCGTTTCTCCCATACAGATCAGGCTTGGCATAAGTTTGACCCTGACCAATTCAGCCAGTCTCCAATGGACTCCCAGCCCAACAGATCCGAAGACCTAGCGCTTCTTACCTGTGACTACGATAACTGGATTAGCTCTACAGTTCATGCTTTAGCTCGGTGGTTCCCAAACTGTGCGCCGTAACGAGGTGACAGGTGCGCCGCGGGCACGATGAGGGAAATTGCATGCTAGCCAGTAATGGGCAGTGAGGGAGTGGGTATCATAGGCTCAACTAGAGCCAAATTTCGGGGGCGGGGGGTGCTGAATCTTTAAGCAACAGGCAGAGTGGAGCTGCAGGGGCTCTTTGAAGGGGTAAAACAGCAGCAATGCCTCATTAACATGGAAATGGTCTTTTAAAGACCTGTGAAGTGCTCGGGTGCGGCTTTGTGTCCCCGGGAAGCTGTCTCAGCTCGGGCTGACACACATACGAGAGGGGCCGGTGGGGGAAGGGGGCTGAAGCCCTTGGAGTACAATGGGTGTTGCGTGCCTGGTGGGTATGTGTTGTGATAGCCCACTAGCTCGTTTTGGGACGGTGGGGTCACTGGGTCACACTGTGACTGACTGAGTGTGGTGCCGCTGTCGTCAAATTACTTTCTGTGCCAGCAGCGTCATCAAAGTCAGCAGAGCCTCTGTGATAATCTGCTGACTGCATAAATATGACTGCTATTTGTGACATAAGACTAATAAACCATTAACCCAGAGAGGTTCACCCCGGTTTGCGCGCAGCTTATCAGTGTTCGAATGGAGTTCACTTTTTAAATATTACAGTTTTGTTCACAATGCGCTGTACTTGTTTGTGTTAAGTGTTATTTACTCGGTCCTATAACTATTTCCCTAGTCTTCATTGCTTGATATTGTGCGCGAGAAAGTGTCACTCATAGTCACTTAAATGTCACTCATAATTAAACTGAAATTATGAACATGTCACACATAGAAATCTGAAACCTTGGCAGCTATGGTCGAGCGTTGTGTTGGGCAGGCAAACTGATGTACACATTCAACATTGTTCTGCGACATGGTGATAGTGGCAGCACATTATAAAGCACGGGGGCTGGGGTTACCACGGACACCAGAGGCCTTTTCGTACAAATGGAGGGGTTTAACCAGTGTTTTAAGTGGGATCCAGAGGGGGGCTGTGGGTGTGGGGGGAGTCTCTTAAAGGGGCGTGGTAAAAAAATGGTGGGAGCTACAGCCAACTGCCGATTAGATCAAGGGAGCCACAGGGCAAAAAAGTTTGGGAACCACTGCTTTAGCTCCTGCCAAGACAAGCAACCATGGTAGAACTAAACCCTCTGCCCCATGGTTCTCAGCTAGACTGGGAAATCAAAAACGTGTCTGCAGTAAACAAGATATACTACGGAGGAAAAACTATAGTCAGACAGAAAAAATTATAAGATATGTATTGCAGTGTATAAATCCATGCTAAGGGAGGAAAACCCAGTACTTTACTCAGAAATAGAATCATCTGGAATCATCTGAAAACGCCATGAAAACTGGTTTTAACAGTAAAAAAGCTCTCAAATGTCGCATCCAACGACATACAGGAAAGTAGCATATCATTTTGTAATTATTTGGCCATATTCTTCCAAAATAAAGTGGAACTTATTTTAAACAAGTTCGTTGCATCGTCCACTCTCTTAGTGAAGGAAGACAGGTTGACCCCCCCAGCCCCAATTCTGTGCTAGCCACCATTATAGAGTTCACCCCCTTCAACAACTAACAGGTGATAAAACTGATCAATGCTACTAAATCCAGTTCACCCTGTCATCTATGTCCCATGGCTATCATGCATCTGGTCTCTTAGGACATTGCTAGCAACCTCGCCTTAATTCTCAACAAAGTGATTACCACTGGACAATTCCCTATGTTCTGGAAAGTCAATACTGCCTTTATTAAAGAAGCCCAGCTTGGATCCCAAGAACCCTAACAGTTATCACCCTATTTCTAGGTTCCCTTTTTCCTATGAAAAGTATTGAAAAGGCCTTGAATAACCTACAGGCCAGTTCCATTCAACAACACTCACTCCTAGACCTCACTCCGTTTGGTTTCAGCAACTGTCATAGCACCGAAACCGTGCTGATAATGGATACTAAGGAGATCCGATGCATTCTGGATATTGGAGGGCATGCCGGTCTTATACTCTTAGACTTTATCTGCGACATTTGATAGGTCAATCATGCACTCTTTGAATTTAAAAGTATTTATTGAGCGCACGATTACCTGGCGGTTTCTTGGCGCTAGGGGATGCAACCCTGGGGAGCAGGCAAAAAGGGTGCTAGGGCGAAAAAGCCTGTGAGAAAAGAAAAGTTTTGAGCGCCCTTCGGAACTCAGGGTATATCACTGCTGACCTGATGGTAAGAGGAAGGGAGTTCCAAAAGGTAGGAGCGAGGACAGAGAACTTTGTGCCCCCCGATTTGGTCTTCTTGAACCGGGGTACTGAAAGAAGAGATTGGGAGGAGGAACGCAGTTCTCTGCTGGGGGTGTAGGCTAGGATTTTAGAATTAATAAAAGCTGGAGCCTTCCCAGCACGGGCCTGGAAGGTCATGCATCCCATCTTAAAAAGGGCGCGTTCTCTAATGGGAAGCCAGGGAAGGGCTCTGAGTAGAGGGGTGACGTGATGTGACTTGGGAAGACCATAAATCAAACGAGCTGCTTGGTTTTGAACTAGTTGGAGACGCCGAAGGGCAAAGGCAGGAACACCATTGTACAGACTGTTGCCATAGTCCAGGTGTGAAAGGACCATGGCCATGAGAATAAGTTTCAGAGCTGCAAAGGAAAAAAATCGGGAAATCTTTCAGGTAGTGCGCAGAGTAAAGAAACAGGAAGAAACAACAGTGCTAATCTGGGAGTGTAGAGTGAGATGTTGATTGAGTGTTATCCCTAGTGTTTGAACTGAAGGGGACGGTGATGGGGAGGGGCCCAGGGAAGGGGGCCAGAAGAAGGGAGTCCAGGGGTTGGAGCTGCCACCGGTAAGAACCAACTCGGTTTTTATCAGGGTTGAGTTTAAGGTGGTTACAGTTCATCCAATCCCTGATAAAAACCATGACTGATTGAAAATTGTGAATGGAGTGTGAGGAATCGGAGAGATTGAAGATAAGTTGGAGGTCGTCGGCGTAGTTGAATACCGTGACCTCCATCTTCTGTAAAGCAAAAATGAGGGGAAAGATGTATAAATTGAACAAAAGAGGGGAAAGGGAGGAGCCTTGAGGGACGCCACACTGCACCTTGCGTGAGGGGGCAGAGAAATCGGCCAGATGGACGGCCTGTGTGCGATCCCTCAGAAAGGAGGTAATCCAGGCCAAAGCGGGCCCCCTGATGCCCGCCGCCTCGACACTGGTGAGAAGAATGGTATAGTCCACCGTGTCGAAGGCGGCGGACATATCAGGAAGGATGAGGGCCTGGGGCTGGTTGACATCCATCCCCTCTCTGAGCGTGTCCAGGACCGAGATGACAACTTTTTCGGTAGAGTGTAGCGGGCGAAAACCCGCCTGGCACGGTGCTAGGCAGCCACTGTCCTCAATAAAAGAGCTGAGGACTTTGGTGACGTGGCGCTCTAGGACTTTGCCCAGAAATGGGAGGAGGAAAATAGGGCGGTAGTTGGTAAGGGAGGATGGATCGGCACCAGGCTTCTTGAGGATGGGGATGTTGATGACCGATTTATGAGAAGCAGGGACAACACCCTGCTTAGGGGAGTCGTTGAGGAACGTGAGGGCGGTAGGGGGCACGCCAAGAAAATCTCTTAAGATGTGAGCTGGACAGATGTCAGAGGGGGATCCTGACTTCACTTGAGAGAGCAAAGAGAGGAAAGTTTCCCTCGTCAAGGGGACCATCTGATCTAATTGAGAGACATTGGGCAGTGGATGGGGATCAGAGAAAGCTGAGGAAGGCGGGGGTATATTAGCCTTAATAACCGTAATTTTCTCAATAAAAAAATCACTGAGAGAATCGGAAGGATTGGTAGGGGGAGGGTTTGAGGGTAACTCTATCTGAGGAGGCCAACTCGTGGACTCTGGCAAAGATTTCCCTCGGTTGGTTTTCGGCCGAGAGAATTTTGCCAGAAAAATAGCTGGTCTTGGCATTAAGGATGGCTTTTTATATTCGTTAAGGATGGAGGTGTACTGAGATTTTAGCATCAAGCTCGCCTCTAGGGGCGTTTGGGACCTTTTGGACCTTTGTGACAAGGGCCTCGAAATTGTGGAACACCCTTCCGCTGCATTTTAAGTGAATGGCTGACCTCCATGTCTTTTCGTAATGCACTGAAGACATGGCTTTTCATTAATTAATTTATCTGTCCTATCTCTGTAACACAGTAATTGAATGGTTGGTGGTATTGCACTCTGAATAATCAAATTGGGTAATCACTTTTTTCGATATGTGTGCTGCACTAGATTGGTGCCTGCCTACACCTAAACACTGTATATAGCCAAGGATCATCAGATCACAAGGACTCTAGTGCGCATCAACTCAAGTACAAGTATTTCAAATTTTCATATGCCTTGTGTTTTAATTCAACCATATATTTTGACTTGTTTCATTTTAAATTCAAATGAACATGATGCAATTCATTACAATATATACATATAAACAACGTGCAGTTAATGCCATTGACAATACATTTTTTTACTCAAAATTTTTAAACACAACACAGTTTTAGTCCACAACCCAATGCATTTCGGGGTTTTAAACCCCTTCGTCAGGGGCCTATAAAAGAAAAGAAGAAAAGGAAAAAGAAGCCTAATTAGTTTCGATGCTAAAGTCAGTGTTGCTGGTTGTTCAACTGTTAGGGATTTAATTCTTACCGAACTGACTGGTTGGTCTATGGGTCATTGGTGGTTAAAAATTTCTTTTGTTGGTTCTGAAAAACATTTTTAATTCTACCATGAAATTTCTAAGCTAAACAGCTTGTAGGAGACAATGTATGATAATATAGGTCACCGTGTTACCTTTATGTCTGGATAACAAGGACTACCGCCTGCGGAAAGTTATATAAGAAATTGGGGATTAGGACACTGTCCATTTGTTACTGTCAACAACAAACCAACAATGCTTGGCATGGGTTGAAACAATGCTCACCTGTTGACCATGAGCGTTAGCGTTGTGACGCTGAAAAGAAAAAATAATACCAAGTTGAATATCGAGGTTATCAGAGCCCTCTATCTTTTAACGTGTATTTAGGTAATTACAGTATGCGAGTTAACCCCAGAGTCGAAAATTACCTGCGAGCCTTGTGTTGTTTTCAACAGGATCTCGCTAAAAAGTCCGCGTTTTTTTTTCAATTCTATGTAGAAAGGTGAAGAAAACCAATGACCATTTTAGTATTTGATGATAGTAACGCAACTATCTTCGTAAAACAATCTTCTTAAAAAATAAGCTTACCGGGAACCTGGAACGAGATCGCAATGTACCGGCGTCAGTCTCCGCGTTGCTTGTAAACAAGCTTTAGTGCGTTATTTATGTCGGTGTACCGAACCCGATGCCACCACAAAGGGCGGACTGCAGAAACCAAAAATAGAAGTCGGACTATGTCTCCTAATTGCGAGACACCCTGTTGCAAGACCTAAAGGACGGACTTAGATTGGCATGTATGAACCTAATACGGGAAAAATATCGACTAAATTAGAATTTATGCACATTGTCGCCATCTTGAAAAGCGGCGCATTGTACGATGTTAGACTATTATATTAGTGTGACTGCAAGCCATCCTATAAGCTCAAATTGCGATAGAGTCAATGTTTTGTGTTTTCCACATAACTAAAATAATAAGAAAAGGAAACGAAGTAAATAGGTGCATGAAAGATATCGAAAGTGAACAGTGTACATTTCTTAATTTCATGGCAAAATTTAAAGAGTGTAGACTAAATATAATGAATACAATGCTGTACATGAATTCACAACAACAGAAATTTTACAATCAGTTCATTCTGTGGGAACATAAGTATTTATGATTGGTTATCCTTTGTGTATGTGAATGTGCGAATATGCAACATTAAATTCTCCAGTGTCTGATATCGTTAGACGAACAAAAAACCATGGGTGATCAAATACTGACTATACCTTATATTCAGAGGAAGCATACCATATCAAGTTTGTCATTGAGCCCATCTGGAACTATTGTCTGTAATCAAGGACATTTTATAGAGTACACTATATGTTCTGCATTGCAGTTTGCTGAATGCCTAAGCCCTATTTGTTCACCTGTTTTCGGGTAAAGTAAAATTAATTCCAAGGTCGGAATTACTGCAAAAGAAGACAAAAGCTTCAAAGCAGAGAATGGTATTTGTATCTAAATACTCAACATCAACAAGAGAAATCAAAAAGACGATCCTTAAAAGATGGGATATCCTACAAATGGAAAGCGATTTTAACCATCTTTATGAGCAAAAACCACTTTTCGCATATTCAAGATAAAGAAATATCAAAGAACTACTGAATAGGCCAGATGACATGATTCTAGAAACACCGAGCCCAAAAGGAACAACTAAATGCTATAACTGCAAGAACTGCAATAATGTAATTACTGGTAACAAAATATCGCACCCGAAAACAGGTGAACAAATAGGGCTTAGGCATTCAGCAAACTGCAATGCAGAACATATAGTGTACTCTATAAAATGTCCTTGTGGACTGTTATACGTCGGCAAAACTGACAGGAAAATGAAA
Organism: Lissotriton vulgaris; assembly: GCF_964263255.1. Lineage (NCBI taxonomy): Eukaryota > Metazoa > Chordata > Amphibia > Caudata > Salamandridae > Lissotriton > Lissotriton vulgaris. The sequence goes on along the minus strand of NC_141687.1, from coordinate 179,402,709 downwards.
ACACGCTTGGCCGAACATAAAAGTAGAATTCGCAACAAAAACATAACTTCACCACTAGCCAGGCATTGGATTGAAAAAAACCACACTATAGCACAAGTCCGCTTTCAAATTATAGAGCAAATCCCACAGCGCCTAGGGTTGGACAATGCCAAAATCCTACTTAGACGAGAAATTTACTGGATTCGTAGATTACAGACAATAGTTCCAGATGGGCTCAATGACAAACTTGATATGGTATGCTTCCTCTGAATATAAGGTATAGTCAGTATTTGATCACCCATGGTTTTTTGTTCGTCTAACGATATCAGACACTGGAGAATTTAATGTTGCATATTCGCACATTCACATACACAAAGGATAACCAATCATAAATACTTATGTTCCCACAGAATGAACTGATTGTAAAATTTCTGTTGTTGTGAATTCATGTACAGCATTGTATTCATTATATTTAGTCTACACTCTTTAAATTTTGCCATGAAATTAAGAAATGTACACTGTTCACTTTCGATATCTTTCATGCACCTATTTACTTCGTTTCCTTTTCTTATTATTTAGTTATGTGGAAAACACAAAACATTGACTCTATCGCAATTTGAGCTTATAGGATGGCTTGCAGTCACACTAATATAATAGTCTAACATTGTACAATGCGCCGCTTTTCAAGATGGCGACAATGTGCATAAATTCTAATTTAGTCGATATTTTTCCCGTATTAGGTTCATACATGCCAATCTAAGTCCGTCCTTTAGGTCTTGCAACAGGGTGTCTCGCAATTAGGAGACATAGTCCGACTTCTATTTTTGGTTTCTGCAGTCCGCCCTTTGTGGTGGCATCGGGTTCGGTACACCGACATAAATAACGCACTAAAGCTTGTTTACAAGCAACGCGGAGACTGACGCCGGTACATTGCGATCTCGTTCCAGGTTCCCGGTAAGCTTATTTTTGAAGAAGATTGTTTTACGAAGATAGTTGCGTTACTATCATCAAATACTAAAACGGTCATTGGTTTTCTTCACCTTTCTACATAGAATTGAAAAAAAACGCGGACTTTTTAGCGAGATCCTGTTGAAAACAACACAAGGCTCGCAGGTAATTTTCGACTCTGGGGTTAACTCGCATACTGTAATTACCTAAATACACGTTAAAAGATAGAGGGCTCTGATGACCTCGATATTCAACTTGGTATTATTTTTTCTTGATAGATTTTTTCAGCGTCACAACGCTAACGCTCATGGTCAACAGGTGAGCATTGTTTCAACCCATGCCAAGCATTGTTGGTTTGTTGTTGACAGTAACAAATGGACAGTGTCCTAATCCCCAATTTCTTATATAACTTTCCGCAGGCGGTAGTCCTTGTTATCCAGACATAAAGGTAACACGGTGACCTATATTATCATACATTGTCTCCTACAAGCTGTTTAGCTTAGAAATTTCATGGTAGAATTAAAAATGTTTTTCAGAACCAACAAAAGAAATTTTTAACCACCAATGACCCATAGACCAACCAGTCAGTTCGGTAAGAATTAAATCCCTAACAGTTGAACAACCAGCAACACTGACTTTAGCATCGAAACTAATTAGGCTTCTTTTTCCTTTTCTTCTTTTCTTTTATAGGCCCCTGACGAAGGGGTTTAAAACCCCGAAATGCATTGGGTTGTGGACTAAAACTGTGTTGTGTTTAAAAATTTTGAGTAAAAAAATGTATTGTCAATGGCATTAACTGCACGTTGTTTATATGTATATATTGTAATGAATTGCATCATGTTCATTTGAATTTAAAATGAAACAAGTCAAAATATATGGTTGAATTAAAACACAAGGCATATGAAAATTTGAAATACTTGTACTTGAGTTGATGCGCACTAGAGTCCTTGTGATCTGATGATCCTTGGCTATATACTATCTCTGTAACACAGCATCGCCTAGACACCTCTGGGCATTTGTTTGCGCTTTATAACAGTATGTAACAACATTGTGCAAAAGACACATTTGGGGTAGATTCCAGGAAACACTTTATAGAGAGGGACACATTGTCCGACAGACACTCGCATAAAGATGCTGATAAGGCTCCTAATTTTATCTGCTCTGGATCCATACCCCTTTCTCCTCCTCTCTTGGTCTGATTATGCTCTCAACTAACACGTTTTCACTCTGGCTCCTTCAGTCCCACACTTACTGCTGCCACTCTTCTTTGATGGTGCATTGTTCACCCATGTGATGTGACTGGTAAGACAGAGTTTATAACCTGGCTAATCTCCTTGTAATTTAGTTTACTGTGGATATAGAAGACCTCTGATGCTAACACTGTGTGTTTGAGTGTTGGCATGCAGCCCTGCCAATGATTTGGTTGAGGGTTATGCGATGAGCAGTGCTGCTTTCTTTAATATGCACAGTCTCTTGTTGCAGGGATTCTGCTCAGGAACAGAACAATGCAGAACTATCATAGACCATCCATATGTGGGGACTGAGTCATTATACTATAAGCCTGAGTCCGACTAGCTATAGTGCCTCACTTGCTCTTCTAACCTTACCAGAGAAACAAGTGAATTGGCACCCCAGAACACACCACTCTGGACCCTCTCAGGGATTGAAGTAATAGGAAACACCCTTTTGCTTTCTCACTCGTACCCATCCACAATTAAATAAACAAAAGCGACACAAAGGAAGTTTGGAATATTTATTCAACCTTTCGTGTCCTAAAACACAGTATTTGTGCCGCAGTTGGAAAACAAATGCTTAAAAGAAATACTGTTCGCATAGTCAAACTATATATCGTAAAAAAGCCTGTTCCTGTTAATTAGACAGAATATCTCAAACCCCTCTCCCTTCTACTGAAGCAAAAGTATTCTATATAAAATATTTCTAGGATTAGTGGCAGACCCCCTGACTTAGCATTCATATATACATATATGTTCAACATCTCAGCTGACGTAGCAGTCTTGTCTCAGAACCTTTGCTCAAAGTGTGTACTTAAACTCCTGTGCTCAGTTATGACTAGACATGCGTGATCATAACCAGCAGCTATTATGTCTAGCTGCTAGTGCCTGACCAGAGAGAATAATAAGGGGCATTGTTTGTGACCTTGTCTGTGGTGTTCAGACTAAAACCCAGGAAAAGAACAGAACTCAAAAACATATGCATGGTCTGTGTGAAAGTACAGTGTGGCATAAACGCAAGCATGTTTATATAGTAACATGTGCAAAAGAAAGTGTGGCCTACAACGTGCACAATTCGGCTAACATAGGGAAAACTACAATGGGCCATGCAAGAAACACACAACACACAACACTCTCTGCAATTGGCTTGACCTCTGAAAGATACTTTGAGAGTGCCGGTGTGATACCGGTAGCTTCCATGATACTTGTTGGAGACCCCTGTGCTAGGATAAGTAATTTGAATCTATTACCATAACCAAATGCAGAGTTTATAGCCATAAATATCAATTTCAAAGAAACCTCCTTTACAAATGCACATTTATGTGAATGAAAGCATCGCGTCACCGTTCATAAACCGGCTCCAAACCTATACTGGGATTCTGCTAGTATTTAATTAAGTTCTACTTATTTTAACAGTAGAATCAATTAGGAATATTGAGTGATAACAGGTTAGATCTTCCTTATTTCCCTTTTAAAAATATTGGGTTCATTAAGACTTAGACCATAAAGAATTTATTTAAGTGGAATGTGCAGCATTAAGAACATTAGTAATCAAATGAGCCCTTAACCCAAAGTTATGCTTAAAAAGATCCATGATCACCCAGGCAGGGCCCGGTGCCTTTCCACTTGGGCTTTCATTATTAGCTTTTGAAACACCAGAAAGTCTAAAATATAACAATATCTAAGTGAGAAATAACCGAGCTACTGTGCTAGCAGCAATTAGGTCAGCTCAGCACTTCTTGCTAATTTGTGCTGAATGCATTTTGAGATGCGTTTTTCTAAGCTCCTCTCCATAAATTAACATTTCGGTTTAGTGGTTGACCCTCTAAGGGCTAAATGAAAATTTCGATTGGCGTTGCTATAAGATTTATCTAATTTCGTTTTTATTACGTGGCTGCCACAGTAAACAAACTATACTGGAAATGGTCTTACATGTTGGTTTTAGGCAGCCAATACAGTTATTGAATCCAGAATATTTTTTAGGTCATCTGTTGTTAATTGCCACAATTAGTCAAAACCTGATTGTTACATATGTTGTTCAATAATATACCATTTATGTATAACTAGCTTACGCGTTGCTGCGATCTCAGAAGAAAGGAAATTTAAGGAAACTTGTTATAACATTCAATTTACATTGTGTCATTTTTATTGCAACTTATTCAGTTTAATATAGAAAACATTTTAAAGTGTTGTTTTAATTCTGTTTATTTATTCGAGTGCTTGTGGATACGCAGTATTTTTAGGCCGAGGACTCAGTCGCACTGCGTAAGCAGTGGGCCGAGCTCCGAAGCTTTAATGTTTCTAAGAGGGGCTTGGAACTCGCCCCTCTCCTCCAAGAGGAGAGAAAGTAAACCACGCACCTGAATCGGAAAATGTCGGCGCTTTGCTGAAGCCATTTCAGCCCAACCGCCGCCGGAAGAACTGCCTGCGTTCTCCTCTCTACACTGCTGGGCGTGCGGTGAGGAGCCACGCCATTTCTGCCGTCTCGCCGTCATCCCCCACTCACCCCCCTCGGAGGGAAGCTGCTAAAGCGGGGCTGTTTAACTGAGTCATCTCGGGCGGCCAGGGCGCTAATTATCTGCTCCTCTCGTCGCCTCCTCACCCCCCCCCCCCCACCCCTCTCCTCTCACCCTCTCAGCTGCTACTGGCCTTCGGCCAGGCAGCTATCAAACTGACGTCAATAAGAAGCACCGTTAACACTGTGGCCAGACTGATCAAAGGACAACTTCAAACACTTGCCTTTATTCCTTCGCCCACAGAGCTTTGCATGCCGGGAGATCTGAGCTCTCACTTGCGTTGCGGGTATTTGAACTACAAGTCCCAGACTGCAACCTGCTTTTGAGAAAATACTAGGACTTCTTATTGGCTCGCACTCGAGACGACAGTGCCTGGCAACTGTGCCGAGAGAACCCACAACCACTGTCTAAACGACAGCGAGTCACTTATAACGACAGAAGAAAAATGCTGGAGTACAGTCTCCGGGCATAAGAGACAGTCCTGGCCGCTCAAGTCCCTAAGAAGACGCAGTGGGTTGTCGTACCTGTTGCATACGTAGGAGCGCAGCATCCATTGGGTTCACCCCAGCCGTAAATGTGTAAATTACCGGTTCCGTGACGGAGACAATGCAACAAAAACATCTTGCTGCCTTAGTGTTAGGTGACTCCCAATAACTCGACACTTAAGGGAACAGTCACTGGCGGTGGGTTTCACGACATTGGTAAAAGGCCTAATTTACAAATCTCCTAATTTTCATTTGTCGAAAAAACATGTGTGACGCCTGGTTCTTTGTAAAGTGATCTAATGCCCTTGGGCCTGGCTCGTGCTATAAAACAAATGTTAAAAAAGAAACGTTCATGTAACGGGAATTGCCCACAGTAATGCGTTTAAAGCCAGTGTTTATGTTATTGCTGTTAGGGTACTCGGGAGGGACTTTTACGACGGGGCAAAATATTTTTCATAAACAAAAAAAAAAAACTGGCGAACGCCATCATTGTGATTCCTAGCGCTCTTTACGTACGGGGGCTTTATTCTGTTAGTGCGCTAGGGTATATGGCCCTCCGTTTTCCAGGTTGGCCACCATCTCCTTTCTAACTCATCCATCAAATATGGCGATCCCGCCGTCACTTTCTTTGTTTACTTTCACTCAAGTGCATGTACCACATGCGTTGCTTTTAACCATATGGCAGACAGCAGACGGCAGCGCCCCCCCAGCGCCCCCCCAGTAACCCACCGAGCTAATGAAGGTTAGTGGAGTGACGCTGCCCCTCTTTATCACATTGTAAAGTTGTATCTGGTCTCATTGAAGCCGGGGCTTCTACAGTACAGTGTGAAAATTAACCTACTGACGTCACCAAAGACAAAGGATGGTAGGTGAGAAGTCGGGATCACCGCAGGTGGGGGGTTTCTACTCCAACCCACAGGGTCAGCGGACAGAAGGGAACAAAGGACATTGGCACTGCACCAGGCTAAACATGGTGCAGATACAACAAAGAGGGAAAGCGTGACGGATTGAGATTCTTAAGTTATTAACCTGATCAGGCTACTAGCTTAGTCAGTAAGATTGAGGGGGTGCGAGCTTCAGGTTTTGGCACAGGCATATTATATTCTAGGACAAGCAGGGCACATGAGAGGGGCTTAAGGGGTAGTGAAAAGAGAGAATACAGCTTGATAGGGGTACTGAGTAAGGGAAAACACAAAATGTTGTAAACTAGCCAAAATTGTTTAAGACTCTCGAAACAGAGGGATAGTGTGTGTGTGTTTTTTGCCTGCGTGCATGTGAAATCCGAGAGACGCATCACCACACCTGACCGAAAGCACCTATACCCCACTATTTACTTGCAAATACATTTATTAGGGGGGTGAAACACTCCAAACAACCCCCTGAAGCTACGCCCCTGAACCTGATTACATAAGACTGACTTGAGTACTCCATTGTTTTCTTTTATCTCTGTTACTATTAGGGTTAGGGGCCAACCATATGTAAGTCAATATTGGATTATATTTATATATATATATATATATATATATATATATACACATATACACACACACACACACACCCCGACCTCTGATTGGATCTTATTAGTTAGGTTGGCAGCCAGCTGGGGGCTCCTATGGCACTCCCAGGTAGGGAGACTGCCCTAGAGAGCAAACGTGATTTAAATGCTTTAATTAAGCTGGACCATGGACATGCCTGTTGAATAATCAGTCAAATGAAGTAAAAATTATGTTCCTTTATTAACAGCACGGCAAACCTCTTCCTGCATCGGAGTCCAGCATAAACTCTTCTCCAGATGCAAAACCTAACCGTTTCACCAGCATGTGGAATGTAGAACTCCATCAAAGAAAAACATGTCGCATGCAACCATTACTACATTTCTTAACCCCTTGCATGCTGATGACGGCCCCCATCCGTCATGCACTACGGCGCTCGTGTGCTGACGGCTGGGGGCCGTCATAAACCTGCCCACTCGCGATTTTGCCGCACAGGCGCAGAATCGCGGCAGCATGCAAAGGGTTAAAGAAATAAGAATGTAACAATGTCCCTGGCAGGTTCCATTGCAAAGAACTCAGGCTCTGTGTGGGTTTAAATGCAATAGGTCATGCATTTGCGAGCGATTAAGCTATTGGCATTGTAAATGACAATGCCATTTATTTATGATTTAAAAAAAAAATGTCATGAGCAATGCCAATAGCTCTACCTTTAATAATGCCAAGATCTTTGCACTGTAAATGCTTGTTTGTTTTTTCATCTGGTGCGTAGATGAAAAAATCAGGTTTTCCGACGCGTGAGCTGGCCACATTCAGTTGTCCATGTGAGAAGCACGGATTCTCTAAATCTAGTCCACACACTTGCAGCGATTGTCCTTGTGCTTTGTTGATGGTCATTGCAAAAGCGAGTCACGACGTAAACGTTCAGTATTGGAAAGATTGAGGGCCCTGGGGGGCCGATATTTAAGAGCAATGTGAGCCTTACAGGGGGTAAGGACAAATCCTGGGCACTCTGGTAGGCACCGCAGTGCGTGGTTATGTTCAATAAAGTTCTAGATTCAATGTTGAACAAAAAGTTTTGAGATTTATTTCAACAAATCTTTTTCATAGTGATAATTTGTTTTCACAGTTCAATATTTCCGTCATCATATTATGGTCATATGATCAATAATGTAAGGTATCAGCGTTTCTGTAGAATTGTACATTCAGTCTTCCGGGTTTACGGACACCGTCACGGAGTTTCTTTGGACTACACCGGTTAGAATGTATCTCACCTTAAGATAATCGATTCCCCCTGAAGAAGTGCACCTTTGCACGAAATGCATCGGGGATTATTTTGAATGTACAATTCTACAGAAACGCTGATACCTTACATTATTGATCATATGACCATAATATGATGACGGAAATATTGAACTGTGAAAACAAATTATCACTATGAAAAAGATTTGTTGAAATAAATCTCAAAACTTTTTGTTCAACATTGAATCTAGAACTTTATTGAACATAACCACGCACTGCGGTGCCTACCAGAGTGCCCAGGATTTGTCCTTACCCCCTGTAAGGCTCACATTGCTCTCATATTAAACGCACCTTTTGGACCTAGAAGGTGACTTCCTGCGCACCTATTTAACAGAATACCTACTGTAGGAAGGTGGATATCTGACTATGGTTACCCCCAAACTTTTTGCCTGGTGTTTAGCTGGTTTTTGACTTAGTTGGCCTGGGATCCTGCTATTCAGGGCCCCAGGCTGATTGCTCTCTCCTTAAAATGGACTCCATGTACCTTAGGTGCATAACACAATTGGAATTGGTTCACCTTATAGGCCCCTGTAACAGTGTACCATAGGTACCCAGGGCATAGGTGTAGCCAAGGCCTGCCAGGGGCTGCAGCATGTATTGTGCCACCCCTGGCCTGGCCTCCATATTTGACACAACTGGCTGATCACTCAGCTGGGGTAAGTTGGTGTAATCACCTCTTACTTAGGTACAGTATGTCTGTGCCTAACCCTAAACTGGACACATATGTTCCTATCAGCCACTCCTATGGAAGGCCTCATCAATGCTGGAGGCAGAGTGCTTGGAAATATGTGAGATGGTGCTCTAGCATGAGCTGAGCCTGTCTGCAGCTGTCGGGAACCACTCCCTAAGCTGTTCCGGGATATTGCCATACCATATACTCTTAAGTGCATTATAATCCTCGCGGTTAAATGCTATCTTTGGTTTGGCTTTATCAAAACATGTCGAGTAAGGTGTCATACGAATTGGAATACTATCCCCTCGCCAGTTCTGGCGACGGGGATAGCATTCCACCCTTCTAGAGGGACACGACATGTGTGTAGCCTTAACCCTGGTTAAAGTTAAACAGAGCCTCAGCATCACAAAATGGATGCTGCCACCACAGACACATGTCTGACCTCCTGCTGCTGGGAGTCCTTCCAGCGAGGAGGGCCTGGACAAAGGGTTTCCTGCCTGGGGAGGTGCGAGCACCACCCCAGACAGGGTTTTGTGTATTGGGTAGGACAGGGCTGAATAGATTCAGACATGCCCGGGGCACACAAGGTGTCCCCGTGCATAGGCCAGTCCAAACCGGTTCTGGGGCCTTCCAGCCCCAGTCCTGGCGCGGAGCTGGACAAAGGAAAGGGGGTGTAACCACCCCCCTTCCTGGTTCCTCCCAGAGGAGGGACCTAGTAGGTGATCCACCCCCTAGATTGGAATAAGAGGGGGAGCAGTGCCATTGCACAGCAGATCATCCCGAAATCAACTTAAACTAAGAAGAAGACTGGACTTCGACATTCTGCTGCACAGAAGACTGAAGAAGAATCTCCCTTGTGGCCAAGGAGTGACCACCCTGTGAACACAGGTACCAACCAGCAACTCGACGTCTGCTTTGCCGCCGCCTCCCGCCGGAGCCCGAGCCCAGAGCCCGACAAGAACCAGATTCCCAGACCTCTCAGAGCCCGATCCACAGTCCCTGCAAAGAAGGGACCCGTGGAGGCACCGAGTGACGTGGGACCGGACCTCTTGGAAGACACTCGTAAAGCTGACTGCGCAGCTTCTGAGGCATCCTCGACGTTGTGCTTTGGGGACTGAGAACCCCCACCACCGAGCAGCCCTTGCACCGAAGATCAGCCCCCCAGCATCTCCACGATCTGCGTGGGGCCCTTTTGCACTGTGCCACTCGACGCGCCATCCCGGCCACTAGCCACGCGGCCAGCGGCCATCTTGGCGACGAACCCGAAGATTTAAACAGCAGGTCTGGTTGCTCCAGACCTACCCAAGCTCCTGTGAAAAGGAGCACCCGCTCTGACCTTGCTGGTCCGAGTGAACAGCATCTTTCGACTTCTGCGTGGCTTGCATTTGCCAAGGCCTGTTTGCTCCGATCAGGTCGCCGACACCGCCAACAGCGAGAAGCCTACGTGGGACAGCTCGTGACCGACTCCTGGACGTCCTCGACCCCGGGTATCCACGTGGCTGCAGAAAGAAGCTACCCGACAACGCCTGTTTGCACCCGACATCACCTGGTTCCACTCTGGTTCCACGGCAGTCACTGGCTAGTGACTTTGAACACTGTCCCCTCTGCTTTCAGGTCTTCACATTTACAGATCCACCCTTGGATCCACCGGAACTCTTCTCATCGAGCCGCCTGCAGCATCTCCTGCTCCAAGCACCATCGACCAGCGTGACGAAACCCGACACATCTTCGACCCTGTGCACCCGCTTCCTGTGGGTGAGGTAACTCAGCTCCGCCGGTGCTCCTGCACTGGTACACATCCCAAGGGCCTGTGTTTTAAGTTTCAGCTCCGTAGGTCACTCGGAAGGTTCCTAACTTTCTAACTTTGTGCTTTTTACGCACCATAGACTTTGTATTGAGAAGTGCGTGCACTTTGAACACTGCACCCGAGTCCCGTGGGCCTTTCCCGACTTAGTTATTTCCAGTCTCGAATAGCTCCAGCGATTCCCAAGGCCCTAGGCCTCTTCACTTTCCTCCTGGTATCTCTTATACCACTTATTTAGTATATGGTTTAGGTGGCCCCTAGGGCTCATCCATATTGTGCAACTTTTGTGTATTTTAAACTGTCTTGTGATTTTACGCTTGTGCTTCTGTGCTCATAAAGAGTCCAGGGGATTTTATAGTTAATAAATCAATATATATTTTCAATATATATCTGTGTGGTGTCCCTTTCATTTGGTATTCAAGGGGGTTGTGTATGGTATAACAGCTGGCTTCACATGCCTTTCAGAGTTTAGCCTAAGACTGCTTTGTCCACGTTACCACTAGGATAACTGGTCTACAAGGTTGAATTACAACCATCATCATAAGGGTTGCTTGGCATGGTACAAAGTGATCACTAGAACTAGTGAGCATTATATACCAGGCCAACTTCTCACATTGGTGAGCAGCGGATTGGGATCTGAGCTTGCTGTTGTTTTACCATTACAATCTTTGAGATTATCATTTGAAAGATCATACAGGTACCTGCTAGGTACATATAAAACAAGACTAGTATACTTAAGTTCTACTGAACTTAGTTGTTGTAGAGCAAAGGGAGTAGCACACCCTAGCTACAACTACTAGATAGGTTTAGTAGGAAAACACCAGTGTAGGTAGATTGCAACACATCCACCCACACTAGAGCAATGTCTGGAACAGAGGGGTCCAGTGGACTTACTCCTGTTGAGAGTGACCCTCCAAGGGCACCATCCCAGTTTGCTATTTTTCCCTTTAAGGAATTAAGACAGCTTTGTGTCTTAAGGGGTCTGAAGACAGGGCCTACCCCTACTACAGACCACCTAAGAGAGCTCTTGGATCAGTCTGAGGCTCTAAAGACCTCTAAAGCAAACCCCACAGGGAATGCTGAAGGAGGCCATCCTTCAGAGGATGACACTGTAGACACCCCTACCCCTATCATCCTAGTAGATGAGGAAGCCTCCACCACTGGAGCTCCTCAGGTAGATGAAGAGGAAGAAGAAGAAGAGGAGGAGGAGGTGGAAAGCAGTGAGTCAGATGATGACAGAGATAGTCAGGTGCTGGTCAGTAGACTGAACCAGGCTAACTTAAGTCAACTTGGGAATGAATCAGGTAACAACCCATTCAGACCCCCAGGTGGACTTAACCAGGGCCATAGGAGGAGAAGGCATCACTCAGGTGAATCCAACACCTCCCATGTCTCTAGAGGCTCTCATGGTCACTCCAGAAAGGAGATGACTAGCCCTCAGAGAAGGGAACATGAGGCCAAGATGAGAGAGGCTGAGCTTAGGATCCAGAGGCAAGAACTAGAGGTTGCCCTGGCCAAGGAGAAACTTGCTAGAGCAAGACAGCCTAGAGAGAGTGGATTAGGATCCACTGGTGGCAGCACTATCCAGAAGGATAAAGACAGGTCTTTTGATACAAGAAACCTGAGTAAGATTGTGCCCCCCTACAAAGCTGGGGATGATATCCACAAATGGATGACTGCACTTGAGAGAGCCTGCATGGTACAGCAGATTCCTCAGGAGCAGTGGGCAGCAATCTTGTGGCTCTCCTTTGAAGGTAGAGGCAGAGACAGACTCCTCACAGTTAGTGATGAGGATTCTAGAAACTACATGGTCCTGAAGAGTGCTCTGATTGATGGGTTAGGCTTAACCACTGAACAGTACAGGTTAATGTTCAGAGATACCCAGAAGACACAGACTCAGGACTGGTCTGAATTTGTTGAGTGTGCCACTAAGGCTCTGGAGGGCTGGTTGCTGGGAAGTAAGGTTACTGACTATACAGGATTGTATAATTTAATTATGAGAGAGCAAATCTTAAGTAATTGTCAAAATCAGCTTCTACATCAGCACCTGGTTGACTCTGATCTGACCTCCCCACAAGAATTGGGTAGGAGGGCAGACAAATGGGTCAGAACCAGGATCAGGCCTAAGAACCAGGGTGGTGACCAAAAGAAAGAGACTACCAAGCCTCAAGAGAAGGGTGGGGATAAAAGTAAGGAAAAGACTTCCCCAGGGCCCCAAAACTCCAAGAATGGGGGTGGGTCCCAAGACACTTCTGCATCCCAGAAAAAGCCTTATTGTCATACCTGTAAACAGGTGGGGCATTACAAAACAGATAGCTGTTGTCCCAAGAATGGCAATAAGGAGAATATACCTCCAGGTAAGGCTCCAACACCTCCTGTCACTGTTAGCAGTGGTCCCCCAGGTGGTGGGAGCACCCCCAAGAATTTGGGTGGGTTTACTTTTGGAGGACAGGTGGACTCTGGCCTATCCAGGTCCCCTAACTCAGATACTCTTGTCTATGAGACTGGCATGGGGTTTGCCAATTTCGCAGCTTGCCCAAACACTTTGAGCAAGTATAGACAGGAGCCCCTCATCAATGGTTTGAAAGTTGAGGCCTTCAGAGACACAGGGGCTAGCATCACCATGGTGGCTGAATGTCTAGTCCCCTCAAGGCAACTTTTACCTGATGCCAGATATCAGGTGACAAACATTGATGGCATAGAAACCAATCATCCCATGGCAGTAGTCAATCTTAGCTGGGGAGGTGTCACTGGCCCAAAGAGAGTGGCAGTGTCAGCAAACTTGCCTGTAGATTGCCTACTGGGTAATGATTTGGAAATCTCAGCCTGGGCTGAGGTTGAACAGCAAACCCATTCTAGAATGGTACATCTCCATGGAAAGGTTAGTGGGGCTGTAATGGCTACAGCCCCAATTCAAGATGTCCTTCCTGAAAAGGTTGGGAGGGCTGAGCAAACCTCAGCCCCATCTTTAGATAACTTCCCTCCTGGAAAGAGTAGCAGGGCTGTACTAGTAACAGCCCATACCCAAACTGAGTCTCCTCCTGAAAAGGTTGGTGGGTCTGTGATGGCCACAGCCCAAACTCAAACCGATACCTGGGTAGTGAAGCCTGAAATGATGGATCACTCCACCCAAACAGAGAGCATTGAGGAGGAAGAGAAATCTCCCTCCCACCAGACTTTAGGAAAGGATCAGCCTCCTCAGGGAACTGATCTTACCCCTGATGAAGGAACTGTCCCAGAGGTTGTTAGGCCTGGCCTGACAGAGCCTCTGATGGCAGTGGACCCTTCTCAGGAGGGACCCAGTCTGGAGCAGGTAACCTGCCCCTCTCTACCTTGCCTTACTCAGCCCAGGGCTGCAGAGGACAAGAAGGACAGTGAGACCCAAAGGGCCCCCTGTCAAATAAAGCACCCCCATCAGCAGATTAGGGGCACCGAAACTAGTAGCCCTAGTGAGGTGCAAGCTTTAAAAACTCCTGAGGGATCCCCCTTAAATGTAGTTAGGGACCTCCCCCAGATGGATATTGTTGGGCACAGCCAAACCTGGGACCCTAAGGGCCCAAACCTGACCTGTCCCTCCAGTAAGCCAAACAGAGGGACCCAGCCTCCAGCTTTAGGTAGCCAGAGGTTGACCCTGAGAGCACAGTGCAACTCAGTCAGAGAAAGAAAGGCACACATGGTGGAGAGTGATTGGAGGAAGCTGAGCCCTACAGAGGAAGCTCACTTCAGTACTCCATCTCAACACCAGCCTTTGACTTTGCAAAGACACACCACAGGTAGAGATTCCCTATGGTGGAGACCCTCCGATACCCTTAGGGTGAGGGATTGCTTAGTGGACCATGAGACAGGGGGTTACCAAGCCAGAGCTGGTACTTCCTTATATGGCCACTTAGGCAATATAGGCTTACCTGGTCAAGGATAGCCTTATCTCCTTTCGTTTGGGGGGGGGTTATGTAGGAAGGTGGATATCTGACTATGGTTACCCCCAAACTTTTTGCCTGGTGTTTAGCTGGTTTTTGACTTAGTTGGCCTGGGATCCTGCTATTCAGGGCCCCAGGCTGATTGCTCTCTCCTTAAAATGGACTCCATGTACCTTAGGTGCATAACACAATTGGAATTGGTTCACCTTATAGGCCCCTGTAACAGTGTACCATAGGTACCCAGGGCATAGGTGTAGCCAAGGCCTGCCAGGGGCTGCAGCATGTATTGTGCCACCCCTGGCCTGGCCTCCATATTTGACACAACTGGCTGATCACTCAGCTGGGGTAAGTTGGTGTAATCACCTCTTACTTAGGTACAGTATGTCTGTGCCTAACCCTAAACTGGACACATATGTTCCTATCAGCCACTCCTATGGAAGGCCTCATCAATGCTGGAGGCAGAGTGCTTGGAAATATGTGAGATGGTGCTCTAGCATGAGCTGAGCCTGTCTGCAGCTGTCGGGAACCACTCCCTAAGCTGTTCCGGGATATTGCCATACCATATACTCTTAAGTGCATTATAATCCTCGCGGTTAAATGCTATCTTTGGTTTGGCTTTATCAAAACATGTCGAGTAAGGTGTCATACGAATTGGAATACTATCCCCTCGCCAGTTCTGGCGACGGGGATAGCATTCCACCCTTCTAGAGGGACACGACATGTGTGTAGCCTTAACCCTGGTTAAAGTTAAACAGAGCCTCAGCATCACAAAATGGATGCTGCCACCACAGACACATGTCTGACCTCCTGCTGCTGGGAGTCCTTCCAGCGAGGAGGGCCTGGACAAAGGGTTTCCTGCCTGGGGAGGTGCGAGCACCACCCCAGACAGGGTTTTGTGTATTGGGTAGGACAGGGCTGAATAGATTCAGACATGCCCGGGGCACACAAGGTGTCCCCGTGCATAGGCCAGTCCAAACCGGTTCTGGGGCCTTCCAGCCCCAGTCCTGGCGCGGAGCTGGACAAAGGAAAGGGGGTGTAACCACCCCCCTTCCTGGTTCCTCCCAGAGGAGGGACCTAGTAGGTGATCCACCCCCTAGATTGGAATAAGAGGGGGAGCAGTGCCATTGCACAGCAGATCATCCCGAAATCAACTTAAACTAAGAAGAAGACTGGACTTCGACATTCTGCTGCACAGAAGACTGAAGAAGAATCTCCCTTGTGGCCAAGGAGTGACCACCCTGTGAACACAGGTACCAACCAGCAACTCGACGTCTGCTTTGCCGCCGCCTCCCGCCGGAGCCCGAGCCCAGAGCCCGACAAGAACCAGATTCCCAGACCTCTCAGAGCCCGATCCACAGTCCCTGCAAAGAAGGGACCCGTGGAGGCACCGAGTGACGTGGGACCGGACCTCTTGGAAGACACTCGTAAAGCTGACTGCGCAGCTTCTGAGGCATCCTCGACGTTGTGCTTTGGGGACTGAGAACCCCCACCACCGAGCAGCCCTTGCACCGAAGATCAGCCCCCCAGCATCTCCACGATCTGCGTGGGGCCCTTTTGCACTGTGCCACTCGACGCGCCATCCCGGCCACTAGCCACGCGGCCAGCGGCCATCTTGGCGACGAACCCGAAGATTTAAACAGCAGGTCTGGTTGCTCCAGACCTACCCAAGCTCCTGTGAAAAGGAGCACCCGCTCTGACCTTGCTGGTCCGAGTGAACAGCATCTTTCGACTTCTGCGTGGCTTGCATTTGCCAAGGCCTGTTTGCTCCGATCAGGTCGCCGACACCGCCAACAGCGAGAAGCCTACGTGGGACAGCTCGTGACCGACTCCTGGACGTCCTCGACCCCGGGTATCCACGTGGCTGCAGAAAGAAGCTACCCGACAACGCCTGTTTGCACCCGACATCACCTGGTTCCACTCTGGTTCCACGGCAGTCACTGGCTAGTGACTTTGAACACTGTCCCCTCTGCTTTCAGGTCTTCACATTTACAGATCCACCCTTGGATCCACCGGAACTCTTCTCATCGAGCCGCCTGCAGCATCTCCTGCTCCAAGCACCATCGACCAGCGTGACGAAACCCGACACATCTTCGACCCTGTGCACCCGCTTCCTGTGGGTGAGGTAACTCAGCTCCGCCGGTGCTCCTGCACTGGTACACATCCCAAGGGCCTGTGTTTTAAGTTTCAGCTCCGTAGGTCACTCGGAAGGTTCCTAACTTTCTAACTTTGTGCTTTTTACGCACCATAGACTTTGTATTGAGAAGTGCGTGCACTTTGAACACTGCACCCGAGTCCCGTGGGCCTTTCCCGACTTAGTTATTTCCAGTCTCGAATAGCTCCAGCGATTCCCAAGGCCCTAGGCCTCTTCACTTTCCTCCTGGTATCTCTTATACCACTTATTTAGTATATGGTTTAGGTGGCCCCTAGGGCTCATCCATATTGTGCAACTTTTGTGTATTTTAAACTGTCTTGTGATTTTACGCTTGTGCTTCTGTGCTCATAAAGAGTCCAGGGGATTTTATAGTTAATAAATCAATATATATTTTCAATATATATCTGTGTGGTGTCCCTTTCATTTGGTATTCAAGGGGGTTGTGTATGGTATAACAGCTGGCTTCACATGCCTTTCAGAGTTTAGCCTAAGACTGCTTTGTCCACGTTACCACTAGGATAACTGGTCTACAAGGTTGAATTACAACCATCATCATAAGGGTTGCTTGGCATGGTACAAAGTGATCACTAGAACTAGTGAGCATTATATACCAGGCCAACTTCTCACACCTACCTTACCTGGTTTAATCTTATTCACCTTGGAGTGCAGCGGCTTTTCTACATTGTGGGCCGATATTTAACACATTTTATTTTGCCAGAAACCTTCGCAGGAGTGTACTTAACAACTTACCAAAGTTTCATGGCGATCGGATGAATTGTGTAGTAATGCATACAGGACAAACAGACATAATTTCGTTTTTATATATATATAGATACCTTCTGATTATGAACAAACCACTTTCAACAACTAAACTTAATAGCTGATGTGTTACTTCATGACCAGAGGAACCATTAGGAATGCTTAATTCTCAGGTTGGAGACTGGGCTCGTAATCCCAGACCCACAGCATATAGTAGATACTTTGGCAGTCCATTACAAGAAGGTATAAACGCCCATGGCCACAGCCACAGTAGAAGAAAATCTAGCCTTCCTAAAAGACATACAGATGAAATCACTGACCCAAGATGCAGCTCAAGCTCTGGAAGCAGATCTGACTCCGGAAGAGCTCACGCTAGCAGTAGGCACATTACATACGGGAAAAGCCCTAGGACCCAATTGTATATCTGTAGAATTCTACAAGAAAGCAGCAACTCAGCTCATACTGCATCTGCTTAATATGTACAAAGATAGTTTGGAGAAGGGGCAGTTGCCCATGGATCAGCGCCTAGCGACAATAGTTGTAATACATAAGCCGGGCAAGTCACTGCAGGAATGCATGTCTTACAGACTGATTTCCTTGATAAATGCGGAAGCCAAAATACTCGCTAAAGCTCTGGCCATACGGCTACAGCCATACCTCATAACACTAATCCACCCGGACTAATCCGGATTTATGCTGAACCGCAACACGGCGCTTAATCTATGGAGATTACATAAGATCACAGCGCACATGGCACCTGGGATTCGGCCCAAGGTTCTGCACGTAGGTGCAGCTGCTGTACACAAAACCCCTGGCGCAGGTTGTGGTAAATTGGTGCATTTTGGCGGACTTCCCTCTGGGCAGAGGGACGAGGTAGGGTTGTGCCCTGTCACCGCTCCTCTTTGCATTGGTACTGGAACCTCTGGTGGCATGGATACGACCGGATCCGGTCATCCGTGGTTTGAAATGGGCTATGGGATGGGAAGATCGCATTTCGCTGTATGCGGATGATGTACTATTGTACCTGGTGTCCCTGGCACGTTCTATTAATTGCCTATTGGATATATGCGCGGCATATGGGCGGGTCTCCGGCTATACCATAAATTGGGCAAAATCGCTCCTCTATGCACTCATGGTCTCCTGCCAAGACTCCAGCGAGACTCAGAAATACAGATTGCAGCCAGTGGCTTCAAATATCTAGGGATATATCGAACACACCAGAACACGCAGTTTGTTGCAGAGAATTATGATCATTCGTGGTCTGATGCCATATACAGACTCTAATATATTTACCTACAGGATTTATCCATATAGGCAACCATCCAGTGCTTTTATAGGAGAGACTAAAAATCTATAAGTCTTGAAAAAGATGGCATACGAATAAATAAAAGCCATCGAAAAGCGTTGACGCTCACTGTGGCACAATCCAACCACCCAACTCACCCCAAGAACAAAAAAGAAAAAAAGTCCATTCTTGGATCGAGTTTAAACAAGGGTTATGATGTGCATTTCCCAATGACAAATTGTGGATGTCTTTGTGTGTCTCTCTCCTCTTGTTTTTCTTTTTACATATAGAAAAGGTTTTTTTAATTTGTTGAATTACAGTACAAGTATTTGTTTATGTATATGAACTGTGAATGAGTTTTTGTAATCAATGCAAAGGGTCTTTTTTTATGAAAGAATAATGTTTTTAATATGTTTTTATTGTGTGTTTGAATAAAATGTGCATATTTTATATATAAAATTGTTTTTGTTTATGCTTTTGCTTAGTGAAGCGTTGTGTCCAAGACCAATATTTGGGCAAACGTAGTCAGTTACTCACCCAAGGGAAATTGTTCACTCTACTGTTTACAAGTACCCCATTCCCCTGGGTCAAAAGGGGTCTCTCTCCTTTTTCTATATATATCGAACACACCAGAACGCGCAGTTTGTTGTAGAAAACCTCATGCAGCCCCTGGCGCAATTC
Source organism: Lissotriton vulgaris (assembly GCF_964263255.1). NCBI lineage: Eukaryota > Metazoa > Chordata > Amphibia > Caudata > Salamandridae > Lissotriton > Lissotriton vulgaris. Next base: position 179,383,486 of record NC_141687.1, on the reverse strand, counting down.
CGCCGTGATGTCACATACTGGCGATCATAGCCGCTCACGCTGCTAGGAAGGGCAGCCCTCTTTAAGATGATGGCACTCCCCAGATTCCTATACGTACTGCAGAATATGCCATTCCTGGTTTCCCCCAACTATTTTGCAGCAATAAACGCTGAAGTGCCTGATCTCTTATGGGGCGGGAGGTCTGCCCTTATAGCGTGCATAAACTAGTGAGGGGCTGGTATGATGGTGGCACCGCCCTCCCCAATATAAAAATATATTGCTGGGCGTCGCAACTGACGGTAATAAATCAATAGCCTCACACACCTCAAGAAGAAACAGCGTTCCGCATGTACAGGCACCTTCTAGAAGCCGAGGGGATAATGGGGGCACTATACAATAAATCTAGGAAGACTGCTCTCACAGGTCCAACTGGACACACCGTTTGATTCTGGTTTGAGGCACAACGAACGATGGTCTGGGAGGGGGTCGTAAAGCAGGCCACACCACTATGGGAAACCGGCAATTAGGCAATTTGCAAAATACCAAGGGATTTAGACAGTGGGATCTGATTGGTATCTCAAAGGTGGGAGATCTCTGGAAAAAAGGTGAGGTTGTCCCCTTTGCCCAGTTACAGAGCACTTCTGGACTGGCGCAGACGGAATCTTGCAGAACATGCAAATTAGGCACGCTCTCAGGGGAGTAATTATACCTGGCACACAACTTCCAGAAGTCTCGCCGCTAGAGGACAGACTTCTGACAGACCATTTGAGTAAAAACGCCATTTACCAAACATACTGAAAAATAATAATCAGCTGGACCCCACGGCAGCCTTTAAGGAGCGATGGGAGACTGAATTGGGAGAACTGGACGAAACAGATTGGCAGGAGGCAATCGTGTCCCCAAAAGAGGTAACAATACCTTCCAAACTAAAATTGATACAACTGAAAATTCTTCATCGCACTTACTATACGTGCACACATTTGCATAAATTGGGCAATACGGACACACCACTATGCCTGAGACTGTGTGGCGCATCAGGGACATTCTTCCACATGCTCTGGCACTGCCCGGAAATTACACCTTATTGGATGGCAGTTATGCGCACAATTTCGCGGGTTACGGGAGCTACGGTTCCGCCGGTACCAATGAGATGTATACTTAACATTTGGGAGCCTAAGGACCTAAATCATGGAGCTCAAGACTGGGCGACACTGGGTATCGTACCGGCAATGCGGTATATAACTCATTATCAGATGTCAGCGATTAGTGGACCAAGGCTTGGGTATTGTGCTGCGTAATGTAACCCTGTACAGATATATGCTTAATACACAAGAGGAAACGTTGTGGACCAATGTAGAAGTTGAACAATTCATGTATAATATCTTGACACACCATGCATACACCATTGAATTTTACTGTAATATACCGTTTGTAGTTAATTGAAAAATGCAGATAAACATGTTTTTAAAAAATAATAAAATTAATTCTTAATTAACAAATGTTGTTAGGAGTAGTTATGTAGTGGGGGAAGGTGAAATTCCAGTAGAATGCATACTGTTAAAACATATTTTGGTACATTTCATGATGGCTTTCGAATCTATCAGGCAGGCAGGCATGAGGCATATGGAAAAGTATTGTCTAATCCACTTACAAAGCAACTCATTTGGATTGACAATGGCATGTTCGCCTGGAATTCTCTATAGCAAGTTATCCCTGCTGTTAGCAGATAGGGCAGTTGCCAAGTTATCCCAACGACAGCCTATTGGGTGTTTTCAGGGTCCACTGTTCCTTCTGTAGTGTGTCACTTTCAACTTCTGCGCATTGTAGTAAATACTGTTTTTTTACCATTCAGATCATGGGCACTCACAAACCTTTTCAGAGGGACAAAAAAGTTTGGTCTCTGGTTTTGACCGAGGGCCACACAGACCAGCAGGGGGTGGTTGGGCGGGGGGTGGTTGTAATTGAAGCAAAGCATGTACATCTACTTAGCTGAATTGAACAATCCCGACCATCCACGTGACCAAATTGTGTGATCCTGGACTATTGTTTTATTTTATTTTCTCTCCTTTTCCTTAATTTCCACATATATATGGACCTTGAAATACATGACTTCAGAATGCACAAAAACGTTTCTTGTGTTTCATTTAATAAACTATGACGTTGTTCATGTTTGTTAGTTTACTGTTGCCATAGTTTCCACAGTGGTGGGGAAGCACAAATGTTTTTAAATTCATATTCGCAAACTATCACCTTTTAAAAATAAAATACTTCTCAATGCACTGATAGAATGTGATCTTCTTAGGTGAAAGATTCTGCATGTTAATAAAATACACTTTTGAAATTTTGAAGAGACTATCTTGTTTTTACATGCTTGCTGCAAGATGTCTTTATAAATGAAGATGTTCCTAAAGTTAAGCAGTACAGGACTCCTTAATTGGGTAGAGGAGTTGGCCTAACGACTAGGGCGGTCAACCTCAATTCTGGGGATCCGTGTGCGAGTCTCGGCAAGGATGCGCAACATCCAGTGATTCTGGGCAAATCACGTAATCTACCCGGCCTAACAAAAATGAATGTGTCCTCGTGTAACGCAACTGGTGCTCGTGTAAAGGGCTATATAAAAATCAGTAAAAAATAAATAATTAATGCTTCTCTTTAATTGAAGTTAACATTTAAATAAATTCTTTCCCGTTTATTTAATTTTTTTTTAATGTTGGTGGTCTGTCGAGTATACAGCAGCCCAGTGTATGATGTTGACCAGATGGCCGCACGTAAGGGTCAGGAGGGCCTTGTGGCCCCCAGGCCGTACTTTGAGTACCACTGTTTTAGATAGAGGTAGGGGTATTGGAGCTTTCCATAACATTGCTATGGCTCTCTGTGCCTCTGCTATAGCTTCACGTCCCACATCAGGTGTATGAAGCCTGCTTGTGACTCATGGTATCTAGGCCAGTTGCTCTGTGCTCCTGGTTATGTTTTGTTAACCTTGCTGGGGGCCTAAACCCTATGCAGAACATTTAATTGAATGTATTTGAATCAGGCATTGCATGACACTATGAGGGCAGGCTATTCTTTATTTTTCAATTTCCTACACATCTCTGTCTTTGTCCCAAAGGAAATTTTGAGATGTTTGTGTGTTCCAGAAGTGCCTTATTGAACCAGCTGACCAGCCTCATGCAATCCCCCATGGCGTGTTGTGTTTGCACCAAAACATGTCTTTATGGATTGCTGTCTGTTTTCCCCCAATTTTCATAAAGAGCCTCTAGCAACCTTCTTCATTTACAATTTTCTCTTGGGGCTTATGAACCCTCCCTGAATTAATTTGGCTTGTCTTGTATCCCACTCTCTCTGATTGTAGCATTGTGTTCATTATAAAGAATCCCCTCTCTGCTTGTGTGTGCAAAGCAAGGTATCACTAGGCCGTAGATTGTGACATGTGTTGTTTCTAACCCTTCTTGAAGAAGCCAAGTGCCACCTGTACGAAGCAGGATACCCCTCATGGGCCAGGAATATAAAGGTGAAAACATTTGGTTCAACAGCCCTTCTTGAATTTGCAGTGGCCTCATACCAGTTTCCTGCAGATGATGCCCAGAAAATCAGCGGGCCACACGTAACTGATTAGCTATATATTACAGTTCAAAGTCAGAGGTGCCTAACCCACCCCTTTCAGCCTGGAGCTTTAGCTTTGATAGTGTTACAGGATTCTCCTATGGTAGGGGAAGCCATCCAGCCTTGAATGCTGCTGCGTAGGATAGCCTTGACATTAACTGATCTGTATCTGTAATATAGAACTCAAATGGTTTTTTAGCTCCTGCAGGGCTCCCCTAATCTCCTGCTCAGTAATAGGTCCTATTTTTTCCATATTTAAAGGTGTGTTCTAGTGGTAAGGCCAGTTCTCTCATGAAGACTGTGTCTCCGTGGAATTGCCCAGTGGGCCTTAAAACATTCTACAGTAGTATTTGTCGAAAGCGGTGTTAATGTCAACTTTCAAGGTTGTTGCATAGTGCTTTCTGTTCTAGGTGTACTAGAGAGGCTTCTATGGCTTAGACTTTTTTTCGAGTCTCAACTGTTGTGTGCATGAAGTGACGCCTAGTGGCTGCTTTGAAAGTCTCCTAATCCATCATTATCAATAAAATATCTCTCAATTACTATTGTGACTTTAACAGCTGGGTCCTTAAGTGTGGCACTTTGCATCAGCCATGTGGGTATAGGAGGAGGCACTCTAGATAAGTGAATGCCCATTATCATTGAGCTGTGGTCCTTAGGAACTTAGATTAAGCATGTGGTCTGTTCTTGCTTGCATGTCATAAGATGGAGAGTTATAAAAGTACTCCCTGACACCTGGAGTTCTGCCACACTGGGCATCTGTTAGTGTCCAGTGATTCACCCACTGCACCAGCGCTTTCCCAGCACAAGCCCAGAGGTAGAATCTCCATCATATTCAACAATAACATTAGCTGTACAACCTACACAGACACCCCCATTAGCTACAATGAACACCTCGCATTCAAGATATGAATCATAGCTACCTTCTCCCTGTGGACGGAACCATCGTATACAACCAACCAGGATCCTCCATAAATGTTACCAGTGACATCTTGGACTTCATCACACTTCTCATCATCACCAAAACTTTCATCTTCCTCAGAGACCTTAACTTTCCCCTGGAAGAACACACTGAACTAAACACTATGGCCCTTCTAGAAAACCTTGTAACCATGGCCTTACCCAGCATATTACCGAACCCACCCACTCACCGGATACCTATTGGATCCAATTTTCTCCTCCTTCAGCAACATCACAGTCGACAAGCCAGCAACTGTGACCTGGAGAGACCAATCTCTTGTCAGTTTCAGTATATACACCGCGTACCACCACTGACTTACCAGAACCACCGGCCGCAGCTAGAAAAGCTTCCCAGAAGAGGAGTGGGCTTCTGCTGTTTCCCTGCACTGGCCCAAGTACTCCGGCAAGTTGCCAAAAGCCATCAAGAACCTAAATAGCCACATCACTGTGTGCGCCGGCACCATGGCTCACCTCAAGAACAACCCAATGGCAGAGCCCAGCCACAGGCCAGCTGGTACACAGATGAACTGAGACTGATGAAATGCACTGCAAGGAACTGGAGTGCAAATACAGAACAAGTAAAAAAAAAACACAAAGACCTCTTCAAATCAGCCCTAAGACGGTACCATCAGCAGATATGAAACACCAAGCTCGAAGCTCTTGCAGGTTGCATTGACACTGGCACTAAAAGCAGCAAATACTACTTCACCAGCTTCAAAGCCTCCTGCTGCCTCTTGCAACATCACCCCCTCACAAGACCTTTGTAACAAGCTCTCGTGATTCTTCTGTATCAAAATCAACTCCATATATGTCAACTTTAACCCTCAATCAGACCATGACCTCATAACTCGACTTCACATCACTGCCGAAGAATCAACCTTGACCTTGTGGCTCATCGTCACAACTGCAGAAATTGCTGATACCATGAATATCATCCACTCTGGGCTTCACTTGACTCTTGCCCCCTCCACTTATTCACCGAAGGACTCAGATCAGCAAAGCACGAACTCCTGATGTTTCCATTGAATCCGTCACATTTCTGGACTCCTGGAAACATGTAACCCTCATACTCCTGCTCAAGAAACTATCTGCTGAGACAGTCACGTTTTCAAGCATTGGAACCATCTTCCTCCTACAATAACCGGTAAAGCTCTTAGAGAAACTAATCAACCAACAGCTCACAGACTACCTCAGCATCCTCGATCTCCTTGATGCCACGCAGTCTGGATTCAGGCCCATCCACAGTATAGAAACCACACTCCTCACTCCCCAGACGGCATCCGCTTGATACTTGGAGGAGACATTGCTTCCCTCATTCTCCTGGACCTCATTGCAGCATTTGACACGGTCTCACACCCCATCTTCATCAGGGGTCTGCATGAGATTGGCATCCAAGAACCCGCTGCTGCTGGATCAGCTCCTTTTTAAGGGACAGAGCCAAAACTCCCAGTCTTGGCACCTTACTTCTCAGAAGCCCGCAAACTCATCTGTGGAGCGCCTCCAGTTTCATCGCTCAGCCCCACCCTCTTCAATGCATACATGATCATTCTGGCAAACTTCATCTACTCATACAGCATCTGCATCCTCTCCATCAAACACTCAGCTCTAATTTTCCCCTGCATATAAAGCCCCAAACACAACCCCCTCCAAGTCGCTACTGGTTGAAACCCAACTGTCCGAAGCTCAGCACCAACAAGACAGAAGTAGTGATCTTCTGCAAGAACACCTTACCATGGGACTCCAAATGGTAGCCGGTCACACTCTGACCCACACCCAGAACCTGGATCACCAAGCAACTCACTGGAAGACTACATACCATTGAGAACTCCGCAGCAGGCTCATCCTCCACATCCCACACAGAATTCACATCACCCTCAACTCCGTGAGCTCCACCGGTTCCCGACACACAAACGTGCTCATTTGAATCGCCTCACCCACCTATTCTAGACAGCACAAAACATAGGCATAACCTACCTGAGCAGTTGCATCTCCTTCACCAACCACCCAGGCACCACTGCAGGACTCCTACTCACACACATCCCATGGATAAACTGAATCCGATCAGGAGCAAAAAGCTTTATCCTATTTCAACCCTAAAGTGTGGAACTGCCTCCCACTTCAGCTCAAAGCCTCATTCTCTCTTCTTGAATTCTACAAGAAGCTGAAGAGCCGGCTTTACAATTAACCATATCCTAGGCAAGACCAGGCACACACACCTGCTCAGTGCAAAGATACGCGTGGAAGAGGTGTGGTGCAGCGGCCAGGGCACCTGATTCCGGACCCTGGGGTTCATGGTTCGATCCCCGGTGCCGGCGGTAGGTTAGCTCAGCACCATGTGACTCTGAGCAATAGCTCGCTTAATCTTCCCGAGGACCCCCAGCAACGGGATACCTCTCCGGAGGTAGCTGTGCGCTTTACAAATGCTGGTATTTCATTTCATTTAATTTTTCTTGCAGTTGATGGTGCGTTTTGCAAATAACACATAACATAACATTGTGGATGGTAGGAGTACTACGGATTGGTGAATGTGACCGGTCTCTATTGACATCTAATGCACAATTATAATCCCTCCCCAACACCCAAGCAAGATGAGTCAAATCGGCCAACTTCAGCAACAGTGTAGTTAAACAAGCATTTGCAATGCAATAGGTCTCGCATTGGCAAAAGTTTGAGCTATTGACATTGTAAATGACAAACCTTTTATCTATGTGTTGGTTTTGAAACAGATGAATGGTATTGTTATTTACAATGCGAATAGCTTAAACTCTCACATTGTAAATGACAGTGCCTTTTATTTATGTTTTTAAAAAAGAAACCTAAATAAAATGCAATGTCATTTATAATACCAACAGCCTAATGGTTTGTGCCACAGTGGGTCAGTGACCGACTGTCCTCTTTCACAGACCTATCCTGTGGTACTGTTCACTGGATGCCAAGGGTTTGTGCCACAGTGGGTTAGTGCATACTGTCCTGATTGTTGCTGTGTGTTTTTCTTTTTTTTCTTCCCGTCTCTTCTGTGTCTGTATGCCCCAGTCTGCCTCTACCGCCGATTCAGAATAATATTGTTTGTCTGCCTTTCTATCTTCCTGCCTTGTTATAGGTAGCAAGCGCTATATAAATGGAATTTACAAGTACCCTTCCCCAGTCATCCTTTGCTTGCATTGCTCCTGAACTAAAGCCAGAAGAATGAATTTTGGAGCACCAGGCAAAATGATATTTTGCTCTTTGGTGGTTTCCGTCTCCCTAACGAAATGGCCACTGTGATGTGATTATTTTACCATGGCCCCTTCATGCGGCCTTTTGTGGTGACACAATTAAGCAGCTGACAGCAATGGGCCTCATGTAGCCACTGTTTGCCATGTGATAAACTCATTAGTTATTTGGAAAAGGATATTATTTATGGCGGTCAGGAGTGGAATTTGATTGTCGTCCATCAGGAGGTCGTAAAAGGGCTCTACGGCAAACGTGTACACAGTGTGAACAGTTAAACTGTGGAACACGATTTGTGCAAAGAGAAAACGTGCAAACTGTCGGTGATTGTGACTCGCAGTCTCACGAGTTCACAGAGTAAAACAAGTGCACACACACACAGTCGCAAACGTACACAAAATACACCACACCACACGAATGGAGCGCAAAGGAATGTAAAAAGCAGCACACATATGGAGACAAGTACACAACTACAGGCAGACAGTCACAGAGTAATAAGGACAAACCAATATGGACAGGCTGATAGCTATAGAGGAACATTTTTAATTAAACATCACACAGACAAGTATAGGAAAACATCTAGACATGCACACAAAAATACTTCAGCATGTATTTAATAAAAAAGGGAAGATAGAAACACGCAGTCTTGTTTGAGGACAGACGTTCACAGAGACATACATGCGCACAGACAAACATGCACACCTATCTGCAGACTGCCTCGTGGATGAGGAGATATGCAAATGAAACATAATGGTAATGCAGAGAACACAAGACATACCGACACGTACACACAGATGCAAAGAGCCACACATGCAGGTTTGCAGATAAACAATGGGGGGAGGAGTCAGCATGCAGACACAGAGGCAGGGGGCTGCTTTAAACAAAACCTAGACAAAGAGAGCTGGAGAAATGCTTACTCAAACACGCACGACAAGCACAAAACAGTCAAGTTTGTAGGTCCTGCACTGCTCTGTGGTTTTTGGTCACGCTGATGATACCTTGTGGGGCTACAGGCAGAAACGCCGCGAAAACAGCCAACATATCAGCAGGCATATTAGTTGTAAGAAAAAGTTGGGGTGAAGGAGAGGGACTGCAGAGACATGCAGTGAATAAGAGTGCATGTCAAAAATTAAAACATGAAGGAGGAAGGTGGTAAAGACATCGAAGCATGGTGGGGGTGTTGAGTTAAATCACTGGGGTGGGAGGAGGGTGCTAAGCGCAGCTTATTCAGAAACTTCCACAGAGAAAATAAACACAAACAGAGGCTGATTAGCGAGGTCTCGAATGCAACAGAGCCTGTGCACATAAAAGTGGCAAATAATCCATTTGACAATTAAGACTGAAGTCGCTGTGGACATTTTGCCTGGCTCGATTATGTCTGCGGTTTCCTGAAGCGACACTGTACGCAAGCACAGTTTAGTGCATGTTGATACTTTTGTTCATTATATGCTAAACAATTGAAGTTAAACAAATGACATAAAAGAAAACTTAACAAGAATGGAGTAGTATGTGCTTGCAAAGAGAAGAAGCACATTGTGGCGGATATGTTCAACAGTTAAATAATTAGGATAAAAAAAAGATTTACAGGGTGTTGGAGCAGCAGTGACCTGTGGGAGATGGTGGGGGACGGCATGGGGAGTTGGGTGATTTACACGAAACGTAAAGCGCTGAACCTGCCATGTTGATAAAAGGCACGAGGCGGCACACTCGCAAACAGAAGTGCTCATTGTAAATAAAACATTACAGTAACAGAAGCAAAATTGGGGGCTGTAAGAGCACGTGATATAAGGTGATTTAAGCCAAACATGTAGCGTGTCGTATGCACCTACAAACAGAAGTACTTGTAAATAATAAGTTACAGAAGCAAAATTGGGGAAAAACCATGAAAACAAACCAAAACAAGTATTGTGTATTTTTTAAAAATTGCTATTCTATAGAGATCTATGTTGCTGGTGACATCGCCGAAAGAAGCTTTTAGGGGCGAGGGAGTGGATCCCTTTGAAGCACGGCCTTGCTGCTGTGAAGAAGTGTGAACAGCAAGGATGTAATTAGGAGGGGGGAAGAGAAGTGAGGCTGTGCACGCTGGGGAAGCAACAGATGGCTTTGATGTGGATGCGCGAGGCAGGCGGATGGAAAGCGCGTGCAGCAGGGGGCGGAGCGGATCGAAGTGAATGTGTTGGTGGCAATGATGCGAGGCAGGCGGATGGAAGCGCGTGCACGGACACATGCACTCGTCGAAATCCGTCGCCTGGTTTAGCTTTCCTGATCCAACCCTATAATTCTCTACATATTCATTCCTTGCGGAATGGAATAGTCGAGACCTAAAAAGGCAATTTGACAAATTAGGATGCCTAAATGCTTCCAAGTATTAATGAGGTTTTTTTTATTTTGCTCTTCAGTAAGGCATACCTTTCCTTTAGGTCATGTGCTACGGAGTCCGCAGCAAATGGGACTCCAGTCTTACTGCCCCAATATAGCATGAGTGATAAGTATGGACTATTTTTGCCAGCCATCTTCATTATATTTACGTTTTTGGTGTGGAGGAAGGAGGGAGCAACTCTGTCCCTGAGCAGACTTCTTCACTGCCCCTCAACGGTTTTCATGACCGCCCGCCTGCCCCAGCAGTTTGATCTGCCCCTAGAGTGGGTATGAGGAGTCATGAGTTGTCTGGGTGTTGTCTACATTATAGGGATGCTTGTTGTTAGAAAATCTCCACCCCTCCATTTTATTTCAATTTTTGTTGCCCTTTCTCGCCAACTAAACCTATGCTGCACTGTTTGACCCTGTCTAGACTTAAAGCCTGCAGTGTGCAAGTTATATAGTCATCTGCCTCCAGAAGACTGTGGTGTACTACATATGTTCCATTTGATATGTCGTCCCTCAGAGCCAATTCGTTATTGTCAGTGGGTGGGGCCATCATACCCATTGGGCGGTTTCAGGGCCTGTGATCACTCAGCCACTACTGCTAGCAGAGGGTGTATGTTTCCCCCCAGTGCAGTCTGGACGGGTCAACGATTATTTGGTGAGTGCTCAGTATGGCTGGCTGCTTCCCCTAGAGGCTTCTCAAAAGAGCAAGTCAGCCGTGGTAAACAGTGGGTTTGGGCTCTGTTTCGGCTGATGAACTCCAGCCGGTCCCATTTAGATTAAATTTCTGCCATTAGAGAGAGGCAGGCGCAGGGTGGATTGCTCACTGATTCCACACTAATTGCATCAGTCTGTCCAGCCCCCACCTTATCATTATAGGGACGGCCTCCACTCCCTCTGAATTTGCGTTGTAGTGATTCCTTCTCACCCTCTGAGGCGGAAGCCGGAGGTTCTCTCGCCCTATTCTTTAAACTGCATTGCTAGCAGATATACGCTCGTAGGAAAAAAGCATTTTAAACTTGTTGAATTTGATTTGTGCATTTACTCGCGCTTGATTTTAATAAGCGGTAGAATCACTAATCGTCTCCTCCTACCTCCCTCCACCACCTGGGCCACTCTCAGCTGAGTGTTGACGCTGAGAGTTGGTCCCGGGGAGGCGAGGGTGTAATAGCGGCCATATTGAAGGTAGGCCCGCCCTGACGCGCTCTAGCTGCCTACTTAAGGGGGCTTGGTTGCTCGCGCGCTGAAATTCCTTCTCACCCTCTGAGGCGGAAGCCGGAGGTTCTCTCGCCCTATTCTTTAAACTGCATTGCTAGCAGTTATACGCTCGTAGGAAAAAAGCATTTTAAACTTGTTGAATTTGATTTGTGCATTTACTCGCGCTTCATTTTAATAAGTGGTAGAATCACTAATCGTCTCCTCCTACCTCCCTCCACCACCTGGGCCACTCTCAGCTGAGTGTTGACGCTGAGAGTTGGTCCCGGGGAGGCGAGGGTGTAATAGCGGCCATATTGAAGGTAGGCCCGCCCTGACGCGCTCTAGCTGTCTACTTAAGGGGAAGGGCTTCTCCGCGTAGCGGACGCGTTTGCGGACGCCCGCCGGAGTCACGCCAGAGTCCAGCCCGTCTGCGCCCGTCCGCGCTGAGGACGCGCTGGACAGCTGGACGTCTGGCCAAGCTGCCTCCAATCTCCCTTGTCTAAGGTATACCTCTAAGAGGCTACTCGCTCTTATACCCCCGAGTCGCCTATGCTCGCACACCTACTCCCCTGAGGACCTCCTTCGCCCACTTACCTGTAGTTGCAGGACTCTCAATATGGACAGTCACATCCTTTCCCATCCTAGACCTCGACCCAAAACGTTTAAGAACAATTTAGCCAATTTTCCCGAGACTGAAAGGGGTATCCTTCTGAATGCCCGCTCTCTCATCAAAAATAATATTACATTCAGAGAATTTGTTTCCCTTAGAAAGCCCTCTATGGTTTTCATCACTGAAACTTGGGCCAAAGATTTCTCTGGTCCGGATCTCATTGATGCAGTACCCGAAGGCTATTATTTGTCCCGCTTTGATAGACCGGGTCGTGTGGGTGGAGGACTCGCCATCCTTTGCAAGGACCATCTCCACTGCCACACGGTCGCTATCACGGACCAGAAAGACAGTTTTCAGGCCCTCTCTTTTTCTATAAAAGGAGGCCACCGAACCCCCCTAAATGGAATTCTGGTTTACCGTCCCCCGCTCAAATTTTGTACAACAGTTGTTCCAGGTCCTTGAACCCTTTTTTGGCCGAAAAGATTTCACCGTATTAGGCGATTTTAACTTTCATCTAGAGAAACTCGATAACAAAGATACCATCTCGTTCTTGGACACCATGTCAGCATGTGGTTTTGAGCAGATGGTCAAGGGCTCTACTCACCAAGCGGGTCACACACTTGATGGCATCTTCACTAATGACACAAGGCTTTCGGTTGAGGAATCCATCCCTCTGTCTTGGTCTGACCACATGGCAGTTCCATTTCTTCTTAAATATCCTACCTTTCCTTTGCCTCCTAACATTCCGAGCAAACAGGAACTCCGTAGAAACTACAAGGCCATTTCGAATAGCTCCCTCTCCAAGTGGGCACCTAAATGGTGCCCCCCTCTGGAGGAAAGTGCCTCCTTAGCTGCTACGCAGTTTGACCAAACTATGTCAGAAGCTTTAGACGAGTTTGCTCCCCTACAATATTGCCGTTGTACCAGAAAAAAGCCTTCTGCTCCTTGGTTCTCTGAACACCTGAGACTTCTCAGACAGGAGGTCAGGAGACAGGAACGGCGCTGGCATACAGGTTGGAACCTCAAGGATAAGGATGCCCATAGGATCTTGCTCAGAAAATACAAGGTCGAAGTCATTAGAACCAAACAAGAATATTTCACCACCCTCCCCACCTCCTTATCCTCCTCTAAGGAGCTTTTTAAGGTGGTAGACTCATTCATAACCCTTCAATCCCCTGACCCCGTAATAGCGTCCCAAGAGCTCTGCAACAATATCACCTCTTTCTTTCAGACCAAAATATCCGATATACATTCAGCTCTGGAACGTCAAAAATCACTCATGAACGGGCCCCCCTCCCCAGGGCCTAATGACGTTGTCCCGACAGCATCATCCTTCAGGAGTACCTTAGACTCTTTTCCCCCTCTTGTGACTCTCTTGACTACCTACCTAACAAAACCAAGTCTGGCTCTCCTCTTGATGAATGTCCCCTAAGGATCCTCAAATAATGCAGAGCAACCTTTCTGCCGCCTCTGGTCGACATTATGAACAGAGCCATGAGAGACGGGGTCTTTCCCACGCAATGGAAAAGAGCGGTGGTAAGACCCCTCCTGAAGAAAGCTACCCTGGACCCATCAGTTCTAAAAAACTTCCGACCAATCTCCCTTCTCCCTGCCCCAGCAAAGATGCTAGAGGCGCACCTTAATTTCCATCTTACCGCCTTTATCGAAAGTTCGGACTGTCCCGATCTCTCCCAACATGGTTTCAGGAGGGATCACAGCACTGAGTCTGCCCTCACCATAGTGTTGGATAACATACGCACACGGGTGGATGAGGCCCAGACCACCCTCCTGATCCTTCTAGATCTGACTGCGGCTTTCGATACCCTTTCCCCCTCAATGCTAACAACTCGTCTGAGGGAGATTGGGGTACAGGGTGCAGCCCTGGATCTCCTCACGTCCTTTCTCTTCCATCGAGAACAAAGAGTGAAGCTGGGGGACTATATATCTCCATCCCTTCCTGTGCAATGTGGGGTCCCTCAGGGGTCGGCTTTAAGTCCGACCCTCTTTAATATCTACGTGACCCCACTTGCCAGGCTGATCAGATCTTACGGGATGGAGATAATTTCCTATGCTGACGACACCCAGATCCTGGTCTCTCTCTCCCATGCTAGCGCCCCTACTGCCTCCAATTTTAGATCTTGCATGGAGGCAGTCGGCAAATGGATGATAACAAACTCGCTTAAATTAAATGGAGAGAAGACAGAGGTGATGGTGTTCGGAGGGAAAGAGGAAATTTGGTCGCCTAGCTGGTGGCCAGAGTCATTGGGAGACTGCCCCACCCCCACCATCTCTGCTAAGAATCTGGGGGTCATGATTGACCCCGCCCTGGATATGAGCAAGCAGATTAGTCGTACCATCTCCACCTGCTGGGGCATTATTCACATCCTGAGAAGAATTAGGAATTACCTTTCCCTCCAGGCCAGGAAACAACTAGCAGTTGCTTTAATAGGCTCTAGGATTGACTACTGTAATGCCTTGTACGCGGGCCTAAAAAAGGGCCTACTGCAACGCCTACAGGTAGTCCAAAATGCCGCTGCCAGGTTTGTCCTGGACCTCCCTAAGCGCTCCTCAGCCACAGCAGCTAGAAAGCTGCTACACTGGCTCCCCATAGAGGCCCGGATCCATTTTAAGATATTGTGCCTTACATACAAGGCTCTGGCCAGAAACAGCCCTTCTGGTCTAGGCTCCATCCTGTCCTGCTATCTCCCTACCAGAAACCTTCGATCTTCCGGGAGACTTCTGTTAACGACCCCTCGTTTCAGGAGAGCGAAATGGGGTGGTAAGGCCTTCTCCACCTTGGCCCCTACTTGGTGGAATGCTCTTCCTCTGGAAATAAGATCTCTGCCCACCCTTCAGGCTTTTAAAAAGGCTCTGAAAACTCACCTTTTTATGCAAGCGTACATGTAGCATAGCATCATTCTTCTTTTTTGACATCTTTCTGTTAGGCGCCTTGATACCTGCGGGTCATTGTCTGCGCATTATAAATTTTATTCAATCATTCATTCATTCATTCATTCATTCATTCATTCATTCATTCATTCATTCATTCGTTGCATTAAGATTGTGTCCTGGAGCAAGCCAGTACCAGCCTGACCGGGTCCCAGCCATGCTCACAGTCTACTCCCATGCTCAAATCTAATTAGTAGGCAGACGGTGGGTGGATAGAAACGGATTACTTGGGCAATGGCAGGATGGTCTCAGAAAGTGCTGGTTATGCTGCATCTTGATCTGCCTGGGCCTCTAAACACACAAATACATTAAGCCACTAATCACCTGGTCAAGATGAAGTTCAAATCTGTTTATTTATTGAAAGTTTTATAGAGCGCGAACCAGACCCTTGCGGATATCAGAGCGCTTTACAAGCAGTGAAAAATTAAACACAATACAAAGTACCAATGTATATCAGACAGTGAGAATTATACAACATAATACAGGATACAAAATATATATGTACATAGTGTGCATAAATATAACAAACGAGAGAGGTAGATCAACACTGGATCCTATGTTGTGCAAAGTAGAAGACAGAGAAAGGTGCGGGCCGAGAGAGTCTAAGCGTCATGTACATTGTTTGTTTGAATCAATATATGTCATGTCCTTCAGTGAAGTTCATGTGAATTTTTCCATGAGAATCGCCTTTACTTCCTTTTTGAACAGTGGTAAGTGTGGTTTCTGGGGGTAGTTCGTTCCAAATCCTGGGAGCCATCCCTGAGAAGGAGCATTTGTAAGTTTTCGCCTTATTAAATCTGTGTGGTTTCAGTAATAGGCTTTCTGCACTTCTTGTGGATCTCTTGCCTCCAGAGATAGATAGTTTTCGAGAGAGATAACTGGGTGCTTTATGGTGAATGGCTTTGTGGGTCATGCATGCTATTTTTAGGTGAATTCTGGCTTCCCATGGTAGCCAGTTCAAAGCTTTTAGGTCAGGGGAGATGTGGGACCTTTTTTTCGAGCCCGTGATGAGCCTGGCTGCTGCTTTGATGGTGGCTCTTAGTGGTGCTGTTGTAGCTTTGGGGAGACCACAAAGAGAGACACTTCCGTATTCGATCCTGGGGATAACTAGAGCTTGAACTGCCGTCTTGAGGTAATTTTTTTCGTAGGAAGGGTTTAAGTTTCCTTAAAATATTAATTTGGAAATGTGCTCCTTTTGTTGCGTTGGCAATGTGTTTTTGTATGTTGAGATTGCCATCAAGGGTTATACCCAGATATTTAGCTGAGTCGATGATTGTAGGTTGCACGTTGAATGCAGTGAGGTGTTTGATCCAATCCTGAAGGAGGGGAATTTTGGAGGGTGGAGCTATAAGTAGGAATTCAGTTTTGAGTGCGTTGAGCTTGAGATGGTTTTCAGCTAGCCATGTTTGGGTGTTCAACAGCGTTTGGTTAAGTAGTTTGACATCGAGGGGAGGAGCTACGCGGGCATCCAAGATGGTCGCGTGAGCAGAGAGCTCCCGAGACCCGCGCCGCCCTTCTTTATCTATCCTACAATTATCCTGATCATTTCGACGGGCTTTTGAAGTGCTACTCTCACTGATGCTGACGATCCTTTTTTGGTCGAAATCGGACCTCGGGGACCATTTTTCTGTCGTCTTCAACTTTCTGGCCTGCCCACGGACGCAACCGGGGTCTCGGCTGCCTACTATGGCCGAGCTGTAATGCAACAACAACGGCTGCCTGGCATCTGGCCCACCGGTGGTGTACCACTTTCACTTTCAGTTTCCGGCCTCATTGTCTCTGTCTCCTCCTACTCTGTCTTCGCCTGCTGCCCTCACGGTGCACACTTTCCATCCTTGGGCTGGCAAGGAGGCCTGCGGTGTTCCCTCTTCGACCTACACTTCGGAGTTTCTGGATCTTTCTCCGTCCCACTGCCCCTTTTGGGTTCTCGGCCGCCACTGATTACAACATGGCGACAAAACCTGAGGCCGAAAAACGCAGGAAGACTGTAACCCGGGGGGGGGGTCGATCCAGTCCAATATGATCGAACGCTACACCCAGCCGAGAGGCTCCCCCGGTGTCACCAGCGTGGGCGCTGAAGGTCCTCAAACAGACATGTCGTCTTCATCTGAAGTATCGCTCCAAGACCTATTGGCTGCCATTTCTGGACTTAAGGCCGATATGAGTCAGCAATACGAAGCCATCGTGTCCAAGATAGACACGGTGGCTGTGGATGTTACTCTTATTCGGGCAGATCTAGCCAAAACGAACGAGAGGGTGAAGGCACTAGACCTGAAGGCGTCGAGCCTGGTGACGGACATGGCGGGGGCGCAATCTGAGATTGGGAATCTGCGTTCCTCGCATGATCTGCTGCTTAAACGTATGGAGGACTACGACAACAGGGCCAGGCGGAACAACATACGCCTAGTTGGAGTGCCGGAAAGTGATGGTGCTGCCTCGATCGATTTATTGGTCGAAGAACTTATCGTTGCTAAACTTGCTCCGGTTGGACTCAGTAAGTTCTTTGCCGTAGAGCGCGCCTATCGTTTTCCAGGAGGACAAGTGAAACCAGGAGGCCAGCCGAGGCCTATCATTGCAAGGCTATTTCACTATCGAGATAGAGACGCTATCCTGCAGGCCGCCCGTAAACACGGCCCGTTGAAATATGACAATAACTCTATCTCCATCTATCCTGATTTCACTCCCCAAGTGCAACGACAACGATCTGGGTTTCTCGGAGTGAAGCGTCGCCTGAGAGACCGGGGACTGAAGTACGCCATGTTGTTTCCAGCCCGACTGCGGATTGAGTTTAGAGAACGTGCCTACTTTTTTGATCAGCCGGAGCGTGCTGCCGACTGGTTGGACTCGTTGCCGACAGATGACTCTGAGAGCGGTGGCCCTGGTGGTAGGGAAGGTGGTGCAACGGCCCAGGAGTAATATGGGCCACCGGAGGTCCGGATTGAGACTACGTACTGTACAGAGTAAATTAACTGTGTGCTCTATGTTTATGCCCGTGGCGGTGCGGGAACGGGTGTTTCTCCCTTCCTCCTCGGGGGGTTATTTGTGTAGATCAGATGGGGCGACAGGCACACTGCAGTTGGGGGTGGCTTTTTAGTCAGCAGGAGTGCAGGGAGGGAGGTGTTGTAACGGGTTTCTGTTTGGGGGCTGGTTCCTGGGGACTTGGTTGTGTTTCGTTTTGTTTGTTATGTTTTATTTTTCATGGTATTTCACTGATTGCAATTATTCCGAACTTGGGGTTGTGGAGGGGGGTTAGGGTGGATTGCCTTTGCCGCAATGGGGGGGGGTGAAATGCGGGTTCTTTCTTGGAACGTCAACGGGTTGGGTGACAGGATCAAACGGGGCATTGTGTTACAATTTTTGAGGCGCCATGCCCCTGATGTTGTGTTCCTTCAGGAGACCCACTTAATCGGAAATGCTTGTAAGGCCCTTGACCGCCGGGGTTACCGCCTGGTCGCACATGCTGGTTTCACCTCTGGGTCCCGGGGTGTGGGTATCATGGTGAAGTCCTCCCTAGCTCTTGCTATTGACGAGGTTATCCTTGACGACCGCGGGCGGTATGCTGCTGTCTCCGGGAGGTCGGAGGGTAAACAGATTGTGCTGGTTGTTGCTTATATTCCCCCGGGGCTGCAGGCTACCACCTATGCTGATCTCGGCAGGACTCTTCTTGGCCTTCCTGATGGATTGTTAATCTTGGGCGGGGACTTCAACTCTGTTATGTCTGGTGAATGTGATCGGCTTCCCCCTAGAGTCCTGCTTCCGTCCCAGATGTGGCTCAATGAGATGGCTGATACTTTTGGCCTGGTGGATGTTTGGCGCTCGCTACACCCTACACTCCTGCAGTATACTTTTCACTCGGGTGCGCATGGCAGCCTCTCCCGTATTGATTATTTCTTTGTTAGCTTCCACTCTGTCCACTGTCCGGGAGGTACGACATCTTCCCCGGGGTATCTCGGACCATTCCCCCTTGATGATAAAAATTTCTGTGGGTGGTCTACTTGGTAACAGGATCCCCCCCGGTCCCTTCCTGGCATTTCCGAAGCCCCCGGCTCCGCTCAGATTTGGTGAAGGCAATTGATTGTTACTTTGATGAGAATGTGGGCTCGGTCACCTCCCCTACTGTTCTTTGGGAGGCCTTCAAGACGGTTATCAGGGGTTCCGCTCTATCACTCATTGCTGCTGAGCGTAGGGTAAAGAGGGAGGCTGTTCTGGCTCTTGAAACCGAGATCACTGCGCTTGAAAGTGAGTTGGGTGGGGATGACACGCCTGCATTGTTGCACACTTTGGAACTAAAACAAGCTGACTACAAAGCTTGTGTCACTGATGCTGCTAAGTTGATGCGAGCGAATCAACTAGGCCGACTGTATGATGTGGGTGACAAAGCTAGCAAGCTCCTGGCATGGCTGGATAAGGCTGAATGAGCGAGTCGTGTTGTGCCTGTCATTGTTCGCGAATCCGATGAGAGTGTCTCCGACCCTGGTGAAATTGTTGATTGCTTTGTGGACCACTTCCGGACGGTTTATACGCCTGTTAGTGATCGAGATGAGGCTGATTCTAGGCTGCTACTGCGAGATATAGCCCTGCCTACCGTTTCGGATGAAGATGGTCTTGTCCTGGAGGCCCCTTTTACCGTTGATGAGATTGCCCTTGCTATCCGATCTTTACGCTCGGGAAAGGCGATGGGCCCAAATGGGTTGCCCATTGAACTTTACAAACTTTGTCCGGACAAGATGGCCGCCCATCTGCGCAACATGTTTCTCGAGGCGGTTGAGGCTGGAAGCCTCCCCCTCGAGCAGCGCCTAGCTACCATAGTGGTCATTTATAAGGATGGCAAGCCTCGTGACCGCTGCACCTCCTACCGCCCCATCTCCCTGCTAAACGCGGAACCCAAAATCCTGGCCAAGGTTCTGGCCAATCGGTTGCTGAAGGTGATTTGCGACTTGATCCATCCGGATCAATCCGGTTTCATCCCGCATAGGAACACGGCCCTTAACCTGCGTAGGCTCCACAGTGTTCTCGCGAGGGCTCCAATTCTCGCCGAGCCGGCAGTGGTCGCCTCCTTAGACGCCACTATGGCTTTCGACACTATCGAATGGCCCTATCTCTGGGCGGCTCTCGCTAAGTTTGGCTTTGGTCCTAACTTCATCGCATGGGTCAGGCTCCTTTACGAATGACCATTGGCTCAGGTTGTGGTAAATGGTAGATGCTCTGACCCCTTCCCCTTAGGCCGTGGCACTCGTCAGGGCTGTTCGCTCTCCCCGCTTCTATTCGCATTGGCGCTTGAGCCCCTTGCTGCGTGGCTTCGGTGGGAACCCTCTATCAAGGGGATCCGATGGTCTCCAGATCTTGAGGATCGTGTCTCCTTGTACGCGGATGACATCCTTCTTTATCTTACTTCCCCTCAAAAGTCGCTTAACGTCCTCTTCGACGTTCTTACGTCCTTTGGTAAGAACTCGGGATTAGTCATCAACTGGACCAAGTCCTGTGTTTACGTTATAGCCGGGGCGCTGCCACCTCTGCCTCGCAGGTTTCCCATATTGGTAGCGACTGACGGCTTCAAGTATTTGGGGATCTATGTCTCTATGGTCTCTTTGGTCCGCTATGAGCGGAACTTGTATGCTCCGCTCCGCAGACTCAAGCAGGACGTGCGACGGTGGCGTGAATTGCCCCTATCCCCATTGGGCTGAGCAGCACTCTTTAAAATGATGTCGCTCCCCCGGTTTCTTTACGCCCTGCAGAATTTTTTCGATCCTGTCCCTGCTCGCTACTTCCGTGAGGTTGAGAGTTTACAGCGACAACTGATTTGGGATGGTCGGGCCCGTATTGCCTTGTCCAAGCTAACCCTCTCATGGTATGATGGTGGTATTGCGTTGCCGGATATTAGACGCTATTACTGGGCCTCACACCTGAGCGCTATCAACCATGCGACGTACGCTTCGGAACCTGCTCCCGCCTTTGCTTTGGATAGACTATTATTGCCCGGTGGCAACTTTAATAGGGCTCTGTACTCAAAGTTGCCCTTTCGACTCCTTACAGGCCCGACGAAGTGTGCAGTGCAGGCATGGAGAGAGGCTACTGTGGCCACGGGCTGGGGTGGTCGGCTGACGCGTATGACGCCATTGTATGACTCGGATCGTTTGGGTAATTTGTGGAAGACGAAGGGATTTGAGAAGTGGGACATGATTGGGATCAGTAAGGTGGAGGATCTGTGGGCACGGGGCGCTGTGAAATCCTTTGAGGTATTGAAATTGGAATACCGGCTCGATGATAGGGAGCACTTCCGATATATGCAGGTTCGACATGCCCTGTCCTCCGTCTTTCCCTTTGGTACCGATATCCCGCAGTCCTCCCCTTTGGAGGATCGTGTTTTAGACGGCCATGTCCCCGATAGCACTATTTCCCTAATATACAAAAAGCTTGTCAACAACAGGGCTGACCAACTTAAACTTCGTGCTTCCTGGACGGCTGATGGACTAGAACTCGATGACGAGGACTGGCAGTCAGCTGTATCCTTCCCTAGGGAGGTGGCTATCCCGGCTCGGCTTCGTTTTGTCCAGCTGAAGATCCTCCACCGTGTGTATCTGACCGGAATGCGTCTGGTACGAATGGGTTTGGTTTCGGATGGACGGTGCAGGCGTGGATGTGGTATGGATGGTACCTTCCTTCATGTTCTGTGGGAATGCCCGATGATTGCAGCCTTTTGGTCTAGAGTGCATGATGTTATGGGTCGTGTCACCGGGATCCCCCTCCTTCCCGAAGCACGACGTTGCCTGCTCAATGTGTGGGAACCGTCGGATTGCAATGCTGCCCAGACGCTTTGGGTTACTCTGGGCAACATGGTCGCAAAGAGAGATATAGCGCAGCTCTGGGGCTCCCCTAGATTACCATTGCTCAGTGCCTGGAAAGAGAACATGGACTGGTTCATGTTCCGAGAAAAAACTGTGTATGAGGCGCGGGGGCGTCCCAAGAAATGGTCCAGGGTCTGGGCTCAGTGGAATTCGTACCGCGGAGACATTTGCTCCCCTCCACTAGATTATGAGGTTCCTCTCCCCTCTTCTCCATGATTGACGTTCCTTTTCCAATTTCCTGTATAGCCTCTGCTTTCTCCCTCGTGCTCGCCCCCCCTCGCCATATGTGCTCCCTTATTTATTAGCTTTCTTTCCCCCCTTTCCCCCCCTTCAGCGACCCTTGCCATTATGATACCATGTGTTTGTGTGTTGTTGTTCTTTTCGACAAAATCATAAAATGAAACCTTTCCTATCCTATTTGATATGGTGCTATGTTCCATCCGACAATGTAGTCTCGAGAGATTGCTTTAACAACGATCTGTCTCCAAATTTACTTTTCAACCATCCGTTTATGTCATAGCGGCCGGCCCTGCGGGGTTGTAGGCAGACGCTGTGTACTGTGCATTCATAAATAAAGGTTTAAAAAAAAAAAAAAAGTAGTTTGACATCTTCCGGAGTATGAATCTTCAAATAGAGTTGTGTATCATCTGCGTACATGTGAAATTGGACGTTGGATGCTTGCTGCAAGATAGTAAGAGGTTCCATTAATAGATTGAATAGTGTAAGTGATAGTGCGGACCCTTGAGGGACTCCAAGAGTTACTGGTACAGGTTTGGAGAAGGAGTTATTGACCTTGAATTTTTGGGTCCGGTTTTAAAGAAAAGAGGTAAACCAATTGAGCACTGAACCTGATAGACCCATTCTGAGGTTCAGCAGTTCTATCAAGTTCTCATGTTTGACCGTATCGAAGGCAGAGGAGAGATCTAACAGGATGAGTAGGCATGATCCATTCTGGTTGAGTATTTGTAACGCATCGTCGATGTGAGTCATGGCTGTTTCGGTGCTATGCCCTGCTCTAAAGCCAGATTGGTGATTGTCCAGGAGGTCGAAGAGATCAATGTGTTTAGTCAATTGTTGGAGAACGCATTTTTCCATGAGTTTGGCTAGGATAGGGCTGTTCGAAATAGGGCGATAGTTGTTAAGGTCCATCGGGTCAGCTGTGGGTTTTGTAGAATGGGTATGACTGACCAATTTTGAGGATGTCAGGGATGCTGTCTTGATGCAGGGAGCTATTGATGATCCTGGTCCAAAGCGGCAGAATCAGAGGGGTTAGGTCTTTAACTGCGTTAGCAGGGAGAGGATCGATGGAATGATTGGCCGGCTTGAGGGTGCTAAGGATCTTGCCTACCGCTTCTTCAGTGTATGAGTCAAAGGAGGACCAGATAGCCTCATTTTTTAGTTGAAGTTTTACCGATGTTTGTTGTGGCGGAGTTGGGAGAGAGGGAGTTGTGAGAGAGGGAGGGATTGTTGTAAGAGGCGAAGTCTGAAGGACTGTGAGGTCATTGAGAAGATCCCTCTTGATGTTTTCTGTTTTTATGTTAAAGAAAGCAGAGAATGTTTTCTTCCTCCTACTATAGATTTTTATTTATTTTTTATTGTTTATAGTCCTTTCACCAGAAGCGCCTGCAACTCTCAGGAGATGGCGCAATCGATCTGTCCATACTAGTCACTACATTCGCCCAGAGTCCTGACTCCATGCAGGATCTTCACCTCTGTTGGTGCCTGGGTATAATCATTGGAATTTATAGGCGGTTCCCAAGGAACTGCACCAAATTGAGGAGTCAGACCATATAGCCAGTGGACGGCACATTTCTGAGCTCTGTTCTAGCCGCCATACCCTTACAGCCGCCATAGCCCAATCTTCAACTTTTGGAGGTGTGGGGTCCCTCCACTTCTTACTGATTTCTCTTCTAGCAGTTCATATCTGATATAAAAGCAGCCCACTCTGCGGTCGCCTCAGAAGGTTGCTTGTTATCTCATCAACTCAAAAAAGAACGAGAGATGCATTTAAACGAATCACCACAGCAAGAATATCTTTCAAAGAAAGTTCTATTCCTCCCCAGTAGACATTTAACCTGGGACATTGAAAAAAAAAATATGTACGTTCTTTTCTTCCACACGACCACACCTATTACACTTGGGAGGCGGATGGGGGGGGGGCAAACAAGGGGCACCTTGTTTGGAGAGGAGCCTTCCAGGAGACGGACCTCAAAACGGTTTGGGATAGCTCCCTGAGGCTCTTGTATTCCACCGTCAAACCAGCCAACTTGAAGAGGAATCATTTTTTCACCATTAACCAACTCTACTGTACACCATTCAAAATCGCAAAGTTATAGATTTCCTATGGGGAAGAGTTACAGGGGCATGCCTATTACTTCGCGGGACTACAATGGCAAATTGAATCGGGTTATGATAGCTAAACAGACACAACCTTACTTTGTAATCTGTAATTACGCCCTGCTTATGCCTTTAAAGCAAAACATAATCTATTAAAGTGGAGCTACCTTTGGTGTTAAAATTAGAAATTTAGCTCCCCCACATTGCAAAAACTCAGAGAGGCTTGGGAGGGGGATGTTGACTCGCTAGATGAGGAGGACTGGATGGAGGTTCCGGCCTTCCCGCGGGGGCAGCCATAGTGGTACGCCTACATCTTATCCCATTCAAATATCTCCACCGGGTCTACTTCACAAGGGTCCGGCTGTGGAGGGCGGGTATGGTGGCTTACCCTGTATGCCTTGGATGTGAACAAGAGGAAGGGACCCTAATACATACAGCCTGGCATTACCACTGTTCTGGAGATGGGTGATGTCCTGCTTTTCAGAGGTGCTGGGCTGGGATCTGCCCCGGTCATCAAAGTTAGTGTTGCTACATGTCATGGAGGGGATTGGGGGCAAAATATATAAACGCCATCTTATGTTATTGGGGTTCACATTGGCAAAAAGAGATATCGCCAAGGCGCCAGCGCCACCCTTGGTGACTGTGTGGAAGAGGGGCCTGGACTTTTGTATGGCCTTAGAGCTCCCTATCTTCACCGCAAGAGGGCGCCCATAGAAACACTTTAAGATATGGAAGCGGTGGGGGGGTTATTGGGGGCTGTTGCTGGAGCCGGTTGCTGAGGGGGGTTCCCCTTCATATAGATTGATGCTGCCCTGTTGGTGCCAAGGGTATAGGACTTGTGTATATATGAGGGAGTGGGTGCCGGTGGTGTGGGGCAGTGTCGACTTCCAATTGGGGCTAGGAGGTTGTAAGTGCAACTAGGGTGGGGGGTACGTTGGGAGGGTTTTTTTTCTTCTTCTTTAAAAAAGGTAATTTTCATCTGTACCACTTTTCTACATCCTTGATCCATTTTTTTTTTCTTCCTAAAAAGTCAGTCATGATGTTGTATATTGATTGTGCAGAGGCCTCTGGGTTACAGAGCCCTGCTATATACGTATCATTTGATAAAAAAAGCTTGTTTTAAAAAAAAAAAAGTAGGAATTTAGCAATTTCTGCTCCGTCAGTTCACAGTTGCACTTCATAACTTCCACTTGGCAGCAGTTTGTCGGAGAGAAGCACCTTGTGTGCTACAGACCGCCCCATTTGCTTGCTCTTATGTAATAACATCCACACTACACCAGCATTGAGTTGGCGAACATATAATAATTCCCCTAAACTACTTTTAAAATCACCAGCTAAATGATGGTAGGACTCCTCCAAATCTATTTGGTACAGCAAGAGGGAGAGAGTTCATAATTCTAGGAAAGCTTTTAAAATTCACAACATTTGGAGGTAAACATTTACCAATATAACATTTATAATAAAAATAATCCATTCCTCTTAAGTCTCATTTCATTGACTAGCATGCGTAGATTTGAAAGGTGTTCCTGGAACGGGAAGGGATATAGAGCCATTTAAACATATGGTGGTTGTTGACCAAATCTTTTGTAATAATACGATATTAATTTGCCAAATATAATTTAACCATTGATATTGTTTATATTTGTACGAACACCAGCTATGTCCCTGGAAACAATTCAGATGTTACTTTTGATATTAGTCATGGATTAGAAATTGAAGTTTGTGACGGGCCATGCATCACTAGTTGATTGTCTTGTCTCCTATTATTTGCCTAATTATATTTGTCATTTACAGCCAGTAAATCCAATTCCTTGAGAGATTCAAGAGGCATAACTCTATTCAACAATAAACAGGATGCGTCTGGGTGTAGTGTAGCTCCAGTGTCATATGTAGTGTGTGCAAAGTTTGGTTTCAGAGATGGGAGTTTTAAAAATAGCCCAGTGGAACTGAACTGAACAATGCATTTAGAATTGACTCCTTTTTAGGTCGAGCACACCTACCCTCAATGCGTGAGCATTGAAGGTGTCTGCTTCAGACCTATTGTGGCCCGTATTTAGGAATGTGGACAGCTACCAGACGCGCGCTTTGACGAGGTCAGATTTCACCTCGGGAGCGAGCGTCTGGTAGCTGCGCATGCGCGGTGCAAAGCCCTTGCTCACACACAGGCACAGGCAGCCCCCACCCCTCTGCATGCACGCACGCACACACACACAGGCGCTCGCATGCACACGCAGGCATACGGCACACATACAGGCACACATACAGGCACACTATCCCCTACCTCGCATTCTCTCTCAATCACACACAGTCACGCATGCGCACACACATTCCCTCGCGCACACACGCACACATGCCCGCACACACTCCCACCCCCCCCCCCCAGGCATACACACAGGCACGCACGCACTTCACATCAGCCCTGGGCCCCACTCACCAACTGCGCTCTTCCGGCGGGGCTCCTCACGGCGCGTCTCCTCATCTAAATCGGGGCTCCCTCAGGTCAGAGGAGCCCCGCAACAGGCGCCACACTCCTCCTTCTCCCCGGCCCCCTCCTGGGGACCCGGGCTACACCGGACGGCAGGGCGCTCCATGCGCCAGCAGCTCGCGGACCTCGGGAGGCGGGACTTACGGTCGGCCGCGAGCGGATTGGCCGGCCGGCCAAGAGCTTCCGGGTCGCCGCGGGCAGCGCGGCGGCACTCGCGATGCAATGCAAACATGATTGAAAATAAAAGATGTAATGGCTGTATTGCAAAATGTTTATTAAATTCAAAGTATGGGGCAGGGAAATGATTTTAAGACCCAGGCGTGGATTGTGTAACAGAGGAAATAATGATGCAGTGCAATGGCAATGAAAAAAGAGAATAGTGAAAATCATAAGACCATGTTACAAAAGTGCACACATGAGCCAACTCATGATTGGCGGTTAAGCGTTCACAGCTAAATCTGTAACTCAACAGAAAGGACAATGCGCACTGAAACAATGCTTAAGATGAAGCATTGTCAGTCCTCAAAACTTACGAACACAATTTCTTTTCTAGGATGTCTATTTACGATGGCAAGATTCTTTGAGTGCTTTTTTGTCCTGGGCTGTAAGTGCTGCATCTGCTTTCATTCAGTTTCAGGGGAGTGAGAGGTTGCCATCCGATGCCGCGGAATGGAACACTAGCTAGGTTTCTCATGGTACCCATCCAACTACATTCCTGGTAATGAACACAATCTTTGAATGTGACAGACCGTGACAAAGCGAGCACAAAATATCCATTCTTGGATTCTGGTGACCAGTGGTCTAAGTATCACCTAGCTTGTGTTTCCAGACATGGGGTAGGTTAGTTCACGAACCTACCTACACGAGGATCTGCACTATATCATCCCTCGCAAACTGTTAAACTATACCTGTGATGGACACCTTTGCTTCCCTGTTATCCTCTTGTTATACAGAGTCTGCAGCAGACTTTTAACTCGGAAACCCAACCACTCAACTCAATGGCTGGTTTGAGGAGCATGACTTAGCTGTTTCTCACATTACTGTGAGGCTGCACTCATCTTTTAAACCCCTTGAAGGTCAGTCAAGTCGCGATGGAAACTTCAGTGCTTGGATCTCACTACCAGAGTCCTACTAGCCTTCCACCAAGAACGTAAATAAACATCTCTTACATATGTAAAAAAAAAAAAGTAATATGAGAAAAATAAAAAGTGATGAATGGAATGCTTTATTTAACCACAGTCACAAGTAATATATACCAGGACACATTCCAGCCCATATATTGTTTTCCCTCTGCTCACTGTGCTACTACAGGGACCAAACGTATACAAAACAGTCCAGGCTGCGCCCAAAAAGATATAGTCCAGCCCCAACTGTTAGTCCAGACCCAATGTATGGAGTAACGGTTTGAGACTGGTTTCAGCATTGATGGCCTAACTAATGAAGTGGAGCTCCAGGCCTATCGCATTGCAAGCTATGAGACTATATGGGGTATATCTTGCTTATATGTGGACTCTGAGAAACCTTATAATGAGGGAAAGTTTAGCTTAAGCTCACAAAGACAGGGTTTTTTGGAATACATTAGGGCAATGAAATCACAAATTAAAATAAAAGGTACAACTGCCAAATTGATACATTATAAAGTAACCATTCTTTTTAAACAAAATTATCAGAAGGGAAAAATAATTTAAGGGCCTAATGCAGTTTCACACATACTCTAACAGAAGGAGAAATGTAGGTCCTCCCCGATCCTCAGCACAGGAGTGGCTCTTTAAGCCAACCTTGGCCTTACTCAGAAAAGATGATTGACAAAAGGGATTAGGCAAAGGGCTATTAAGAATTTGGGTGGTTGGTAGGTACTAATGGTATACCAAGAGGGACAGAGAAATACCCTACCACCATTGATATCAATTAAACACACAAAATTAACCTGCGTTGTCATATAAGCTCTTACCATTATTCACACTGCAAATAACGCTGTAAGAAAAAGCAAACCTTGCATGGCAGCCTTCATTAGGTTTGCCATAAGTTCCCCCTAGTGCCCGAGAGGAAGCAACAGGGACAAAACTTGTAATGCAAGCAGCTGTTTAGCCTCCTTCTGCTTTAATTAACAATGCCTGATTGGTCTGTAGTGGGGTTTAATTGGGCATGTCTGGATTAATTAAGCTGATTAAAAGCATGAATGGCTCTCCTCTAACATACTTGTAGAAGAGTTAACTATGTCAAGGTGCACCGCAGCAAGAGACACCGGGCCAGATGTATGGCCATTCCATTTTGCGAGTTGCAATTTGCTATGATTTGCGATTCACAAAATGGAATGTACAACAGTGTCTCAGTCACTGTTTCCAATTCCTAATGAGGTCGCAAATTACCTCCCTCGTCAATATTCATGAGGCAGGTCGCAATTTGGGAATGGTCAGCACTCGCAAGGATGGTGGCCTGCTGCGGGTCAGCAGACCACCATGTCTGTGACTGCCTTTCAAAAAAGCAGCTTTTTTTTGGTTTTTTTTTAAATGCAGCTCGTTTTCCTTAAAGGAAAATGGGATGCATTTAAAAAAGAAAAATGAAACTTTGTGTTTCATTTTTAGGTCGAGCAGACCTACCCTCAATGCGTGAGCATTGAAGGTGTCTGCTTCAGACCTATTGTGGCCCGTATTTAGGAATGTGGACAGCTACCAGATGCGTGCTTTGACGAGGTCAGATTTCACCTCGGGAGCGAGCGTCTGGTAGCTGCGCATGCGCGGTGCAAAGCCCTTGCTCACACACAGACACAGGCAGCCCCCACCCCTCTGCATGCATGCACGCACGCACGCACCCACACACAGGCGCGCGCATGCACACGCAGGCATACGGCACACATACAGGCACACATACAGGCACACTATCCCCTACCTCGCATTCTCTCTCAATCACACACAGTCACGCATGCGCACACACATTCCCCCCCTCCCCCCCCCTCGTCCCCCCCCTCCCCCAGGTATACACACAGGCACGCACGCACTTCACATCAGCCCTGGGCCCCACTCACCAACTGCGCTCTTCCGGCGGGGCTCCTCACGGCGCGTCTCCTCGTCTAAATCGGGGCTCCCTCAGGTCAGAGGAGCCCCGCAACAGGCGCCACGCTCCTCCTTCTCCCCGGCCCCCTCCTGGGGACCCGGGCTACACCGGACGGCAGGGCGCTCCATGCGCCGGCAGCTCGCGGACCTCGGGAGGCGGGACTTCGGTCGGCCGCGAGCGGATTGGCCGGCCGGCCAAGAGCTTCCGGGTCGCCGCGGGCAGCGCGGCGGCACTCTCGCGGCAGGACAAAGCAGGCAGGACAATGGTAGTGGGGCAAGCACTCCGCAGCCAGCCTCACTAGAACAAGGGAGCGGATGAGGAGAACACCTAATCTGAATCTGGCCAACACTGTAACACACACGGAGACCGGAAGCCTGACCCACGAGAACCTAATAACACGCAGGGATTGCAAATATCCACTCAAGCGCAACTCCATGGGGGAACGTTTTGTTACAAGGAAATGTTGAGCCAAGAACGCCGGAGAGTAATGATTATGTATAATACGTGCAAAAAGTGCAAAATATGACGTGAACAATAAGCAGTATATACGTGTATCGACTGTCTTGAAAAAAACTAAATCTGGTTGGAAAAAAAAAAGTGAATCGGTTACTTACACATCTGCCATTAACTAGATTTCCAAGGTAAGGAGCAAAATTTTGGTTTCTACTATAGGTGCTGTTAATACTGTAGCCTTTTCTGCTGTAATCTTTGGGAATTCTAGTTGTGCTATGGTTTGCCTCTAGACATGTTGATCCCTCGCAGACTGTGCTGACTCTGCCCCTCCTGATTATGAAACTCACCAGCGCAGTCACCACGCAGTCTCATCTCTCTGTCTTACGATGTCTGCCCTGCCACCATTTACTTCTGACCCTCACCCCTCCTCACCCTCACACACCCTCACACCCTCACCCTCACACCCCCCTCACCCTCCTGCACCCTCACCCTCCTGCACCCTCCCGCACCCTCACCCTCTCGCACCCTCACCCTCCCGCACCCCGTCACACCCCCGCACCCCGTCACACCCCCGCACCCCGTCACACCCCTGCACCCCGTCACACCCCCACACACCGTCACACCCCCACACACCGTCACACCCCCTTACCGTCACACCCCGTCACACCCCCTCACCCCGTCACACCCCCTCACCCCGTCACACCCCGCACCCAGTCACACCCCTGCACCCCGTCACACCCCCGCACCCACCCCTCACCCACACCTGCCATTATAAATTACAATAACTTTTATTTAAGTATTAATTATTGGAAAAAAATTAAAAGCCATTATTATTTGTAATAATAAACTACACGTAAGTCACGTAAATACAACACATATTGCATTACAAATGCTATAGGTGTCACATTTGCGAAAGTTATAACTATTGGCATTGTAAATGACAAAGCTATTAATTTCGCTATTTTCAAAAACAAAACCTAAATAAAAAAATTGTCATTTACAATACCAATAGCTCAAACTTTCCTAATGCGAGACCTATTGCATTGCAAATGCTTGTTTACACTGTTACCAAAGTTCCCAGTTTACCAGGATTCCTAAAAGTGAATACTACTCCATTCTTCTTGTGTTGTCTTAGCCAAGTAACCAATTCAGGTAACATATCTCTTGCGATATTAATATCTTCAAGATGAACTCTACAACCCTTAAATGAGTTCTAAGCGACCCGTCTGTCTTATTTAAAAGCTGAGGAAAATGTTCCTTCATATCAGAGTTAATGGTAGTTACATCTTTTAATATAATCAAATATGGCATTGCCAGTGGTGGTAGGTACACACTATCACAAGAATCTTTTGTGTATCTGGCTTAATCAGAACATTTTCAATTTAAAATCTTGTATAATATTTTGTGCCTTCATTAAACTGTTCCAAAGATGCAGTAACTTTGTGCTTCCCCATTCCCAAACTAAGAAACTGATTAGACATTTAAGTGGGTGGCCAAGAGACTGGCCTCAGCTCAATCTTCCTGGCCTTGCAGGAAAGATAATTGCTTTTAGTAAGGTGCGACTCTCGAGGCGGTGCCCCAGATGCCAGGGGCTGTTAAGTATTGTAACCCGCTTGATGTGGATCCAGTGGGAGGGGGGAGGGGTGGGAGAATGTAACATTTCCCAACAAAAAAAGCAGTGAACCTCTGGGTGAACGGGCGAGACAACCAAGTTTCGGGATGGACGGTGCCTGTAAGAAGCAAGGTACTTACTGGTTTGCATTAGGTAGGCCTCTGAGGCTGGTATTGATTTTGTTCAAAATGGTATTCCGTTACAACATCTACACTATTTGAAGTGGACGGTCAGATAGCTTTTTTTTTTAACGTTGGTATTGGATTGCCCCAATATGAATCTCCTACTTGGCAACACGGCCCACGCCTCCATTGGAATTGCAAGTCCCCAATTCACAAGCAACCCACCCTTGTTTCTAATACTGCAATTGGAATAGTGTTAAAATGTCATCCTACTTCATTCACTGGCCCATCAAAACAACCTGAGGAATAGACTGCCTTTTTGATCCGTTTTGGGATAGCACTGTAGATTCTTCGTGGCCTGAAAATGGTGTGCCGTTTCATCAGTTTGAGGTGGTATGCATACAGGCGCAATTTTCTTTGGCTTTTTCTCTTCTAAAAGGCATAGAATAAAGGTTGCATGTCTTGTCATAACATAATTTTAATGTTTTAATTTAAATATTTGTATAAAATAGGTTGAGCTTATTGTTTCTGCACAGTCATTGTGAAATACCCATAATAGAGCACAAGTGTTAAATAAAAGTACTATTTTCTTACTAGTTACCATCATGTTGCTACTCTTCGAATCCTGCACTATCAGTTTATGGCTCATTATTTTCAGACGTATAGTTCAGTTTATTTAATTTACCTGACTGTCTTGTCAGGGCTGGAAATGAGGTGTCCTATATAGGTTATCTAGTAGCCATTGCCATTTAAAATTCACGAGCAGCTGCAATCATTGTGTTCACCCTTGTGACTGTCATGGCTGCCTGTTCTTGATTTCTTTGTGATTTTTAAGGTATTTATGAGTTGTAGACTTAATGCAATTATTTCATTGGAATCAATGTGTAAATGATGTGCACTACTCTAATGTCATCGGGAAAGTGTATGATCTCACTTTCACATATTGTATAATTTTCATGAAATGACAAGTTCCAATTGCTATAACTTTAGGCATGGAGATGTTAATGCAAGTATGACTTCACCTCTGAGGGAGGCAAAAACAAACATGACTTCCCATATACAGAGGCCAACGGGGAAGTCTTAATACCTGGATATGTTGACATTTTATTTCACAGGTGTGCCCTCCTGTAGTTTGCGGATAATATTGCATGTGTGCAGAAATATAGCCTTACAGCTCTAGTGGACAAAACCCAGAAGCACCCATACGTTTAGTCCCCAGTGAGGCTCATTTGTGTCGTATTGCTTGATGGCTATTCAAGCTACTTTGCAGTGACTGCTTGTATAGCTTAAGGTTACAGTGACTATAAGCACCGTAAACCATTACTACTCACCGAAGCTGACTATCTTAAAGGTGCCTGAGACCCTTCAATTAATAAAGATGACTAAAGGTAATTTAGTGAAGGAACTTGGAGACTACTAATGTTTTATATTTGATTTAGGGCTGAAAAGGAGAGATTACGAGGTAAATGAAGTGCTGCAATAATGGCGCTAAATTTTCATTTTTGTGCCGCAAAATGTGCAAATTTATGCCAAAATATATCTAGGGGGGGGTGGGGGGGGGGGTTCTGTATAATGTACATTTGTAATGTAATGGATTATTTATAGAGCGCACAGTGACCAAAAGTGGTATTCTGGAGCTAAAACCACTATGTAAGGTGCAGCAGATGAATAAGCTGAGAATCGGGCCGCTAATGGGGAAATAACTAGGTCTTCAGTACCTTCCTGAATTTTTGTAAGTCAGATTGAGATCGTAAGGAAGCAGGAAGTTTATTCCATAACCGGCCCGGGTTGACCATAAAGGTGAGTCCTCCTTGTCTGACTTTTTTGTATCTGAGCTCTTGGACATAGTTACCAGTAGTAGAACAAAGGTTTCTGCT
Organism: Lissotriton vulgaris; assembly: GCF_964263255.1. Lineage (NCBI taxonomy): Eukaryota > Metazoa > Chordata > Amphibia > Caudata > Salamandridae > Lissotriton > Lissotriton vulgaris. The sequence goes on along the minus strand of NC_141687.1, from coordinate 179,349,832 downwards.
GGGGGTGTATTTTTTTAGTTTGTTTTGGAGAGGTTTTGGCACTTTGTTTTGTAGTGCCTTGTGAACAATACAGAGAGATTTAAAGATTATGCTCGGCTTGATAGGTAGCCACTGAAGGTCCTTCAAGGCATCTGTGGCAGATGAATGTCGAGGTCTGTTCAATGTCAGTTTAGCGGTGATGGTCTGAATACGTTCTAACTTTTTTAGCAGGTAATTAGGGGCTCATGGCAATAGGACGTTGCAGTAGTACAACCTACTTAATATTACCCCTCTGGAGATCAGTGATCTGGCCGGTAGATCAAGCAGAGGGTATAGCTTCCTAATAGCCCGGAGCAAAACAAGTCCCGGTAAGTCTGTTCACTTGATTTTCCAAGGATAATCCTTGGTTGGTGATCACAACCACATTCCGCACCGCCACAGGATTGCCCTTAGGTTTTTCCATGGGTAACAGCCAGAGGTTCGGTGATAAGGACACCTGGATTTTTTTGGAGGAGCAGCAAAGGAGTTTGGTTTTATTTCCATTCATTTTCAATGAATTTAAATTCATTCAGTCAAAGATGTCAATTATGCATGCCTGGAAGTTTGCAATGATATCTTCCTGGTTATTATTCCGTGACAAAATCAATTGGTTGTCATCTGCATATCTAATTAATTTAATGTTGTAGGTTTTTAGGTTTTGACTGGCAGGCGAAAACCTAATGAGTATAGTAGGGGAGACAGGAACGGCCCCCGTCTTCCATTTGCTAGCTCCATAAATGGAGGCTAGCCATTGGAAGACGGGCCTGTCCGTCAATGCTGGACCAGATTCGGGGGCGTTCCCGAGAATTTTTGGCTTTTGGCTACGTCACGCTACGTCAGCCGAAAGCCAAAAGTTCTCGGGAACGCCCCCGAACCTGGGTCTGCATTGAGCCGACACCCGCCTTCCTGCCGAAGGAAGCAGCCGTCCGTCTACAGCTAGGGCCGCGCTGGCATTGGCCCAGCCGGCCGAGCCTCGGCCATGTCATCGGGAGGAGGAGGAGTGGAGAGCAGGAAGCAGCCTGCGTTGTCTGTCCCGAGGCTCCCGAGCGAAGGAGGAGCCCCGGGGAAAGAGCAAGTCCCGCCTCGGCCCCGGAACGAAGTCCAGGTGAGTGCTTTGTTTGTTTACCCTCCGTGCTGGAGCTAGGGGAGGCTCCCTCCTGCTACCCGTGTGTCCGTTCCCGCCCTCGGAGCCCCCCCTCCCGCTCTCCGTGAGCGACCCTGCCTAGCTGCCCCCCCACGCCAGCGTACGCCACCTCCCGGACTGAATGAGCAGGATGCCCATGTCTACACTCGCTACCCTGCGAAACCCGCTACCCTGCACGACTGCTCGTCGCCCCAGGGAGCGAAGGACCGAGTCCGCTGACCGTGGGAACAACGCCTGCTCAAGCAGCGAAGATCGCGCCCACCGGTTCATCTGCTGCTGCCTTAAATCCTGCTGACCTGAGATGTGGTGAATAAATGCACACGGAGGTGTGGGGCGGCGACCCAGGACACACTCGGCTGAAACTCCGGTGCCCAGAATCACAACCAATCTTGAGATATTGTGCTGTAGGCAGACGCCGAGTAAACCCAAAGGCGTGGCCCTGAGACACTGCAGGGCAGGGCGGACAGTGAGCGCCAATCGAGGTCCGGTGCGACGGTGGAAGAGCTTGGAATACTTCGCGGCACAATCCAGAACGAATTGGTAAAACAATCAAAGGTAGCATCATTTATCCATGTCCAGACTACAAAGTTTGAATTCTCTTTTATAATATGTGCAGTTTTTGCTAGCATTCAATCAATTCAACCCTGTAAGGGATGGAGTGATAAGAGGTGAAATAGCCATTGGTAAACTCTGGCGAGTTATGGAACAATATGGTCTAAATTTAAACTTTTTGAGAAAACTCACACCAGTTGCTTCCTTGCTAAATTATGTATTCAAGTAGTGTGTGTGTGAAGTCTGTCTGAAGCACGGTCACAATATCGTAGAGGTGGGACAGAGATTATTGATCGTTTCTCATCAGCTGCTTCGTTAACGCCACGGCAGCAAAGGTATTCCACTGACACACAAAAAAGTAACGCAATTCCCATGACCAGCATTTTACAATTACTGCTATCGTCCCCCAGTGGCTCATTTGCCGGGGAAAAATAGACTAGGTGGCTTCCTAATTCGTAACCTGTGGTCCGGCGACCAGCTTTCACGAAGTCTGCTACTGTTTAGAAAAATACATATTACATTAATAATGAGCATACACATAAAATCCTACATGTATTTTTTTTAAATGCTAGGAAAATGTAGAATTTGAATGTGGAGGCTAAATATTAAGTTGGTTCCTTAAGCTTAAACGAAAAGAAAGTTCATTAGTAATAAGAAAGACAAAATGATATGCTAGAGTCTGGCATGCTGCTTTGTCTTTTAAACCAGATTTGGAAAATCTGCGACCTAAACAGTACAATATTAATGTAGAGGTTGTGTGTTTTGTTTGAGAGCTAAATAAATGTTTAATAATTAGTGTATTTGTTTGACGTATATTTATTTCTTCAGCTGTTTATTTTTGGAGCTCGAGGTCATAGAATTTGCTTAGCCCGTGGTAGCTGGTTTCTAATAGAGAAATAATAAGGTTCCACAGAAGCCACATTTTTAAGAACCACTCTAATTGATGCTAGAGGTGGAGAAGCCAACAAATTAACAGGGAGAGCAGAGCCATAGCTGTGTCAAGGGTCTGGCTTAGCCCGTGCACCAGCCAAGCCGTGAAAAAGTTTGGCATGTAAATCGTGCAACATACAACACATAAAAATATGATATCTCTTCAAAATTCAAAAAGGTGTAATCATTCATGGAATTGCCCTAGATAATGCCATTGGTAACTAAACAGGCAAATCAGTTGTCATATGCCACCTAAATGTGACCTATATTCTTATACAAGGAGTCACATTGTGGTCTATTAAATTGAACTCAAAGATGTTTTTTGTACAACACATACTCTGAACTCTGTATTTCAAGATGATCTCATGCAATAATTAAGTGTAAGCTGGCACAGTGAAATAAACTATTTTGCGTATGATCACACAATTTCATCAACTGGGGATGCAACTATTGATCCCAGGTTTTCTGAATTCACATTATGCAATTCAGCCAATTGCGTATCTCCTTCTCCTGTTTACATCACAGGTTAATGCTGTGTCTTTAATTCTTGAAGTATGAGGTTAAGGCACGAGTGGCAGGCAGAAGCCAAACAAAAGCTGAACTCCAAGAGGACCATGCAGTAAGCAAGGCCTCTGGCTTGAGCCTTCAGTGGAATTGAGGCTCACCCCTTCCAGGACTTTGACGTTTCGTGTCCACCATCTTTACCTTCACCTCTGCATTCCTCCCATGCTGTGCTTATAGGGAAGGTGCTGAACTCAGTGCTTCGCATTATGTGGCTATCTCAGCTGCTGGCATAGCCACGGTCCCCCATAAAGGCTTTTTAACAAGCTAAAACTTCTGGAGAGCGATGTGGACCACTCCAGTGTCGCACTGTATTTGAGAATGTGAAAACGTCTGTCTTTGGCTACTACATCCTGCCTTGGCTTTCTAGCAGGGTATGTGTATAAATGCCCAGTATTGACATTTGAAAGTATACTTCAGGGGTGCGTGTATGCATGTGCAGCAGGGTATGTGTGTGCTTTGAAATCTGGGTATCTTTGTCTTCAAGGTGAGTGTGTGTGTGTGTGTCAGCCTACTGGGAGTATGTACCTGTCTAAAGGGGATCTGTGTGTCTGTACATGCGAACGTCTGTGCATGATAGAGTTTCTGCATTAGTGTGTCTGCACTGTGTTGTGCTTCTGTAGGGAGGGCTGTGTGGTACTGTGCAGGGGTGGGTGCATCTGTGTAGTGTGGTTGTCTCTGTGTAATTGGGTTGTCTGTATTTCCAGTGGTTAAGCAATAGGCGAAGACAAAATGTACCATTGGTAAAGAATTAGGAAGACAGCATGGAGAATTTCCAGGTTTGAGCTAATAAGACAGAATCAACAATATTTTGGTGTATAGACTGAGTAACAACTGGTGAAAGAGGTAATGAATGTCAGTGCTGGAAGCGAAATTAGTGCACACCCATAAGGCCTAGTACCACATTCAAAATAAAACCCGTTTTTTTATGGACTCTGCTTGTGCCTCTGTGTGCCCCTGTTGCCTGTTTGTGCCTCTATGTGCCCCTGTTGCCTGCTTGTGCCTCCTTGTGCCCCTGTTGCCTGCTTGTGCCTCCGTGTGCCCCTGTTGCCTGCTTGTGCTGTGTGGGTGTGTGTGGAGGGCTCTGTGTGGCTGTGTGTGTGGGAAGCTTTGTGTGGCTGTGTGTGTGGGGGGCTTTGTGTGGCTGTGTTTGTGGGGGGCTCTGTGTGGCTGTGTGTGTGGGGGGCTCTGTGTGGGTGTGTGTGTGGGGGGGGGCTCTGTGTGTGTCATTTGCGGGAGATAAAGCTAGTGGCATTGTAAATGACAATGCCATTTATTTATGTTAAAAAAAAAAGAATAAAAATAATGTCAAGAGCAATGCCAATAGCTCTAACTTTACAATGCAATGGTTTTGCCTTTGTTAAATGCTTGTTATGAGTGAGATCAGGGGTTTAATGTAAACATTACGTAGGATAGGGCTAAGGGAAGAGGCCTGGGGGACACCGTGTGTTGTCTTTCTGAATTTGGAACTCACAACTTAGGTTAGTGGGATAAATATAGCCGGCTAGCAGAAAATTTAGACTAGTACCTATTTTCTCCTGCATGCTCCATAATCTTCTGTTATTGAATTACATTTCCTTACCTACAGAATCGGGTAAGGTGATACATGAATGGTTGAATTTAATGTTGTGAGTTGAATTTGCTGGTGATGCTTTAGGAAGTGGGTTGTGATGTCTCTTGACATCCAAATGCTGCCACCTGATGTTTAGGCGAATGATTGCCTGAATTGTTCTGTAGGTATGTGTGAGAATTCATGATTGCACTCTGTGATGCATTTAGGTCCATGTATTGATGAAGCTGATGGATATAGTTTAACTGTAATGTTATGCTAACCGTTCATGATTCTTTGTTTTGTAGCTCCCGTATGATTGAAATCCAGTCCCAGATGTCAGAAAGAGCAGTAGAGCTGCTATGCTTGCCAGAGGACCAAGCCTGTTACCTGTTGGATGTGGGGTGCGTTCTGTCACACTGCCTATTTTGGTGAAGTTGCATTATCATCTGTCCCACACAATTGTCCACACCTATTACAAGAATGGGCTTTTGTTAAATAGTTTTCCTCATTTCCAGCCCTGACAAGACAGTCAGGTGAGAACATTCTGTCATATATCCTGGTTGAATTACAAGAATGGGCTTTTGTTAAATAGTTTAGGTAGATGCATGTTGTAGTTTAATAATCCCCTTGTGTGGTGCTGGATGTGCACCCCTGCCCTGAGTGCCTCAACTGTAATGATGTCTGGATCCTTGATGCTGATTGTCTGTTGTCATGGGCTGGGTGTATATGTGCCTGTGATTGGTACAATGCATGGCCGATTCTGGGTTTCAGTTTGGGAGACCCATTGCTAAAGGAGAAACATGAGGTAGTAGAGGAATGCCCCCAGACGGATTTGTGGATTGCTGCATTCCTGTAAGCCGGGTGAGACACCCTGGAGGAAAGGAGAGCCAGGCCCTTCAGTACACTTCAAAGGGTGCCCTTTCATTCAGAGAGAGGTCACTGAGAAGGGAAGCTTGGGCGTATCTCAGGAAGGAGGCTGATAAGATAATCCTAAATAGTATGTCAGATGCCCTGGAGTAACCATTTGATACATATATCACTGTGGCTGACATTCAGGTGGGAATCGCTAGTCTCTACCATGGTCTGTGTTGTAGGGCCCCCAGATTTGAAGTCACTTCTGCTGTTTTAGACGGCTTTCTCGAGGAAGGGCAAAGGAGAGGGTACTTCAAAAGAAGCAGACCCCTAACATAAACTTCAAAGACTTGGACTCAAATCACATTTTGTTTCTGGAAATGAACTATAATGAAGGGAGCTTGAGGCCCCCAAGAATGTCCACTGTCTAGCAGCAAATCAGGCTGTCCGAGACAGAGAAGCTTTGCAAGACTTCTGCCTGTGACTAGGAGTGGGGGCCAGGGCCTGTCAGTCTCCCTGAGGGAGTATTACCCAGGGACTCCAAGTCCTCCTGAGCCTGGAGTACCACAGCCTGCTTGCTTGCCAAGACCAGTATGCCCTGTTAGGAAGAGGAGAGTGTAAGAGGGAGCGAGGTCCAATGGGGGATCCTGACAATTGGATGCTGTATCCAGGAGTGAGGTGAAAGCTGCTGCTCCCATTGGGTCATTGTCTGTGTGCAGGTTTGAAGTTGGCGACCCAGTATGTCCGGAGGGCTGCAGTAAAGAGTGCTGCTGTGCTGTGCCGATCGGGCCATAGCCCATTTACTGAGTGAGTTTGTGACCTCATATGCCAGGTGGGGCTAATGAAACCCGTCAAGGAGAGTGGTCTGGTCGAGACTGTGGTTGTGAGGAGGAGGTTGTTGTATTAACCCAAGCAGATCCAAGCCCAAACTGAGGACCTTCACCAGGAACATTTTAAACCCCCCCCAACCATTGGGGAGGGTCCTATAAAACGTACCAGCATCAAGGAGCCCCCAGACCCTGCCTCTGCTCAACTGCAAACCTGAGAAACTATAGGACACCTGACATTGCCCCTCCAGAGCCTCATGTCCGCATGCTGCCTATATCCTTGAAATGCTCGACCCGCGCTACTAGTGAGAGTCAAGTGATGAAGGGGTACTTTGCCCAGTGGCTTAGGATCGATAGTCGCTCTGGCCCCAGGACATCAGGAGTAATAGGCCTCAACCCTTACAGTTAGACCCAGTAGCTCCTGCTTGCCATGTGGCCCTCTGAATAGGGTTCTGACAATGCTAAAGCTATTGCTCCACAAGAAGTCATGGTCTTTGGAGGAGTTTATTGTGTGGGTGTCTTGCAAGGTGGCACTAATTGCAGAAGTTGCGGTTTGCACCACCTTGTCATATAATGATGTAGAAGCTCAGACAAAGGAACATGTGATTCATAGGTAGGACTAGGGGAATGGGGAGATGTCCACTTAATTTATGGAGTAGTTGCAGAGCTTAATTTTGTGATTGGGGCAGAGGGCCATCTAGACTGTTGTCTAAACCAAGGTGAAAGCAATGTAAATGACTGGAGACTCTTTCTTTTTCAAGGTGTGGTTCGGGACTGAGTGGTGATTACATCTCGGAACAGGGATATCATTGGGTAGGCATAGACATCAGTCCTGCCATGTTAGGTAAGTGCATCCCATGGGCCCACGGAGGGAGGAAGTACTTTGTATGTGCTGTAACCCTGTACAAGGAAATATGACTTTGGAATAATCTCTGCCTTTGACTTAATTCAAGGTATCACACCTAGGCCTATTTTACCTTGGAACTGTGATCTGAATTTTGCATGCTACGTGTGAGTAAAATACTGACAGACTGGGAGATCCTAGGAATTGTTTTTAGTCACTTGTGTGCTAACCTTTATTTTCATTCATGACGGGTTTTCATTTATCTACCAGAGCTTTGTTCATTTTTTTTATTGTGATTAGATACAGTGTGTGTTACATTACACCTACTACTGCTTGTATGTATGTGGCTGCTTGTTGGTGGGTTTGGAGTTATCCGTGGCAGGTGGTGCTACCCTATTAGGGGCATGGTGCTTTACCCGTGGCACAACTCATTTACACTATTTTAGGTCTAAATGATAGTGTGGGCAATAGAAGTTTGGGTTATTAGGGCCTCCTCTGTAGATTTTATTCACTGAGACACATGTATCCCGTTGTTAGTGAATGACCGATGCTGTGGTGTGAGGTGTACACCTCAATTTTTAGATACTGCTGGATTTCATTCCTCAGTCAGTGACCTGTCTGATTTGTCTGCCTTGTATAGATGTTGCTGTGGATCGAGAGGTGGAAGGAGATGTCTTACTTGGAGACATGGGGCAAGGTATTCCCTTCCGGCCAGGCACGTTCGACGGGTGCATCAGGTGGGCTTAATTTCTTACGCGGATTTAGTTCCTTTCAGAGATGTTTGTTTGTTGGCGTTCAACTGTAGGGTTACATAGCATGCAAAAGCCTTCAGAAAGACTATCTGATCTGAAAAGGGCTGTGTTGGGTATAGATTGGGTACTTAGCAGCTCCTCTAATCATGTTTTCCTATCTTGCCGCTTCCACCAGACTTTCCCGCTCTTGCTGAGCCTACCCACTGCCACCCACAGCGCTCCTCCCACACTCCAAGCCCCTACTTAATGGGGGTTGCAGAGCGGCAGCGAAGCAGACTCTGACAACAGGTCTGCTGCTGGCGCACCAAAGGCAATCGCATCTGCACAGCACCAGAAACCCTGGTCCAATCACCTACTGCAGCCACACCGCCGACTTACTCCACCTGCTCAATCAACCCTTTACACAGCCACAAATGCTGCTGCTGAGCCACACCTCAGTCCATGGTGGGGACCCCCTTTGACTGCTCTCATTTCCACTACACCTGCCTCCACACACCCGCTCCCACTGCACACACACCCCACCCCTCTCAGCAAGTCGGAAATCAAGACCCTCACTTACACAGCACTAGGCCCCCACCCTCACAACAACACTCACTCGCATGCATTCTCCTCAACACACCCTCACTCTGCAAGCAGTCCACTGAGATTTGGGACCACATCGACTCCCATGCACCAGACCCCCTCTTCCTCACCCAAAACTGACTCAACCCCTTATCAACGCTGAGCATCGCCCTAGCCATCCCTACTGGATACAAAATCCTGCACCAGTACTGACCCCATAAACCAGGAAGAGGAGGAGGAAGAGGACTTACCATCATCCACAGAGATAACAACAAGTGTACCTCTTACACTGACCCAGAAGCCAATTTTATGGAACACATGCAGCTTCATACGGACAGTACAAACCCTATTAAAGACACCCTTGCCTACTGGCCCCCAGGACCTCGGACCCACTTCAGCAACCTCCACACTCACCTCACTGCACCCTCTCACAATGGGCACCAAAGACTTGATACTTCTAAGCGATTTCAACTTTCATTTTGACGACCCTTACGGACTCCAATTTCATGGACTTGCTCGAAAGTCTACAGAACATTGGCCTCTCCCAGCTCGTACAAGGCCCTTCCCACATCGCCGGACACACCCTGGAGCCCTTCTTCACCTCAAGTGACAAGGTTAAAGTCAGCCACACCTCTCCACTACAATGGATAGATCTCTCCATTGTCCACTTGCATATAACAGGGCCACTAATCATCCCAATGGAGTTTAGCAGTACCCTAAACCGCTGCTGGAATAAAGCTACAGAAACGGAATGGCTCAACGCCCTCCAACTAAACTAACCAAAGCTCACCAACGACCTTATCAATACAAACAACTTCAACAACTGGATCACCACCTGTGCCAACACCCTGGCTCCTCTGAAAAACACCAAACCCAAAAGATCCAACAAACAAGTTAGCTGGTACAACGCTGTCCACAGAGAATCTAAGAGTTTGTAAATGACTCAAAAAGAAATGGTGGACCACCTTAAGAAGAAACACCCACAAGGCCGCACTTAGACACTATCAACAAGTAAAGAGACCAAGAACAAGGACTGCAAGGAAATTTTCGCCATCGTCCAGGAATTCACCAACCCAGCAGCCCAAGCAATCACCCCCTACACAAGAACTCTGCAACAACCTCTCAAACTTCTTCCCGCTTCTTTCAACATGTGAATTTCTCCTCTGGCAAATATAATCAGATCCCATTGAATGAACATCAACTCCTACGCCGAGGTTACTACGCCGTTGCCACCAAGACAAACTTCAGGCAATGCATGACCCGTGTGGTCAATTAGATGAAAGAAAACTGAATGAAGCTCATCACCAACAAAACTGAAGTGCTGATCTTTGTGAATAAGAGCTCACCTTGGGACTCCACCTGGTAGCCCGCAAATATTAGACTCAAAACCCACCCCAACAGGCCATGCTAGGAAATTAGGCCTCATCCTAGACACCAACCTCACCATGAAGTCCTAGGTGAAAGCCATCACCTCCTTATGCTTTCACATCCTCTGCATCCTACGTAAAAGCTTCAAGTGACCCCCAATGGACACCAGACCTACCCTCACGCAGGCCCTACTGAACAAGCAGGCATCCCACCCATGGTCTTCAAACCATCCAAAACGCTGCCACCAGTCTCGTCCTCGACCTCCCTCGCCGAACCCACACCACTCCTCATAGTGCTGCCCTGGCTTTATATCCAGAAGTACTGCTCGTTCAAACTTCTCACACACATTAAAGTCACTACACAACACGGGACCCGCATACCTCAATCACTTTCTTCACTTCCACCAACCTTCCACACAACATCGCTCAGCATCACTCTCACTCACGCTCACACACTCTGAATCCACAAAAGCAGAATAGGAGGTCGATCAATCGCCTACCAAGTAGCCAAATCCTAGCACTTTCTCCCCACCCCCCGCCCCATGCATGAAGGCCTCCTCCTCACTGCTTGAATTCTGCAGGAAGCTGAAGGCCTGGCTATTCAATTAGCATTCTTGTGGGACCATCAAGACTGCCTCTATTCAGGCCCAGCCTCACCACACACCTACACTCACATCCTCAGTACCTGGGTACTTACAGGTGACAAGCAGTGTTCTGCAAATCCACCTTGCATTATATTACATTGTTGGATCAAGATGGTAAATACATTTGTGGGCTCTGTATGTCCTAGAGTGTATTGCACCAGTCCTGCAAATTCTGGTACTTCAATCATTGTTGGTACTTCCTAACGTAATTTAAAGTACTTTCTGCATCCTTATTTGGCAGCATTTCAGCTCTTCAGTGGCTTTGCAATGCAGACAAAAAGACACACAGCCCCCCAAGGCGACTTTATTGCTTCTTCTCATCCCTCTATTCCGCACTGGTAGGTGACATTTGAGAAAATTGAAATGGCCATACCGTTGCTATCCTTGGTTGTTTGTAACTTTTTCCATTTGTTCTTTTCTAGAGTAGGGGATCTCGAGCCGTGTTGCAGCTTTACCCAGAGAACTCAGAACAGGTTGGCTCTCAAATTGTGCCTTGAACACATTCAGAGTTTAAGTGTGAATTGGACATGGTGCATCTGGCCGATCTGTTGGCATTTTGCATGCTTACTACCAGGTAGTGGGTGACTGATCTGCCATTGTTTTTTTTAACTGAATGATTTCGCTCGATTTCTGTGTTAGTAGTTGGAGTTCCCAAAACTATGCAATGGGCAGCTAATAAAACCAATGGACTTTCTAGCAGTCTGACTTTGGTTGGTTAATCTGTTAGCTGTTTAGTGTGTTTATGATTTATCTGTTAGAACGTTGATGCATTAGGAGCTGGGCATTGATTTGCTGAGGAATCTTTTAGTGTTTAGTGCCTGTAGAGATGGTGGTAGTGGGTAGTGGTTTGTAGGAAATTGATTTGTTACCATTTACTGTCTCGTGATTGATCTATTAGTGTGGCGTATATCTCAAACCGATCACTGGGTATTTTGTCAGGGTGGTTGACAGCTTTCAGGCTCTAGACCAAGCAGTGGGTAGTTAATGTATCTGCTTGCAATTGCTGGCTACGGAGCCATTCAGAAGGTGGGATCAAGTGTGTGTTTGCACTTGGTTATAATTAGGGCTCCTGGTTTTATGGTATTTATTTTATTAACATTTCCGTCTGTGTTTATTCATATTTATTTTTTGGTCCACTTATTGGTATTTATCCATATTTATTTTATGTTTTTAGAATAAATGGAGGCGTAAAATGTTATATTTCACATTCATTTAACTCTTAGATGTGCACTCATACTTGAAAGCCTGCCGCTTTTTAGCAAATTAAACAGCCACATATAACATAAAACTACACAAATAGGCGCATAGCAGGTTAATACTACAAATATATGTTAACTTATGCCTGTATTTGAGGAAATCTGATCTTGTTTTACACCTCCATGTCTGTCTATCGGATCAATTTTTATTTGCCTGGAATTCACATTAGACAGCATGGAGAGTCTTTCACAAAAAGCACAATTTTCGGTATTTTTCTGCTTTTAAACATAAATACAGACAAGAAACACATTGTTTTCTGTCTGTATTTAGCTGTAAAAATCAGTTAAAACTGAAAACTGGGAGCCTTAGTTATAATTCTTCATGTTTCACATTACTCCTTCACCCCTTTCTCTCTTTCAGCTTGAGCTGATAACTGCACAAGCCATGAAGGCAGGTTTTACTGGAGGGATGGTTGTAGATTACCCAAATAGCGCCAAAGCCAAAAAGTGAGTATAATCTCGTGAAAAGTAAGGTGTTTTGTCCTGAATGGCTTAACTGACCTTTGCCTTCACCTGCTTTTCCTTGATGCTATGATGTTGCAGTTAGCTGTTTTATGGTGTTATTGGTGACCTGTAACCATGCATCTCCTTTTGTAATTTTTTCATAAGCATATGATCTGTTGGTCATCGCGGCATCTCCTCTCACACTACAGCGCGCTTCCATTCTCTAAGAGCCCTAACTCTGTGACTAGTCTGTGTCTTCTCACTGATCTCTCTATTCACATCTCCTCGATCTTATGATCATTGTTCTTTCTGAATCAGTACATGCCCATCTACAGATGCCTGTTTCTCTTTGCCGCTACACCCTGGAAAATCTTTGCTGTGGTCGCCACCTACAGATTCTTTCTTTGCCCCTGTGGAATCAGGAGGCAAAGCTGTGTTCTCTGGAGCGGAAGAGGACACAAGTTTTTCTTTGAAAATTCAAAAGACACTGAAGGTCAGAGGATTATTTAAACAGATTGCAAACGAACATCAAAGGTGGAGCATTCAGACACAGAAAAAAAAAACAACATCAAAGTTTTTCGAGAAAAGTGACTTTACCATTTACATTGGGGAATGGTCAAGGGATATAGAGATAACAAATTTGCGCAGAAGGACAACCACAATGTGTGCAACCTTTGCCTTCAAAGAGATCACAAAGAGAAAGGGTGCACCACATGTCCCAAGTTCATGCTGAAGACCCTCAAAGCAAGAGAGAAGCAAAGGTATACAAGTACACCATGGCACAGTCTCGGCGCCAGCAAGGGTAACTCAAACAGTTGGGGTTGTCGAACGACCATGAAACCCACAAGAACAAAGACATGGCATAAGGGGATGGCTCTGATGACAAAGAATTTGTTGAGGCTGAGAATTAAAGAACACAGAAAAGGACGCCTCTCCAAGAGACACTAGGTAACAATAAGGGCGCACCACAGCTGAGGTGAACTCTTTGGACTTGAGCAAGCTAGATTATCCTTAATACCAAAAACGTCGGCGGAACCAGCTTCAACATTAAAAGGTGATCAAGAGCACCGGAAGGATAATGAAAGCACAACATGACAGGAAGGCTTTGCCACAGAAAAGAAAGCCTGAGATTGCTGATGTTTACCAAAAGCCTCTTGACCAGGAAAGAAAGAATCAGTATCTCTAAACCAAAATGGAGAACCTGAGGAAAAGAAAGACTGAGTTTGACAGATTTATGAAGTCTTACTGAATCCCACTGAGGCCATCGAAGGAAGAGGTCAGTAGGCTGGGCCTTACTCAGTTAGAACTTCCTGCTACACCACAACCGCAGAGGTTGAGAAAGAATGTTTTGAGTACAAAGAAGATGAGACACAAGGAGGCTTAGTGGAGCAAGAACCTTCAGATGGAGAAGAAACAACAGAAGACTGGTGGGAACTTTACACCAACCAACCTGAAGAGGAGGGTCGACTTATACCCACCCAGACCTTCAACCCCTGATATTGCAGTCCAGATTGCCCTAATAAAGAGCAAAAACAACAGTTGATGGACAGATTGCGGAACAATGTCATACATTCACCCCAGTACCGAGATCTAGGCCTAAATCCATCGTTTTTTTGCACTCCACACCAACCCAGTTCAGACATGGCCATATGCAAATCAGCCTTGACCCTGTGCCTCATGGGAACAGTCCAGCCCGAACTGCCAAGCCATGTCTTCCCTAGACCGGAATCAAGCATCCTAGGACTGGTTTCTGGCTATCAGCTGTCATCAGCCAGGATAGCTTGACTCCAGTTGTGTGAAGAGCACAGGACTCACGTCTGAGAATACCCGTCCCACTCGGGGTGACAAATGCAAAAATAACAGTTGATGGACAGAATGAAGAACAATGTCATACATTCACCCCAGTACAGAGATCTAGGCCTAAATCCATAGTTTTTTTGCACTCCACACCACCCCAGTTCATATGCAAATAATAAAGAGGCCAGCTGACCTTGTTGTGTCCACCTCGAAGAGTATTATGTCATGTTTCCTGCTGGAATTATTCACTAGCTGAAAAAGGGAACCAATTCCTACCCAAGCTGTCTTGTACCAGGGTCAGGAGGCCTACATGGAATAATCTCCAGCAAATGCCGGCACACCAAGGGTAGTAAAGAAATACAGGCACTCTACCCGAGACCCGTCTTATATCAAGGGCATAGTGGTTACGGATTCCCTGATGGTCATAATGGCACGGAAGAGGGCAACTACAGTGACTGCCACGGTGTCCATCCTGATGAGTGTAGCAAGCAAGTGGGCATGGAGTGATGCCACCAAGTGTATTGTTGCTGTTGCAGTAAGGCTCCCATTTAGAACATACCTTTCGAGGCCGACCCAAAGAAAAAGAAACTCGAGAGGATTGGGAACTTACAGCAAATTACATTGCATTGCAGCAGCAATCTTCCAACCCAAGTGACCAGTAGGAGAAAGATTGGAAGGCAGATGGATATTAAACCTAATCCAGCATGGGTTCAAACAATTATAAAACAGACCCCCAACAATAGGAACATGACTAAAGATATGCAGCAAAGACAATTGTGCCTATGACAAGAAGTCAACAACTTCTTAATCAATAGAGAAATATAGCAAGTACCGCCTAAGGAAAAGAATCAAGGAGTTTATTTGGTTTATTTCCTTGCACTAAAGCCAGATGAGACACTCAGACCCACATTAAGCCTTAAAGCACTGAATAGAATTATAAAGGTACAAAAAGTTCCAGATGATGACAATGTGTCTGGTCCTCCCACTATTCCAGAAAGGAGACTATATGTCTATTATCAGTTCAGTTCACAAACTTTATTCAGATAGGCAATGTATCCATTAAAGTGCGACAGTAATTAAAAATAACAATAAGAATTAACAATATGTAGTAGCAGAGATTACAGTTGTATGGAGAGAGTAGCATGAAAATGTTTTGATGGCAAGTTAAAACAATACAGTCATTATAAATAAATCACTAATGCATAAAACCAATCCATTCGATAATTCAGAATTGTCTATGCATTATTAAAAACTCAGTCCATGAACATTGACTTATGCGCCCTAATGGCAATTCTCAGGAATGTACTTAAGCGAAAAACAACTCTTCAACTTCCAGGGCAAGCATGCTTGAATAGGCATTAGCCAAACAAATAGGCCTGCTCTTAATGAAGAACTGGAAAAGAAGCCACTTGCTATATTTCATGTAAAATTTGCAGAAAAACAAAAAGTGCTGGGTTGATTGACCACTCGCCCCGTCATACGGGCAGGGTAGTGAGTCAAGTAGGATGATAGCCCAATGGAAAACACAATGCAAACTTCACTATCCCAGCCCTCAGGCGAAATAAAAGGCTCCTTTCCCATTGACTCATAGGCAGGGTGAGATCATTCAGCAGGGGGTAGCAATTGCGTTCATAAGCCATATAACTGGAAACAGAGGATTTCTTTGATTCCAGCGCAGTTCTTCCAGTGCTATATGACAAATAAAGTGCACTTCTAAGTTCTTTTTTATTTACGTTCCGGGCTTCACTGGGGTTTAAGAAAATGGAACTCTTGTTGATGCTACATAAGCTCTGGTACACTCCAGAGAGCCATGGAATGGCTAGCCCCTTCTCACACTTCAAACAATCTTTTATGATACCTTGTGTTAGGGTAGCTGCCTGGTTCTTCCACACTGAAAGCCAAAAAATAGCTGGACGTGCATTTATAAAGTCCGATATGTAATTTAAGTTTAGTTCTTTCTGGCAAATGTATTGTGAGGTCGAGATTGGGACACTCCACAACTTCCTGCTAAATGCAAGAACTGTCTGCGGTGCCCCAAATCTCAGCCCCATACGTAGCCACAGGGACACACTGTAATTAAAATAGCTAGGATTTCGCCTGTATTCTTTGGGCGGGGGAAACTAAAAATGGAGTTAACAGTCTTTGAGTCAAATGCTCAGTCCAGGAGCCGTTCGCAGCAAAGGCAACTCCTAAGTAGGGTAATTTACAGGTGCTTACCAATCTTTGGTTGCTAACAACAATAGAACCGAGCTGACGCTTCCTGGGGCCGCTGGACATTAAAAATTATTTTTTAAAATTTACGCACAGATCCAAGCTATCCATATAACTAATAAAAGACTGTACTAGGATACGCCGAGGTGCGGCAAATAAGGACCGCATCATCTACATAAAGTAGTACAGGGAGGGGTTTCCCGTGGATCATGGGAACATCTTGGGTCACGGGTACCAGTGACTTATTCAAACCATTAATGTAAATAATAAAGAGAAGAGGGGCCAGGACACATCCCTGTCTGACCCCCCCCTTCCAACCCTAATGGCTCCCGATACCTCGCCACCGCTACCTATCCTCACCTGTGCCTGGGGGTCTTTGCGAAGATGTACCAGAAAATGAACCAATGGCTCATCCAGGCCATAAGCCAGTAGGATAGCCTACAGCTTTGGCCTATTCACAAGGTCAAAAGCTGATAGGTCCATAAAGACCATGTAAATAGGGGAGTTCCGGGCAATGGAGTACTTTCCAATTACAAGGGTTAGATTAAGGCATTGTTCGGTAGTACCAACCTTGCTACGGAATCCTAGCTGGCAGGGCTCTAAAATGTTACATTCCTCAGACCATTCCAGGATCTTATTGTATAAGACCCTGCCCAAAAGTTTGAGGGTATTGTCTATCAGTGAGATCGGCCTGTAATTACTGAGCTGTGACCGATCCCCTTTGTTAAATATTGGGACAATTATGCTCTTAGCCCAAGTGCTAGGTAGCGGGACGTGCTTTAAATTCAGGAAGACATTCAAAAGGAGTGGGGCCAAGAAATCCGGGTTCCATTTTATCAGAACTATTGGTAGCCCATCTGGGTCCTGGGCCTTATTCCCAATACTTTGATGAATGGCTTCTTCAACTTCTAGCAAAGTTACCTGGATACCAGTGAATGGGCCAAATTTGGGCTGGTTTGTCATGTGGGCTGCTGAATTCATATCTGTGCATAGATTGCCGCCTAGTGTTGGGTCCGGATGATTGCACATTGTTGTCCTGGAAGAGTCTTCAAAGTATCACGAGAAAGGTGGCTCCTCCCCTGGACTACAGCGCGCATGAGCATCGACTCCATCCCCAGATTGTTTTTTTCCGCCATTGGGTTCGGATGTGTTTCGGTTCCCTCTGTCGGAATCGATAGTTGTTTAAGTTTCTTTACTTGGGACCAAAAGGTCTTTAGGACTCGCGTCGGTATTGTTTATCGGTCGGGTTGGTTTTATTCATCGGCTCCGATCAACTGCTGCCCTTCCGCGTGCTGTCGGCGCGGACGGGCCTACACGACGCTCCAGACTACTTCAACATGGAACGAAGTCCATTTAGGAGGTGCCCAGTGTGTGCCTCAAAGTATCCGCACATCGACGTGCACCCAGTGTGCAACAAGTGCTTGTCGCCGGACCACGACGAGGCCAGGTGTATGGCCTGCTCCAAGTTCCGGTCGAAGAAGACTCTCAAGCTACGTCGGGCCGCAAGACTGCAGGCCCAGAGTTCGGCACCCCCACCAGCAAACATCTTTGAAGAGGATGTTGACGACGACACCATCCTAAATGTTTCGGACTCTAACCCGGCGTCTGAGGGCGAGGAAGACTACGACGCGGGAGACGAAGAGTTCGAGGAAGTCGTCGAGGAGGTAGGGGACGACGACGGGGCCATTGCCACCGTAGAGGATAGCTCGGAAGAGGAGCATCCTCGTACTGACTGGGGCCACACACCATCATAAGGCCCAGGTCGAGGGATCTCCTTCGGGCCTTACCCAAGACCTCAACGCTCGTCCCACGGCCCCGCCTCCTGGCCCGGCCACGGACATTACTGATGCGCCACTCCTGGTCCAGAAACCGAAAGTGAAGCCATCGGGGTCAACACCATCTATATCGAAACCGAAAGTGCAAGTTGCACTGGTTGGATCGAAGGCGCCGTAGGCCTCGGCGTCGAAGAAATCCAAGATGGCCGTCGAGCTCAAGAGCCACGCCAAAATGGCCGATCCGAAGAACCCGGTGTCGAAGCCAAAGGCGAAGACGCCTGACGCGGCGGCGTCGGCGCCGAAGCTGGTCGACGCCAAGAAGGTCGATGACCAAAAGAAGGCCCCAAAGAAGCGTCAGGACGACCCCAAGTCTCTGGCTGCACCGATCCCGGTCGACAAGGCAAAGGGAGGTGCTGCGTCAGCTCCGAAGACTGCGGCCTTGGTCGCCGACCCGAATCCGGACTCGGAGGACTCGCTCGAGCCGGTCCGGCCCTCCCCCTCACTCACCAAGAAGGTTACGGAGTCCCTTCAGCGTATTCGGGAGGAGGCCGGGGCGCTCGTGCCGAAGGACACTGTGCCAAACAAGCCTCCACAGAAGCCGTCGAAGGCGCAGACGCTGATTCACTTCACGCTGCCGCCAAAAACGGCGCCAAAGGCTTTTGCTCCGAAATACGGGGCCGGGGTGCCCTTAAAGCTGGTTTCTACGCCGAAGGCTTCATTGGTGGTGCCAAAGCCACGGCACCAACCACTAGCGGACGAGGAGCGTCGAGAGGTCATCATCGACGCCAACACAGGCAAGCTCTCTCTCCTTAAAAGAAAGATCACCCCGGAGCCTGTGCTGGAGCATTTCCACATCCCCCTTAAAAAGAAGTTGGACTCTGCAGGTGCATCTGCCCCTATGGAGCCTGCATCCCCACAAGGTCTGGAGCTCTCACCCACTCACTCTAACACTGGGGAGGGTGATGGAGACGATGAGGATGAGTATACTTATCCAGCATACTCTGACCCGGAGGATGTCAATGAGCCATGGTCTGCCGGGGGCGACCCTGAGGACCCTCAGTCAGGACACGAGCCGCAGCTTTTTGCTGCAAAAACTTCTCCAACAGAGGACTCTGCAGCCTTCAACGCTTTAATTAAAAGAGCTGCAGCCAATCATGATGTCGACCTCCATGCTGACCCAGTGGATGTCGATTTTCTCTTTGACACTTTCTCGGTGGCAGAAAAGACTGTCAAGACATTGCCAATGCTCAAGGGAGTGCTAAAGCATGCGCCGGAGGTTTTCAAGGAGCCCACCCGGGCAAAAGTCATCAATCCTCGAATTGACAAAAAATACAAGGCAGCACCCACTGATCCAAGGTACATCAAGGGACAATTGCCACTGGTCTCTTTGGTTGTCTCAAACGCACGTAAACGTGCCAACTCACAGACCACGGGTGCTGCTCCTCCCCCAGACAAAGAATCAAAGGTCTTTGAAGCTTCAGGGAAACGTATTGCTGCACAGGCAGCTAATATGTGGCGCATATCCAACACGCAGGCGCTACTTGCACGCTACGATAGGGCACACTATGACACCCTAGAAACCCTTCTACAGCACTTACCTGATCAGTACAAGGAGGGAGCTGAAATGTTGATTCAGGAGGGGAAGCTTATCACCAATGCTTCAATTAAATGCGCTCTGGACGTGGCTGATACCGCCTCGAGAGCAATAAACACTAGTGTTCTACTGCGTAGACATGCATGGCTTAGAATATCAGGCTTTAAACCAGACATTCAGACTACCATCCTAAACCAAACAGTTAATCCAGACCACCTGTTTGGCCCAGAAGTGGATGCCACCCTTGAAAAAATGAAAAAAGACACTGGCACTGCTAAATCTATGGGTGCCCTACAGTCCCAGCAGTTTCGGGGTGGTTCCTTTCGCCGCTCCAATAACAGAGGCACCTCAAGGGGTCAAGCGTCACAATCCACGCAATTCTATAAAAGTAACACCCAGTCCTCATATACCAGCAAGGGTAGAGGTGGTTACCGGGGCAACAACGTCAAAGGCAGAGGACGTGGAAATAATAGCTCCAGGTCCTCCACTGCCAGCAAACAGTGACGCCTTGTCACTGCCCCCCGACCACACAACACCAGTCGGGGGAGACTCCAGCAGTTCCTGCCCGCGTGGAAGTCCATCACCACGGACAGGTGGGTCAAATCTCTTATCCAATACGGTTATTGTCTGGAACTCACTTCCACTCCACCAAACATACCTCCAAGAAACCGTCCTATGTCCGGCGAGCACTTGCACTTGTTGCAGCAAGAAGTCCAAGTCATGCTGCAAAAAGGGGCAATAGAGCTCGTTCCACTGCAGGAAAGGGGAACAGGGGTTTACTCTCTGTACTTTCTAATTCCAAAAAAGGACGGATCCCTCAGGCCCATCCTAGACCTCAGACCCCTCAACTGGTACATTCTGTCAGAACACTTCCATATGCTCACGTTGCAGCAGGTTCTCCCACTGCTTCGGCAAGGGGACTTCCTGGCTACTCTAGATCTCAAGGATGCATACTTTCACATTCCCCTGCATCCTTCCCACAGGAAATATCTAAGGTCCACCATTCAAAACCAGCACTACCAGTTCAAGGTTCTGCCTTTTGGGGTCACCACAGCTCCCAGGGTATTCACGAAGTGCCTGGCGACGGTGGCGGCGCATCTAAGACGTCAGAACATCCACGTCTACCCCTATCTGGACGACTGGCTCATTCAGGCAAAGTCGGAACAGCAGTGCGCCGACCACGTGTCCCACACCATTCACCTCCTGCACGATCTGGGGTTCTCACTGAATTACCCAAAATCCCATCTCCAGCCCGCCCACATACGGCAGTATCTGGGTGCGACAATCAACACTCTGGCGGCCACTGCGCAGCCAAATTCAGTGAGAGTCGCCAGTATTCAGTCGCTGATCCAAAGATTCAGACCTCAACACTCGCTTCCAGCGAAAGTGTTCATGCAGTTGATAGGCATGATGGCCTCCTGCATCTCCATTGTCCCGCACGCGAGACTACATATGCGTCCGCTTCAGTAGTGCTTGGCACGTCAGTGGACTCAGGCTCACGGGCAACTAACAGACCTAGTGTTGGTGAGCGGTCGGGCATACAACTCTCTGCATTGGTGGAATCCACAAAACCTTTGCAAGGGCCGACCGTTCCAGGAGCCTGTGCCACAGATTATCCTGACGACGGACGCCTCTCTCCAGGGATGGGGAGCGCATGTACTCCAATACACAGTGCAGGGACTATGGACACTACAGCAAAGGAAGATGCACATCAATATACTGGAACTGATGGCAATCTTCATTGGCTTAAAGGCATTCAAAGTACATCTGTGCAACAAGGTCGTGTTGATCCGGACGGACAACATGACGGCCATGTACTACATTCAGAAACAGGGGGGCACACACTCTCCGCAGCTGTCTCATCTGGCTCAGAGCATGTGGAAGTGGGCCATTCAGAGGAACATTTTCCTGATGGCGGAACATCTCCCAGGCAAGGACAATCAGATGGCGGACCTGCTCAGCAGGCACAGCCACCAAATGCACGAGTGGGAGATACACCCATCAGTACTCCAACCGTACTTCCAAAGGTGGAGTCATCCAGAGATAGACCTGTTCGCCACAAGGGAGAACGCAAAATGCCAAAGCTTCGCCGCCAGGTTCCCACACCCGCAATCGCAGGGCAATGCGATATGGATGAACTGGTCAGGCAGATTTGCGTACGCTTTTCCCCCAGCACCTCTGATACCGCTGGTGGCACGCAAGCTCAGGCAGCACTCGATGACTCTCATCCTGGTTGCTCCAACGTGGGCTCGCCAACCATGGTACACCACGTTTCTGGAACTTTCCGTGGTACCGCATCAAAGGCTTCATCTCACACCCAGCCTTCTGACGCAGAGCCATGGCGACATTCAGCACCCAGATCCGCAACAGCTCAACCTGGCGATCTGGCTCCTGAGGTCCTAGAGTTTGGCTACCTCAATCTTCCTCCAGATTGCATGGACATCATTCGGGAGGCAAGAAAGCCCACTACTAGAGCATGTTATGCGTCTAAATGGAAGCGGTTTGTCATTTATGGTGAAAACCACAACATTAACCCACTAGATGCTTCCATTCAGAACATCATCTGTTACCTGTTCCATCTGTACCAGTGCAATTTGGCATATACTTTCATCCGCATTCACCTGTCTGCGATGGCCGCATACCTCCAGAATAGACAACACCTTTCACTTTTCAAAGTGCCTGCTATCAAAGCTTTTCTGGAAGGACTCAAAAGGGTCATTCCACCACGGACACCACCAGCTCCAGAATGGAACCTCAATGTGGTTCTTACAAGGCTGATGGGTCCTCCTTTTGAGCCACTACACTCTTGCGAGCTTCAGTTCTTGACTTGGAAGGTGGCTTTCTTAGTAGCAATTACATCGCTACGGAGGGTTAGTGAGTTGCAGGCCCTCACCATCCAAGAGCCTTTTTTCCAAGTTCATGCTAACAGGGTAGTGCTCCGCACTAACCCTAAATTTCTACCCAAGGTTGTGTCTCAGTTCCACATAAACCAAACAATCGAGTTGCCGGTGTTTTTTCAAAATCCTAAGTCGCTGGCGGAGCGGATGCTCCACACCCTTGACGTTAAAAGGGCCCTAATGTATTACATTGACAGGACCAAGGATTTTAGAAAGACTAAGCAACTTTTCGTTGCCTTTGCATCACACCACAAAGGTAACGCTATTTCCAAGGCTGGTATTGCTAGGTGGATCGTGAAATGTATTCAGATCTGTTATGCAAAAGCGAAACGCACTCTTACAATTCCACCAAGAGCCCACTCCACCAGAAAGTTGGGGGCCTCTTTGGCCTTCCTTGGAAGCATTCCCTTAGAGGATATATGTAGAGCAGCCACATGGTCTACCACACATACATTTACTAAACATTACTGTGTAGACGTGCTCTCTAAACAGCAGGCAGCTGTAGGTCAGGCTGTTCTCAGGACACTTTTCCAAACTGCTGCAGCTGGCACGGGCGGCCGCCAATAATGTAGGGACTGCTATGTATTCTATGCACAGATATGAATTCAGCAGCCCACATGCCTCGAACTGCAAATGCTACTTACCAGTATGCATCTGTTCTTGGCATGTAGGGCTGCTGACATTCAATCGCCCGCCCTCCGGGGAGGCGCCTGTAGCAGCTGCAGTATTCATATATATGCTCATAGCATGGTCATCACTCACATAGTTCACTCCATCTCGGGCACAATGGCTAAAAACAATCTGGGGATGGAGTCGATGCCCATGCGCACTGTAGTCCAGGGGAGGAGCCACCTATCTCGTGATACTTCGAAGGCTCTTCCAGGACAACAATGTGCAATCATCCGGACCCAACACTAGGCGGCGATCTATGCACAGATATGAATGTCAGCAGCTCTACATGCCAAGAACAGATGCATACTGGTAAGTAGCATTTGCAATACATTTTTCATTACCCATTTTTACTTAACAAAGTCTACACAGCCTGTGTCCAAGGGAACAGTGACATAAGTTCTCGTGATTTCGTACGGTTTGAAAGTGCTTAAAGAGATATTGTGTATACATTTATGACCGGAATTGAGAACTCACAATTGTAGATGTCTTCAATTGAGAATTGACCGCATAAGCTTGAAAGTATCCAGGTACTGCAGGTTTAGTGCTTAGCAGCAGCATCTCTGCCTCGTTACATTTGGGCCTCGATGGATTTTCTTAATAATGATTTAAACTTGGTCAGCATCATCCAAGAATTGAAGAAAGGTCATGGGTGCAGCTGGCTAGAAAAAAAACAAATTGGCAAATTCGGCATAACTGAATATATGTAAATGTAATGTAAACGTAATTACTATACATGCCACATGATGCCCTCTGTTGGTTACATTTCCTCTGCACAAGAATTAAATTAACTCTGGGCAAGTTTTGGTTCGATTTGGAGAACCTTACATGATTTTAATGGGATTTGGTACTCCATGAAGTCTGGGCTACCCCAACAGGAAAAATGAGGAAGACTCCGACCCTTTCTAGTTTGACATAGGAAATACTCTGATTAAGAACCGTAATGCATGCAACTCAAGGACTCATCCACAATTAGAGATCTGCTACCTCCCCACCTCTCTTTTTTTCTTTTTCTAAAGATACTAGTTTTAAACCTGAATCCAACATGAATATATACCTCAGGAGAAAACTATCACCAGCTAAAAATCCTCCACTATGAAACTTTCTATTTTTAGGCATGAAGGGCTAAGGAGAAAGATTGGTTTAAACTGCCTCTGTTTATGGGTCTTTAAGAGTGATGCCAAATGCTTTAAGGATGGCTTTCTTACATTAAGCATATTTGTCTTCTCAAGTAGACATCTTAGAGAGCTGGGTTCTGCTGTCTAGTCTCCAAAAATAAGCAAAAACATGAGATCGGAGTAAAGAGGTGCTCAGTCTGCTTACTCATGCACATGTGGGGATGTGATAAAGCCAGGCCAAGTCTGATTTTGCCTTCTACTTCAACTGACTTAAAATAAAACTTCAAGGTCTGAAGTAGAGCGTGCGGTTAATGTATTGATCAGTCTAGTAGACTGGCTTGAAATGAATGACGCACATCTGATCACTGCCCAGTAGTGGATAGCTTATCAGCATTTCATAGCTGGCATCCAATTTCAGGGGTAGACTGACCTTGTCACAACTCCAACAGGTTAGAAACTTGGGTTTCAAAGTATACTCCACAGGTGTAACACAGCACCGTAAGCCTGATTATACTTAAGCTTTTAAGGAAAATCATCTCTTATATTACTTTTGAGGCACGCATGAAAATCATCTCTTATATTACTTTTGAGGCACGCATCGCAATTACATAGTTCACTATTACCTCCCACCTTTGTGAGTTTAATTTCTTCGATTGCCTTAATTGCCAATCTCTGTTTTATGAAAGTTATCTGAACAAGCTCACTTGGTTCTGATGTAGGTTTGGTTGTAATTTTTCCTTTCTGTGGGGACATAGAGGCAAAGAACGGTTTACTTCCTCATATGGGAAACATCCCCACTTGCATCTGAGGTGAACACTTCCTGTCCCACTTGCTGTTTATTTGATCCTGTAGCTTTATGTGAAAAAGTACCAGGAACGGATCTGAACTGGTGGGTATAGTTTTCCAAGTCGGATACAATAGACCATACAATATTAGCTAAACTCTTAACTAAGTGGACCTGCTTTCTCAGCATCAGTCCAGGTCTCTCAAGGATTTTTTATTTGTTTGTTACATTTTGATTCAATATCTGTGTGGAGCAGTACATCCATTTAGTGCTCGCTTTGGCCTTTCAAGCTCTAAGAGCTCACAGTTTGTAATCTATTAAGCCCATGTGTTTACGATATCCCCTTTTTCAGGTTCGATTTCTCAGCCACTTTTACTTTATTTCTCAAGTTCCTGTCTAGCTGTCATAAAAAGCAGAAGGCCAATATTTTTACACTGAGTACCCAGACTTAATTTGTAGTGTATTGGGCAAAAACCTTAGGCCATACAAGCCCTGAACAGATAGGCAGTTCACTATGAATGTCCCTGTTTCTCTAAATCCACCTTGAACTATGGAGCACTACTGTGGAGGACTTGGAAGTCAGTAATTTTATTTTCAGCCCTTTTAGCTAATATTTATTTTTTATAACCTATGATTCAGGTCATGTTCTCACCTTTCTGCATTGCAATATTTGAAATAGAGAAATTATTTGAAACTTTTTTTATTGTGGAAAATACATGGATCACTTTGTTACATAGCATCAACCATTTCTTGCCGACGTTCCCTCTGCCAAGTTTTGTTGAGCTTAATCTCTTCTCTCTTCACAGATTCTTCCTTTGCCTCTTTGCTGGGACTTCTGGTGTTTTACCAAAGGTGCGATTGATTCTGCGATTTAAAACGTGTGATTTTCTTTGGGAACTAGTGTGTTGGTTGTGTGATGAGTAAAATCATTTTAAATATGTTTCTTTTCTCTTTCAGGGCTTAGGTGCAGAGTGCAGTGAAAAGCAAGATTCATCTCATGCTACATTTACCAATCAAAGGTATTCAATCTGCGCTGGACTGTGGCTCAAAAAGAGATTTTTAGTGGTCTGTAGGATTTTTCTCATAGCCACAATGGCCAATTTAGGGCTTAAGTTTAGGAAGTGTGGTATTTTACTTCTACAGGTTAACTGCAACTTTTACAGCTTGCGGTCTTTGTGTGTGTGTGTTTTTTCCCCCTCTTATAGATTTACCGTACCACCTCTCCAAACCCCTCACCCGTGGTCCATAAACGTGACCCACTTTGGCCTTTTGTGAACTCTCACCAGGCCCCTTTCTCACATCTTATGGCCTAATGTGGTACCTCCACAAACACCCTTTCTGTCATGCTGTTAGTTCCTATGTTCACCATAGAAAACAGTCTCCCACATCTCGTTGGTTATTAAGACTGTGACATAATATTCTCTGGCAACTCTTCTCGACCTAGAGCAGCTCTTCTAAATGTGGTCAGTCATGACTGTTTCGACACAGTGCCCCTTCTGCCTCTTCATATGAGCTATCCTCTGTGCACTGGGTGCCTCCTTGCTACTTCCTGTCGTTGTATATGGCTTATGCACATTGTCCCTCTTTAGCCACTTCTAGTGTATTCTGCTAGTTGCTACAGACACTGCAGTTTCCTTTGGTTGGCTTCTGTTGTCTGTTTCCTGTATTTCACTCCTCCTTTTTGTCATGTCATATACGGATTAAACATAGATTCCTTTGTATTGCCGCTTGTGGTCTGTCCCATGAGTGACTACATAAGATCCAAACTGCATGCTTTGTGAGCTATCGCCTGTTCTTAGAATTATGTTGTACCAATGCTTGTAGTGTAGCTTGCCCCTCTCACAACAGACCTCCACTATACCTTGACTAAGAGCCCCTCTTCTCCCTAGTAGCCTGCTAGACAAGGTACACCGCTTTCTTGTTATCTGTACAAGGAGGACCCCCCTACTTCTTTAGCCCCCCCTTCTCTGTCTTGCTTGCAGTGTCTTCTTGTAGTTCTGTAGAATTCATTTTACTTGCTCATACCTTTCCTAATTTTCCCTTTGTTTAGGTGTCTTTAGATGTAGAGAGCACCAGTGTATCTTTTTTTAATGTCTCTTCCCTTATGGCTATCCTGGTTGACCGTGTTCCCTTATAGCCCAGGGAAGAGAAAGAGTAACAGAGGACGATTGTCCTGGATACCACAAGCTATTGGTTTCCTTGTTTTCCTGCCTCTGACATTTCAATGGATGAAGGGGACTCGGGGGACCTTCTAAGTCAAAATGGATATTAGTTTTTCTAACTGTTCCATTCCTTGTCCCTCATTATACCTAATGTGCCACATTAAACCATTCATTAATTTTTCCCCCTGCATTCCTTTCGCTGCTAAAAGTGCCTTTCCTCTCTTTCTACTGCATGAAATGTACCTTTCTATACATAGACATTCTTCTCTTTGTCCTCGATGTGCCTTCCTCCCCATTAACACCTCTGGCTTTTCCTTAATAGTTATGCTTTCTTCCCTCTCTTTAATCTTGACATTCACCCGTTTGTTTTTTGGTCATTCTTCAACTGCACCACCCACATGTCCTTCAATGACTACTGGAGTCAGTGCATGAGCATTTAAGATGACTGACTTGTTTTCTCTCTGGCTATACAGGATTCGCTTCCGAGATGCAAAGGGGAAATCGGCGAAGAAGAGCAAAGACTGGATCCTGGAAAAGAAAGAACGGCGCAGGCGACAGGGAAAGTAAGTGCCTACTCTGTGCATGTACAGAACTGTTTTTTGTTTTATTTAATTCACATAATTTATGCTATCTCCTTTCTGTGTTAAATATTCTTGAATTTTGAAATGTACAAAGAATATGGTACAATGTCATTAAAGTGAATTTAGAATAAAGTGACTAAACATTGCAATCCTTTTTGAGTGGTCTTGCCATGTATTATCACATAGGGGACACATTGGAATTGGGGACAAAGTGGAGTCTGACGCAATCCTCATAACTAGATGATCTGTTTCCTAATATCGGTTCCAGAGAAGAAGGGCGGCAGAGCATTGAGACTTACTTGGAGCTGCTCTACTCATAGGATGTTTTACAGTCCATCATCTATGTATTGGAACAGTTTTTGACAGCACTCGCCATTCAAGTACAGACACTTAAATCTGGCATTATAAAGCGATATTGCTTTTGCCATATATTGTGCCTCAAACACGTTGTTATTGCAGATCTGGCAGGGTGTTGCTAAAGAAGGCCTCTTGGATTACACATTGCGCTGAGCTGCTAGATCCCCTGCTCCTGCAATGAAACCCTGCTACACCTCATAAAATCCTATGCAACACACAGTTATTCACACTCTCCTGGATCCTGCAGATTCTTGTTATGTGAGGAGGAATGACCTGCAAAATAACATTGTTGCTGCACTTTACAACGCTGTGCTTCCAGTGCGGCTCTTAGGGTAAAATCACGACTGGGCACTACTGAGCTGTAGTGGACCAGGTATGCCTGACCGTAGAACCTAGAGCTGCCAATGAAGTAGTCAACAGAGATATCAAGCGTAGCCATAGAGGAGCAGTGGCTAACAGATGGCATTACAGAACTTGATGAGGAGGACCACTGGGGGTTACAGGAAGGCAGTGAGAAGAAAAGAGACAGTTCATCTCCTCACATCTACTACAGAGAGGATTAGACAATCAATGATGCAACACAGGGTTGTTAACGGAGGAGCATCTGCTACTTGGCAGTCCGTGTGAAGTAGAGAGACACTGCATCTTTTCACAATAACTACAGAGGGGTCAAGTGATACTGAATGAACCTCACTCTGGAGATGCTGACTGGTGCAGAGCAGCACGTAAGCTGGGGTCGGAGTATGGGCTGAGGAGCAGCAGGCTAGGCAATGCAGAGAGACTTGGTTGATAGTTGAATGTTGGGCTCAGCTGCTTTGTTGGAGGGGAGGCACTGTGTACATAGACATGACTTGCTGTGAAGGTTAGCTGTAAGTGTGGTTAAATCCAGTTCTCCTTTGGATATCAGTCCTCTGAGGATTTTGGATGCTCTCTCCAATCAGCCTGCTATCTGTCCCTTATTTAATCTATTGGTTAACACAGGAAAAATTCCAGCAACTTAGAAGGTGGCACAGGTCATGCCAATTCCCCCCACCCCCACCCCCCCCAAAAGGCAATTTGCCCTATCCAACCTTTCCAACTACAGTCTAGTCTTGTTGCTAACCTCTGTTGAGCTAGCACTTGGAAAGGATACTAAATAAACAACTCAGAGTTCCTAGAGGTCAACAAGATCCTGGACCCATCTCATTCTGGGTTCAGACCATCACACTGTAATGAGACCGCTCTAATAGCGGTCAATAACCCTATCAGATGCTTAGTAGACACTAACGTACCATCCATACTGATGCTGCTAGACTTGTCCGTAGCATTTGATACTGTTTTATTCTAGGTCACTCAGCCTACTGCAGGAGATTAGTGTATACAGGACTGCTCTACACTGGCTCTGCATTTTTCTGTCCAGTAGAACCCAAACAATAACTTTGGATTAATTCAAGTCTCGCACTTTGTGGTTGGACAAGGGGGTACCCCAGGGCTCTTGCTTAGCCCATCAATGTTTAACATATAAGTTGCACCTCTCGCCAAGACCACCAAAGCATTTGGCTTTGAAATTATATTGTATGCGGACGATACACAGCTTTTAATCTCTGTTGATAAAGAGCTGACGAAAGCAAAAGACAACTTCTCTGCTGAAATGACAGCAATTGCTGCCTTGATCACGGAGAATTGTCTCGAGCTGAACACCTTTAAAACTGAGATTTTACTGTATGGCAAATCTCAACAGTTATGAACCTCCGAACATGAGGAGGACAATATTGCCCTTACCCACAGAAGTACACCCTAAGCAACGTACATCCTTCTCTTCCACCCCTAAGAGAGCCAATATTTGCTTGTGTGCCTACTCCTTCGCCTGAAAGCAGACCACCCCAGACAGTGTACACATCCCCAAGTGTCTGTATGGTTTTCTTACCATGTCCCACCTCTGTACCTAGTTGATCTATCATTCCATACATGCATGGTTTCCTGCCACCTCCCACTCACCTTCAAACAGTCCCAAATCTGTCATATATCTCAGAATAGTATAAGGCCACCCTGCCCTCCCCATACCCTAATGTAATGCCATAAACCAAAAAATACTACTGTCCAAAACCTAGACTCGTCCGATATCCTGCAGCAACCACACTCTCATGCTTGGCATTCTGCTATACCTACAACACTACTGTCCCATAGCTGGCATCTTGTAAACCATCACCCCACCCCGAAATCACAAAAGCCCTAAATCTGGAGGCCAAATTTCTGCTAGATGCCCTGCAAAGGGAGAGCCTGTTAGCAGAATTAAGTGTTATTTTCTTTTGCTATTTGTTTGGTTTAACTTGTTTTTCTGTAGCACTTCTTAACACTGTTTTGCTGTCTTTCAGCACTGCAAATAAGCTAGGTGATTTAGTCACACTGGAAGTCTGGGCTGCTCTTCCTGGGATTTAAACTTGTGAACTTCAGATAATTTACAATCTAGCATTGTTTGGGCTACAGCGAAGGGTTTTCTGAAGTAGCGGTAAAACGGGAGCAATTTCAGGGTGTTTGATTGGGAACACCTGCAGTTCTCCAGGGAACTGCTCAGAAAGAGACCTCGAGGTGCAAGGATCCCATATTTTCCAAAATCAAATCTTGTACATCCAAAATTTCCGAGCAAATTTAGGATTTTATTGTAAATTAGCTGTAAAACCAAATGTACATTTTCCGAAGGTGAAAGGCTTTTTACTACCTGAATGTTTGTTTTTTATTGTAGGAATTGCATTTTTGGTTGATAATACACTTAAACTAAATTGCGGTACACAAAATGAATTGCACATAATTCTCAATAAGTACATGTTTAAAAACTGGTGCATAAATAGTTTTTCCACTTTGTGCCAAATTCTGGGGTCTTCGGTATCTCAGAGATGGAGGCCACTTTGGTGATTAGTAAAGGAAAAGACTCTGGGCCTTCTTTAAAAAATTCTGAAGTTCTAATAGCATTCCAGAGTTCCTATTCATGCCCCCAAACAAAGACTTGTTCATGTTCCTGCGTATTTGTATAGTGTAGTATTACCCAATTACCTGGCTCATTGTGCAGTCTACAGTTGTGATTTGTCCACTAGAGGTTCTCCACTAAGGGATTTTGTTTCTGCGACACATTGGCATGAGTGGCTTCCTTGGAAAGTGGGTTAGCCTTACAGAGGGGTTTCATAAAGATGGCAGAGGTAGTGCAGTGGAAGCAACCCCCGTGAATGTCAAGTGTTTCAGGACGGTGTTTCGCAGAGGGCGCTCTGGTGTTTAGGCCCTCCTCCTAACACGTCAGCTATAACAGTATTGTTGCACAAAAACAATGGGCCTTAGCCATCCCCAATTACATAACTACCCTTTCTAACACAATGTTTGTGGATTTTCTGTTACACATCTGTGGTGTATTATTTGTGATCTGAGTTCTGAAGGAAACATGCCTCCTTGTTTCTCTGTTTTCTTGCAGTAGGAACTTGTCTGTCCTGATCTTTTACTTTTTTTGTTGTGAACGCCACTTCCCCCTGTTGTCTGATGCTTCCCTACTCAAGGTTGTAAGAGTCCTCCGCACTACACATTCCTGTACTCATGTCTCCCCTCCTTTGTTTTCCTTGTTCTATCAATCACCTCTGAAGTGCTATTTTTCCACCAGTCATCTCAGAGGTTCTTTTCCCGAGCCCTTCTGTTCTGTAATTTCCTGTGTGAGACCAGTAAACACATAATAAGGTTTCACAGACCAAGGCACATCTCGGCAGCCTAATGCAGAATGGCTCTGCATCAGGTGAGTTTGAGCTGTCTGAGACAGCTGATGGATAGCTCTGCTTTCTGCACTAAGTGGTATATTTGCCAACATGTCAAGGGATTGATCTGCCAAAAGTGAGGGGGCTGCTCAGCTGTCTTTTGAAAGTCAAGGATAGCTGTGATTAGAATGTTCAGTGAGACTGTGACCGGTGAAAAACTGATGTCTGTACTGATAGAGTTATCCTTTGCTCCACCTATTACTCAATCGGTGGCAGCTGTATATGTGGT
This sequence comes from Lissotriton vulgaris, assembly GCF_964263255.1. NCBI lineage: Eukaryota > Metazoa > Chordata > Amphibia > Caudata > Salamandridae > Lissotriton > Lissotriton vulgaris. The sequence goes on along the minus strand of NC_141687.1, from coordinate 179,317,584 downwards.
TTTTTGCAACCGGCTCTGGACAAGTGGCAGTCTGTTCCTTGCCTTGGTGCAGTTGTGCTCTCAGAAGTCTTTGGTGGACTTTAAAGACAGCTGCACCTTTTCATGAATTAGTGTAGTTATCTCCCAGTCCAGGCTGGCCTCTTTATATGTAGATCCAATAGTTGCATGCAGAGTTGAAAGGCATGTGGGTTAAAGGAGCACTATCCACTCATTTGCCTAGAGTTTGGACATTTTAAAGAAGAGGGCCACCATGGTTTGACACATGATGGAATATCTTTGAATTGAATTGTTAGCCAGGCTGCATGCTGCACCCACCGATCCTAGAGCAATAGAGTCTAGGTACACAAGCCTAGATCTTAGGTTGCTGATATGACTTCTTTAAAGAGTCAGTAGTTGTCTATGCCTAAATAGAGTTGTGCACGCAATGGAACAGATTAGGGACGTGATAGAAGGTGCATTATTTATTCTTAGATAACTCACGAAAAGAGATACCAAACGTAGCAGGTGTCTACCAGTCACCAGTACGTGGATCACAACCCCATCCCGGCAAACAGTCATACATGCACAGATAACTTATGTGTCTGGCTTTTATCCACTTGCCAATAATCTCCAAAACATCAGTCTTTTGAGCCTGTGTTCTGATCCAGTTGAAGAGATATGAGTGGAAGGTTAGGCTGCCCAGGGTGACCAGGAATAGGAAGGGGATGTTTTTTTATGAAGAAAGAAGTGCAAGAGTAAATTGTTCAGGCTGATATGATTTGTATGGAGCTATGTCTTATCCTCTCAGTTGGGTATAACTGACAGTTCGAGGCATGTGGGCTGCTGAATTCATATCTGTGCATAGATCGCCGCCTAGTGTTGGGTCCGGATGATTGCACATTGTTGTCCTAGAAGAGTCTTCGAAGTATCACGAGATAGGTGGCTCCTCCCCTGGACTACAGTGCGCATGGGCATCGACTCCATCCCCAGATTGTTTTTTTCCGCCATTGGGTTCGGATGTCTTTGGTTCCCTCTTGTCGGAATCGATAAAGAAGGAACATTAAACTTTCATTGAGACCAAAAGGTCTTTAGTCTTACGTCGGTATTGTCTTGCGTTCGGCTTAACAACTTTTCCTCGGCTCCAAGACGAGCTCTGTACTTCCGCGTGCTTTCGGCGCGGAGGGCCTTGTCGACGCTCCAGACTCATCGACCATCCATCAGGGACCCAAGTCCATTCAAAAGATGTCCGGTGTGTAACTCGAAGTACCCACACATCGACGTCCACCCGGTGTGCAACAAGTGCCTGTCGCCGGACCACGATGAGGCCAAGTGGATTCCGGTCCAAGAAGACACTCAAGCTCCGTCGAGCTGCGCGCCTGGAGGCCCAGCAATCTGCACCGGCGCCTATGGACATTTTCGATGCTGGGGAGGTCGAGGATGAAGATATCCAGGACGTCTCAGAATCTAACCCCACGTCGGATGTCGAGGAAGACTACGACGCTGAGGCCGAAGCTTTCGAAAGCGAAGAAGTCGTCGAGGAGGTAGGAGACGACGACGGGGCCCTAGGGGCCATGGAGGATTGCTCAGACGAGGAGCTTCCTCAGACTGACACTGGGGCCGTGCCAATCGATAAGGCCCAGGTCGAGGGATCGCCTTCGGGCCTTACCCAAGACCTTGATGTGAGTTCCTCGGCCCCGCCTGCAGGCCCGGCCACGAACATTGGTACCGAGTCACTCCCGGTGAAACTGAAACCGAAAGTGAAATCTACGGTCTCGACGCCAGATACTGCGCAGGGGCAGATATCGAAACCGAAAGTGCGCATCGCATTCGTCGGATCAAAGACTTCGGAGGCCTCGGCGCCGGAGAAACCTAAGATGGCCGGCGTGCCGAAGGGCCAAGTCAAGATGGCCGAGCCGAAGGCTACTGCGTCGAAGACTAAGGTGAAGGGGTTGGACCCAGTCGCATCGGCGCCGAAGACGATCGACGCCGTCAAGGGTCGGGTCGACCACAAGAAGGCTGTCGACGACCCCAAAGAGTCTATTGCAGACCCGAAGAAGCGGCCCGATGACCCGAAGGTCCTCTCTACCCCGCTTCCACACGACAGGGCCGAGGGGGCTGCGCCGAGTGTGTCGACTCCGAAAGTGGCCTTGAAGGACTCCACTCCGAAACCGTCCTCAAAGGACTCCGTCGAACCGGCACGTCCATCTGCCGCGTTCACGAAGAAGGTCACAGAGTCCCTGCAGCGCATAAGGGACGGCACCGCGGCGGTCGAGCCGAAGGACCTGGAGAAACCGGCAAAGGCGTCCACGCCGATCCTCTTTACCTTGCCGCCTAAGACGGCTCCGAAGGCTTTCGCTGCTAAACCGGGGGCCGGCGTGCCCGAGAAGGTATCTTCGACGCCGAAGGCATCGCTGGTGGTCCATGGCCCGCGGCCTCGACAACTTTCAGAGGAGGAGCGTCAAGAACATTTCATAGGCGCCGAAACGGGCAGGCTTTCCCTTCTGAAGAGGAAAATCACCCCAGAACCCCATTTGGAGTCTTACAAAATCCCCCTAAAGAGGAAAATGGACTCTGCTGGTACCCCAGCCTTGGTGGAACACATTTCACCACAAGCTCACGAGGTCTCGCCCACTTACTCCGACGTGGACACTGGTGAGGGCGATGACGAGGATGAATATAGCTATCCAGTCTACACAGACCCAGAGGATGTAACAGAGCCCTGGTCTGCCGGTGGTGAGCCTGGGGATCCACATTCGGGACAAGACCCTCAGCTCTTCTCTGCTAAAACTTCTCCTACTGAAGACTCTGCTGCTTTCAATGCCCTCATTGAGCGGGCAGCAGCCAATCACAATGTCCAGCTGCATGCTGACCCTGTGGACGTAGATTTCCTCTTTGACACCTTTTCTGTGTCTGAAAAGACTGTGAAAACTCTGCCAATGCTGAAAGGCGTTTTGAAGCATGCTGCTGAGGTCTTCAAAGAACCCACCAGGGCTAGAGTCATCAACCCGAGGATTGACAAAAAGTACAAAGCGGCGCCTACTGATCCAACTTACATTAAAGGACAGTTGCCTCTGGACTCCCTGGTCGTCTCGAATGCCCGGAAGAGGGCCAACTCTCAGACTAGGGGTGATGCTCCTCCCCCAGACAAAGAGTCCAAGGTCTTTAAGGCTTCAGGGAAGAGGGTAGCAGCGCAGGCAGCTAACATATGGCGCATCTCAAACAAACAAGCGCTCCTGGCGCGTTATGACAGGGCGCACTACGAAATACCCTAGAGACCCTTTTGCAAAACCTGCCTGATCAATATAAGGAAGGGGCTGAGATGCTAATCCAGGAGGGGAAGCTGATCTCCAACGCTTCCATAAAGTGCGCTCTGGACGCGGCTGACACCGCTGCACGCGCCATTAACACCAGTGTTATGCTTCGGAGACATGCCTGGCTGAGAATATCTGGTTTCAAGCCAGACATCCAGACCACCATCTTGAACCAAACAGTCAACCCAGATCACCTGTTTGGCCCGGAGGTTGACACCACCCTAGAAAAAATGAAAAAGGACACTGACACTGCAAAATCCATGGGTGCCTTGCAGTCCCAGCAGTTTCGGGGTGGGTCCTTTCGTCGCTCCAATACCAGAGGCACCTCAAGGGGTTAGCTTTCGCAGTCCGCGCAGTTCTACAAGGGCAACACCCAGACTACTTATGCCAACAAGAGTCGGGGTGGATACCGCGGCAACAGCGCCAAAGGCAGGGGACGTGGCAACAACAGCTCCAGGTCCTCTACCGCCAACAAACAGGGACGCATTGTCACTGCCCCCCGACCACACAACACCAGTCGGGGGGAGACTCCAGCAGTTCCTGCCCGTGTGTAAGTCCATCACCACGGACAGGTGGGTCAGAAAGCTTATCCAATTTGGTTATTGTCTGGAGTTAACATCCACTCCCCCCAACATACCCCCAAGGCACCGTCCTATGTCGGGCGAGCACTTGCACTTATTGCAGCAGGAGGTCAACGTCATGCTGCAAAACGGGGCAATAGAGCTCGTGCCCATGCAGGAAAGAGGCACAGGAGTCTACTCCCTGTACTTCCTGATTCCAAAGAAGGACGGGTCCCTCAGGCCCCTAAACTTCTACATCCTGTCGGAGCATTTCCACATGCTAACACTGCAGCAAGTGCTCCCGCTGCTCCAACAGGGGGACTTTCTTGCAACTTTAGACCTAAAGGATGCGTACTTTCACATTCCACTACATCCTTCACACAGAAAATACCTCAGGTTCACCATCCAAAACCAGCACTACCAATTCAGGGTTTTGCCTTTTGGGGTCACCACGGCACCCAGGGTGTTTACAAAGTGCCTGGCGACGGTGGCGGCACATCTGAGACGTCAAAACATCCACGTCTACCCCTATCTGGACGACTGGCTCATCCAAGCGAAGTCAGCCCAGCAGTGTGCCGACCACGTGTCCCACACCATTCACCTCCTGCACGATCTGGGATTCTCACTGAATTACCCAAAATCCCACCTCCAGCCCGCCCACATACGGCAGTATCTGGGTGCGACCATAGACACTCTGGCGGCCACAGCACAGCCGAATTCAGTGAGAGTCAGCAGCATTCAATCGCTGATCCAAAAATTCAGACCTCAACACTCGCTTCCAGCGAGAGTGTTCATGCAGTTGATAGGCATGATGGCCTCCTGCATCTCCAATGTCCCGCACGCGAGACTACATATGCGTCCGCTTCAGGAGTGCTTGGCACGTCAGTGGGCTCAGGCTCACAACCAGTTGAAAGACCTAGTGTTGGTGAGCGGTCGGGCATACAACTCTCTGCATTGGTGGAATCCACGAAACCTTTGCAATGGCCGACCGTTCCAGGAGCCTGTACCACAGATTATCCTGACGACGGACGCTTCTCTCCAGGGATGGGGAGCGCATGTACTCCAATACACTGTGCAGGGACTATGGACGCAACAACAAGGTAAGATGCACATCAATGTTCTGGAACTGATGGCAATCTTCATGGCATTGAAAGGATTCAAGGTACATCTGTGCAACAAGGTCGTGTTGATCCGGACGGACAACATGACGGCAATGTACTACATTCAAAAGCAGGGAGGAACACACTCTCCGCAGCTGTCTCATCTGGCTCGGAGCATGTGGAAGTGGGCCATTCAGAGGAACATCTTCCTCATGGCAGAGCATCTCCCGGGCAAGGACAATCAGATGGCGGACCTGCTCAGCAGGCACAGCCACCAGATGCACGAGTGGGAGATACATCCATCAGTACTCCAGCCGTACTTCCAAAGGTGGGGTCATCCAGAGATAGACCTGTTCGCCACAAAGGAGAACGCAAAATGCCAAAGCTTCGCCGCCAGGTTCCCACACCCACAGTCGCAGGGCAATGCGATATGGATGAACTGGTCAGGCAAATTTGCGTACGCTTTTCCCCCAGCGCCTCTGATACTGCTGGTGGCACGCAAGCTCAGGCAGCACTCGATGACTCTCATCCTGGTTGCTCCAACGTGGGCTCGCCAACCATGGTACTCCACGTTTCTAGAACTGTCCGTGGTACCGCATCAGAGGCTACATCTCACACCCAGCCTTCTGACGCAGAGCCATGGCGGCATTCAGCACCCAGATCCGCAAAAGCTCAACCTGGTGATCTGGCTCCTGAAGTCCTAGAGTTTGGCTACCTGCACTTACCTTCCGACTGTATGGACATCATTCGGGAGGCGAGGAAGCCCACCACTAGAGCATGCTATGCGGCAAAATGGAAGCGGTTTGTCATTTATTGTGCAGACCACAACATTAACCCGCTAGATGCTTCTATTCAGAACATCATCTGTTACCTTTTCCATCTGTACAAGTGTAATCTGGCCTATGCTTCCATTCGCATTCATCTGTCTGCAATGGCCGCTAATTTCCAAAATAGGCAGCACCTCTCCCTCTTCAGGGTGCCTGCCATTAAGGCTTTTCTGGAAGGGCTCAAACGAGTCATTCCTCCACGGACTCCACCAGCTCCTGAGTGGAACCTCAATGTGGTCCTTACCAGGCTGATGGGTCCTCCCTTTGAACCACTGCATTCCTGCGAGATTCAGTTCTTGACGTGGAAAGTGGCTTTCCTCATAGCAATTACATCGCTACGGAGGGTTAGTGAATTACAAGCCCTAACTATCCAAGAGCCATTTATTCAAATTCATTCCAACAGGGTAGTGCTTCACACTAACCCTAAATTTCTTCCCAAGGTTGTGTCTCAATTTCATATCAACCAAACAATCGAATTACCTGTTTTCTTTCAAAATCCTGAGGCACTGGCGGAGCGGATGCTCCATACCCTTGACGTAAAAAGGGCCCTAATGTATTACATCGATAGGACCAAGGATTTTAGGAAAACTAAGCAACTCTTTGTCGCCTTTGCACCACACCACAAAGGTAACCCTATTTCCAAGGCTGGTATTGCTAGGTGGATCGTTAAATGTATCCAGATCTGCTATATAAAAGCAAAACGCATTCTTACCATTCCGCCAAGAGCCCACTCCACCAGAAAGTTGGGGGCCTCTATGGCATTCCTTGGAAACATTCCTTTAGAAGACATATGTAGAGCAGCCACATGGTCTGCCACACACACATTTACTAAGCATTACTGTGTTGATGTGCACTCCAAACAGCAGGCAGCTGTAGGGCAGGCTGTTCTCAAAACACTTTTCCAAACTGCTGCAGCTGGCACGGGCAGCCGCCGCTAATGGAGGGACTGCTATGTATTCTATGCACAGATTTGAATTCAGCAGCCCAAATGCCTCGAACCGAATATGCTACTTACCAGTATGCATCTGTTCTTGGCATGTAGGGCTGCTGACATTCATATCGCCCGCCCTCCTCCCCGGCGCCTGTAGCAGCTGCAGTATTCACATATACTCATAGCATGGTCATCATTCACTGAGTTTCACTCCATCTTGGCCACAATGGCTAAAAACAATCTGGGGATGGAGTCGATGCCCATGCGCACTGTAGTCCAGGGGAGGAGCCACCTATCTCGTGATACTTCGAAGACTCTTCCAGGACAACAATGTGCAATCATCCGGACCCAACACTAGGCGGCGATCTATGCACAGATATGAATGTCAGCAGCCCTACATGCCAAGAACAGATGCATACTGGTAAGTAGCATATTTGTTGATGTAGATGTTAGAGGAGAGGCTAGCATAGTACTGAGCTGACAGAATATGGGGTGTACAAGTTTTGGCTACGAGGGAGGGTGAAATGCATAAGAAAAGCGATAGGTAGAGGGATGTTATGCCATATGTTATGCAAAGTTAATAAGAGATCCTATATTATAATAGTAGAGGTAGTGCAGTTTTACAATGTTATAGCATTGGTAGGTATGATGTGGTGTCCTATGTTATTTGAGGGGTTAAAGTGCGTTACTCTGCATTATGTGCATAGTGATACAGCATGGAGTGCTGTGGCATATATCCTGTTTGGTGGGATGTAATTGTATATTGTACAGGGGCTGGTATTGTAAGCTGCTATACTTTGGTATGTGATTGGATGTCATCATGATGTTGCAGGCTATTGTACGGCACAGAGTGGCATTGGTGTGGTGTCTAATGATATGGCAAATGGGAAGGCAGAGAATGCATTGGCTTTGTAAGATCTCTGGATATATGTATACGCACAGGTTCTGCTAATTACTTGACCTCTTGACACTTTGTATAAACAACAGTCTAGAGTTGGGGCGTTTGTTAAAAACTTGCCGTCGACGCAAGCAGTTGCTCAAGAGGGAGGAAAGGGAAAAAAACTAAGGCAAGCGAGTTGTCGACGCAGGAAAGGAAGGTGCCTCCGACAATCCACGCTGAACAAAGCGCGCTTGAGGATGAACGGAAGAAACAAAGGCTCGAGTCTGATATGGCAGCTCATCTCCTGACGAAGGAGTTCAACGAATCCCCGAAGAAGTTTCCCAGTCCATCAAGACCTTCAGGACCCGCAGAGGACGAGCAGGCTGACCTAGAGGTCCCCTCAACCTCAGAACAACATTAGGAAGAACGGAAGGCGTTCTCAGAGTTCAAGGATCACAAGGCTGCAACGCTTGAGGAACACGTACAGATCGACGACACATGGCATGACCACAACGCCAATCTCCCAAGGAGAGCGTGGAGTAGCTACCCATCAAAGCCTTCACCCCTGTACAATACCTAAAGGGCTAGCCAACGCATATGGTGTCCAATTTGAAAAAGAAAAAAGAACACTCTTGCTACCTGCTGGAAACCCTGATGTCCTCCCAGAAAGCAAATCTTTATCTGCCCATGCTCCCCAGCTTCCTTCATCAAGAAACCGAAGCTTTCAGAGATCCAGCCACTGCAAGAGCAATATCCCACTTGTGAACATCGATGGGTGCGAAGGACACAGGCAGCAGACAGATTTGTATGGGCGCCATACTCGGGAGCGACGCCTGGCTAAGGGTCTCCAGCTTCAAACCGGAGTAACAGGCTTCATGACCAATATGCTTTTCACAGATGAGGCCCTTTTCGGGCAAGTAGTGCACGAAGCACTGCACCAATTAAAGAACAATAAAGACCCTGCAAAGGCAGTGGGGCCACTGCAGTTCAAAGAGTCCTTTAGAAAAGGAGGTGCGACTGCCAGAAAACCAACAGACAGGGTGGGGTGGTCTTCTCGATCCCAGTCTTCAGGTAGGTCTTATTAAATGACGAAATCTAAGACATTGAAGCACTTTTCAAGTTTTCCACGCCTGTCTAAGTTATCCCACGTGGCGCTGGAGTATCGCCACTTTAGACTTCACTTCATGTTGGAATCTGTGCTAGGTTCTGCTCCATCCCTCCCAGAGCCAACCAGAGCCAGAGCGACCCCTGCCCAACCCACGTAGTTTTGACGATATGCATCTCATATTTGGGTGGGCCGACCTCTCTGGAGCGCTTTCAGACCCTAAAGGGGCGGGAGTGGCCCTACTTGTTCATTGTCAGCGGATTCGGCCTCCGCGCCAGTCGAGCCCCTTCAATCTGGTGATGAATCTGGAACAGCTCCGCCAGCAAGATGGCAACCTTCCCTGCACCAGCTTCAGTACTGTCCGCCCGATGCCAAGCGGCGGTGCAGGGCCCATTGTTCTACCCAACTCCGACATGTAGCCGGATGTGCATCACCCAACGCAGATTCCGGTGCCGACCAGGACATTGCCCTCAGGGTTTGAACCAGTGCCTTTTTTTTTGACAGGCCTGTAGAGGGTGCCTCCCCCGCGCAGCCGATTCAGGCGCTGAAGCGGGTTGCAGGACAACCGCCGTGACCCCACGGGCACCGCCCACTGACACAGGCCACACCCCCTCCCTCTGACTTAAAAGAATGTGCTGCTTCCGGAAGCGCAGCGGGCGCGCCGGCGGTGCGCCGAAGGCGCGCCAAAGGCAAGCCCGTCTGCGCCCGTCCGCGACCAGACGGGACCAGGGGCCACAACCCCTGCCCCCCACTTCATCCAGGCTAGGCCATACAGCTCGGCGGCCATCCAGAATATAAGGAATATTTCTGCTACACAATGCCCACATTCCTACCTCCCAGCTGAACTCCCCACTCGCTGCCCCGGCTGTAAACACCCTTTCGATACCACGGTGTCGCCAGCCACGACGCAGGAATATCATATGTATGTGCTAAACTGCCGATCCCTTCCGCGGCACAGCACTCAAATTGCTTTATTATTAGAGGAGCACAACCCAGACGCCATCTTCCTGACGGAGACGTGGCTCACGTCTCATTCAGAGCCAGATATAGTCTCAGCCCTACCCCCCGGATTTCAAATCCACAGACTAGACCGGACGAAGGGGAGAGGTGGAGGCCTGGCCATCATCCTAAAAGACAAGTACTGCTGCCGTACGACTATTGAAGCTATTCCCGAGTGCGAGAGTCTAGCATTCAGCATAGACTTCTCTGCGAACAGCTCCTTCTCTGGCACCCTGATATACCGCCCCCCAGAACCAGCTAAGCTGTTTCACAGATCTCTCCCAGATATTATAGCCAACCGAATTCTCACCTCTGCCAACTACACGGTTCTAGGAGATCTTAACCTCCATTTCAACTCCCCCACAGATCTCACCGCCAGGGAACTAATAGATGACCTTGCAGCCCTACAGTTGACCCAGCTGGTTACAGCCCCCACCCATGAAAAGGGTAACCTCCTTGACCCGATATTCAGTAACTGCACTGAGTTAATGGTGGGGCAACCCACCTGTCTTCCATGGTCGGACCACTTTCTAGTCCCACTTACCTGGCTTTCCGGCAAGTCCCCCTTACCCACTCCCCAACCCGTAACCAAGCGAAACTGGAAAAAACTTCCTATAGAGCCTTGGATAACAGATCTAGAACGCTCTCGCCCACCATCCTGTACAGACCCCAACCAAGCAAACAAAAACTACGAGGGTTGGATCAGGGAATCACTGGACACGATCCTCCCTCTACGGAAATCTATACCTAAGAGGCTGTACAAATCCGCACCCTGGTTCTCAGACACCTTGAGAGACCAAAAACGCCTCTGCAGGAAAAAAGAGAGAGCTTGGCGACTTGATTCTCTCCCTGAAAAAAAAATCCCAATATAAAGAAGCAATCAAGGCCTATAGAAATGGTGTTAGGGCGGCCCAGGCCTCCTATTTTGCAGACAAAATTATGGCAGCCAATTCAAAACCTAAGGAAATTTTCCACCTAGTAAAAAAAATGTATCAAAGTGAACACTGCCCCCCCCCTAACAAAAACGCTAGAACAATGTAACGAACTAGCAGACTTTTTTCACAACAAAGTCACTCAGATATACTCCTCCTTCCCGACAGCAGCCAACAACTTAGGCACACCCAATCATACTCTTCCGACCCCCCCCCCCTTCCCCAGACCAGCCAATTTTGGAACGTTTCCCCCCACTAGACCTGGACACCCTTCACCAACTGGCACGTCAAGTTAAATCCGGCTCCCCCCGTGACCCTGCCCCACCGGAGATACTGCTACAGGCAAGCCAAGTCACCCTCCCCGTGGTGCTGGATCTACTTAACTCCTCCATCTCCTCCTGCACAGTACCCACTGGATGGAAGAGAGCTATGGTTCGGGCACACTCAACCCAGAAGACCACTCCAGCTACCGCCCAATCTCACTACTTCCCTGGGTAAGTAAGGTTCTGGAGAAGTACATAAATACCCAGCTAGTACAATTCCTGGAAAGCAACTTGCTTCTGGACCCAACCCAGACAGGATTCAGGCCCAAGCACTGCACTGAAACTGCCCTGCAATGATCCTCCTGGATCTAAGTGCGGCCTTTGACACGGTCAGCTATGCCACCTTGCTGAACCGTCTATGCAACATTGGTGTCACAGGCGATGCTTTAAGGTGGTTCGATTCATTCCTGAACAACAGATCCTTTCAGATCTTTGATTGGGGATACAATATCAGTCAGAAAATCCCTGAACTGCGGGGTACCGCAGGGCTCCTCATTGAGCCCTGCGTTGTTCAATGTATATATGAAACCACTGGCTGGGATGGTCGAACCATACGGTATAAAAATTGTATCGTATGCTGACGACACCCAACTAGTGGTCTCACCGGCTCAAGAGGGTACCAGACATACCTCGGAAGGCCTGATGAAATGCCTAGAGGATGTCAAGGAGTGGATGACATGCTCCTCCTTAAAACTTATCGGAGACAAGACTGAGCTCATGCTCCTGGGCTCAGTTTCACCAGTGTCTTTCACCTCCCTATGGCCTTCGTGCCTAGGTACCCCCCCCCCCCCACCCCCAAGGATAACGTAAAAAGCCTAGGAGTATGGCTTGACAAAAACCTATCCTTCTCCACTCAGGCCACCAAACTATCCGCCACATGTTTTGGCCTGCTTAGAACACTAAGGAAAGTTCTTCCCCTTCTACCTATGGAAGCCAAACAAGTGGCAGTACAGGGCCTGATTCAGTCCCGGCTAGACTCGAACAATGCCCTGTATGTTGGAGCCCCAGAGATGACCCTGCGAAAGCTACAGGTGGTGCAGAATTGTGCAGCCCGCACCCTGCTACAGATCCCTCGGACCCAGTCAGCCAAACCCGCATTGAACAGCTTACACTGGCTTCCAGTGAGACAGCGAGTGGCATTTAAGGCATTGTGTATTGCCCACCGGGCCTTCTGGAAGTCAGGTCCAGCTATCATTGACAATTTAGTCACTCAATACCACCCAAAGAGAAACCTTCGATCTGCGGAAGCCTTTCTGGCCGTGGTACCCAGAGTAAGGAGAGCCAGGACCGGAGGAAAGATGTTCTCCACCGAATCCTAATTCTCTCCGTTACTCCCAGTTCTGTATTCATGCTTCAGCGCTTGGACGCCCACCGGGCAGCAACCGCGCTATATAAATAACAATACAATACAATACAGTATCGCCACTTTAGACTTCACTTCATGTTGGAATCTGTGCTAGGTTCTGCTCCATCCCTCCCAGAGCCAGCCAGAGCGACCCCTGCCCAACCCACGGAGTTTTGACGATATGCATCTCATATTTGGGTGGGCCGAACCCTCTGGAGCGCTTTCAGACCCTAAAGGGGTGGGAGTGGCCCTACTTGTTCATTGTCAGCGGATTCGGCCTCCGCGCCAGTCGAGCCCCTTCAATCTGGTGATGAATCTGGAACAGCTCCGCCAGCAAGATGGCAACCTTCCCTGCACCAGCTTCAGTACTGTCCTCCCGATGCCAAGCGGCGGTGCAGGGCCCATTGTTCTACCCAACTCCGACATGTAGCCGGATGTGCATCACCCAACGCAGATTCCGGTGCCGACCAGGACATTGCCCTCAGGGTTTGAACCAGTGCCTTTTTTTTTGACAGGCCTGTAGAGGGTGATGATTTGGAGGGGTCTGAGGACCCTTCTACTTCCCATCACCCCCGGGATGATACAGTGGACAACTGGTATGAGGAACAGGCGGATACCAGTGTGCTGGGCACCTCAAAAGACACTTGCCTGATCTGTCCTCCCACCGTGGCTACGGAGGAGGGTGCCTCATATACTATGGTGGTACGGAGGGCAGCTGAGGTCCTGGACCCTCAGCTGCCCTCAGTGGCAGTTAAGAGGAACCTCTTGACAGAAGTGCTTCAGTCGGGAGTCGCCCCTTCATAACCGTTATTCCCATTCAATGTAGCGCTTACAGATATCCTCCTTAGGGCCTGGTCCAAGCCCTGCACCTGGGGACCTGTGCAAAGCACAATTGTCCGCTGCCATCGTCAAGCTCCCAGGGACCCTGCTTTCAGCACCCCACCCAAAGAGCTTCGGGGTCCAAGCCTCTGCTTCCAGATTTAACCGCGATGCAGCGAAGTTGACCATGAGATGTGGGCTTGACATGACAGACTTGCTGGGCAGAGCTTGTGGAGTCCCTGTACTGGACATCTGTCAGGCAGCAGCATGGGCGTCCTTGCACATGTTCGCCAAGCATTTTTGCGTGGCTGGTAGAGCCCATGGTGACAAGCACTTTCCTCCCTCGGTCTTGCAGGTCTTTTTGGTCTAACCTGTTTGCAGACCCATCTCTGGGGAGGTATTGCTTTGGTATCTATTCTAAGGTAAGGAACCAGTAGCTAGAAGTCTCCATCAGATGAACAAGTTACTTACCTTTGGTATTACCTTATCTGGTAGAGACTCTTATTTAGTTGCATATTCCTTACCAACCCTTCCATCTTTCCCTCTCAATGAACTGAGTTATTAGGGTCACCCTTCTGAGGGCCTTAGTAATTCACACCAGTATGTTTGCGTTCTAAGTTGCTCCGTATTTCTGGTGTTGAAAGTCACAAAAAGAAAGTGGCGTCAGCACACTGGAGTAGCACCTATATAGGCAACGCGTCCATCACATACAGCATGGATGTTCCTGAGCTGAATTAGGCCACCTACTGGCTTGCAGGGGGAGTGCTTGAAAATTTCCGGATCCAGTCTGATGCCTATGAAATATTCTACGGTAAGGAATCTGTAGTTAGAGTTTCTACCAGACCAGGTGTTACCGAAGGTAAGTAACTTGTTCTTTAATTCTTAGCTGTTCCACACTGATATATGATACACATTTATGCTATGCTCTTCATTTAAATAATGACAAATTAAAAGATTTAAAAATTGGGATGTTAAAGCCTAATTTGACCCAGTACTTTGTATTTTGGTGACATTGGTCTCGTCCCTTACCTTACTGTTTTTGTACTGTCATTGCAGGGAAGTCCGTGCAGATACAAAGTTTAGTGGACGGAAGAGAAGGCCACACTTCTGAGAATCCCCTACAAACTGCTGCCTTTTTCTTCAAAAGCTTGTTGCAGTGTTCTCACCAGCTGCAGATGCTGTTTGCCATGGACATTCTGTTTGCAGCTGGCTTAGTTTGCCAACGTGATTTCATATGGCAATTGAAGGAGAAGGTCAAGGCCAAATTGATGCCAGGCATGAGGAATGAATATGGTTTTTCTCACTGAGCAGGAGGAATATCCATGTGATCTATCCAGAATTAGTTCCTCTATTTTCCTGAGGATCATTGCTTCCCTTGGCACTCCGAGGAACTGCTGCCGCCTTGATATTGGTGCATGTGTGCATTGTGCAATTCAGGGAGGAGTCCTTGTGCCAGTATGTATGTATGTATGGATCTCTGTATCAAATATTGAACCCAGAAGCAGATCCACAATAATAAACCGGTCGCAGTGCTTCATCAATAACATGATTTTTAAACAAGACCATCCAGACACATCAATGTGTTAAATAAAGTCAAGACAATATGTACCTACCAGTTACCAGCATTGTTTCCCCACATGTTTTTAGGGTTCATATATGTTTATAGGGGTTATAATATTCTGTTGCCAAAACCATGAACATTCCATTCTAGGTGTCATCTGTCTGACCCTCTGGCTGCAAGTTGGCGTCCTAGTATCAAAGCTTATCGAGCATTGGTATAGCCAATAGGTCTCACCTTTGGGATCTTATAAGTGGTTAGTGATGCAGCATATTATCCTAGGTGCTGTGCCGCCATGGATTGAAGCATTGTCAGGCTTATCTGCATTTATTTTGCATCTGAGAAGGCAAAAAAGTTTGTGTCGAGGGAATTGGGGTCTTCGGCTACATAGATGGGTAAGAGAGGTTGAGAGGCAGGGGTTATAGCCCTAGGCTTTAGCATGGAAATTACCACAAGAATTTTTATTTTTTTTGCTTGAATGCCCTGAAAGGAAAGTTTAACATTATCGTTGAGACCCAAAACAACAATAATTCACTGTGTTTATCACACTAGCACTTTGGGAGGGGGGTGGGGTAGATATCAGTTCACCTGATTAAAGTGAAAATGTGGTTCTATGCAACTCAAGTTGCAGTGTTGCTTCCAACAAGCCCTACGGCTTTACACCTGCACGGAGACTAAGAAACTACCAAAGAGCAATACTGTGGAATTAAGGCTTGGTCCCCTCAAAACCACAGGGAATCGTTTCATTTAGTTCATTAAAGCTTTCGTTCAAAACCTGCAAAGACCCACGGAAACTCCACTGTACACCTTCATGAATGTTGCCTAAAAAAGCCATTGAGGTTGCCTTTTTACATGTAGAATGCAACGTTGTAGGAGCAGGAAGCTGCCTTTTGTCTTTGGAATAGCAGGTCTGAATGCACTTGACTAGCAAGCGAGCAACTCCTGCTTTTGAAATAGCCGTCCCTTTGTGTGGTTTAAAGAAGGCCACAAAGAGCAGTTGTGTTTTGTGAAATTATTTCGTTCTATCAGTGGAGCACATGCAGGCTCTTTACATCTAGTGTATGTAGTGCTTGCTCTGCTACTGAGCTTGGATGTGGGAAAAAACAGGCAGTTCTGTGGTCTGGTTAAGGTGGAAGGAGTTTTGGATTAGTCCTAAGGACTACCTTGTCAGCGTGAACCTTGAAAAAAGATTCCTCTAAAGTGAGTGCTTGAATCTCGGTTGCGTGGTTAAGTGAGGTAATGGCGACAGAAGCCCACCTTCCACAATAGAAATTGTAGAGAGGGAGAATGAAGGGGCTGTGGACTGTGAGTGTGGAAACCTGGAGCTGACGCTCGGGCATTTTATGTTTCCAGCTGTTGTGAACAGATCTATGTCAGGAAGCCCCTAGCCACCGAAAATAATGGCACAGGACTTTTGGAAGGAGTTCCCACTCGTGGATTGTTGCTGCTTCCTGCTGAGGAGGGCTGCAAAGATCCTCATCCACTCCCGGCAGATACTCCGCCTGGAGATGAACCTTGTGAATTGCCCAGTGTCAACAATCCAGCGCTAACTTTGACAGCTGGGACTAGTGAATGCGCCCCTGTTTCTGAAGGTAGTACATGGCAGTCATGTTGTCTGTCTTGATCAGGACTGTTTTGTAGTGAATCTTGCAGAAGAGTGCTTTGAGTGCCAACTAGACTGCCAGTACCTCCAGGTAGTTTGTGATATGTCTGTTGGAGGGAAGTCCACTAGCCCTGAACAGCCATGTCCTGTAGATGCTCGCCTTAGCCTGTGAGAGAGGCGTCTGTGGTAATGGCCACTTGTGGAACAGGATCCAGAAAAGGCATGTCCTGCAGCAAATTTGTGCTGTTCTACAACTGCAGAGAGTAATGGGTGTTGGCCTTTACCAACACTAGACCTTCCCATTGACCTTCTACATGTGACCACTGTTTTGATATGCACTTGTGTTGTGGACGCATGTGTAGCCAGGCTTTCGGTACTACGACGATGCAAGAAGCCATCATGCCATTGAGGCTTATGAGTGTATGTACTGTTAGGTGGCAATTTAGGCTGAAAAATAGGCAGCAGGGACTCAAAAGTCATGACTCGAACAAGACTGGGATAAGCTTTATTGGTATTTGAGTTTAAGATTTCCCCCAAAAAGGGTTGAATCCGTGCCAGCTATAGATGAGATTTTCCCACATTGATGGTGAAGCCCAGATTAGGAAGTAGCTTTAAAGTGTGCTGCATGTGAGCTAGTCAGTGGTGTTTGCTTGAGCTCTTTTTCAGCCAGTCATCGAGGTAAAGGAAGACATTGATGCTGCTCCTGTGTATATGAGCCTTGACCACAGCAGACGTGATGAAAACCCTTGGCGCAGTGGTAATCCCAAAGGGTAGTACCTTGAATTGGTAGTGTTGGCCACTTACCACAAATCTGAGGTAACACTGATGTGCTGGGAGGATCGGGTTGTGAAAATAGGCATCCTTCAAAGGGTGGTCAGAAGCCGCCTTACCTCAGGACTGGATATGACTTCCTGTAGCATGACCGTCTGGAAATGGTACAATCAGATGTATCTTTTGAGTGACTAGAGGTCTAGAAGGGGCCTGAGAGACCCATCCTTTTGGGGAATTAAAAAAAATAGGGAGTTACCCCCTGTGCTACGTTGGTGGGAAGGCACTGGCTCTATCACGCCTTCGTGCAAAAGGGCATTTACTTTGTCAGAGATTCCTCCGCACACCTTGCATAAAGCCTTTACCTGCATGATTTGTTTACATTTGCAGGGGTTTCACGTTAATCATGTGGCCATGTGCCTACACAAGTAGCACTCAGAACAAAACTATGTTTTATGTGTTGTCTTCTATTTTAAACCAGTATTGTGAACATAATCAATGTCTTGGGCATAGTAGGAGCTTGGTTTATTTATTTCTTAAAGGAAAATATGCCTCGTACTTTATCCGGTTAAACAAGTGTCTTTAGCACGTTCTTTACAGAAACACGTGTCAGTAACATGCTTCAAAGTCACGTTTCTGTAACCGTCACTCCAGAGAAGCTATAAAAGGTGCGCTTCTCATTTTACCGGTGCTTGGCTTTAAAGCACTGCAAGGAGTCTTCATACGCGTGAACCAAGGAGATGTCATCTAGAAGAGAGGATTCAGGAGCCGGCTCCAACTTTTCTACTTCCTCCATTAAAGTATTTCTAAAGCAGGCCTGCAACAGAAGACATCGCCCCGCAGCTAACAGAACATCCTTGGAGACGGAGCAGACTGTTCAGTTAAGTGAACCTTTTATTTGAAGAAGTGTTTCACGTTACAAACGGCTTCCGTTTTGACATTGAATATTTGTGTGATATTACACTTGGCATTTGAAAGGTCAAAGACATAACTCAGTAAGTGAAACTGAGTTTGTAGATTGTTACACTTTGCTAACGGCTTTAGTAAAACACTGTGCTTGGGTGTGACTTGAGGCTTGACATTTAAAGGTAAAAAAACATTTCCTGCTAAATGTGCTTCTTTTATTATAATGTGCTTTGATTTCTGTATGTTCAATTTTGCAATTAAAAAGGGTCACATTTAATTCTCAAAAAGACAGTTCAAGAATTAAGGAACATAGTGCATTATTAATTCTCGGCTGTATGAAAACTCAATGAAGAATTGATATTCAAGCAGTAGATTTAGGAGATAAGAAAAGAAGAAACAGTTGCCCTGATTTGACATTTGAGAACTCGTGTGTGTATAGTTAATAATCCTTATCTGATAGAGACTACTAGCCGCAGATTCCTTAACGTAGAATTATCCCCAGGCGTGAGACTGGATCTGGAAAACTTTTCTGCCACAGCATCCCTGAACGCCCGGGGGACGGCACCACGTGACTCCACCCTGACGTCATCCGCGCCAGTGACGTCAGCGAGGATACATAAGTCCCACCCTGCGAGCCTATGTCAGTTTTTTCTCTTTCCGCGAGCAACACGGATCCGGATTATTGCCCTGTTCCAGTTGCTAGGAGATAGCTGTGTCTTTTCTTCTCTTGTTTTGTCTCTCCAAATCCCCTTCCCTCTTGGAACACCTGCCAGAGACTCCTGTGAACTTCACTAGTCTTAAGAGGTGTTCTGGGCAGTCAAGGAATTAAGCAACGTTCCTGCAGGCACTCTGGTATTCAGGTGTGTGGTCTCAAGCTAACAAAAAACCAAGCCACAAAAACACAGGGCTGCCTGAGCGATGGATATCACTACAGGAAATACCATGGGAGATGAAACCCATGACTAGACCCCTTCCTTGCTAGAGCTTACTAGAGCTCTGGTTAATTTACAACAAGAAGTAACTTCGTTAAAGCAGGAAAACCAGTTTTTACAAAGCAAATTGAATCGTTATAAGCCACGTACCAATCCGTGGGAAAACCCAGGTGCTAAACAAAAGACTTCAATTGTACAACCTCCACGTTTTCATTTTTCCAATCAGGCTTCAGCAACTTCATCATCAGGAATCCAACTGGTAAATGTAACCGTGAGCACACCAGTGCCAATCCCCTTAGCACCCCCAGGGCGCCTTTTTGGAGACCATGCTAAATATAGCATTTTTATAAATTAATGTCAATTACATTTTCTTTGCTGTCCTTCAGCTTTTCCCACAGATGCAGCCAAGGTAGCATTTGTTTTATCTTATCTGGGTGGAGTGGCTGCCACATGGTCCATTCCATATATAGAAAGAGATGACCCGTTACTTCATGATTTTGACCTGTTCAGAGAAGCAATGAGAAAACTGTTCGCTCTGCACCAATTTGTGCATGCGAGCGATAACGAGCTTCTAAATTTACGCCAGGGCAATAAAGACTTACTCTCATATATTACTAGCTTCAACAGGCTAATAGCTGAAACAGAATTCCTGAATTCAAAAGAACCTCCTTAATCTATCGGGGGATTTGTGATGACTTAAAAGATGTCCTCACCCAAATTGTGGATCCCCCTAGTAACTGTAATGAATTTATGGATTTGGTAGTTCGTTTGGATAGTCGCCTAGGAGAACGCAAGGGAGAAAAGAACTGTGGTGAAAATAGCAGAATATAGCCTTATAGCCCGCCCTAGCGGGCTATACCGGCTATTAAAGGCCAGCTGAATCGTTAAAGACCCGAACCGAAGGCAGAATGTTCTAACAAATTACAAGGGGTTCTCGAAGCTCGAGGGGATATTAATCCCCTTGAGCTTCGAGAAGCCTTTGCAGAACATTGGAATGTTGCTCTGCGAACCTTTACCGGCCCGTAGAAGCAGGGAGCACTCCATTGTCTGCAATGGAGCTCCCAACATTCCAATGTTCTAATAGTCATAATAAAACAGGAAAAGAAAGAATCTGCTCATACTAATCCAGATAGCGTTGAACCCATACAAATTAGTAGCATTAGGGGACCTCTATCAACAGCAGAAAAAGATTGACAACGTTGTTAAAATTATGTCTATATTTTGGCAAATCAGGGCACTTTGCTTGTGATTGTTCTGCATGACCCAACATTCCAAAGAAGGCAGTTGGGCTCGTAGAAACCTCTGGTGATGACAATGCACATGCACCATTAGAAAACTCTTGGGGCCAGTAAGAAGCAAGTCTCCTTACCCAGGACAATAACCAAGGTGGCCTCTTCCTTTTCTTTAGCAAATGACATTAGTTCTTCTCCATGACATTTAACCCTAATTGTAACATTGATTTGGTCTCCCCAGATTCATAAAGTTTTGCACATTTTGCTTGATTCTAGGGCCGACAGGTAATTTTCTGGATACCACACTCGCCAAGACTTTGAATATTGCAATAGTGAGTAAAAGCACTCCAGAACCTGTTAGAGCCATGGATGGTTCTGAATTATTATCTTCTGGTTTAATCCTACATCAAACCACCCCTTTGACCCTGGTTTGTTCAAATGGTCATACCGAGCAAACCATATTAGATTTGATTGATACCCCAGTTTTTGGTGCCATCTGGGGGATTCCTTGGCTCCAACTTCACAATCCTAAAATTGATTAGGTTAAGAGACTGTTCTCTTGGATTCTACACATTGTTGAAGAACATTTTATCCTGATCAAAAAATGCTTGTGACCCCTCTACATTGTACTACGACCATTCCTGCAGGAAAGTCCTTTGCCTGTATGTTTCCTGATATTCATAATGACTTTCAGGATGTTTTTTCTGAAGGGCAAGCAACTCGGTTACTACCTCACAGGTTATATGACTGCCGTATTGATTTAATTCCCGGGGCAGTTCTACCCTGCAGTCGAGTGAATGCTTCGTCTGAAAACAAGACCAATTAAATGCGAGAGTATATAGATGATCTTTTAGCTAAAGTCTTCATACGACATTCCACTTCTCCTGTCAGCTCTCCTTTATTATTTGTCCCAAAAAGAATCCGGAATTACGAGTGTGTATTGATTACTGCGTAATAAAGTGACAATTGAAAACAGATACCCACTCCCCTTGATACCTGTACTTTTAGACCAAATACGAAACTCCACTATACTCACCAAACTTGATCTCCGCTGTGCTTACCATCTCATACGGGTCAAGGTAGGGTGACGGTGGCAGAGTCCCGATCCACTTTTGCTCGCCAGAGGTATTACAACTGTGCCTTGCGCTGTGTCTGAATTGCTGTGTGAAGAGAATTGCCCGCATTTTAACCATTGTTGATTTAAAAACGATGTTGTTCTGTTGATTGAAAACGTACTTTAATTTGTGAAATTTACACTTTTTAAAAAACATTAAATTCTCTGGGTCAGCACTCATTTTAAAACGCCATACTTGCTGTGTTTGCGCTACCTGTGCCACCTTTCTCCCAGTCCTGACTCAATAGGGAGAGAAATAATATGTCTGGTCAGCAAAGGAAGCCTGTGCTTGTCTATCACTCCTGCCTGCCCCGGTCCGACGCGGTAGTCGGTACCGTTGCGCGGAGGGCGGGTCAGGGAGAGCCAAGCACTTCCTGTGGGGGCATTTCCTAAGCGGTTAGCTCTCTAGTGCCTGCTTTTCTCTGGGCTATTTAGGCGGAGCCTTTTCACCTGCAAGCTGCGGTAGGGTGACGGTGGCTGAGTCCCCGATCCGCTTTTGCTCGCCAGAGGTATTACAACTGTGCCTTGCGCTGTGCCTGAATTGCCGTCTGAAGGGAATCGCCTGCATTTTAACCATTGTTTATTTAAAAACGATGTTGTTCTGTTGATTGAAAACGGACTTTTATTTGTGAAATTTACACTTTTTAAAAAACATTAAATTCTCTGGGTCAGCACTCATTTAAAAACGCCATACTTGCTGTGTTTGCTCTACCTGTGCCACCTTTCTCCCAGTCCTAACTCAATAGGGGGAGGAATAATATTTCTGGTCAGCAAAGGAAGCCTGTGCTCGTCTTTCAGTCCTGCCCGCCCCGGTCCGACACGGTAGCCAGTACCGTTGCGCGAAGGGCGGGTCAGGGAGAGCCATGCACTTCCTGTGGGGGCATTTCCTGAGCGGTTAGCGCTCTAATGCCTGCTTTTCTCTGGGCTATTTAGGCAGAGCCTTTTCACCTGCAAGCTGCGGTAGGGTGACGGTGGCAGAGTCCCCGATCCGCTTTTGCTCGCAGAGGTATTACAACTGTGCCTTGCGCTGTGCCTGAATTGCCGTGTGAAGAGAATCTCGCTCCTTCCTTTTCCTGCCAAAGTCATCGAGAAGATCGTCAACAGACAGCTTGCCACCTTCCTCGAGACGAACGGATCCCTCGACCCCTCGCAGTCCGGTTTCAGAGCCAACCACAGCACCGAGACCGCCCTCATCGCAGCAACCGACGACATCCGAGCCCTGCTCGACACCGGGGAAACAGCAGCACTCATCCTCCTGGAGCTCTGCAGCGTTCGACACTGTCTGCCACCGCACCCTAATACAGCGCCTCAGCAACATCGGCATCCAAGAGAAGGCACTGGAGTGGATCGTCTCGTTCCTCGCCGGAAGAACACAGAGAGTCTGCCTCCCCCCGTTTCAATCAGAGGCCACTGAAGTCATCTGCGGTGTTCCGCAAGGATCATCACTCAGCCCCACCCTCTTCAACGTCTACATGAGACCTCTTGCCGCCATCGCACGCCAACACAACCTCAACCTCATCTCCTACGCCGACGACACACAGCTGATCCTCTCCCTCACCAAAGACCCCGACACCGCCAGAACCAGCCTACACAAAGGGATGGAAGACATCGCCGAGTGGATGAAGAACAGCCGCCTGAAACTGAACTCAGACAAGACGGAAGTCCTCATCCTGGGACCATAGCCCTCCGCCTGGGACGACTCCTGGTGGCCCCCATCCCTGGGCACCGCTCCCGAGCCAACAGACCACGCACGCAACCTGGGCTTCATCCTGGATTCCTCCCTCTCGATGACCAGACAAGTCAACGCCGTCTCCTCATCATGCTTTCACACCCTACGCATGCTACGCAAGATCTTCCAATGGATCCCAACCGAAACCAGGAAGACGGTCACCCAGGCCCTCGTCACCAGCCGACTGGACTACGGAAACGCCCTCTACGCCGGAACCACAGCCAAGCTGCAGAAAAGACTCCAACGCATCCAGAACGCCTCCGCCCGACTCATCCTGAATTTCCCTCGATGCAGCCACATCTCCGGCCTCCTGAGGGACCTGCACTAGCTCCCCGTCAACAAGAGGATCACGTTCAGTCTCCTCACCCACGCACACAAGTCTCTCCAAGACCTGGGCCCCAAGTACCTCAACGACCGCCTGACCTTCTACACGCCCACCCGCCAGCTACGGTCCACTAGCCTCGCCCTCGCCGCCGTACCACGCATCCGAAGAACCACCGCCGGAGGCAGATCCTTCTCCTACCTGGCAGCCAAGACATGGAACTCCCTCCCCATCCACCTTCGGCTGACCCAGGACCACCTCGCCTTCAGGAGACAACTCAAGACTTGGCTGTTCGAGCAGTAGCGGACCCCCTCCCCCAAGCGCCTTGAGACCCTTCCGGGTGAGTAGCGCGCTATACAAATGTCATGATTGATTGATTGCATTTTACCCATTGTTGATTTAAAAACGATGTTGTTCTGTTGATTGAAAACGGACTTTTATTTGTGAAATTTACACTTTTTAAAAAACATTAAATTCTCTGGGTCAGCACTCATTTAAAAACGGCATACTTGCTGTGTTTGCGCTACCTGTGCCACCTTTCTCCCAGTCCTGACTCAATAGGGTGAGGAATAATATTTCTGGTCAGCAAAGGAAGCCTGTGCTCGTCTTTCACTCCTGCCCGCCCCCGTCCGACGCGGTAGCCAGTACAGTTGCGCGGAGGGCGGGTCAGGGAGAGCCAGGCACTTCCTGTGGGGGGCATTTCATGAGCGGTTAGCGCTCTAGTGCCTGCTTTTCTCTAGGCTATTTAGGCGGAGCCTTTTCACCTGCAAGCTGCGGTAGGGTGACGGTGGCAGAGTCCCCGATCCGCTTTTGCTCGCCAGAGGTATTACAACTGTGCCTTGCGCTGTGCCTGAATTGCTGTGTGAAGAGAATTGCCTGCATTTTAACCATTGTTGATTTAAAAACAATGTTGTTCTGTTGATTGAAAACGGACTTTTATTTGTGAAATTTACACTTTTTAAAAAACATTAAATTCTCTGGGTCAGCACTCATTTAAAAACGCCATACTTGCTGTGTTTGCTCTACCTGTGCCACCTTTCTCCCAGTCCTGACTCAATAGTTGGAGGAATCATATTTCTGGTCAGCAAATGAAGCCTGTGCTCGTCTTTCAGTCCTGCCCGCCCCGGTCCGACGCGGTAGCCAGTACCGTTGAGCGGAGGGCGGGTCAGGGAGAGCCAGGCACTTCCTGTGGGGGCATTTCCTGAGCGGTTAGCGCTCTAGTGCCTGCTTTTCTCTGGGCTATTTAGCCCTCGCCCCCTCCCGAGCGCGCAGCGGTCGCAGCTATGCCGAAGAGTAGCCAAAGAGTGGCCCGTCTGCGCCCGTCCGCGACTGGACGGGGCTAGGGGCTATACACTCTGATTGATTTATGATGGAACCCTTGGAGGACACCAGAATCAGATACACATCTCAAGCACTACTCTGCTTACAACCTAAAGGATCAGGGGGCTGTATGCGTGACCAATGGCCATGTCCGGAAGGTCCTTTCTCATGTTTTTAGTGCAGATTTCAGGCATCTCACACCACCATTTGCATTGGAGATGTGGTTAGTAGAAAGCCAGAGCCCAAGGGACTGAAAAGCCTTCTTCTTAATGTTCGCTCATTTCAAAAACACCATCTTGAGATGTGGGACCTTATTAATACTACCAACCCTGAAATATGTTTTTTAACAGAAACATGGCTAAAGCCACACACCACTCCGGCCATAACACTTGGAATCCCTGTAGGATATAAAATCTTAAAGCTCGACCGCCCGATAAAAATCGGAGGCGGAATAGCCATAATATACAAAGAATGTTTAAAAGTCTCCTTAATTGAGCAGAGTAGTTGCCCATTGATGGAAGTGATGATATTTAAGATAACATCAGGCTCTAAGGAAAACTGGAAAGGCGCTCTGATGTATCGTCCTCCTGGGCCCAATACTGGTTTCTCCCTCTCTCTAACCGAGCTAATAGCACAACATCTTAAAGCCAAAGAAAACTTTCTCCTACTAGGGGACTTTAATGTTCGTGCTGATATCTCCGACCACCCAGACACCCTGTCCCTGCTATCGGACCTTGCCCAGCTAGGATTTCAGTTGCAGAATAATGGGTCCACCCATACAGGAGGACACACTCTAGACCTAATTTTTTCTAACGGACCTACTATATGTAGTCACCCACCGACCCGAGTCAACTGGTCAGACCATTGCCTAATTGCATTTACCCTCCCCGGCTTAGCCAAACCTGCTAAACAACCCCCTGCTCCCCCCATATGGCGCAGACAATGGCAAAGGGTCACCTCAGATGAGATCCAGAAAGTATGGAAAGAACCACACATAATAGCTACAGATGATGTAGAATCATTATTTAATGTGTACATGGCCCCCCTTGCTGACATTGTGAGAGCATACAGGTTTTTGTGAGAGCATACGGGTTTACTCCAGTGTCGTATGCCGACGACACCCAGC
Organism: Lissotriton vulgaris; assembly: GCF_964263255.1. NCBI lineage: Eukaryota > Metazoa > Chordata > Amphibia > Caudata > Salamandridae > Lissotriton > Lissotriton vulgaris. Next base: position 179,291,863 of record NC_141687.1, on the reverse strand, counting down.
TCTTGTTTCCCTTCCAGACTCTTACCCCGAAAATTAAGAACTCCTTTGCCGAGGGCATGAGAGCGGTATCCACCTGGATGGCTTCCAACTGCCTCCAGTGTAATGTCGGCAAGACAGAAGTCATGCTCTTCGGGAAAGCCAATCTCCTATGGTCACCGGATTGGTGGCCCTTAGAGCTAGGACCCGTCCCTTGCCCAAAGCAATCAGTGAAAAATCTGGGAGTAAGACTGGATCAAGACCTGGTTCTAAAAGAACATGTAAACTTAGTGACAGGATCCTGTTTCCGGACAATCGGTCTCCTAAGAAGGGGTTTTCCCTTCTTATCAGACGTTTATAGAAAGACCCTTGTCCAGGCCCTTGTAATAAGTCGATTGGACTATTGCAATGGTCTTTTCATCTCCGCAAATGAATACGTGCTCAACCGTCTTCAAGTGGCCCAAAACACTGCGGCCAGGCTGGTCCTCAATGCCCCCTCGAGAACACCATCTAGACCCCTACTGGAACAGCTCCATTGGTTGCCCATACGTCAGCGAATCAACTTTAAGTTTTGCTGCATTATACATAAGAGCCTTTATGGATCAGGCCCCCAATACCTGACTCAGAAATTCCAAATCCATATACCGGAACGTCTCTTGCGTTCAAGCAATCAATCCTTACTAAAAATTCCCCCCATTAAGAAGGCCAGGCAGGGCGGCCGAGTACTTTTATACATACCTCCATCTGGAATAAAGTCCCTATCGGTATGAGACAAAATGCTAATCTTCTATCATTCCGGAAAGCACTCAAGACATCTCTTCTGTGAGACATAGCTCCCTATTTACACCCACTAAAGGCACCGAATCTGGCACCATCAGCGAATAAAGCGCAGAGATACCCCTTCGGGGGTCGAGTCCAGCGCTATATAAGCAAATAAATAAATAAAGGAGGGTGATGAGTGGAAGACGGCATTCCGTACAAAATTTGGTCTTTTTGAGTACACAGTCATGCCCTTTGGACTACGCAAGGCTCCTGCAGCATTTCACTTTTTTATCAATGAAGTGCTGCAAGACCTCCTGGACATCTGTGTAGTGGTCTATATAGATGATATTCTCATCTATTCCTCTTCTGAAGAAGAGCATGTAACACACATTAGAGCAGTCTTACAAAGATTAAGAGATCACCGTCTTTTTGTCAAAGGATAAAAATGTGTTTTCCATTCTAATAACATCGAATTCTTAGGTTATGTAATCACAGCACATGGTATCTCCATGGATCAGTCTAAGGTACAAGCCAGTGTCAGTAAAAGAAGTCCAATGCTTTCTGGGCTGTGCACATTTTTGCCGACGCTTTATACCCCAGTTCTCTATGGTAGTTTCTCCAATCACTAGTTTTTTGAAAAAAGGGGTTCCCTTTCAGTGGACATATGCAGCAGATAAAGCCTTTGTGCAGCTCAAAAAAGCTTTTACTGAAGCCCCTATATTACATCATCACTATCCTTTTTTTGTTGAATCTGACGCATCCACTGTGGCAGTCGGAGGTTTTCCATCACAATGAGATCCGGAATCTGGTAGGTTGGATCCAGTGGCCTATTTCTCAAAGAAACTCTTACCTGCTGAACAGAATTATACAGTGGCAGAGTGAGAATAATTGGCCATCAAGCTCGCCTTCCAAGAATGGTGTCCTCACTTATTAGGTGCTAAACATACTGTTACTATTTACACCGATCACAGAAATCTGCAGTTTTATCAAAATGTAAAAGCATTAACACCACAGCAACTCTGTTGGCTTCTTTTCTTTAATGAATTTGATTTCAGTATAACATATAGACCAGGTAGTCAGCAACAGAAATCTGACACTTTGTCCAGAATGGGATATCCTCCTCCAGAATCAAATAGTGAGCAAAGTAAACCAATTATTCCGATTGAGAAACTAGTGGCCATATGTCTACCTCAAGAGTTTCTATACTAGTTACAGGCTTCCCAGTCCACTGAACCCATACCTCCCAAAGTCACTGAGAAAGGGGACTTATGGTATTATGAAAACAGCTTGTATGTTCCTACTCAAGAATTATGTGAAATCCATACTGCAATGGAATCCTGATGCAGTACAAGCAGGTCATCCAGGAGTAAAAAAGACTTTAGCGTTATGAAAAAGGCAGTTTTAGTTGCCCACTCTAGTGTCTGACGTCAACAACTACATCCAAACTTGTTCTACTTGTCTTCAATCCAAGTCATCTCATTCGGCACCAGCTGGATTGCTCACTCATGCCTATTCCACCTTCACCTTGGCATACCGTGAGTATGGGTTTTTGTCACCGACCTCCCATTGTCCAATGGATATTCCATTATTTGGGTGGTAGTGGATAACCTAACTAAAATGGCACATCTTATTCCACTAAAAACTATGCTATCAGCAAAAGACTTTAGTGAGTTGTTCTTACAACACATAGTAAAACTACATGGACTTCCTAACGCAATTGTTTCTGATAGAGTCCTCAATTCACCTCCAAGTTTTGGCAAAGTTGTTGTTCCTTAATCGGGATTGACGTCCTTCTGTCCTCCGCTTATCATCCCCAAACTGATGGACAGACAGAACGTCTGAATCAGACACTAGAACAAATCCTCCGCTATTTTATTTCCACATGGCAAACAGAATGGGATAAACGCCTTGCCTCTTGTAGAATTTGTTTATAACAATACTGAGCATACTGCTACTGGGGTTGCTCCATTCTTTTGCCTTTTGGGTTACCATCCTAGAATGCTTCCCATTATTGATCCTTTAGAAACAGAACATCACCAAAAATTACAAGAAATACAAAAAACTGTTCAGCATCACATAGAACACCAGCAACTACAAATGAAAACACAGACTGATAAACATAGGAAAAGTGCTCCAAGTTATGCAATAGGAGATCAAGTCTGGTTATCCTCAAACAATCTGCGTTTTAAAGGATCCTGTAAATTTCAATCTAGGTATATTGTGCCCTTCCCAATTACCAAAACACCAGTAACAGTGGACTTTCTCTGCCCACGATTTTCCTATCCACCCAGTTTTTCACGTATCCCTAATAAAACCATATTCAGGAAACACTTGAGCAGGTCCTCCTCCTCCACCCGTGAAAGTAGATGGACAATGGGAATATGAAGTGGCAAAAATTCTAGATTCAAAATGTATATGTGGGGCACTTTACTATCTCATAGCTTGTAGAGGGTATGGACCAGAGGAGGATTCATGGGAACCGGCTTCCACTGTGCATGCTCCTCAGTTGACGCGGAGATTCCATTTAGTAAATCCTTCTAAGCCACGTTCCCTTGCAGGACTCTTGAGGGCGAGGACTGTCGGAGATTAATCTCCGCACACCTTGCATAAAGCCTTAACCTGCATGGTTTTGTTTACATTCACAGGGGTATCGCATTAATCATGTGGCCATATGCCTATACAAGTAGCACTCAGAACAAAACTATGTTTTATGTGTTGTCTTCTATTTTAAACCAGTATTGTGAACATAATCAATGTCTTGGGCATAGTATGAGATTGCTTTATTTATTTCCTAAAGGAAAATATGCCTCGTACTTTATCCGGTTAAACAAGTGTCTTTAGCACGTTCTTTACTGAAACACGTGTCAGTAACATGCTTCAAAGTCACGTTTCTGTAACCGTCACTCCAGAGAAGCTATAAAAGGTGCGCTTCTCATTTTACCGGTGCTTGGCTTTAAAGCACTGCAAGGAGTCTTCATACGCGTGAACCAAGGAGATGTCATCTAGAAGAGAGGATTCAGGAGCCGGCTCCAACTTTTCTACTTCCTCCATTAAAGTATTTCTAAAGCAGGCCTGCAACAGAAGACATCGCCCCGCAGCTAACAGAACATCCTTGGAGACGGAGCAGACTGTTCAGTTAAGTGAACCTTTTATTTGAAGAAGTGTTTCACGTTACAAACGGCTTCCGGTTTGACATTGAATATTTGTGTGATATTACACTTGGCATTTGAAAGGTCAAAGACATAACTCAGTAAGTGAAACTGAGTTTGTAGATTGTTACACTTTGCTAACAGCTTTAGTAAAACACTGTGCTTGGGTGTGACTTGAGGCTTGACATTTAAAGGTAAAAAAACATTTCCTGCTAAATGTGCTTCTTTTATTGTAATGTGCTTCGATTTCTGTATGTTCAATTTTGCAATTAAAAAGGGTCACATTTAATTCTCAAAAAGACAGTTCAAGAATTAAGGAACATAGTGCATTATTAATTCTCGGCTGTATGAAAACTCAATGAAGAATTGATATTCAAGCAGTAGATTTAGGAGATAAGAAAAGAAGAAACAGTTGCCCTGATTTGACATTTGAGAACTCGTGTGTGTATAGTTAATAATCCTTATCTGATAGAGACTACTAGCCGCAGATTCCTTAAAGTAGAATTATCCCCAGGCGTGAGACTGGATCTGGAAAACTTTTCTGCCACAGCATCCCTGAACGCCTGGGGGACGGCACCACGTGACTCCACCCTGACGTCATCCGCGCCAGTGACGTCAGCGAGGATACATAAGTCCCACCCTGCGAGCCTATGTCAGTTTTTTCTCTTTCCGCGAGCAACACGGATCCGGATTACTGCCTTGGCCTGTTTTCAGGCCTTCCATTCTCTTTTTATGCTTTGGCGTCTAGTGGAACATTGTGCAAATGCCTTCGGGCTTCAAGACGTGTACCTCCTGTGCACGTTCCATGTCGGAGACGGACCCTAACCCGATTTGCATGTGGTGCCTGGGTGAGCAACACGACTCGGAAAGTTGTGACGCCTGCCAACACCTTAAGCCTAAATCATGGCAGGAGCGACAGATGAAGTTGCTGTCAGTGCGCTTGTCCAGGTCGGTGCCATCCCAGCGTCCGTTCCCTACCTCAAAAGCAAGGAACCGCCTATTTTGTATGCGGAATCGCCCTCCACCACGGCCCTTTGGGCGTAGCTCACCGGCTGGTAGGTCTTTCAGTATGTCTCCAAGGCCTTGTCCTCCTTCCGCGGTGGGTGCCGGCTCCCCCCGGGACAGGTGCCCCTGCCTTTCGCCTCCCTACCTGCTGTTTCCCGGTGCTGAGGCGACTAGGGCCCAAATGACAGCCTAGGCAGCGGCACTGCAGTCTTCTTTGGCCCTCCCTCAACCTCCTTTGATGTCTGCGGAACCCTTGCCTTGCACGGGGACTTCCACAGTGTCGCCGACCGCTTCTGCGCCGAAGGTTTCGGCTTCAGGTCGTAGGAGTGTGGCGCCATCGAGGTGTAGTACCTCTGGGCTCCCCTTGTCTGTGCCTAGCGTCCCTGCCTCGCCGCAAATCCCTACCGGGTTCCCTGTGGTGTTGTAGGCGATTGCCGGGATTCTCTGAGCAGGCAGCTGCCTCACCAGAGGTCGAGCCGGCGCCGCCTCGGCACCGGGAGCCTTCCTCCCCAGCTCTGGTGGAGTTGCTTGTGGAGGACGATGCCTTTGTCCCCTTTCCTAGTCCCTCTCGGTCCTCGGCGGGGGCGGATGCCACGTCCGAGGTTGAGCCAGCCCAGTTTCGGAGCCGTGCCTTTGCCGGTTCGGTGTCGGCCACGCCCCATTCTCCTGGATAGCACGTATGTATTGTATTTGATGCTTGTTAAGCGCGGCTGTCACCCAGAAGGGTATCCTGGCGCTGAGACCATATCCAATCATCAGATAGAATAGACTACATTGCTCTAGGGAACAGGTGGGTTTTAGGATCCCTCTTAAATGAAGACAGATCATGGCTACTCCTCAAAGCCAGGGGTAAAGTATTCCACAATGTGGCGGCCGTGAAGCTGAAAGCGCGGCTGCCCATCCTCACTCTGTTTATCCTGGGAATCTTCACCAGGAACCCAGAAGAAGATCTCAAGGGTCTGGCGGCTTGATACCAGGAAAATAGGTTTTGAAGTGGTATCGGTCCTATTCCGTGCAGAGCCCTAAACACCAGACAGAGAGCTTTAAAAGCGATCCTCTGCTGGACCGGCAGCCAATGAAGGTCAGCTAGAGCTGTAGATGAGGAAGCGGACCGTGGTCGAGATAAAGCCAGTTTAGCGGCCATATTCTGAATCCTTTGCAACTTTAGGATCAGAGTCTTGGGAGCTCCCAGAAGTAGTGCGTTGCAGTAGTCTAACCTACTGAGGATGGAACTACGCACTACCTCGGCTCTGGCTTCTCGAGGAAAAATTGGCAGGATTTTACGAAGGGCGCGAAGCAGGCCCATACATGTCGCTGTCGTCCTATTTACATCAGCATCAAGCTGTAAACTGGGTTCAAACAGAACTCCTAAATTACGAGCCGATTCTGCAGCTTCCACCGAGCCCGGAATAGAGATTGGCCAGAAATCATCCGGTAATGCACGTGGAAGACGGTCTAAAGAGCAGTGGAGCACCTCCGTTTTTGATCCATTAAATTGGTGGTGGTAAAAGCGTGGTGGCAGGAGTCGGCCCGCCGCCACGGGGGCCCATTCCAGCACCGGTTGATGCTGATCAGGTGCCGATGGCCGACTCCACAGAGCCGCGTCGGGTCCTGGATTCGTCTCCTGAGATCCCTTCTTCTTCTGGGGTCCTGCCTGCTGGTGTGTTCCTCTCCGGTCTTCCACTGAAGGCTCTTTGCCAGCTCCACGGCCTAAATCCTCGAACCCTTCTTTCAGTGGCTCACAACTGGCTTCACCAACATCTCCGCCCTTCCCTGGGGTCCCTCAGGTTCCCCATTCCTCAGTGGATCCTCCTATATGCCGGGGCTGGCTGCTTCCTCCTGGACTTGGGGATGGGCGGCTCAGTATGCAACTGTCGCCCACGGAGGAATTGCTTTCACCTCCGCTGCACCCTACTGAGGCCAGTGTAGCCTTTGTTCGGGCTATTTCCACGGCTGCTGGTATTCTGAGGATGGATGAACCTGTCACTCAATTTCCCACAGACAACCTCTTGGAGATTCTCCACCAGGGTTCTGGTGGACGGGAGTTGTTCCTTCCCTTTGAAGCAGCACTCCATAATTCTCTTATAGGGGCTTTAGGGGGGGCCCTGCCACAGGCGATCCGGTGCCTCAGGCACAACTGCACTGTCCTCTTCCTGCTCCACATGACCCGGTCTGTCCTTCTTTTCACCCTTCTATTCAAGGAGCTCTACTGTGCAATGCCTTTCCGTGTTTGCCTGCGGTGTTGTTCCCTCCATCTGAAGAACCGGGTTTTAGAACCCAGAGGTGCCAGGGGCACGCCCAAAGCCTTCGGGTTAGAATACAGAGACACAGGATACTTCTTGGTGGCGTCAAAGATAGAGTTTATTGGCTGCAGCCGGAAACAGAAGTCCATGAAGTACAACACAGTGTATATTCGTAGGAGTCTGCTCAAATTCGTAGGGCAAGTCATCCTCTTTTATGCCGAAAATCACATTCTGGACAAACACCCACTATTTACAACTTGTCCAATCATAGGTATTATTACGAAAGGTATCGCATGACGACAAACCCACTTTTCAGTTGTCCCGCCCACCATTAATTATACAGACAAGCCCAACATTCCTTCTTACACAAGACGGACAAACCCATAATAAAAGGACCGCAACCCATATCATAAAGAGGCCATAAAAGAAGAAACAGAAACAGATTAGGAGTAAGATAAGGGGTGTATATGTATAATAAGCTTTACAATGTCCTGTCCTCTGATCCTCAATCTTGATCAGCTATCAGGCAAGGAACTGGCTTAGCAAGGTCAGCTTCAGGCAACGAGGTCAGTTCACTCGGTTCATCCAAAAGTCAACACAAACTCAAGCTTACGTGTACTAAGGACTCGTTCGGCCGCAGTCATCGGCCTATGTGAGGGCAACCACAAAATGGCTGCCATGCACAAAATGGAACCCATGGTTCAGAACGAAATCTCCAAATACATAGTGAATCCGTCGGTCTAACATGACGAAATCACTCGTACTAGCCAAACTCACTAGTCACTGTTCGCTACTATCAAATTCGTAACAAAACTATGACATTTATAAAACAGGTTCAGAATTCACGGAACCTCAGGCCCTCCTTTTGCCCTTACATAGGCAATCACTCAGTCTGTGTCTGAATCAATATCAATATTCATCAGATCATCAAGATGCTGCTGGAGCATCATCCTATTACTCACTACTTCTCTCGAGACAGGTCTCCTTACACACGTAGTAGCACAAAGACCACATATGGCAGGACCACACTGTATACAAAGACAACACGAGAAAAGAATCGCTAAAGCCATCCCAATGATCATCAGAATCTTCCATCCCCAAGTGGATAACAGTCCCAAAAACCATCCGGTCAACGACCAATCTCCTTTGTCCACATGTATAGACTCGGAGATCTTATGTAGCTTGGAAATGGCTTGGTATACTGTAGGAGCATTATCTGGTATAAAAATGCAGCAACTCGATTGGATCAATTTACATACCCCACCTCGATCTGCAAGTATGACATCTAAAACCATACGATTCTGTAATGTCATAAGGCGATCCGCTTGAAGCTCAGCGGTCAAATTACTAAGGGCACCGGCGGTTTCATTTATGGTGGACTCAACCACTCTCGTTAATTGCCGTATGTTTCTACTATTAGCCATAGGTCCCCAAAACGGTAGGAAACCCTTGAGAAAGTCTCCCACTTCTTGTCCCGTGGTATCTTCCTGATCGAAGACACCCCTAATAACTCTCGTTCTGTGGTAATCTGCAGCAGCAGTATACGTAGGAGGTAACAAATATGCAACATAACAGGTTCTCGAAACAATCAGGGGGCAACCATGTGTATGCTCTGTCATAGCAAACAAAATATGTGCCTTAGCTGCTAAAAACGGTGGGGAAGTCTGGGACGCAAAGACATACATCTGAGTACAAACACTCTTCCCTAACTGAGCTCTCGGATTCTTGCCATTACCTTGCAAACAAAAATGACCACGATGGGGTACGATCCAAATCGGAGATTACCTTTTTCGTCTCTGCTTTTCACTCAGACTAACAGTATATCCAGTCATGTTCCATCCGATATAAGCTAACTCCTCATCCTTAGGAATAGTCTCATATGTATCAATATCTCTGATCATATCCGTTATTCCCTTCACTAAGGCACTATTACTCGAGTTATCTTTCATGGAACGCAGGGGATAGACTTCGTTGGCATAAATAAACATCGTCTGATATGCCCATACAGACCCATTGTAACTAAATGGCAGAACCAAATAGGGAATACCTGTATCTGTAGTATGTGGCATAAGACCACACACCCAACAATTAGTGGTGTTCACTACTAACTGGTGTTGATGCAGAAGCTGAACAAAGGAATTATTAGTAAACTCTGACCTCCTAACCAGTTCATGTTCAGGTAAACTATGGAAAGAATGCAAAGAAGTAGTAGTAGTAGGAAGAGACATAGGTTGGGAGGTGGGTACAGATGTCAATTGGGTAGCAAAAACAATCCAACCCCCAAAAGACAACGTCATGCTTAAAAACACTAGAAGACACGTTATTAAGAAACATTTGCTACAAATCAATTTACACAATTTCATCTTAAAGTTCATTCCTGTAACAACTCTCTCAATCTCAAAAAACTCCATTCTCTAACCGTGCTGTTCGCGGCAGTTGGTTTTCTTCGCTCAGGTGTGCATCTGTAAGTCCAGGGAACGCCCTAGAACAAACCAGAACCGTCGACCTTGCGTCTACATGGTTTGCCACGCCAAGTCTGGATACCGCGACCCTACAGCTGAACCACAATGGCGGTTCGAAAAATAAAAATAAACAAAACAGCTTCTTGGATGAGAGAGTGCAGTTTTCAAAAACAGAAAGGAATTAGTTTTTTATTAGTCCATTGTTTCTTGGTCGCAAATTATAGCGGCCTTTACCAGGCATCGTGTGATCTCAGAACAACAATTCAGGCTCAGTGGTGTCCAATTTCAAAGGCGGAGGCACAGCTGCTTGCAATATATCGTCGTCCTCTCGCTCAGACCTTGTCCATACCAAATGTGCGTCACTAAACGGCATACATTTCGGCACTCTTTCTGTCTCCGAATCACCAATACCTTCACGGATCCACTGGTCGTACGGCAGAGGTAAAGGTACCCTCTTACAATGTAAGCTGTGGATCCAATTCTTCTTGCCGTGGACTCTTACTGCTGTTCGTGTTGATAAAAGTACTTGATATGGGCCAGTCCAACGAGGCTGAACGTTCTTGGCCCGCTGAAAGTTGCGCACTAGGACCCAGTCTCCAGGATTAATAGTGTGACCTGGATCTTCAGATGCTTGTGGGAGATTATCATGAACCTGTTGATGTAGGACATGCAATTTAGCCATCAGGTCATACAAGTAATCAACCAACACAGGATATTCGATATCGCTAAACTTCGTTGGTCTTGGCACTCCCCACACATTTGCCGGGCGACCAAACACAATCTCATATGGACTAAGTCCTATTCGAGAATGCACTGTAGTTCTAGTTGACAAAAGTGCCAACGGCAACGCATCGGGCAATTGGAGACCAGAACTCGCCTGAATCTTGGCTAACTTAAGATTCAGGGTGCCATTATAGCACTCGACTAAACCAGCTGATGGGGGTGATTTGCAGCATGGAATTTCTGCCTTATGCCCAAACCCTCACACACTCTCTTCATGACCTGGCCCACAAACTCACTTCCGTTGTCACTCCACACCATCCTTGACAAACCAAACCTAGGGAAAAATTCCTTGAGCAAAACTTTAGCTGTGGATAGGGCAGTGTTATCTTTTAGGGGGTAAGCTTCTACCCATCTTGAAAAGGCACAAACAACCACAAGGACGTATTTCAGATTGTTACATCTCTCCATGTGGATAAAATCCAATTGCAGCACCTTCAACGGGTACGTTGGTGGTGCAAAATGACCAGCTGGAGTTCCCTTGCCAGGATTATGCATCAGACAAACCATGCAATTCTTGACCAGATTCTCTGCACACTTAGGAATTCCACCATTCTCCCATACTGGAGCCAACAACTTACAAATCCCTTTCGCACTGATGTGAGCCATTCCATGTGCCATCGTAACCACTGGAAGCACATACGCATCAGGCAACAACCATCGCTGGTGTTCTGACAACTCAATCCAACAACCAGTCGAGTCCAACATTCCTGTACTCTCTCTACACACACTCAATTCTTTCTCAATAGCTTCAGCCTGAATCAATTTCACACTCTCTATTGTATTTTCACACATTCCTCTATCGGGAACCCATCTCGCTGGACCTGCAACATACATTCGACTCATCACATCTTTCGCCGTTTCTCTCGCAACTTCATCCGCAAACGCATTACCACGACCAACATCATCTGTAACCTTTCTTATGTGCACTGCATTTCACGATCGCGACTTGCGTCTGCAATGTAAGTGACTCAAGAAGTTCATTCACCAACTGTCCATGCTGAATCTTCGTACCATGGGAAGTAAGGAATCCACGTTCCTTCCACAAACGCCCAAAGCTATGGGCAACACCAAATGCATATTGACTATCGGTATACACAGTCACTCTCTTTCCTTTCGACAACACACATGCTCTTGTCAGTGCAATCAGCTTTGCTGCTTGAGCTGAATTCTGTGGATTACGTGAAGCTTAAACAATCGTATGCAAAGTCGTAACCGCATACGCTGCAGTCGTATCGCCATTCGGAAGCTTAAAGCATGAACCATCCACCCATAAGGTACAATCAGAATTCGAAAGAGGAGTATCTTTCAAATCAATTCTACCCTTTGTTTCTTCCTCTGTCCTGAGAAAGCAATCATGCTGCTCTTGAACATCTGTCTCTACAGAAATCGGCAACAACGTAGCTGGATTCAACGTGTTGCATCGCTTTATGTGCACATGACTCGCCAAAAGCGTCAACTCATAACCTGACAACCGTGCAATAGTCAAATGCTGAGTCTTCGTTCTATTCAATAAAGTATCCACTGCATGTGGAACCATCACAACCAACATATTATCCATCACCAAACCAGCGGACTGTCGAATAGAAACAGCCGCTGCCGCTGTAGCTCTCAAGCAACTCGGCAACGCTCTGGCTACCGGATCCAAAGTCGATGAGAAATACGCACATGGACGCTGCTTATCACCAAACTGTTGTGTCAAAACTGACAGTGCACAACCCTCTCTCTCGTGAACATAGAGTGTAAAAGGCTTACTGTAGTCGGGATTACCCAACACCGGAGCAGAACACAATGCATCACGTAATTCAGAAAAACTCTTCTGACATTCGTCAGACCAAGGAAAGGATTCGGAGTATCCTTAAGAGTAAGTGCCAACAGAGGTTTCGCAAGTAACGAAAAGTTCGGAATCCATTGTCTACAGTACGAGGTGATACCCAAGAAAGCACGCACTTCTCTCTGTGTGGTTGGCACAGTCATTTGCGCAGTCGCTTGAATTCGTTCTGGGGTTAACCTTCTTCCCTCCTTCGATAAGAGATGAACTAAGTAGGTCACTTCTTGTCGACAATATTGCAACTTCGAAGGCGACACTTTATGATGAAGGTCAGACAAATGTCGCAATAAAGAAAGAGTAGCTTCTTTACAAGTTTCCTCATCACCAGCAGCAACTAACAGGTCGTCCACATACTGGATAAGAGCAACACCAGCAGGCAAGACAATCGTATCAAGCTGTGTTTTCAAAGCCTGACTATAGATGGAGGGACTTTCACAATAACCTTGAGGAGCGCGTTTAAACCGGAAACTCCGGCCTCCTAAAGAGAAGCCAAAAATATTTCTACTCTCCTCGGCAATTGGGATACTGAAGAAAGCATTCTTCAGCTCTATAACCAAAAACCAGGCAGCTGAAGCAGGAATCCTAGTCAGCAAAGCAGTGATGTCCGGAACAACAGGAAACTGTGGCACAACAATCTTATTAACCTCTCGAAGGTCAATCACAAACCTATACACAGGCGGCTGAGAAGAGTCAGTACGCTTCGGGACAGGCAATACAGGACTGTTACACACATTACCTCTCATTTCTTCAATCGCACCTTTTTCAATCAGATCATAGATGATCGCTAAAAGCGCTCTTTCACCATCGCTAGAAATCCTATATTGGGGAATACGTGGCAATTTAGCATTCGCTTTAAGCGTCACAACATAAGGTGGAATCTCCAAAAGACCCACGTCATTAGGACCAGTAGCCCAAAGAGTATCAGGGAGAGAACGCAATTCCAGTGGAAGCCAATCTTTAGACAAATACATCGGAGAGATCACTTTCTTACCCAATGTAACCTGCACTCCCGAAGGAGAACAATGCAATGTTGCATGCAATCTCTTCAACAAATCCAAACCCAACAAATTCTCACCACAACCTGTCGTTAAAATAAGAGGTGCTTCCAATTCACAAGGCCCGATAGAAATTGACAAGGGACTAGAAACTGGATTACGAACTGGGGCGCCAGAGAATCCTACTGAAACATTTGTTATGCCAGACAAATGTGCGCCAGGGAGTTTAGAGTGCATGATAGAACTCTTCGCTGCACCAGTATCCAAAAGAAAAGGCTCTACCACACCCGATGTAACTACTGCAACATAAGGTCCACTCTGGTCTACTGGAACTGACACTACTCCCTCTCTTTGTCCATGGCTGTCCTAGCAATCATTACAGTCAGCTTTCTCACTCTCAACATAGTAATCATCAGTATAGTATTGAGTTGACTGACCAGACGCAACATTCTGTTGATAAAAGTAATTCATAGAATTCTGTGGGGGAAAGGAACGTCCATTCTGAGGGAACACACCACGTCCTCTACCTCTAGGTACTTGCTGAACACCTCGACCTCGCACAACAGACACACCCTTCGCACGCTGTAGCAAAATCGGTCAACTATTCTTGAAGTGGCCTTTTTCCTTACAGTACGCACACTGATTAGGGCCTACCAGAATACGCTGCTGAAAAGACTTGGGCTTCTGCAACAATCTCTGAAACTGCTGAGGTTGCTGAAACTCACGCTGATTAAAGCGAGGCGGATACGTCTGTTGCAAAATAACCTTCATCTTTAATTCTTTAGTCTTTTTCTCTACTTTATCTTTCTCATCTTTATCTCTATTCTCGTAATATTGTGCAGTAGCCAATATATGGGCCGAAGAAGAAATGGCCCATGAGCTCTCAGAGTCCTTCAACTTATTATACAACTCGGGAAGCAAATTATGAACAAATTTATCCACAAACAACCTTTGGCCACCTTCCGTACTCATATCTTGACCACTATGATCAATAAACGTCTCCTCAAACCTAGTGAAGAAATCAGACACACTTTCGTCCTTATGCTTGCATGCTGCTAACTTATCCCAATTCACTAGCATAGCAGGCATCAAAGTCTTCATAAAAGTAATAATCCTACCAAGAAGTTCCACAACTAAAGGCTCAGGTTTAGCCCCTCCATCTTGACGACCATCTGCGGCAGTAATATTAACCCATGTATCTCCTAATTCCATTGCATGATCCTCGTGACGGATCTTCGCCCACAAAGGATGAGGGACAACATTCCCCAACAACATATCTATGTCAGCTAAATTCATCACACACACATCAACTGTCTGGGACAACTCCTTATAATATCCTGCAGGATTCTTACGAGGGTCAGGTAGAGTCTGCTTAAGAGCCAGAACCTCAGCGCTCTCTTCCATGGGACATGTACCCAGACACGCTGAAAATGAGCTGGTACACCCAAGATACCCTGATTAGGATTAGCCACAACTTCCTCTTTCCATACCGGAGGAACTTCTCTCATGGGATACTGCTTCACTTTTCTCCTAACAGAAGAATCAGGTTCAAACAACGGCTGAGAAGGAAGTCTACACCTGAACGCAAGAAGCGTCTCTACCGCTTCTTAAACATCAGGACCCACTATCATCCCTTTATCAAAATCGGACTGAACATTCAATATCTTCGACGGAATAGGACCCATTTCAATATCATCCCACTCTTCACGAAGAAAAGTACACATAACATCAAAAACATACCTTTGCTTCGGCGGTTCCCACTGTAGAAAAACATCCATAAACGCTTGCAAATCATACCTGAAAGCATTCAAAACCCATCTACGAGCAAGGAGATCAAGCACTGCTCGCTCCTCCGAAACTCGGGAGCTGACTACGCGTTTGTGTCCTCACCGAAACTGGAGTCCTATTAAGTGACCTAAAAAGAGTAGACAAAAGGCTAGTGACAGTTTCAACTATTCCTTGTCGAGTAGAAGGAGAAGAAGTCGACACGGGAACTGGAGATAAAGTATTCTGAGAGAAAGAAGACATAGGGTCAGTAGAAAAAGAAGTCAAAGGCAAAGGAATAGAAGGCAATAGGAGTCTGAGGCAAAGGAGTGAAAGGCAAAGCCGGCGGCCCTAGAGAAGGCTGCGCCGGAGAACCAACTGTGGAAGAGCCGGTGGCTGAACAACAGCAGGAGGCACAACAACTGGAAGTTGCGCAACTGGGTGTTGCGGAGGTGCCGTAGCACTCTGCATATAAGGGGGCGGTGAACTCAACAAATGCGACATCAGAGGATCCTTTTCAGAGTCCTTTGTCACATTCGAGACAGGAGATGGCAAAGCCGGATAACACTTATCAATAGCCATGCAACGCTGTCTTTCTGACACCTCAATCTCACGATCTTCTTCATCTTCTTTGAACTGCCTAGCAGCTTGCATTATCAACATCTTCCTACCTTTCCTATCTCTTTTAGCTTGCTTAATTTCTCTTTGTTTGGCTTCCTTACGCCAGAGGCGTAAAGAGTCAACCATCGCCGGCCGGGCTTTCTTCTTAAATAGCTTAACTTCCAAATTATCTAAGATATCTGATTCGAAACTACCATGATGTGGCCATTTTAGGACACCATCTTTCCTTGTATAGCCGACTCATACTTCGTTATATGTAATGGGACCCACTCCATGTTTAGAATAGAGCTCATAAGTCGGAGTTACAACCGGAGGTATCGGACACGAGTCCTCCAATCGGGAATCCCTGTTACAACCACGACAAAACAAATTCCTAATTTTGCTAAGACCAGGCATCTTCGCTCACTAATGTAGTTTCAAACTTCAAGGGGTTATCAAAAATGATAGTCTCGTAAATATACGAGTCCCTCGGCTTTGGTAATTGCAAGTACCAAATCAAAGACCCAAAGGAAAACCCAAAACAAAGGACTGGGAGCGACCCACTTATACTTAACTAAGGTATCAGTCACGCCACCAGAAGACCCGTCTATCGTCTCGCCATACAAATCATCAAAAGGGTCCAAGACAGGGCGACAGTCAGGGCAGCAGTCCTTCGTAGCCGTCGGAAAGCGGGAAGCCAGCAGCAAAAACCTTCAGTCCACGTTCGACATACCGGGGTCGATGAAGTGGGGGCCCTCTTCCAGAATTTCCTTACGAAGCTCCTCAGGATCTTCAGGCTTGGACTGGTACCGCTGAAGTTGCCCCACGTGGGGCGCCAACTAAAGAACCGGGTTTTAGAGCCCAGCGGCGCCAGGGGCACGCCCAAAGTCTTCGGGTTCACCTGTCTTAGAATACAGAGACACGGGATACTTCTTGGTGGCGTCAAAGATCGAGTTTATTGGCTGCAGCCGGAAACAGAAGTCCACGAAGTACAACACAGCGTATATTCGTAGGAGACTGCTCAAATTCGTAGGGGGAGTCATCCTCTTTTATGCCGAAAATCACATTATAGACAAACACCCACTATTTACAACTTGTTCAATCATATGTATTATTACGAAAGGTATCGCATGACGACAACCCCACTTTTTCAGTTGTCCCGCCCACCATTAATTATACAGACAAGCCCAACATTCCTTCTTACACAATCCGGACAAACCCATAATAAAAGGACCACAGCCCATATCATAAAGAGGCCATGAAAGAAGAAACAGAAACAGATAAGGAGCAAGATAAGGGGTGTATGTGTATAATAAACTTTACAATGTCCTGTGCTCTGATCCTCAATCTTGATCAGCTATCAGGCAAGGAACTGGCTTAGCAAGGTCAGCTTTAGGCAACGAGGTCAGTTCACTCGGTTCATCCAAAAGTCAACACAAACTCAAGCTTACGTGTACTAAGGACTCGTTCGGCCGCAGTCATCGGCCTATGTGAGGGCAACAACAAAATGGCTGCCATGCACAAAATGGAACCAATGGTTCAGAACGAAATCTCCAAATACATAGTGAATCCGTTGGTCTAACATGACGAAATCACTCGTACTAGCCGAAATCACTAGTTACGGTTCGCTACTATCAAATTCGTACCAAAACTATGACATTTATAAAACAGGTTCAGAATTCACGGAACCTCACGTCTCGGGAGGTCCAGTGGTAAGATTCATGGGGACGTAATGTCTTTGCTTCTTCCAGCGCTGCCTTGAGGGCGCTTAACACTTTGTGTGTGCTGACCAGGGCTACTCTGGCCTGTGGGATTCTGTGGAGTTTCTGCTTTCTCATGTCTCTCATGAGGGGGCCTGTGCTGATCTACGGGGCCATGTGTTGGATGGTAGAGAGTTGGCCGCATTTATTCTTCGTGCGTCTTTGGATGTAGCTGATGCTGTTGGCCATGCCATGGCCACTTCTGTGGCTCTCCGTCGCCATGCTTGGCTCTGCGATGCTGTTTTCCCTGAAAATATTAGAGAGCGCCTGGTTGACCTCCCTTTTGACGGGGTCCTATTGTTTAAAGCTCATGCAGACTCTGCCATTCAGCGTCTTCTTGCGGGGCTCCGTCCTCCTCCTCCTCAGGTTGGTTTTCTGATCCTCCGGGGCTTGGTGGGAGACTGTTTCCCACTTGCTCCTGATATTTGGGTTTTGGAGGGCTGTTACACTTTCTGTGAGGGATACTGTGCCCTCTGGGTCTTTTGTTGGTCCCGCTCTTCAGTTGGTTGCTGGTTCAGCCCCCTGTTTTGGTACAAAGGTTTTTTTCTGGCTGACTACTAAGCCTTCTGTGGTTTCTGCCGCAGGTCTATGATTTTGTCCTCTGATGCGGGATTGTTTTTTCCCTAAGAGTGGTTCCCATGCTTTCATGGGACGTGCCCTACCCTATGTGGGGTATATGTAACTATTGTATAGCTCTCTCTTATGTGGGGAGGGCGTTGACCTCCCCCCCGCGGGTACATCACCCTTCCTGGTGTTGCTGTATTACAATGGTGTGGTCTTTGGACCTTACTGGGGCGTGGCTGGCCATCTACGGCGTTGTGCCGCGGTGTTGCCCGTTGCCTGTCGTTTGGTCTGGGCCTGTGTGGTGTTTCTGAAGGCATAGTTTCCTGTGTTGACGGCCTGGTCCGTTCTTCTTGTTACTCCTATCATCTTCTTGCTGCTCTCACTACTTAGTGGATCGGTTCTGTCCAGGGCGGTCCCTTTTAGGGGTCGTTCGGGACGGTTTACTAGCTTTGCCCTTATTCTGAGCCTGACGTGGTCTGGGCATTTAGTTTCATGGTTTTGTCAGCAACTGGCTGTCCCCGCCTGCTCTTCTGTTCTGTGGCCGGCGACCTTGGCTTGGGCCCTGGAGCTCCTGCTTTGGTCCTGTGGACCATTGTGAATTTCCGTTCTTATTCTGCCTGTTTACTGCAGAGGCGTCGTTCAGTCTTGTCTTTGGCTTCAAGCTGTGATGGGCTCGGCTGCCCTCTTCACTGGGTATTCCTGGTGGAGGGCTTGGCCATGCTTCTGCTACTTCTCCTTGGATTCTGTAGGTTCTTCTTCTTCCTCTGCGTTGTCTGTACCTTGGGGCTTCCTGTGGAGGTCCCAGGTACGTTCCCGGGGCTTAAGGCGATCTGGCCTCCTTAGTATTATCCTGCTTCTCCTGTTGTTGAAGGCTGGGTTGCCTCTGTTGTTATGACACATCCTGGTTTCCTCCACAATGCTGCGGTTCCTTTCAGCTCAGGGCCTGTGTCTCATTCCCTGTTGCGGTGGACGGGGCTATTTTTCCCTGTCTCCGTGGCTGATCCTCTGTTGGGGGTCTTGTGCTCGTCTGAGCTGTAGAGGTCCTCTTTCAGACCCTTCTCCCCTTTAGGTATGGATAGGGTATCTATTCTATGTTAAGGAATCTGCGCTAGTAGTCTCTATCAGATGTAACGATGTATCTGGTAGAGACGATTCTTGCCGCAGATTCCTTTACGACCTGCCCTCCCTCCCCATTTCTGCGAGGATCCTTCTCGGCCTACTGCACTCGCCTGCTTCAGGGTGGTGGTCTTCTGCGGTGCTTTTCTCTTACTCCCTCCCTAGGGGGATGTTTGCCTTGTTGTTGTTGCTCCATTCCTACCTTTCTGGGGGGCGAATGTTTAGGTACCTCTGCGCCCATACATTTGTTCTTCAAGGTAGAATTCGTAGTGTTGCTTGCACTTCTGACTTCTACAGTCCTTGGGGTGGAGGTCCCCTGGATGGGTCTCACACACTGGTGTGGTTGAGGGATGACCTGTCACTGCTCTTTCATTCTGGCTTTGTACCCTTCTTGGTTCCGGGCGATGGTTGCAGACTTCTTTGTCTGCTGAGACGGCTGTTATGTTGGTTACAGATGTGCTTACAGTAACTGCGCTCTGTTCTTTCATTCCATGACTTGGTGCCTGGCACAATTCTGGATGGTGCTGTTCCTCACCATTTGTTTCTTTCCCTTCTGTATAGCTGGGTTTTCGCACACTGTTCCAGTATTCTCACAGTTTTGTTTGTGATGGCTCCGCGTTGTGGCGCGGAAAGTTCTCCAAAGAAAACTGACCTAGGTGCGCCGGGGTGGGACTTATGTATCCTCACTGATGTCACCGGCAAGAACGATGTCAGGGCGGAGTCACGTGGTGCCGTCCCCCGGTGCGCAGGGATGCTGTGGCAGAAAAAATTTCCGGATCCAGTCTCACGCCTGGGGATAATTTTATGTTAAGGAATCTACTACTAGAATCGTCTCTACCAGATACATCATTACTGAAGGTAAGTAACTCGTACTTCATTTTCTATTTTTTTTTTTTTTAAGACCAACGGTCCCAAACTTTATTTAGTTTCACAGATAAGTCAGTAATCATTCATACAATGTCATAACAATGAAGTACTACTACAAACGGTACTCAGCAAATAGCACATATTGACATGTCAGTTATACATGAGTGAAAATAAACAGTAGCCAGTGGAGATGCATTAGTCCGCAAGTGACGGTGCCAGGAAATGTCTCATGCTGAAGTGCTCGCAGCTCGTAGCACTGCAAAAAGGGCCAGCGTGGTCACGAAAGCCAACAGTCATTGTTTTAAGTTGTGTTCCCTGATTAGTACAGTAGCGGGTAGAGGCAGGATCATACCCTCCGTTGTCATATGGGTCGCTGGGTGTCCGCCTCCTGTTCATGGATGCATCCAGCCGGCATTATGTGAAACGTAAACGGGGAGGGGGAATCGAGCATTATCAGGAGTACAGTATGAACAGTCTCTGTGTCAACCAAAAGGTATAACTGGGTAGTAAAAGAAGAGGGGGAGGGAGAAACATTTCAACAACTGTTGGACTAGTATTTGCGTGTGTAGTAGTGTATCTAGAACCCTAGCTGTGTGTGGTGCATCCTGTGTGGGTCGCGCAGGGGCGGGGACATTTGGGGATGCGGTGTCGCTGTGGCTGTAAGGCGGGGGGAGGGGGGGCGAAAGGCGGGGCGGGGAGCGGTAGGGGACATCTCCGTTGTGTAAGGTCTCAGCTGTCGGGGGAAGAGGCGGGGGGGTTGGGGGGAAGGGGATGGGCGGGGCGGGGGAACGGGGGGGGGGAGCCCGCGCCAAGTTTGGACCGCAATCAACTGGGCCCCCTCTATTCCATGTCGGGACGGTACTCTATACCGGCCTGGGCGCACGCTCGATGGTATGCGATCAGGGCAGCATCCCAGTCTTGGGCGATCGGGTACTTCCATAGAAGTAACTCGTACTTCATGTCTCTCCTTGTTTAGAAAGACTTCTGTCATTTTATCTTGTGCAAGGTGGTGGGAACCATTATCTCACATACAGTGAGTATGCAAATGCTTTGAACAACGTGCTTTTTACTGGTTCTGAAGTACGTGTTGACTCCAAAGGAATACATGAGACCAGGCACAAAGGTGATTTGAACTTTTGGCTTTATTAGTGTAAAATATAAGGGGAACACAAGTAAACACATGTATATGTTTTAGATTTAACATATTTTCCATTTGTTATTTAGTTACAGACAACAGTTGCCCAGCATAAGAAACCCGGCCAGTCCAGGTGCTAGGAGATAGCTGTGTCTTTTCTTCTGTTGTTTTGTCTCTCCAAACCCCCTTACCTCTTGGAACACCTGCCAGAGACTCCTGTTAACTTCACTAGTCTTGAGAGGTGTTCTGGGCATTCAGGAAATTAAGCATCGCTCTTCCAGATAACCTGGTATTCAGGTGAGGAGGTGTTGGTGTTGAGGGGAAAGGGGGTGCTTGCTGGGTGGGATTTCTGGTGGTCTGGCAGTGAGCTCTAGGCAGTAACTGTGTTCCACAATTGATATGATTCACTGGTCTGAAGTGAGTGATGTTTTGCCATTGTGGCAGGAACCTCTGCAGTCACCCCCAACAGGTTTTGTCTGCCGGGGGTAAGTGGGAGGTGGTAGCTAGGGGGCGGGAAAGGGGGTGGTAATTAGGGGGAGGGACGGATAGGGAGTCACTGTTTAGGAGGTGCAGCTGTCTTAGTGGGATGATGACTGTAGGGCTCCCATCACTTTGGCCGTATCTGTGTCTTTGTTTTGATTTTCTCTATCATCTAATCAATAGTGGGCTGAATAGATGTTCTCCATCAAATGGCAGGTTGATCAAGGGATGTTGAACTTCTGGTTTTAAGCAGCGACACGAAGGCTAGCATGTCTTTGGATAAGAATGCTGGAGTTCATTTACCTAGCTGCGGTGTCTGCTGCATTAAGGGCAGAAGTATTAGATATGGTCTGCCCTTCCGACACAATCTCCTGAGCCTGTTGCTTATACTGATCTAGTAGGTGCTCCATAAGCTCCCCTCATTTCATCCCATTCGGCGCCATAATACCTTGCCAATAGCCCTACAGAATTGCCAATGTGCCAATGAGTCGCTGACTGAACTACAACCCTTTTCCTTGCCGCACACAGTTTTTTGCTTTTTGTATCTGGGGAGCAGGGCATTTTCAGTGCCCTGCGCCTTTGCTCTTTTACAGGAAGCATCTACCTTCAGTGAGTTGGTGGTAGTTGTCCTATATGTTATGGTGGGTCAGAGGGTGAAGGTCCGTACTTCTGGTTGACTTTTGTTGTGACAATTCTGGCCATCACCGGGTCTTTAAACATCTTCTGCGTTGTCTTAAGCATACCATTAAGCAATGGCCTACTGTGTATGAGAGTGTTTCTAATAGGAAATCCTCTTCCTCGGGTATGGAGTGCAAATCCACTTTGTGAAATGTAGCTGCTGCCTGGAGAACCTCTGTAGGAAAGTAGGATCTGCTTTCATGGTTACCCCCACTTTTTGCTGGTGTCATTATGTTTTTCTGACTGGGATCCTAATAATCAGGACCCCAGTTTCTGTGCTTCTCACCTAAATTGGACCATAATGAGTACCTGGGTATCCTCCAGATTGGCTATTGGTGTACCCTTGTAAGACCCTAGTACATGGTACTGAGGTACCCAGGGCATAGGTACCCCAAGGGCCTCCCATGGGCTGAAGCTTGTATTATGCCACCCATGGGAAACTACTCAAATTGTGACTACAGGCCTGACATTGCAGCCTGTGTAAGCTGGTGCTAGCACCACTTACGACAGATATATGTTTTCTTATTTCTGATGGACTACACTTAAAACCTATAAATCACCCCTAAGGCAGGCATTTCTGTCCTGAAGGAAGGGTGCTTGGTTATAAGTGTGAAGGTGCCCCTGCGTGAGCAATTCACCCCTACAAACCTTGGGGTCCATTCGCCAGGGTTGTAAGTACATCAGCCATTAGGATACATAGAGTGGCCATGCGTCACTATGTGATTGCTAACTCTACACTGGTTGTAACTAACCGTGGTATTAAACACGTTGAAATCATACCCCAACCCCGTAAAGGGTGTTGGAGTTATGATTCCATGTACCGTAGGGCTCCTCTGGGAAGCTCTTAGTGCTCCCTGTACCAGTGTTCCATTCCCAGACAGGAAACTATGGCTGCTGCCGATCAGAGGCATGATTCTGCCCTCCGGAGCCAAACTCAAGCAGGGGAAGACAGGGCAATAGGTTTCCTGTCACAGGGAAGACAGTACTCAGTGTATTGGGCCAGGGTGGTGGCACTTGCCACCGCCACTAGACTGCTTTGAAGGGCACATTTAGTGCCAGTTCAGTGAGCCATTGGCTCCCACTCTGGTGCGAAACTGGACAAAGGAGATTGGAGTATCCTCCCCACTGTCCATCCCCTCATGTGGGAGTGACCCCAGAATTGTCCCAACACTTTCTTTAGAGCACTTATTGGCTTACCTGTGGGTGGTTCCTTAGATTTGTCGTGGGACAAGATTCAGATCCAAAACCCCTTCATCTTCAACTGTCTGGGCACTTTGGACTTCGCTTTGGGAACTGAGACTGCAACTGGGAAGACTCCTGCTGCTCCTGGTCTTGTCGTCCTGCCAGTCTTCTGGATTGTCTGTACCTGTGCACCATACAGGTTCTTTTACTGGCCTGTGGACACCAAAGACAACCAAAGGAATCTCTCTTGGAGCAAAGGAGTCACCCCCCCTGCGCCTGAACGCATTGCAACATAGCAGACCGGTCTGCTGTTCTTGAGCTCCCACGGACTCCAAAAGGTTCTACAACACAGGTGGTGGTTCTGCAACTCCCTCGAGGCCTGCACTGTCTTCACAGCAAGTTTGAAGCCAGTATCCCTCGTCAGAACCGTTGAAGCAGTACTCCTGTGCACAACATCGACTTGCCGTTGCCAAGGCTTGTTTTATCTCTTCCCCAGACAGAGATCTTTGGGCTCCAAGAAGTGCCAGCCTCAAACATCTCTTGCTACCAACATATTTGTCCTCACAGCATCCTCTGCCCCTTAGGCCTTCATCATTGGTGAGCTGCTCAAGGTCCCCTTGCAACTCCTGTGCTTCCGACCTGTGGGTCCTCTTGAGGGTCTTCTTTGGCTCCATTGGACTCTCCTGCTTGCTTGGGCCTGCTTTGATTTACCTGCTCATGATGAGTCCCTTGGACCTTGCTGGTCCCGACATTGCACAGTTTTCGTCTACTAAGTTTGTTGTCGTTGCCAAGACTTGTTGGTGCACCCGCCCGGGGGACACATACCCCCTGGCTCTAGACATCTGACGTGGGACAGCTCATGAACGGCTCCAGGTCTTCCACAGCATCATCTGGTCCACACAGCTGCAGCTCCAAGGTCACTGTCAACTTTCCTGCATCTTCTGACATCGGTGGGCATTCGTCATCCGTGGCTCCTGGTCACCCCTGAGTAGCATAGACTCTGTCCCCTCTGCTTGCAGGTACTTCTCTTCCTAAATCCACCTTTGGGTTCCACCAGACTCTTTCACCTTCTTCACCAGTGGCATCTTCACTGAAGACCTCCATTGTGGTATACAGTGGTTTCTGACGTTACTTCGCACCTATGCACCCTGCTTCCCTGGTGTAAGTATCCTGGTTCCCGGGGTATCCACGGGTAGGGTGACTCTCCAATCTACCACTGGGTTTCTTCAGGATCCTCTGGGAAGAGTGTATCTTCTTAAAAACTGCCACAGTGACTTACAATTGACTTGTATTGAGCATGCAGTCGTGTTCCTACTCTGGACACGGCCACCGTGGGGTTTCTGGGTACTTTCCATGGGAATTTCCTTGGGTCCCCATCTCTTCTATGTCCTCTGGGTCCAGTCTCGACTTAGGTTGTGGTTCACATTCCACTTCATTAGTATATGGTTTGGGTTCCCCCTGGAGATCACTGTATATTTGTGCTACTTACGTGTTCAATTACTAAAGTATTGTGTGTATTGTGATTATAGCTCCAGTTTGAAACTATTGCAATGTGTTTATAATAAGTACATATTTTTATAACTACAATGTGTGCTTTTTTTTCTCCTGACCTACACTATATGATTAGTACTGGTAAAACAAGCTGCTTTACACTCCTTCTGGACTAAGCCTGAAGGCTGCTCTCCACAGCTACCACTTAGAGAGCTTTCTAAGGTTGTCTAAGACCACTAAATTCACCATAAGGGTTGTCTGGATTAGTGCAGTGTGTTACACTTACATAAGTGAGCACCATATGCTAAGCCAGCCTCCTACAACCTCATAATACAATGTGGTGTCATCAGGAGGAGATGAATTGGCAGGGTTCCAGTCGGCGTTCCTTGGGCAAGGAGGGATCACCTTCTAATCATCTCATGGGTCCTCCTGTGGTTCTCGAGTGTACGGGGCCTCATATAAATCTTGTTGTGGCGGGGGATTCCCTCCCCATAAGATGAATGAGAATACCCTTGAGGTGAAGGGAGCTGTTGTGTTGGGGGAGGAGAAGGAGGAGGTCTTGGAGGAAGAGAAGAGTGGTTAGATCTCGGGGGTAGTGGGCTAGTACTCCTATCATGTCTCTTCTTCAGCTTTGGTGGCCCCAACATTAACTGCTTCTCAAATGTGAGTTGCTTCTTGCGAGGGAGAGTCTACTGCACTTGAGGTAGAGGCTTAGCAATAATTGTGCTTGTGTGGGGATGGATAAAAAGGAATTGCTTCAGAGAGTCCAGTTCCTCCTGAAGGACCTGGAGCTCCTGGCTATTGGAGGCTGCTTTGGATGGGCAACTAGACTTTGATGTCTCTTTTGGTGTCAAAGTCGCTTTGAACATCAATGCTTGTTTTGGCTCCAAAGTTGTTTTCTATGTTGACAATTGTTTCGGCTCCAAAAAATGTCCTTAGATGCTGATGCTAACCCACTGGTGAGCGTTGAAGATGTTGTCGAGAGAGGCTTACTCAGGTGCGGTTGACTCGATGCTGGAGTGAAAACCGAAGTTGGCTCCAAAGCCTTATATCAGTGCTAGCCATGGTGGGAATGCAGTGGTGGACCAGGAGGCTGTAACTCTGAATCAGGGCTGGAAGCCCTGGCCCCAGAGGCTGCGGTGAGTGCCCTGTTGCGATGTGTACTCAGTGTGTGCATGCTCTGGTGTTCAGCCGGTGTCTACTGAGGATCTGGGTCCTCAGAGTCCGATAATGACTCAGGTTCTGAGCTGAAAGCTGTTACTTGTCGGTTGTTGACATCCTCATCGACCTGCTTCCGCTTGACGTCCTCCTTGAAGATCTCGGGGGTCCAATAGTCTCGCTGATGTTCCATTACGCACTTTGCGAACCAACGATCAGGAGTGGTCTTCTTCAACCGAAACGCGAGGCAGGAGGCCTCGTAATGATCCGGGGACAGGCACAAATTGCAGACTGTGTGTTGGTCTGCCCATGAGTACTTCAAATAGCACTGTGGACAGAGTCTGAACTATGTTTTTCCATCACGCTGAGAACATTCTTGAACGTGGGACTCGTGGATAAGACCCCACATGGGTGATAAGATCACCTTTGATGCAGATGCAAAGCAGTTGCCCACGACATGGAGAACAAGCTTTGCATTGGCCAATAGGTCGTGCCTTTGGGACCTTATAAGTGTTTAGCCATGCAACACTTGATGTTGCTGCACCAAGGATATTGTGCTGGATAACTAAACACTTATAAAGTCCCAAAGGCGAGACCTATTGGCAATGCCATTGCTTGTTTTTTTTTATGATGTAGCAACATTGACTAACAGTTTTTGTTTATCACTGTTACTACAACAAAGCAAAGAATAACCTGATTTAGGATCTGGGGTTCACAGTGAAAGCCATCCCTAACAAATACATAGGTGACCGCATACTGCACAAACTAAGTATAACCAGTCAACTACAATTTACATCAGGGTGAAAGGCCAGCGCGGTGGGCATGCTTGTGAGTGTTTAGGCCATGGTAGAGTCTTTCATATGTCTGAAGTGCTTGGCCCTAGCAGCCCTCCAGAGGCACAGGGCTGAGGTGTGTGTGTGGCAGAGGCTAAACCTTCAGCAGCTCCTGCAGGAATCAAAAGGCTTCTTTCAAAGCAACTCCACGGCTCGCTTTGTGGCAGGTTTGTGTTTTTCATCACTTGGAGATGAGAGGACAGGAGCTGAGCTGAGAAGCTCACTGGGCCTCCCTGGGGCTGATTTATGAGGTTTCACTCGACCTAGCCAGAGACAGAAGAGCCCTGGGGTGTTTACCTTGGAGGGAGAGCGGCTGCAGGTGACTTAAGAGCAGGGGTGAGAGCGAGTCTTGTTCAAGAGGGCGTGCATCAAAGGTTGTCAAAGAAGAGCTGTCAGAGGAATGTCAAGAGGGTGCTGTGGTAATATGGGAGAGGCCAAGAGGAGCTTGAAGTATCCAGGGGGTGGGGGTAAAGGTTTGTGTTGTCAATGCTGTAGGTCTGGGCCTCCCTGTCTACTTTCCCAATAAGCAGCCATGGAAATGCATTTCCAAGAACCTGGAAACAATTCCTGATAGGAGAGCAGCATGTAATTGCCGCCTAATTGTTCTCGAAGGGTTATCACCTCCAGGCTAAATGAAGGCCATTTGTTTGGAGTTGTCTTGCCACCTGTCTAGTAACTGCAAGTGACTTTTCAGGGCCGGCCTCCGAAATGACCGGTAAGTCCAGGGTAGAACGTTTCAAATATCAGGGCAGTTGCCGCACGTGCCTCTGAAAGCGCAGCAGGGTTAGAACAAAGTTATCTACGGCGCAGTGTTTCTCAAATGCGGCACGCTCATCCGCATTCACCACAGACCTGTAACTCGAAAAGCCGGGGGAGAGGTGCTTAAGAAATGTTGGTCGTATCATGCATGCAAGCTATTGCCTACAAAAGAGACGTGGCCAGCCTTTCCGGTATTTCATTGGTACATGCATATTGGAAATTCGGCTGTTTTCATACAGGCTAGACCAATCTTTTGTCTAGTTCCGGTTTCTCAGTGCTTGGCTAGATGGAAGGCCAGGCAACCCTCATTCCTACGGAAGTTCAAAGATGCTCAGAGGCAGCAGCGCACATGCCTATTGTCTGCAGGCCATTTGCTTGTTGTGTGGTCTCCTGCTGTCAAGCTCCAGAGCCCCATCAATCCGGCTCCCTGTTCATGGTTCACATTATGTGACATCGATATTCAAAATAAAGAAAAGAAAAACACATTTTCCAGGCGCTATTTTAAAATCTATTTCCTAATGTATCGGTGTAAAGATTCAGTGGAATTGTACGCCCATATGTGAACAGATGACGCTATACGAGTGTGCAAAATAAAATGAGAAACGAGCGAGAGGAAAGACAGATAGCAAGATGTCACAAAGCGCAAAGTAATTCGAGGGGCAGAGGCAGGGAGCAAGTGGGAGGAATTACAGACGGCGTTGAAGGCTGGTGGTTCGCGCGAGCACGATCGCGTGAATGCAAGGCTGTAGCCAGCCAGCAGGCACTTTGGAAACTTATCTACTAAAGTCTCTCAGAGCAGCGCATGCGCGCTGACTCAGCGAGACCTAAAAAAAAATGAGTGGTGATGCGAGTGGTGCGCACGTGCATCACCGCAAGTGCTACCTTGTCGGCCACCAGCTTGCTATGACATGCACGCTCTTGTGCGCCTAATAGCATGCTGGTGGTTGGCAAGGTAGCACTTTAAAAAGCAGCTACTAAATGTCTCGGCCAGACCAGCTCATGTGCTGAATCAGGCCGAGACCTAGAGACGGGTGCACAGATTGTTCGAAGGCAATGGGAAATGGAGAACCTGAGAGCCCACAAAGAGGGACGCCATGCGGCGTTGAGTCAGAGCACTGATGGAGAACGTCCGGGCCCGACAGCAGAAGAAAATAATATAACTATGGAGTTGTTGTCCATGCGCATCACCAGCTAAGGAAGGAGTCACTTTACCTTGTGACTTGAAAGATTTCTTCGAACAAAAACAAGTTGTACATGTTCGAGCCCAGCACTAGATGCTAGGAGTATGCACAATATGTGTATCAATAGCTACACATGCACCAACTTTTCCCCCAGGAGACTTTGGTCCCTGAAACCTGGAGGCAGAGCATTAACTATTTATTCTTTTATTAAAGAGATCTATCTTCGAGGCTTTCCAGAAGTTGAACAGATAATCCACGCCCTACGATACCGCTCCTGTGTCTCTGGTATGCTGTTGTCATCCATTGTATATTTTTTTATGCCTGGCAGGTAAGCTGCCACCAAGGAAATGTCCTTTGCTTCTCTGGATAGGGTATATGAGCAGGTGCTGCCTTGCTTCAGAATGTTGCGTCACATTTAGCACTGCCCTTTCTGTGACTTGTGGCTAAATGCTCCCGGGCAGTAAATAACCACCTGCAGTTCTAGCGCCTTGATGTGCAGCTTCTCTTCAGCGTCAAACCATAGTTCCACTCTTACAAAGGAGCAACCTTGACCTGAGGTGACTGTCAGAGGCAAAGGACCGATCCACCAGTTCAAGGCTGTCTTTATTATGTCTAACCCCTGAACCTCTTCCTGCCAATCCTGGATTATCTGACTCCACTGACTGGTGATGCAGTGCCTACTCCTTGAGCCTACACTGGTGGATGGTGCAGGTAAAATGAGGCTCTGCAGGGCAATACAATGGCTGTGAGCTGTATCATTGAAGAATATCTCTTTAGATGTGTCATGGTGCACTTGTTGCCCCGTACCTCCTGTTTCCGGTATGCCTGTTGGGTTGGTTACTGCGCTCATGCGGAGGTGAGTCTCTCACTTCCGGGGTTTCCTGGCAGTCAGCGGTCCAGCTCTCCTGGCCGGAACTCCTCATGTGGCCTTGCGATACAGGCTTACACCTTGCCCCTGACAGGAACAGGAATGACAATACAGGACAAAGTACCAGAAGCATACCAAGACCTGGCTGCAGTATTCAACAAGAAGGGACCCAACACACTTCCTTCTCATCGTTCGTTTGACTGCAGGATTGACCTGATTCCTGGCTCCACGCTTCCCTGTAGCCGGATATACTCCCTGACAAAAAAGGAGAATGAGCATCTCCGCTCCTACCTAGAGGAATACTTACAGAATGGGCTCATTCGCCATTCCAGATCCCCTGTATTCTATCCTCCTTTTTTTGTGGCTAAGAAGGAAGGGGAGCTGAGGACTTGTATAGACTTCAGGGCGATGAACGCCATCACCATAAAAAATAGGTATCCTCTGCCTCTAATTTCCAACTTATTCGGACCAGGTAAAAAATGCCTCTGTTTTTACCAAGCTGTATCTTAGTGGGGCTTACCATCTAGTCAGAGTCCAGAAGGGTGACAAATGTAAGACAGCATTCCGGACAAAATTCAGCATCTTCGAATACCAGGTCATGCCTTTCGGACTCTGCAACGC
The DNA here is from genome assembly GCF_964263255.1 of Lissotriton vulgaris. NCBI lineage: Eukaryota > Metazoa > Chordata > Amphibia > Caudata > Salamandridae > Lissotriton > Lissotriton vulgaris. The sequence goes on along the minus strand of NC_141687.1, from coordinate 179,261,603 downwards.
CCCTGCGGCGTTCTATTTTTTCATTGACGAGGCATTGAGAGAATACATCGACGTATTCTGCATAGTATATATCGATGATATACTGATTTATTCACAGACCATGGCAGACCACGTCCAACATGTACGCGCCGTCCTTCAGCAACTAGAGCGACATGGTTTGTACGTCAAGCTGGAGAAGAGTATCTTTCATACCACTTCTGTCGAATTCCTGGGGCACGTCATTACTCCAGCTGGTATCCAAATGGACAAAAAGAAAGTAGAGGCTATCTTACACTGGCCTTCTCCAACAACCGTAAAGCACGTCCATAGATTCCTGGGGTTCACTAATTACTACCGCCGCTTTATCACAGGTTTCTCTAGGATTGTCACTCCTATCACTCACTTGCTGCGCAAGGGGGTCCAATTCTGCTGGGGTACGGAAACTGAGCAAGCTTTTCAAGAGTTGAAAAGAAGATTCACCACAGCTCCCGTTCTGAGACACCCCGACTCTGAACAACCGTTTACCATGGAAGCCGATGCTTCGCAGGATGCTCTGGGAGGAATGTTATCGCAAAGGGACACTGAGACGGGTCTCCTGCACCCTGTAGCTTTTTACTCCAGGAACCTTCTACCAGCCGAACGCAACTACACCATTTCAGACCGAGAGCTCCTGGCCATCAAGACAGCGTTTGAAGAGTGACGCCACTACCTAAAAGACGCCAAACATCCGGTAATCATCTATACGAATCACAGAAACCTGCAGTTCCTTCGTTCGGCCCTGGGCTCTCACATCCAGACAATTGCGATGGACCCTGTTCTTCAACGAGTACGACTTCCGCATCACATACCGTCCAGGTAAAGAAAATGCCAAGGCTGATGCGCTATCCCGTCTTGAAGACACTGACGAATCTGGGTACGCCACTGAACCTTTGCCCATCATTCTCGAACAGTGTTTTCAGGGTGTTGTCCTATCGTCTGAGTTTCTCAACCATCTCCATGATGACATTGCACGGATTGATCCATCGTCCTTGGTCGAGTACCACAAAGATGTGATCACACAGAACGGGTTCATGTACAAAGACGATAAGTACTGTCTTCCTCTGGTATCCCACCAACAGCAGGCCTTGTATATGTGTCATGACCATAGTCTGTCCAGCCGTCCGGGATATCACAAGACCGTGGAACTATTACAAAGACATTTCTGGTGGCCCACTTTGGAGGACGACACCAGGGCCTATATCGCGCGTTGTGCCTTATGTGCCCAGGGAAAGAACCAGCCAAAGTCATCGAAAAGACCGTCAACAAACAGCTGGCCGCCTTCCTCGAGACGAATGGATCCCTCGACCCATCACAGTCCGGATTCCGCGCCAACCACAGCACCGAGACCGCCCTCATCGCCGCCACTGACGACATCCGAGCCCTGATGGACAACGGCGAAACAGCGGCCCTCATCCTCCTAGACCTCTCCGCGGCTTTCGACACGGTCTGCCACCGCACCCAAGTGCAACGCCTCAGCAACGTCGGAATCCAGGAGAAGGCACTGGAATGGATCGTCTCCTTCCTCGACGGAAGAACACAAAGAGTCCGCCTACCACCGTACAAGTCAGAGGCCACCGAAGTCATCTGCGGCGTCCCTCAAGGATCCTCGCTGAGCCCCACTCTCTTCAACGTCTACATGAGCCCCCTCGCGGCCATCGCACGCCAACACAACCTCAACATAATCTCCTACGCCGACGACACCCAGCTGATCCTCTCCCTGACCAACGACCCCGCCGCCGCCAGAGCCAACCTGCACGAAGGGATGAAAGAGGTAGCCGAGTGGATGACGACGAGCCGCCTGAAACTGAACTCAGATAAGACGGAGGTCCTCATCCTGGGCTCCTCGCCCTCCGCCTGGGACGACTCCTGGTGGCCCCCCGCCCTGGGCACCGCACCCAAACCGACGGACCACGCCCGCAACCTGGGTTTCATCCTGGACTCCTCCCTCTCCATGACCAGGCAAGTCAACGCCGTCTCCTCGTCATGCTTCAACATCCTGCGCATGCTTCGGAAGATCTTCTTCTGGTGGATCCCCACAGAGACCAGGAAGACCGTCACCCAGGCCCTCGTCACCAGCCGACTGGACTACGGCAACGCACTCTACGCCGGAACCACCGCCAAGATCCAGAAGAGACTCCAGCGCATCCAGAACGCCTCAGCCAGACTCATCCTCGACATCCCACGACACAGCCACATCTCCGGACACCTAAGAAACCTGCACTGGCTCCCGGTCAACAAGAGAATCACCTTCCGCATCCTTACCCACGCACACAAAGCTCTCCACGATCAAGGCCCGAGCTACCTCAACAACCGCGTCAACTTCTACGCTCCCAAACGCCACCTCCGATCTGCCAGCCACGCCCTCGCCGCCGTCCCACGCATCCGCAGAGCCACTACAGGAGGAAGGTCCTTCTCCTACCTGGCCGCCAAGACCTGGAACTCCCTCCCGGCCGACCTGCGCCTGACCCAAGACCACCTCTCCTTCAGGAAGAAGCTCAAGACCTGGCTGTTCGAGCAGTAGCGGCACTCCCCCCCCCCACCCCCCCCCCAAGCGCCTTGAGACCCTACGGGTAGGTAGTGCGCTCTATAAATGTCTTTGATTGATTGATTGAGTATGGGCCGTCCTTTGGGCTATTACATCCCATTCCTGTACCTCCTCGTCCCTGGCACACCATCTCCATGGATTTCGTAGTGGAATTACCAACCACCGCTTCAGGATACACAACTGTCCTTACCATAGTAGACCACCTCACAAAAATGGCCCATTTTGTACCACTGAAGAAACTTCCCTTGGCAGCCGAACTGGCAGTGGTTTTCATGCAGAACGAGGTTAGAGTGCATGGTATACCATCTGTGGTGATAACGGATCGGGGTTCGCAGTTCGTGTCTCGTTTCTGGAATGAGGTGTGCACAACCCTGAATATGGACGTACGTTTATCATCAGCATACCACCCTCAGACCAACAGTCAAGCCGAGAGAACGAACCACACCATGGAGCAGTACCTCCACTGCTTACTTCTATCGGCGGAAAAGGAATGGGCAGAAGTGTTGTGGATGGTGGAGTTCGCTTATAATAACAACAAGCATTCCGCCATCGGTATGTCTCCCTTCTACAGTGTCCAGGGAAAACATCCTAGAACTATGCCTTGGGAAGATCCACAGGACATTCCCTTGCCCACAGTACAGGAGTACCATGCCAGGCTCTGCACCCTATGGCAACATGCCCGGTTTGAACTAGCCAAGACCAAAGAGTACTACAAACATTACGCCGACATCCGCAGAAAGGAGGAGCACGCGTACAAAAAAGTTGTGGCTCTCCATTCGGAACCTTAACGTGCACGGCCCAAAGAAACTGCTGCCCCGTTTTGTGGGGCCTTATGTGATCGAGAAGGTGATCAACTGTGTGGTCATGAAGCTCTTGCTGCCTCCTCAGATGAAAGTGCATCCTGTCTTCCATGTCTCCCTTCTGCGTGCCGTTCACCCTGAGTGCAAGGAGTCTTCCCCTCTTTCTTCTGTCCTAAGGGATGATCACGTTTAGTACGAGGTCAGGGCTATACATAATTTCCGTCGTACTCGGGGCGGCTCTTTTACCTGGTAGACTAGAAGGGTTATGGTCCAGAGGAAAGATCCTGGGAACCCATGTCTCATGTGCGCCACGCTTCCCGGTTGGTTCGCGCCTTCCATGCCCGTCACCCGCTCTGTCCTCGTCCTGCCACCCCTGTGTGAGTCGGGTGGAGGTTCTGTTTTGGGAGAGGGTGCTGTCATGGTGCGCTTGTTGCCCCCTTACCTCCTGTTTCCAGTATGCCTGTTGGATTGGTTACTGCGCTAATGCGGAGGTGAGAGTCTCACTTCCGGGGTTTCCTGGCAGTCAGAGGTCCAGCTCCCCTGTCTGGAACCGCTAACCGTGTCACGAGTGCTTCAGGGGGAATCTGCCTTTTAGCAGCGCTTTCCTCCGGATCGGCGCTTTGGATTGATGCCAGTACGTCGCTTGCCTCGTATTAGCCTCCGAGGATTTCTGGAGCCGCGCAGCTGCTCTTTCCTGCTCTAGTTATTCGTCTCTTGCAACCCCCGCGCTGGAGTGTCTGTTCCAGCCACAGAGTCAGCGCAGTAGCGCTCGCCTGGTTGTTGTTCTTCGCCTGCAGCCCCCGCGCTGGAGCACTTGTTTTCCAGCCCCCGAGTCACCACAGGAGCGTTTGCCTTAGCCTGCTCGCTGTGAACCTTCCTCAGCTCTGTACGCCTGACCTGCTGGCCGCGGTTGGTGCACTGGAGCACGTCACTATCCTGCATTATAAGTAGCTCCTCCGCACTGGCGCGCTTGCCTACCTTTTTGTACTGTCTTTTAGTACTTGTACTCTTGCAATAGGGTTGCCTATGAGACTAGCTTTTTGCCTCTTGGAACGCATGGCAGAAGTACTTCATTTCCTTGCCTCAATGCGCTGGAACGCTATTTCCTGTTTTTTTAGTGACATTGCAATACATGCCAGAGCGCTTCTTGTTAGATATTCACCTTGATTGCGCAGAAGTGCTTATTCCTTTTCTTTTGTCGTGACATTGCCTTATGCGCTGGAGCGCTTATTCCTTTTCTTTTGTCGCGGCATTGCCTTATGCGCTGGAGCGCTTATTGTTTGATACGTACCTTGGATTGCGCAGGTGCGCTTATAAGTTTGACTAGGATGGCTACAGGCCTCAGATGTCCAGATATGAGGTAACCCTAAACTTCTGGATAAGTGTATGTCAGTGTCAGAAAGGTTTGTCTGGGCTGTGTGTAATGATCTTCTCTTGTCTCCCTGTCCAGCTGGTGTCCACGGTAACTCAATACTGAAGGACGTCTTCACTGGTCTCCTTGATGCCATCCTGTCCTTTTTTGGCTACCTTCCCCATTCCCATCTTAGTCCTAGTTTGTTATAGGTTCCAGATTGGGATGAGGTGGGCACGGAGGCGATAGCTCATATCATCTCTGCGAGATATCCCCGCAAGAACCAGGTAACATGTGGGGTCCCTGACAAGATGGGGTTGGGATGGACTGACTGGCTGCAAAACGTTGAAAGCTCAGTGTATTTATGAACTGATCCCTCAGCCCCCACAAGTAATGATTGGCCCAGCTGAAGTAATAATCACAGAAGTTGCAAGTGGCAGCTTTGTTTTTTCGCTTATTTATTTTATTTATTTATGATCTTATATAGCGCAGGACTCGACCCCCGTAGGGGTATCTCCGCGCTTGTGCTTCTACCAGATAAAGCCCAATCAAAATGTTTATGCTGTAATATAGCTGATCTTATCTTTTAGGATGTAGAGAATAGATGGGTCTTTAAGGACTTCCTAAAAGACAGAAGGTTAGTGGTTTGTTTCAGAGTGAGTTCCAGAGTATGGGTCCTTTATAAAAGAGGGCTCGACCTCCTTGTCTAGCTGTCTTGACTCTGGGAACCTCTAGTAGCTGCTGACTACTGGAACACAGAGAGCGTCCTGGGCGGTAGAGGTTGAATTTTTCGGTCAGATATTTGGGGCCAGTGCCAATCAAACACCTATGTATCGTGCAGCAGATTTTGATTTTGACACGTTGCCTAATCGGCAGCCAGTGGAGTTTGGTCAGAAGGGGACGTGATGGGGTCCTAGGTTGGGCATTGAGAATAAGTCTTGCCGCACTTTAGGGACGTTAGTGGAGTTCCCTTGCGGTAGATTAGAATGCGGGGCAGGACCTGGTTTGGACTTAGATGGGGCAATATTAGTAAGAGTTGGTGCCGCACTTGGTGCTGTTGGGGACACCATCTTTAGCGTGACTGGATCCTGCAGCGGCGCAGCTGCAGTAGCTGCTCCTTTTCCCAACTTGCCACATGTAGGGTCCTGGCTATTTCTAGTCTGATGTTTAATCAGAGTTTTAAGTGAGAAGAAGTTGTCAAGAGTCGACTGCTCAAGACTATTGACTCTAGCCTCCACCCTCTTAATTTGGTCTATGAGCGGTGTCAATGAGCGATTAAGCGCGTTGATAAATTGGTCCAGGCCATCTGGGACTTGGTTTGGGGATAGCTTATCATTAATATTGAATCCCTTTCCTGGGAGAGAGGCTCTCCCAGCCCGTCCAAGTGCTCTGGACTCTTACCATTACCTATTTTTTCACCCGTGGCCCTTGACCCTTGTTTCTTAAAGCGCTTGTACAGTATGGGGTGGCTGCCTTTACGTGTGCTCACAACTCTTTTCCTCTTGACGCGTTTCGAAGCACCCAGAAACACGTAAGGCACTGAAATGCCCACAGGGGGAGCAGGGTCTGGCAACGGGGAGTTTTGGCTAGTAACAGCAGAAAGTAAAGGTGAGATACACCCTCCCGCAGTCTCGTCGGTGGCAACACCTGGTGTTAACTGTACTACTAAGTTCTCTAACCTGTCAATACTTTCGCCTATTTCGGACAACCGGGAATGCTCAGGCACTTCTGCAATTAGTGGGGGTGGAACCATAACTGTGGGAGGTGACGGGACTTTGGCCGCAGAGCCAAGAGAGGATCGTCTGGCTGGTAAAAGATCCCCGGAGAGGCGACGTTCCGTCATCACAATCTCCTTCTCTATGACTGCCGCTACTCTAGTTATAAACCTGTCCATAGCGCCTATCATCGCAATAGACCCCTTGAAGCTGGGTCATCTGTGGTCACTGGTATTGGGCCGTCCTGTTAGGAGGAGGTTACACCTCCTCCCTCTAGCAGACCCTTTGTTATCCTTCCTGGGAGTACGTCACACTTCCTGGCAGGAAGCCAGCAGGCAGTCTCGGTCTGACAGCTGCTGTAGTTAATTCGCAACGGCTACCAGAATTGTTGGGCAAGAAAGTGGTGACTTTCTTAAATCCCCTTAATATTAAAAGTTACCTTAAAGCCCATTCCAGCAACAAGTTAGGTTTAATGTAAAAATGACACACACCAAACCAAGTACAACATACATATACAGGGGGGCATGGCCAACTGCCGGGCATGGAGGATGGGAGCTGAAAGAGCTCCGTTCCCTACCCTGACAATTAGCAGAATATCCTGCATCTAACTGGACCTACACAGCTGGTCACCCATCCTTCTGCAGCGGAACACTTCTAGACCTGGTGGCTGTGTTTTGGACGCAGTAAACCCGACGGAACCTGACCAATTTTGTGTTTATCCTGGCCGTCACCTGCACCGTGGAGCAACGAATGGTGGAGCCGCGTATGCTGGGAGGGCGTCCCGCTGGAAATTGCAACTCCTGCGGTGATTACAGCGGCTATGGGCGATATCGATGTGGGGACTGCGGACACTGCTCCTGGTTGGCGGTGAGGCGGGAGGCAACAGCAGCGAGCGATCGATTTTCTGACTTGCTGCGCAACAACAAAGGCCGCGGAAAAAAAGATGGTGGATGTGGACGGCCGAGAACCTGACCGGCGTGAGCGAGGGTGGAGGCGTGAGGCGCCCTGGTGAGTGTGGGAGCACTTGAAAAGGATATTGCCATTGCAGAGCGTGGGGGCTACGGGCGCCTTACCCCAAGCCTGATTGGGACACATACCGGCGATTACAAGGTGAACATGCAATTAGGCGTAGTACGTGTGCCTGTGTGGGGGCACCCTTGATCCTGCGCTAGACATCGCTGTTTCCCCGCTGACTACGGAAGGACACGCTCTACATGCAGTTACATTGCGATGTCCTGCTTACGCTGCCTTCGCCCTTTTGTATGTGTTAACCTTCGATGTGCAGAGCAACGCGCTGCTGCAAGGCCCACTTCTGCACATTTGCGCCCCTGCCCCCATGTTTGGCGACCACACGTACGGGCGATGGTGACGCTCTACACCTGCTGTCTGCCCTGACGGTAGAGGAGCGCCAAGGATCAGATTGAGAGTGCATTGTTACCACCACCGCTGGGACAGATCTAATGCTCGTTGGTGGTGCGGGGGCCGGCATTACTGACAGTGAACACGGGGAGTGCGAAGCCAGTGCATGCCTGGGAAAAAAGACCCATGACCTGCGGGACGCGTGTCTGCAGGCGTAGTTTGTGTGAGCCGAGGACCTGAGCCTGCCTGTGAATATAAAACTGCAAGGTGTGGTGCCCTGGTGGCCCCCCATGTGACCATCCTGGATCAGAGACAGACGGGCGGACGCCGTGGGACGCACCAAAAACAAACAAGAGGGTGCAGCCACTAATGGCGAAGTGCAGCTCACATTTGGCAGTGACCCCTCCAATGCTTCGGACAATGACGTGATACCTCCCACTGGAACGGATCCCCACGATGCTAAGCTGGACTTTATCTTGAAGGAAATACAGTACTCACGAACTCTGCTAGAGGCATGCATGGAAATGATGTCCACCAATATCGGCCTACTGCAGGCGGATCACAAAAAGCTTGCCGACAAGGTCAAATCGAATAAACTGGCACTGGACGATCACATACCCTAGCAGACCATGCACTCCACTCAACTTGAACAATTTCAACGTCAACTGAAGGGCTTGCGGGACAGAGTCGACGATGCAGAAGGGAGATCCCACCGCTATAACATCTGCATACTTTCTATACCGGAGGGGTCCAACCACACACAGTTTAAAGAAGACTGGCTGAGAGACCATTTGTCGCGTAAGAGGGCCTAAAATCCTTGTACAGTGTGGAGAGAGCGCACTGAGTGCCTCCCAGACCTCCTCAGCTGGGTGGACCACCCCGTCCGCAGATAGCACACATACTACATTACAAGGACCGCAACAAGATCCTACGGTCCGCCAGGGAGAATGCTCCCATATGTTCTGAGAACAGGACAATTTCTCTTTACCCGGATTTTACCCCGGCAGTCCAGAAAGCTAGAGCTACTTTTTTAGGAGTCAAGAAGAACCTACGGGCACGCAACTTGAATATGTATTAGACGTTGATTTAGACAGGTCTCACCCCCCATTACACGCTACAGAAAGCAAAAAACAAGCTGATGCACTTAAAGGGTGGACAGAGGGATGGGAACTCCATGACTCATGATGGGCAAAACATCCAGGGTACAGGGAATATTCCTTTTATTCACCACCACACAGACTACACACTCTGATAGATCGGTTCCTTTGTTCCGGTACCCTGATGGGGTCCATTACTTCTGTGCTCCATATAGTAAAAACCCTATCGGACCATAACCCGGTGGAATTAACTCTACAGTGGGGGAAGGTTCCAACTCCGATACCGACTTGGAAACTACAGCCCACGATGCTGGAAGATCCGGTCTTCTGCCATGCCCTCTTGGAGGCGATTGCCCATTATTTCTCGGAGAATGCGGGGTCTGCTAGTACTCGCCAGATGAAATGGGATGCCTTTAAAATGGTCATCAGGGGAATGGCAATTAGCACTAAGACAGGAGTTCGACTCGCTCTAATAGAACGGCTTACGGAGCTAGAGGGTAGCTTGGCTGCGCTGGAAGGGGAGGCCTTAGGGACAAATGAACAATTGACACAACTACGGGAGGCTAACATTCAGTACGCAGAACTACTTGAGGAGCTATGTGTTGTCGATTACCGGCTATACATACAGAAACAACACACACATGCTGACAGGTCAGGGCTGTTACTAGCACGGTTGGTTCGAAATGCCCCTTTACCCGTGCCCATATTGGAAATTCGGAACAGTATGGATGTTGTGATGAACATGCAATTAGACATCAATACCACGTTTAGGGACTGCTACGAGCACCTTTACGGTCCACTAGCTGGACTTACTGACACTGATTTTGAATACTTCTTCGACTGTTTATGCTTACCACAACTCATGCAACAACATGACGAATTAACGCGACCAATAACCGGGGCGGAAATCCGGCAGGCAATTAAGGCTTTGCCGCATAAATAAAAGCCCGGGGAATGATGGCCTACCAATTGAATTTTACATGGTATATGCCGACTTGCTGATTCCTCGTTTACAATGCATATATCACGAGTCGTTAGTAGAAGGTGGGCTCCCCGCTACTACACTGCAAGCGTTAGTGGTTTCTTTATTAAAGCCTGGGAGGGAGGGTTTGCTAATTTCGAGCTACAGACCTTTATCACTCCTTAATACGGACTATAAAATCCTGAGTAAGTTGTTGGCCACTCGCCATGGTCAGTTTATTCCCACACTAATAAACACTGATCAATGTGGGTTTGTACCTGGTAGGAACACAGCACTCAATATTAGAAAGCCTACACCAAGTCATGTTGGGCACACTTGACACAGGAACTAAGGAAGGTTGCATATCACTTGACCTGAGGCAGGCATTCTACTCCTTGTGTTGGGACTATATGTTCTATGCCCTTGCACGATTTGGTATACCTGATGAATATATAGCATGGGTGGGCTTACTATACACGAACCCCACCACGCGGGCGCATACGGGTCAGCATATTTCAAGACAATATAGGGTGGCTCGGGGAACCAGGCAGGGCTGCCCCTAGTCGCCGTCCTAGCACTAGAACCCCTCCTGCACAGACCCCATGCTTTTGCAAACCGTAAGGGTATAACGCGGGTTTGTGCATCTCGCACTGTCTCAGCATACGTAGATGATCTCATTCTTTATGTCAAAGACATGGACATATCCACACCCAATGCCCTCCCTCTTTGAGTCATTCTGGCTATTAATGCTGCCAAGTCGTATGCATATTTCTTTGATAGCTCTGCGAGGAGCGGTCACTTTACGTTCGGCCCCTGGACGTTCCAAATAGCGCCTGATACTTTTAAGTATCTCGGACTACAGATTTACTGCAATGCCACGGACCTCGTAGATGGCAACTTGACACGCACGATCGCTGCTCTCAAATCCAATTCTGGATTTCGCTGCCCCTATCGGTGGCGGGCAGAGTAGCCATCACAAAAATGGTACTGCTGCCTCAGCTACTTTATTATTCCACCAATCTACCTATACTTGTCCCCTCGAGGATCTTTAAAGTAATGAACTCTCTGGTAATAGACCTAATATGGGGCACTGGGCGCAGACGTATCAGCCTAGGGAAATTACAATTAACCACAAAACAAGGGGGGATGGGAGTGCTGGATTTGCGTGCGTATTGCTCCGCTAGCCAATTGCAGTGGCTAGCATATTGGCTTGCAGGACGTAATTTGCAAGAATTGGATATGACACTGCGGGACAGGGACAAGGGGGTCATCCACAGGCTCTTAGTGCCTCAGGCCCCCCTACCCACATCGATACCCCACTTATTAAAGTTAGCCATTACTTACTATTCCGCTACTGGGTGTCCCTATATGATGGGGACTGACCACTAACAGTGCTCTACAAGCATGGACTGGAGCGGTCGTCACCACAATGGGAGAGCCCTTTTCGGAGGGTGTATTAATGACATATGAAACATTTGTGCGCATACATGGTGCCCCAGATACTCTGAGAGAAATATGCTGTAATAGATATATTAGCCTAAAAAGGCGTAATGTTACTATCGATTGGGGGCTTGGATCACTGTAATGGGACACATGGGCTCCTTACAATATCCGTGGGCTATATTATGTAATTTAGCAGTATTGTACAGTACACCTAAGACAGACTATGAAACCGAGATGCGCACGAATTCAGATATAGAACTGTGAAAATGCTACTATAGATATTTATTACCGAGCGTGCGGGGAGGGGAGAGAAAGTTGAGCAAGTTTTTGTTACGTTGATATAAATGTAATGGGTCCTGATGGATTTGACTGATCATGATATGTTTTGCTGGACTCCTGAGGTGGGCGGAAACGCTGAGAATTATCTGTACTGGCTTGCAGCTAGAGACTCATTTACTGATTTCAGACTTCTATGCAATGACATACAAGGACTCTCACATATCTTCGGCACTATTAATGTGTATTCTTCCAAACTGGTTGTAAACATATGAAACTATGCCATGTACCAATGTGATTATGTATCGCTCTACAATGTCTGGCTGATTGTTGTGTAAAATCAATAAAAACAAATAAAAAAAATAAAACATAAATATACATGGGAGGTTAGCGATAGAAGTCAGGTGAGTGCAGGGAAGCAGAACTTTGAGTGTGCCAGTAAGCCTCCACTCTAGTGACAGAAAAAAAATCACTATAGATTCGCAAAATATGGTATGCAGCCACCACCTCTCTGTGTGTTAAACTCATGACAGAGGTAGTGGTCAGCCAATAAGGACACTCTTGGTGTCCCCCTCCAAGTCACAGGACATGCCCAGGATGATACGTTTGTCGAACGAACAGCCTAGACCTCTATCCACACGCTAGATTAGCATGACGTCTGATCTAAAATAAAAAAAACACATACATACTGTCTGCAACTCACGGCAGAGGACCAGGACTACTCCATGCAGGGGACATTCTGGTCCCAATAATGTGTGTGTTTTGGGAGCGATAGGGTTTAGGGGGCAGAGCTTTATTGATAGGGTAGAGAGCTGGGCAGGCCTGGTCTTAGGCAAGTCAAACTAAAGAGTACGAGTTTTCACATGGAGGCAGGCAATTTACATGCTCCTTAAAAAAAAATTAATCTGGCATTGCCCCGCTGGCTATAACATTCTGCCTGTCCTGTAGGATTGTGGGTTTTTCTCTTTCTCCTTTGGAGCTCAGGTTTTGCTTTGCTCCCTCAAGATAAATGTATGCATACCATTTAGGCCCATATTTATTGCTGCTTTACTCTGTAGGAGGTATTTACAACAAGGGGTGGTGAGGGACAGAGTCTCTGAATTAAGCAGAAAGCTCTCACCCAGTCAAGAGATCAGGGCTAGATCCAACACCGTTTTTTAGCTCACTGCACCATCCCAGTTTCAGAACCTGGCTGTATGCAAATTAGTCTGTTCCTGTCCCAGTGCATGATGGGAACAGGGCAAACCAAACTACAAAAGCCAATTCTTACACTGGGAAGGAAACAAGCTCCCGGGGACCGGTTTCTGGCATTACAGCCGTCTTCGGCCCGGTTTGCTTGAATCCTGATGGTGCAATGAGCAAGGGTCTCACATCTGAGAATACCCTTCCACGCTTAGGGTGGACAAAAATATTTACAACAAGGGGTGGTGAGGGACAGAGTCTCTGAATTAAGCAGAAAGCTCTCACCCAGTCAAGAGATCAGGGCTAGATCCAACACCGTTTTTTAGCTCACTGCACCATCCCAGTTTCAGAACCTGGCTGTATGCAAATTAGTCTGTTCCTGTCCCAGTGCATGATGGGAACAGGGCAAACCAAACTACAAAAGCCAATTCTTACACTGGGAAGGAAACAAGCTCCCGGGGACCGGTTTCTGGCATTACAGCCGTCTTCGGCCCGGTTTGCTTGAATCCTGATGGTGCAATGAGCAAGGGTCTCACATCTGAGAATACCCTTCCACGCTTAGGGTGGACAAAAATATTTACAACAAGGGGTGGTGAGGGACAGAGTCTCTGAATTAAGCAGAAAGCTCTCACCCAGTCAAGAGATCAGGGCTAGATCCAACACCGTTTTTTAGCTCACTGCACCATCCCAGTTTCAGAACCTGGCTGTATGCAAATTAGTCTGTTCCTGTCCCAGTGCATGATGGGAACAGGGCAAACCAAACTACAAAAGCCAATTCTTACACTGGGAAGGAAACAAGCTCCCGGGGACCGGTTTCTGGCATTACAGCCGTCTTCGGCCCGGTTTGCTTGAATCCTGATGGTGCAATGAGCAAGGGTCTCACATCTGAGAATACCCTTCCACGCTTAGGGTGGACAAAAATATTTACAACAAGGGGTGGTGAGGGACAGAGTCTCTGAATTAAGCAGAAAGCTCTCACCCAGTCAAGAGATCAGGGCTAGATCCAACACCGTTTTTTAGCTCACTGCACCATCCCAGTTTCAGAACCTGGCTGTATGCAAATTAGTCTGTTCCTGTCCCAGTGCATGATGGGAACAGGGCAAACCAAACTACAAAAGCCAATTCTTACACTGGGAAGGAAACAAGCTCCCGGGGACCGGTTTCTGGCATAACAGCCGTCTTCGGCCCGGTTTGCTTGAATCCTGATGGTGCAATGAGCAAGGGTCTCACATCTGAGAATACCCTTCCACGCTTAGGGTGGACAAAAATATTTACAACAAGGGGTGGTGAGGGACAGAGTCTCTGAATTAAGCAGAAAGCTCTCACCCAGTCAAGAGATCAGGGCTAGATCCAACACCGTTTTTTAGCTCACTGCACCATCCCAGTTTCAGAACCTGGCTGTATGCAAATTAGTCTGTTCCTGTCCCAGTGCATGATGGGAACAGGGCAAACCAAACTACAAAAGCCAATTCTTACACTGGGAAGGAAACAAGCTCCCGGGGACCGGTTTCTGGCATTACAGCCGTCTTCGGCCCGGTTTGCTTGAATCCTGATGGTGCAATGAGCAAGGGTCTCACATCTGAGAATACCCTTCCACGCTTAGGGTGGACAAAAATATTTACAACAATCTCTCTCTCTCACTGCTCCATCAGGATTCAAGCAAGCCGGGCCGAAGAGGCTGAAATGCCAGAAACCGGTCCCCGGTAGCTTGTCTCCTTTCTGGTAAAGAATTGGCTTGGTAGTTTAGTCTGCCCTGTTCCCATGATGCACTGGGCCAGGGACAGACTGATTTGCATATAGCCAGGTTCTGAGCTGGGATGGGGCAGTGAGATAAATAACGGTGATGGATCAAGCCCTGATCTTTGGACTGGGTAAGAGTGGTCTGCTCAATTCAGACACTCTGTTCATCACCACCCCCTTTTGTAAATCGATTTCGGCCACTATAGGTGTGGCAGGGTATACTCAGACATGAGTCCCTTTCTCACTGCTCCATCAGGATTCAAGCAAGCCGGGCCGAAGAGGCTGAAATGCCAGAAACCGGTCCCCGGTAGCTTGTCTCCTTTCTGGTAAAGAATTGGCTTGGTAGTTTAGTCTGCCCTGTTCCCATGATGCACTGGGCCAGGGACAGACTGATTTGCATATAGCCAGGTTCTGAGCTGGGATGGGGCAGTGAGATAAATAACGGTGATGGATCAAGCCCTGATCTTTGGACTGGGTAAGAGTGGTCTGCTCAATTCAGACACTCTGTTCATCACCACCCCCTTTTGTAAATCGATTTTGGCCACTATAGGTGTGGCAGGGTATACTCAGACATGAGTCCCTTTCTCACTGCTCCATCAGGATTCAAGCAAGCCGGGCCGAAGAGGCTGAAATGCCAGAAACCGGTCCCCGGTAGCTTGTCTCCTTTCTGGTAAAGAATTGGCTTGGTAGTTTAGTCTGCCCTGTTCCCATGATGCACTGGGCCAGGGACAGACTGATTTGCATATAGCCAGGTTCTGAGCTGGGATGGGGCAGTGAGATAAATAACGGTGATGGATCAAGCCCTGATCTTTGGACTGGGTAAGAGTGGTCTGCTCAATTCAGACACTCTGTTCATCACCACCCCCTTTTGTAAATCGATTTTGGCCACTATAGGTGTGGCAGGGTATACTCAGACATGAGTCCCTTTCTCACTGCTCCATCAGGATTCAAGCAAGCCGGGCCGAAGAGGCTGAAATGCCAGAAACCGGTCCCCGGTAGCTTGTCTCCTTTCTGGTAAAGAATTGGCTTGGTAGTTTAGTCTGCCCTGTTCCCATGATGCACTGGGCCAGGGACAGACTGATTTGCATATAGCCAGGTTCTGAGCTGGGATGGGGCAGTGAGATAAATAACGGTGATGGATCAAGCCCTGATCTTTGGACTGGGTAAGAGTGGTCTGCTCAATTCAGACACTCTGTTCATCACCACCCCCTTTTGTAAATCGATTTTGGCCACTATAGGTGTGGCAGGGTATACTCAGACATGAGTCCCTTTCTCACTGCTCCATCAGGATTCAAGCAAGCCGGGCCGAAGAGGCTGAAATGCCAGAAACCGGTCCCCGGTAGCTTGTCTCCTTTCTGGTAAAGAATTGGCTTGGTAGTTTAGTCTGCCCTGTTCCCATGATGCACTGGGCCAGGGACAGACTGATTTGCATATAGCCAGGTTCTGAGCTGGGATGGGGCAGTGAGATAAATAACGGTGATGGATCAAGCCCTGATCTTTGGACTGGGTAAGAGTGGTCTGCTCAATTCAGACACTCTGTTCATCACCACCCCCTTTTGTAAATCGATTTTGGCCACTATAGGTGTGGCAGGGTATACTCAGACATGAGTCCCTTTCTCACTGCTCCATCAGGATTCAAGCAAGCCGGGCCGAAGAGGCTGAAATGCCAGAAACCGGTCCCCGGTAGCTTGTCTCCTTTCTGGTAAAGAATTGGCTTGGTAGTTTAGTCTGCCCTGTTCCCATGATGCACTGGGCCAGGGACAGACTGATTTGCATATAGCCAGGTTCTGAGCTGGGATGGGGCAGTGAGATAAATAACGGTGATGGATCAAGCCCTGATCTTTGGACTGGGTAAGAGTGGTCTGCTCAATTCAGACACTCTGTTCATCACCACCCCCTTTTGTAAATCGATTTTGGCCACTATAGGTGTGGCAGGGTATACTCAGACATGAGTCCCTTTCTCACTGCTCCATCAGGATTCAAGCAAGCCGGGCCGAAGAGGCTGAAATGCCAGAAACCGGTCCCCGGTAGCTTGTCTCCTTTCTGGTAAAGAATTGGCTTGGTAGTTTAGTCTGCCCTGTTCCCATGATGCACTGGGCCAGGGACAGACTGATTTGCATATAGCCAGGTTCTGAGCTGGGATGGGGCAGTGAGATAAATAACGGTGATGGATCAAGCCCTGATCTTTGGACTGGGTAAGAGTGGTCTGCTCAATTCAGACACTCTGTTCATCACCACCCCCTTTTGTAAATCGATTTTGGCCACTATAGGTGTGGCAGGGTATACTCAGACATGAGCCCCTTTCTCACTGCTCCATCAGGATTCAAGCAAGCCGGGCCGAAGAGGCTGAAATGCCAGAAACCGGTCCCCGGTAGCTTGTCTCCTTTCTGGTAAAGAATTGGCTTGGTAGTTTAGTCTGCCCTGTTCCCATGATGCACTGGGCCAGGGACAGACTGATTTGCATATAGCCAGGTTCTGAGCTGGGATGGGGCAGTGAGATAAATAACGGTGATGGATCAAGCCCTGATCTTTGGACTGGGTAAGAGTGGTCTGCTCAATTCAGACACTCTGTTCATCACCACCCCCTTTTGTAAATCGATTTTGGCCACTATAGGTGTGGCAGGGTATACTCAGACATGAGTCCCTTTCTCACTGCTCCATCAGGATTCAAGCAAGCCGGGCCGAAGAGGCTGAAATGCCAGAAACCGGTCCCCGGTAGCTTGTCTCCTTTCTGGTAAAGAATTGGCTTGGTAGTTTAGTCTGCCCTGTTCCCATGATGCACTGGGCCAGGGACAGACTGATTTGCATATAGCCAGGTTCTGAGCTGGGATGGGGCAGTGAGATAAATAACGGTGATGGATCAAGCCCTGATCTTTGGACTGGGTAAGAGTGGTCTGCTCAATTCAGACACTCTGTTCATCACCACCCCCTTTTGTAAATCGATTTTGGCCACTATAGGTGTGGCAGGGTATACTCAGACATGAGCCCCTTTCTCACTGCTCCATCAGGATTCAAGCAAGCCGGGCCGAAGAGGCTGAAATGCCAGAAACCGGTCCCCGGTAGCTTGTCTCCTTTCTGGTAAAGAATTGGCTTGGTAGTTTAGTCTGCCCTGTTCCCATGATGCACTGGGCCAGGGACAGACTGATTTGCATATAGCCAGGTTCTGAGCTGGGATGGGGCAGTGAGATAAATAACGGTGATGGATCAAGCCCTGATCTTTGGACTGGGTAAGAGTGGTCTGCTCAATTCAGACACTCTGTTCATCACCACCCCCTTTTGTAAATCGATTTACTCTGTAGGAGGAGCAGATATTATTTTGTGCTGGGAATTTTTGTGCTTTAGCTACAACACTGGGAAACAACACACAATAGGACACTTCATTAATTGTCTAACTAGCCATGTGGTATATGTATTGATTTGTGTGTTCAACAAAATTTACGTTGGTAGCACAACACGTCAGCTAAAGACACGTATCCAAAAGCACCGCAGGGCATGCCCCAATAAAGAAACTGCGTATGCCCTAGTATCACTTGAATGCTATGCGGGTGTTGACGGATCCAGGCTTCGCTTCCATGGCATAGATGTCGCAATACCAAATGAAAGAAGGGGAGAGGGCAGGGAGCTGTCCCTTAGACAACTAGAAGCTAGCTGGATCTGTGATCTACGGTCTGCAAATGAGGGTCTGAATGTGGACGATGAAATGCATTATTTTCTTTAAAATACATGTCTACTCTCAGAGACTGCCAGATACATGGTGCTGTTACTCTATTACTGTATGTGCTGCTTCCGTTGTAATTTGCCATAAGACTGGAATCAACCATTACTGTATTTTCACTTATTGAAACAGACCAGTCTGGTTTTCGAGTGATCTTGTATCGAATGGGCACTGTAACCACATAGCTCCTACCCTGAGTACATTGCCTTGACCAAGTACACATTCTATTATTAATGGGCATTGTAACCGTATAGCTCATACCATGACTAAGCATACCTCTTGTGTCCATAACACATGGTAATTAATACTGCTCACTTCTTTTTTACAATCTAGGATGAGACTATCATCTGTAATCATCCCTCAAATGTTCTGGTTTGTTTCCTCCTCGATGTTTACATGAGGTTGAACACTGCTCACTGCTTTTTCCAGAATATCTTATGATGAGACTATTGATATTTGTATACCTTTTCAATGTAACTATTTAGCAATTTCTTGTGTCGGAACGTTTATCGTTCCAGAGCCAATTGATACATGTATAGATGTTGGAGTCCAATGCATAAGCAATTTAGCCAGATGCAGGAACTCCATGACTCTGTCCCCTTTATGACTAAATGCTTTCTCTTTTTTCTTTTATATCTTCACCTGAGGGGCTCATTGTATAGGCTGATGAACATTATGTGTTTCTTTCATAGACGGACGTAATATGGCATGCCATTCTCTTCGTAATACGGACGTTGGTAACTTTATTGACAACACTGTTTTCAACACAGAAGTAAATTAGGGATCTCTTTATTTCGAGACTGACTGTTAGTGGTCTAGATGTCGCACACATCGGACTGGACGTGCTTCAGTTTCCGGTTTTGAGACCACTGCAAAACCGGTTAGGGATAGATGTAAGGTAGTTGATGCTTGACCGTACAGTTCTTATGAAGCTGTAATGCTAATGAGTGCGCGGTTCGACGCCAAAGCACTTTTACTAATAAAAGCAGGGATGCCTCTACGTTCCATGCAGTGGGTTTTTGTTTTTAAATTGGATTCAACTTGTGTACTGGACAGGGTTATTTTTACTAGCGGGAACACAACTCTTGACATAAGATAGCTTTAAAAACTCAGATGGGCTCCCGTGGGTGGGAGGCCACCGGGTTTTGTCACATGCTGAGGTGCAGGGTCGAAGGATGAGGACCCCGGTCTTCTAAAAGTTGAGCTTTAGGCAGCTATCCTTCATCCAGGCTGCTACGTTTCTCATTCATTCCTGGAAGCAGAGTCTGGTGTCTTCTGGGTTCTTGGTGAGGGAGAGGATGAGCTGGGTGTCGTTGGCATAGGATACGATGCTGAGCCCGTGCTGTCTGACAATGGCGGCCATGTAGATGTTGAAGATCGTCAAGCGTTATGTTCTCACTAAATGAAAAACTCAAGGTGAAGATCAGACACCCACCTCCATTACAGATATGGCCGAGATACCCGCCACCCCCTCTCAACACAATCAATCCCCGAAAGGAGGGAAACCGGAAACAGTTCTTGAAGTTTTTGGAAGTGGGATGGAGTGACCATCCCGGCCGTATTTATTAAAACAAAATTAAAACATTAAACGTTTCATGTTATGTACAATTTCATTACCATATTACGATGTTTGGCTAACCTTAACAGATTCTCTAATACAGAGGTTCTCCTAGCCGAACTAGCATCCTACAAAACATTTCTTGACATATTGAAATTGTACAACCTAACGTTTAAGGGCCAACGGCAAGATCATAACCGGTGTCAAGATCCCTAACCAGACTTACCCCTCCCACTTGGGCTGGGCGACAGCACGGAGGCGTACCTCAAGTGCAACTATTCCCAATTTCCCTTGACTTGACGGGGGCACCTAAAGACTCGACGCCAGTTAAAGGTCGTTCGAATACTCGTGTGAGGTATCTAGAAGGTACCGTAGACCTTATCCCAACCCCACACTACTTACCGCATCTGCTGTCGCAGATGTCCCTGGCCCCGGGAAATTCCCCAGGAGGGGGCTGTAACCCCTCCTACAAAGGAAGGGGCCTTGACCGCCTTTCCTTTACTTCCGGCGACCCATCCTTAGAAGGGACCGCCTCCCCATTGAGGGGCCAATGGCCACCTCTCCCGAGCGCTCCCATCCGTGTTGGGTGACGCCCACTCATAGGGATCTACTAATTAGTGCTCACCGATCATGACCTTACCGCCTACCAAAATAAATACGACAGTGCAAATTAACCTACGAATACATTGGCCACTATGACCGAAAGAGCATGCATTAAAATTCAACATTAAACTGAATATCTTTAATGGCAAACCTACTCAAAAACAACCATTCTTTATTAACTCATCAACATGGCACTACAACTTGTATATGAAAACCGAAGCAAAAATTAATCAACTTTATTATACACAACTGGCTGTCTTCAGGGGCTGGTGGGTGGGTCAAAATTGGCTCTTCGTTCTGTCCCGAGCTCACGTGCAGCGAGGAGGTGCAGCTTCAGAGCACAAGAACAAGAGGATGTCTTCTGGTCTTGCGTCCCTTTTTATCCATCTTCAGGGCGGGCGTATACCCGCCCCTGCCTGCCCCGAGGGCGTGGCTGGCTGCGTCGGTGTCTAGGCCAGCCCACTCTAGGGCGGGAACGAGCGCGCCCCAGCTACGCCGCTTCGGGCATACCAGCTGAGGCGCGCCTCCCGCCCAAAAATGGCTTCCCGGGGGGATCGAGGCACTCGGCCATACGTTCGGGGGGACCGAGTTGGTCGCCCCTTTCCATATGGCCGAGATACCCGCCACCCCCTCTCAACACAATCAATCCCCGAAAGGAGGGAAACCGGAAACAGTTCTTGAAGTTTTTGGAAGTGGGATGGAGTGACCATCCCGGCCGTATTTATTAAAACAAAATTAAAACATTAAACGTTTCATGTTATGTACAATTTCATTACCATATTACGATGTTTGGCTAACCTTAACAGATTCTCTAATACAGAGGTTCTCCTAGCCGAACTAGCATCCTACAAAACATTTCTTGACATATTGAAATTGTACAACCTAACGTTTAAGGGCCAACGGCAAGATCATAACCGGTGTCAAGATCCCTAACCAGACTTACCCCTCCCACTTGGGCTGGGCGACAGCACGGAGGCGTACCTCAAGTGCAACTATTCCCAATTTCCCTTGACTTGACGGGGGCACCTAAAGACTCGACGCCAGTTAAAGGTCGTTCGAATACTCGTGTGAGGTATCTAGAAGGTACCGTAGACCTTATCCCAACCCCACACTACTTACCGCATCTGCCGTCGCAGATGTCCCTGGCCCCGGGAAATTCCCCAGGAGGGGGCTGTAACCCCTCCTACAAAGGAAGGGGCCTTGACCGCCTTTCCTTTACTTCCGGCGACCCATCCTTAGAAGGGACCGCCTCCCCATTGAGGGGCCAATGGCCACCTCTCCCGAGCGCTCCCATCCGTGTTGGGTGACGCCCACTCATAGGGATCTACTAATTAGTGCTCACCGATCATGACCTTACCGCCACAGGCCCGGATAGTTGACCGGCTATCCGGGCCCCCCACAAAACTCCTAGCTAAAGGTCATGTTCCAACGTTTTTAACCATGCTAAGAAGTCTCCTATGAGTAACTCATTTCCCACCCGAGACAAATGCACACCATCCCCTAGATACATACTGTCATCATTAATACAACCGTGCGAGATAGAATGCAATGTCCTGGAACGAAACAACCTACTCACTTTGTTATTAAGTTTTCTAACAGAATGGTTCAAAGCAGGGATCGAAACAGCCCCCCGCCACACTTTACGTGGGATCATATGAGACCACGCAATTATGCACCCCGGAACTTTCCTCGCCAACCAACTTACAGTGGAAAGCATTGCCTCCAGGAGAAGTCGTCTACCGGTGGTGACCAAATCATTGCCCCCTAAATGTACTATGACTATAGACGGCGGTGACCTCGTCCGCCCTAACAAACCCTCAAAGAATGCCTGAAACTGGTCAATACAGAGACCGCCCCTTCCGTAGAAGGACATTCTGTACCCGTATTCCCCAGCTACGTGAATCATGTCACCTGCTTCGAATACGTCAGCGGCACGCCTCACGTATGAGTGGCCCACGACCCACACCTCCTTTCTCACAGCCGGTGATGTCTGACCGCTGGCCTGGTGTTGGGTCGACTGCATAGTCCGCCCCGCCTCGAAGGCTTGCGTAACTGAAAACCAAACAAAAGACAAGAAGCGTGAGTACATTATTACAGCTTCACAACATGTGCAACCGCACATACCTCTTATAACAATTGGAGGACCAACGCCCCACTCGTTTTACTTGTTCCACATTAAGACCCCTGGCTGTAGCTTCAGTGGCAGCCCCTATCCGAAAGGAATGGGTCCCAAACTCACCCGGGTCCAAGCCCGCTGCGGTAATTGACATCGCGAGCACCCGCTGAAACTGAAACCTCGTCAGTGGGGTGGCGTCCGCGTGTCT
The DNA here is from genome assembly GCF_964263255.1 of Lissotriton vulgaris. Taxonomy (NCBI): domain Eukaryota; kingdom Metazoa; phylum Chordata; class Amphibia; order Caudata; family Salamandridae; genus Lissotriton; species Lissotriton vulgaris. Next base: position 179,238,916 of record NC_141687.1, on the reverse strand, counting down.
CAACAATGTCCCCCCCCATGATGCCACCCTTTGTGCTAGGTAATCTTCTAAACACTTCACCGGACACATGGGAGACCCTGAAATCCTGCGAATGACTATGCAGTCACCCACCCCACCTTGATCGGTTTTTGACTTGACAAAGGATACAGTCATCGTCTCACCCCTGATCTGAACGTGTTCCCGGCACAAACCCCCCACCACATCCCGCTTGTTCCTTGCTACCAGCTCACTTATCCTCATTGCCCCGTGAAATGCAAGCGTAAAAGCAGCTCGGAACAAACAGGCCTCGAACTGAGACGAGCATGTGGCGGGGAGTGTGGCCAGCAACTGGGACAACCTATCCAGACCTATCGGGCGCCTCTCATCTACTTTGCGACCCTCAAGGCGTTGCCACCCACGCAGCGCTTTCTGTACCACAAAAGACGCTGTCGGGTCCTGGATATTATGCGCCCTGGCAACAAAGGAAATGGCAGCACGATGCCTCTGGGCTGTAGCCACCGACTTCCCAGCCTTACGCAAGGACATCAGAAAATGTACTACCCAATCCTCATGCCCCCAAAGCCCCCCTCTCTCAGTCCCCAAAAAGGCTAAATAAGCCCGAAACGCCCCTTCGTATGCCTTCCTCGTCCTTGGTGCTAGACTCTCTCCCACGAGGTAACGAAGTTCGGGGCACCGAGAGACCAGAGAGCTTCGGGAAAGGGTGCTGGCTCTGGGTCCGCTGATGGAAGGAAACCCAAGAAAGCCTGCATTTGAAAACGAGACAGTGCATCAGCAGCCTGATTCATCACCCCTGGGACATGTTTTGCTCTGAATACCACGTTCAGTTGCATACACAGTAAGACAATTTCTTTAAGCAGCCTTAAAATCATTTTGCAACGTGCTGCCTGACTATTGATGCATTCTACAACGGTCATATTGTCAGACCAAAATATGACAGAGTGATTTTTGAATCCATCTGGCCAGGTTCTGAGGGCCACCAAAATGGGAAACAGTTCAAGGAAAGCGATATTGCTCGTCAGCCCCTCTTCATGCCACCATGTTGGCCACCTTTGTGCCGACCATTTTGTGCCGAAGATGGCGCCGAAACCCATGCTTCCCGCTGAATCTGTCCATAGACCAAGCTCTTCAGAGGACAAGGCCGGTTTGTTCCAGACGACTCGACCATTGAAATCCGCCAAAAATGCTAACCAAATACGCATGTCTTGGCGGACCTCTGCCGATAATCTCGTGCGATGATGACCCTCTCTTAGGCCAACCATCGCCTGGGCAATTGAACGGGAGAAGGGGCGGGCCATCGGGATCACCCTTAGGGCAAAATTCAACTTCCCCACCAATTGCTGCAATTGATGCAGCGTAACTTTAGATGCAATAATACACATTTGCAGGGCTGCCCTGAATTTCGACACTTTGGCAGCTGGTAAACGAAAACAACCCTCACTAGAGTCCAACTCGATCCCGAGAAACTCGAGGCAAGTCGTGGGACCCACCGTTTTACCTGGTGCCAATGGCACGCCAAATTGATTCATTAAAACACAAAATTCAGTCAAGGCCCGGGCACATTCATCATCCCCAGCGGCCCCAAGGAACAGAAAGTCATCGAGGTAATGCATCACATTCCGAAAACCCGTTTTCTTCGTGTAAACCCATTGTAGAAAACTACTGAATTTCTCGAAATATGCACAAGATATAGAGCACCCCATCGGCATACACCTATCCATGTAATACGAACCTTGAAACATGAATCCCAAAAGACGTTGGTCTTCCGGGTATACCGGGAGCAAACGGAACGCTGACTCGATATCTGATTTCGCCATCAGCGTCCCGGGCCCCAGGCGATTCAAAATGGCTACGGCCTCATCGAATGATGCGTACCGCACCGAACATATCTCTGGATCAATTGCGTCGTTTACAGAAAGGCCATGAGGCGCTGATAAATTGTGAATCAATCGAAACTCACCTGGGTCCTTCTTGGGGACCACCCCTAAAGGAGAACAAACAAAATTCTGTACCGGGGGAACACTGAACGGGCCGGCAACCCGACCTCGGGTAACCTCTTTCCGGATCTTATCCTGTACTACAGTCGTATGCTGCAAGACGGAAAGTTGGTTCTTGCACGTCCCGATACCCTGAAAGTCCCCCACCGGGATGCGGAAACCGTATGAAAAACCGTTTCGTAGCACCCCAGCGGAAGTACGATCCGGGTATTCGCTGAGCCAGGGAATCATTGCCAGGGTATCAATCGGGGTTGGTAAAGGCGCCCCTCGGACTATATTAGACCTGTTTGGCGCCTCCTCTACCCCCATTTTCACCCGATTTGGCTCTGCACGAGGACTCAGGATGGGGTGCCCCACAACCACTACATTCGTGTTTGAATTTACAAGATCCCGGGGGCCTAGTACATTTACTTCTGTTGAAATTGAAACAGAAACCCCTTTTCCCTGTAATTCCGGCGGGTCTCGGATAATCGTCTGTACCCGTACCCGACCGAAAGGGCGTCCCCCCATTTTGGCGGGAGGACTCACCAACAGAACTCCCCACCAACGGCACTTTCAACATCCCCGACTCTTTCATTTTATTCCATGTCAAAGAATCGTAACAGTCCCAGGTTAAACTTTTGTTATGCTCCATCGCTTTCCTGAAAAGGTTGTCATAACAGAACCATTGGTTACCTTGGTGCGATGTCGAGTACCCCATAATCCGTGACTGATATACTGGAAATTCAGGGAGCAATTCAGGCCTACGTTCCCCCAAAATTGACGTAAAAATTCCCCAGGCGTTACCCCAGTTGCCAATATTCTCATTCACTTTAAAGGCGGCCATTTTTGCGCGCCAAACACTTGGGTGCATCAGATCCTTTTGGCCCTTAACAGTTTCCACCTCATAATGATCAACGAGCAAGGAGAAAATGTTTACGTATTCCCCCGCCCAAATCTTTTCCTTTATTGCCAAAGGAACATGTTGCCCCAACTTTTCTCTACGAGAGGGTGTTGACTCATCCCTTGCGATCGGCAATGGCCGCTTACCTGCACCGGACGCTGCCTCCGCCACTCGTGGCTTGTCTATCACCGCATCCGACGCGGGCACCTTGGCTGTATCACGCTTCACGCGCAACTGTTTAATGAGTGCTTGCGCTTCGGCAGCCGTGGCGCCCTCGCTGCTGTCCCCCAACCACGCCGCTAACTGTGCCGCCAACTCGGGAGGCATATCTTCAGTGGATGTCGGGGTGACTACTACGGGGATCGGATTCCCCTCCTTCGGTACCGGGGCCGGTACCGGGGCTGGCGCCTCGAGCGGGGAACAGGGAACCGGGACGTCTCCTCCGACCGGCCCCCTTCTCGGCCTCTTTGGCTTCCCTCCGGCCGGTGGACGCCCCGATCCCTCCTCACCGTCTCGCTCCGCCAACCGTTTCTTAATTTCGGACATGTCCTTCATGAGGGCCCGAACCAACTGGTCAGTCGACATTCTCTTCGCGCCTTTCTTGGGCATTTTTCCAAACGAAGTATCTAGAAGACAAAAAGAGGGATTAAAACGCTCAAAATTGGCTCTTCGTTCTGTCCCGAGCTCACGTGCAGCGAGGAGGTGCAGCTTCAGAGCACAAGAACAAGAGGATGTCTTCTGGTCTTGCGTCCCTTTTTATCCATCTTCAGGGCGGGCGTATACCCGCCCCTGCCTGCCCCGAGGGCGTGGCTGGCTGCGTCGGTGTCTAGGCCAGCCCACTCTAGGGCGGGAACGAGCGCGCCCCAGCTACGCCGCTTCGGGCATACCAGCTGAGGCGCGCCTCCCGCCCAAAAATGGCTTCCCGGGGGGATCGAGGCACTCGGCCATACGTTCGGGGGGACCGAGTTGGTCGCCCCTTTCCATTCTCTGAGTATTGTACCGGGCGCGATGGGTTTCACTTACTTGACAATCAATGAGGGTGACACAGTACACATTGCCCACAAATCACATTTATACACAGCAGCTGAAATGCGATATTCGAATGTTGAAAAAGTTTTGACAGCGGTCCAAATGGCGATTCTGAAAGAACGCTCGCCGGCGCAAGGAAAACACATTCTTATGGTCACGCCTCTACCTGCTTTAGAAGCGGTGACAAAGGCAAGTGTCCCAAACTCTAAAGCATTACGCCCCTGTTGGATTCAATGGGCTACTTCTTTGACATCCTCTGATGTCACGTTTATCTTTGATCCTCCTCTTCAGTCACAGACGTTTTTACAGTATGACATGTTCATCCTCCTCTTCTGTCGTTACTTCCTTTGGATGAATACAAATGTATCATCTATAACGATGGCTTGGCCCATCAGGCGGTAGGTTCCAAACACACTTATTCAGCGGCTTGCGCTATTGTGGCTGGTACAATTGTTAATGGAAAATTTAAGTCTTCCATAGTGCATACTCAGGCACTTGAGGACTGTGCCGCAAAATTGGTGGAGCTGCATGCTCTTGTTCTTGCTCTCGAGTTTGCTGATCCTAATGTGAATACTCTTATTGTACGTGATTCTTACTACTTTGTCCAGTCTTTTAATAACAACTTATTCTTTTGGTCACAAAATGTCTAGAGATACTTTAAAGGCAGCGCAATAAAGCATAAAATGCTTTGGGTTTGAGTGGAGGAACTTAAAAAATGTCTCCCACTGACACAGGTTGTCCATACTCTTGGTCATCAGCTTGTGGGAGCAGATGCTGTTGGTAATTCTTTGGCTGATAAAGCGGCCAATTCTGCAGTAGCCACATGTTCCGTAGCAGCAGTTACAAGGTCCATGACTAAGATTGAAAATGACATTTTGGCAGCTATTGCTTCAACAAAGGATGAAACTGCTCCTCCACAGGATTTCCCTTCGAAGTATTCTTATCATTTCCTCCTGAACAAGTTCCTTATGATACAATTCCTATGGTTGGGGATCGGCTGATTCCAAACAAAGACCGCAAACCTGCTTTGATCATTGCTGCACACTAGGGCATGGCTTCTGCCAATGCCGGAGTGTCGGCGGCAGTCTCTAATTTACCGCAATGTTACGGGTGGCATGGTTTATATAAACAGACCCGTAATTATGTACTTAACAAATGAAACCCTCTACGGTCACGCGCCCACCACAAACACAGCTGTGCATATCAAATCAGCCTTTTGGCTGTGTCTATCTTGATCACTGCGTTCCGTTTTCTTCTGATAATGCAGATAAACATATTTTGGTTGCAGTTGATTCATGCACTAGATTTGTTTGGGTTTGGCCACAAGGTATTGCTGATGCTCAAACTGTCACAAGAGATTTGCCTGCCTTTATCGGAACATTTGCATGCAGCACCTTCCATTCTGATCAAGGTCCAGCGTTTGCCTCTAAGGCGTACAAGGACACAATGCCAGCAATGGTGGTGCAGGTGCAGTTTTCATCTCCATAGTGGAGCGAATGAACCGTGATTTAAAGTAATCTTTGACAGCTAGGATCTTGGGTATTGGCAGGAACTGGCTGGCCCACTTCTATGGGGTTCAACATGCATTAAATAATCTCCCTAGAAGATCTCTGGGTTGGCAGACCCCATACGAAATGCTCTTTGGCATTAAAATGTTTGTGCAAGACCTTAATGGTCTAGACGTTGTGGCGGCTGCCACAACCTTCGGCGTAGATAATCATTCTACTTTGTTACAGGAACTACAAAAGACCCATGACAGCTATGCAACTGAACATTTACCCTCTTCCAAAGATGCAGCACTGCTGATTTCGGTTGTCGGCTGGCTTCCGAAAATTGGAGATCTGGTGCGAGAAAAGCTGGATAACAAAAAAGAAGTTGGTCCCACTTATCATGCACCCTTTCCATTACTTGCATTGACGGGTACTCGTACAGTCATTCTACTGCCTTTACCTGGTCAAAAAGATAACAGATACATCTCAGAGGACAATGTCAAGTTACACCGTCTGGCCGATTCTGAATATTATCACTCCTGCTGTTTTGTGAACCACTATTTCTTTGAATCCAGTAACTCCATCCACTTCCACTAATAACTGAGAATTCAATGACAAAATGCACACTATAGTTGACTGTTCACCTGTTCTGCCTTCTTCCTCTTCAAAAGTAAAAGTCAATTCTGCTTCCCCTACAGAGGAGTCAGATGTGGGGCTGCCGACTGCTAGGCAACAACAAGATGATTCGGCCATACCACCCCTATTAGATATGGAAATGGGTGGTTATTTTGGACATTACAGCTTTTCTTATGGCTCTTCCTCCTCCTCTTCCACCTTGGCAATTGGACCGACAAAATTGATTACTTCCGTTTCTTGGTTCCGAAAGAATTACATAGTACCTACTTGGACCTACATCTGGTTGGGACTTATCCTGATCTTCCTCTTCATGTCAATTGGGTTTGGGGCAGTGTTTTTCTTACTAAACAATGGTCATTACTTGCCAGAACGCCCGGCTGTGAACTTGATCGATGGAATTCTGGCCCCTCATACATCGTCCCATATCATGAAACATGATCAAACTCTTGTAAACATTTCAGTTTTCCCGGCTGCAGATGGCATCGTTTGGGATAAAGTTGCTTTTGAAATTCATGGCCCGAAGGAAGTCTTTACCAATTACCATACCATACGTGTTTTGCGTCTCCTCAGGAGATGTAGTGACACAGGGCATACATTCCGATGTTTGGGATGTGCAAGCTGTACATTCCTTGTTTTCTGATTTAAAATATTACGCTGCCTTTGATGCTGAAGATTTGTATTTTAATTCTGCCAACTATGCTGATTTATTCTGTTATCAACATTAATGGCATCATGATTTGCACAAAACAAATATGTTAAGATCTATTTTTAATTATACTCAATGGGAACATCGTCCAACTCCTATTTAGGGGAGTTCCAAAACCCTTCATCATAAGTTCACTTATTTTACCGATTATGACACATCCAATCCAGAATCCGATTTTCTTAAATTGCATTCCTCATCGCAGCCCAAATTTATTCTCACCCATAATAAATTGATCTATTCCTATTCTTTTAGAACTGAATTGCCCAAGCAGGGTTTTGAGCACTTGAAAGATACCATTAATTTAAAATCAATTTGTGGCACTAAAGCTTGGCTGGTTCAGGGTACTGAAGCTTTGCACCATGCCTGTCTGATTCCGACTGAAATTTGTTTTTGGAATGATACAGTACACCAAACCACTTGTTTTGGCTCGGCGACTGCTAAAAATTTGAGCATTCCAACAATCCATTCCTTAGCAGAATATGACGATTGGCAAACTCAAACTAATTATGCCATTGTTGTGTCACAACTTCAAGCTTTGTTTCGGAATGACACTTTTAATGTTCCAGAGATTGACCAATCCAGTTGGTTGGTCTGGCAAACAAGTTCAAATGTATGTCAATTTCATTTTTATAATGTAACACAAGGTTTTAAACAGACTCAACCAGATCCTCGTTTTTCAGTTTCACATACGGTCACCACATATTCAGTGGGTAAGTTATGCCAACAATGGTTAGAACATTCCACTTTGTCATCCGTAAAACAACACTTGTCACTTTTGTCGAGCAGCATTGATTTGGCTGATTTTATCTTAGGTCCTAGAGCTCCTGGCATTAAGAGATTTCTCTATGCAGTTTACAATAAAATTAGCAAAATTTCGCAGATGGAAGCATCCTTTCGTCTGCGTCAAATTGATCAGGCAAATTTGGAAAAAGTTCTTGCTGTGGTCGACAATGGCATCAGTACACTGTCTACACGCATTTATACTTTGGATAATATTGTTTCTTCTGTTATTGATATTGATCAGACTGATGTATCTGTGTTGTATCATGGTCAAGATCAATTATGATCTGTTATGCAGTTTGCATGGACGTTACAAACTCTCAAAATGGGAAAACTCACGTGGGATTACTTGAATGCTTCTGCTTTGTTTTTACCCTTTAATGTGGCAAATAAAAAGAGATTTATGTAACCGTGGGTGGAAAGCTCCGGTCCGCACGCAGAGTGTGCGGAGTTGTGCCTACTCGGCATTCAGCGGAGAATGTGGAGTAGGCACAACTTGGCACACTCCGCCGCGGAGCGGAGTTGCCCACCCACCACCTCCACCCCACCTACGAAGAATGACATAAAATATACATTATAGGTAAAAAAAAATAAACACTTACTTTGACTGCGGCGTCCCCGGGCTGCCGTCCTCCTCTTCCTTGGTTTCACGATGATCTGCCTTGCGAGAAATGCGCGCGCGCATGCGCAGATCATCGGGTAGCCGAGGAAGAGGAGGACGGCAGCCCAAGGACGCCGCAGTTAAGATAAGTGTTTACTTTTTTCTTTACCTTTAATGTATATTTAATGTAATTCTTCCTAGGGGGGTGGAGGCAGGCGGCGGAGCTGAATTTCCACGGAGTTGGTCCCCAAGTCTGTGGATTCCGCACAGTGCCGCACCGCCCAGGCTTAGATTTATTTCCATGAAAGATGCTACTTATATGCATTGCAGGTGCCTAGGACATCTAGCGAGATTCAATCCCTACTGAACACAAACCTCCCACTTCATTTTGGGGAGCTAATACATCAAATATTTAATGCGTCTGATACCAAAGGCCTTGCTCAATTTTTTCAAGAATGTGGGATCCAGCATGGTGACTTTGTTTCAGATGATATTTGGAGTAATATTGGATTTAATTCATTGCATCTTTTCTAGCGTTTTTGGAGGCTTACCTTTATTACTGGCGCTGGCTGGTGGATTTCTGATCCTTCTCCTCCTGCTATGCAATGGCTGCTCATCTTGTAGCACCACACAGACCAGGCCAATTGCAACTGAACCGTGATCAAATGTAATAAATTTGGGGATGCTTGCCATTGGCAACGCTTAGCATGAGTTATGGACTGACTTTTCGCTTTGCCTACTTCACTTGCATGCAGCCTGTGTTCTACTGTCTATGGTGTCCCTTCAATTGGGCTTTGGATTTTTGCATCTCCAATACCTCATGTTCAGACCCAGATTTTGACCAGTTAATGGGTCTCTTAGTGGCTCATGATCAGGCCTGTTCTGAGACTGTCCAGATGGTGCGTGCAGCTGCACTTGGTGTTTTGGCTGAATGGGATATCTGTGCAGCTGCGGAGAGTCTCCTACAACGGAGCTTCATCGAAAATCACGCAAGTTGTCCAGCTATGCTTTTGGAAGCATCAGATTACGTGGAGCATGTCTGTTCCTTTGACGTACTTAATTGGATGGCATCTCTTTTTTCTACTAACAATAGGGATGACCTTTTGAAGGGAATTGTTCACATACTTTTATGGATATTCCACCTCCATCTTAATCTTGTGTTCTTCAGAACGACTACATTTTAAACAACATGAATTTTTTTACACATTTTTTTCCAATCAGGTTTTTTAAAGTGCTTCTGAACTCTGCTTGGCTTTTGAACTCTGTTTTGGTATTTTGTCTATATATTACAACCTTACCAAGGGGAGGGTTTTATATGGCTGTTAGGGTCATTCTCGACATTGCTAAGTTAACATGAGCTCTGCTGCCATGATGCTTCTTTTGCGCATGTTATTACATGGTTTTATTTTGCTAGACTCTGTTTGTGCCTTTCAAATGAGAACTGTCTGCTTTCTACGTTCTCTACTTATTCCTGGAGTTTAGTCTGAACACGATTTGCAAGTTCGATAAACATGACCCTTGATATTCGGTTCTGCTCAGTCCCTAGCTCCTAAACAAAACTTGCTAAACATAGCTGCACTGCTGGAGACTCCTGCTTTGATATTACGGGGATACATGTTGTTCACTAACACTTGGAGAGAGATCTTTCCTTGGAGAAGAGCTATGCTGTAACTATGATGTAAACCTACCATCTAGGCTTTAAGGTATGGGGTCTGCTGACAAAGCTCAGAGATCTTCCTTTATATAATAAACTTCAACTTGCCAAGGGGAGGGTGGTTAGGTCTTAAAGTCCTTTTACCACTGACTGTATATAATGACAACCCCTTTTGTATTCTATGGTATTGTAACAGTGCTAACTGTATTAGGTTCATGCATTTTGCTGCTAGTATTGGCTCGTATACTGCATCATAGAGCACAATAGTTAAAATAAACATTTTGAACTATACAGTGACTCTGACAATCCTTTTTATGGACAAGTATGAGTGAGTGAGCGAAAGGGTATGCCTTGCTCCAGGGATTCCTGTGAGAGTTGGAAGGGTTATGTTCTGGGTTGTCCAATCATTTGTAGTTTAGTGATTGTAGGAGAACAAATGAGACACTATAGCTAGTCGGTTTGGGGATTTTGGGTACTAAGGTGGTAGGAAGGTACAACCCCTATACACCAAGGTCCTGTTTTCCTGTGCATAGTTCTGTGTATGTGCAGAATCCCCGCAACAACATAAAATTATAAGACTGACCATGGGACAATAATGACGGTATTTGTTGCTGGCGTTTCTCACGAAGAATACCTGAACAGTGCTTACTATAATACTTTGGTAAGCATTAAGCACTTAGAAACTACAAACGTCTTAGACCTTACTGTGGAATTAAACCACGGGCATGTGCTTGGGTAGGATTACAAACTGAATATATTTTGCCTGCAAGTCACTATACTCTATGGCTACCTATCTATTGCTGGACTCTCTGATTATCGAGCTCACACTATCTCTCAACCTTGTATTGCCCAAAAGACCTTTCGTATAATATTGAGATTAGTTTTTTAATTCAACAGTCTTTGGCACTTTTTTGTTTCCTTTTCATAACTCCTCACAACTGTTTCTTTTCCTCTCAAATATATTGGACACCCTAACTGCGTTGGAACTAGTTTTTAAATTTCTTATAGGAATAAGGAGCAATTTTTAAGTCAAACATTAATTGAATTTAAAGTCCTAGGACAAAACGTGTTGGCTGTACTAACTTGTGAAAAGAATTTAAGAAATAAAGAATCTTTAATGCAAAACAAAAAACCTGTGAATTAACTTTTTATTGAACACTGACATATCACCATATAAATGTGTATTGCCTCTCATCTTTCTGTCTAAAATGCAGCCACCACCTCTCTGTGTGTTAAACTCATGACATAGGCAGTGGTCTGTCCATGAGGGGACTCTTGGTGCCCCCTCCAAGTCACAAGACACACCCAAGACGTTACTATTGACGAACGAACAACCAAGACATCTATCCAAACTCTAGATTAGCATGACGTCTGAACAAAAATAAAAAAACACATACATTCAATCTATCACTTGCGGCAGAGGAACACGACTACTCTATGCAGGGAACATTCTGGTCCCAAGAATGTGTGTGTTTTGGGGGCAATGGGGTATAGGGGACAGAGCTTCATTGAAAGGGTAGAGAGCTGGGCAGGCCTGGTCTTCTGGAGTCAAACTAAAGAGTCCGAGTTTTCAAATGGAGACAGGCAATTTATCTGCTCCTTTAAAAAAATGATTTCATCCGGCATTGCCCCGTTGGCTATAACATTCTGCTTGTCCTGTAGGATTGTCTGTTTTTGTCTGTCTTTTCTCCTTTGGAGCTCAGGTTTTGCTTTGCTCCCTCAAGATAAATGTATGCATACAATTTAGGCCTATATTTATTACTGCTTTTCTCTGGAAAAGGAGAGATATTATTTTGTGCTGGGAAGTGACCTTTCGTAATGCCAAATCCACTTAGCACCATTCTACATAAAAGGATAGGATCAGTGTGTACACCCGTAGGTAAAAGCAGGCACAAACAAGTTTGCCCAGAAACTGATGTTTTGCATCTGCGCAGCAGTACACAACACACAACCAATGCTTCTGAACCTTTAGCAGTTATTTATGCATAGTAATGCATACCTGAAGGGTATACCATATCACCAGTACAAAATCTGTGCTGGAAAACGCACATGCATCTCTGTGTCGTGGAGAGGCAGTACATCATGCAAGGCAGCCTGTGCGCACAGGGGATGTTACCTGAAGCAGGCCAATCTTAGTAGATATGGCTTTGCACATTGGGTATCTTTTTTATTCTGTGCAGAAGATTTTGGTGTTATGTTGCATGAGGCGGCTGGTGACATTTGAAAGTGGTGAGCCGTAAAACAATTGTCGTACTTCACTGCGGCTAGCGAGCGAGCCTGAACCATCTATGGGGGAGTAGGGGTCTCCCCCTAGAAAATCTAAAAAAAAGAATGGGCGAATGGTGCATTTTCAAGCAAACCAGAAGTTGTGAAGAACAGCCCTGGAATGCTTTCTGCCCAGAACTCAGGATCCTTCCCACCTGGCAGTGCCCAAGGAAAGAAATTAAAACCTGCCTCTTCTAGGAGGCTTTTCTAGCCGTCTACAAAACTCACAGGATGCCTCCCATCCCATCCAAGGAAAAAGTCCCCGAAAAATGTTAAAGTGCCGCAAAGGAGCTCTGTGAACTGAGTAAAAAACAAGTGACCTGGGCCTGTTAGATTTTGCTCATCCTGTGTGTATGTAGGGGTTTTGGTTACACTTGAAATACATATAATCAAAATGGTGAATGGACACTTGTAACCATGTTACAAACAGATTTCATGGATCACCCTCATAAACGCTATGTTACTCGTGCGGTTTATATCGTTTTTCCACCCCACATATGCGTTATGGCATTATGCTTGGGTTTGTCCAAATTTGTGCTATATGCCAGCCTCAAGCCTGAGGCAATCTCTGGTGTTGCCTGGTAATGTCCTGAGATGAAAAGTGAGGGCCCCCAGTGAAATGGAAAAAATTCACTAAAACAAACTCTCACCTGGTTAAGTTTTTAATTGTCAGGTGCGCGTTTTCACAATTTAAAATCAAGGGGTATAATGGGAGATCATGTTAATGAATCTCTTTATATCACTTCAGAGAGAGTCAACATGTTTCTGTCCCATCTTGCCCAGCCGGGTCTGAGGGACATTCGTCAGGACAAAATACACAGATAGAAAAATGTTAACTAAAAGATGTTAATATTTACACACAATTCGTGTGATATATAGTGATTATGTAATCACTCTATATCCATATAGACTTGTTGCACCTGTAATAGAAGGAAACACAAAAAATACTGTGGGGGTACGGTATAGCACTCTTCAAATTTGCTTATTTAGCTCTCATTCGGTATACTCAATTAGAGATATATAGTGACATGCCTTATTGTTGCATTCATATGGATTGCAAATTATTGGGAAAGAGACAATCATGTTGTGGTATAGGGGAAGCTTCACTTTGGATTGACTTATGGGCTTATTTCTCTGATAATGGAAAAAAACTATCCATACATTGTGGCTCACTCTTTCATGCTCACTACGTTATTGTCCTATTAATATGTACTGTTCGCTGTAAGTTAATAACCGTGTAGTGATTACTGTGTCGCTACATCGTGTACGCTCTGAAGAGATCTCCTAATATCGTTCAGTGCCAGGTAATGATGTATTTCTAATTCACTGATTCAATACTGTTCAAATTAATGCGTAGTTGCACTATATCGTTAAGTCAGTGAAAGAGTCTAAAAACCATAAAGAAGTTCAATTACCTGCTATGGAAATGACCTTTATTTCACAGGAGTGTAGGGTTTTCTGTTCCTGAGCTAGAACATAAAGGTAAGTGGGAAAGCGCGTTTAAACCTTACCGTATTCTTCCTGGAAGGTCTAAGTTTTGAGTACACTGATGTTAATCTCACCCGCACTTGGAAATATTCCGGCTTTAGTGCTCGCTCTGCTCCCGGTTACGGGGATACGTTTCCGGCTTGTTTTTCAACATGTCGTCAGTGTTTGGAAATAGAACCAGGACTACGGGGCATTTGTAAAGTTTTGTATTAAAACTTCGTATTCCAGTATGTAGTCAATAATAGCGGTTCTTTCGTATTTTATAAAGAGAAACTCCATTATTATGTATTTATATCAGATACTTTTCAAAATCGAATTTTAGAGAAAAAATTATTTTATGATGCGGAATCAATTGTATAATAAAGTACATGATATTCCTTAATATTTTTCTTATGTCACAATGTTCTATAGTGTTTATCTTATATTGTAAGTGAGATTATTTAGACAGTAGTGTCCTAAGGGAGTAGAGCTAGAAACAGGACTATGGTCCGGTAATGTGGGATTTAGATGTACTCATCTAAATTAGGTTTTGTAACAGACACATATCTTACAATGAAGAAAACAAGTTCATATTTAGTAATAGAAATAAACGTATTTGTTCCGAATTTTGATATGTTGGAATTGTTAACGAATGTGGAATGAAGATCGATCAAAGCCAGATTCCTGACAAAGTTAGTGGGATATATGATATTTTTACAGTATACCCCTAATATCTCTAAAGTTTGCATGTAGGCAACATCAGCATCAATGTTCTTAGTGAGCTAGAGAGAGGATTATGGGTATGGAGTCTGGACATTCTAGTCTGAATTGAAATTTTTTAGTTGCGATGTTCTAAAGACAATTCTTTGTCTAAATGATGAGAGTGTATTTGAACTCATGCTTTTCTAGCATGTGCTGTTTTTTAATTGGTTTAGCATTATGAAGTTGTCATCCTCGTCTTGTATGGAACTGAGGAAAGAAAGTCTAACAATATAGGTCTCATGGTGTATTGTTAGAAAGTTTCATAAAAACAGCAAGGAGGACTGATGTATCAGATGTCAACTGTTGTGCTGGATGTAATTTAGATATATTATGTTGACTAATGGCTCTTATGCTGGTTATCATTCATTTTGTGCAACTCATCTTTTTTAGGCAAATTGATGCCAAGGTATATTGTCATTGAGTCCATTTTGATATGTGTTCAGTCTGTCGACCCACCTCTGCTCCTTTTCAAATAGTATTTTTTCAGCATTTGATGTTTTTTTTAATGGAGCATTTGTAGGACTGTCCATCTTAATTCTTCTGGTTTGTGGCTATGTTTAATGAAATGAGAACACAATTTGGTCGTGTTTTTTTCAGTTTGATGTTGCTTTTGTGTTCTCCAATCCTTTTTTTCACTTTTCTGCATGTCATACCAATGTATTTTTTATCACATGGGCACCATATCATGTATATAACATGAGTAGAATTACAGTTGGTATGTTGTTTTTGTGTCCAGTGTAGTGTGTCCGTTAACTGTAATGTTTTGGTCACCGTTGTCAGCTTGCATACTAGACAGGTCCCACACAGATAGTGGCCTACTATTGGGGTCATTTATATGGGCCATATATATCATAGTTCCGTTTTGCAAATTCTAAATAGCGATTTTTAAGGAATCGCTATTTAGAAATCGCAAAACGGTATGTATGAAAAAAATCGCATTTTTTTTGCGATTCCTTAATCTTACTTATTTACGAATTCGCAAGTTGCGAATTCGCAAATAAGGAATAATTTCCCATTCATTCCTATGGGCCAGGAGGCCCATAGGAATCATTGTGAAATGCATTTCATTTTGCGATTTGCAATTTGCTAATCGCAAAATGAGATTGATTTCAAGGGCGCAGGGGTGTCTCAAGGACACCCTGCTGCACCCCTGAAATCAGCATGTGTGTGCATATGGCGCACATACTTGCCCTATGGGCATGTTTGTGTGTCACATGCCACATTCAAAAATGCCAAATAGTGTATTTTAAAAAGAAATCGCAATGGTAAATTGCGATTTCTTAAGCTAAATTCGCTACAGTAAAATGCTTCATACATAGTATTTAAGGAATCGCAAAATTGTGATTCCTTAAATGCTATAGCAAAATAAGGAATCGCAAATATTTGCGATTCCTTAAGATGCGATTTTTTGATACATATCAATGAATGCAAAACAGCCTTTTGCGATTCGCAAAGACCGAAATTCGGCGAATTTCGGCCTTTGCGAATCAAAAAAGGCTTGATACACATGGCCCTATATTCCTTATCTCAGGTAATCTTTGGTTTTTTAGAGGTCTGGTATGTACTAAGATGTCTTTAAGATTCTGTGTTCTTTTATTAGCAAATCTTGGCTGTGGCCAGTTGAATTTTCCTGATGATAGTATCCTCCAATTTTTCTTGACCATCTTCTCCATTGCATACTTCCCTGGACAGTAAGTTGTCACGCATGTCATTAAGTCTGGGGTAGGTTGTTTCACATTAGTTTGTAAAAGGCATTCCCTAGGTTGGTGTTTTGCACTTTTACGACATTTCGCTATGCTCGTTGGGGTGCAGTCTCTGAGTGCCAGTTTTTCACTAAGTTCTTGTGATTGGATTGTGTAATCAATTGGCCTGCTGCAGTTTCTGTTGAGTCTCAAGAACTGACTGTACGGTAAATTGTCCTGTAATGGTTTTGGGTGGAAGCTCTTGAACGATAAGAGACTGTTCTTAGCAGCTGTTGGCTTGTGGAATGTTTTGGTTCCAATCTGTCCATTTACAATGAAGATTGTTAGGTCCAGAAAATCTATACTTGTGTTGTTGGAAGTAAAAGTGAATTTTAGCCATTTGTCTCTGTCGTTTAACCATGCAATGAATAGAGATAGATCTTTGTCCACTTTCCAAATCATTAGGATATCGTCTATATATCACTTCCAATAAAGTATATTGGAAACGAAAGGGTTGGTGTCAGTCAATACAAATTAACTCTCGAAGTTGCTGACATAGAGACCTGCCACCGATGGAGCAAATGCACTACCCATGGAAGTTCCATGGTTTTGTAAAAACAGAGTTCCACATTGTACTCAAAATTATTTTCTGTCAGAGCGAGTCTACAGCATTCAAGGACAAAGTGTCGTGGGGTCTTGTGTTTCCAGTCCAAGTTGAATAAAGTGTCTTTTAACATCTGAAGAGTTTCTTTCTAAGGCAAACTCGTATAAAGTGACTCCACGTCTAATCCTACGAGTGTCATGATCTTCGGGTCAAAATCCATTCCAGAGATTTGATTTAGGAGATCTCGCGTAACTTTCAAATATGTGGGTGTCTGTTGTACTAGCGGTTTTAGGAATTGGTCCGCAAACTGTGATAAAGGTTCTAAAACTGAACCAATTCCCGAAACTATCGGGCGTCCTGGTGGTGGGGATCTGTTTTTATGAGTCTTTGAAAGGGAGTAAAAGAATGGAATTTTGGGATTTTTTGTTGTTAAATACTCGGCTTCCTTCTTCGAGATCCAAGAATTGGTCTCTGCTTCATAAACCATCACTGCAATTGTATTTTGTAGCCTTGGAGTAGGGTCAGTCAGAATCCTGTTGTAAAATTTTGTGTCTGATAAGAGAGTGAGGCATTGTTGATT
The DNA here is from genome assembly GCF_964263255.1 of Lissotriton vulgaris. NCBI lineage: Eukaryota > Metazoa > Chordata > Amphibia > Caudata > Salamandridae > Lissotriton > Lissotriton vulgaris. Next base: position 179,221,783 of record NC_141687.1, on the reverse strand, counting down.
GTAACCTTCTTTATCTAATGTCACATCCTCTTACAAAGTGGCACCAGCCACAAGTCAGCGCACAACAATTCAATTAAAGTTACACCTACCTTGTCAGACACAGGGACACACTGAGGGGAAACATTCCATCTTGTAACTTTAAGGCATTCTCGCCTCACTCACCATCACCTTACTACCCTTATTTCACCAGGTACCCCGAGATTACAATCAGCAAAAAAGTGGGCAACTGACCCCCACCAAGAAATCATTGGTATTATACATGAATAAGCGCCCCGTTTTGGAAACTAGTTAGTTAAATCCAGATAAAAAATCCCCACACTGCTTTCAAACTTAGAGCTGGCTCTGCCTGCAGTTCTTGCAAATAGATTCCAGTGTTTTTCCTTTCTTGGCTACAGGTCTCCAATTTCTGAGGTCGCACGGAGTGCTGATGCCTGGAGGGGAGCTGTGTGTATGCTGCACAAGGAGTGCTGAGGCCTGGAGTGGAGCTGTATGCATGCTGCACAAGGATTGCTGAGGCCTGGAGGGGAGCTGTATGTAAGCTGCACAAGGGAGGGCCGAGGTCGATTCGTGGGTGGGTGGGTGTATGCAGCTGCACAGAAGCCCCCGGGTCTGTGGCAGGTAGACGGCCTGCAGGCTGCACTAGAAGGATGAGACCTGTGCAAGTGCAGGGTGGGGTGCAGGCTGCTCCCAGGAGGTCTGTGGGGTGCGATCGGCGGATGGCAGCTGTGCACAGGCTGCAGCACCGCCCAGAAATGCACCGTATTGGCACAATACATGTATTTAAATCCAACACATAACACCCTCTCTGTCATAAGGCAGTGCCGCACGCCTGCCAGCTTGGGGCTTTCAAGGGGTCTGGATAAGAGAAGAGGCAGGCCTTGCAGGAGAAGCAGGCGTGAGGTTACAGTGACTGTCCCTGCGCTGTGCCTGCACCAGTGGCATAACGAAACTTGAGGGGGCCCCCCTGCAACCTACATGGAGGGGGCCCCCCTCCCATCCTCCGTGCCAGTCTAGAGCTCTCAGGCCAGCGACTCGCCATACTGCGGGGGATGCGGGGCTATTGTTACACCACTGTAACTAATACAGCCGTTATAAGTAACACTGGATGGTGGAGTCAAAGGTTGGGCGTAGTCTGCCAGCAGGCTATCATAGGTGGTGGTTCATTCATTACAGGGTTCCTGCCATCAGTACGCCAGGGACGTTTGCCCAATTCTAGGTGGGTTTCCTGATGCAGACTCCTGTCATGATATACAACATCAGGCCCACTCATCGTTCAGTTTTGACAAAAGTGCATCCACTACTCCATGGGCGTCCGCAGGGGAGGGCAAGGGTGTGCGCTTGCCCCCCCCTGGATCGACGGTCCCATTCCTTTTGGTCCGTAATGTTCAAGATTATAGCAGGCTGTTCCCCTTCGAGAAGCCCCAGGAGTTTAAATGTTCTCTCACTTGGGGCCTCTCGCAGTTCTCTTTGAACTCTTGAGGCTGCAGCAGCCCCTCCCCGAGGACCTCGAGCAGACTGTGGACAGGCCCATTGTCATTATGTCTGCTGCTGATCATCACACAAAGAATGACAATGGGCCGACTGCATTAAACGTGCCTTGAAGGCGAGTGAGGAAGTTAAAATGTTGCCCCCCCCTGGAAGGCGAGTGCTGAAGTTAACATTTTCCCCCCCCCTGGAAACATTTCTGCGGACGCCCATGCACTACTCCTTTTCATTTCCGTTTTAAAACATTAGACAATGCGACAATGCAGTATTTCAAAAGCAGATGTAACTGCAAAGAGCAATTTTTGATAATACATTTTTATTAGTAGACAATAGCAATCTTAAGAGGCATTGCATAGCTTCATACACACCGTGACCCCAATTCCATCACAGTGTCTCTCTCAGTGAGTCAGTCTCTCTCTCTCAGTCAGTCAGTCAGTCAGTCTCTCTCTCTCTCTCTCTCTCTCTCTCTCTCTCTGTCATTCAGTCTCTCAGTCAGTCAGTCTCTCTCAGTCAGTCAGTCTGCCAGTCTCTCTCTCTTTCTGTCAGTCTGTCAGTCAGTCAGTCTCTCTCTCTCTCTCTGTCAGTCAGTCTCTCTCTCTCTGTCAGTTTCTCAGCCAGTCAGTCTCTCAGTCAGTCAGTCTTCAGTCTCTGAGTCAGTCAGTCTCTACTCTCTCTCCACTCTCTTTCTCTCCAATCTCTCTCTCAACTCTGTCAACTCTATCTCTACTCTCTCTCTCTCCACTGTCTCCACTGTCTCTCCACTGTCTCTCTCTCCACTTTCTCTCTCTCTATTCTCTCTCCACTCTCTCTCTACTGTCTCCCTCCACTCTCTCTCCACTCTCTATTCTCTCGCTCCACTGTCTCCCTCCACTCTATCCCCCCACTCTCCCTCCACTCTCTCTCCCTCCACCCTCTCTCTCCACTGTCTCTCTCTACTCTCTCCACACTCTCTCCACTCTCTCCCTCCACTCTCTTTCTACTCTCTCACCACTCTCTCTCCACTGTCTCTTTCTCTACTCTCTCTCTACTCTCTCTCTTTCCACTCTCTCTCTCACCACTCTCTCCACTCTCTCCCCACTGTCTCCCTACACTCTCTCTCTCCACTGTCTCTCTCCACCCTCTTTCTCTACTCTCTCTCTCTCTCCACTCTCTCTCTCCACTCTCTCTCAACTCTCTCTCTCACTCCACTCTCTCTCCCACTCTCTCTCACAAAGTAGTGTGTGTTGCCATGGGCGTACGCAGAGATATTTCCAAGGGGGGGGGGGGCACATTTTTAACTTCATCGCCATCCTCCTTGCACTCTTCTCCCCTCTGCCTTGCACCCTTCTCCCCCTTCCCCTTGCACCCTTCTCCCCCTCCACCTTGAACCCTTTTCTACCTTGCACCATTCTCCCCTCTGCTTTGCACCATTCTCCCCTCTGCCATGCACCCTTCTCCCCTCTGCCTTGTACTCTTCTCCCCTCCCCTTGCACTCTTCTCCCCTCTGCCTTGCACCCTTCTCCTCTCTACCTTGCACCCTTCTCCTCTCTACCTTGCACCCTTCTCCTCTCTACCTTGCATCCTTCTCTCATCTGCCTTGCACCCTTCTCCCCCTTCCCCTTGCACCCTTCTCCCCCTCTGCCATGCACCCTTCTCCCCTCTGCCTTGTACCCTTCTCCCCTCCCCTTGCAATCTTCTCTCCTTCTGCCTTGCACCCGTCTCCTCTCTACCTTGCACCCTTCTCTCCTCTGCCTTGCACCCTTCTCCCCTCCACCTTGTGCCCTTCTCCCCTCTGCCTTGCGCCCTTCTCCCCTCTGCCTTGTGCCCTGCTCCCCTCTGCCTTGCATCCTGCTCCCCTCTGCCTTGCACTCTGCTCCCCTTCTCCCCTCCGCCTTACACCCTTCTCCCCTCCGCTTTGCACTCTTCTCCTCTCTGCCTTACACCCTTCTCCCCTCTGCCTTGCACCCATCTTCTCTCTACCTTGCACCCATCTCCCCTCTGCCTTGCACCCATCTCCCCTCTGCCTTGCACCCTTCTCCCCTCTACCTTGCACCCTTCTCCCCTCTACCTTGCACCCTTCTCCTCGCTGCCTTGCACCCTTCTCCTCGCTGCCTTGCACCCTTCTCCCCTCTGTCTTGCACCCTTCTCCTCTCTGCCTTGCACCCTTCTCCCCTCTGTCTTGCACCCTTCTCCCCTCCGCTTTGCACCCTTCTCTCTGCCTTGCACCCTTCTCCCCTCTGCCTTGCACCCATCTCCCCTCTGCCTTGCACCCATCTTCCCTCTGCCTTGCACCCATCTTCCCTCTGCCTTGCACCCTTCTACCCTCTGCCTTGCACCCTTCTCCCCTCCACCTTGTATCCTTCTCCTCTCTGCCTTGCACCCATCTCCCCTCTGCCTTGCACCCATCTTCCCTCTGCCTTGCACCCTTCTACCCTCTGCCTTACACCCTTCTCCCCTCCACCTTGTATCCTTCTCCTCTCTGCCTTGCACCCTTCTTCCCTCTGCCTTGCACTCTTCTCCCCTCCGCCTTGCACCCTTCTCCCCTCTGCCTTGCAACCTTCTCCCCTCTGCCTTGAACCCTTCTCCCCTCCCCCTTGCACTCTTCTCCCCTCTGCCGTGCACCCTTCTCCTCTCTACCTTGCACCCTTCTCTCCTCTGTCTTGCACCATCTCCTCTCCACCTTGCACCCATCTCCTCTCCGCCTTGCACTCTTTTCCCCTCTGCCTTGCACCCTTCTCCTCTCTACCTTGCACCCTTTTCCCCTTTGCCTTGCACCCATCTCCTGTCCGCCGTGGATCTATGACAGAATTTCGACAGACAGAATTTCGACCTACACAAATATCGGCGTAATTATATCGATTGCAAGAATATCGACGCCCTATGTACAACATGGTAAGTACCAAAATATCGAAAAAATAATATCGATGTTAAAAATATCGTTGTCAAATATATCGTTTTTTTTGGGGTTTAAAATAACATGAAAAATACTGTAAATAATACTTATAAATTACTTAAACATATTGAAATATATTTAATAATGGTAAAAAAAATAATAATACATATTTAATAAAAAATAATAATATTAACAAATCATATATAATATATACTTACTTAACAATAATTACTATTCCCACTCCAGAGGGTGCAACAATAGGGAAAGTGTTGGATAGCGTAGGGGTTAAAATTACTATTCCCACTCCAGTGGGTGCAACAGTAGGGAAAACTGACCCTGTACCCAAAAAATATCCCTTTACCCAAGAACTGAAAACAGACCCTGAACCCTAAAAATACCCCTTTACCCAAAAACCCAAAACTGACCCTGAACCCTAAAAATACCCCTTTACCCAAAAACTGAAAACTGACCCTGAACCCAAAAATACCCCTTTACCCAAGAACTGAAAACTGACCCTGAACCCTAAAAATACCCCTTTACCCAAAAACTGAAAACTGACCCTGAACCCTAAAAATACCCCTTTACCCAAAAACTGAAAACTGACCCTGAACCCTAAAAATACCCCTTTACCCAAAAACTGAAAACTGACCCTGAACCCTAAAAATACTCCTTTACCCAAAATTAATTAATATTACAATTAAATTACTTCCCACCCTATTCCCCTATAAACCCACAACCCGCTCCAGTAGTAAAACATATAATTTAGTTAAAAATATACATAAATTATCAATTAATTATTCAATTATTCAATTAAAATAAATCATTGCCAATTAATATTTAATTGCAAAATAAATTAATCATTAAAAAATAATTATTTAATTACAAATAAATTACTTCCCACCCTATTCCCCTATAAACCCACAACCCGCTCCAGTAGTAAAACATATAATTTACTTAAAAATATACATAAATTATCAATTAATTAATCAATTAAAATAATTCATTGCCAAATAATATTTAATTGCAAAATAAATGAATCATTAAAAAATAATTATTTAATTACAAATAAATTACTTCCCACCCTATTCCCCTAAAAACCCACAACCCGCTCTGGTAGTAAAACATATAATTTACTTTTATATATTTTTTATTTATAAAAACATATTAAACACATATTATAACAATTAATTTAAATACTTAACTAAAATTTCTAACACATATTAGTAAATCGAAATTACTTACATCGATATATATGCTATCGATATAAGTAATTTCGATATTACTTACCTTAGGGTCGATAATCTGGACATCGATATTCTGGACATCGATATTCTGTCCCTTCGATATTTGCAACTCGATATAAGTGTAAGTCGAAATTAAAGATTCGATATTTTGACTGTGTACCGTCCGCCGTGCACCCTTCTCTCCTCTGCCTTGCACCCTTCTCCCCTCCGCCTTGCACCCTTCTCCCCTCCACCTTACACCCTTCTCCCCTTCTCCCCTCCACCTTGCAACCTTCTCCCCTCCGCCTTGCACCCTTCTCCCCTCCACTTTGCACCCTTCTCCCCTCCGCCTTGCACCCTTCTCCCCTCCCCCTTGCACCCTTCTTACAAGACCTGGAACCCATCTCCTCTGTGCCTTGCACCCTTCTCCTCTCTGCCTTGCACTCATCTCCTCTCTACCTTGCACTCTTCTCCCCTCTCCCTTGCACCCTTCTCGGCCCCCCCTTACGAACCCCCCTGCGGACGCCCACATGGTGCGTTCTAACAAGAGTGCTTACCTAAGGGCACAATTTTGCTGCCTCATCCCTTCTCATATGAGCTTTGCCCTTGAGAATGCTGACAGTCTGAGTCTGAGGGCCCCCACTCCCAAAGGGTACACCGACTCAAGAAATACTCCACCTTTCTCACCGTTTATATTCAGAGAAACAATATACTGATGTTATAGAGGCAAATTCACTAAAGAATAAAACTTTCCACACCACCCTCACCAGAAAGCTCGAAAATATCCAACCCAAAGATTTCCTATAGGAATCAAGCTATTGTTTAAAATACTTCACAGTGGAGAGCTGCAGCTAAAGGTGCGGTGTTACATGACAAACAAAGTTGTGAAATAGTACTACAATATTTGACAACATTGAGAAGATAGGATCTTGAAACCATTAATTCAAAACATAGTCTTGCAAGTGTGTGGGACAGCGTGTTACCCGTCTGCCCATTCTTCCTTAGGAAATGGCAACCAGTTCATGAATAACATGCATATTTGCATCCATACTCTTGTCATGAGTGTGGTATGTGCCTTCAAAACCTGTCGGAAGAACCCATCTCCATTTCCCCTCTCACAACTAGGTAGACCTGACCTCATGACTTGTTCTGCGTCCTAATTGCTCTGTGCTGCCTCCTGCTCGGGCCCCTACCCACCCCATCCTCTTTCCGGGCCTTGCTAGCTCTGACTGAAGAGAAACATTGCAACTTGTTACTTTGTTTATCTTCAGTCAGAGGGAGGGGGCGAGGGGCTCGGAGCAGGCTGCAGACAGCCTGCACCTGCTTTAGAGGGCAAGCCTCTCTCACAGCTTTCTGGAGTGCTGAGGGGCCCGGGCCCCCTTCATTTACTGAATAGTGTGTGGCCCCCCCGCACTGCGGGAGCTGCGGGGGTGTTTGTTACGCCCCTGGCCTGCACACCAGGGAAAATATAAACCGCCTGTACTGCCCCTGTTTACAGGCTGAGCTATTGTGTTTTTCTTATCAAGTTTGACAGGTGCCACTGGGCCGGGCAGAGGCCAGTGTGGTTACATACACATGCATTACAGCGCCTATATCATAAAATGTCTCTTCTAATGGTAAAGTGCAGGGTGCACACTTAAGAGCTGGCTTTAAAATAGGTCGTCTATCCTCACTGGCGTGAATAGTTTTATATATCACCTTTTCGCCTCTGTGTCTGCAGATATAAACGTCATCACCCCTTCCCCCTTCACACACATAACCTTCCCTTTCTGGTGGAAAAGCGCACAGACAGCCTCTTCTGGGAGCTAGCTGGATGCCCAGGGTGCAGAGGAATGCTAATGTATCACAGCTGCCCGTCTACCCCCTCGCCCAGCTCCTGTCCAGATAGTGAGAGACCGCTTGGTTCCAGCGCTCTGCCACCCACCAGAATCTAGCAGCGCTATATAAAACTTGTCGATAAAATAAACTGCCCACATACAAGTGATTGGGGACTACACTTAATGCGTGCATGTAGCGAGGGCGCCCCCCGATGACCTCAATAAACTCTGGTGTATTCCTTAGCAGGATGTGTATCATAAGAGGTATATAAAGCGATTTATGGTTCAAAGGCCCAGGGTTTCTGACTGAGAACTGCTTTGGACGACACCAGAACTCTCCTCCAGCCCTGACCTTTTCACTTCGCGCACACTAAGAATTAAACCTGTTTACTTCTCAGCATGTTGTTACCTCCTCTTGAGATGGATCGCAACAAATACTGGAATTTAACCCTCCCCGCAACGTGCCCTCCAAAACCCGGAAAGGGCTATTATGAGACTCGCTAGCTTAAATGAGCTTCGAAATGTCAGCCTCTCAGTCCATGATAAAAGTGATTTGCATTTGAGATTCAGGGCGTTTTTAAGTGCGGGTAAACCACTTCTGTATCTAGACTAACGCTCTGCTGTTCTATTTGCCATTAAACTGATGGATACTCCAATGTAAAGCAGTGTATTTCCGTTTGAATTTCTGCTGATATGAAATGCGTCAGGTTCATCAGTCTCAGCCCTTGAAACGCTCTTACGGGAATGGAGCCCCCCTTCCCACCCCCACTGGAGTTTAACAAGTGAGTAGCGAGTCCAATATCACGAAGCAGAGGCTATATATACAATATTTTAGTGCATGCTTCTCAGATGTTTTTTTTTTAAATATGTGAACACAAAACTAAAGAATGTTTTAGAGATAGCGCTCCCCCTCCCCCCACGAAACCACAGAGAACCCCTTCCATGCCGTTGTACGAGTCCACCCAGTACCCCTACAGACCCAGTCGCGCCTCGCAATACTGTTTGATATGTAACTGCAGGCTCTAGGACCTCCTCGGCTGAGGAGATAGGAGGAAGAGGAGAGACAGGATGGGGAGGAGCGTAAACAGGATAAGGCTAGTAAGAGCTGAGCAGGGAATGAGTGAAGACGTGTAGAATAAAGCCAGTGTATGAAACCTCATCACGAGTACGTGTCTTTGTACATAGACACTACGACGAGGTGGTCACGGCCCATGTGGAGTGGGTCTTATGACCTACAGAGTGGTGGAGACATTGCGTTTTTGTGGGCGAAGTCTGGCGTGGATCGGCGTGGGAGCCTGCTCCGACTGCATTCACTGCAGTGAAACGCAATCTGGGTGCTCACCCCAGTCGCGCCTGTATCGCCGTGGAATCTGGGGTTGTGAGAGCCCCCCCTCGGTGCTGTGACGGCGCTGAAGACTCGTGTGGCACCTGTGACTCCCCGCGATGTTGAAGTATCACAGAGGTCCTGTGGTGTTGTGTATGCGGTAGCGATCTGAGAGCCCACCTCAGTCGCCTGCTGCCGAGCCCCCCTTACCTGGGTGAGTGTTTCCCCCTGTGGCGCTGCCATCCTCCGTGACTGTCCGGTGGCTGGAGGAGCTGGTATTGAAGCCGATTGAGCCAAATCTTGCGGAGCCCGAGAGTTTGCGGCGGCCATTCTTGGGTCAGGCGCCTGCACCAATTGCCTGCGAGGAAGTCCAGGCAGCCATTTTAAAGTCAAGCACTAGAGGGAGCTGTCGCCATGTCTAACTCGCCTCATTGCCAAGTGAGTCCAGCGCGAGCCAATGCTGGTCAGATGTGGGTGTTTGGAGTGTTGTTTCTGCGTCCACCTGAACCACTGGTCCTTGAAAAGGAGGAGGTATGGGTCTTCGCTGGATGGAGTGGCTAGAAGATTTTGAAGACTTTATGAAAGGTTTACATGTGACGGACGCTGGTCAACAGTTGATTGCGTTAAGGAATTTAATAGGAAAGGACGTTAGCCAAATTATAAAGGAACTACCCGCAGCCGACGTAACATCTTATGCCAACGTGTGTGCAGCGCTGAACCAGAAATTTGTGCACAAAAGAAATATTGACTATGGGAGATACACTTTTAATGTCACCACTCAAGAAAAAGAGGAGCCCATGTGCGCTTTCATCACACGTCTTAGACGACTGGCATAGTACTGCGAGTTTGACTCGTTCTCGACGGAAGATGCTCTTCGTTTGAGGGTCATCGACGGCTGTCAGTCCGAATCACTGAGGCGGAAGCTGTTAAAAAAAAGTTACTCACTGGATGAAATTGAGGAGATGACAGGAGTGCATGATCAGGCTGACGAACATACCAAAAAGATGGAAGCCGGGAGACGTGAAAAGCGGGACCAAGCCGTCAGGATTCAATCTCGCAACACACGCAGGCATTCTCCGGCAAAATTGAGGGCATCTCGGTTCAAAACACAACAGCAACCTGTAACCCGACGACGTCACAGTTCCAGTCGAAACAACAGACGACGGGAGCGACAGCTCAAATGTTATCGCTGCGGCTATGATTTTCATCACACAGATCGATGCCCCGCCATGGGTCAAAAATGCAGGAAGTGTGGTGGGGAGAACCATTTTGAGAACGTGTGTGGAACCTAGGGGAAAGACAAACCAAGGGATCATGAAAGGTCCTCTCGACCGTCGAGCACGCGTCATCATGCTAAAGCAGTACGTGATCACAGAGACTCATCAACGGGATCATCCCGCTCTAGCTTCCAATCTCGTCGGAGCTACCGATCCCGTCGCACATCTTCCCCAGAATCAAGGTCACTGTCGCCCATCTCGCAAGACAGTGATGAGTATATATGTATGGTTGCTGACCCTGACCGACTAAAAAAAATCCTAGACTCAGCATTCAAATTGGCACGCTCTGGACGAAATTTGAGATGGACAGCGGTGCGTCCCTCAATTACATCCCAGTAGCGGAATATCAGAGGATGAAGTCACCATCGCAACTAAGCCCGGCTCATGTGAGAGTTTACACGTGGATGTCAAAAAAACCATACCTTGTTTGGGAAAGGTTTCGACGCACCTCACATATCTGGGTCGCACCATTCCTGCACACATTCATGTCATTAAAGGGCCTGAAGCTGACTGTCTTCTGAGTCTCCCCACTGCTGAACGGTTGAGATTAGTGGACATTCTGTACAAGGTGGATGACGAACTAGATGTGGTTCAAAAGTTTCCAAAGTTATTTGCCGGCCTGGGAAAGATGGCACGTTGTCAAGTACGACTACACATTAATGAGAAAATAAACCCAGTGGCCCAACATCACAGGCGGATTCCTTTTCATTTACAACAAGCAGTCGAACAGAAGATACAAGATCTGCTCCAAGCTGACATTATTGAACGGACAGATGGACCTACACCCTGGGTCTCTCCGGTGGTAGTTGTGCCAAAGAAGGGTGAGCCTGACAAAGTACGCTTTTGTGTTGACATGAGGGCACCCAACACTGCTATTGAGAGGGAAAGACACCCCGGACCACATATCAGTGATATGATCGCATCACTCAATGGAGCAAAAATATTTTCTAAACTGGATCTCAACAAGGGCTAACACCAACTAGAACTACATGAGCAGTCTCGTTACATAACAACCTTTTCAACACATATTGATCTCTTCAGATACAAGTGACTCAGTTTTGGTGTGTCCTCCGCTGCAGAAATCTTTCAAGAGGCCATTCGAAAAACGATCCATCACATCCCCAACGCCTTGAATTACAGTGATGATATTCTGGTGTATGGGTCCACGACACAAGATCATGACACAGCCCTCGAACGGGTCTGTCATGCGCTAATGGACGCCAATCTCACATTGAATAAAGCGAAGTGTGAATTCCATAATTCCACGCTAACGTTTTTTGGCCACATCTTCTCCCAGGCCCCAGGGATGAGACCTGATCCAGACAAAGTGGCTGCTTTAAATGATACTCCCAGCCCCTGTGACACCGGAGATGTTTGCTCGTTTTTAGGGAAGGCCAGTTATTGTGCCCTATACATCCAGGACTATGCAACCATCAGTCACCCCCTGAGACAACTAACAAAGCAAGGTCACCCGTTTCAATGGTTGGAGGGCTGTGAACAAGCATTTAACGACATAAAAGCAGCAGTAGAATCAGCGGACAACATGGCGTATTTTGATCCTAAGAAGAAAACAGAGATCACTGTTGACGCCAGTCCCGTAGGGCTAGGAGCCATTCTAGCTCAATATAACTCCGAAAGCGACCAACAGTATATAATTGCCTATGCCACCAGAAGCCTGACTGAGACGGAGAAGGCTTACTCGCAGACCGAGAAGGAAAGCTTGGCTGTTGTGTGGGCCTGTGAGCATTTCCACATTTTCGTATATGGAAAACATTTTACACTGATCACTGATCATCAGGCCCTCATCACCATTTTCGGCAACCCCAGAGCTAAAATGCCACAGAGAATAGAACGCTGGGGTCTTTGTCTCCAAGAGTACACATATACGATTGTGCATAAGCCTGGAAAAGCTGAAAATCCTGCTGACTACATGTCAAGACACCCTAAAGAGACAACAAAGTGTTGACCGTCCGTGGCAGAGGAATACATATGTTTTGTGGTCGATCAAGCCCGGTCACCAGCTGTCACGCTGGAGGCCATTCTGGACACCACTCTCAAAGATGCCACTCTGCAAGATGTGAAACGCCGTGTATGCCAAAATGACTAGAGGCATTTGGATACTAACTCTAACTAATTCAATTGACAGACAGGAGCTTGCTGCCTTCAAGCATGTTAAGGATGAACTGTCGGTCGCTACCAACGGTTTGCTAATACGAGACAATCGAATAGTCATTCCAAAACCTTGCAACAAGGCATCATCAATTTGGCACATGAAGGCCACTGAGGCATTGTGGCGACCAAAAGAGCACTGAGGGAGCGGGTCTGGCTCCCAGTATTAGACCAAATGGTGGAAAGCACATTAAAGGACTGTCCCCAATGTCAACTGGTCCGTCGATCTGATCCTCCCGCACCACTACAAATGTCCTGCTGCCGGAGGGTGTGTGGCAGCAGGTTGCAGTAGACTTCTTTGGGCCTTTCAAATCTGGACAATATCCTGGTCATCATGGATGAGTATTCTCGTTTTCCCATTGCCCAACTGTAACGACCGGATTTTCGGACCAGATAGAATCAGCTCATCAGAGCACCACCAACCCAGCCGGAACGCAACCACCTCCCTCCCCAGGACCCATCTATCCAGGCACCTGGGTACCTACCTGAGGATGGGGAATTAGCAATATACAAGCTCATATCATCAGAAACACCACTAAATCTATAGGGATTACTAGGAATACTCACTGATTACTAAGGACGTCCATACCCTACACCACACTCATACAATATAGTCTCGCGACCACATGGGCCCAGACTAATCTACCCTGGGGCAGTTCTGATTATTTACCATTACACACTGACTGCAACCAGTGCTCACTCAAGCCACGATCCTGTGGGTACAGGCATCAGTATCCCCCCTGATGCCCTCTCTATAATCTCCAAGCCACAATCTTGTGGGTATAGACACCAGTATCCCCCCTGGTGCTCTCTTACTTACATTACAAGCCACAATCCTGTGGGTATAAACACCAGTATCCCCCTGGTGCTCTCTTTAACGCCGCATCACAACGACGATCACTTTCCTATGAATACCTTCAGCTCTCTCTCTCTATGTTGGGAAGTTTCTCTCACTATTCACTAGAGGTACAATACTACGATATTATGAATCACACAATGATAGCCAAATTAGATGATGTACAACTTATCCTCCAGTTCAAGGGCTCCTCTCTCCCTAATTATTCAGTTACTACTTACCTGATCAGGGGTAGCATCTGTTCAAACAGTAGTACCTGACTAGAAGACAAGGTTACCTTTGCTGTATAAAAACAAGAGGTACACACTATATGCAAAAGTTATTCCCTGATGTAACGCTCCTCCTACCTTTTGATCCATCAGTTACCATACAGCATCTGGCTAGAAGAAAGGTTAGCTTTATCATAAGAATAACCCATGCACACTGGTTCACTAAGAACTGGGGTTCCTTTATTTATCAGAACAACAATAGCAATATAACACTATACTATAACACATAGCCTGAAAAGTAAAATGGGAATAGACACATACACAGATCTGCGGGGTCTCTGTAAAGCTTCATTACTATATCACATCCACATGTAACTAACAGGGACTGTAAATAGACTGCACACCGCTGAAAGAAAAAGGATTAGCAATACAATAGGGGGCTCTAGCCTAGGAAATAAAAGACAAGATTAAGGTGTAAGTGTAAAGCAAACTATATAACAGGAAGGATATCACCTTATTAGTATGAAGTCTTGCTCTAGCTGTCATCTGGGTTCCTCTCTCGTCTGTGCCTTAGCTCGTCTCAGATACACGCATCTGCGCTGATCACTCTGCACTGGATTCCTCTCCCCACGAACTCTCTCCACCTTCCAGCTTCAGCCTAATAGTTTCTGCCGCTCTGATAACCGTTCGCTCCACTAGCTTCTTCACTCTGTCTGATTATCTCAGTTCCAATGTCCAATTCACTCCAGCTGCTCCCACAGACTAATCCACGATATAACTTCAGTCTCTTCCAAAAGGCATCACTTCAGACTCCAGCTGATCACAACTCCTTCTGACAAGTGACTGCTTCTGACTGCTTCCTTCAGTTCCAAACATCATCTCACTTCTCTCTGTTCAAAACACCATCTGCTCACAACTGCTTCTGACTTCTCTCTCTGGTTCCAGCTCACTGACTGTCTGTCTGTCTTCTCTCTGTTCCAAGCATCTTCTTCTTTCTCTGTCTCCAACTGTCTCACTGACAAACTGACTAACTGACTTCTCTCTGTTCCAAGCATCGACTGTCTCTTCTCCTCTGCTCCAACTCCTTCTCCTTCTGCTTCTGCCTGACTCCGCCTCTGCACTTCACTAATACGGAATGCTCTCTCCTCATGGAAAGTTCCAGCCAGCAGCCTCCTCCCACCGATTCCATGTACCAGGCTCCTTGCTCTAGACGCTCCCACATTGACCAGCTGCTTGTTTCGTCTAGAGACCTGAGCCCAGAGACACTTCCTGATTAGATTCAGCTCTGGCCGGTTCTCTCCAGTTCGCAAAGGGCGAACAACACCTCATAACTAAAACATCACCTTTACCCTGCAAGCATCTCAGTCTGCAGGGACAGAAAGCAAAATGGAGTCTTTCTAGTTCTGGGCCTTGTAGGCCTGAGAAGGATGAAATAACACTTAGCTCTGTCAGAGTACATACACAAACCATACCAATATGTAATATAAAGTCAGGACTACAGGATCCACCCTCTACTATAGGTAGGATGATGAAAGGACACATAATTATGTCAAAGCCAATAGGCAATAGATGGATTAGAGTCAAGAATAAGGGATCTATCATCATATAAAGCAGCTATCCTCTAGTTTATGCTTCTTGGTCTGGAAAAAGGTCTTAAAAGGACCAACACAAGGCAAGAATAGAGATCCAGGATGGTAGCAAGCTTAAAGTCACCATCACTTAGAAATAGAGCCAAAAATATGGTCACAACACCAACTCATCACATCCACAAAAGCATCCAGCACAATACCGGTTTTGGATGAAGTGTTCGCCGCTTGGGGCATTCCCAAAATAGTGAAGACAGACAATGGGCCTCCATTCAACAGTCAAGATTTCACCGACTTTGCAAATCATCTTAATTTGAAGCATCGCAAAATTACACCACTGTGGCCTCAAGCGAACAGAATGGTGGAAAGATTTATGTCAACCTTAAAGAAAGCCATTCAACAGGCCGAGCTTTCGCGGAAGGACACTCAAATGGCTTTAAATGAAGTTCTGCGAGCATACAGGAACACGCCCCATTCCACTACTGGTAAGTGCCCTGCGACCCTAATGTTGGGCCGGCCGGTGCGCACCAGAATACCAATGATTGACTGGCAGGAAAGTGCAGTGTCTCAAGACTCAGATCTAGAGGACATAGCTGTGACTGACCGACTCAAAAAGGAAAAAATTATGTCCTATGCCGATCGCCGTCGGCGAGCGACAACTTCCCTGATTCAAGTAGGTGACTGGGTACTAGTAAAGCAAGAACAACAAAGGAAAACAGACTGTCGTTATCACGAAACTCCACTAGTAGTCACCAAACAAAAGGAACGATGATCACGGCTGAATCGGATGAGAAGAGAATCACCCGGAATGTAGCGCACTTTCAAATATATAGTCCTCAAGTGAAAGAATTGCTCACTTGTCCTCGAGGTGACGAAACACGACCCAGTGAAACTGAAATCAACGACAGGACATCGAGAGCGACTTCTGATGGAAGAGAGGCTGACGGTCCAGATGTTTCTACCCGTCCTCGCCGAATTATCAAGAGACCAAACTGTCTAATTGAGGAACTGTAGCTAAGTGATATTTTCTTGGATATGTGACACACTAAGTATTGTTCATTTCATTTGTTAAGGAAGGGGGAGATGTACTGTTTGATATGTAACTACAGGCTCTAGGACCTTCTCGGCTGAGGAGGTAGGAGGAAGAGGAGACACAGGATGAGGAGGGGCGCGTAAATAGGATAAGGCTAGTAAGAGCTGAACAGGGAATGAGTGAAGACGTGTAGAATAAAGCCAGTGTATGAAACCTCATCACGAGTCTGTGTCTTTGCACATAGACACTACAATGAGCACTAGGCTGCTCATTAGAAGAGCGGCATGGAACAACCCTCGCTCTACTAATAGGCAGCCTAGTGTGCGCATGTTCATGGCTGGTGGCAAAATGTTTAAGCCCTAAACAGAACATGCGCACTCTTGCTGTGCGCTCCGCCGACCACCTGTGATGTTATGGTGGATGCATGTCAATCACTTGCAGCTGTCCTGTAGTGCTGCCCCGCCCCCTTCTAAACCAACTGCCTCTGGGTCTGGCTGGGATACAGGGATTGCACTGTGTGAGTGAGAGTCTCGTCCGGGTTAGAGAGTGACGGCAACGCTGAGTGGGGCAACGCCCAAACGCCCGAATGGACGCACCATCTTAATATGTTAAATAACACTCACCTTTTGATAAGTGTCAGAGTTGTCAACCTGATATCATATTACAGCCAATCCCGGGTGATTTGTTATCTCTACAGCAGTTCACACTTCCTCACTATCCTAGCCCTTTGGAAAAAATCATCACCTCCTCTTCCGCTCAGTTGTATGCAAGGTAATCAAGGATAGATGGCGTTCTACGCTATACATGAACTGCTACCACATTTGCATATGAAATAAAAGAAAAGCTGAGGTTAGTTTCTTGCAGTAACTCAATCCTCCTACAATTACATCATGCCCCAATTAGTGTTGGACTCGCCGAGGTCAGAGCATACATGGTATTCTGAGTTATGAGTAGCACCAAAAGACACCATGCTTATTGTTTCACTGTCCTGGCTGTTTTCCGCGCTCCTGCTATATCCAGGGAGAGTAATGACTGACAGCCTCCTAAAACACTCTGCTGCACATAAGAATATCAAAGAGAGGAAATGATGAATCCACTCCTATATCTTTATTACTTGCATGATACTATAGCCTATTATTGATGGTGCAGTTGCATTACAGAGTTATTCTACTTCATTTATCAAACCTCACTATCCTAATAAACCTACTGATAATGAGGTTGAGGTGGATGCACCTAAAGTCAGATATGTGGAGGACACAGAACAAATAGATACTTCCGATGGGCATCCACAACCATAGATTGGTGCCTTACACCACCTTTTTGTGTCAGATTGCCCAGCATAACAGATTTTCACCCAAATTGTTTCAAAATAACAAGGTGACAGCACAATTCCCAAAGTCGGTCCATTTTCTTAATTACATTCACTGGCCAACACGTTTCACGATTTGATCACTTCTTCAGGGCAACATAAGATCACTAAAAACACAGATGCAAACAAATATATGTTTGTGTACCTACTATGTTACATGCATCAACCTTCCGCCACATTATTTTCCATTTTGATAGTTAAAATGTCAACTCCAAGTCCTTATTTAATTGCAAGACATATTAGACCGTTCTTGAATTTTATGCTGTTTCATGTATCCTCATTTTAGTGTTGAAGAAACAATCATTTCATTTTGCCATTCCGGCAATTGTCTTATTTTAACTAGTGATATTTTGATTTTAGTATTTAACCGCATAATTATTCTCAGAATTTCAGATCTCTTCAACACATCTGCTGAAGGTATGTAATTCCCCCATTTGTATCTTAAGTTTTAGTCATGCTGATAGAGGTCTTTACAACAGCAGCTCAAAAGTTCCGAAATACCTGCTATGCAACCCATGGTAATGTCATCTTATATACATCCCTAACTGCATCAACATTCCGGCACCCCTCAAGAAGGCCCCCGGCAAGCAACACTCCAAGAAAGCCAGCTTGTTCACTCCCGCCCTCCACAAGTCCAGACGCACCTGTAGGCGACTCAAGAAGAGATGGAGGAACAACAAAACCCTGGAAACCAACTCAAACTTCAAAACTGCTATCAACGCACACCACCTCCTCCTCCAAACCACGAAGAACACCCCCCCGAAGACAGAATCAATGCAAACGCACACAACCGCAAAGAACTCTTCGCCATCGCCAAGGAAGTCGCCAGGCCCAACAGCGAGACCACAGACGCCCCCCCCCTACCAAGACCTCTGCAACAAACCTGCACCTTCTTCCACCACAAGATCAGGCAGATCTACAGCAGCTTCGACACCCAAGACACCCTCACCATGCCTGACACCACCACATGCAATTACACCGCACCCCAACAGACCCTGCTCAACTGGACTCCTTCCACCACAGACGACACACTCAAGACCATGAAGAGCATCCACTCCGCAACCCCCTAGGGCCCTTGCCCGTATCACATCTTCAATAGAGTAGCCACATCCATCGCCCCAAGCTTCACTACATCATCAAGTACTCCATTGAGACCACCACCTTCCCCGATGACTGTAAACACGCCGAGATCAACTCCCTGGTGAAGACCCCTTCTGCCGACCCAACAGACCTCAAGAACTTCACACCCCTCTCCCTGCTCCCCTTCCCAGCCAAGGTCAACAAGAAGGCCATCAACACCTAACTCTACGAGTTCATGGAAGGGAACCACGTCCTGGACATCTCCCAATCTGGATTCCAAAGCAATCACAGCTCCAAGCCCTCACTCCTCGCCGCCACTGATGACATCTGATACCTCCTCGACCAAAAAAAACACAGCCCTCATCCTTCTGGACCTCTCTGCTGCCTTCAATATCATCTCCCACTGCACCCTAATCATGAGACTCCCCGAAGTCGGGATCCACGGCATGGCCCTGGACTGGATCCACTCCTCCCTTACCAGCCGAACACAGAGAGCCTACATTCATCTCAGAACTTACAGAGATCCGCTGCAGAGTGCCCCAAGGCTCCTTTCGGAGCCCCACCCTCTTCAACGTCTACATGGCTCCCCTTGCTGCCATCATCAGGATCCATGGACTCAACATTTTCTTGTACGCCGACAACACCCAGATGATCCTCTCCCTCACCAACGAACCCACAGCCGCCAGAATCAACTTCCACAGCAGGATGAAGGCTATTGCCACCTGGTTTTAAGAAAGCTGCTTCAAGCTCAACTTGGACAAGACCGTAAGTACTCATCCTGGGACCCACCCCCTCAGCTTCGGGCGACTCCTGGTGGCCTGCCGCACTGGGAACCCCTCCCCAGCAGACTCAACTACTACAACTGGCTCTCTGCCAGCGTCACCCAGAACCTCATCAGAAAACTACAGAACACTTTAAACTCCGTAGCCAGACTGGTCTTCAACATCCCCCTCTACAGCCCCATCACTGAAAACCTTCGAGAACTCCAGTGGTTTCCAGTCAACAAAAGAATCCCTTTAAAGTTCCTCACACATGCCAAAAAAGCTCTTCACGACATGGGCCCTGCATATCTGAACTACTGCCTCTCATTTCACGAACCCGCCAGATAACTTCGCTCCACCCAACTGGCCCTGGGCACCGTCCCACTGATGCACAAGACCAAAACTGGAGGAAGATCCTTCTCTCACCTTGCTGCAAAGACCTGTAACACACTGCCTCTCCACCTCAGGACCCAATTCATGAAGGATCTCAAGATCTGGGTCTTTGACTGAACCCCTGTGCCCAGATGGATCAGCAGTCCCCCCACCCTCCTCTCAGGGCCTTGAGACCCTCACGGGTGAGTAGCAATGCTATATACACCCCTGATTGATTGATTGATTGATAGCCATATTAACTTAATCTCTTTAATGATTACTGATTGAATGAACATATACATTATATCTTAAACCTAATCATTTAAATTAAAATACCCTTTATACCAAACCAAATGTATCTCTAGGTGTTGATAATCCCTCACAAATCCTGTTGAGTAAAGCATACACAAACATTAGTTCACAACAAATCTGTATGATACTATGATCTTTGCGAGGACAAACTTCAAGTACTATAATTTTAAATATTCTCTTCATTAGTGTTTAAGTATAGCTTTAGCTTACAAATTAGGTTTTTCTTCTCCCTCTTGTTTGGGAGTTTACTTAGTCACTTCATACATTATCATGTTGCTCTGAAGATACATTTAACCTATTAAGTATCTTTTCATTAAAAGGGATTTACTGTCTTTATTAACCCTCGTCCATAGTTGTCAAACTTAATGCCTCTGTCGTGGTGGATACATGCAAGCGTGTCGGACAATATAGTGACCCTTTAAATATGTGCTTCTTAAAATAGCCAATGCCACAATCATTTAGCATTCTTCGTCCCAATGATCCTGCACCCTCATCTAATAAAACTCTCATTAACTCTATGATGCCACCAAGATGGTCACTCTAGGTTTAAAGTATGTTTCAACATGAGTACCAATGTGGTTCTAACAAGTTCTGTTTCTTCAATATATCTTCATTTGTTACTCCTCTAATTCAAAGACTAGTATGTCACACAAAGACTGTGTCTATATTCTTCAGTGTGATTTTTTTATGTGACACACAATACAGATTTTTGCAAATAGAACATTTTAATCAGTTCAAAACTGCAGTTGTAGTGAGATTCAAACACTTGTACTTGATCGGTCACTAAACACTTATTTGCATTTTTTGTCTTTCACACCTGTGCCTCCGTCTTATGCTCTCGATAAATAAACCCTTCACTTCTCGATATCATCTTAATAGCAGTGAAAAGAAAGTTTAAGTCCATGTATGAACAGTTTGCCTATCTCTTCTTTAGTTAGAAACCTCCACATATTTCATTATACACATCTCTTGAAAAATTACCAAATTATTATTCACAATGATCTCAACATACCGCCGCCGAACACCTCCACTTCCAGATACACACCGCCCCCTAGACCACCCTCAGAGGCACCCTCATCTACAGACCCCCGGGACCACGCACCCAATTCAGCGAAGACATCGAGGACTTCATCAGCCTGCACGCCCTCCCCTCCACTGACTACATCCTCCTAGGGGACCTCAACTTCCACCTGGAGAACAACAGGGACAGCAACACCACCACCCTGCTGGACAACCTCGCCAACCTCGGACTCAAGCAACTGGTGAACACCCCCACCCACTATGCCGGCCACACGCTTGACCCAGTCTTCTCCTCCAGCAAATACATCTCCTTCAGCCACTCTATCGGACTTCATTGGACTGACCACAGCTGCATCCACTTCAGCTTCAGAAGAACCACGACCCACCACCACCCGCAACAGGGTCCTCGCAGGAGCTAGAACAAGATCACCGCCGACCAGCTCACCACCTCCCTCAGCCAGAACCCTCCCGCCAGCACAACGGACCCCAACGAAGCAGCCAGCAACCTCACACAGTGGATCACCAACTGCGCAGACACCTCGCACCACTGAAGACCCCTCCCAGCAGATCCGGCAGCAAGAAAGCCTCTTGGTTCACCGTCAAACTTAAGAACTCCAAGAAGAACTGCTGCACCCTTGAGAAAGCCTGGCGCAACGACCAGACCACAGACAACATGACTGTCCTCAAGCACGCCACCCGCAAACACCACCAGCTGATCCGCACCACCAAGAAGACAGCATTCAAAGAACGACTGAACAACAACGCCCACAACAGCAAGGAACTCTTCAGCATCGTCAAAGAGCTCTCCAACCCCAGCGCCGTAAACAACGACATCACTCCCTCGCAAGACCTCTGCCTCTCACTCGCCTCGTTCTTTCACCGCAAGATCGCCGATATACATAACGGCTTCGGCGCACAGACCACATACCCATCCTCCGTACCAATGCCCCCCACCACCACCCTCCGCGCCTGGACCCCGGTCAGCACCGAAGACACCACCCGCACGATGAACACCATCCACTCCGGATCACCAACCGACCCCTGCCCCCACCACGTCTTCAACAAGGCCGACTCCATCATCGCACCCCAACTCCGGGACATCATCAACACCTCCTTCAATACTGCCACCTTCCCGGAGAGCTGGAAGCACGCCGAGTTCAGCGCCCTCCTGAAGAAACCAACAGCGGACCCCACCGACCTCAAGAACTTCCGCCCCATCTCGCTCCTCCCTTTTACCGCCAAAGTCATCGAGAAGACCGTCAACAGACAGCTTGCCACCTCCCTCGAGACGAACGGATCCCTCGACCACTCGCAGTCCGGCTTCCGAGCCAACCACAGCACTGAGACCGCCCTCATCGCAGCCACTGATGACATCAGATCCCTGCTCGCCAACGGGGAAACAGCGGCCCTCATCCTCCTGGACCTCTCCGCAGCGTTCAACACTGTCTGCCACCGCACCCTAGTGCAGCGCCTCAGCAACATCGGAATCCAAGACAAGGCACTGGAGTGGATCATCTCGTTCCTCACCGGAAGAACCCAGAGAGTCCGCCTCCCCCCGTTCAGATCCGAGGCCACCGAAGTCATCTGCGGCATACCACAAGGATCTTCACTCAGCCCCACCCTCTTCAACGTCTAAATGAGCCCCCTCGCAGCCATCGCACACCAACACAACCTCAACATCATCTCCTATGCTGACGACACTCAGCTGATCCTCTCCCTCACCAACGACCCCGCCACCGCCAGAACCAGCCTACACGAAGGGATGAAAGACGTCGCCGAGTAGATGAAGAACAGCCGCCTGAAACTGAACTCAGACAAGACGGAAGTCCTCATCCTGGGATCATCGCCCTCCGCCTGAGACGACTCCTGGTGGCCCCCTGCCGTGGGCACCACTCCCAAGCCAACGGACCACGCACTTAACGTGGGCTTCAGCCTGGACTCCTCCCTCTCGATGACCAGACAAGTCAACGCCGTCTCATCATCGTGCTTCAACACCCTGCGCATGCTCCGAAAGATCTTCCGGTGGATCCCCACCGAAACCAGGAAGACGGTCACCCAGGCACTCGTCACCAGCCGACTGGACTACGGAAACACCCTCTACGCCGGAACCACAGCCAAACTTCAGAAAAGACTCCAACGCATCCAGACACCTCCGCACGACTCGTCCTGGACATCCCCCGACACAGCCACATCTCCGGCCACCTTAGATACCTGCACTGGCTCCCCGTCAGCAAGAGGATCACGTTCAGACTCCTCACCCACGCACACAAGGCTCTCCACGACCTGGGCCCCAAGTACCTCAACAACCGCCTGACCTTCAACACTCTCACCCGCCAGCTACGATCAACCAGCCTCGCCCTTGCCGCCGTTCCACGCATCCGCAGAGCCACCACGCGAGGAAGATCCTTCTCCTACCTGGCAGTCAAGACATGGAACTCCCTCCCCATCCACCTCCGGCTAACCCAGGACCATCTCTCCTTCAGGAAGCAACTCAAGACCTGGCTTTTTGAGCAGTAACGGACCCCGCTCCCCCAGCGCCTTGAGACCCCTCCGGGTGAGTAGCGCGCTATACAAATGTTATGATTGATTGATTGATTGATATTGATACTTAAATATTGTTGTCCATGACCATACCATTTTGGTACTATGGGCCAGATGTAGGTCACCAAATACCGGTCGGTAACGGCCGATTTCGGCCGTTACCGACCAGTATTTGGTGATTGAGATGTAGCGGGCCTAAATTTTACAGATTCAGTAAATTTACCGAATCGATAAATTTACCGATTCTGTAAAATACCGATTCAGTAACTTTACCAAATCGGTAAATCTATATGTAGGTGGCACTGCAAACAGTGCCACAGGCCCCTAAGAATTCGTTATTTACCATGTAATACTATTGCATGGTAAATAACGAATTCCTGTGTACATGCACATCTGCATGTACACCTGTGCCATGTGGCACACAGACATGCCCTAAGGGCATGTATGTGTGTCACATGGCACACACGCCTGAATCAGGGGTGCAACAGGGTGTCAAAGTGACACCCTGTCCCCATTGTCAATTCGGTAATTTTACTGAATCGGTATTTACCGATTTGGTAATTGCCATAGGTTCCTATGGACCTCAAGCCCCATAGGAATCAATGGCAATTACCGAATCTGTAAATACCGATTCGGTAATTACCGAATCATTCCGATTCGGTAATAATTGCTGAATAATTACCTACATCTTATTTACCGAATCTAAAATACCGAATCGGTAAAATTCGGTATTTTAGAGTCGGTAAATAAGATTTACCTACATCTGGCCCCTATATCTCTTTATTTGAAACTCATTTATTACTGTATTCATGTCCAATTCATGCTGCTCTTCTGCTACATATCTTTTTGTCCAAACACATATCTTCTGCAATCATAACCATAATGATTATTCAGATTCTGCTTCTTGATCTTAACTAAATTGTTCAAAATATTTAACATCTTTTGATCAGATGTTTTAGTATTCTAAATTACATTAATACTGTAAATATATCCAATATACCCATTCAGTGCTAACGCGTCAAAATCTATATTCTTATTCTCTCAGATTTCTATTATCTAATACAATTATTTAGACTCATACCTTGTGTTGTAATACTGTTTTTATTGTAAAATAAACCACATGTGAATTCTATTATGGTTATTTTTCAATGTAAACTTTGTCTCTTTAAATGCATTTCAAAATCTCTGTTCGGCCAGCAATTTTGTGAATCACAAATGTTTCAAGTTTTATTATTTTAATATTATATCTCCACCCCTCTATGTGGACGTACCGTTATCAAACCAGTGAATCCGATCTCTGCTAACTCTGTTTTTTATGTTCATTCCAGCAGTGTACAGCTAGAGGGTATCTTGTGTCTTTGTTATGTGATGCTTTCAGATGTTTTTTGCAATTTATTTTGAGTTTCCTAATGGGCGATCCAACATACAGTTTGTTACATACATAGGTTAGCTATACATATACAAATTGTGGAATTGCAGTCAACAAATTCCTTTCATCTACTGTTCGTAAATAAAAAACAATGACCCTATCCACATTCAAAAAAACCTTTTTCCATTGGTAACCACTGGGCCGCATATGTATATCAAGGTCTCACTGGAACCTAGCCTTTGCCCAGAGACTACGGTGGCAGACTTCACTTCTTGCTCGGTGACTCTTCAACTAAAACGTATGATTGTTTTCTGACATCGACTTGAGAAATGAAATTTCGGCCTGTGTACTCTTGACACAATGCCATAAGTGAGAGTAATTTGCGTTTCCTCAGTGTGATACAACCGTCTACAATTGAGCTACCCCATAGACTGGGTCACACTATTAACCATTTCTACAAGGGTCAACTATACCTTACAAACTTTCGTCCTGATCATCGTCTTGGGATAACACCGTAAAGACCGAAACGTCGAAACACCAGTCCATGTCTGCATTAATTGACATTTATTGCTTTTGATTTACTGTTTATTCAAAACAAGAAGTCATTGTTATTAACCATACAGACTGGACTTTTTATCTTTTGTATTAATGGAATTAATGTCTTTTTCCTTGTACTTGAGATATGGTATCAATTCAGTTGACTTTGGACCCATGCAAGTTTATTCAAAAACAAATAATAAGTCTTTTTTGAAATATAACTTCTTGTGTTGCTTCTCATTTTTTATTTTGCTTCTCTAGAGCAAGTTTGGTAGCTCATTTGGTTCCCTCCCTAATAATAAGGTGAGACTAAACAAGTTTTGCAGCTGATGTTCTCAGCTTAAGTGTCTAAGTAATATAGATCTTAGTCGCTGCAATTATTTGTTAAAAGAAAAAACCCTTGCTGGTATCTTTATCTGTACTCACTGGAACTAAGCATCTTTTTTAGCATTAAACTACTGAGGTAAAGTCCCTAAGGTCTGACTCCATCTCATGTAGGCCAAAGCTCTATCTTAGTTATTATTATTATTATTATTATTTTGTGATTTATAGAGCTCCTGGTGACCCGAAGGCATCCCCGCGCTGTAAGGTTGTGAAATCCAGGAAGGGGAGACCAGAAACTGTTTGGGGAAGAGGAAGGTTTTAAGTTTTTTACGGAAGAGGGTGTGACATGGTTCAAGGCGCAACATACGAGGGAGTGCGTTCCATTTTGAAGAGGCCTTGACCGAGAAGCGGCGGCCACCGGTGCGCGACTTCTTAAATCTTGGGACTATGGCCAGATGTTCGCTGTCAGAACGAAGGTTTCTGGGGGCTTTGTAGGGGGTGACCATGTTTTTGAGGGCGGCAGGTCCGGCCCCATTGATGAGTTTGTGCGTGGTGCACAGGGCCTTGAACTCTACTCGCTGGCGCACAGGGAGCCAGTGCAGAGATTTGAGGGCCGGTTTGGTCGGGGCTCTGGGAGGAAGGTTCAGAATGAGTCTCGCCGCACCGTTTTGTGCACGTTGGAGTTTGGCCAAGGTGGTTTCAGGAGCACCCAGGTACGCGGCGTTGCCGTAGTCCAGCCGCGCTAGTATAAGCCCTTGGACCAGAAGTTTCCTGGACAGGGGGGGAAGGAGGGGGAGAATCTTACGAATTGATCGGAGAAGGCCAAAGCAAGTCCCAGCGGTCTTGGTTGCCTGGGTCTTCATGGAAAGGTCCTGCTCCAGCCAGAAACCTAGTGTTTTGATTTCTGTCTTAGGCGTGGGGATATCACCGAAGGCATCCGGCCAAACTGATGGAGGGATGGAGGACCATTTATTGCCCAGAAGCATGATTTCGGTTTTTGTACCGTTCAGCTTCAGAGAGGATTCGCACATCCAGGTGTGTATATCTTGCAGGCTGTTCAGTAGGATTTCTGGGTGATTGTCCAGATGGGAAAGAGAGACGACGAGTTGGGTGTCGTCGGCATAGTTGACTATTTTTATCCCGTAGGGGGTCACAACATCTTCCAAGGGGGCCATGTAGACATTAAACAGGGTGGGACTAAGGGAGGACCCCTGGGGCACTCCACATGTGAGAGGGAGGGGGTCTGAGCGTGAGTTGCCGTCCCACACCTGAAATGAGCGACCGGAAAGGAAGGATTCGATCCAAGCATGTGCGGTTCCCACAATTCCTGCCCTGGCCAGGCGATGGAGGAGGACACGGTGATCCACCGTATCAAAGGCGGCACTGAGGTCCAGGAGGATCACTGCCACTGATCCTCCTGAATCCAGGATACATCTTGCCTCCTCGATGACGGAGAGGAGTGCAGTGTCTGTGCCTTGGCCCGACCGGAATCCTGTTTGGGACTGACGTAGGATTTTGTTCGTCTCAAGGAATTGGGAAAGTTGCCCGTTGACTAGTTTCTCAGCCATCTTGCTGATGCAGGGGAGGAGAGATATGGGTCTATAGTTGGCCATGTCGTCCGGGTCCAAGTGGGGCTTTTTCAGCAGGGCCTTGACGACTGCGCCCTTCCATGTGGGAGGCACTGTGCCTTGGGCAAGAGATGTATTAATGAGGTCCGTGATGGTGGGGGAAATGCTGGGAGACACTGTTTTTAAGGATCTGACAGGTGCCGGGTCCAAGGGGGATCCGCTTCTCATTTTGGCCAGCGTGGCGGTGACCTCATCGAGGGAGACTCCTCTGAAGGAGGTCAGCCGCGGGCTGGTAGAGCAAGCGTCAATATCAGCCGAGTAAAGGGGGCTGATCGGGGGGAGGGACTCCAGTATCTGCATGATTTTGGAATCGAAGTAGGCGGCTAAGTCCTTGCTTCTGTCCGGAGGGGAAGGGGGGGCAGCGGGGGCAGAGGGGATGTTGAGCAGTTCCTTGACTATCAGGTAGGATTCTTTGGCAGAATTGGCCGCGTTTTTTATTCTATTATCATAGAATGTAGTCTTGGCTAGTTTAATGGCCGATTTGTAGCGTCTAACCGCTCTATTGTAGGTGTCCTTATTACTGTGGAGCCAGTCTTTCCTCCACAGTCTCTCAGCCTTTTTACACTCTTTGCGGAGGTCTCGGAGTTCAGAGGTGCACCATAGGGCATGGCCCCTTGTCCTATCTTTGATCTCCCGATTTTTTATGGGAATGATGCTGTCCAGGGAGGACGAAATCCAGTCCCTGACTTGGGTGTCAGCCTCGGACGGGTCCGCCACAAGACTCGGGGTAGAGGAGTCCAGAGCAATAGACCAGTCCACCGCAGTGAGTTTGGCCCACGATCTATCTTTGGTAAAGATAGAGGGTTTATGAGGTTTCTTGATAGCCCCAGGAATGTGGAATGCGACCAAAAAATAGTCCGTCCATGGGAGCGGTTGGGAGCTGATAAATTGGAGAGAGGGGATGTTCGAGAACACCGGGTCGAGAAGGTGCCCTTTGATATGTGTTGGACCGGTGTTGACAAGTAGAAGGCCATGAGCCGCCAGGTCACCAATAAGGTCGGCTGCCCCTGCATCCAGAGGGTCGTCAAAGTGGATGTTGAGGTCGCCTGTAATTAGGAAGTTCGATGTCAGGTGGGCTGAGGAAGAGACAATTTCCAAGAGGGACGCTGCAAAGGGGGCGAAGTGGCCGGGAGGCCGGTACACCAGAAGGCCTGACAGGGAGCTGGTCGGGGCTAGCTGGATCGTGAAGAGACAGCTCTCTGAGTCCCGGGTTGCCATCTCGTTGATGCGACAGGCGAGGTGATCCCTGTGGATGATGGCTAAGCCACCTCCTCTTCCTAAGGGGCGTGGTTGAGACATGATGAGAAAGCCTGGGGGGAGGGCCAGTACCATGTCGGAATTGGAATGCTCAGTGATCCACGTTTCTGTCAAGAAGAGTATGTCCAAACTGAGATCGGCGATGAGGTGATTAATAAGCAAAGCATGCTTAGGGAGCGATCTACAATTGAGTGTCGCAATTTTAAGGACAGGCGGTGGGACCGGGGGTTTTGGGAGCAGTAACTTTGCCGGTTTGCAGTTGTTGCAGCTAAAGTAGGAGATATTCGGATCATGCGGGACGAGGCATGTGCTGATTTTACTGGGTCTAAGGCTGAGAAGCTCTCTACGTGAGTAGCTTACCTTCGTGCTGAGAGGGACAGGCATAGAGTCTGGCCCTGGGCCCGGCCGTGCGCGGACGGGCGCAGACGGGCTTGCCTTAGGCGCGCCTTCGGCGT
This sequence comes from Lissotriton vulgaris, assembly GCF_964263255.1. Taxonomy (NCBI): domain Eukaryota; kingdom Metazoa; phylum Chordata; class Amphibia; order Caudata; family Salamandridae; genus Lissotriton; species Lissotriton vulgaris. The sequence goes on along the minus strand of NC_141687.1, from coordinate 179,192,907 downwards.
GCAAACGGCGCTCCCGCTGCGCTCGACCGCTGCGCTGGTATGGCCGGCACATTTGTGGTCTCCTGGGGTGGGCGTGGCCTCGCAGTGGGTGTGGCTATCGCCTTTAGGGCGTTTTCCAGACTAGCGAGGGGTCGCTGTTCCAGGGGTTCGAGGAGGGCAGTGACAGCGCGTTAAGATCGGCGCTTAGAGCGAGAGTGCTCAGTGGGTTTTAAAATTCTCACAATAACAAAACAGTGCAGTTTTTAAAATAGAATCACTACCACACAGTCCTCCGGCTTCCGCCTCAGAGGATGACACAAACAAACACACAAGCGCTTCCAATCAGCGTTTATGTGGTTAATGAAGACTGCCATCTTTCCTAACTTAAACAATGGAAGTAGCCATATTCCCAGATTTATGCTGAATGATTGTCGTGTCTGCTTTTAATGCAGAAGTCAGCATACCTTATTTTTCTAAGAACTGTGATATCGTCAAGTTCTTTGATTAATGACATATATACAACATCTAGGACGACCTTCATCTGTGCCAAATGTTTCCTCCTCACCATGTCAAGGTTAATAGGAACACATACAGACATATAATTAGAATAATGTAGTCTAAATAAACATCCTTTTGCCTTATATGTTCATAAGTAAACATTTGCGACGCATACCTTGATGCACATAACCTGTGTAGACAGTCCCAAACTTATGTCAGGATTCTAATGTCTGATAAGATTTAATATATAAGGACTCCCACTTGACAGAAAAGGTCCTTCGTCCAGAATATTTGCCGAGATTCTGCCAGAGGCGGTCTCACTTGCTGCCAGTGCACGTCACACTTTGCAGATGATACCCCTCTCCTGAAGACTGATGCTGATAAAGCCAAATTCAGGAGGCTGACCGACTTTCTTTTACGGCAGTGGATTTTGACCTTTGTGAGGAACACTATCTTTCCGCCACCACTGATAAAGACAGCCTTTGCTATCAACAAGGTATGCAGTCCATCTCTTCTTCCTAAGAAACCCTAGATTGCAAGTTGCTCTACCTATCGTGTTCTCATAGTATAGCGCATAGAAGTACGCATTCGGGTGTTGGTTTCTAGATAACATGTTTTAGCAATGCTGAAAATATTCATTTTGTTCACGTTGTTTATAATGTGTCTTGTTGCTGTTTTTACAATATTCTGTGTAGTTGTTTTAGATGTACAGAGAAACAGATTATTTGTGCAGTAATAAATACTTTTAGCGTAAAAAGTGTTCATTCTTCTAAGTACAGTGTGTGAGATACTGTGAATAATGAAAAGAGGTTTGCTGCTGTTTCGACTGTGCACCTGATCCCTATGGGATTGTTAGTAAACCAAAAGCAATACTGCTATATCAATTACAAAATGAATAGTGTCTTTTGGGGCTACAATAACTTGTCTTTCACATTCATCGCTGGTGCATTGCACCAAGTTTACCTGTGACACCCATAGGTGGTAAAGTACACCTTGTAAAGTTATGCCAAAGTCATAACTTACGCAACAGTTGTTGCCCAACGTGGGACTTGTATCTTACAGCTATGCCTTGAGTAGTCACACACATCTAAAACTTTATAACACTGTTACAGAGACATCCCTAATAGGTATGGTTACCTCCTATTGGAAATAAGGAACCACCTATTTCCGTAGGTTCATCAAGCTTTACTCATAAAAGGTTTTTCCTCATTCTGTGGGTTTTCTAATTATTTGATTCCCATTACAAAGTGAATCCATTCATCATGGCAGCATCTATCATAATAGGGGCCAATTTCAGGGACCAGTTACTCAACACCTCAAAGCTCGAGGTGGCCCAGATTGGGGGAGGCAGTTATTTTTGTCCACAGACTATTACTGCTATCATGGGAAACCACACACGAAGCATGATGAAATGGCTTCCTGGGTTGCTCGCAAGAATAACCAGTTGGAGGCACTTTATCCGTATACTACCCCACAAGACAAACACCAAATACTGACTGTGCCTCTCTCTTGGGATGTTGCCTCCTGGGGGGACATCTTTGCATACATTTATACTAGTATACACAGTGCTTCATTGGCAGTCCTCCCTGATGTACTTAGACAAGTACAAAATGAGCATGGAGCTGCCCCAGCTCTAAATGTAGGAATGCAGATAGTGAGAAACTTCTCTACAGTTCCCTCCATCATTCTGAGCAACATAAAGGGAGAGGCTTCAGTTTTGGCTATATGTCAGAGACTAAAAACCGTTCCAGTTCAGGACCGTGAATGGGAATTACCAAAAATAATTGAAGACATTTATACCTCTGTAGGTAGACATACCTTGGGTACTTGATCAGTTAAGCCACACTTAAGATCTAAAAATGACACAGAGGGTTCCACTAAAGAGAAATATGCAACAGAAAGTTAAAAAAAACAAAAAGACAATGATAAAAGACAGTTAGGATCACCTGCTTCTTTGGAATCTGGCATGGGTCGTTATAACTTAAGACACCGCGAAAAAATTTAAAAGCCTGAACGGTATCAGTATTCTGATAGCCGCTCTTCATGTTCTTTTCAGGACTCGGAAGACGAAAAACCTGAAAAGGGGAGCCAATATGAGTACCAAAGAAAACAGGAGTACAGTACGAAAAGTGAATAAAGATGCAAGACTGAAGTCAGCGTAAAGAGGGAAGAGAATGGCTTAGACTTTAAAACCCCAGTAAAAACTAAAAACGTAGCCAGACTTTCTAAAAAACATGCTGATCCAGCTACGAGTCCTTCTGACAAACAGGATTTGGGCGAGAGTGCTTCTAGACAGTGCCTCAGAAGTCACTATAGTATATAAGATGCTTCAGAGCTTCCTGGATGCAAATCCAACTGATGACTTCATACAGATTGAGACTCCAGAGCAATATTTAAATACTCCTGATAGGGTTTAAAATGTAAGAATACAAATTGAAGGGGACATACCACGTATAATCAAAGCAGGCTTCTGGATCCAATTATCTAATGAACAGGACATCATCCTAGCCGAAGATGACTTAGCCCTTAACCTTCATGAGGGAAGCACATTGGGGGGAGAAAGTCACAAGGGTAGCCTTCTCTCCCATATTACAGAACTTTATGACAGTGAATGAGTTGTGAGACAAGCTCCAGCTCTATATAGAAACCAAGCGTGGTGGGACAAACACTCTAGTCCACGTTATTCCCCCACATAATGAACCACAAGCACAATACCCTTTAACATCAGAAGCAAAATGTGGTATCAAAGCAATATTAGACCAATTGCAGTATCAAGAACTATTGCGCCTTGCCTTTCACCTATGAACACACCCCTTTTTCCCAGTCTCTAAACCAGAGGAGTCCCACTGAATAGTGATAGTCTTAGAATATAGAAATCTGAATTGACACACAGAAGTTATGCAGGGGACAGCACTTTGACTAATGCCAAATCCGCCCTAGAGTCTTTGGACGCTACACTAAAAGAGTTTGATGTCACCACTCAAACCAAGAAGCTAGAGAAACTAGCCAAGGACATAAGAGCATTTGATAAAAAAAGTGTCTACCCATATCTTCAACCGGACTACTACAAACAAGACACCCAAGGCCGTTTTGCCCACCGAGGGAGAGGCGGATACAGAGGCAGGAGAGCATATACCACGTTCTCTGACTCCTCTTACAGCTCTGGAAGAGAATCTGAACCTGCAACACCTGGCCCCTCATACAATTACCCTTACTCAGATTTCAACTATCCACCATACCCACCTCCGCCGCCTCATTTTTTAGGCAGAGGCCAGATGCAATGGAGACCGCCCCGAGGTCGGGGCAATTGGTCCGGAGGACTGCAACGTGGACAACAATCCAACGCGGGCAATCAGAATGGGGGTCGGGGGCGCGCCCAGAAACAAGTCACCTTCCGCCCCGAGAATCATGGCGAAATATCAACCAGGAGAAACACATATCGGTGGTGACCAATCAACCTGCACAGGTTTCCTCCAGCCCCGTAGTAAATATCTCCAAATATAAACTATCTGATGAAGAAGAAAAAGTATTGAGTAAGGGTCTCTCTTACGTTCCAACCACACTTCCGAACAGATTTCAACTGAAAACAGCACTTTACAATTTCTTCAGAAAAATTCGTCTCAGGTATTTCTTCAGACATGCGACTGCTCCACTAAGATCATCAGTAACAGGATTGAGGGAACCATCTACCTTTTTTCCCCCTTCATATGCAATCAGTAACAAAATTCCTGCATTTGAAGAATTGGTCATCCAAGAAGTGGAGAAGACTGTCAGTGAGCCAAAATACATCAGATTCAACTTAAGTGCCAATCAAAAACTGGCACTTAAAACTTTGAAAGAAAATGCTGATATAGTCATTAAGCCCGCCGACAAGGGCGGGGCGATTGTGATTTAAGACACCGCTGCTTATAAAAAAGAAATTTACAGGCAATTGAATGACGGAGTCAGCTATAAACTCATCCACAGTGACCCTTCAAAAGACCTAGCCCTAGAGATACTCCGAATTACACAAAAAGGATTGGATGAGGGTTTTTTATCCCAACAAGAGTTCAAATTTTTGAACCAAAGTCACCCACGGCTAGCAACTATATATACCTTGCCAAAGGTGCACAAAGGCCTCGACAATCCCCCCGGACGCCCGATAGTGTCCGGATGTGGATCAATGCTAGAACCACTCAACCAATATATTGATTTTTTTCTGAAGCCACTGGCTATAAGAACAAAGACATATCTCCGGGACATAACCCAGGTTGTCAACTTGATCGATCAGAGACCTTTCGACCCAGATATTCAACTGTTAGTAACCTGTGACATAGTGTCATTGTACACTAGCATCCCTCAGCATGACGCCATTGTGGTTATGGAGAAGGCCCTTGAAACCAGAACGGCTCCAGTCCCAGTACCCACGTATTTTATCATAGAACTCTTGAGAATAGCTATGATGAAAAATTTCTTTATGTTTCAAGGGGAGTTCTTTCTACAAACTAAGGGAGTAGCGATGGGGGCTACTTTTGCCCCTAATCTGGCCATACTTTATATGGACGATTATGAGAAACGGGTCATCTTCAGTGACATAAATCCATTCGAACACCACATCAATATGTGGGTCCGATATATAGATGACGTGCTTTGCTTGTGGATTGGCACGCGAGAAGAACTTATGTCATTCCACGCTTGGCTTAACTCACAGAGCACGGACATACAATTCACCCTTAAGGCCAATCAGGAGAAAATTGCATTTCTGGATATAACCATCTTTCACAATCCTGAAACGAAATTACTTGAGACTACCTTGTTTCGCAAACCCACTGAGCGGAACTCATTACTTGAATACAATAGCCACCATCCCAGGGGACTTAGAGACAACTTGCCTGTCGGACAGTTCCTCAGGATCAGACGGAATTGTTCCTCAAAATAGAACTACATGCTGGAATCGCAAGATCTTACAGACCGACTAACAGCACGGGGGTACCCCACACGTCTAACAAAACGTGCACGGAAAAGAGCCTGGTATAGTCCCAGAGAGCACCTACTGAATTGCGAAAGCAAAGAAGATTCAGCTGCTGAACGAATCATCTGTGTAACCACATTTTCCACCCGCAGTAATGATATAAAAAAAGTTATCAACAAACACTGGCGTTTGGTAGCAGATGATATTGGACAACAGACACCACCCTTACACTCTTTCAAAAGAGCTCGTAACATCAGGGATCAGGTTGTACGTTCATTCCTTCCCACACCGCCGAATCCCACCATCCAATCATTATGGCATCTTCCTCCGGTTGTGGGACACACTAGATGTGGATCATGCACCGCATGCGCAACCACAATCCAAACTAAAGATTTGAAGTACAGAGGCAAAACGTATACCCTGAAGTCACATACTAACTGTAACTCCTCAAATGTTATTTATTGGATTAAGTGTCCCTGCGATTTGGCATATGTAGGCCAGACCCAGCAAAAGGTTAAAGCCCGTATTTTACAACACGGCAGTAGGATCAGGTGCCAAGTACAGGGTGCCCCCCTAGTGGATCATTGCACTTTGAAAGGTCACACTCCAGAGACCTTACAATGGCTAGTTCTAGAAAAAATCAACCTTGACCTAAGGGGCGGGAACATCGCACGCATTCTAACTCTGAGAGAATCCAAATGGATGACCATTTTGGACACTGTCCGAAATGGCCTAAATGAGTCAGAGAGCAGCCATGCCCAATTAGCTACCTTTGGTCGCTAACATATGAATATGTCTGCTATCCGAATGGGTCACCTCTCTAAACGTCATGTAAATTAATCCCCTGTGACCCTCCTGTGCGAAAGGTCGTAAGTTTGGATTAACTAAGCTGAGTAATTGTATTGAGTATCAGACATAACATGTACTAGAGTCCTGTGTGCTGACTACCCCCGAGATAGTCTGCACATTCTTCACTTTTGATACATTGATGTTCTGAACAGGACCCCATGTCAGAGATATTAAAAGAGATCTTCACCCTCGTGTCTGGGAGGTGCATCTCTTCATAACACATCGTGTACAGTATTTGCAATGATTATAATGACCGTTGTATGCCAATTTTTCCACAGTGATGAATGTATGATTACCCTACCTACTTTTCACCAAATTATTTTACTATATATAATTCAATGTCAGAAATAATGGAAGAGATCTTCACCCTCTTGGTTGAGAGGTGCATCACTTCCATCATTAAATGAATGTAGTATTTCTACTGAGGCCTCAGGTATCTACAACCCTGATGTGCCGTGACCACTTCTAACAATTTGGCTTTATTGATATTTATGACATGGTGTACCCAGTATTTCTATGTAAAACATATTTGAAGTGATCTTCACCCTCGTGTCGGAGAGGTGCATCAATTCCATTATTTAGGAATGTACAACCGCTACTGATGTCGCAATATATTCATTACATCATTGAAATAATTTGGCTTTATTGAAATTAGTACGTAGTGCACGTAGTATCAGTCCCGGTCAATCCTTTTCGCCGCGGCTCACTCCTAACAATCAGGTTGCCATTAGTAACGCCCTGGACTCTATGTCCTTCCTTTATCTTTAGGATAGACCCGGAACAGCCTTTAGCGCCTCACGTTGCCATTAGCAACGCTCCGGAGGTATTGTCCTCCCTTTATCTTCTTAAACCTCCCCACAGGCCACGCCCATTCGCTTGCAGCCAGCAACCGCGGAAAGACGGAAGTTTTGAGCTCCGTGATTGTTTACACATGGTAAGATCACCCCCGTTTTAGGCATCTCCTAAGTCCACCGAAACTCTCACCGAGTCGGCAATAACCTGCCACTTCTCCTGTCCCATTATCCATAGATGCGGTAAACGCGATGCGATCTTGATGGACGCTCCGCCGAGATAAGGGATATATTTGTGAAACTGCATACTTCTAACTCCCACGGGCTATATAGGTAAGCCCGCACTTCACATGGTGTATGTCTTATATATATTTACGGTCGATTTTGTGATGAATCTACTAATACTTACCCACCCGCCCACAGGTCCGGGGGGTCAAAACAACGTGATTAACTTCCTTAACGAGCCACGCATATCTTCTGCAGTCAGGCTTCTATGTGTAACTCCGTGAATTCAAAAATCAGGTGAGCCTATTTCCCCTGTCTAGGCCTGAGCCACCAAACCAGCGATATAGTTTTAAATACACCCCCCTGGTATGATATTTACAGATGCGGCATATCTGAGGTGACTGTTAATCACCACGTCGCGTAGCGATATCAAAGAGCAGGATATTCGCAACCTAGTGGTCTTGATAGGTAAGCCCCAATTTCTACATAAGGTCGCAATGTATAAATGAAGTGTTGTTCGGTCTATTAATATACGTCCCCCTGCCTGCAGATTCAGCCTGATCGTCCAGCACGCATATTGTGGTCAAGGCCATGAAATTTGCTCTACATGAGCAGGTATGTTTTTCTTTAATTTGTCTAGTATTCTCCCACAGATCTCACACATTACCAATTCAGTATATCCCTGTAAGGCCTAACTGTCTTAGAGCCTTATGACCCCTCACGGGATTAGTAATTCCCAATGAATAATTTGGTTTCCTCTTGGTCGAGTCAGGATTCTTGTGTTTGTGTAGGTCAGCCTGTATATACTAAATCTCCTCAAACTAGATACCACTCATGGGTTATATTGAATGATTTGAAATGTACAGTCAAGTGTTGATTCTTCGTACTTATGTTTCCAAATGTATAGTTCTTATATGCTTCATAACTTGTTTGTCTGTATATAGCCATGGTAATAGTGTTAGTTATGTGTTTACCTCTCACTACGGTAACTTGACATCGATTGTCGGCGAGTTATACCTTATTGTTCTTATATTTCTAGATATTGTAGTGCCCCTTTGCTGATTACCCTGTCCTGATAAAGACCCCGATGTAAGGCTATAATTACGCCTACAAGTGTAGCGTGGGGTCGAAACGTCGACGGCTACGTTCATATTTTGTTTTGTTGGCACTCCCCCATGATTCTGAATACTTCGGTGACAACAGAAACAGTTTAATTTCTTTGGGATATGTTATAATCCCCTAATTTTTCGGCTCAGAGATCTGAAGCCACTAAACCATATTGCATTTTGAATTAACTTTGCAATAGATGATTTGTCACTAACTCTATTCCCTCACTGTCCTTTCCCTCACAGCATCACGCTATCCCACTTTCCTTCCCTTCTTGGGGCACTTTTATTTACTAAATGATATAGCTCATGCATTGTGATTAACTGACATTGCTTGTTATGACATTTGATTTTTCTATAATAAATTTAAGCAAATGTATCAAACTCTACTGGGACCCTTCTTTCCTATACCATTTAGCACCCAGGTCCCATGTGGATTTCTTGGGTAGAACCCCCCTTAAATTAATTAAGTACAAAATACACATAGCACAGGTTTAACGACAAACCTGGTGCAGAAAAAATATAAAACTACCCTGGATATTTCCAATGGGCTTTTCAGTCAAAATATAGCACCTGAAAGTGAGTAACCACTTTCCATTTCATTTCAGTTTTCATTCCGATAATTGCCCCATATCTATAAGAATAGCCCAGGCTTGTTTTCAACTTGAATTATGGAGATCTTACAACCAGATCCTGCGGTACATTGATGATATCTACTTAACTGACAATCACCTAAATCTGCATCTTACTAGAGTATACAGAGTAGTGACTGTTAGACCTGTCAGCCCTTGGGGTGTTCCCTCCTCTCTTTTGTTTTTTTATTGTTCCCTTTCTGCCTCCCATATCTTTTCCCCCCTTTTTGTCCACCACTTATTCTTATTGTTAGTGATGTCAGTAGGGCTTTGGGTGCCTCAGTAATTTTCTTTTACACTTAAAGGGGCACAGGTGTTCTTTTAAAATGGAGGTGGTAGTGAGGTGAACATTTACAAAATGGTGACTACCAACTGTCAGATAATTTTACCTCAGGACTGGCCCACAGACTAGTAGGAGAGATCTAGAACCATCTGGCCCATTCTAGTGACCAGGGTCCAGGGGCCTCATTTATGAAAAGTGACGTATCGCTGCGTGAAAACAGCGATGAGTCATTTTTCACTGCGCACTCCTTGCGACACCAATGATGCGTCATATTTAATGTATGACGCATCATGTCGCAAGGACTTACAGATACGTCAGTATTTCTGACGCATCTGTAAGCGCAAAAGTGACGCATTGCTGGAGTGTGTCACAAAAGTGACGCAACTCCAGCAATGCGTCCTTTCACATGGGGAAAGCCCCATGTGAAAGGGCTTGTGTCAGTCTTACGCCTGCTGTGAGGCAGGCGCAAGATTTTGACGCAACCGCATCCTAAAAGTGACGCAGTGAAATCTCATAGATTTCACTGCGTCACTATTACGAGGCTTTTTGCGGGGGAACGCCCCCTTTGCATACATTATACCTGACGCAGGCATAATGTGGCGCAGGGGTTTAAAAAGTGACGCATCTACCTAGATGCGTCACTTTTTAAATATGGCACAACAAGGCGCATGTTTTACGCTGCCGATGCGTCACAAAAAGTGACGCATCCGCAGCGCAAAACTGACGCAAGGCCTCATAAATGAGGCCCCAGGGGTATATAAGGACGGAACCTGGGCGGCCATTTTGTGTGTGACCAGAAGCTAGCTGGAGTTCAGGCTGTGGTATCAGGGGGATAGGGCGCTTAGGGCTGACTTCTCCCAGGGGTGGCTTCCCTACTGCTTACCCTGCCCCCTACTTCGAGACCTGACCCTGCCATGCTTTCACCTTGACTTTGTCCTGTTGTTTATAAAATATCAAGGAAGGAGAATTTAACTTATCCTCTTCGCACTTGAGCGGAGAACTGTGAGGCCCAAGCAACTTTATTCCATCTGCATCGCTGGCCTGCAAGAGTGTGAACTGACCGGCGGCCCGTCCAAGAATCCAAACCCCCAACATCTCCCTAGGTCCGTCCCAGCGATAGAATCCCTGGGGAATGATAACCCAGGAAGCCTGTCCGACTTACCGGCGATGAGGTAAAACGCTGCCTGTGGTCCTGTCGCCTGTGCGGAACTGCGGAGAGTCGACTGGGGCATAAGTAAGGGGGTAGCGTGACACGCAGCATCCTGGGAGGCCCACAGTAGGAGATAGTTAATAGAGGGTGAGGAGACTCTGTCCGGTGGAAAAGAGAGGGAACCGGAATGGTAGCGGGTTGGCTGCCTGTGACAGCCGAGGCTTCGCTGAGGTGAGGCGCTGACAGGAAGTGTTCTCTCCGCGCCGCAGGCCCAGAGGAGATCGTGAAAGTTTGCTCTGAAGGGGCGGCGTCGAGCCTCAGACGCGCCTATCCTGCGCAGCCTCAATATCCCGTGGCTGCTCTACGGTGAGGAGCGGGTGCATCGGAGGCTAGAGGAGAACTCTGCAGCGTGGAACGAAGGAAGCGTCTCTCTCCCAGCGCAGGCCCAGGTGATACAGCCTTGCTGAGAAGGGAGGTGAGCCCTTCAATTGAAATGTTTTCCAGAGCTGCGGCAACACCTGGTGGACAACAAGCTTACAAGCCCCAGGAAGCTTGCTGAGGAGGCGGACATCTGGGCTAGTACCCGGGTGTCCTCAAAGGGGACTGGAGGGGATTCCCAGAGAACTGGTCAGGGCGCTCCCCAGAAGAAAGAGGGGGGAGATAAGAGAAGGGAGTTCTCTAAAGGCCCACAAAACAGTTTCCAAGGAAAGGGATCAGGATTCATTCCTAGGACCAACCCGCCGAAAAACCCTCATCCTGACCATAGTCAGCAGCCAAGGGTTATCCGCTGCTATGAATGTGGTGGGGTTGGGCACTATAAAGGAGACACCAAGTGGCCAAAGAGATCACCACCTCCCACTGGAGGAAAAGCCCCGGGAGTAGCTAGTGTAGTGCTCGGGGAAGAGTTGCCCGTAGATAAGGTGAGGGAGTGGGCGGGAGTCACTTTAGTGTCCCTGTGAGATCGGGAGATGGTTCCTAAGATCCAGGTGCCCTCAAATACTACCAAGTATGGGCAGTGGGCCACCATCAATGGCCAAAGAGGGGAAGCTCTGAGAGACATAGGCACCAGTATGACTATGGTAAGGAGTCATCTGGTGTCTCCAGAGCAAGTGATTCCACACGTGCTTCACCCCGCCGCAATGGCTGACGGTAGAATGGGTCACTACCCGGTGGCCGAAGTTCCATTTGAATTGGAGGGGGTTGCAGGTCCTCTTCGAGTTGCCGTAAGCCCTGCCGTGCCAGTTGATTGTCTGTTGGGGAATGATATGGAGCACAATGCTTGGAAGGAGGTGGAATATCAGACTCATTCTGAGATGCTAACAATACACCTGACTGGGCCTGTGCCAGCACAAGGTCCGCAACTACCCGGAGGGGGAGTTCGCCAGAGCTGGAGCCTGGAACAAAGGCACAGCCGGCTGCCAGAAAGGGAAAGATCCGGGGACAGGAGAAGTCTGCTTCGGCATCCACGCCCCGTGAGATGGATAGGCCACCTGTGGTGGTGGACCCGGAGTCCACAGAGGGGGATATTGTCTCCCTGGAGAACCTAACTATCCCTGCCGAGTGGCATGTGGAGGGGGGGCCTACCAGAGAAGAGTTTTGTCAGGGCCAAAAGGAGTGCCCTACCCTTGAGGGTCTGAGGCGACAGGCCGAAGCCCAGGCAGCAGGTAACACTGTAGGGAACTACCATATTTACTGGGAGGATGGACTCCTCTACAGTGAACCCAAGGCTCCAGTGCATGGTTCATCACGGGCCTTAGTTGTCCCCAATGTTACCGAGCCTTTCTTTTAGAACTGGCTCACGAAATATCCTTGGCAGGACACTTGGGTCAGGACAAGACCTTTGCCCGGCTTGTCCCTCATTTCTACTGGCCTCAGATGAGTGTGGCGTCCGACACTTACTGTCGGACATGTGTGTCTTGCCAAGCCAGTGGGAAAACAGGGGTGAAGCTGAAAGCTCCCCTGGAACCACTACCTGTCGTTAGCACCCCCTTTGAAAGGGTGGGCATCGACATTGTTGGGCCATTGGATCCACCCACTTCAGCTGGTCACAGTTTTATCCTGGTTCTGGTGGATCACGCCACTCGGTACCCAGAGGCAATTCCTTTGAGGACCGTTACTGCACCTGCAGTCGCTAGGGCCCTGATGGGGATCTTTATCCGAGTGGGTTTCCCCAAGGAAGTTGTGTCCGACAGGGTGACCAACTTCATGTCAGCCTACATGCGGGCTATGTGGAAGGAGTGTGGGGTTACCTACCGGTTCTCCACCCCTTACCACCCACAGACCAATGGTCTAGTGGAGAGGTTCAATAAAACCTTGAAAGGCCTGATCAGAATTCTGACTGAGAACCTGCGCAGGAAATGGGACATCCTCCTACCCTGTCTGTTTTTCTCATACAGGGAAGTGCCGCAGAAAGGTGTGGGCTTCAGCCCCTTCGAACTTCTATATGGGCACCCTGTTTGTTGACCTCTCATCCTGGTGAAAGACGGATGGGTAAAGACTCCCAGGAAGCTTCCCCAGTATGTGGTGAGCTACATGCTGGCCTTCCGAAGCCAAATGGCTAAGTTGTGGAAGCAAGCTTCTGATAACTTGGAAGCCAGCCAGACAGTGATGAAGGAGTGGTATGACCACAATGCTCACCCTGTGGAGTTGGAGCCTGGCCAGGAAGTGTGGGTGATGGAACCGGGAGAGTTGAGTGCTCTCCAGGATCGCTGGACAGGCCCCTTTGAGGTGATTGAGAAGAAGGACAAGGCCACTTACCTAGTGGACCTTAAGAATTACCGGCAGCCCCATCGGGTGCTCCATGCTAATCGCCTTAAACCCCACCATGAGAGGCCCGAGGTCATCTTGATGATGGTGACTGATGGAGCAGAGGAAGAGGAAAGTGAACCTCGCCCTGATCTATTTTCGTCTCAGGAAAAGGATGGGTCGGTGGAGGGAGTGATTTTCTCCCCATCCCTAACTCCTGAACAGCGTAGGGACTGCCAGCAGGTCCTGGAGTAGTACTCCTCGCTGTTCTCCCTTATCCCGGGAAGGACCCATCTGTGTACCCATGATGTGGACACAGGAGACAGCCCACCTGTGAAGTCTAAGGCCTACCGGCTGTCAGATAAGGTGAAGGCCAGCATTCATAGCGAAGTCACTAAGATGCTGGAGCTAGGAGTAATTGAACCTTCGAGTAGCCCCTGGTCCAGTCCGGTGGTTCTGGTACCAAAAGCTGCCCCACCGGGCACCACACCGGAACTCAGGTTCGGTGTGGATTACCGGGGATTGAATTCAGTGACAAAAACTGATGCTCATCCAATCCCGAGGGCGGATGAGCTCATTGACCGGCTGGGAGCTGCCCAATATTTGAGTACTTTTCACCTCACCTCAGGGTACTGGCAGATCTCCCTTACAGATGGAGCAAAAGAAAGGTCAGCTTTCTCCACGCCTGAGGGCCACTACCAGTTCTGTGTGATGCCCTTTGGGCTCAAGAACACTCCTGCCACTTTTCAGCGGCTGGTGAACCAGGTCCTCTCCGGGATGGAGGCCTTCTCTGCTGCTTACCTAGATGACATTGCTGTCTTTAGCAGCAGCTGGGAGGACCACTTGTGTCACCTACAAGCTGTTCTCCAGGCCCTGAAACAGGCTGGCTTGACAATCAAGGCCAGCTAGTGCCAGATCGGGCAGGGGTCGGTGGTGTACCTAGGCCACTTGGTGGGCAGGGGAACGGTGCAGCCCCTTCAGGCCAAGATTGAGGCTATCATGGCCTGGGAGCCCCCCAAGACCCAAACTGAAGTCTGAGCCTTCCTGGGCCTCACAGGATACTACCGTCGCTTTGTGAAGGGGTATGGCACCATTGTGACACCCCTAACTGAACTCACTTCCAAGAAGCAACCCCGACGGGTAGTCTGGACGGAGGCTTGTCATCAAGCCTTTGATACCTTAAAACAAGCAATGTGTACAGCACCAGTCCCAAGGGCCCCTGATTTTTCCAAGGAATTCATTGTCCAGACGGATGCATCAGAGCATGGCATTGGGGTAGTGTTAGCGCAACTCAATGAAGAGGGCTTGGACCAACCTGTTGTCTTCTTGTCAAGAAGACTGCTTCCCCGGGAACAGAGGTGGAGTGCGATTGAGTGGGAAGCTTTCGCGGTGGTATGGGTTCTGAAGAAACTGCGGCCATACTTGTTTGGCTCGCACTTCCTGGTACAGACTGACCACCGTCCCCTTTGTTGGCTGATGCAAATGAAGGGAGAGAATCCCAAGTTGTTGAGATGGTCCATCTCCCTACAGGGAAGGGTGGAACATCGTCCTGGAGTGGACCATGCCAATGCAGACAGTCTCTCAAGGTACTTCCGCCTTAGTGATGAGAACTCCCAAGGGGTTGGGTAGCTCTCCCCACTTTCAGCTGGGGGGGACGCGTGTTAGACCTGTCAGCCCTTGGGGTGTTCCCTCCTCTCTTTTGTTTTTTTATTGTCCCCTTTCTGCCTCCTATATCTTTTTCCCCCTTTTTGTCCACCACTTATTCTTTTTGTCGGTGATGTCAGTAGGGCTTTGGGTGCTTCAGTAATTTTCTTTTACACTTAAAGGGGCACAGGTGTTCTTTTAAAATGGAGGTGGTAGTGAACCCGGAACCTGGGCGGCCATTTTGTGTGTGATCAGAAGCTAGCTGGAGTTCAGGCTGTGGTATCAGGGGAACTCTAACTTTGTTGCTGCCCGCCCGTGGATACTGGCAGGAAGGGAGAGCCTGCACTTCGTGACAGCAGAGGATTCCTGAGACTTTCTTTCTCCCCCTCGTTACTCCTCACCTCGCGGTACCAGCTTCGCGGGTCCCGCAGCGCCTTGCGCATAGGAGCCAGCAGACCCTGGAACTGTAACCAGCTGAGGACAGGAGGCGCGGGCAGGTGAGCTAGCCGGCGGGGCTGCGAGCACGCAGGCAGGGACTCCGATGACCAGGAGCCCCTGCGCGCCCATTTGACACACCTGGGCTGCTCTCCCCGCTGGCCACGCCCCCCGCCCTCAGTCCAGTAAAAGCGGCTGTTTTGCTTTGCAATTCGGAACTCTAACTTTGTTGCTGCCCGCCCGTGGATACTGGCAGGAAGGGAGAGCCTGCACTTCGTGACAGCAGAGGATTCCTGAGACTTTCTTTCTCCCCCTCGTTACTCCTCACCTCGCGGTACCCGCTTCGCGGGTCCCGCAGCGCCTTGCGCATAGGAGCCAGCAGACCCTGGAACTGTAACCAGCTGAGGACAGGAGGCGCGGGCAGGTGAGCTAGCCGGCGGGGCTGCGAGCACGCAGGCAGGGACTCCGATGACCAGGAGCCCCTGCGCGCCCATTTGACACACCTGGGCTGCTCTCCCCGCTGGCCACACCCCCCTGTACGCCAACCAACCAGTAAGTGCCCATAGACTATACCTAGAACTATTGTCCCCGCTGCGCGGGAGCGCACGGGAGCGCGCCGGGAGAAGCCCGGGACAAGGGCGGGACCGTCTGTGGCCGTCCGGGGCCGCAGGAGGCCGGGCTGGGCCACCCCTATAACATCTAGATTCCAAGGTATTGTTCCACCGTTTGATATACTAGTCGATACGTGACTTGGAGATACTTTTGCAGGGGAGCTCTTTATACTATGGCTGGCACAAGAAGTACTTCCACATTATTGCTATCAAAGTCAGACTTAGAACCGGCCGCTATGGGCCCGCTTGACTCTTATTTCAAACGCTTGCCACAGGATATTGACAAAGAGATTGCCCTGGCGGAAAGACGAGCTGGGCGTAGGCTCTCGATAGAGCTTTTGAAAAACCCGCCTGAAAAAAACCAAGGTTTAAACTTTCCTGCCCTGGTTACACCATTGTCATCTATTGTTTTACCAGTTACCCAGGACTTACTATTTGACATACCCCCCCTGATTGAGCTAGTTGATACCCCTCCAGCAGTCACTGCAGGAACTGGTTTGTCTGTTGAGCACTTTGATGCACCCAGTCATTCATCGAAAGAAAATGTAGTTCTAGAAAAATCTTGTTTGCATGTGGATATGCTTAAACCCAAGCCTGGTGTCAAAAGGAAATGGGGAGTTACTGTCAAAAAAGCACAAGCACAAAAACCTGTGAGAAAGCATAGGAAGCTGGGTTCTAAATCATCCTTTAGCCATGCCCCTGCAAAGAATGAAGTAGTAATGCCGAGGGGGGAGGAAATAGCAGTCCAACTAGAAGTGGACTCAATAATTTTGGTGCCTCCTGCAAATTTGGCAGCCCCAGCCAATGATCCAATTTTTCCAGAACCCCCGGGGTTACCCTCTCCTAATCATGATTTCCTGGTAGAAGTGGGGAAAATAATGCGTTCCCTTTTACACCCTGTTGAGCTTAGACTCCAAAAGCTAGCCGACCAACTTGACCATCTAGAGCAAGCTAGCTTGGATAATTTCTTTTCCATTAAATCTTTAATCAAGTCTGGAAATAGATTGCGGGAGAATGGGAAACCCCCACAGTTAGCTATCAAAGACCAGGAAGTGGTGTTGGTGGACTTGCAATCCCCGCCTGTAAGTGTCACCCCTGTCCAGGAAACCAAAGGGGTGAACAGTAAGACTGTATCCAATACAATTCCCTCTAAAATTAGCACTAACAGTGGGAACACTAAATCCTCTAACAAGGTTAATGGGAGTTGTAATGTTGCTGTAAAAACCCCACCCACCACCACTAGAAAAAATACCACGTCTTTGCCGATTGGGCAGGGGAAAACCATGGCCAAAATGCCAGGAAATGGTAAATCGCCCTCCAGTAATGGCACTGGGAATAAGGTGGGGCCTACGACTATTACA
Source organism: Lissotriton vulgaris (assembly GCF_964263255.1). NCBI lineage: Eukaryota > Metazoa > Chordata > Amphibia > Caudata > Salamandridae > Lissotriton > Lissotriton vulgaris. Next base: position 179,175,647 of record NC_141687.1, on the reverse strand, counting down.
GGAGTGGGTAGTGGTCCCATGAGGGAGGCCCCTAGCATTGGGAATAGGACCAATACTGTTGCGGCAGTGGAAAACACCCTTATACATTGCCGTGTTCCCCCGGAGCAAGCACCCACAAAACCCCATATAACTAAATTCCTGGCTAAGACTCCTCCAGTACAGCTCACCCCGGACTCCTACCCATATGTGGCCATACTCACTAATGTCCCACCCCTAATGGAGGGTCAAAAAGAAACCTTTGACATGTTAAAAAACAAAGCCATGCACTGGCTTCGTGTCAATAGACCTCTGCCAGGGGGAGTGGACGGCCTGATAATTGGGGCAAGAAGAGTCAACTGGATAGGGAACACCCTAAAAAAGCAGGGGGGTGAGTGTATCATAATTAATTTTCAGGATCCTAGGGTTGTGGGGCTGATAACGGGATCAGGATGGAATATTAGTATTGGAGGGATTGGGGTTGTGGACCTAACTTTCTTCTACCCGAGACCTGTCACCCAGTCAGGGGGTTGTTGGGAGTACCCGAGATCTGTTATTCCGATTGGGGTAGAGGCTGGTCCCATGGCTGTGCCCACCGCAAGTACAAACATGTATTACTTACCGGCATGTATCCCACAGAATGGGCAGGGACAGATGAGGTGGGGATATTGACAGAGCCCAGATGTCCAATCGCCTCCGGTGGGGGAATGGGTTGGGGGAAGTAACACTGGCGGAAAAATGTCAAATAATGAAGATGAAACGAGTTTAACCTCGGAAATAGAGAATATGTGTGATGGGAGTAATATTGCAAGTCCTGTGGGCTATGTGGGTGAACTAGCTATCCCAACCACTATTAGCATCAAGGAGGGAATAGTTGCTAATTGTACAGATATTGTCGTGGGAGAGAACTGTGATTGTAGGACGCGAGTTGATTTGTTGCCCATGGTATCTATTGAAAAGGGGACTTGTATAGAAAACACCCTGGAGAACTTTTTGTCGTGGAACATAGCGGGGCTGGGGGCTAGATTATTGTCACAGCAATGGATTGACTTTGTAAGTGGATTCGAAATGTGCCTATTCCAAGAGACGTGGGCTTGTGACCCAATATATTTCCCAGGTTACTTAAATTTTTGTATACCAGCCACGAGAGGCCCCAGGGGCAGACCCATGGGTGGCCTCGCAATTTGGATCAAGCAAAATTCAAAGGTTAAAATAAAAGTGATTGATCTAGGGTGCAAGGACATACAATTATTAAGGTTATCTGTAGGAAAGGGTGGCGTGATAGATATTTACAATATATATGCCAGGGGCACGAGTCTTGGGAATTCTGCCACCTTAGAGGTCTTATCCGCCTCCCTAGATTCTCAGTCACTTGGAAACAGAGTAATTTTGGCTGGTGATTTGAATAGGACATTTGAGCCTTTAGAAAATACTGCACACCCAATAGGAATGGAGGAGGATGCCCTCTGGGGCGTCCCAAATCTAAACCTCGTACCTGTGAAGCGGTGGTCAAAAGACATTCTTTTGTTGAACGCGCTATGTCTAGAGTATGGTTTGAGGGCTCTTAATGGCAGGACAAAAAGCGACCAAGGTGGCAATTGCACATTTGATAATGGGTATAACAAAAGTAGGATCGACTACGTCATCTGTAGTTTTGAGTTATGGTGTGGTGTGGGTGACATGGAAATTGTGGGGAGAGTTGAAAGTGATCATAACCCCCTTTGTGTCTCCCACTCATGGTGGAGGTCCGCACGAACTAATTTAGTTTCAGGTAATGGGAATGTACCTGTCATGACTAATGACTTAAGACGGGTGAGATGGCCGTATGTCCTGGCCAATTTGTCCACTTTGGAGTCCATTAAATTGGAGACAGTCAATGCTATTGCTGCCATGACAAAAGTAGACCCTGTAATACCAGACTCGGTTGAATTAACTGATATACATGACACCTTCTTTTCTGTGATAAAACCGCACTTTACCAAGCCAGCAAAGTATAACAGAAAAGCGCCAATCACTATGGCGTCCTGGTTCAACAAGCAGTGCAGGGTAGCCAGACTGGAGTTGGGCAGAGCACTTAAAAGCAGGGTTAGGGCTACGATTAGCGCCAGTAGGAAACATTATAATGATAGTATCCGCCTGGCCAAGAAGTTGTGGGATGAGGAGTATTGGGAGGAGTTACTCGCTGCTTCAGGGCAGAAGGATTCCAGGCTTTTCTGGAAAACCGTGAAATGGGGAAGAGGGGGCGTCTCTAATCAACCCGACAACAATGTCGATGAGGCATTGTGGGTCGAGTATTTTAAACCCCAGTATGCTGAGAGCAGGGATCTAATGGCCATAGAACCAATCCCCATGATATTCTGTAAGGGTGATTTATTTTCATGCAAGGATGCGGAACACGTAATAGCAAGTTTGCAGGGGGGAAAGCCCCTGGGCTGGATGGAATCCCCTCGGATATCTTTAAACACGACAAGGCCCAGTGGGCAAAATACGCGACCTTGTTGGGAAATGGCCTAGCGAAAGGGGCTAAAATCCCAAATATATGGAAGGGGGCAATAATAATACCGATCTTTAAGAAAGGCGATCGGTCACTACCAGCAAATTATAGACCAATAAGTTTGTTGGCCACCATGCAAAAAGTGGTGGGGAAGATGTTGGTCGACAAACTTGTGGCCTGGGTAGATGATAATAATGCGTTATCCCCCTTTCAGGCAGGATTCAGACGTGCAACCAGTACGGTCGACCAAATTTTTCGCTTCACCATGTTGCGGTGGGGGACTGTACTCCTGGGCAAAGGAAGGCTCTATGTAGCATTTGTAGATCTCAGGGCCGCCTTTGATCTGGTGCCCAGGCGCACGCTGTGGGAGGTTTTGTTTAAATTAGGGGTCCCACCTGATTTGCTCACGCTGATAATGCGTCTGCATGAAAGTAACTACGCAAAGGTCCAGTGGGGGAGGAATGGGGAATCCACTGCTAACTTCCCAGTTGAGCGGGGGGTCCGGCAGGGATGTGCTATGGCACCCCTGCTGTTCTCCCTGTTCATTAATGGCATTGTGGACAGGATTTTGGACGCAATGGTCGATGCACCTTCGTTAGCGGGCACCAGAGTCCCCATTCTGATGTTCGCTGACGACACCCTGATCGTGTCTAAAACCCCGTCGGGCCTCCAGAGAGCTTTGAACATTTTCGACTCATTTTGCAAGGAACGGGGCCTAGAGGTTAATGTAAATAAGACTAAGTTGATGGCCTTTGGGCAAAAGTGCCATTCTCGACCCAATGTTTCTTTGAACAATATCAAGCTTGAGTCGGTAGATGTTTTCACGTATCTCGGGGTAGAGATATCAAGTAAACCGGGTTGGTCACGACACATAGAGAAGGCGGTGTTGAAACATCAGCAGATTTCTGGTGTACTCAGGGTTGAGCAAATAAAATCTAACACCAGGCCCATAAAACCTGTTCTCATGGTTTATGACGCAAAGGCCCTGGGCGCAGCCCTTTATGGGGCTGAAGTCTGGGGCTTTGAGAGTCTCACCACCCTTCAGAGATCTGAGAACAGGTTCCTGAGAGGGATAACTAGTCTCCCTCAAAGCACCCCACTTATACCGCTTGGTTTAGACTTAGGTAGAAGATCGCTTACTGACCGTGCCCGATTGAGGCCTATCCTTTATTGGAGACGGTTATGGACAACCGTGGAAATAAGACACTACGCCGAGGGGTTCTTAGCATTAGCCAAACTTGATGTTTTCCATAAAATCGCATGGCTAAAAACGTTAAGAGATGCACTTTTTGAGCTTGGGCTCTCCAAACTGTGGGAAAACCCCTTAGGGGAAGTATTCCCCAGTAAATCCAGTATTAAAGAACTATATTGGAACCACATTGATCAAAAACTTTGGAGAAGCGTAACCTCGGAATCCTTGGGGGGTAGATTCATGGAAATTAAACATCAGCCATCCTTAGAAAAATATTGGGATACTATAACTCTCCCAACAGACAGGAAATTATTTTTCCAGTTAAGGGCAGGCTCTCTCCCCTTGAGGTGTATGACGTCCAGTTGGAAGACTGGAGGTAGTGCGTGTTGCCCGTCATGCGGGGCCCCCAATGAAAGCATCGCACATTTTCTATTCTCATGTGTGGCTTATGTAAATCCAAGGAAATCTTGGCTGGCCCCAGTTTGTAGGAATCTCGGTGTCCTAAGTGGTGTTGAGGGGCTAAGAATTATTTGTTCTTCCACTGAAATGTTCATTGTAGTCGGAACTGCCAAATATTTGGGGTGGGCGTGGTCCTTAAGGAGGAGGGCTCTAGCTACCAGTACCTTCTGAATTCTACATCCTCCCAATTTCCTGTGTACGGTTTTGATTTGTAGATAGCAACTGGGAGATATATATGAATTTTAAATTTAAAATGCGGATAACATGTATGCTATGAGTTTTATTGTATAAATCCGGGAATGGTCCGTAACGCGGAGGTTTCTATACTGTAACATGCATGTAGTTTCTGCTTTGTATGAAAAAGCTTATATTAATCCCAATTGACAAATAATTTTTTATGTCTGTGTATTATGTATTTTTAACTATAAACTAACTGTTATAGATTGTTTGATGTTTTTAAGAAATGTATGTAATTTATATGTGTGTGCTTTTATGAGTGTACAACTCGAATAAAGCTTTTCAATCAATCGGTATCAGGGGAATAGGGCGCTTAGGGCTGACTTCTCCCAGGGGTGGCTTCCCTACTGCTTACCCTGCCCCCTACTTCGAGACCTGACCCTGCCACGCTTTCACCTTGACTTTGTCCTGTTGTTTATAAAATATCAAGGAAGGAGAATTTAACTTATCCTCTTCGCACTTGAGCGGAGAACTGTGAGGCCCAAGCAACTTTATTCCATCTACATCGCTGGCCTGCAAGAGTGTGAACTGACCGGCGGCCCATCCAATAATCCAAACCCCCAAAATCTCCCTAGGTCCGTCCAGCGATAGAATCCCTGGGGAATGATAACCCAGGAAGCCTGCCCCGACTTACCGGCGGTGAGGTAACATTCTGACTGTGGTCCTGTTGCCTGTGCGGAACTGCGGAGAGTCGGCTGGGGCATAAGTAAGGAGTAGCGTGACACGCAGCATCCTGGGAGCCCCACAGGAGGAGATAGTTAATAGAGGGTGAGGAGACTCTGTCCAGTGGAAAAGAGAGGGAACCGGAATGGTAGCGGGTTGGCTGCCTGTGACAGCCGAGGCTTCGCTGAGGTGAGGCGGTGACAGGAAGTGTTCTCTCCGCGGCGCAGGCCCAGATGAGATCGTGAAAGTTTGCTCTGAAGGGGCGGCGCCGAGCCTCAGACGCGCCTCTCCTGCACAGCCTCAATACCCCGTGACTGCCGTACGGTGAGGAGCGGGCGCATCGGAGGCTAGAGGAGAACTCGGCAGCGTGGAACGAAGGAAGCGTCTCTCCCCCATCGCAGGCCCGGTCAGGTGATACAGCCTTGCTGGGGAAAGGAGGTGAGCCCTTCAATTGTAGCTTGCCGGCTGCCCCAGAACATTGAACCTGAGTCAAGCCACAACAAGTAAGCCGGGACCTGGGGGGCTGGGGAAGGATAATAAAGCGGAGGTATCACCACGGAAATTAGTGAAGGAACCCTACTGTGAAAACCTGAAGGAAACTTAAAACTAGACCAGGGGAGCCTGGTTGGAAAAGACTGTCACCCTGGGACAAGTGAGCTGCAATTCGCAGTGCAATTGCTGGCGCTTTCTCAAGTAGACCTGTGGTTAGAGCCTCACAGGGGATACGCACCAAAGTGTACTGTGGCTGGAGTTTACTGTATATTTGCATCTGCTCAGGGGTGAAGCAATCACATGTTTGCCAATGAAATCTCTATTCATAATGTATGGGGAGTGTCAAATGTTCCACAGGGCTTAAGATTGTTTGCTTCTGCTCCTCTGAACTTAAGTGGGTGTGTACTCACAGATAAATGGTAATTTGAGTCGGAAAAGGGCTGATCAGAATTCAAAGCAATGGTAGGAATAACTGAATTCTTGTTAAAAGAGAATTAGGTTCTGAAACCGAATGTGATAATGGACTCTTAACAGTTCTGGAAGTTAAATGTGAATGTGCTAACCATCAAATGCAGAGTTATTTTATGAACAAAATCTAAACACTGCTAAGAAACCACAAAGAGAATTTTATAAAATAGCCCGTATTTTTCTAAACTGGTGTAGTGTCGTTATTTTCAGTGGTGGAGCACTGGGTTACTGTGAGTGAGTGATGTAAGCACATCACAATTGCCTTTGGGGATTAGCTGTTCCTACTCTGTGCCAGGCTACCCTATGTGGACTGGTAACCCCAGGTCTAACAGTGACTATGTTAACATCACATGGATTAATTTTAAGAGATCGAAGATTGCCTACCTGACTTGGATATGAATTATCCAGTGAGGGCAAGTGTTAGACTTGGCATCCTTTGAGTGGTTTCCCCTGACTTTTTGCCTCTGCTTCCTGTATTTTTGATGATGTGGTGGATTTCATTTTGCTGGCTTAGCTGCTTAGGAAACTTTGCCACTGCTGATCAGTGTCAAAGTGCAAGTGCTCCCTGTGGAAATTGTTACTGTAATTGATTATCCATGATTGGCATATTTGATTTACTACTGAATCTATAGGAAAGTGCACTGAGTGTGCCAGGACCTGTAAATCAAATTCTACTAGTGGGCCTGCAGCACTGCTTATGGCACCCTCAGAAGTAACCCTTTAAATGTATCTCAGACCTGCCCCTGCAGTGTCTGCGCGTGCAGTTTTAAACTGCCATGTTGACCTGGCAAGTGCACCCACTTGCCAGACCTCGCCCTTCCCTCTTCTTACATGTAAGGCATCCCTCAGGTAGGCCCAAGGTTCCCCCATGGGCGGGGTGCAGCTTATGTATAAGGTAAGACGTGCTGGTGTATTTTACATGTCTTGATAGGGAAATACTGCCATTTTTGTTTTTCACTATTAAAAGGCTATCTGTCTCTCAGGGTAACATGGGAGTTCCTTCGTAACATCTACAAGCATAATTTCCCATTGGGACCAGATAGAGAAATGTAGTTTAGCCTCTCTAAACTCAGAATTTAATAACACATCTTATTTAGGCAGATGGTTTTTAAATTGTGTGTTTGAAAATGCCACTTATAGAAAGTAAATCGTTATAACATAGAAATTACCTGGCCTCCAATTCACAATACTGCCTGCCTGTGCTAAGATTATTTACACTTTCTTGTTTTGCAAAGCACACAAACAGTCTGTCCTGGATTCAACGCCTTGCCTCTTGACAAACTTGACGCCTCGCCTAGGGGCAACCATTGAACAGATGCCCTGTGTTTGTTTACATGACACTATGATTTTGACTCCTGCTGCCGCGCTCGCCCAGTGGGGCGGGCTACATCTCCAATTTGATTATGTTTATGGAAACTCGCTTCCGTCCATCTTGAATCTAAGGGTGGACTCTTAGCTAGCGAGATCCCCAGCTTCCTTCTCCTTTTCACAAATAGCCATTCTACGTAAAACTCCCCCCTTAATCTAAACCCCAGGCACACCTTGTAGATAGTTAACTGTGGGATTATTTTCCAATGTGAGTTCAATCACTCCAAGATGGGTGCTGTTTTTACAGAGCCTCACTCCTATGCACACAATGCTTCAGCACCCGACACCACATGATCCACGTTCACCGAGACTTACGCTGTCCCGTGGGAGATGGCACAGATTATGCTGTGCTGTTAAAAGGCAACATCGCAAGCCAGTGTGTGTACCGGCTCCTCGGATACAGCACGTGGGCAGGTGACCTACGCTCATTCTACTAAGAACAGGTGAGTGCTAGGTCTGTCTGTAGCAGGAGTTGCCGGGACGGTACTCCGAGTACGAGGCTCTGTGCCTGTGAACTTACACTGCTCAAGGGACAGCGGGCGGGTGGCTTTACTTGTCGCGGGGTTCCCACTGCCCACCTGATTGCCACTTGCGGATGCCAGGGGGGGCTTTGCAACTGTCATCGACAATGGGCGTAGCAGGGAATGACTTGGCGTATATTCCATATCCCGGACGGGTAGTGTCCCAGACGAGCTACGTGTCAGATTATTCCTCAGCTCGCATGCTGGGTCAGTTTTAGGTTGTTTTACCCCAGTCTGCGGTAACGGGTCAAACTTTGCTGTTACCTCTTTGACTATTGAGCCTCTCGTAGGCTACCCCTTGGATGGGGTATCCAAGTACCCTGACAATTTATCATTGGGTACTACAGCACTACAAGGTTTCTCTCTTGCCATTTCCTTAGTGGGCTACTTTTACCGCTTTCCGGTTACCTTTCCATGTTTTCCTTTCCCCTCCACTACAGGACAACCACCTTGAGGTGTCCTACGTCGGGGAGATGACAGGAGCTAGCACTTCAAGCCAATAAGGTGATACAGGACTTGCCTTTTTGCCACTCGTACTTTATTTGTGTTTTTAATCAGCCATTTGGCTCCCTGTTTCCTTTTAACTGTTCCCACCCTCCTTTTACTAAGAGTATAGAGCGTTTAATTACTGTCTCTTATCTTTGACAGATGAACCACACCGTGTGAGTGAGTACGTTTTTACATAACTGACCACCCTGGACTGTTTGTGTTTATGTCATCCCCCTCCTTTAGCTTTCAATAGACCTTGGCGGGACTAGGTACTCGCACCTAGATTTAGTAGTGGGTAGGCACGCTTCCACCCAAACCACTTAGTGTAGATAGTCTTTTGGTCCTGATGAAATGCACTGTATCGCTTAGAACACTTTTGCGTGAAACATGTTGACCATGGATATAGAGTAGAGACTGGCTTCACTGGACCTTTAAGCCAGAGAGCCTCCACTTTGTTTGATTTTAATAAGGTGGGTTACTACTTTGTTAAAGTTCCTCTGTGGACTACCCAACCTTTTTTATACCACTTACGCACATCTACACCACCCTTCCCCTAGGGCCCTCTCACCCACGGCACCATACGGCAGGAACAAAAGATCTCCACTAAAGAGCCCCTTTATGGGTGCCTGTCGGGTATTGCACCGCCGATCCGACGAGGAGCGAGCCCATATGATGAAGCATGACACCTAACTTGCTGGGTGTGTGAGGACTCTAGTTTCAACTAGGAGGATTCCCCTCCTCCATGCCTTTCACTCACTTTTGTTCATCAGCACCCCCTTTTTTAGCTTGGGGAACTGCATACCCTTTTTTGGTTTACAGTCTTTAGGGCACGTACGCTGGACCCCGTTAAACAGCCCTCCTTGTCCCTCTTTTTTGTTTGGCATGGGTAGCCCCCTTGGGGCACATTCTGAGGTTACTAAGAAGTATACTTCATACTGACTGGCCCATCGTTTTCACACACCAAACTGGTACTCCATTGAGTGGGGTTGGCTTCCTCTTTCCTTGATATGGAGGACATTCCCGGACTTAGCTTTGATGAGGAAGCTATAGCTGACATCTTGAGGACAGCACCTTCCCTATTGGGTGGAGGAGGTGCTGGAGCTTCAGGGTCTTCGTCTGATGACACGACCTCTATTACACACATGAAGAAAGAATGGCTTAAGGTCACCTTTTTGCGAGCTAACATCGCGCCGCGTGGCCTGATAGTGAACTTACTCCCTAGAATTTTCCTGGAGGACGCGCCATTCAAGAAGGATTGGTGCCAGGTGTCCTGGAAGTGTAGCAAAGATATGCTGTTCCTGATAATAAACACCGCCAAAAGGCTGGCTGATGCCCTCCTGGTTAAAATACAGGCAGCAGAAGCGGCACTCAAGTCCTCTATGCCTAAAACTGCCTTCTCCAATAAACTGACGGAGATCAACAATGAAATCACTGAGAACAGGGAATTCTTTTTGAAACAGAAAATAATGAAACTACAGAAGGATGTGGCCAAATTCGACAAACAAAAGGTTTATCCCTACCTTAAGGATGATTACACCACATCCAAGAACAGCTACTCCGCAGACGACAACTCTGACGCTGGGAGTAGAAGGGGCTCTTCTACTAGCGACTCCAGTACTGGAAGTTGGGGTAACCAGAGCCAAAAGAGACCATTTTACCAACCATACCCTAACTATGAAAATGGGCCTGTGTTTCATGCCCCTGTTCCACCACCCTGGCAATATCCAATGTATCCTCAGGGTGCGCCTCAGTACTTCCCAATGGACAACCCCCCTTTTTTAGGCAGAGGTCGGGGCAAAGGAAGAGGGCGCAGAAGAGGAGCATAGAAAGGGGTACACTGGCAAGACCAGACACCTCAGTCAGTCGAGACGAGGAGCATGAGCAGGGGAAGGAGGGTCCATAGAGATGAGTCAGCCAGCCTCTTCCAGTAGCACGTTGGACTCCATAGAGATGAGTCAGCCAGCCCCTTCCAGTACCTAAGACTCTAGCTGATTGCTTTAAGTCACCGTTCATCCACTCCACAACTGAAGTGCCATCAGGCCAATCTGGAGATGAAAATTGCACCTGCACCCCCAGTGACTTCATTGCATCCGAGTAAGCCTTACAGGCAAATGCAGGACCTTGGTCAGAACGGAAGGTGCGACTGGCAAATGTACAGACAAAGACATTCAAATCTTTTATGACAGTTCGAGCATCAGCACTACTTTGCTGCCAAACACAAGGAGTATAGTGCACAAATCCACTGCAACCAAGATATGTTTGAAAACAGTGTCAGATGTCAAAGGATTGCAGTGCTCAAGATAAATACAACCAAAGGGTGTGGTAGATGTGCAACAGAATTCCAATAGAAGCCCAGGTTAGATGTCCTGCACATCTAACCTAGGCTTTTATTGGAATTCTATAATGCTTATTAGCAAGCCCATTATCGCCATTTTAGCTGCAGTTTCTGCCAGTAAAATGGCGATAATTTTAACGAGGTTCTTACTAATATTCCCCCATGTTCCCTCCTTCATCGCAGCTATAGCCTCCAAAATATCATCATCAATTTTAGCCATAGACCTTGTGACAGCAGCTAATGAACAAGTGGCTACTGCTGATTTGGCTGCCTCCTCAGCCAGCGTATTACCAACAGCGTGTGCTCCCAAGCGCTGATAAGTATGGATAACATGTGTGAGCTGCAAACGTTACTTAAGAGCGGCCACTTGAACCCAAAGCGGTTTATGCTTAATTGCGCTACCTTTAGAAACACGAAAATCATTTTGTGTCCAAAAGAACAAGTTGTCATTGAAGGATTGTACACAGTAAAACGAATTGCACATAATAAGCTTAAGAACACCTGGATTGAAAATTCAAGAGCCAAAACCAAAGCACGTAGCTCTGCCAATTAAGCTGTGCAATCACCAAAAGACTGTGTGTGCACCAAGGAGGATTTAAAATCCTCATCAACAATCATACCTGCCACAATTGCACAGGCTGCTGAATAAGCATGTTTAGAACAAGTGGCCAGTTACGCAGATCCATCAGTTTAAATAATACATTTGTACTAATCAAGCGGGAATAAGGATAAAGGAGAAAATGTGACAGTATGGTGAGGTCATCCCACAATCCGCCCACACCAAATTGTTAGGTAACAATACTGCACGCCCTGCTACTTGCATTAAAAAAGACTGATTCATCAGTTCCCACACTTGTGTCTGACTCAGCTTTCTGTGTGCAAGGTTACAATGTTGATTTGCAACACTGGTGGTTGAATGGATTCAAGGATTCAAAGGGAAAGCCTATAAAAATAAACAACTTAGTTCCAGGTCTTGAAGGTTCAGGTTTGTCCGAGGTAGGGAGGTGACCCTTTCTGGTAGCCACTGTGCTGCTGACAATGTAACACCAAGGCAGACAGTGCCTCCCAGAAGGAGTGCCCAAGAGGAAAAATCCAGCAGGGAAAAAACCTCTGACTGCAGGCGGAGACTCCAGGAATGGCAACAAAATGACAGGAAACAATCAGGGGTGGAGCCAGGAAGGAAAATTAACCAGCGAGGATGAATCAGACCAGGAAACAAAAAGAGTCCAATCAAGAACAAAGGAATCAATGGAAATGCAATAAGCAACAGGATATGTCGACAAAAACGAAGACACACCCACTGGAACAAAAAGTGTTTCAACTCAAGAATAAAAGATTCAGGGGCATATAATCAAGGACCTGTGTTAAAATTATTGCTGTTTTATCGGCAGGAAACTGCGACTAAAACGGCGATAATGGGCTTGATAATGCACTTGATAATGCGCCTTGTTAATTCCCATAGAAGCCCATGTTCTGATGTTAACATGGGCTTCTTTGGGAATTAACAAGGGGGTATTATCAATCCCATTATCGCGTTTTATCGGCAGTTTCCTGGCGATAATTTTAACACTGGTCCTTGATAATATGCCCCTCAGTCCCTTATGCACCTAGAGACAGGAAGTGATGTGACAGGAAGTGAACAGTCACCATCTTGGATGGGGAAATAGTAGTGAAAAAGATAAGAAAAGTCGCCATCCTAGAATAACGTAAGAAAACCATTTCCAAGGGCTTCTGGAAAGAAGGCTGCAGGATTAGGGGAAGAAGACTAGGAGGAAATGACTTCCTGACCAATGATAGCTGCTAAAGTATGTTATTCTATTTCCCCAGTTGTGAGCCAAGTGTAATATTGCCCCGATGGCTTGTAAAGGAAGCCACAGTTTCAAAACTGGAACTGCGACTTTCCTGAGATGACAAAGTAACAGCAACCGGCTGTCACATGAATCCGAGGCGTGCCCAATATGTGGGGAGACAAGCCGCGGGCTGAACGGCAGTGAGCTGCTGATTATGTGTAGGCGTCACAGGACACACCTGCTACACCAAGACAGCAACAGCGGGCTGATGCATAGAACTTCAGCGTGCCTCAGAGGAGGAGGGAGGAGCCATGGGCTGAACCGCAGCCCGCAGTGTTGACGGCAGAGGCGTTGCATTCCGGCCTGCGGCATAACAGTTGCTGTCTTACAAGACAAGCTTCCATGGGTCCATGTGAGGTATACTTTGGCTCATCAGTGCAGTGGCATTCATGATAAAGGAAAGTGTGATGCTGACCAAGCGGCAAAAACAGCAATTCAGATTATCCAAGAAGCAGTCCTTATACTGACACAGATATTTTAACAGCCATAAATGCAGTACTGCACACTGGGAAACCTCATGCAGATTTCCTTCCAAAATACTCCTGCACCCTTAATTCAGATAACATTCTGGTAGTTTTGATACCAGGAGTAGGAGACAGAATAATACCTAATAATATGTCCACATTAGAATTAATCAAAGAAGCACAGGAGGGGTTGGCCCCTGCACATTCAGGAATAAATGCAACCTTAGCAATTCTACAGCAATATCTAGTGGTGGCCTAGTATATATAAACAGATAATGTTACATTTGTAAGCAGATTAAATCCTCGCCAGCTCCCCTCATTAACTCAAATATCCCCTTCCGGATCATTTATTTGGACCACATTGATCTCTTAAATTGAGCTAACCAATATAAGTGCATATTGATAGCTGTTGATTCATGTTCTTGATTCCCATGGGTTTGGCCACAGAGAAAGTGAAATGCTTCAGCAATCATAAAAGATTTGCAGTGCGTAGTGTCAATGGGGACGGTTCATTCATTCCATTCAGATAACGGTTCTACATTTCCCTCCAAGGATTGCAGGTATTTAATGTCAGCTCTGGGAGTACTTCTCCAATTCAGCAACCCGTACAAAACTGAATCCAACGGCATTGTAGAGAGGGCCACAAAGTCAATATGAAGTAAGTACTGAAAAGACAATCTTTTTTTCCCTCTTTTTGGACATTTAACATTTTTGCTTTTTATACCACTTATTTTTTAATCTAGCCTATCTATATTATTACTGGTATCCTTTTTGCCAATGTGCATAAATTGCTCTAAATAGATTTTGAAATATGTTTTTTTATTATTAGCTGTAACACAAGAATTACAAATATTCTTGCTTCACTATGTCAACTAAATATTAAGACATATGTTTTATTTATCTTTTATATCTACAATGCACTAATGCCTTTTTATAATATTTTATATTATTCTACAAGTATATGACATAAACATGCTTTAGACCTATATCCTATCCTAGAAAATTGTAGACGATAACTTGAGAGCATGCATTTCCTTACACATCAGTCAACTTCCTATTGGTTAGACACCCTCCTATGTCACATTAAGACATACAAACTGGGATGACGTAAAGTCCCTTAAGTCTGACTTCATCTTATATAGCACTAATCATAAATTGACCCTGTCCTGAAGGCAATAAATTAATGTAGAACTGTAAACAGCTATAGTTTGTCAACTGATCCTTCTAATCATACCTCTAATTATAGAGATTATTGCTCTGTTTCAGTTTGTCGCCATAAATTAAAAATAGCCCATCTCTGATAAACAAATAACCAAACAACACAGTACAGACATCCACTAGAAGGACAACATTTGAAAAACAGTGTGAATAGCTAGATGACACCTCACGGGCGCACCACCAATGGGACCCCTGGTTGGTACTCACCAGGATGGCCCTGTTCTCATCATCGGTGTCAAATAGCTTAACGTAAACGTGTCCAAAAACCCAAAGTAAAGAGAAAGACAGTGAATGGTGCAGTGTACGCAAAACATATATGTGACAAGGACTAACAACGTTCAACATATAACACACAAGATACTGCGCAACAAGATATAACTACCTTTTTATTTATATCTTCTTGTTGCTTACAGTAAACATGTAATATAAAAAGAAGGGTACGAATACTACCTATCGATTCGTACTCAACCCACAGCCGACATGTTTCATTGCCTTAGGTCTTTTATCAGGCAATTTCTTCAGGGCCAACGAAAATTAGGGTGCCACTGCCAGCGGTACTGTGTTTTAAATGCTGTAAATCAAAAAAAGGAAGAACACACATATATATATATATATATAGAATAATGAGAATGGATAGTTTCAATATTTACAACATTTACTTATGACGTGTCGTAAGGCCGATGTACTCAAGGCCGCACTCACAACTCAATCTATAGACTACATTCGTAGTGTTGCAGTTGCTGAAATGGTTTAGCGTCCAGATCTTTCCGGATTTTAGCAAAATGGTGTTGCAACACCATTTTGCTAAAATCCGGAAAGATCTGGACGCTAAACCATTTCAGCAACTGCAACACTACGAATGTAGTCTATAGATTGAGTTGTGAGTGCGGCCTTGAGTACATCGGCCTTACGACACGTAAAATCAAGCTTCGGATCCAAGAACACCTAAGTACGATACGACAGGGCAGACTGACTACAAAGTTAGTGCAACATTGTCATCGTAATAAACACTCCTTCACTTGGGTTGTGCTGGAAAGAGTGGTGGGCGAGGCACAGTCTATGGAAAAGCGCCTGGCAACTAAAGAGGCACGCTGGATATACCAGGAATCTAGCGAACAGCAAGGACTAAATGAATTACTGGAATGGAATAAGTTACGATGATAGAGTTGTTCCTTGGCTCAACAATCTAAAGTCCGATGACACACTTATCATCTGGTAAATGTTGTAAATATTGAAACTATCCATTCTCATTATTCTATATATTGCAAGGTGTTTCCCGTAAACTATTACCCTAGATACTCACTTCATATTTGACCTGAGGGTTTATAGCTGTTCCTCATGGAAACATTGTAATTGTAAATATGAAATTTCACTATGTAAAGCAGCACCGTCCCAAGATGGCGCCCACCTTATTCTATCCCCGTCACGTGTTATATATGCCTTTTGTCGTTAGGAGGATGTTTGACTTTAATCATGCTCTTTCCGACTTAGAAAATGCGATTATTGATAACATGTAAATAAAATACGAAGTGTAAATATCAGTAGAAGCCCGCACTCGTTAGCTAGAATAGCCACGTGATCTGTGGGACCAATCAGAGGCGATCTGCACACGTGACAGCTCGGTTCAATCAGAGCCAAGCAGCATTGATGCCGAAAAGGTAAATAGACCGCGCTTCATACACTCGGCGCTCCGGTGCCGAGAAGACGCGGATTGAAGCTCCTCCACTGGTAAACGCGCTGTTCCCGGACCATATAATTTTGACACGGTGAGACTAGAATGGCCGTTTTTAACGTGCGCCCGTACGGCGCCTTCCTCTCTTAGTTTCCCGTCAGATGAAAATAGAAGGGAGGCAAGACCATACTTACCGGTTGGAAGTGGGTCCAGGATTTTATATAGCCATATTGGTAACGGTATGAAAGCTAAAGGTGCCCCCCAGGTAACCAGCATTATTGTCTATTACTGGGTGCAATGCATGGATACAATGTAGTGTTAACTACGCAGTAAAGCTACCGGCAGTCTTTTACATATATATATATATATATATATATATATATATATATATATATATATATATATATATATATATATATATGTGTTCTTCCTTTTTTTGATTTACAGCATTTAAAACACAGTACCGCTGGCAGTGGCACCCTAATTTTCGTTGGCCCTGAAGAAATTGCCTGATAAAAGACCTAAGGCAATGAAACATGTCGGCTGTGGGTTGAGTACGAATCGATAGGTAGTATTCGTACCCTTTCTTTTTATATTACATGTTTACTGTAAGCAACAAGAAGATATAAATAAAAAGGTAGTTATAACTTGTTGCGCAGTATCTTGTGTGTTATATGTTGAACGTTGTTAGTCCTTGTCACATATATGTTTTGCGTACACTGCACCATTCACTGTCTTTCTCTTTACTTTGGGTTTTTGGACACGTTTACGTTAAGCTATTTGACACCGATGATGAGAACAGGGCCATCCTGGTGAGTACCAACCAGGGGTCCCATTGGTGGTGCGCCCGTAAGGTGTCATCTAGCTATTCACACTCTTTTTCAAATGTTGTCCTTCTAGTGGATGTCTGTACTGTGTTGTTTGGTTATTTGTTTATCAGAGATGGGCTATTTTTAATTTATGGCGACAAACTGAAACAGAGCAATAATCTCTATAATTAGAGGTATGATTAGAAGGATCAGTTGACAAACTATAGCTGTTTACAGTTCTACATTAATTTATTGCCTTCAGGACAGGGTCAATTTATGATTAGTGCTTGATTGAGTGGAGGGCGACCTAGTCCTTTATGTCCCTCTTGACTCCTACTATCTGGATTCATCTTATATAGGCCCGACTCTATCTTAGTTCGTGGAGACCACAATCTTGGAAGCAGCCATATTCCCTAATTTATGTAGAATCATTGTGATGTCTGCCTTTTAACACAGATGTCACCTGACCCTACCTTTTTAGGAACAGTGATATCCTCACATTCTTTGATTAATGACATAGATACAACACTTAAGGTAACATTCGTCTGTACCAAATGTCTCCTCCACACTGTGTCAAGGTTAAGGTTAATCAGAACACATGCAGACATATCGTCAGAATATTGTACTCTGAGTTGATGTCCTTTGGCTTCTGCGTTCACAAGTAAACATCTGGGATGCATACCCTGATACACATAATCTATGTCATACATTCCCAAACTTATGTCAGAAATTAAATTTCTGATAAGATGTATTATATATAGAAACTGCCACTTGATCACTTGTCAGGAGTGGTCTTTTGCCCAGATTATCGCCCTAGATTCTGCTAGAGACGGTCCCATCCCCTGCCAGCACACTTCACACACTTTATATAATCCTCTTAATTTTCGTTTCTCTCAGGGAGAGGAAACCACAAGTTATCTTGTAGATGCTCATGTAAGGCCATCTGCTCTGTGAGTCAAATATGGATGTAAAAGAATTTATACACTTGCAGTGACCATAAAATAATACAGAAATTTGATGAGGGAGTTCATCTGAGTCAGGCCAGCAAATTATCTAAAACATAATGAGATGTTGCTTGCAAAAGCAGAATTTACTTAGGAAAATATTTTTTTTTTACAAAGAATATCTTATCAGACAAATTAGAGGCACAGTAATGGGCTCCAGATTTGCTCAGTCATGAGCAAATTTATGTATTGGACAATTTGACAAAGGTAGGATGGGCAGACCTGACATACTAAACTTTGAACAAAATGTTGTGCTATGGTATTGCTTTATAGATTATATTTTTTAATTTGTATGGCGTCTATAGAGGTACTCAAAGTCTTCAATGACATTTTGAGCAACAATAAAGATAATGTTGAATTAGGTTTGGAATTTAGCATGGCGTAAGTAACATTTTTGGTTTGTAATCTGTTCATTAACAATGAGAAGTTGAGCAGTCTGTATATGAAAGAAGCTGAACCATAGAGCCATTTGGGTGTTGCTTCCTCACATCCAAGTCTCAGGTTAGCAATATAGCCTATGGAGACCTATTGAGGACCAAGAGACTTTGCAGCAGAAATAGGGATTACAAGAGGAAGGCAAAAGAAATATGTAGAAGGTTTAAGGAAAGAGCATACAATAGGATTATAATGGAACTTGTGCTATATATGCTGTTGGGTTGTTCTTTGAAGATTTTCAGAGACTGTTGATTGTCATGCTGAAGTTGGAAAATCCTATACCAGTTGAGGCCGTAATAAAAGAGCAGGTCCAATTTCTGTCTGATATCATGGTTGATAAACTTTCAAAATAAAAAGCTGAAATTTCAGGACAGTGTCATTATTGGATATCCTTTTGAAAACTGGATTCAGCCCAGTGCACGTCTGCTACTTCTTGCTTTGGTGTCATTACTTTTTAGGTCCTCAATTTTATACTTTGAATTTTAAAATATTTCATTAGAAGACGGAACAACTGTTGCCTTAAGTTCTATCAGGGTCCTAATAGTGGTCATTCCTTTTCCAACCCATGCTTTTTTGGCCATGAACACCAGCAGCAACCCTATCAACTAAGTGGTCCATTGAAGGGAAGGCCTGAAGCCAGGGAGGCTTTCTTGTATGATAAATCCAACTTCACTACTCCTGCTTCCTCACTTACCCCCGAAAGGCATGAAAGGCCTGATCTTGCTGTTCTGTGGTTGGGGTACAAAATATACCTTAGAGGCTAAAATTCATGCCGACCAAGTCGTGGAGTTCAGTTACTCTCAGGAGTGCAATAATTGTCCTCCTCCAAAATTAATTTCAGCCAACTCCCCTGCCTTGTTCTCTGAGAAAGGCACTCAAACAGTGGTAGAAAGGAATGCAGTTAGAATATTTGTTTAAAAAGGAGAATGTCAGGGCATGTACTCTCTTCTTTTTCTGGTACGCAAGCCTAATGAGGATTTTTGCCCTGTTCCGGATTTAAAGACCCTGAACAAGTACATACGGAAGCACCCATTTAAAATGACATTTCAGTCCATCCTGCCATTGATCTATCCTGGAGAATTGGTGTTTCTGGACACAAGTTGCTTACCTTCATGAACCAGTACATTCTGGTCTTCAAAGATTTCTGAGATTTCTTGTGGGAAAGTTCCACTGCTAGTTTCAGGTAATCCTTTTGGGTTAACTTCAGTTATTTTTGTTTTCAGTAACGTACTGCTGCCTTGGTAGCACATTTGCATTCCTAGTGGGGGATCAGAGTTTTCCCCTAGATCACTGGCTGAATGTTTCTACTACTTTTTTCCAAAGCTCTAGAAGACAGCAGTTTGACGTGCCAAATTCTTCACAATCATAGCTTCATGGTCAATATCTTAAAGTGTTCGGCATAAGTTATTAATAAACTCCAAACAGATTGACTAACCAGTGACCTACTGGTCCAGCAATGCAAATTGCTATGCCACCTATGCTCAACCATGCTTTCCAGAGTGAGTGTAACAAACACTCGGTCCAAGATAGGGTTGAAGGGAAAGGTTGGCAGCATCCACTTTAAGTGTTTAAAAGCTTTTCAGTCTCTTTGGTGGAATTTATCTTCTTTTGTCCCCTTAGTCTTTTGGCTTTTATGCGGTTCTTTCAATCATAGACCAGTAATACCCTCTCTGGTTCTTCCTTGGGATTTACGTTTAGTTCTGAAGGCATTACAGGAAGACCCTTTTGAACCTCTATACTTGTTTCCTATTGATTTATTGTCTGACAAAGTCCTTTTTTTGTGGCCATTACCACAGGTCACAGAATGGGTACATTAGGATCTCTTCTTTGTCATGAATCATATTAATGCGTTTTTCCCCCTGCAAACGTGATTCTTCACCCGTGGCTGTCTTTTTATTCAAAGGTTTCATCTGGTTTTCATATTTAATAAAAATTGGAACTGTCTGTACTTTGTCCTAATCCTACTTCCACAGAGGACTCCTCCTGGCCACTTTGTGTATGTGTCCACAGGGTACTATTGGTTAAACTAAAGCACACCACCTTTTTGTAATTTGGGAGCTTTTCTGTGTAGTTTGGTGTTCCATGAAAGAAGTGGCAAGTAATCTGTGAGCACTTTGAGCAGATTTCAAGAGCATACCCTTTGCCTGTCTTTTTGGTACCATTTTAGGGCATCCACTTTTTTGTTGGAAGATGGAGAGGGAGTACGGATTGCAGACGTCTGGGCAGAACTCAAACATGTTTCCTTACATGACATTCGCTCCTTAAATGACATTTGTTGGACTACCCATGTTACATTTGTAAACCAATATAAATTTACAGTTGGGTGGGCCTGTTCTATAGCTTTTCGTTTAGGTACCTCATATGAGCTTTTTACAGTTTGAATTATGTTTCAATAATATTTCCTGGTGTTGAAATGGATATGTAAGAAAGTGAGTTAGTATGGAGGAAGGAGGTGAGTCCACCATAAGCAATAAGGCTGCAATCTTCTTCAACCTGGAACCAAGTACCCCTTTGTAGCACTTGACTCTCTCTTGAGAATAATCTCCTGGAATGTCGCTAGCCTGCTGTAGTGACCGGATATTTTGTCCTATTTCTGAGTGATGGTGACTTTGCTCTACTACCATCCTAGTATAGTGGTTAAATCCCTATTTTTAGCCTATTTGTAGGGCTTGCCTATTGGCTTTGGCATTATTTTATGTCTCTTTTGCCTCTTTTCGGGCCTAGAGGCCTAAACTAGAGGGTAGCCATATTTCCTTTGCAGTATTTATCTATTTGCAGTGTTTGCCTATTGGCTTTGGCATGTTTCTATGTCTCTTTTGCCTCTTTTCGGGCCTAAAGGCCTAAACTAGAGAGCAGCCATCTTGTCTTCCTGCCTCAGTTGTCTGAGGCGCTTGTAGGTTAGAAGTGATGTTTAGAGTTGAGCCTGTTATTCACTAGTTAGAAACCGGTGAGGACCGGCCCTTATCGAAGGAATGTGCTTAGTGCTCAAGTCTCCAGACGAAACAGCAGGTGGCCACTGTGGGAGCGTTTGGAGCAGGGAGCCTGGTATAGGAATTTGATAGGAGGTAGCTTGCTGGCTGGAAATTTCCATGAGCAGAGAGCTTCCCATATTATCAGAGAACAGAAGAGCAGAGAGGGCAGATGACAGTTAGCAGATGCAGTCAACAGTTGGAGTTTGGAACGATCGAAGGCTGATGATCTTTTGGAGAGACTGAAGCTACATCGTGAGTCAGTCTGTTAGAGCGGTTGAAGATAGTTAAACGTCGGAGTTAGAACAATCAGAGTGAAGAAGTTAGTTGAACAGATGGTTTCCAGAGCGGCTGAAACTATATCATTAGATTGAAGTCTGGAGGTGAAGACAGTTTGTGGGAGAGAGGAAGCCAGTGTAAAGTGATCGGTGCAGAGCTGAGACACAGAGGAGAAGAAGACAAGAGAAGGGTTCCAGTGCTTTGAAGGAGCATAGCGGTGCAGACGTGTATCCGTGGGTGCAGAGTAGAATCCGAGATGAGCCAAGGCACAGACGAGAGAGGGACCCAGATGACAGCTAGAACCGGACTCCGTAATTATAAGGTGAAGACTGTCCTGCTATTATAGTGCATTTATACTAATTCTTTCCTTTCCTATTCAGGCTATGCTTAGACTGTTAGGTAGTATTGTGACTTTATAATATAATGTTTTCTTTGTCTGTTATTGTGTAATAAAGGGACCCCAGTTTGTAATGAACATATATATATTTGAGTATTGTTTCTATGATAAAGCTAACCTGTCTTTACAGCCAGGTGCCAGTGTATGGCAGGATGGGTGATTCCCTTCCTACAGGTAACTTATGATGTGAGTTTTATGTCAAGGAATTATTCTTAAGTGTAACAATTTGGCAGTTCTTGTGTGAGAGGATCGGATCTCCTATCTATCACATGAGGGATAATAATTCATATAAAGTAGAAGATACTACCAGTAAATATTAGGTATGAAGAAACTTCCCCAGTAGAGAGAGAGAGAAGAAGGTATTAATAGGACAGTGAGATCGCTCAAGATGGGGCGTTAATGAGAGCACCAATTAGGTTTGGTGTGTAGTGAGATCGCTCAAGATAGGGCGTTAATGAGAGCACCGATTGGGGATGGTGTGTAGTGAGATCGCTCAAGATAGGGCGTTAATGAGAACACCAATTGTGGTTGGTGTGGTATAGTGAGCTGCTCTCCACCATGAGAAGGAGGGTAGAATAGTCCGGGCCAGATTGTCGCGGGGCTATAAGGTAAGATCATAGGATGGGACATGGAATTCCATAGTTATTAGTGACTATTCTTAGTAACCCCTTAGATCTAGCAGTGTTTTTGATGATATAAGCTTGTATATTGCGAGTGCCCCATTCCCGGGTAAGTATTCAGGAACCATTGTAAATAGGGTTCGGGAAGAGATGGTGTTACGTTTTGGCAGGGTTGGTTGTATCTAGATGAGTGGGTGATTCTTGGTCTGAGAATCCGGTCATTACACCTGCACATATGCTCCAGAAACTAGATAGTCTCACATCTATTGCACAGTGAATTATTATCTATCTCCGAGGAACCTGGCACAAACAACCTATCCATTTAAATAGTTTTCAAGAATGCATCAACCCTGCTTTTTACAAGTTGTGCTCATGGAGGATAGTCAGGAGGTTTACCAATATATGTATCAACCACCATCAAGGTCAGTAGAACACAGCTGAATAATGCTTGCAACTCGTTCCAAGTAGTAATCCTCCATAATGTAAGTATCAATAATGTAAAAATCAAAACTCTTCTAATAAACATTTATATAAACATTCAGAATAAAGACCAAAAAGCAACAGTTGAAGAGCTCATCGATGAGTTAGTAAAATGTATCTTTTCTCTATCAGGGTACAGACTCATGATCACAGTAGACTTTAACTTAATCTTTGTAGGCAACAACCAACTTGCACTCAAACCACCTCACCTTTTGCAAGGATGCAATCCAAATTGACAATACAAGACCACTAGGAAAGCTAATTGATAACTTCTTCAGTAGTATTCAGTTGCTTCCCCTCACAAGATGCAGAAACTTTAACACAGCAGGAAACATAACCCATCGCCCTGACATGGAAGATGGCCCACACTAAATTAACTTCTACCTCATATTGCCTTTTTCCCACATGTTCTGCTGTTTCAATCATCAAAACACTCTACAGCAATCCCCATCCGGTAATAACCTATTTGACCTCCTCCAGAGCACACTCTGGCCATCTGCCATTAATCAGAAAAAACAAGCCTACTGATATTAAAAAGAATAATATTGAAGACACCACACATTGAAAGTTTAATATAGTGGCAAAATAGCCAGGAGTGCCATAAATTAAAGAACCTGCTTCTAAATACAACAGGACTCAATGTATTAATGTTATGGCCAGAAGTAATACCATTTGTGCAGAATAAAATGTGTCTGGCAACAATAAACCAGGTACCATCAATTCCACCAAAGTCAATCACAAAAGATGGTTCACCCTGGAACTGAAAGGAATAAAATCAAAAGTTGATAAACAAACCAAGCGTCAACTTAATAAAAAGCCCACAAACCTGCCTACCGTACAACAAATAGAAATGTCCAAAATGAATACAGGAAGAACATTTGGGATGAAGGTGCGGATCCTTAGGGCCATCGCCACCAAGGATGCAACGTATCCGGTGGCGAGGCATTTTGAGAGTCAACATGATAGCAACAGGAACCTGTTAACATTTTTTGCATGGATCACGTACTCAAGGATATATGAGGAGGAGATAGAGAACTAATGTTCCGCAGATTGGAATCAAGGTACATTATCAACACCCAGTCAAAGATACCTATGGGGTTAAATAGTGGGGAGATGGCAAAACATCTATAACTTGAGAAGATCAAGCCCAAAAGCATGCACACCACAATTATAAAATCAGGGTATTGATAATTTTTTGGAATAGGGAGGCATCACATTTCATTGCGTACATATTGCCTATGAATTTTTTTATATGGAATTTATTTTATTTTTTAATCAGAGGGGTAAGAACTTGTTAGGCCCTGTCAAAACCTGATGTTGCCCAAAATGCACAGGAGCAGAACGACCTCAGTGCCCAAAGCCCCACTACTGCCTCCCAGCCAACCACGTTTGCAAAGCACATGAAGGACTGTGAAACCCACGGGGGGAAAGGGGATGGGACAGAGAAGAGACTGCCACCTGGTTCCTCTTCTGTATCTTCTTCGCACGCTATCTTCTGTTTTCTTACAAGGTTGAGTAATTACATTGGAACTGCAATAACCTCTTTATTAGTATCAATTACTCTTATTCTAATAACATTGTTATTTCTTATATCTTTGTTAACTGGGTGCTGGCACACCTACCCCTGTTTCTGGTGACTTATGCCTTTCTTCTTTTCTTTTTTTGTGTGTGTAGTTTGCCTGATCTGTAACTGAAAGTACATGTATTGTTTTATTAGCACTACTTGATTTATTCTTAGCTTTAATTATCTTTTCTCTTTCGTTCAGACTCTCACCTTAAACTGGTACAGCAGGACTGGGGCTAGGAAACCCAGCGGAGGACACGTCGAAAGAAAACGCAACGGAAGGTCCCTGACTAACTTTTGCGCCGCCTTGGTCCGAAGCTTCTTCCTCCTCCAATTCTCCTGGTGAAGTGCGGACTTCTGAAGGCGCTTCACCTGAACATTCC
This sequence comes from Lissotriton vulgaris, assembly GCF_964263255.1. Classification (NCBI taxonomy): domain Eukaryota; kingdom Metazoa; phylum Chordata; class Amphibia; order Caudata; family Salamandridae; genus Lissotriton; species Lissotriton vulgaris. The sequence goes on along the minus strand of NC_141687.1, from coordinate 179,150,809 downwards.
TGATTGCCTTCTATACCTAGAACACTAGCCTGCAGACTCAATGGTCGCTCCCCGGTGGCCATCTTGGATTTCTTCTGCCTTCTAAGCCCACCTAAGTAGTAACCCTTAATCCTTCTAGCTGGACCTCTCAACTGAATTAAGCCGATAGAAAGACCTTTGTACTAGGGGCTGAGTGGTTCCGACATGCCCATACAGGGTAGAATAATGAAATTAACAAGGCTGTGTAGCACGAGTGGCACCACAATTATTAGGTGCTCTTTGCCCATACAGGGCGGAATAGTTGGCTACTTTTCTGTATAGGACAGAGCGATTATATGAGTTTAATATGTAGCAATGCATGTTTTAAGATGGCCGAAACCAAAACAATGAGGACATTGGTCAGTTTTGATGTTAATGAATGTCGCTGCACCAATGAATTCCGTATTTAATGACGCTGTCTCGGGCCGCCTGCTGTCATTGAGAAAGGCGGTTGCCGAAACGCGTCTGTGTGTACGTACACCCAAATAAAATCAGGATGAACTGCTCCCGCAAGTGCTGATAGTATTTATACCTTGTAGCTGGAATATATGAATATATATATATATATATATATATTCACTGAAAAAACCATAGGTTTCACACCAGTTATAGTTAGGAATTAGCATTTAAAAAACCTATGAAATTCACTGAAAAAACCATAGGTTTCACACCAGTTATAGTTAGGAATTAGCATTTAAAAACCTATTAAATTCACTGAAAAAACCATAGGTTTCACACCAGTTATAGTTAGCTGGAAATTTTACTGATATAAAACCATTGAAATTCCCACGTTATAGTTAGATGGACTCACTATAACTTGCGCGTGCAATGCACTGCTGATGACATCACATATTACATCACTCATGACATGGTCAGTGACATCACTCATGACATCACTGATGACACCATCCAGTGAATGTGTGTCTTTCTGAAAAATAAATATATTTTATATATGTATATGTAAAAGTTGATGGAAGAATAAATGTTTAAATAAGTGTCTAAATGGATGGTTTTTAAAAATTGATTGGTTAACTGGCTTAATAAGACATCATCAGCAGTGCATTGCACGCGCAAGTTATAGTGAGTCCATCTAACTATAACGTGGGAATTTCAATGGTTTTATATCAGTAAAATTTCCAGCTAACTATAACTGGTGTGAAACCTATGGTTTTTTCAGTGAATTTAATAGGTTTTTTAAATGCTAATTCCTAACTATAACTGGTGTGAAACCTATGGTTTTTTCAGTGAATTTCATAGGTTTTTTAAATGCTAATTCCTAACTATAACTGGTGTGAAACCTATGGTTTTTTCAGTGAATTTCATAGGTTTTTTAAATGCTAATTCCTAACTATAACTGGTGTGAAACCTATGGTTTTTTCAGTGAATTTCAAAGTTATTTAAATGCTAATTCCTTTGTATATCGAGTTTCTAACCTTTTTTTTTTTTACAATTTGCTGTTTTTTTTTAAGTATTCATTTTTTTTATAATTTTTTTCTTTTGCGCTCTGGGTGCGCGCTCGGGGAAGCTTTCAGCTAAGCTCTCCTGTAAGCTTTTCCGTGCGCTCATCTGAAAGCGCACCGAGAGCGCAACTGTCGTTCGTGAAAAAAAATATGAATGAAAAGTTAATAATAATGCAAAACATTTCGTACCATACAAATAAAATTTGTTTTTTTTAATATGGAAAATGATTATGCATTTCTATTAAAGATTGATGACGTCACTTCGGCGCGCAACGTACGTGCCCTCGGAAGCGCCTCCGTGCGCGGCGCCTAAACGCACGCAAAAGCGCCTACGATCGCGCCACGTTTGCGCCCCGGAAGCGCCTACGATCGCGCTGCGTAAACGCACCCGGAAGTGCACCTGAGCGCGCAACGTAAGCGCGTCGGGTCATGTGACCCTAAAATAACACTTTTCATTGGTTGCTAACAGTTTTTTTTTACAATGAATGAAATCCCCACCCATTTCCTTCACTTCTTCTTTCACTTTTGTGACTGAAAGACCTGCCTTTTTTGCTGCTCCATATTCCTGGATTCATCATGGCTGCCAGACCATCCAGCAGTGAAGATGACTCCAATGATTTCATTGATGAAGAGCCTCCTACCCCAAAGGTGAAGGAACATTTCATCTGGAAATTTTTTAAGTTTCCAGAAGGCCAGAAGAAGGTGAATGCACCAAAAGTAGAGTGCAGGATCTGCAAACATGTCCTGTCACGGGGTAACCCCCTAAAAAAATACTCTTTTGGCAACTTCACCATGATTCGCCATGTGAAGAGCAGGCACCCCCAGAATTTTGCCCGGGAAAGTGTCAGGGCTCTGGCACAGGAGGTTCCCAGAGATGGGGCCTCTACATCAACAGGAGGAGCAACTTCTTCTGGAAGAGAACAATCTCAGGGGCAGGTAGCAAACATTCAACCTGCATTCAACCATGGGGTCGTCAGATGCAGATACTGCAATCAACTCCTCACCTATGGGGAGCAAAGTGTCCTGCTCATGGTTCGGGCATTAGAGAACCATCACTGCCCTTCCCACCCCTAATTTTTTTCTTTTCTTTTTGCTCCTGTTGAGCAGTTTCTATTCCCTGTTTTTGTTCCTCTTCAGTTAAAAGAAGAAAACCAAAAGTTCTTTTCAGAACTACCTCCAATTCTCATCAAAGAGCTATAATCTTAAAAAATGAAGAGTAAGTGAAATATAGTGCATTGATAATTGAAAGGAGAATGAGTAAGAAAGAACAGAAAGGTATGAGAGGTGAAAGGAAGTGAAGTAGGAGGACTGAAAGAAGGTGAGTGTTAGAAAAGAAAGTTATGACACAGTGAATAAACTGGAGGCCTCATTTCTGAAAAGTGACGCATCGCTACGTGAAAATAGCGATGCGTCACTTATCTGGACGCACTCCTTATGACATTCCAGATGTGTCATATTTAATGTATAACGAATCATATCGCAAGGAGTTACAGATACGTCAGTATTTCTGACATATCTGTAAACACAAAAGTAACGCATTGCAGGAGTGCGTCACAAAAGTGACGCAACTCCAGTAATGTGTCCTTTCACATGGAAAAAGCACCATGTGAAAGGTTTGCTGTGAAGCAGGCGCAAGATTTTGGCGCAACTGCATCCTAAAAGTGACGCACTGCGTCATTATTACCAAGCTTTTTGCAAGGAACACCCCCTCTGCATGCATTATACCTGACACTATTTTTTAAAAAGTGACGCATCTAGGTACATGGGTCACTTTTTAAAACTCTGCACCATATTGTATCTGCATCAGGTATAATGTATGCAGAGGGGGCAATCCCTCGCAAAAAGCTTGGTAATAACAACGTACTGAAATCTATGAGATTTCCCTGCGTCACTTTTAGGATGCTATTGCGTCAAAATTTTGCGCCGGCCTCGCATCACTTTTATGTTTACACATATGTCAGAAATACTGACGTATCTGTAACTCCTTGCAACATGATTCGTCATACATTAAATATGACACATCTGGAATGTCATAAGGACTGTGTACAGAAAAGTGACGCATCACACCAGCAGTGTAATAAAATGTGCCTCGTTGCACTATATTTAAAGGATGCAACAGCATCCTAAAAGTGACGCAGTGAAATCTCAAACATTTCACTGCGTCGCTATTACAAAGCTTTTTGTGGGGGAACACCCCCTCTGCATGCATTATACCTCACGCAGATATAATGTGGCGCTTGATTTTAAAAAGTGACCCATCTACCTAGATACCTCACTTTTTAAATATAACGCAACGCAACACATTTTTTTACACTACTGGTGCAATGCGTCACTTTTCTGTGCGCACTCCTTATGACATTCCAAGTAACGCATTGCTGGAGTGCGTCACAAAAGTGACGCAACTCCAGTAATGTGTCCTTTCAAATGGGGAAAGCAGCATATGAAAGGTCTTGCCTCAGTCTAACACCTGCTGTAAAGCAGGCACAAGATTTTGACACAACAGCATCCTAAAACTGACGCAGTGAAATCTCAAAGATTTCACTGCGTCGCTATTACAAAGCTTTTTGCGGGAGAACACCCCCTCTGCATACATTATACCTGACGCTATTTTTAAAAAGTGACGCATCTAGGTACATGGGTCACTTTTTAAAACTCTGCGCCATATTGTATCTGCAACATGATTCGTCATACATTAAATATGACACATCTGGAATGTCATAAGGAGTGCGCACAGAAAAGTGACGCATAACACCAGCAGTGTAATAAAATGTACCTCGTTGCACTATATTTAAAAAGTGACGCATCTAGATAGATGCGTCACTTTTTAAATATTGCATAACAATGCGCATTTTTTTACACCGCTGGTGCGTCACAAAAATTGACGCACAGGAAGCGCAAAACTAACAGCGCAGGGCCTTCATAAATATGGTCCTGAATTTTCCCCGTGCTTCCGGTGCGCGTACCATGCGCTTCCCCCGCGCAAAACGAAAAAAAAATTTTAATGCCCTGCAGGACCCTATTTTAGTCCCTACATCAAACCTAGGGGGTCAGAGGGGGTCTACTCTTCCCCCTTATGGTCATTTGCCCCTTTTTTTTTCAAACCCCTTGTGTCTCGATTTTACCGAGACACAAGATGGCGGCCGCTCCGCACTGTTTAGAATGTTTACAGACAACTGAGATCCAATCAGCTTCCTGCGCGCAAGTCGCGTGTCGCGCCTGGAGCGCACTCCCGTGCGCGCACGGGAGAGCGCCTATAGATATATATATTTTTTTGAACCTAAATTACTCAAAATCCACTGGAGCACATATCTTGAGACATAGCAAAGGCACATCGGGCTACCAGTCCCTACAATTTTGCCAAGTTTGGTGGAAATCCATTCAGCCGTTCGGGCTAAAAGTGAAATCGACCGCCCTATGGAAATTAACATGGGGAAAACGCGTTTTGGGACCCCCCTTTTATCTCGGCCCCCGCTTGACGAATCCCCCCCAAACTTTCAGGAAAGGACCGGACCGCCATGAGACCATTTTCCTGAAAATTTCAGGCAGATTCGTCAACCGGCGCCAAAGTTATTCAAAATAGAATGTTGAGATTTAACATTGAAAATTATCCTAACTATAACTACCTACTGGCGACCGCCAGTAGGTAATATATATATATATATATATATATATATATATATATATATATATATATATATATGTATAACTAGTTTGTACACCGTAATAGAACATACAATGGGTTTACAAGCTGTAAGTTATTTCTTGAAAGGCAGGTCGCTTGAGTTTACTGAACACAATGAAATGTTACTAGAGTTCATTCATTTCTGCCTAACTAATAATATCTTCCTTTTTGAGAAACAGCACTACCGCCAAATACGTGGAACTGCAATGGGCACCTGCTTCGCCTCCAGCTACGCAAATTTATTCGAGGGCTGGTGGGAGAAGCAGGTGGCCTGGGTGGACAAATACCAAAAGTGGGTCAGAACAATCCACAACAAGGAGGACCTTTAAATTATTAGAAAAGGTGGTTAAACAGGCACTAGACCCTCAAGCCAATTCTCAACTCCAGCACAAGACACTGAGAGTATCGCAGTAACAATTGTACAAACCTAATGGTTTAAGATGCATCCATGTACAGAACCAAACTAGAGAATACGTTTTTACATACATGAACAATTTGTTAGCAATGATGATGCACACATCGCGCTGAGCCATCCCGAACTTAAAGGTGGCAGCTACAAATGTTGACAAACACTGAATTCGGCAAATGAAATCAAAACATTGTGACAATGTAATTAACAATCGTTGCAAATGTGTATTTTATGTCAACTTTGCTTTACAATTATTTAGCATTCAAAGAATATAATATGTACAGCGTGTTTACTAAAACTAAGACAATGTTGTAACTTTTCCGTGGCCATGGAGCAAAGTTTGCTATGACAACAATTAAGCCGCCCCGTACACCAATGAGCACTCAGTATGTTTAAAATGTATTCACTCACTAAAATTCTCTGTTGTGAGCAAGACGGTTTCATCCGTCGAAACGCGTCAAACTTTGCACTTGGTAAAATAAACTTGTTTCTGAAACTAGACCCCACGGAGTCAGCGCCTGTTTACGATGTGTAGACAACAGGATTGGTGAAAATATTACGGGACGTGCCGGAATCCCGCATGCTGACCCACCTCGCTTAGGAGCATTTCGCTGTCGGGCAGAGCAACTTTGGAGGATCTTCGAGAGCGAGGAATGTGAAGTGCCCCCCAAGCCAGAACGCATCGGATAGAAACAACGAGGACGGCCTGCGCGGACACGGCAACCGGGATCCTTCAGTGTGCCGGAGGGCATCTAAGAATCCAGGTAAGCCTGCGAGTGCGGGTGTCAGTGTATAGCGTATCCGACCAGGTGGCAGCTGGGAGAGGTAGTCCACTGAGGAGCTTGGCAGCAAGACTCAAGGGACAGTGGGTGTCAGAAACGATTTAATATTGTCAATACAAGTGAAGGATGGCGGAAGAGTGGGAACGAGAGCGCATAGAAGCAGCGCGTGACATCTTTGAGGACATTGACAAAGATACAAGCACTACAGTGGGTGGTGAAAAGAGAAAAGAAACATCTAAGGAATCCGATGTTAATACTCTGCTTAAAGAGTATGAAAAATTCCGAAAGCAGGAAATTTCTAAGTGGTGGGAGTGTACTTCGTTGCGCAGATACTTGGAAGTAGGCAGAGTGCCAAGGGGCTTAAGAATCCTTCTAGCACCAACTTATGACAATCCTGACCCGAAGATGCTAGAAGAGTGGGCGAATAATAATGCCCAATCATCAAAGAATATGTTGGAAATACTAGTAAAGTATGCCGCAACAGATAGAGACAAACTTTTGGCGCAATTAGACAATGTTGCAGAAGAACTTGGTAAACATGAAGACCAAGATTACATAACCAAGCAAATGACTGAGATCAAAACCCGTGTGGCAAAATACGAACAAACAATAAAAGAAAGGAAAGCTGAAAAATTCCAAAGGGACCGCGCAGACTACATGAAAGGACGCATATACACATTTGCGAGGTAATGTGATGGAATAAGACAAAGGAAGTTACCCACCTCAAATGTGCATGAAGAAATAACACCAGAAGAGTCCGAAGTAAGTTCGGGGGCAGAATCAGAACCCGGCACTTCGACTGCCACAACCCAAGTTCAGACAGTACCAACCCCCGCAGATGAATTTGTTTTTTTACGGGAGGAGAGACTGAGAACGCTGAGACCGCGGCGTGCCCAACAAAACTTCAGCAAAAACAATACAACATCTCAAAAAGCAGGAAGCGAAAAAACAGGAGATGGGGGAAATGCAAGACAGCAAAAAGAAATTACAAAGAAACAAAAATCCAGAAGGAATTACAAACGATAATGGCCACACTAACGGAGGAAAAAGATAAAAACACAGTCATAAATCTAACAGATATGGCCTTAACAAGTACAGAAGAAGAGACCTTATCATTAGGATTATCCTTTTGTAAACACACGAACTTCAACTACACCCAAACAAGGATAGACTTACATCAGTTTATACGAAAACTGAAATTGAAAAAACATTTCTTTAATTACAAAGAGATAAACAACGGTGAAAAAGAACTAACGGAAGACACGAACTGGCGAATTGACGATATGACATTTATCAGGGAAATGGTAGATCTGGACAATAATGAAAATAGTGGTATGATGGACACACAAGAAGCGGCAGACCATGCAGGAGTTTACATTGCAGGTACATCTAAAACGCAATTCAAACCTAGATCCACATTCTGCCCTATCATGCCTAAAGACTGCATCAATATCTTTTCAGACAAAGTCATACGTGATTTAAAATCTCTGTCATGGACAAGCAGCAACGACTTTTTCAAAACACATGCAAATGAGAGATCAACATATGACAATGTCATGGCTAAAATCAAAGAAAGAAGTGATGTGGTTGTACGTTGGTCCGACAAAGGAGGGAATGTGGTCCTTTGGCCTCTGGAAATGTATAATTCTGAAGCACTACTTCAGTTATCAGACAGAGAATGTTACCAGAGGATCAGTGAGACCAACATCTCCAGCATACAAGAGAGGTACCATAAGAGTTTATACGACTGGAAAAGTGCTGGAACAATTTCACAGAATGAATTTGATTTTTTTAAAAATAACTATCCAGTAACTCCAAACCTATACCTCATCCCTAAGGTGCACAAAAATCCAGCCTGCCCCCCAGGAAGACCCATAATCTCCGCCATAGGTGGACTGTTCGAAAATACCAGCCGGTTCGTGGACTCTTTCCTACAACCCATTGTAAAAACACTACCCTCCTACACAAAAGACAGTGGGGATTTTCTTAGAAAAATCTTTGATATAAGATGGGAAACAAATTTTGTGTTCATGACTTGGATGTACAAAGCCTCTATACAATTATAAGGCACAGAGATGGTTTAAATGCAATTAAGCATTATTTAGGCGGCAGAAGCATTGATTTGTACCAACATACACAGATGCTGCTCCAAATGACCGAGTGGTGTTTGGAGAACAACACCTTTGCCTTTAACAAGCTACTCTATAAACAAACACAGGGGACTGCCATGGGTACTTGCTTCGCCCCCAGCTATGCTAATTTGCATATGGGCTGGTGGGAGGAGCAAGTACTCATGAAGACACACACTGTGGAAATGTCAGAAAATGTGGCGCATTATAGTCGCTATATTGACGACATTTTTACAATTTGGAGAGGGAGTGAGGAAAGTGCAAGGGAGTTTGCAGAGCAACTCAACCGAAACAGCCTAAATCTCAAGTTTACCTGCAAAACCAGCAAGAGCAGGATACATTTCTTAGATCTAGAGTTATTTGTGGCAGAAGGTAAAATTCAGACTAACACCTATCGCAAACCCACCTCAGGAAACACCATCCTGCACGCCTCCAGTTTTCATCCCCCAAATCTAATTGACAGTATCCCCTATGCTGAGTGTCTTAGAATGAGACGAAACTGCACCACAAACACAAGCTATATAAATTCTAAGGCAAATTTGTTTGGGAGATTGCGCCTCAGAGGCTATCCTGAACATACATTAAAGACAGCGGAACAGAAATGCGATGCTATGGATAGAAAGGATCTACTATCCTCTCCCAAAGCAGGAACACCAAAGTCAAAACAAAACACAGGGACCCCACGCCTAATCACAGGGTACAATGCCTATCAGAAGCAACTTAGAAACATCATTTATAGGCATTGGCCCATAGTCAGAAACGACCCAGTGATAGGGAAGGATTGCAACAAAATCCCCCAGTTTACTGTTCGAAAAGCAAAAAGTATGAAGGAAGAATTGGTAGCAAATGTCCCTGTCCTAAAGAAAAAAGAATCACCATGGTTGAAAACAAAGAATGGCTTCTATAAGTGCACTAAGTGCAAAGCATGCCAGTATGGAGTAAATGTTACCAAAGTTGATGTCTCATACAGGAAAAAACCACTGGAAATACGTGCAAACCACACATGCAAGACGGACTTCGCAGTTTACGTCTTGCAATGTAGCTGCAATAAAAGATACGTGGGCAGCACTATTCATCCTGCCCACATGAGGGTGTTGCAACACTTAAGGGCTATTACAAACAATGATCCCTCATATCCAGTGGCGAGGCACATCAATGCTAAACATGGGGGAAAAGCGGAGAACATCAAGTACTTCGTTATCGACCATGTAAAGAAAAACATCAGAGGGGGGAATAGACAATTAGCCCTCCGGAGATTAGAGTCACGGTACATCATTCTCCTAGATACCAAGGCCCCACAGGGATTGAATGCAGATGAGGCACTGAGCATGCACTTATAGCAAGTATAATTCATTTAATGTAAATAGACTTCTGAACAATCCCGAACCCACTCTTCCGTATGAGAAAGTAAAATTTAGTATCACTATTACTTTCGGCATAAGCTGCAAGTAACACACTTAAACAAAAAACATGATCAAAGTGATTTTATTGGTGGCTTCATAATGGTAAGGCCGGTGTAATCATTGCTTTCATGCAAAGATACCTAGTAGAATAACTGTACATTATGTAAAACCAATCTCATTAGGTCTAAAACTGCAAATTGGAGAGTCACTTAATTGCCCACATGGGCTATATCTAAGAACAATCCACAACAAGGAGGACCTTTAAATTATTAGAAAAGGTGGTTAAAAGGGCACTAGACCCTCAAGCCAATTCTCAACTCCAGCACAAGACACTGAGAGTATCGCAGTAACAATTGTACAAACCTAATGGTTTAAGATGCATCCATGTACAGAACCAAACTAGAGAATAAGTTTTTACATACATGAACAATTTGTTAGCAATGATGATGCACACATCGCGCTGAGCCATCCCGAACTTTAAGGTGGCAGCTACAAATGTTGACAAACACTGAATTCGGCAAATGAAATCAAAACATTGTGACAATGTAATTAACAATTGTTGCAAATGTGTATTTTATGTCAACTCTGCTTTACAATTATTTAGCATTCAAAGAATATAATATGTACAGGGCGTTTACTAAAACTAAGACAATGTTGTAACTTTTCCGTGGCCATGGAGCAATGGTTGCTATGACAACAATGAAGCCCCCCCCCCGTACACCAATGAGCACTCAGTATGTTTAAAATGTATTTACTCATTAAAATTCTCTGTTGTGAGCAAGACGGTTTCATCCGTCGAAACGCGTCAAACTTTGCACTTGGTAAAATAAACTTGTTTCTGAAACAAGACCCCACGGAGTCAGCGCCTGTTTACGATGTGTAGACAACAGGATTGGTGAAAAAAAAAAAAAAATATATATATATATATATATATATATATATATATATATATATATATATATATATATATATATATATATATATATATATATATATATATATATATATATATATATATAACTAGTTTGTACACCGTAATAGAACATACAATGGGTGTACAAGCTGTAAGTTATTTCTTGAAAGGCAGGTCGCTTGAGTTTACTGAACACAATGAAATGTTACTAGAGTTCATTCATTTCTGCCTAACTAATAATATCTTCCTTTTTGAGAAACAGCACTACCGCCAAATACGTGGAACTGCAATGGGCACCTGCTTCGCCTCCAGCTACGCAAATTTATTCGAGGGCTGGTGGGAGAAGCAGGTGGCCTGGGCGGACAAATACCAAAAGTGGGTCAGATGTGTCATTTCATGGCACAGATATATTGATGACCTTTTTATTCTTTGGAAGGGTCCACAAAAAGATACCGAAGTATATATAATGAATTGAACAAGAATGATTTGAATCTACATTTCAGTGGCAGATAAGCAAAAAAGAAGTGTCCTTCCTAGATTTAAAAGTCTTTATAGAACAAGGAAGATATGTACATCCCTATTCAGGATGTATACCACTGGCAATTCTATCTTAGAAGCTTCAAGCAGCCACCCAAAAAATCTAAAAGACAGAATACCGTATGGTGAGCTCTTACGATTGAAAAGAAATAGCACTAACACAGATGACTTTTACACTGCAGCACATGAAGCGATAGACAGACTGAAAAAGAGGGGCTACTGTGAAAAGCTTTTATCCAAAACTTTATCTAAGGTAGAGAAGTTTCCCAGACACTACCTACGCAGAGACAAATCACAATCTCCCAAAAGTGAAGAGGATAAATGTAGATTCATAACCACTTACTCTAGTGAAGCAGGAATTTTGAGAAAAATATTATGTAGGAAGTGGCATATCCTTAAAACAGACCAGGTAAGAGGAAGATCATTACCTGACTATCCGCAGATAACATTTAGGCGGAGTCAGTCACTTAGAGATCAACTGGTCAAGAGCCATTACGAACCTATCCCATTTGTTCCAAGAATTAGCAAGGTCACAGGATTCTTTTCTTGTCAAAAATGCAAGGCATGTAAACACAGTCCAAAGGTTATTTTGTATAACATAACGGGGTTGAGAACTGCTCAAACTATTAACACATTTTTAACATGTAATACACCCTACTGTGTATACTGCCTCATCTGTCCTTTCATAAAAAAGTACGTGGGAAGCACGATACATCACACAAAAAAGAGAATTTTAGAACATGCACGAGCGATAGAAAATAAAGATTTTTCATATCCTGTATCCAGACATTTCGCTCAACATCACAACAGTGATAGAAATCCATTAAAATTCTTTCGCTTGGATCATATCCCTATTAACGACCGTGGGGGAAATCGGGAACTGAAACTTAGAAGGCTTGAATCTCGATATATAGTTGATATGCACACAGTAATTCCTGACGGATTGAATACCGAGGAAGAATTATCAATTCACTTAGGCTAATTGGATAAAATGGGAGTCCATAGGTCTTAAGATTTACTGATGTCTGAACAATAGAGTTGAGAGCATGAATCTAAAATATCTGCAAGATATGTAAATATTTTCTTATGCATAGAAATACATTTCTTAGGAGTCTACTTGATTATTAAGCGCCTTAAATCATGTTTGGAAATAATTATTGATTAACTTGGTTTGGAAACTGTCACAAAGCCCATTCAGGGCTCAATTTTGTTCGATTTATTCATGAATAAGCAAGTAGAAAAATGACCTCTATTTTTTGAGGGCTAAGAAAGAGTGTGAACACATTTATAATGAATTAGGATTAGATATACTTGAATTGGATGACATTTGAATCACAAGCCTGAAATGTCTTAATATGGTCAGAAAACTTGTTTATTTAAAATGTTGCATAATATTTATTTTGATGAAGTGCATACCAAACCGCAAGCGCAGAAAACTCAATCTATGTTAATATACTTCAAAATGGCGCTTACTTTGTAAATATTCACTGGGACAACAGTCCTCTGTTTATGTTATTGATTTGAACGTGTAGGGAATACTGCTGGTTACCGTTTAAAATGGCGATGTTTTACATGCAACTCTATCACAGCGGAAGAAGGCATGCAGCGCCGAAACGTGTCCTGTGTTTTGTGATGTGAATAATAAATCTTTGGTGAAAGGATACTCCCTGAGTGCAGCCCGTTATTTACCCATTGCTGGGAATCGAATTTGGAGCAAGATATATATATGGCAGAGTGGTGTTGGGTTAAAAATAAATAACACGCACCAGATACTGGGTTTGCCTCGTCTTTTTGCTGAATCATTGGCTGCTGAGACGACAACGTACCAAATATATATATATATATATATATATATATATATATATATATATATTCACAGAAAAAACCATAGGTTATAGTGGATATATAGTTAGGAATTTGCATTTACAAAACCTTGAAAATTCAATGAAAAAACCATAGGTTATAGGCCATATATAGTTAGGAATTAGCATTTACAAAACCTTATTTTACTCGCATAAAACCATTGAAATTCCATATATAGTTAGAAGCGCTAACTATATATCGCGCACCCGCAATCCACTGCTGATGATGTCACATATTACATCATTCATGACATGGTCAGTGACATCACTGATGACATCACTGATGACATCTCAAATGACATCACTGATGACAACTCAAATGATTGTATGTGTCTGTAAAGTTTAAATATGTTTCACATATTGAAGAATGAGTGGATGTATAAGTGTCTGGATGAAGAATTTAGTAGGTGCATGACTGACTGTATGAGTGAGTGATTAAATGTGTCTCACTGAGTGCATGGGTTAGTGACTAAACTGTCTTAATTTGTGCATCAGTATGTTTGTTGTTGTGTAAGCTGCTGCATGTGTTGATCAGTAGCTATAAGAGTGGCCATATGGGTTATTGATTGGTTGCCCAAGTATTTGAATGGGAGGCTGAGTGTGTGTGTGGGTGGCTGGGAGGTGCGTGACTCTGTACATAGATGTGTAAGCAGTTGATTCACTAGGAGTATGAGTTCAAGAGTGCATGTGGAAACAGCTATATGGGCGGTTGACTATGCATGGGTGTTTTGGTGAGTGAATGGATTTCTCATTGCTACATGAGCAAGTAAGTACGTATGTAAAACACAATACATGTGAGAGTTGAGATATATAAATAACTGAACATAAGAGCCAGTGAATGTGTGAGTGGCTGTATCGATCACTGTGAGCTTGTATCAGGGATTATATAAGAGAGTAAATATGTGTTATTATATGTTTGAATAAGTAAGATGTGTATAACTGTATAGTTGAGGAAATGGAGGTGTGATTGATTCTTTGCATGACTGACTAGGTGTGTGAGTAACTCCATGGATGACTGACAGTCTGTGAGTGTCTGTTTATACTGAGTGTATGTAAGGTTATATTAGAGTCTGAAGAGGTTCATTGTATTATCACATGAGTGATGTCATCAGTGATGTCATTTGAGTTGTCATCAGTGATGTCATCAGTGATGTCATTTGAGATGTCATCATTGATATCATTTGAGTTGTCATCCGTGATGTCATTTGAGATGTCATCAGTGATGTCATCAGTGATGTCACTGACCATGTCATGAATGATGTAATATGTGACATCATCAGCAGTGGATTGCGGGTGCGCGATATATAGTTAGCGCTTCTAACTATATATGGAATTTCAATGGTTTTATGCGAGTAAAATAAGGTTTTGTAAATGCTAATTCCTAACTATATATGGCCTATAACCTATGGTTTTTTCATTGAATTTTCAAGGTTTTGTAAATGCAAATTCCTAACTATATATCCACTATAACCTATGGTTTTTTCTGTGAATTTCATTGGTTTTTTAATAGCAAATATGAAAAGCTTTAAAATGTCAATTACGTGATAGATAAAAACATTTTCGTATTTATGCACGCTGATGTGCTTTGAACGCTGCACCCCCCCCCCTCCCCTCTTTTGCCTTAGTAGTACTCTCTCTTTGCAGATACTGAAGGGTAGTTAACGCAGGCCTTTACCCCCGTTGTAATCCGTCGTGCCTCCTTGTCTCTCCATTTGATTGATTGTTGTCCAAGCATTTACTGTTTTAGAATTGGTTCTCTTTGGATCATTCTCTATTTACAAACAAGCACAAAGTCGCAATACTCTGTTTAGTCTTTGCAGATAGTGAAAAATCGTGTAAAAGAATAAAAGTAATCGAGCAAAATCAGTAGGCCACTAATTGGATCTCTTTTTGACCTCGCTAAAATAGAAATATTAGGAACAACCCTTCTTGAGAAATACGAAAATAGTGAGATGAACTGAGCTCCACACCATGAGGGCTGCAAGACAGCTCGGCTCCATCACCCATCCCGCACAAAATAACGACAAACCCTATGCAAATATTAAAAATATAGACAACACACCAACAAAGAAACAGGGTAAAACATTTTATTAAAAAACTATTTACATAACGTTGGTTTATAAGATGATGTCAGTAGTGGACCGATGTGTGAATAGATCGAAAACAGCACAAGGCTCCAAGATCCAGATAGCAAGCTCCTGGATGTTGGGTGCCATAGTTTAGAGTTCTGAATTTCAGCCTTTTTCAATGCCTGTGCTTTGTTGAATCAAAATGGCGGCTTGACACAAAGCTGACTCAAGCGTTGTTACTGATGCTATGCAGACCAAAACTGGTTTTCAGTTTGTACATTTTTCTAGATTTTTCAATCCAAGTTTGGTTGACTTTGTAGAACGATGGCTTCAGATTTTCAACATACGGTGTGGTGGCGCTGACTGGGAGGGGGCGCTTCGCTCCTGCCCCCTCCCCAAGTAAGATTTTCATACGTGAAAGTACGTTAATGGTTTTGGTCCCTGAGATGCTTCGATGTCACTACCATTCTCAAATAGCATAAGTTCTGGATGTTGGGTGCCATAGTTAAGAGTTCTGAGCAGTGCTTGTAACACTGTCTGAAGCTTATTTCCACCTACTGCAGCTTCACTATTCTCAAAGTAAGTGAGTGTCGTTTGTGGACCTGACTGCATTAGAAAACAATGTGATATGTTACCTTCCTAAACAGCTTGACGGAGGCCCCTGAGGGGCGGTGTGATGGCCATGGACTCGGAGAAGACGCTTGGCTCCGACACCCTCCCCAAGTCTTATAGCACTGGTGTAGCCTGAGATCGCCCCCGACATAGGCTGCCGGCTCCCGGGGTCCGGCGGAACTTTTTGCCTTTTGATGACTCTTCAATTCTGGACCTTGTCCCACAATCCGTTTGACCTGAAGACAAGCTGTAGTGGGGCGCCCCTTTATCGTTTTAGTTGCCATTCCGCCCGCTTTTGCTACACTGTGCCTCTTCCGCCATTCAGCTGTTTACCGCCCGCTCTTGCGACTACAGCGTCTCGCTCACCATGTAGTTGAGATGCGCCCGCTCTTGCGGTGCAGCGATAGGCGGCTGCCACAGGACTCTCAAAATGGCGGCCGGCTCTTCGGTTTTGGGCCTGGTCCACTAAAATGGCCCTGGGACACCTTAGAACTCGGACGCTTGTCTGCTAGGGCTTGGGTCCCATTCTCGAAAAGCGTCCCCTCAGCCGTGAAGATTCTACAAAAGTCTTGGGGGCCTCCGACTCCCGCAGGCTTCTGGTGGGGAGCGGCTGCCATGATTGCTCGTGGAATGGCCACGACGGAGCTACGAGATGGTAGTGGTCTCATGCTGACGCCAGCTTTAGTCTGAAACATCCAGAAACACTGTAGACTACCAATTCGATCAGTTCCGGTAGCGCCCCAACATGACCCGGAAGAGAAGAACTTGCCCTCCCCTCTTTGACTGATGGTTCTTGTTGCCTGTCCCCTCTGTTGTCATTTAACAGAACTTTTTGGACTGCTGAAAGGGGTTGTGTTCTGAACGCTGGTTGGTGGAGACATTTAGACTATATTCTTGACCTACGTTGTCGCGTAATGCGTTTTATGACACGCCGCGTTAGCGCACCCGGAAGTGATCCGAGGCGCGGCGCGCAGCGCGTAACGTAAGCATAACAGGTCATGTGACTTGTTAATAAAACTTTTCATTGGTTCATTTTACTTTTGTTAATTTAATGATGAAAAGCTTGGTCATATGACCTAAAAATTACGCTTTTTATTATTTTCGAACAATATTTTTTTTTCAAACATATGTTATAATATTCCAGGCTAATGTACTTTCCCGGAAAATTTACAACTGTCTTGCAAGTAAAATATATTCCTTTTTCGAGAAAAAGGGCGTTTCTTCCTTCCATGACGGAGCCGTTGAGTAAAAGAGATTCGGCCTGCTGTCTTAGTCGCCGATACGCCTGATTATCAGATTCTTATCGATCACTTTATGTTGCAGACATGAAAAACACAACTGCCCTTGACCATTTATCTTTACTGCGTTCCTACATATTATACCTTTTATCCGTCATGTAATTGGACTGCTTTATTTCACTTGCCTTTTACTGATTCGAAAACAGTCACTAAAAGTAAAAACTTTACAAATGAAAATACTACTACCGTGTTTTGTTTTAAAAACCTTTATTGTAAAAATGTCAGTATACAAATACGGGCCTACAACCACGTGGGCCGGCCACGGAGCAAACTGAAATCGTATATGATGAGGAGACATTTACACTGTAGAAGAACGTAACGAGCGGGCCATTAGGTGACAAGAACAAAGGTGTCTAACAGTTGCGGAATCGGTGGACGTACATTTTGTAATTAAAATACGACAGGGCCACTTACAATAACATTTTCTAGATATACATTTGCGGGCAAAGAGTTACGAGTCCCATTTATACCGGCGCCATTTTGGGCGAGGCCGGGCAGGTCCAAGATATAGTCAAAATGTCTCCACCAACCATCGGCCAGACCAGAACCCCTTTCGGCCCTTTATGCTACAAGATGGTGTCTTCCATTCAGAAAATATTGGTGGCAGCATTTTGAAAGGAAACAGAAACAGCCGTTCTCCTAGTGAGTTTCACATTGTTACATTTAGGAAGAATGTTGAAGAGTAGTATGTGGAAAATCTGAAGCCATTTTTCTACAAACTCTCAATCAGACTTGGATGGAAAAAAAAAACCTGAAGAATGTACAAACTGAAAACCAATTTTTGTCTGTATAGCACCAACAGTAACGCTTGAGTCAGCTTTGTGTCAAGCCGCCATTTTCATTCAATCAATAGCGTCCCCCTGCACACATTCAGGGACCTGGTCGTGTCTTCAGATGAAACGCATTGTAGGAAAAGAAGCAGAAAGGAAAAGGAAAAAAGTTCCGCCGGACCTAGTGAAGCTGCAGCAGGTGCAAATAAGCTTCAGACAGTCCTACAAGCACTGCTCAGAAATCTCAACTGAGGCACTCAACATCCAGGACTTGCCATTCGGATCTTGGCGCCTTGTGCTGGTTCCGACCTATTCACACATCAGTCCACTACTGACATCACCTCATAAGCCAACGGGGCACCCCACGCCGACTTTCGGCGCAGCATTGTAGGATGGCCACACCAGTGCGGCAATTTGCTGGACACCACCTCGGTGCCATCCAGATCTCGGCGCGTTCATTCAATCAATAGCGTCCCCCTGCACACATTCAGGGACCTGGTCGTGTCTTCAGATGAAACGCATTGTAGGAAAAGAAGCAGAAAGGAAAAGGCAAAAAGTTCCGCCGGACCTAGTGAAGCTGCAGCAGGTGCAAATAAGCTTCAGACAGTCCTACAAGCACTGCTCAGAAATCTCAACTGAGGCACTCAACATCCAGGACTTGCCATTCGGATCTTGGCGCCTTGTGCTGGTTCCGACCTATTCACACATCAGTCCACTACTGACATCACCTCATAAGCCAACGGGGCACCCCACGCCGACTTTCGGCGCAGCATTGTAGGATGGCCACACCAGTGCAGCCACTTGCTGGACACCACCTCGGTGCCATCCGGATCTCAGCGCGTTCGAGTCACTGTGCCGGAAGAGTGACCGGAACTCAGCTGAACACGCCGTCTTTCGGCGCAGCATTGTAGGATGGCCACACCAGTACGGCAATTTGCTGGACACCACCTCGGCGCCATCCGGATCTCGGCGCGTTCGAGTCACTGTACCGCAACAGTGACCGCAATTCAGCTGGACACGCCGTCTTTCGGCGCAGCATTGTAGGATGGCCACACCAGTGCGGCAATTTGCTGGACACCACCTCGGTGCCATCCGGATCTCGGCGCGTTCGAGTCACTGTACCGCAACAGTGACCGCAATTCAGCTGGACACGCCGTCTTTCGGCGCAGCATTGTAGGATGGCCACACCAGTGCGGCAATTTGCTGGACACCACCTCGGTACCATCCGGATCTCGGCCCGTTGTGCTGCCTTCGGCCTATTCGCACATCGGTCCGCTACTGACGCCGCCTCACGTGCCAACGGATTTTCTACGCTTTTTGTAGCCCTATGTCGCATAACAGGTCATGTGACTTGTTTATAAAACTTTTCATTGGTTCATTTTACTTTTGGTTTCCTAAAGATGGAAGGCTTGGTCATATGACCTAAAAATAACACTTTTCATTGGTTTAGAACATTTTTTTTTCCCAAACGATGAAAGCCCCACCTTGTTTCTGGATCATTCAGACTGAAGCTGGCGTCAGCATGAGAGCACCACCATCTCGTGGCTCCGTCGTGGTCATTCCGCGAGCAATCATGGCAGCCGCTCCCCACCGGAAGCCTGCGGGAGTCGGGGGCCCCCAAGACTTTTATACAATCTTCACGGCTGAGCGGACGCTTTTCGAGAATGGAGCCCAAGCCCTAGCAGGCAAGCGTCCGAGTTCCAAAGTGTCCCAGGGCCATTTCAGTGGACCAGGCCTAAAACCGAGGAGCTGTCCGCCATTTTAAGAGCCATGTGGCAGCCGCCTATCGCTGCACTGCAAGAGTGGGAGCAACTCAACAACATGGTGAGCGAGACGCTGTGGCCGCAAGAGCGAGCGCAACTCAGCTAGATGGCCGCCACCTGGGGAGGCCCGTTCACGCCGGCTCCCCCACGCCCCCCCCCCCGAGCCGCCGCACGCCAATTTTCGGAGCAGCATTGTAGGATACCAAAACCAGTGCGGCAGTTTACTGGACATCACCTGGGTGCCTGTCGTACATGTTGTGTCAGCCATGTGACACTGGACACAGACCGCTACTGATGAGGCCTCCCCCCGCACCACCCGGGACGCCCCACGCTGTTTTTCTGTGCTGCATTGTAGGATCCCTAAACCAGTGCGGCACCCAGGCGACATCACCTGGGTGCCGTCCAGAACTCTGCACGTTGTGCTGCCTTGGGACTATTCGCACAACAGACCGCTACTGACGAGGCCTCCCCTCGCCCCACCCGGGACGCCCCACGCCAATTTTCGGAGCAGCATTGTAGGATCCCTAAACCAGTGCGGCACCCAGGCGACATCACCTGGGTGCCGTCTAGAACTCTGCACGTTGTGCTGCCTTGGGACTATTCGCACAAAAGACCGCTTCTTACCATTGTTGCTTTTTGTGTTGAGAAATGTTTAAATGTTTTTAGTTTTTGTTCCGTTTGTTAAAGTTAGTAGTTAATAAAGTTTTATAACCTTACTTTGTTGGAGTGTTATCTATTTTTTTTAAAACGGGTGAATGGGGCCTTGAATCGGGTTATTGTCATGTGTGGGCTTTGGAAGTGTGCTGCTGCAGGATCGGACATTTCAAACTCAAATGCACGTTCTTTTTCTTACCTTTCCGAAGCATGGAGCGCAATAGGAAACAGAGAAAGGGTGATGCACGTGTTGAACACTACCTGACCTGGCAAGTTGCTGGCAGTGCCCCCCCGCCCGCTCCTGAAAGAGGGCACACACACACCGCCGCCCTGAGTACTTCACAAATCTTTAAAAGACCATGCGCTTGTTCATGAGGCTTAAATGGTTTATCACCTCTTCTAGAACCCCTGCATCGACCCTCTGACGTTTCATGGAAAAATTACCATGTAACACAATACCAAGCCCTGTCGGCTGAAACCCCCAAGGAATCGTGGGGCATATTATCAAGGGGGTTTATCTCCGCTTTTTTTGGCTTTAAAAGCCATGAAAGCGGAGATAAAATTATCTCCCTATTACCAAGCTGTCGCTAACACCAGTTAGTGACAGCTAAAAGGAGATAGCGACCATCTTGGGCCCCGCTTTGCATGTCAGTGATATTTATCACTAATGACATGCAAAGTGGCGTGCCAAGATGTTAGCGACTGGAAACAGTCCCTAACATCGCTACCTTCTATTACCAACTTTTGGAGATATTCGCGCTAAGCGCGAATATCTCCAAAATCTAACACCTGCCCTGAGCAGTTCTTAGCCATGTTATCCAATGGGAGGTGGATAACATGGCTAAGAGCATTAGGTCAATAATACATGAATATCGCTGACTTTTCTGCGATAATAGCAAGGTTTATCTGCGATAAAAATCGCCGATGTGCGGCGATAATTTTTGTCTCTAAACAAGTTAGAGACAAAAATTATCGCTAGTTGTTCGTAATATGCCCCCGGGTTTTTGCTTGCAGAAATCGGGAGGCGGGAGACTAGCACTGAAATCAGTAGTCACACGCCTGAATCAGGAGGATTGGCATGTCTGAATTCTCTACAGCTGGGGCCATAAACTACATCCGCAGGGTTAGGTGATATCCTGGGACCAGCCTGGCATCTAAAATGGCTGCCGTGCACGACAAAATTGTGGCATTCGAAAAAAAGGCAAGATGGCGCAGCCGCTGGAAGAGATGTATCAACATATATCAGCCTCCTCAGCCACCCTCAGGAAACATAGGGGATTAGGATACCTCTCCCGCACCCCCTTATACCTAGTAATTTAATTAACGAAGCACAAAATGGCGAATTCCCGTTTCGCTACCAGTTTGCGGCCCAGTTCGCGGCCCGTGAAGCAAATGGCGAATTCCCGTTTCGCTACCAGTTTGCGGCCCAGTTCGCGGCCCGTGAAGCGCTTCTACCGTGAAAAATCATTTTTTTTTTTATTTTCCCCACGGGACCCTTTAATAACCCCAACAACATTCCTAGGGGGTGAAGAGGGGGATACCTTGCCCCCTTTCATTAAATTCCCCCTTAGTTTTTCACCTTTTCTTCTCTCTCGATCCTACCGAGAGACAAGATGGCGGCCGCTCCGGACTGTCACGCAGCAAAAAAAAAAAAAAAGCTCACGCACAGCCGCTGGAAGAGATGTATCAACATATATCAGCCTCCTCAGCCACCCTCAGGAAACATAGGGGATTAGGATACGTCTCCCGCACCCACTTATAACTAGTAATTTAATTAACGAAGCTCAAAATGGCGAATTCCCATTTCGCTACCAGTTCGCGGCCGCGCTTCTACCGTGAAAAATCATTTTTTTTTTATTTTCCCCACGGGACCCTTTAATAACCCCAACAACATTCCTAGGGGGTCAAGAGGGGGATACCTTGCCCCCTTTCATTAAATTCCCCTTTCGTTTTCCACCTCTTCTTCTCTCTCGATCCTACCGAGAGACAAGATGCCGTCCGCTCCGGACTGTTTAGAATGTTGACAGACACCGGAGAGCCAATCAGCTTTCTGCGCGCAAAGTTCCGATAAGCGAAAAGTAAGCGGACCGGATCGCTGCCCAGAGCGCTGTTACAGATATATATCTTGGTTTGAACGTTAATTTCTCAAAAACTACTGGAGCACATATATTGAGACCTAGCAAAGGCACATCGGGCTAACAGTCCCTACAATTTTGCCAAGTTTCGTGCAAATCCATTCAGCCGTTCGAGCTAAAAGTGAGTCCAACCGCCCTATGGAAAACTCAATGCAAAAAACGCGTTTTGGGACCCCCCTTTTTTCTCAGCCCCCCCTTGACGAAACCCCACCAAATTTTCAGGGGCTGCTCAGAAACAAAATGTGCCATTTTCCTGAAAATTTCAGCCGATTCCGTCCACAAACGCCAAAGTTATTAGGCATAGAATTTTCAAAAGTTCCATAGACAAAAAATCCTAACTATATATACCTACTGGCTATCGCCAGTAGGTAATATATATATATATATATATATATATATATATATATATATATATATATATATATATATATATATATCCAGCCTGGTGTAACGTGGCAGGGCTGGGATTGTTTGGCGAGTTCTTCTTTCATATATATATATATATATATATATATATATATATAGATATATATATATATATATCTATATATATATATATATATATATATATATATATTTATTTTATCACAAAGGACGCCGCACACAGCAACTCCGAGTTTTAGTATTTACTCAGTGCCCAGTCTAACACACCAACGCGTTTCAGCCTTGCGGCCTTGCTCACGGTAGGTGGCATTACTTTCCTGCAACTGTTTATACTGTTTTCAGTTTCTACACTACTCCCATGAATTCTGGGACATGTAGTTTTAGATTTATTACAGCAGTTCACCAATGTCAGACAAATTCCTGTTTAAAAGTAAAGTTACGCCATTGTACTTTCATTTCACAGTTTTTCAAAACAAATGCTACCAATTAAGCGGATAGATTGGTATTACATTATTTTCCTACTATGTTGCAAAGAAAAATATTTATTAATCAAAATTCGTAAATGTTCTATTAGTGTCTGGGTATCAAGGTTAATTTCCTGTATAGTACATGAAATTATATATGACCTTAGCAGGTGTTTGATCTCTCGCATCTGCCCAAAATGCGAGAGATCAAACACCTGTTAAGGTCATATATAATTTCATGTACTATACAGGAAATGAACCTTGATACCCAGACACTAATAAAACATTTACGAATTTTGGTTCATAAATATTTTTCTTTGCAACATACTAGGAAAATAATGTAATACCAATCTATTCGTTTAATTAGCAGCATTTGTGTAGAGAACCATAACTAATATAAGCAACTACACTTACCTTAATGCTGGTTGTACTTCGGTCCCAGATAAAGTCAATAGCAAAATCCTCCCGGTCGTTACCAAAAATGATGTAAAGTTGCCATAATAAACTTGCAGTGAACCCCCATGGTCCTGGGTTAATGCCCAAACATAACATTACTCACTCACCAATATGTACGATCATGTGTCCTTTATTCCATATGCTATAGAACCATCCACATATAAATCTCAAGAGGTGTCTTCTCCATCCAGAGGCCACCTCTTTAATACCTGGTATGATGTAAAATGGATACTGAATGTATAATGCATCAGGATACTGAATTTAAGTGGAGAAAGTCTCATCTAATCTTGCTCAATAACACACACCAACTCACCAGTTAAGCACCGTCTCTTAGTTTCCACAGAACGAGCCAGCACGCTGGAATCCTGGCATTCTGCCAGAGTGCCATTGACCACACCATAATGTCTACATCGAAAGGCGAGCGTCAGCAGTGGAAATGGTCCATAGATCAAATCATGTGATTCAGATGCTGGCTTATTTCTGCCAACCGGTGGCCATTTTTTAAAGTCCACAACTACTTCAAATACCTTGTACATTACCTCATAGCTACTGTTTCCAAGTCTGTGCATGCAATATCATGTTTCACCCCAATAAACTTAAAGTCCCAACCATATTTAAAAGTCACATTAGGTACTAGTCTATCTTGTCGCTAATACTAGTGAACTCCATCCTATCTTAATATCCTTTAAACCAAGTCACTGAATTGTATCCTAGAACTCCCCCGACAGGGGATTCTACCATTTCCTAAATGGAGCATGTACCTCTTTGTATATTTGCCATTCTTTCTGTAGACTTTCACGTCTGATCAAATATCAAAAACAGATTTCACGGTAGACTTAGAAATTTTGGAGGGTTAGAGGGAGAGAGCAAGAAATTTAATGAATCCTTGTATTGAATATATTGTTCACTGCAAAGGTCACTATGATTGGTAATGTGAAATAACTGTATCAATGTCAATGGTCTGTCACTATTGCAAAGTTAAAATAAAAAATATTAAAAAAAACAAAAAACAGATTTCACACGTAGTTGATTAAAGTGTCAATCTGAGTGGCTATAACTATGTTAAATATCACCATACATCGCAAACATTACTCCTCTGTTATATACATTGTGTTCCTGATAATTATGATCTTGAAATTATTGACGCTTCAATATTCTAGACATATATTGAATATTTCCTAGACTAGATCACAACACTTTGTAAACATTATTTCTCTTGCTTGTGCATCGCAATCCTAATAATCATTGTCTTAAATTAATCCTGCTCGGACCTTCTAAACGTATATTAGCTTCTTTACCTATTATACAACCACAATGTCAAATGAAATGGAGATCGACCTCCATACAGTATGATTACCACCCTGTTTAGTTGCAAATACCGAAACATTATAGTTAATTTTTCTTACATATAAATGTGAATTGTCTGTTATCATTTACAGAAAGTCCTGCCAAGTATCACGCATCAGGTGTGATGCTCACGCATTTCAGTGTGGTGCTCCGCATCACTGCACTGAAATGCAATGTCACGCATAATACCGTAGTCTCAGCTCATTACAAACAGTAGTAGCTGCACGCTCTAGTGCCTGCGCTGGCTGCTCTCACAGGCTTTAGGCAGTTCCAGCAGCTGAGCAGGCTCTCTTAGCCTCACAGTGGCAGTCAGTCAGTACTGCTACAATGTATCTATCTCATTTCCGCAGCGCCGCGGGCTGAGTGACAGTCTCAGACTGGCCGTAGCACCCCAAGGATGTGACGTCACACATCCTGCTAACATCGCACGAAGTTATGTTTGATGAGGCCTCTGCTGCTAACTTGCTCGTAGTCATCTTGCACAGTCTGACTATTTTGAGGGCCTTGCCGCGCTGGTTCACACCACACAGTGCTGTTAGCACCTCTGTCCTGCCCTCCTGCAGTCAGGCCCCCACGCTCGGACGACAAGACAGGAACTAATATTGGCAGTGCCACCCGCCGGCAATTTTATTTCAGAGCAACCGGGGCCGGCCAACTCGAGGGCACTGGGTGAGGGCCCTCCTGCAATGCATGCAGTCAGGAGACCGTGGTCCGGTCCTCACCGGTATAGAGAGTCACGCCGGGCCAGCCCAGTAAGCATGGGGACAGAGGAAGAGCAGAAGAAGTTAGAGGATTCAGAATTATCTGTTGCCTGGCTGCCGCGGATGAGCTTGCGCATTCCACACGGCCCCCGCATCGCGATCTACACCGACCCAACAACCTAGACAGACCCATCGCGGCTGACAAACTCAATGAAACAGTGCGGCCATCGAAGTTCGGACTCTCACTACGGCGGCCTGGTAGTTAATTTGAGGCCTCAGAGGGAGAACCAAGACCCCTGACTGCAGAAGAGCCGGCCCTACTCCAGAGCGAGCATGATGTGGGTGGCCGGCACAAAGAGAAGCAAACCAGGTATCCGGCACGTATAGGGAAATGGAGCTGTCTTGCTGGCCGCAGGCGGGCCATCTCTGCAACTAAATTCAAGTAAGTTTGTGTGCGCCTGGCCCTGAAGTCACAGGCATACATTAAAATCAGAAATAAAGTTCAAAATGTGCTTTGGCTTGCCTTGCCTGGCTTCCTTCAAATTCCACACACACATTACGACCCCCGTCACCCTACTACCTCCCAGCCACACACAGACTTCACTTCAGACTAACACACACACACCGGCAGATTGCACGGAAAGTCAGAGGTCATTGAAATAATTATTCAACGTGGGCAAAAGATAATGTCCACAGCTGAATTCAGAAAAAAATGCACAACAGATAGAACTCGGCCGAGACAGGCGTGTTTCAATATCTTTATGAATGGTTATATACCGATTTTGGAGTAATGTGCAAAGGTTGAACGCACTCTACGTACGCACCCTTAAAAAGTCCTAGTAATGCAGAGCACTTGGGGGCAGATGTATCAAGATTGTGGTTTGCGAGTCTTTAATTGCGATATTTTGCGAATCGCAATTGCAGATTCGCAAAACGCCATGTATGTACGTTTCTGCGAATATTTTGAGATTTCTTAATAATCGCAAATTATTCTCAGAATAAATAGCGATTTCTGAGTTAGCGAAATTCTCAAATTAAGAAATCGCAAAAAACGGGATCTGCAATGCAGGAGCAGGTTGATGACATCACAGTCAGGAAGTGGGAGTGATTACCTGCACCTGCTTGCCTGAGCCACACCCAGTGGCAGTTGGAAGACTGTTTGGAAGTTGAGCAGACCTGCTTGCACTGACATGGAGTCTCAAAACCCACAGGAGGGAATGGCTGGAGAAAAAAGGAAGAGGAAACACAAGTTTTCTGAAAAGGAACAAGAAGTTTTGATTGAAGAGATGGCTTGCAGCCATGAGTTGCGTTTTGGCAAAAAAGCATTAAAAGTGCCAGAAGGTAGAAAAAGAAAGATTTGGCTGGACATACAGCAGAAAGTCAATTCAGTGGGTGTGACCAACCGTACCATCGAGGAATTGCGCAAAAGATGGTACGACATGCGCCAGAGGTCCAAAGAAAGGGTTGCAGAAAGACTGAAGGAGGCAAACAAGACAGGAGGTGGGACCTCAAGTGCAGATCAGCCTACTCCACATGAGGAACTGGTGGAGGCCACTCTCTTGCCTGAGAGTGAGAGTGGTGTGACTGAGATAGACAGCTCTGACCCTTCACAAACTGCACAAGGTAAGATGCATGATTGAATATTGCTAAAGTAGTGGGAAATGCATGTGCTTAGATCTAGTACAAGTACATAGTGGTAGGAATGTTTAAGTCCTGGTACACAGATACACATACAGTGAGCAATGCATCATGGGAGTTGTAGTTTCCCTTTCAAATTTTGATTTTGACATCAAATAAATACAGATCCACATAGTGCTTTTGTAAGGAAGACTGAAGTGCACTACCAATGATGTTTAAATTCCAAGTAGAAGCAATTTTTATTTTCATAAAGCACATCATACAACAAACTCATATGTCTCAATCTACTTCCACAGCACAGCCAAGACATTCCAGGGATGATACTGAGGGAAATGAATCACCTCTGCAAGATGTTTCTGCTGCTGAAGGCGGAAGCAGCGATGAGACTGTGTCAACCCCCATTGTCTGCAAAAAGCGCAGATATGTGGCCCCTCTGCCTCCTTTAGAAGATGATACATTTGATGAAGGTGGTGCAAGAGAGAGTGGTATGGACACAGTGGTCCCTCGTGTTTCTGAAGCCCAAGCACATGCACAAAGGAGATCACATGTGTATAGTGTAGAGAGATCAAGGAGCAGCAGTTGTCATGTGGAAACTCCAACTGTCTTTGCAGGGTTAGAGCAGGATATGCTCCATGTGCAGCGCCAACAACACAAGGCCCTCCGTTCCATCAATAGGCAGCTGTGCAAAATGAATAAGAACCAGGAAAGCATTGGAGAAGGAATGAAAGCAATGGCAGCATCACTAGACAGACTGTGTTTGAGGCTAGAACGCACTGAAACCTCGCGCAACAGAGCTGCTCACCGTGCCCATGGCAGAATGCATGGGTACACCAAAGCCAAAAACAGATTATGCACTGTGACAATTTCACAAGGCGCAGCATCAATATGCAAAGGGAAATCAGTGACTGCACGCAAAACATAGCCAAAGGCCTAGACAAGGTCACATCTGCTGTGGAAATCCTTCAAACAGCAAACTCTGGCGCCAGCGCACTTTTTGAAACAGCAGACAGCGAGGAGACCTCCAGTAGGAGTAGTAGCAACCCCACTCCTGCGTCACAGTTAACACAGCGCAGGAGTGGTAGAAATGCCGGGAATTCTGGAAGTATGGGGAGCATGGAATCTGTGCAGCGCTCTGCTCAAGGCCGCCAACGCAAAAGATGACATTTTGCAGTTAATACTTTGATATTACACATTTACAACTTCTAATGTGTTTTTTGTTGTTAAAAATTAAATGTGACTGTGCATTAACATGTCATGTTACCATACATTAGTAAGGAAAATGTTTTGAAAATAAAAACATTGACTTGAAAAGCACCCTACATGTTGTGAAATACCTTGTTTCACCAAAAAGTAATTGCGTGTTATCTCAGAACGTCTTTGACGTCCAGCAGCAGCACCTACTCCTACAGTAGCCCTTCTAGGTGGAGGTATGTCATTATCATCAGATGTGTCTGAGTCACTCACTTCAATTTCAGTCCCTTTTCTCATAGCCATGTTATGTAGCATTGCACAGCTAGTTACAATCTTACAGCATGTTTCTGGATTGTATTGTAATGCACCACCACTTTTATGTATGCAACGAAAATGGCTTTTTAAAATTACAAATGCTTGTTCAATGATGCCACGGGTTGACCGGTGTGCCCTATTATATCTTCTTTCACTGCCATTTGATGGATTCAAATATGGCGTCAGAATAAAATCACGCACTGCATAGGCACTGTCACCTGCATGATGAAAAAGAAAGAGTGAGTGTGTGTTACATCTATGAGTAATTGTTGTGTGAATAACTGTATGTTTGTGGTAGATTTACCTAGTAGATATCCATCTCCAAACTGTCCAGCACTCAGACGTCTATATATTCCACTATGTCGAAAAATAAAGGAATCATGTGTGCTGCCTGGGTACTTAGCCACAATATCAGTTTTGATTTATTTGGAATTGCACACCATCTGAATGTTCAATGAATGATAACTTTTCCTATTTCTATACACATATTCTGTGGCTGCTGGTGGAGTAATGGCAATATGGGTGCCATCTATACAACCAATCACATGTGGGAAACGTGCAATTTGATAGAAATCCAGTGTTGTCTCTTGCATTGCTTGTTGGGTGTTTGATAAGTAGCTGTGATGTTGAAGCCTGCTCATCATTGCATCCAGAAAGGCATGAAAAAAGCGTGACAGAGCACTCTGGGACACCCCACCAACCTCTGCAATGACACTTTGAAAAGATCCAGAAGCCAAAAGGTGCAGTGAGCACAATCCCTGCACATGAGTAGGAATTGATTGTGTCCTGCCAGTTTGATGCTCCAAAAAAGGTTTCAATTCAGCAATAAGATCCAAAATAGTGTGTGGGTGAAGTCTGTATTTGTCATAAATGTCCTCTTCAGTCTGCTGGAACAGCATAATGCGCAGTCTGAATATTCTCTCCTGTCTCTGTCTCCTCTGTCTAGGCTTGGATACGCAGCCTCCTGGCTATCAGGTAAAGTCCCGCCATTTTGAAAGTTAACATTGCATTGTGGGTTTCTTTTTATACTTTCAAACTGGTTACCACCTGCATGTAGTTGGTGGTAAATGCGATTTCTTAATTTGCGAATTTCATTTTTTCGCAATTTGCCAATTTTTCATACATCTCTTTTCTATTTCTTATTTTGCGATTTCTAGATTGCGAAATTCGCAAATGTCGAACCACGCAAAATAAGGAATCGCAACAAAATTCGCAGAAAAGGTACTTTAGCAAAATAAGTAATCGCAAAAATAGCAATTACTTATTTTGCGACGCGATTTCTTACATAGATACCATTTTTCCTATTTTTAGTCGCAAATACTTTTTTAGCGATTTTCAGCGTTTGCGACTAAAAAATGGTTTGATACATCTGCCCCTTGATGCGCTATGTTCGTTGCATAATTATCCTAAGTATCTCTGAAAGCCTTCACTTTTGTGCTCTTTGTTGTTGCCCCTTGATGTGGTATGTGTCGCTGAACACGTGACAAATGAGAAGGAAATGTGTTGTGTGAACACTGCACTAAACGGTGTCCTGCATGCTGAGCGCGGAGTGAGCATTAGAGTGAGAGCTCAAGTCGAAGCCCTTACAGAAATGCCGTAGGTCTCTGCAGGTGAACACTGCATTTAATTACAGCAGTGCATTTGAATTGAGGCTTTGTGCGTTGTAAAAAACGTGATGTAATGGCATGTGATGTAGTAGCATGCGTTGTAATGTCATACAACCCTCTCAAACGCATGATCCACATCGCCTCTCTCCTTTTTAAAGTGAGCTCCGTGTTTCCTCCCCGGGAGTCTCTAAACACTTATTGAATGCCATAAAAACTAAATGTTTTATGTTACTGCCACCGTCCCCCGCATCAGGAGAATGACCACCAGTGGCAGATCATTCTCCCACCTCTCCTCCAAGTCCTGGAACACCCTACCCATCCTCCTACGGCAGACCGTAGACCTACTTACCTTCAGGAGGCTGCTCAAGACCTGGGTGTTCGAGCAGTAGCAGCAGCCCCCTAGCGCCTTGAGACCCTCATGGGTGAGTAGCAAGCTTTACAAATGTCCTGATTGATTGATTGATTGATCTTTGTGCACCACTTTCAACTGCACGAACTGCTATGGGGTATCTCTTGTTTTTTTCTTTCAGCGCTCTCATGTGTTTGCTGACCCTTTCTTTGAGTGATCTGATTGTACTGCCAACGTAAATGCAATTGTATCTACATTCAATGATATTGACTATGAATTTTGTGTTGCAGTTGATATTAGGGCGAATCACAAAATTCTTACTTTTGTTCACCCCGAAATTCTTTTTCTTATCACACGCCCACTTACACATACCACAATGTCAACATTTGTGAAAACCCAATGTGTATTCCTTCATCCAATGATCCTGTGAACCCAATGTGGGATAGCTGGGGCTCATTAGAGCCTTTAAGGATCTACCCCAGGGAAATGTGATGTCTGGTCTCACTGAGGTAAACTCCTATAATGTTTTGTCCACACGTAAGATATGCCAATGTTTCCTCATGCTGTGTAGTAATACATTTGACATCCCAGTGGTCAGTAATCAGGCAAATCCTGTCTGTTGTGTCTTTTTTATGTGTCACCTCTCTCAGTGTATCCTGTCTGTTCATCTTAGAAATCTTTTCTCTGGCTCTTGCTATAGTTGGTGTGTCGTAGCCTCTTTTTGTGAACATATTGTCCATTTCAAGTATTCATTCCTGAAACTCCAGGTTGTGACTATAGTTACATCTCTCACGCATCATCTCCCCATGAGGTATAGCTCTGAGTTGATGCCTTGGATGAGCACTGGATGCATGAAATATGGAGTTGCATGTGGTTGGTTTATGGAACAGCCTACTGTGTATTGAGTTGTCTTGAAGATAAAATTCAACATGTAAAAACTCAGTCCTCTCACTACTGTGATGGTGTGTGAATCTGATGCTTGTTTCATTCATATTGAGACGGTAACAAAATTGATGATTCACTGTGCTACTTGGGTTCTTCTAAAACTGTTTTGTGCATGGGTTTCCACATATTTGTCACTAACTGGGACATCCATAGATTTGAATACTGACACTAATGTAACCAGACTAGAGTTGTAAAGAGGGTGGCGTATGAATATGCAAAATTATATTCCGGATTGTTTTCTATTTTTTATTCTTGAGGAAGTCATGGGGTACACCGCAAAAATGACTAAACGCGTGTTGGCTTTAAGGCAAAAAAGAAACAAGAGGCCAGCAGGCCGAATTATTAAAGAAATTATTGGGATACAGATTGTGATTTTGAATATATGTCTGTGTACTTTAAACATTTAATGTAACATGTGCTCAAGGCTGAAATGTACTATGGACATTGACTTTTCAGGTCAGAGAGTGGATTTTGCATTGCTCATCAAGTTGTCCAAGTATAAATGTTCCGCACTAGCTTCATTGTGCAGCAATCAAACAAAAGGAGCTAAAATCTACGTAAACATACATGGGGCTGATCTGAAGCTGAAGGGCAGCACCTATAATTAAAAAAGCTGATTGCCTACTGCAAACCACAGAACTTGAAAATGACTAGGAGACCGGGATTGATAGTCACATGTAAATAGGCATGTTTTAGTTAAAGTGACATCATGAATTTCCCAGGAAAGATCAGCAGGATGATGCGCCTCAGTAAATCCACCTTGAAATGTAATGTAGTGATGTCCAGGTTGATGGTTTGGAATGTTATGATCTTCCAGAAGATGTGAAAGTAGACTTGTCGGGGCAGGTTTACTAAGGGCTTGCATTGTCCTTGCATGATGCAGGTTGTCGCAAGGCGAGTCCTTAAAGGAAATTTACAAAGCCACACAAGGGGCTATTTGCCCTGCCTTGTGTGACCATGCATCTACAGAGGGAATTTAACGTAATCCCAGTTTTACTAAATAGAGTAAACCTGAAATTGCGCCAAAATGGTGCACTTACCACAGAGAACTAATAACAGGTTACTATGCCTACAAGGGATTTTGTTCAAAACACTCAGTTGGTTATTTCCAATCAATACTTGTTGGTAAAGTCCCTAATGGTGACTGACGATTGAGCAATCTCAACATCAATATATTTCTTTAAAAATGAATAATCTGTGGTAAACAATTTCACAACACGGGAATGTATTCTCCAAGCTGTAAACAAATTTAATGTGAACAAATCAGGAAGGGGTACATAAGGTAAGAACAAAACACCATGATAGAGGATACTAAATGTTGTACAGCAGAATGAACCTTCAAATCTTATTGATATAATATAGCAAATGAATCTGAAAACAGCAGAAAACAATTGCTGAAAACAAAAGGTGCGAAGGAATTAGATGAGTTTGTTGACGTTTCGGTATTTCTTGGCAAATTAGTCCATTATACCATCGTCAGGACGAAGAGTAAGATGTTAAAACAGTCCCTTATGTCTGGTAAAATACTAAAATACTAAATGTGTACCAAAAAAGGGGGGTCACGACTTAAAATCAATTCTAGGTCACAGACACCGGAACAGCCTAACAATAAGGCACATGATCTTGTTATAATCAGGCTCAATGTGGAGGTAGGAAACAATCCTGCCACATGCTGTATCCATGTAGCATGGCACAAGGGTGCCTGCGTAGGTACCAAGCTGCACAGAGGGGGATATTCTCAAGAACGTGCGATAAATATCGCCAAAATAGGTTAATGCAAATTTTCATATCAGCGTATATCGCGGGAAAATAACTCCGTGTTAACGTCGTATTCACAACACGGCGGTAACATGCAATAGTATCCCGATAATACGTCAAGTGTCCGCGATAAAATCACCGGGATGGCGATAAAAATCCAAACCCGAACGTGAAAGAAGCTGCAATGGGCCTAACTGTGATAAAAATTTCAGCGATAAGCAGCGCCACGCCTGCAAGTCCCACAAGTCAGGTGGAAAAAATCACTATAAAAGCGGCAACAAAAAACACAAACAAAGCACAAACAACTGCGGAGCACAATGGGGGTAGCCGAAGCAAGTACAGAAGACAAGCAGAACCCCACAAGCCCCACGGAGGACCAGCCTGGGACCATCATTGGGGAGACTGTGACAGGAGTTGGGGGACCGGACACTGCACAACATGACCTGATCCAACAGCAACAGGGTGAGTAACGACCAGGGACTGGGGGGACGGGGGAGATGGGCACAATGGCACACATGCACAATCAAGTGTAGCACATCTGCGGACAAACCATGCCCAAGAGTCTCAACTCTGACCAAGAGCACAATTTACCCAAGTCTGCAACATCTCAGCACTGTAAAACCACAGAAGTGAAAGGCACACCACCTGAAAGGGATAAGGGCCAGCCAAATTAGAGCTAAAGGGGCAACTCACCCACAATGCAGCACACACACATAAGAATCAGAGCACCTCAACATTGACAACAATGTGGTACAAACTGCAACACTTTCACAACAGAACAGAGGACACAATTGATGCTGCTTGTGTGCAGAAAATGGCCATTCGCATTTGGCATAGCAGGAAACTGTGAGATGACAATGTACAAGTACAACCTCACACCCGTGATGGTGTAGAAATGTCCTGCATCAAATAGGCATCTCCTCACAAACAGTCACAATGTACATTGTCATGCAGTCTATTAGCAAAAGTAGTACAATGCGTGAACATACATGTGAACACAATGCCAATCTGCATCTCCCCTTCACATTGCATAGGGAGAATCAATACCTCCTGCAGAGCAGACCCAACAACTCAGCACTGATGATGAAGAGGACCTCCCCAACATCGATACTGATTCCCTCCAACTGCTCATGGACAGCACCGGCACCCTACCTCCAGGAGCAGAGCAGCCCAGCTGCATCGAGGAGACCCCACCGCCTGCACAGACCACACAGCAGGAAGCACCCACCCCAACGGCTGACTCCCAGGACCCCCACGACCAACACATGGCATTCCAACGCTGTGTGTTAGGATGCCAGGAGAAGATGGCTGATCAGCTGCAGGTGGGGTTCAACCTCACAAAAGCCAAACTAGATGTCATATGTGGGTGTTTAAGTCCCATCAGGGACCACTTACAGTACCTAACAGACACCTACTGTCCACTCCATGCTCTCCAACAATCCATGGCTGGCATCGCTGGAGTCATGACTCTGAGCCAAGAACAACTGTCTATTCAGAGTGGCTCCAGCGATGTCAGCCGGGAGCTGGGACACATAAGGAGAATGATGGAGAGCTTGGAGCGGATGCAAGTGGAAAGAATGTTTGCCATGGCTGCTCACCAGTGAGATGTAGCTGTGATCTTCCATTCCATTCAGATCCTCTCCATGGCATTGCCACCACAAGACCTGGTGCGGATGAATGCTGCTGCTGCCACTCCATCCGCATCTCCGCCCCCTGAATTGTCAGTGCCACACAGTGCAGCAGACATTCCACCTCCGATCCCTGATGTGTCACTGCCACACAGTGATGCAGAAAAAACACCACCACCCACATATGAGGCACCTGACACATCAGAGAACGAAGATGATTATGAATCAAGCTTTGTGGTAAGAATGAAGTGGTAGCATTCATCTCCGCCATATGGCCGGTGTCAGCTTGGTTCTGCCCTCTGAATCATGTCCTGGAATAACACCTTCCACTGTCCCCCGATACACTCAGTGACGGTCACCTTGGACCTCAACATGGAATGCCATATTTTGTCTGGTTACCAATGACATAGCAATCACACTGCGGACAGAAGTCTTCCCCTTCTGATGAACCTTTCAATCCCTAAAGGACTCTGGCTGGCCCTCCACAGGGAAACAATGTAAAGTGGGGTTTGCATGGCCCTGAACTGGTTCAGCTTAAAC
The DNA here is from genome assembly GCF_964263255.1 of Lissotriton vulgaris. Taxonomy (NCBI): domain Eukaryota; kingdom Metazoa; phylum Chordata; class Amphibia; order Caudata; family Salamandridae; genus Lissotriton; species Lissotriton vulgaris. Next base: position 179,114,990 of record NC_141687.1, on the reverse strand, counting down.
ACTCCACTGAATGTGAATAAAACATTCTAATTCACACAGATGTATCATGGCTATGATTAATCAAGTATGTAAGTATGGATGAATGTAGGGCCAGTGACTCAACAAAAAGGTACCCCATGGGTAATACTATCAATGCACATGTATGGCTGTGACCGCGATTGGCAGTGAGACACACATTGTCATTCAAATCAACACTCATCACAGTTGAATTCAAGTTAAGGTGCATAGACTTTATTAGCATATGCGTGTCATTACAGGCAAGATAAGTGGCACAACATGTAGACCAATGCAGCAGTATGTCAGAATGAGGAACATTGCCAAGCTCCACTTTCCACTCCAGGGGAGTGCCTCACCTTTCACAGGTGTGTGTTAACCCGCGTTGTTGTTCACGCATGTATTCGGAGTCCAGGCGAATGCAGCCATGTCCAATGTTGTCGTGGGATATGTAACCAGATCTCCAAGATGCATTAAGGTGTTGGGACATGTGCAATGGGTTCAAATCAGTTGTGGCTGCAGGTACGTAGTTACTCGTCCATGAAAGCGATTGCAGCTTCGTAGGCCATTATTTCCAACATGAGGTCATTGTCGACTTCATCAAACAGGACGGCAAGTCAATCCATTAGACGGTCCAGACAGATATGCTGCGTCCACCCCCTTTCAACAATTAGCACTACAGCCCAATAGGGGAGCGGTTCAATGTGGTCACTGCACACGAGGATTTGTGCAATCTCCCAGGTCCAGCTGCCAGCATGTATGCCAAGTATCAAGGCATGTCATAAACGGGTATCACAGTGACACTCCTGGTCGTGTGCCAACAGGGGCGCACTCACAGGTCAAAATCCAGTTCAGCTACCGCGCTGTTGGATAGGCAGACATCCATGGACCACTCGAATACGCACGATCGACAATGCATCACAGGCTGAACACAGGTGACGTTGGCAAGGCGGAAGCTTAGCCGGTAACTGATCCGCAGCACTGCCAATGGCAGTGCCCCCAGTAAATGTAGCATACGTGCACGGTACAGTTCCTACCTGACAGGGGTTGTGCATGTGTCCTGGATGTTCTGCCATTGCGTCGGGGGCTCTGGTTGAAGCGGCACTGTTCTGACCTGCACCAGTTATGTGGCTGAAATGCCACAGCTCGGATCAATGAATTGATTTAGTGTGCAACGGTTGTACGCCTGGGATGGTATGGGAATAAGTGTGAAGGCCATTCCATGCAAGATAACTTTGAGCAAGGACTTCTGTGTGTGGGGTGTGTATACGTTGGTCTTTCGTCGGGCTGCGCATAGTGTGGGAGTCATCATCAGCTGCTATAGTATCTGTCAGGGGGTGCCGGGCACATGCAATTCTGAGGTCAGAGGTGCAGATGTGCTCCCCCCTGATAGTTCAGACAAAGGAGCTTTCATTCCTAAGGTTAGTTTGTCATCTGCTTGCATTCAGGTATTGTGTTGTGGCTTGTTGGTGGTGGGGTGGGATGTGTGCGACTTTGGGATTCATGTTTGACATGTCTTGCATGTGGCAAATGTGCGGCATCGCTGTGTGTTATGTTGCCTCACAGCTGCTCCTCCCTCTCCCCGAGCCTATTTACTTGTGTGCGCTGCATGGTTGTATCACTTGCACTCCTATGGCTCACCATTGTCATGCCTGTCTGCGCATGTCCACAAGCCTGACAACGACACAGTGATGTTGGCCGTTGAAGGTGGGCAGTCACATGAGTATAGGCCTATGGTAAGGATAGGGCGGACACAGATGTAGAGTTCATGCCTGGCTGACCTCGAGCTGCGAGTAGGGCTAGGCATTTGGCTCATGCTGCACCAATACAAATACACACTTGGCATGTAGTTACGTCCTTGTCCAGGCCAGAACTGAACCACACCCAGAGCCCTGGGCAAATTCTTCCCACCCCTACGCTGGACTGGCGTACGGCGGCCCAGCCCACTTCTCTTACTCTTACAGGGGGGGACGAGAAAAGCTACATGTCCAATGTCTTAGCCACTGTCTGAGGTGACATTGTTGTGTCCACTGTCAACAGCACAATGTAATGTGGTAGGGTCCAGGGCCATCATGCATACATAATGACCACACAGACACACTTAGACAGATAGTGGAACTGGCTATGGGTACGTGCGCCGGCCCCTTTTTATTACCAGAGTCACATGTCCAGTGACGCCTGTGCTGGATTAATGTGGGGTGAGTGTAAGCCAGCTCTCAGGGAGTGGTTGGTGCTGGAAACAGCTAGAACAGTGATCATCAGATCACACACACTTATTCAATCATAAAGGCTCCATGACTTCTGGTGCACTGAGGTAGAGACCCCAGATCTGAAATCACACACAAAAGATTCCATTATAAAGGGTCCATGACTTGTGGTGCACTGAGGTAGGGGCATCAGATCTGAAATCACACACAAAAGGCCTGATTTAGAGTTTGTGTGATAGGATACTCTGTCACAAATCTGACAGATGTCCTGTCTGTCTAATTACAAATGTATTTTATCCTAATGTACTTATAATTAGGCAGATTGGATATCTGTCACATTTGTGGCTGAGTACTCATCGACCATACTTTAATGTAATGTAATGTAATGTAATGTGTCTTGTAAAGCGCACTGCTGCCCTGAGGCGTCGTGGCGCTGTAGACCGCTGGGGAACCCGTCCTGGCTATCCCTGTGAGATGGTCCCTACTGGGTATCTGCAAGGTGAAACCAGGCATCCCCGGTGAATGTAGGGGGCCGTTATAGAGAAGAGGCAAGCTAATGCCCAGAGTTGCCGAGTGTGATCCCTGGTTGGAGTAGGCACCGAGGCGAGAATTATCGAGTCCGCTGACCCTGGTCCACGACCCTGCCGCGTCGGGAATTGAACCCTGGTCCCAGGCCGTTCTCTGCTTCCGGGTCTGCCGCCTCTAACCAGTGAGCCACATCACTCCACTAAACCAGCCCTTAATTTGAATTTAGATTTTTACACCCTCGAAAAAAATATGTAAGAAATAATTAAGACTATTTCTGCTCTCAAAAAATGGAAGTCTCCAGGCCCGGATGGATTTCCCGAAGGATTTTATTTTCACTGTGCTTCCTTATTGACTCCAAGTCTTTACCAGTTATATAATGATTGTATTACCAAAGGCTCTTGTTAGAAATGGGGTTTCTGGTTGGCTAATGTATACACCCAGGCCTGGCAGAACACACCACTCTAGTCAGGGTAAGATAGATACACAGCTAAGATAACATCTGCTCATCTTCTGGTAGCTTGGCACAGACCAGTCAGGCTTATCTAAAGAGGCACTCTGTAAAGTATTTGTGCAACACACACACACTAAGTAACTCAATGAATACACCACACAAAGACTCCACACAGATTTATACAAATAGATTATTGTATTATAAACAAAGCAAGACCAAAACGACAAAAATACAATGCATAATTTTCAAGTTATCACATTAAATACCCACGGTAATCACAGCGCAAAACAAAATGCGTCTTGCAGTCATTAAGATAAACTCTGTGCTAGTAGCACGTATGATCGTGTGGTTACTGAGAAGTATTACTTCCTCACCGTGGCGTTGAAAAGCTGTACGCATAATGACACCTGAGGTTCGCTGTTATATGGGCCCCTTGAAACCTAGGAAATTCAACAAAAGGCGAAGTGCCTGCTTACATGCAGGTCGTTGACTGGAACCTCGAGGGTCCGACTCCTCAGTGCAGTAGAATACCTTTCAACCAAGTTGTCGGCAGGCCTCGTGAGCGGGGCCCACATTGTCCACTGATCGGGGTCTCAACAGCTGGAACAACTTGAGCCTAGTAGACAACGCTGGTTGTAGAAAAGCGTAGCCCTGAGTCCTCGACAAAGGGGAAGCGCTGTTTTTTGTGCTAAGATCGAGGCAGCGATCAGCTCACAAGCTGATCTGTGTAAAAATCCACTCGCCAGACTCACCAGTTATGGAGTACCATGGAAGGGGATGAGGTCTTTGATGATCCAGAGACCTCCTGAACAGGGGCTTGTCAGCAAATACTTGGAGAACACTTGTAGTTCAGCACAGTACAAAGGTAGCAGGCCAGCACAGCAAGGCTGGTCGCAAAGTGGCAGCTCCGCAAGCAGCAGGCCAACACAGCAGAGCAGTTAGCAAAGTGGCAGTCTTTCCTGGCAGCACAGCAGTCCTTCTGGCAATGTGCAGATGTAGAGCCAGCAGTGTCTGCTTACAGGTCCAATGAAGTGTCTACTTAGAGGGGGGCAGAGACCCAGTACTTATACCCAAAAGTGCCTTTGATGTGGGGGTGATTTCAGAAGAATTATCTGAAGTGAACAGGATCCCCTTTAGGCCCAGTCCTGTCTGCCAGCCTAGCTATGTGGGTGGGGAGGGTAAATCGTCCCTTTGTGTGGAGACAGGAAATTACCTATTCAAGTGAAGTGCTACCTCCTCTCTCTTGCCCAGGAAGGCCCGTCATTATGCAGATGCAGTTGAGTGCCATGTGTCGTGGCTGGCTAGAGGGAACACTCAAATGTATCTTTCACCCAGCCCAGCCCAGCCCATCTCAGACGTGTATCGGAGACAGTCTGTCAGGCACACAGAGCAGTAAGTGCAGAGAAATGTTCACTTTCCAAAAGTGGCATTTGTAAAATAGTAAAGTTAAATCTAACCTCACCAGTAAGTAGGATGTGTCACTACCATTCCAAACATATGAAACATGACAATGCCATCCCTCTCTGATCAGGAATTACAGCTTAAAAGTGTATCAAGGAATTGCCAATGCTAACCTATGAGAGGAGTAGGTCTCACAGTAGTGAACAAACAAAAAGGCTGTTTGTCACTACAAGGACACGTAAAACATATGCGTACATGTCCTACCTTTTACATACATAGCACTCTGCCCTTAGGGCTACCTAAAGTATACCTTAGAGGTGACTTACAAGTAATAAAAGGGGATTTTAGGGCTTGGCAAGTAGTTTTAAGTGCCGAGTCAAAGTGGCAGTAAACAGTAAACAGTACACATAGGCACTGCAGTGGCATGCCTGAGACAGGTTTGAAAGGCTATTTCTGTGGGTGGCACAACCAGTGCTGTAGGCACACTAACAGCATTTAAAGTACAGGTCTTGGCTATATGATATACCACTTTACAAGGGGCTTACAAGTAAATAAAATAAGCCAAACAGGTGTAAACCAATAATATCATGTTAAGAGGAGAGAGCACATGCACTTTAGCACTGGCCAGCAGTGGAAAAGTACCCAGGGTCCAAGGGTCCTAAAGACAACAAAAAGAAGGCCAGAAAAAGAGGAGGAAGGGAAAATGTTTGGGATGACTCTTCAGGGTGGGCCATATTCCAACAACTCTGTAAAGGATACGTTTTAGGAAGCAATGATTTGTTTAATATCTAAGGATGCTATAATCCCATCCTTTTGCAAAAATGATAGAGATATTTTGTTGTTAAATTGTAAGATACTTACAAAAATCCTAGCCATGAATCTGGAAAATGTTCTGCCTTAGTTAATTAGTAAGGAACAAGCTGTTTTTATTAAAGAATGATTTTCATCAGATAATAAAAGGGCATTTTGAAAGCCATTAAAAAAGCTTCCTCTGATTTGAATCCAATAGTGGCTGCCACTTTTGATTCGGAAAATCCTTCGATATGTTTAAAACCCTTGAATGGTTTGGTTTAGGTCCCAAATGTCTATAATGTTTTAACAGTCTTTAAAATTCCCTGAAATCTTCTGTGTTTTTTATTGGGACAGCCATTTTTCACTCTCAATAGAGATATGAGAAAAGGATGTCCATTTATTTTGGTGTTCACACTCTTTATGCTACCTATAAAGCAGAAGCGTGGAATTCTTCACTAAAAGTGTTGGTATATGTTGATGATGTTCTTTTGTATCTTTCAGATTCCGCGAAAACGTATGTTTGAGGAGAATACATTTGAATGAAAACGTTCTAAAATTAAATGTCTAAGTGTTTAGGCTGCTAATAATACACTATTCAATTTAATCTGGGAAATATTAAGCCTAAATTGGACAAAGTTAACTACTATAGGGCAGCTAAGGTGCAGTCTACAATCCTTTCACGACTGGACTACGCTAGTTCTCTGTTGTGCTCTCTCTGTTGGCTGTGTTTGCTTTCTCTCTTCTGATCAAGCGCCGGGACGCCCCTTTGCTGGGGCAGCCGTGCGCTATACAAGAAAATATAACATAACATAACATAGGGCATATGTACAAAGAATTGGCGTAGGGCAAGTCATTTGGCTGCGCTGCCCTAGGACAGATATACACCCTACTTAGAAGATACAGTGCATTCCTGCCCTTTCAGCCAAGGCTGGCACACAAATTGCAGCCTTGTGCCAATGCAGGCACCCTTGCACCATGATGCAAGGGTGTTTCTGTTGTTTGCATGATTGTTTTTGTGCAGGAAGGTATACCTGCACAATAACAATCACGAGAGGTGTTATCCTTGTTCTATGTAATTTCTCATTGTTACGCCTGCTCTGGGGAGGCGTACGTTTTTGGTGCTGCCCCAGATTCACCCTATGTTGTAAATCTGGGGCAGTGTCAAAATCCATGGGTGTTGCGTGGAACCACCCACAGCAACACCCATGGCACGCCTCCCTGCGGCAATGTAAGGCAACGCAGTGACTTGGCCTTACACCTTATCTACAAGGCCATAAAAAGCTATGAGGGGTGGCTTTGCGTGCACTTTGTCACCGGAGAGTTAGAAAAAGTGATGTTCTGGTGTCTCAAGGGGCTTGTAACTATGCCCCTATATGTTTTCCTCTTTGTTTTTCATAGCAGACTAGATTTGATCAAGATGATTTTGTCTCCCATAATTTTATATGTGTTCTCTGATCTCCGAGTAAGCTCTCGATATACTGATGAATTACTTTCTTAATTTTTTGGGAGGAAAAAGTGAGAAAGATGTAGGAGAGTAGGGTCTGCTATCCTATGGTCACCCCAAATTTTTGCTTTTGCTTCACTGGTTTCTGACTTAATGTGGCTGTGGGCCTGCTAATCAGACCCACAGCCTGCTGTTCTCTCTCTAAATTACTGCCAATGCACTTTAGGTGCATTACGAATTGGAACTGGTTCACCTTATTGGCCCCTGTAACGGTGTACCCTAGGTACCCAGGGCATAGGTGTTTCCAAGGTCTACCAGGGGCTGCAGCATGTATTGTGCCACCCCTGGCCTGGCCTCCATATTTGACACAACTGGCTGATCACTCAGCTGGGGTAAGTTGGTGTAATCACCTCTTACTTAGGTACAGTATGCCTGTGCCTAACCCTAAACTGGACGCATATGTTCCTATCAGCCACTCCTATGGAAGGCCTCATCAATCCTGGAGGCAGAGTGCTTGGAAATATGTGAGATGGTGCTCTAGCATGAGCTGAGCCTGTCTGCAGCTGTCGGGAACCACTCCCTAAGCTGTTCCGGGATATTGCCATACCATATACTGTTAAGTGCATTATAATCCTCGCGGTTAAATGCTATCTCTGGTTTGGCTTTATCAAAACATGTCGAGTAAGGTGTCATACGAATTGGAATACTATCTTTCGACAGTTCTGTCGACGGGGATAGCATTCCACCCTTCTAGAGGGACACGACATGTGTGTAGCCTTAACCCCGGTTAAAGTTAACCAGAGCCTCAGCATCACAAAATGGATGCTGCCACCACAGACACGAGTCTGGCCTCCTGCTGCTGACCGAAACTCGGCAGATGGTGGCCTGGACAAAGGGTTTCCTGCCTTGAGAGGTGCGAGCACCACCACAGACAGGGTTTTGTGTATTGGGTAGGACAGGGCTGAATAGAATCAGACATGCCCGGGGCACACAAGGTGTCCCCGTGCATAAGCCAGTCCAAACCGGTCCTGGGACTTTCCAGACCCAGGCCTGGCGAGGAGCTGGACAAAGGAAAGGGGGTGTAACCGCCCCCCTTCCTGGTTCCTCCCAGAGGAGGGACCTAGTAGGTGATCCACCCCTCAGATTGGGAATAAGAGTGGGAGCAGTGCCATTGCACGGCAGATCATTCTGAATCAACTTTAAACAAAGAAGAATACTGGACTTCGACATTCTGCCGCTCAGAAGACTGAAGAGAATCTCCCTTGTGGCCTAGGAGTGGCCACCCTGTGAATACAGGTACCAACCAGCAACTCGACGTCTGCTTTGCCGCCGCCTCCCGCCGGAGCCCGAGTCCAGAGCCTGACAAGAATCAGACTCCCAGACCTCTCAGAGGCCGATCCACAGTCCCTGCAAAGAAGGGACCCGTGGAGGCACCGAGTGACGTGGGACCGGACCTCTTGAAAGACACCCGAAACGCTGACTGCGCAGCATCTGAGGCATCCTCGACGTTGTGCTTTGGGGACTGAGAACCCCCACCATCGAGCAGCCCTTGCACTAAAGAAGAGCCCTCCAGCATCTCCACGATCTGCGTGGGGCCCTTTTGCATTGTGCCACTTGACGCGCCATCCCGGCCACTAGCCACGTGGTCAGCGGCCATCTTGGCGACGAAACCGACAAACTACACAGCGGGTCTGGTTGCTCCAGACTCACCCAAGCTCCTGTGAAAAGGAGCACTCGCTCTGACCTTGCTGGTCCGAGTGTTAAGCATCTTTTGATTCCTGCGTGGCTTGCATTAACCAAGGCCTGTTTGCTCCGATCAGGTCGCCGACACCGCCAACAGCGAGAAGCCTGCGTGGGACAGCTCGCGACCGACTCCTGGACGTCCTCGACCCCCGGTGTCCACGTGGCTGCAGAGAGAAGCTACACGACAACGCCTGTTTGCACCCGACATCGCCTGGTTCCCATCTGGTTCCACGGTAGTCACTGGCTAGTGACTTTGAACATTGTCCCCTCTGCTTTCAGGTCTTCACAACTTCAGATCCACCCTTGGATCCACCGGAACTCTTCACATCGAGCCGCCTGCAGCATCTTCAGCTCCAAGCACCATCGACCAGCGTGACGAAACCCGACACTACTTCGACCCTGTGCACCCGCTTCCTGTGGGTGAGGTAACTCAGCTCCGCCAGTGTTCCTACACTGGTACACATATCAAGGGCCTGTGTCTTAAGTTTCAGCGTTCTAGGTCACTCGGAAGGTTCCTAACTATCTAACTTTGTTATTTTTACGCACCAAAGACTTTACATTGGAAAGTGCGTGCACTTTGAACACTGCACCCGAGTCCCGCGGGCCTTTCCCGACTTAGTCACTGCTAGTCTCGAATAGCTCCAGCGATTCCCAAGGCCCTAGGCCTGTTCCCTTTCCGTTTGGTATCTCTTATACCACTTTCTTAGTATATGGTTTAGGTGGCCCCTAGGGCTCATCCATATTGTGCAACTTTTGTGTATTTTAAACTGTCTTGTGATTTAACGCTTGTGCTTCTGTGCTCATAAAGAGTCCAGGGGATTTTATAGTTAATAAATCAATATATATTTTCAATATATATCTGTGTGGTGTCCCTTTCATTTGGTATTCAAGGGGGTTGTGTATGGTAATACAGCTGGCTTCACATGCCTTTCAGAGTTTAGCCTAAGACTGCTTTGTCCACGTTACCACTAGGATAACTGGTCTACAAGGTTGAATTACAACCAATCATCATAAGGGTTGCTTGGCATGGTACAAAGTGATCACTAAGAATTAGTGAGCATTATATACCAGGCCAACTTCTCACAAAAGACTGTATCTAAATTGAACAAAATAAACAGCGTGGTATTAAGTTTCTTTTACTCAAGGCATTTAGGTATCTAATAGTACCAAGCTTAGATGGGTTTTAATAAGGCACCTAATTTGAACCCACATATTTAGGTGGATACAGATAGATATTTTTATGTCTCCTTTTCCATACAGAGAATTTGTATTCAAGTTAACCGAGCCAAAATCCTTCCTGTTCACTACAATAAAATTCACATGTTCCCTTAGATTTCCCATATAGCGTTCTGGTATTCAGAGAGAAGGTAAACTCTAAATTCCCCTTAGTGGTACAACAACAAATAGTTACAGTTAAGAATTGGGTTATACACTGGCAATTGTAGAAAAAAAACTGGCACTGATTGGGTATGCCAATTATCTAGGGAAGATTTATTGTTGTTCTTTACACAGCCAAGAGATGTATAAGTTGCCTCACATTTCTTTTGTTCAATATCCCAAATGATGGTCAGTCTTGGAAAGTGTACTTAACACTATGGATATTATTGTGACTGAGTTTCATAAGCTATCCAGTACATTGCGTTAATTATTATAATGTCCAAAGGCTTCATTGATATATAAGACTTTGAAGTTGAATGATAATGCCAGAGAAGTCGTCTAAGGAAGATAAACAACGCGAGTAGGATCTTAATGTTATACGGTCTGTTCATTTGTGGAAAAAGATTTGGTTGAAGATTCACTCTACATCTACAGAAACAAATAAAAACCCTGGGGCCTGATTCACAAAGGTAACTTACACTTTTGAGTATGATTACACTTTTGCGTATGTTTACTAATGGAGGTAGGGATTTGAAATAAAAGCCCATGTATTAAATTATATAAACTAATAAAAATATAATTTTTAATAACATTTATTGTTATATTATTTTTAAATTCAAAATATGTTATTTAATATTTTATAGTAAATAATAAATATGTACTATTTTAAAATATTTTAACATTAATTTATATTGATATATTTAACTATTTTAAATAATTTAACATTATTTTCTTACAGGGTTTTATTTTCAGTCCATACCTCTATTATTAGGATGTTTCAGACAGGTGGTTGACCATGTGTAGTGCTGGACTTACTACAAAATTGAATGTTACTACAAAAGTACACCTTGTGAATACTGAAAGTAGTACACTCACTCAATAGTGTAAGTTTCCTTTGTGAATCAGGCCTGGTTTATCACTGAGCTCATGCCATTGTGACACTTATCAATTTTAGGAAATCCTGCCACCCTTAATCGCTCAAGAACACACCTCAGTGTATTTTCCAGCATGCGCACGTCTTCCCCAAACAGTAAACTATTATCTTGAAAGTACACAACATCATTAATGTCTTTTAGAACTTGCTGCAACATATGCTGAATTATGGAAGCAGCTGATGCTAGCTTTAAATGCATCTGTCTAAACACACAGGCACCTAAAGGCGTATTAAACAAGGTAAGTGGGCTTGAATCTAGATGGAGGTCTACCTGTGGTAGGCTGAAGAGAAGTACATGGCACTACAACCTGTGGCCTTCTTCACACAGCTGAGTAAATCATACATTTTTGAAAGGGGATGCTTATCTACCCATATCATAGTACTGAGAGGATGCTTATCTAACTATATCATAGTACCGCAACCCCTTAAATTGACACACAATCTAATCCCTTTGCCCTCCTCTCCTTTTTACTCACACAGATTTTTGGGGAGAGCAACTCTGAAGATTCAGTTGGCTAAATGACTCCCCAATATGCAAATCTGCTCACTTCATCTTCAAGAGGTTTCATTGTGAGAAGGAAAAGGGATAGACCTTATGTACACAGGGAGCGACATTGCTCTTCAGTTTAGTTCTGTGCTGAAAATATTTTACTAAACCTAAGAGACCCAAAAACACACTGGACACATCCTTACATACATCCTCAATCCCTAAACTTCTTTCTACCAAGAGAACAGGATCCTGTGCATTGGAATCTAATTGTATCTTTAATTCCTTTTGGTGTCTCCACGAAAGTAAATTTGCGCTCTGTTCCATGATATACACCTTTCCACCTGTGGATCTGACGCTGAAAATGATATGCACAAGATCCCAGTGAGGGCAATGGAGTTTCTACTGTCCCCACTTGTTTCAATAGTAATGTCCTCTTTGCTGGTGAACACCTCATGAACCATTTGTGGAAAAAGATTTGGTTGAAGATTCACTCTACATCTGCAGAAACAAATAAAAACCCTGCGGCCTGATTCACAAAGGTAAATTACATTTTTGAGTATGATTACACTTTTGAGTATGTTTACTAATGGAGGTAGGGATTTGAAATTAAAGCCCTTATATTAAATTATCTAAACTAATTAAAAATGTAATTTTTAATAACATATGTTGTTACATTATTTTTACATTCAAAATATGTTATTTAATATTTTATACTAAATAATAAATATGTACTATTTTTAAATATTTTAACATTAATTTATATTAATATATTTAACTATTTTAAATAATGTAACATTATTTTCTTACAGGGTTTTATTTTAAGTCCATACCTCTGTTATTAGGGTGTTTCAGACAGGTGGTTGGCCATGTGTAGTGCTGGACTTACTACAAAATTGAATGTTACTACAAAAGTGAACCTTGTGAATACTGAAAGTAGTACACTCACTCAAAAGTGTAAATTTCCTTTGTGAATCAGGCCTGGTTTATCACTGAGCTCATGCCATTGTGACACTTATCAATTTTAGAAAATCCTGCCACCCTTAATCGCTCAAGGACACACCTCAGTGCATTTTCCAGCATGCGCACATCTTCCCTAAACAGTAAATTATCATCTTGAAAGTACATAACATCATTAATGTCTTTTAGAACTTGCTGCAACATATGCTGAAATATGGAAGCAGCTGATGCTAGCTTTAAATGCATCTGTCTGAACACACAGGCACCTAAAGGCGTATTAAACAAGGTAAGAGGGCTTGAATCTAGATGGAGCTCTACCTGTGGTAGGCTGAAGAGAAGTAAATGGCACTACAACCTGTGGCCTTCTTCACACAGCTGAGTAAATCATATATTTTTGAAAGGGGATACTTATCTACCCATATCATAGTACTGAGAGGATGCTTATCTAACCATATCATAGTACTGCGACCCCTTACATTGACACACAATCTAATCCCTTTGCCCTGCTCTCCTTTTTACTCACACAGATTTTTGGGGAGAGCCACTCTGAAGGTTCAGTTGGCTAAATGACTCCCCAATCTGCAAATCTGCTCACTTCATCTTCAAGAGGTTTCATTGTGAGAAAGGAAAAGGGACAGAACTTATGTACACAGGGAGCGACATTGCTCTTCAGTTTAGTTCTGTGCTGAAAATATTTTACTAAACCTAAGAGACCCAAAAACACACTGGACACATCCTTACATACATCCTCAATCCCTAAACCTCTTTCTACCAAGAGAACAGGATCCTGTGCATTGGAATCTAATTGTATCCTTAATTCCTTTTGGTGTCTCCACCAAAGTAAATTTGCGCTCTGTTCCGTGATATACACCTTTCCACCTGTGGATCTGACACTGAAAATGATATGCACAAGATACCGGTGAGGGCAATGGAGTTTCTACTGTCCCCACTTGTTTCAATAGTAATGTCCTCTTTGCTGGTGAACACCTCATGAACCTTCTTGTCAATAAACATAAAGGGCCTCATTTATGAGGTTTTGATTTAGGGCAGCGGCGCAAGAAATCTTGCTGCACTGCCATATGTCAAAACAAAAGGGCAGGAATGCGCCGTATCTACGAGATATGCGGCATTCCTGTCTTTTTCCCCAGCGCTGGTGCACAATGGCCTGCCATGCGCCAATGCAGGCATTCTTGCAACATGGTGCAGGGGTGCCTATGTTGCGTGGCTGATTGATTTTGTGCAGAAAGGGACACCCCCAGAATGCAGCACACATAGAAAAAGGAAAAAATGAGGAGGAATAAAAGCATTTCTCCTCATTGCGCCTTCCAAGGTTTACGATTTCTCGTAATGCTTCAGATTCTGTGGGTGTTGCATGGGAACACCCAAAGCAACACTCATGGAACCCCCCCTTTCACGCAGTGTTCTGCATAAAAGGGGCACCTATTTACAAGGCCATAAAAAACCACTTAAAGTAGCTTTACGTGGTCTTGTCAATATGCCAGGGCACAATGCGCTACCGGAACTTCAAAAAAGTGATGTCCCAGTGGTGCTAAAGTGCTCATAAATTAGGCCCATAAGGTGAGCAAGTGTCAGCAAACCCTTCTACAGTATGATTATCAAGGACACTCTCACATTTAGGTGCCCATAACCTGAAAAACAGACTTGTTAGTCCCTCCATCTAAATGTTCTACAACATTTTATTGCTTTGAGGTTTGGTCCTTGTACACACAAGAAAAGTGGGCTAATTGTCACATTTCCTGCATAAAGGAGTTTTGGCATAACATTAATTACAGTGTTCTCCAAATGTCAATGTCCCCATACCTGATGCATTTCATTTTAGGATGCTTTTAGCTATATCAATAGCTTCTTAAAGATTAGGGTTTTTGGCTAACAACTTCTTTTGAATTTTAGGATCGCTAATACATTTTACAATTTGGTCGTGGAAAAGTGAGTCACAGAGATCTCCACATTAGCAAGAGTTAGCTAGATCTCTTAGAACAGGAACATAACTTGTTATGTTTCAATTTTTTCTTTGAGTGTGACCAAAAATGTGTTATGCTCTAGGACTACATACATTTTTTCATCAAATTGGTCCTCTAGTTTCTTTAAAGCAATCTGTAAAACATCACCTTGCTCACCCCTCCTTCTGGAGCATTAGGGTGGGGTAAATTATTAAACTTTCTCTGTCCTTGGATACCCAAATTGTAAAGCAAAGCTTTGTTTGTGCAAAGAAAATACATTTTTGCCCCATGACAATTAAATAATATTTGAATCATTTTATATGTTGCTCCCATGGTAGAATTGGGTTTCTGCAATCATTTAGGAAGGGAGGAGTCTGCAGCATGCCTTCAGCTGACATGGCGAAAGGATACAAGTGAAGATAATGTTGGACTTCAGATCAATTTTGAAGGAAAAGTGAAGAAGCTAATAAAAAATGTACAACATTCAGAATGAAATGCTGTTAAAAAGACACACATACATATCACAGCAGAAAATGGAGAATTACAACCAATTGCCGCTAGATGGCAGTAAAATACAGTTATTGTGACTGGAAAATGAACTGTGTTCATTTCCTATGAAGTCCTCTTTCTGTTGCAAAAGCATTGCTGGTAAACGCAATGGTATGAAGGTAGCTGGAAACCACACAGATCGCAGGAACTATCTGGGGGGACAATTGAGAGAGACACATTTAACGTATTAACTGGTGGTTCTTTTCCACCCTAATGGCCCACATAAGATATCCACGTCAGATTTGTGTCATTTTCTGCCAACATCCCAGGAATTCCACAGGTACCCAGGGTTTATAGATTGCCCTAGATAGAACTGAGAAAATACCTTAAATGTAGCAGTTTTTT
The DNA here is from genome assembly GCF_964263255.1 of Lissotriton vulgaris. Lineage (NCBI taxonomy): Eukaryota > Metazoa > Chordata > Amphibia > Caudata > Salamandridae > Lissotriton > Lissotriton vulgaris. Next base: position 179,099,817 of record NC_141687.1, on the reverse strand, counting down.
TTGTGCACACATTTAAGGGGGAAAAAAGGTGCTGTGGAAGGTGTATTGTTTTGTTTCTGAAAATGGATATTTCTAGGCTGCGGAAACTACTAAGAAAGACACATAATGAACGATACAAAATGTACCTATTCCATAAACTGAAGGAACAACTAAAACTGCAGGTCTGGACGATCAAACATGAAGAAATGGATAAAGAATGGCTACATGTTTATTCCCTTCTAGGCAAACGTAGCCACGCCGAGCTGTGGAGATACATTAAAAGTAAAACCACCCTATGATAGCCCACACTCCAATGTAATCGACAAGGCACAGTGGATCCAGCATTTTAAAACACTGTACACAACCAATAATTCTAGTCTCCAGCCAAACCTCGACTTTGGCACGGATTCTGTTGTGTCCAATATACGCCGATGGCCTAAAGGAAGTAAGGAATCTCCAGGGATCTTACAAGATCGCCTGGCTAGTTAACATCAAAAGACTTCTTTTGGCCATCGGCTTGCTCCTGCATGGGAGCTAGGGGCTCGGTGTCCAAATTGACAATCAAGAGACTATATTGGGCATGGGTTGAAAATCAAGCTCATAGAGATCCCAATCAGGGCAGGCTGACTGATGAGTTTCGTCAGCATAAGACAGTGCCTTGCTTTGAGCCTTACCTGGATTTTATCCAGAAACCCAGGGACAGGGCCCTCTTCATTCAGTTTAGAATGGGAACTCTTCCAGTCCACAAGCGTACCCACAAGTGGAAACCTCCTAATCAAACCCCTGCCGATTGCCCATTTTGTACTGGGATAGTTGAAACCATTCCACGCTTGTTCTTTGTATGTAAAGCTTACTCCAAACCGAGGGAAAAATGGTTAAGACCTGTTTGTCGATTGCTAGATACAAGGAACCATTCAACTGCCCTTAGAATCCTTCAAGCGGAGGCAAACACTACGTTAGCCTGTGGGGTGGCCAAATACTTAAGCTGGGCCTGGCTGATAAGATTAAAAGCCTTACGATGATTCTGTATTGTTATTCCTCGGTAAAGCTGTCAGTGGTTTTAGACTTTTTTTTACATTTTTAGCCATTGTATTTTAATGATGTTTGTTGCACAGAAACACTATCCAAAGCTGGCTCATGGTTTAATATCCCTTTTAACTATTGTATTGTATAATTGATTGTTAGTTAGTTTAAAGCCCTTTTACTGTTTGAAGAACATGTACTTTTTAAACGTGATGTGCTTTTTAAGATATTTTATATCGAAATAAAGCTTTGTTGAAATACTAAGAAAGACGCATAATCAACGATACAAAATGAACCTATACCATAGACTGAAGAAACATCTAAAACTGCAGGTCTGGACGATCAAACATGAACAAATGGATAAAGAATGGCTGCATGTTTATTCCCTTCTAGGCAAACGTAGCCACACCGAGCTTTGTAGATACATTAAAAGTAAAACACCCTATGATAGCCCACGCTCCAACGTAATCGACAAGGCACAGAGGATCCAGCATATTAAAACACTGTACACAACCAATAATCCTAGTCTCCAGCCAAACCTCGACTTTGGCACGGATTCTGATGTGTCCAACAATGGACGGAATTTTTTTGCAAAACTTATCTCAAATACCATGTTGAGCAGCCGATGTACAGGAGCGCCAGGACCAAATGGTATCCCAGCCCAACTTTTTAAAAACGACATAGAACTATGGATTGCAATACTGTCCTCATTATACCATTGTTGCTCACCGTCTGGGCACACCCCAGAAAGATGGAAAGGTGCGATACTTCACCCAATTTTCAAGAAGGGCGAAGAACGGGCCCCAGGCAATTACCGCCTAATCGCGCTGTTAGATATCGAAGACAAGGACTAGCTTCACTTCTGCTGAAAGACCTAGAGGCATGGGCGGAAGAAAGCGAGCTGGTCCCATTCTGGCTAACGCATCAACAACTGACAATGTTGCGGCCATATCCTTTTTAGTTCAACAAACATTAATCGTAAATCTCAGTCCTGACATGCATGTTTTATCGATTATTCCTCCGCCTCTGATTCAGTGGACCCCGGAACATTCTTTGGCAGAAATTCCAAACTGGGGCATTCCAAATCATCTTCTCCGTGCAATTATATCTGCGGACCTTCCCGCAGGATGTGTGTCAGAAAGCTCACCCCACCGTAGCCCCTCAAACAATTCTCTGTTTTAGATGGGTCTATTCTATGCAATCTCTCCAGGGTGAGGCACCAATATGTCACTATTTAAGTGAATGTTTCAGTAAGGGCTCTGCGATACATCTTTTCCCATTCTGCTTTGGTCAGTTGTTTCCCAATGTCTTTTTCCCAACGTAGTTGATTAGGTTTGTGAATGTGCCTCGTGGGCTGGAGTAAAAAGACGTACAGGTCAGAAATTTTCCTCTTTTCCGAGGTTTTCATGATCAGCTATTTTTTATAGGCAGTGAGAGGTGCCTTTGCAATGCAACCTTGTTGTCAGGGTGCAGGAGCCAGTGGCGAAGTTGCAGGTAATGCATGCGCTCTCTCTCCGGGAGATTAAAGTCAAAGCATAGCTTCATCTGTCATGTGTCTCATGGAACGACATTCAGTCTGTCGCCAGGCCATAAACGCACCAGGGATAGTCCCAGTAGAGAAACCCGGGTTATCAAATAAGGGGGTCAGCGGGGAGGGGAAGGATCACCGATCCCAACTATCCATAGTCACTTTTGAGATGGGTGAGAGATACAGGTTCCGGGGCCGATGCGGTTTCCTCAGGTAGGGAATTTTCCATAAGAAGGTACCAGCCACTGCCCGATCTTGGAATAGCCAGTGACACTCAGATTCGTCCCTATTCCATTCGACCAGGTACTGAAGTTGGGCAGCATGGAAATAGAGTTGGAGGTTGGGTATGCCCAGACCCCCATCCCATGGGGAGAGATAGCTGGCCTCTCTTCGCATCCGCGGTTGTTTCTGGGCCCAAACATAGTGGTGAAATTCCTTCTGTATCTTGTTGAGCATTCTGGCAGGTGGCGGAAGGGGAATGGTTTAGAACACATAGAGGATTTTGGGAAGGAGAGTCATTTTGAGCGCTGCAATCCTTACAAGCCATGATGTCTGGAGACTACCCCACTGGGATAATTTTAATTTTACGTGCTTAAGTAGAGATTGGTAGTTAATGTCGATAGTTTTCTGGAGGGTGGGTTCAAGTTGGATGCCTAGATATGGTATTGAGGTCCACTGAATAGGGAACTGAGCTGTGAGTCGGGATTCTGTCTCATGAGATTGAGAGAGGCTCAGGGCCTGGGACTGTGCAATGTTGACTTGGAATCCCAGGTCCAAACTCTTCGAGTCCGGCGAGACAAGCGGGTAGAGCAGAGGTTGGTCTGTCTAGAGTCGCCAGCACGTCATCGGTGTAGAGGCAGATTTTGTGTTGATCTCCTCCAAACATAATGCGGATGATTGCGGGGTTATTGTGGACCTTCTGGACAAGGGGCTCCATATAAAAAGCAAACAGAAGAGGGGAAGGGGCACCCCTACTGTATACCTCTGTTAATGGAAAAAGGAGTGGATGTTTGCCCGTTCACTCTTACGGATGCTGAGGGTAGGTGATATCAGTTAAGTATCCAGGTGAAGAATATTTCGCCTACCTCAAATCGTATCAGCACTTGTTCAAGAAAAGGCCAGTGGACTCTATCAAACGCCTTCTCGGCATCGATCATTACTGGCATGAACTCATCCTCTGTGCGCGAGGCCTTCTCTTTGATGTGCAAGATCCTTTTGGCGCTATCGCTTGTCTGGCGTTGTGGAATAAAGCCAGCTTGGTCTGGGTCTGTGATAGCTGGCATGTAGGGGCCAAGCCTGGATGCGAGTATGCTGGATCCAAGTTTAAGTGCGAGATTGGGCTGTGCAAGCTATAATAATGTCCGTCCTTACCAGGTTGGGGAATAGCACCCTGGGCTGAAAAGAGGTTGAAAACTCGTGTCAGGAGCGGAGCCAGTAGAGGATAAAAAAAGGGGTGAGAACCCATCGGGCCTCAGGGATTTCGACTGTTTGAGTTGTGAAATGGCTATGATGACCTCCTCTACACTGATGCCTTGTTCGAGGACTTCTACTTGATCTAAGGTGAGCGGTGTGATTTGAGCTCCTTCAAGATACGATGAGCTGACATCTGGGTCCAACTGTTGATCTAAATATAGATCAGTGGGAAAATCTCAGAAGGACTCAGTGGCCTCCAGGCATCCTCTCTGATATTTGCCCCACTTGCGTCTCAAAATGTGCGAACCCCCTTGTTCTGCTGCCTAGTGCGAAGTTTATGAGCTAGAAGATGGCCGAAATATATCCCCTCCCGTATAGTAATTGTGAAAAAGGCAAAGTGCAGTGTATTCCGCTTTACCCAGGTTGATGTTTGCTGATTGGGCGCACGTGCTTATTAGTTGTTGCCAGATTCTTAGAGCCCCAGTGTGATGGTGGATGCCCTCGAGTTCCTTCACTTGCCTCGTCAGGGTGTCTCTCTTTTATTTGCGTATTTTGTTATCCGCGGTGGAGATGGCGATAAATTCCCCACAGACATCTGCTTGTAAGGCCTCCCAGAGTGTTGCAGTGGATACCTTGGGGGAGTCGTTCAACTCCAGGGGCCTCATTTATGAGGCCTTGCGTCAGTTTTGCGCTGCGGATGCGTCACTTTTTGTGACGCATCTGTGGCGTAAAACATGCGCCTTGTTGCGCCATATTTAAAAAGTGACGCATCTAGGTAGATGCGTCACTTTTTAAACCCCTGCGCCACATTATACCTGCGTCAGGTATAATGTATGCAGAGGGGGCGTTCCCCCGCAAAAAGCCTCGTAATAGTGACGCAGTGAAATCTATGAGATTTCACTGCGTCACTTTTAGGATGCTGTTGCGTCAAAATCTTGCACCTGCCTCACAGCAGGCGTAAGACTGACGCAAGCCCTTTCACATGGGGCTTTCCCCATGTGAAAGGACGCATTGCTGGAGATGCGTCACTTTTGTGACACACTCCAGCAATGCGTCACTTTTGCGCTTACAGATGCGTCAGAAATACTGACGTATCTGTAAGTCCTTGCGACATGATGCGTCATACATTAAATATGACGCATCATTGGTGTCGCAAGGAGTGCGCAGTGAAAAGTGACGCATCACTGTTTTCACGCAGCGATGCGTCACTTTTCATAAATGAGGCCCCAGGTAATTGGAGATGGCTTGCCCCATCTGTGCCACTACTTCGGGTCGCAGCAGAAGGGTGTCCCGTACCCGCCATGTGCCCGTAGGCCAGTGGGGGAGTGGAAAATTGAGAGTCAGTAAGACCGCAGAATGGTCTGAAAAGGTAGCCGGGATCATCGCAACATCGGAAGTTAAATTTGAGGATGTCCCAGGAAGAAGGCCAGTCATGCAAAAGTTTTGTGTGCATGTGATAAATAGGAATATTCCCTAGCTTGTGGGTGGACTTCTCTTCAAATGTTGTGAAGGCCCATCTCCCTAAGTTCTCGGTGTCCCTCCTTGATGAGTGCTCCTGTCTTCCCGAATCTGGAGGTTGACCTGTCAAGGACATTGTCCAGTACCAGTTTAAAGTGTCCACCCATGAGTACAGTCTGATCGTGGGCGGAGAGGACCTCTGTGAGTGCTGCTTGTGTGAAAGATTCCTAGCCATCGTTAGGAGCGTAGATAGATGCACTTCTAGGGACCAGTGCCCGAGGGTCAGGTGAAGTGCAAGGAGGTGGCCCTTCACCTCAGCCGCCTTTATTCCAATGGTCCCGCAGAAGGTGTGCAAGAATAGAAGTGCAACTCCTGCTGTTTTAGTGCGTGCAGTAGAAAACAATTGGTGTGGGAATGAGCGGGATCTGAGCCTGTGATAGCTCTGCGGGAGGAGATGCGTCTCTTGGAACAAGCACACATTTGGGCTATTAAGGCCCCTAACATTTAGGGTAGTGACTTTAACTGGACGAATCATTCCGTGGGCTTGGTGAAAGTGGAGCGCTCTCGGCCATGGTAAACAAGTCATGTCCCGGGCCGGCCTTAGTAGCCCGGTGTCTCATCGGCCGTGCATATGTGAAAAACAGTGTGCACAATGAATGTGTGTAGATCCCCCCAAAAACAGGCCCTCCCACAACTGTCTTAACCCAACAGAGGCAGAAAAACATTAAAACGAATAATGAAAACTTACAGTCTATAGTTCAAGAATCCAATTTGGAGCCATGTTGTGGCCAATCCTCCCACCCCCTGCCCCACCGCCCGCCAGCCATAATTTCTGAATGAGCATGTACTTGCCCATCCACATTACAAGATATCCGAGGTTGCCAGTGCCCCAGTGTTGGAAAGTGGGTTATTGGTAGGAGCAAATATAGGTCTGCCACTGGCAATAAGGCCACTAACACATGGTAGGACTCCTCAGCATAGGTCTTAGAAAATTATTCCTATGCTCAACCCTTGGTAGCTTGGCTGCGAGCAGGCAGGCTTAACTTCAAAGAAAGGTATGTAAAGCATTTTAAAACACCAATTCAGTAAATAATTAAGACACAGCACATAATAAAAATCTAATACCAAGTTATAAAGATAGGAATTATTTTATCTTTAAAATGACACCAAAACAACAAATATCTAATGTAGGGAACCGGAGATATGAATTTTCAAAGATTTAGCAAAATATAGCACTTAGAAGATTATATCACCATATTGGAATACCTGCTCGCGATAGACCAGGGCAAAGTCAAAGTTTCAGGCCGACCGCAATGGAGCCCTGAGTGGCTATAGCTCGCGGCAGGTCCCGGTCTCAGTTTCTACCTTCATACTTAGAAACTTTTCAGGATCTTTTCTCCCCGAGGTCCCTCGAAGCTTCCAGCCAGTCCGGATCCGGTGAGGGTTAATGGGATTGCCTTTCGAAGAGCTCCCCGTCAACTTTCCTGGAGCTGACTTAGAAACTTTTTCTTTAGCGCTTCAGCGGGGCAACCCAGGAATCCAGGCCGACACGCGATGGAAGGAAGGCGGCTTGGCGATCGCGGTTAATCCAGGTCACCTTTTCTACGAGCGGGCGTAGAAACTTTTCTGGAGCTTTTTCTCTCGGGGTCTCTCGATGCTCTTCATGTAGCCGGATCCAATGAGGGTTTGCCGGCTTCAGATTTCTTCTAGTCCCGGTCAAATTCTGGAAGTTGACCCGATGGAGCTTTTAGCGGGATGAACCTGGATAGCTTGGCCGGCTCGCGGTTGAAGGCAGGCGGCCTGGCTGGCCAGGTTGAGTCGGTCCCTCTATGGAGCTTTCTTCCAAAGTTCTCCAGACTTCTTGAACTTCTTCCTGAAGTTCCTCAAGGGTCCCAAATTGTCTCAAACTCTCTCCAACAGTCTCGAAGCTCCAAGATGGTCCTTGAAAGTTGAGGACTTCAGTTCCCACAATCCACTGGTACAAAACCCTTACAAATCCACTGGTGGTTCTCCAAGGTGCGGATTTAGGTGGTGATGTTCCAGATGAGCTCTTTTAACCTGTAGCTTTCAGGGAGTACCCTCCATAGTCCTTTTTCAGCAACATAATCCAGAGGGCTGTAGTTTCAGATGGTGCACTTTTCAGAGGTCAGGTCTTAGAAATCTTTACGCAGCAATCTTCTCATCTTTGCAATTTCTTGCTTCAGTAAGTTTCAAGCAGCAGCTCTGGATGGCTCTGCCCCTCTCAGATACTTATGCCAAGTTCTCTGGGTCAGTCAGGAGGTCACTCCTGATCAATGGGAGCAGGGTAACTTCTCTAAGATATGATCACATCCTGTAGAGTGTGGCATTATTTGGCCCAGAGTGCACCAAATTTTACAAATCCATACTGGCTGATTTTCCAGCAAGGAGGTAAGAGCTGGCTAAACACACCCCTAGGATGGCTAATTAACTTAGACTCTCCTCCCTGCATATGCTCCTACCTTCCTTAATCCTACTATCTGCCTAAGGTGGAAAGTTTGAGTTGTAAATGACACTATTCTCTGCTCTCCTCTTTGAAGGACATAGTTTACGACTTCTCCACCTGGCCTGGCATTCCAATGGAACAGCACACTGCCCTGCCAGCAGAGCTGGTTGACCCCAGTGGCTCTTTATCACCTCTTCAAGGCAGCCTGGCTAATCTACTTAACTCTGACCAATCGACAGACCACTGGAAGGCCGAATCTGGACTTATAAACAAGAAAGTCTTATAACGTCTTGTATGTGTACTTTAGGAGAAAATTCAAAAATACTATATTGTTGAATTTATTAATACCATTCGGGGAAGTCTTTGAATGGCATTTCTAGCCCTCTCCTATCAAGAGTTATTAATCAATAACTTCCTACCATGTTAACCTATGTAGCAGGGGATTTGCAATGTGAAAAATTACTTGGGCCATTTTTCCAGCACCAGGACTTACAAAAACATATTTTATAATTACTATGCTTCTATCTACAGGACTCCCACCCCATGGACAACTAGGGGGACTTTAGGGGTTCTGAATCTGTAGAAATATTGCAGATCCTCTCTCCACAGTGGTCCTAGCATCAAAGTTGAGTTGAGCAGCACTTTACCATAATGTGGGGAGAGAAATGTGAAATTTCACTTAACCCAGGGCATATAAAACTCTTTTCATACGGGTGTACCTTAAACATATCTGACGCCCCACCCCTGGGACACCAGGGGGAGACCCTGGGGGTTCGTAATATACCAACACATTGTAGGTTATCCATTTTTAAGTGCCCCAAACCCAAAAGTAGAGTTTGGGCACAATTTACTTTTTATATGCAGTCCTGGCACCCAGGGCTGCTTTTAAACTGACCTCAGGCTTCAGCAGTGCACACATGTAAGTTCAAAAAGAGCTGCTGGCCTCTAAACTGCCTTGCCCATGGGTACAAGGGACTTATAGGTAGTTTCAACCCCCCTGCCTTATGATATAATAGGGGCTTATAGGGTAGGTCATGTCAATCACAGGGGTACCCCACCATACCATTGTGTACCCTAGTGAATGTAGGTGTTTTAACTGTATTCTAATGTGTCTCTTTCTGCATAGCACTGGCCCTGAGCATGGTTAGGTAGAGCCCAGGGTCATTCATAGTCAGTTACCACCAGTATCAGACAGCAAAAAGTTGGGGGGTGCCCAGGGTACAGGATGACTTTGCAACACCCAGGGATGGGGTCGATGGCAGCCTGTTGGTCCTTTGCGATGGTGTCAGAGGCCTTTTGTCATCTGGTTCCTCAGTCGCGGGTGTGCCAGTGAGGGCACTCGACGGCCAAGTGCAGAGGAGAAGTTCGGAAGCCTGAGTCTGCTGGTGTCGGATCGATACCTAGTATTTTGCATGTTTCTTCGAAGGAGTAGAGTTGATGGAGTCTTCCCTCCAGCCAGAAGAGCAGACGGAAGGGGTGACCCCAAGCATAGGGAACCCCCATGTTCGGGAGATGGGGAAGTCACTGGTTTGAAGACCCGTCTCTTCTGTAAGGTGGATGCCGCCAGGTCCTGGTAGAGGGTGAGAGGTTGGTCATGGAATGTAATAGGTTGCTTCTCTCGAACCTCCCGCAGGATGTCCTCCTTCAACTGGAAGTTGTGCAAGCAGTCCAGGATGTCTGCTGGTGGGCCTGAGCCCATGCACTGAGGGCTGACTATGCGCCTAGTCAATTTATATCTCAAGAGTTGATGGAGCGACCAACACGATCGAAAGACTTCCGAGACATAGCCCCTGAGAAGAACCTTCTGTTTTATGTGGTACACCTCCGATCCGGATTTTGTTCTGCCTGGACCTGTTCTCCAGGTCTTCTGCATGTGCCTGTAGGTCCAACTGCTGGTCTCTGGGACGTAAGATTTCTTATTGTAGCTCTTCCACGTCTTCTGCGTACCCATTGCCTTGGTCCTCCAGGGCTGAGTCCCGGTCACCCAGCAAGTATACATCTCTCTTCACTTCATGGATTTCCGAGGAAAGATCTTGCTTGACCTCTTGCAAGTCATCTCTGAGAGTAGTGAGGAGGGATTCCAAGAACACCCGGGTGACCAGCTCCTCTGGGCTATCTTCCTCCTATGGGGGTTGTATGGATTGCACTGTGTAACGCTCACCGGACCGGCCTTGTGGTCTGGAGAGCATTTCTTTTAAAATGTGTTACTTTTTGGTTCTGGCAGATGCCATTTCGTGCAGCTCTGTGACTCACTTCTGAGGAAGTTCCTTAAAGCTTGGCTGCCTGGCTGCTTTGTGGAGGGAGGTGACCGCGCTCTCAGAGTTGCTAATGTGCCAGGAAGGACACCAGTAAACCAGCAGTACAATGCTGAGGGGGAAGACCAAAATGCTCCCTTGTGTTTCAGCGTTCTTCAAGCAGGACCCCTGTAGAGCCGGACCGAGTCACCAGCAATGTGACGCTAGACCACTGACTCTGGGCAGCACCCTCCCTTCCCAAAGTCCCTGTCAGGTGCCTCGCAGGCCAACAAGCCTTAGCTACTCTGTCTTCTTCCTCCCACTATGGTTGCGCAGGGGGGGGTGGGCGGCATGAGAGTCCCAACAATGCAGCACCGGCTCACCGTGTCTCGCTGGGCCCTTTGCCTGTCCCCACGCCCGTGGACTCTTGTGCGCTCCAGTTACGCGGTCTCTGCGCTTGGGCCTACTGGGTTTACTAGCTGCTTTGTGGCTTGCGTGTGTGGCCACGCCTTCCCACGGGAGCTCCTCTGTGAACTGCTGGGCCTGTTGGAAGCCCCAGACCTCAGGGGTGCTGGTAATGTCAGGAGTGCTCTTACGTAGCTTCTTATCTTCTTGTGCAGGGCCACAGCTCCCGGCCCACTTCACGCTCCCCCTCCGTGGGCCCCCGCCTGCGTCACCTCGGGTGTCTTGCATATAAGTGCACTGACGTCAGTTCCTTTCTTTTCATGCCTTTGTAAGTGGATCTGGAGCTAGCTCCTAACATTTTCTTGTCAGTTTTCAAGTGTTTCTAACAAAAATATTTTCCAGTGTGCAAGGCATCACATACTTTCCTAAAACTACAGGGTTTAAGCCTGTAGAAACTGTTGCAAGCAGATGTCTGTGGCAGAACCCCACAAGATATGTCTCTTATGTATGGGTTTAGACCACCATTTCAAGTCATTACAGGAGTGTGACCTTATGCACCCGAAGGTTATTCAGGATTGAGAGGTCAAGCTGTGTGGCGCCGGACACTGCAAGAAGTTGCGTAAGCACAGTTTCTGCTTAAAGTTGAGAGCGGGATCCTTACCTGCTCTTGGGGCCGCTCCTGCAATTGGTCAGGCAATAGGTCAGGCTATCTCCAGATAACAGCAAACCTCCTGATATCATTCAGGTTATCTTGCAACGTGCCCAAGGTACACCTGACTCCTTCACAGAGAGTCCCTTTCATTAGTGTCAATCTGGATATGGTGCATAAACGAGACCTTCCATTTGGATCACAGAGTCCAGGGCAGTCGGGCTATGATTCTGTTGTTTTAGCCTCAGTCCTGGGTTTCAATGAGAATAGCTCTGAGGCTTCTTAGTTCTTAGACCAAGGGAGTAGCCTGAAAATTAAAATATCCCCTACTTTAAGCTAAAGTTCTGATGGCACGAAGCAAGTGAGCTTTACCCTCCCTAGAAGACCACCCTTGTCACTTCCATTAAAGCATCTATCTATTCATCTTTTCACCCTTCCATCCACCCACTGATAGCCACTATTTGACCTTTACATTCTATCATCCAATTATTCTTTCATCTATTATTCAATCTTTCACTATTCCATCCACCCACTCTGCCATCCAACCATCTATCCCTCCATCCATCCATCCTTTTAATCTGCCATCCTTTCACCTTTCCGTCCACCCTTCCATCTCTGAACCAATCAAACACTCACACCCAGTCAACAGATGCTCTGTTGACTGGGTGTGATTGTTTGATTGGTTCAGATGCTCCGTCCATCACCACCCCCTTTTGTACCGCTTTGTTTGCCATAAGTTGGCAGGGTATGCCCAGACATGAGTCCCTTGTTCACTTTGCCACTGGATTCAAGAAAGCCTGGCTGAAGTCGACTGTAATGCCAGAAACCGGTCCTAGGAAGCTTGAATCCGGTCCTGGGAAGGCATGGCTTGGCAGTTCGGGCTGGATTGTTCCCATGAGGCACAGGGTCAGACTGATTTGCATATGGCCATGTCTGAACAGGGGTGGCGGAGTGGGCTAAAGAACAGTGATTAATTAGACCCAGATCTGTTGACTGAGAGTGAGTGTTTGATTGGTTCAGATGCTCCGTCCATCACCACCTCCTTTTGTACCGCTTTGTTTGCCATAAGTTGGCAGGGTATGCTCAGACGTGAGTCCCTTGCTCACTTTGCCACTGGATTCAAGCAAGCCTGGCTGAAGACGGCTGGAATGCCAGAAACCGGTCCTAGGAAGCTTGTTTCCGGTCCAGGGAAGGCATGGTTTGGCAGTTCAGGCTGGACTGTTCCCATGAGGCACAGGGTCAGACTGATTTGCATATGGCCATGTCTGAACTGGGGTGGAAGAGTGGGCTAAAGAACGGTGATGGATTAAATCCAGATCTGTTGACTCGGTGTGAGTGTTTGATTGGTTCAGATGCTCCGTCCATCACCACCCCCTTTTGTACCGCTTTGTTCGCCATAAGTTGGCAGGGTATGCTCAGACGTGAGTCCCTTGCTCACTTTGCCACTGGATTCAAGCAAGCCTGGCTGAAGATGGCTGGAATGCCAGAAACTGGTCCAAGGAAGCTTGTTTCCAGTCCAGGGAAGGCATGGCTTGGCAGTTCGGGCTGGACTGTTCCCATGAGGCACAGGGTCAGACTGATTTGCATATGGCCATGCCTGAACTGGGGTGGCAGAGTGGGCTAAAGAACGGTGATGGATTAAACCCAGATCTGTTGACTGGGTGTGAGTGTTTGATTGGTTCAGATGCTCCGTCCATCATCACCCCCTTTTGTACCGCTTTGTTCGCCATACGTTGGCAGGGTATGCTCAGACGTGAGTCCCTTGCTCACTTTGCTACTGGATTCAAGCAAGCCTGGCTGAAGACGCCTGTAATGCCAGAAACCGGTCCTAGGAAGCTTGAATCCGGTCCAGGGAAGGCATGACTTGGCAGTTCGGGCTGGACTGTTCCCATGAGGCACATGTTCAGACTGATTTGCATATGGCCATGTCTGAACTGGGGTGGCAGAGTGGGCTAAAGAACGGTGATGGATTAAAGCCAGATCTGGTCACTGGGTGTGAGTGTTTGATTGGTTCAGATGCTCCGTCCATCAGCACCCCCTTTTGTACCAACCTGTTGGATTCCATCCAGGTTTCAGAGGAAACTTCATAAGACCTGCGGTGGTGCCCACATGACTGCAATTGGACCAGCCGCGGAACCCTTCCAAAGCCTCAGAGACCTGTCAGGTTTGTGAGGTCATCTAGGAGAGTTAGGGACCAGAGGACTCTCGATTCCAGTGTGAACCGTCTTCACATCAACTTGTTGAAGTTGCAGGTCATTCACTAGGCCCTGAAAGCCTACCTTCCAGTCATCAAAAGGAAGCCGGTTCAGGTCTCTATGGTCAACACCTGTGCCAGGAGGGCCTGCATCTGGATTAGTCCACATAGTTAACTCCTGTGCGAGGAGGGCCCATGCCTATGGAACTGTCTGAATTGTCAGGACATTACCCAGCTCATACACTAAGTCCATGATGCCCAGTGGATCACGAATGGCAGTTAAAGCCAGTGGTGGTGTATTGAGTCTTCCAGAAATGTTGAGACCCTGGCTCGACCTCTTCACCACCACAGAGAACGTGCAATTTTGTGAGCTGGAGCACCTAGGAAGGCCCTCTCTCAAAGATGCATTCAGTCTAGACTGTTGCACAGGACTCCTATTTGCCTTCTGCTACTTCTCTCCCGAGTTCCGAAAAAGATCAAGAATGACAGGACACAACTCATACTAGTCTTCCGATTGGGCCAGGAGAGTGTAGTACTTGAAACTTCAAGTCAAGTCAAGTTTAAATTTGTATAGCGCACTACTCACCCAGAGGGTCTCAAGGCCCTTGAGGGAGGGGGGGGAGCTTTACTTATCAAATATCCAAGTTTTTAGTTGTTTCCTGAAGGAGAGGTGGTTCTGAGTGAGGCAGAGGTGGGTGGGGAGGGAATTCCAGGTCTTGGCCGCTAAGTAGGAGAAGGATCTTCCTCCCATGGTGGATCTTTGGATGCGTGGAATTGCGGCGAGGGCTTGATTGGACGATCGAAGTTGGCGGGTGGGGGTGTAGAAGGACAGGCGCGTGTTGAGGTATTCGGGTCCTAGGTCGTAGAGGGCTTTGTGTGCTTGGGTGAGGAGGCGGAATGTTATTCTCTTGTTGACAGGGAGCCAGTGGAGGTCTCTCAGGTGACCGGAAATGTGAGCTTGGCGGGGGATGTCTAGGATGAGTCTGGCTGAGGCGTTTTGGATGCGTTGGAGTTTTTTCTGTAGTTTGGCTGTGGTTCCGGCGTAAAGGGTGTTTCCGTAGTCTAGTCGGCTTGTGACCAGTGCATGGGTGACCGTCTTTCTTGTTTCGGTGGGGATCCAACGGAGGATTTTGTTGAGCATACGTAGGATGTTGAAACATGATGATGAGACGGCGTTGACTTATATGGTCATCGAGAGGGAGTAGTCCAGGATGAAGCCTAGATTACGTGTGTGGTCTGTTGGTTTTGGGTGCGGTTCCCAGGGCCGGTGGCCACCATGAATCGTCCCAGGCGGAGGGGGATGATCCTAAGATGAGGACTTCCGTTTTGTCTGAGTTAAGTTTTAAACGGCTGTTCTTCATCCACTCGGCTACTTCTTTCATCCCTTCGTGTAGGTTGGTTTTGGCGGTGTTTGGGTCTTTGGTGAGGGATAGGATCAGCTGAGTGTCGTCTGCGTCGGAGATAATGTTGAGGTTGTGTTGGCACGCAATGGATGCGAGGGAACTCATGTATACATTGAAAAGGGTGGGACTGAGTGAAGATCCTTGGGGTACGCCGCAGATGACTTCGGTGGCCTCTGATCTAAAAGGGGGGAGGCGGACTCTCTGGGTTCTTCCGGCGAGGAACGAGATTATCCAGTCCAATGCTTTTCCTTGTATTCCGACGTTGCTGAGGCGTTGTATGAGGGTGCTATGACAGACCGTGTCGAAGGCTGCGGAGAGGTCAAGTAGGATAAGGGCAGCAGTTTCTCCGTTGTCCAGTAGAGTTCGAATGTCGTCTGTTGCTGCGATGAGGGCGGTCTCGGTGCTGTGTTTGGCTCGGAAGCCGTACTGTGAAGGGTCGAGGGATTTGTTGGATTCGAGGAATAATGTTTAGCTATGCATTTACCTCTAATAACTGTCTTAAAAGCTTCCCATAGCGTGGATGGGGAGTCAACCAAGCCTTCATTGAGCTCAAAGTATTCTGTGATTGCAGGCTCGATGCCTTCCTGGAGGACCTGATCACGGAGACCACCGAATGCCTTTGATCTTAATCCCAAAGTAGTGGTTTCCATCTTTGCGGCAGGCGCCCTTCTACAAAGTCTGCTAACACTGGAGCAAGTTTGTGGCTTGGTGTGGCACCCAAATATCAGACCCGTTGTGCATCAAACTATCGGATGTCGTGTTTTATCTTTCGCTCAGCAAGGACTTGCAGTGGGCGCAGTTAATGGTTATCTGTCGGCACTTCTTGCTTCTTGCATTAACCGGAACACCTATCCTTGTTCAAACCATCTGTTGTGATGGGATTACTCAAAGGTTTAACCCATACGTTTACTCCTAAACCCTTCTTCATGCCACAGTGGGACCTTAATTTGGTCCTTACTTTTCTTATGTGTACTCCTTTTGAGCCGTTGCACAGCTGTTCTCTATGTCTCCTGAACTTGAAGACAGTCTCTCTCATCCCAATAACTTCAGCTTGTTGAATGAGTGAGCTTCAGGTTTGTCAGCTCTACATCGCTTTCTTGCACCACTTCACCCCTTAAAAGAGGAGGAGCGCCTGTCTTGGATATTTGTCAGGCTCATTGTGGGCATCAGTGCACACGTGATAATCATGTCTAAGGGGAACAACATTTTGGCTGTTCAGTCCTGCAGGACTTTATGGTCTGAGGGCCATATGTATGAAGGTAGCAATTAGCGATTCTGTAATAGCGATTTTTAAGAAATCGCTATTTCACAATCGCTAATTGCTACGTATCAAGCAAATCGAAATTTTATAGTGATTTCTTGATATTCCTTAATTGCGAATTCACAAATTGCGAATTCGCAATTAAGGAATACTTTCCCATTCATTTCTATGGGCCAGGAGGCTCATAGGAATGAATGGGAAATTTGCGATTCGCAATTTGCTAATTGCAAATTGAGAATATTTTCAAAGGTGCAGGGGTGTGATATAATAGCGGCATATAACGGCAACCTGTTCGCTCTCCTGCCAAGCTCTCGCCACGCGTTAGCAGTGGAGCGCACTGTGTCTACCTCACCCTTATCAAACACTGAGTGAGTATTAACCACCATAGCCCTCAGCGGGTTCGGCAGAACAGCACTGGCTTCAAGCGCCACGTGCGGGGTGTACGGAGGAGCTGACAACCAGTAGGTGGCGAAATGCGCTTGGGCACATACGTAATATAACTTCATATCTGGCACAGCGAAGCCTCCCAGATCGTATGGTTTAGTCAGCACATCCCACGTCACTCGTGGTTTCTTACCAGCCCAGGTTAAGGTGGTCAACAAGGACCGCAGTCTGGCAAAGAAGTGCGACTTCAGTGGGAGAGGAATATTAACAAAAAGATACAAAAATTTCGGAAGCACAACCATTTTGATCAGAGACACACGATCAGCAAGGGTGAGGGGGAGCCGAGTCCAGCGCGCCACCTGGTCCTCCAGCTTGGAGACAGCCACGCCATAGTTGGCCCTGATAATTTCTTGGCTATCTCGATGAATCCAGACTCCGAGGTAGCGCACCGATTCCGTTGCCCATTCCAGTGGGAATTCTAAGGGAAAGGGAAGAGTAGCGTCGGTGAGAGGGAGCATAACAGACTTTTCCCAGTTGATGGTCAGACCCGAGTGACGGCCAAACCGTATGAACTCTCGAAGTATAGGTTCAAGATGGCGAGCAGGCTCGCGCACGTAAAGGACCATGTCGTCGGCATACATGGACACTGCCAGCGACCGGAGGGGGAATTTCAGAGCTGCATCAGCATATCTCTGCCTCAAGACACAAGCCAGGGGCTCCATCACAATGGCGAATAGCAAAGGCGAAAGAGGACAACCCTGTCGAGTTCCCCTCTGTACCGGGAACGAGTTTGAGACCTGACCGTTGACCCTCACTCGTGCTATGGGGTTAGTATAGAGAAGGGTATTAACGCTGTAAAAAAGAAAGGAACCCCCATCCGATGCAGGATTGCTATCATATACCGCCATGCAACTGAGTCGAAGGCCTCCGCGGCGTCAAGCATGACAGCCACCGCAGCCAACTCCGGTTTGAGCAGATGTAGCACAGCAAATAGAGCCCTCAAATTGTGGGCGGAGGGTATAAATCCCGACTGGTCCGGCAATACCATGACCGGGAGGAGTAGCCGCAGTCTAGCTGCCAGCACCTTGGCTATGATCTTAACATCAGTATTCATGAGGGACAGGGGTCAATACGATTCGCACTTGTTGGGAGGTTTACCCGGTTTTGGCAACGCAACAAGGAGCGCCTCTCTCATTGTAGTCGGAAACTGGCCCTGGTCTACCGCTTCCTCCAGCACCATCGCCAAGTGCGGAAGTAAAAGATTCACATATTCTTTATAGAATTCTGACGGCAAACCATCTGTACCAGCAGCTTTACCATTAGGAAGGGCAGCTATCGCTTCCCAAAACTCCTCCTCCGTTATATGATGCATAAGGAATTCCTGTTGACCCCTCGAGAGCCAGACCAAAGCTATGTCCTCAAAGTACTGAGCTATTTCCTCCTCTGTCGCCGTCTCCCGATACTCATACATCCTTTCATAATATTTCGTAAAGCAGCCTAGGATTTCAGTTGTGTTAGTCACCTCGACCCCTGAGGCTTGAGCCGGGTGGTTGCTTTTTTAACTGCTTTTAAAAGCCTTGATTCACCCCCCCCTTTGTGTCCTTCCCACACCAGCTACAGCGCTCCACGCTGCTTGTTATTTCGGCGCTTTCACTCGCGCTTAAAATTGGAGTTCCAGGACTCGTTTCGGTCTCTTATTAATTGCAATCTTTGACTCTGCTCGGTTTTGGCAGATTACGTGCCTCCCCCTCACCCTCTGGCCGACTTAGGGCCGTCATTACCGAGGGACCGAGAGAAAAGCTCAGTGGCGGACATCTTGGAGTGGGCTTTCCCTCCTGTCACTCGGGCGCCTATAAAAACTGAAGAAGGACTCTGTTTCAGTAGATTGCTGATACTCGACCCCTGAGGCTTGAGCCGGGTGGTTGCTTTTTTAACTGCTTTTAAAAACCTTGATTCACCCCCCCCCCCCTTTGTGTCCTTCCCACACCAGCTACAGCGCTCCACGCTGCTTGTTATTTCGGCGCTTTCACTCGCGCTTAAAATTGGAGTTCCAGGACTCGTTTTGGTCTCTTATTAATTGCAATCTTTGACTCTGCTCGGTTTTGGCAGATTACGTGCCTCCCCCTCACCCTCTGGCCGACTTAGGGCCGTCATTACCGAGGGACCGAGAGAAAAGATCAGTGGCGGACATCTTGGAGTGGGCTTTCCCTCCTGTCACTCGGGCGCCTATAAAATCATTCACTCATGGCTCCGCTCAGCGGACGTGTTCAGCGGGCGCGCCGGTCGTGCGCCGGAGTCAAGCCAGAGTCCTGCCCGTCTGCGCCCGTCCGCGGCCGGACGGGCCCAGGGGCCATGGACGCCCCCACTGCTATTTCATACTCCCCCTCTGCTCTTATGAGCCTCCAAGCCTCTGCTTGCCCTCTATCTCCCGATACCTGGGCCAGGATCTCTTCTCTGGGGATCGCAGGAAACTCCCCCCCCCCATCTGGGGCCGGCGTTACCTCTCACTACACCTGCTCTTGCTGAGTCGCAGGTCCGGGTATTATACCTAAACACTCGCTCTTTGGTCAGGCATCAAGCCGATATTCTTCACCTTCTCATGACGGAGAGGCCAGACGTTCTCTTACTATATGAGACCTGGCTCACCGACGATTCCCTTCCTGACATCCTCACTGCGTTACCCCCAGATTACTTTCTGTTGAACACCAACCGTCCTGGGGGCCGCTCCGGAGGAGGGGTGGCAGCGGTAATACGCAAGAATCTTAAGATTATCGCCTCCGCCTCCATGACCCTCCCTGAAGTGGATAACCTGGTCCTCCGTCTTGGGACCAAGGTAGGTGCAGTTACCCTAATGGTACTATACCGCCCCCCCACACCCATGCCTTCCTTCCCCTCATCTTTTATTGAACAGTTGACTAATCTTGCCACCTCCTCTCCCCGCACTGCCATTGTTGGTGACTTCAACTACTGGTTCCAGCACGAGGACGCTGGCCCCCATGCCTTCAAACTGTTCGAGGCCCTCTCGAGCCTGAACTTTACTCAATTAGTCAGGTCCGCCACTCACAGTGGCAGTCACATCCTTGACCACATTTGGGTCCACGGGGTCAAGTCCTCCTGTCCGCTTATAACACCTTGTGTGTGGTCCGATCACTTTCTGATTGACACCCCTTTCTCGGCTGTTGGCCAGATTAGGGTCCCACTGCAGGAGGGCGGCACCGCCCGCAAGTGGAGAGCCGCCGATTCCTCTAAATTTCTATCTCACCTCTCTCTAACCCGTCCCTTGCTTCCCAATGATTTAAGCACCAACGAGCTTCACGGGCATATCTCTGACTGGCTCACGACAGCCAGCGATATTTTTGCCCCTTTAACTAAGTTCCCCCGATCCCGACATAGCAACTCCCACAAATGGTTCACCCCCCATCTCAAGACCCTGCAATTGGAACTCCGCCGATCAGAGCGCAGGTGGAGGAGAGACTATTGCTCGTCTAGCAGAGGCGTATATGTGGCCGCGCGTAATCAGTACAAAACAGCCATTTCCGCGGCCTAAAAAGCTTACGCCTCAGAAAAAATCTTATCCGCCCCTTGCAAGTCCAAAGAGATCTTTAAAGTTATTAACGAATTCACTTCCGATCTCAGGCCCCCACACAGGAATCTTGTAACGCGCTAAGTACTTTCTTCATTCAGAAAATTGCTTTGATTAAAGACACCATCCCGGCTACTCCTCCTGGCGCTGGTTCCGTCTCTCCCCCCCATAATGCCCTTTCTTTCACTCAGTTTCCTCCCTTAGACCCCACTTCCTTGGCCACATTGGCTACCCGTACCAAGTCTGGATCTCCAGACGACTGTTGTCCCCCCACCATACTACGAGACATCTGCCATTCTCTACCCGACTGCATCCTTCCCCTGCTGAACTCCTCTCTCTCGTCCGGTACGGTGCCCAGCTCCTTCAAGGAGGCCGTTTTGGTGCCTCTACTGAAGAAGCCTGGTGCTGATCCCGCTGTTCCGGCGAACTACCGCCCCCATCTTCCTCTTGCCCTTCTTCTCCAAAATCCTGGAAGCCCACGCCACCGCCTGTCTCTCACAGTTTATCGAGAGCTCCAACTTTCTCGGGCCAATCAGGCCGGCTTCAGACCCGGCCACTCCATGGAGACTGTGATCTTGGCCGTGCTGGATGCCTTGAGAGACGGCGCTGACAAGGGTACCCCCCAGGCCTTGGTATTATTAGATCTGTCAGCCGCTTTCGACACGGTGGACCACAACATCCTCCTCCACCGTGTCGAGCAGGCTGGCATCCAGGACCTGGCGCTGGCATGGGTCAAATCCTTCCTGACCGGGAGGTCTCAAACCCTCAGCCTGGGCACTTTCAGAGCTCCTAGGGAGCACTCGCCCTGCGGGGTCCCTCAGGGCTCCTCCTTATCCCCTCTTCTCTTTAACCTCTATCTTCGACCCCTCCTTTTTTCTCTGAGGCAGTGGGACGTCACCGTTTTTAACTACGCGGACGACCTGCAACTCATCTTTCCTCTCAACTCCCCCTCTGATATTCCTAATTTCCAGGCAGCTATGTCCCACATCCTCCAGTGGATGTGTCAAAACCAGCTCAAATTGAACCCCGGAAAGACGGAGCTCCTTCTCCCTGGCAGGAGCTCTACCTACTGGGGTCCGCACTTTTGGCCGGCAGAACTTGGCCTCCCCCCCACCCCCGTGGCCTCGGTAAAGAGTCTCGGGGTCACTATTGACTCCGGCCTTTCTCTCGGGCCCCAAGTGGGGACGGTGGTCTCCTCCTGGATGTTCCAGCTGCGCAGGATCAGGAAGGTGGCTTATCTCCTCACTCCTGAAGCCCTCCTGCAAGTTATCATGGCCCTCGTCCTCTCCCGCTTAGATTTTTCGAACTCCATTTACCACGGTCTGCCTAAAACATCTCTCTCCAGACTACAATCTGTTCAAAATCAAGCGGCGAGACTGGCCCTTGGGATTCCGAAATGGCAATCCGCCAAACCCCTTCTCTCTAAACTGCATTGGCTCCCTGTCATCTCGAGGGCAGCCTTTAAGATCGGCTGCCTCACCTTTAAATCTTTATCTGGCTTCTGTCCCGTCTTTCTGAAATCCCTCATCAGGCCCTACTGCCCTTCACGGAATCTGAGATCTTCCCACCTTCACTTCCTGACCATTCCCCCTATCAAACTCTGCAGATCTGGAGGCCGGAGATTTGCATTCCTGGCCCCTAAACTTTGGAACTCCTTTCCCCTCTCTCTCAAAACCTCCAACTCTCTCATTCTTTTCCGTAAATCCCTAAAAACATGGCTTTTCCCTCAATCCAGCTAAGTCCTTCTGGTCCCTCTGCATCCAACCAGCGCCAGGAAACCCACGGTGTCAGTGCGCTTTACAAGTTCCCCTTACAATACAATACAATACAATACAATACAACCTCCTCCCCGTCCTCTATTTCTTGCACCGTACAGGGCCTGGCCCATGGCTCCCTTATGCGATCCGCCAGTCCTTTCCCCGGTCTACCCCCTTCACCATAATAGCGCGCCCTGGCATGTTTGGACAGGAACTTCACCTCCTTATCAGCTAGTTTGTCGTACTCGGTAACCTTCGATCTAATGTCTGCTAGCAAAGCTTCCTCGGGGCATTCCTCCAACCGGCACTCAAGCGCCAATATCTCCCCTTCCAACCTAGTCATGGAGTCTCTCAGCGATGTAAGCACTCCAGATTGAAGACCGATGCACGCCCCACGTATAGTCACTTTGAAGGCCTCCCACACCGTACACATACTGTCAACAGTCCCAACATTCTTATCAAAGAACTCTTCAATGATAGTTCTGAGCCGTTCACGCAGCACCTGATCAGTCAAGGTTCCCCGCGACAGGCGCCAAGTGAACGGAGCAGGCGCACACGTTGGCATCCGCATTTCCAAGCAGACCGGCGCGTGATCGGAGAGCGTGCGGGGCAAGTGGCCAACATCCATCACCCATCCACTGACATCCCGAGTCACCAACCAATAGTCCAGTCTCGACCACGTATCATGCGCTGATGTATAGCAAGTACCCTCTCTCCTATCCGGGTGCCTCAGACGCCACGCATCCACCAGCCCAATTCCTCTCATACCCTCACTGACTTCAGCAGCCGCCTTCTTGCGCACACAGGGCTTGTCTTGTTTCCTGTCCATCTCCCCATCCAGAATGACATTAAAATCCCCACCGCAGAGCACAGCCGACTGTGGCAGCATGTAGATCTTGTTCCAGAGTGCAACATAAAAATCAGGGTCATCAACATTTAGTTCATATACATTAATGAGCGTGATCGGGGTTCCGCATAATTTACCATGTACTATAATATATCGACCATCCTTATTAATTTCCTCATGTAGTATAACAAACGGTACAGCAGAATCATCACACTACGTGCATAAGATGAGTAGTTTGACGCCAGTCTGACTCCCGCCCATCTGCTACCCACAGTTTCTGCCGCCCTACCCCAAAGATGTGTCTCCTGAAGGAAGGCAACGTGTGCACCATGCCTATTAAGAAATTCCAGCATTTGCCTAGTCTTTTGTGGGCGGTTCAACCCTCTCACATTCCAAGTAATACATGTAATTTTACCCCCCGTCCATTCATCCAGATCCAAAGTATGTCCCAAAGGCAGCAACACCACCTCAAAAGCCAACGACAGACACAGCGCACATAGCCATTCAGTCTTCGAGTGTCAGCAAGAAGTGCCGCACTTACCAGGCAACACAATGACCAGTATCCTCCCAACCCCTGTACAAGCCTCCCACACCTCCCATCATACACAAGGAAACACTGCGACCATACCCAGGAAATCCAGAACCCCCCAAACCCTCCTCCACCCACTTAAGCATCCCCAACCTGCCAAAGCTGACCCCATCCCCCCTCCCCCAACAACCCCAACAGTGCATACATAAGTGTGTGGGGATCTCCCATTCGTGGGGACGCAGTGGCGCACAGCTCTCGCCAGGTAACTGACAAGAGAGCGGACCGTGCAATCGATGAGAACATCCCGCTCCTCCCTCCCCAACCCCATAGCAACATGGATTGCTGCAAGTCAAAGTCGCCTAGGCTCAGCAATAAAGTAAGGGGCTCCCCCAACTGCACCTCAATAGAACCATAATTACGCCAAGATCAAAGTGCAGTCAGACAACTAAATACAATGCTCTCACCTCCATATGTTCAGTCGCAACTATGCACAACCAAAGTGTCAACGTGAGCATACTAGCCTCATGCCATAAACAACCCAACCGCAAGTTGCCCAACAGGTGAACCATAGTATACCAGAATAATGACCACAGAGAACATGTCCAATTAACCAGCGTTCCGCAAGTAAAGGCAGGGTAAAGCAACTCAGTGGGGTAACGAGCCACGCAGCACCAAGCGGCAACACATTTCACAGGGAAAACACTCCAACAATGGGTGACTAGCAAGGAGTCAGGCGCCTAAGCCACATCGTCCAGTAGGTCCCCCTCCCCCTCCTGCTGCATGTTTGAGTCTCTTTTGCGTTTTTTCAGTTTTTTTGCATAGTCCATAGCAGCCTTAGGGGTGGTGAAGATTTTGTTGTCCGACGGGGGCCCTATCCGAAGACGAGCCGGATACAACATGGCGTATGGAATGTTCTCGGCGCGAAGCCGTTGTTTCACCGGGGCGAACTCCTTGCGCGCTGTCTGCACTGCCACAGTGAAGTCTGGGTAGAACTCAAGTTTATTCCCTTGGTATTCAATAGTGCCCTTCTCCCGGGCAAGACGAAGTATGACATCTCGGTCCTTGTAATTAAGTATGCGAGCAATGATAGGACGCGGTTGAGCCCCAGGCACCGGTCTCTTCACCAGAGTGCGGTGTGCCCGCTCCACGATGAAGACCCGCGATAGCTGGTCTGAGCCAAAAATGTCCACCAGCATGCGTTCCATGAAGTCTTCCATCCGACCTACATTCGTGGACTCCGGCAGGCCTGTGACGCGAATATTATTGCGCCTGGACCTCCCTTCCAACTCCTCGTTCTTCGCCTGAATCACCGCCAGAACCCTCTCCATATTGAATACCTTAGTTGTCACCGTAGCCAGCCCATCCTCCGTAGCTGACACCCTCTGTTCCACCTCACCCATTCTTTCGTTTTGCCGGTCGAACTGCGTCGCCATATGGTCGAGCCTGTGATTGACCGCCTCCATGGTGCCTTCAATGGACTGTAGTGTTTTCTGCATCGCCACCAATGTGGCCTCCAGGTTCGGGGTACCCCCGACCGCCCCCACAGTCTCTGTGTCCGGTGGCGCCTGCGAGGAGGATAGCGCCGTCTTTTTAGCCTCAAAGGTGAGTTTGGGCTGATTGCGCTCCGGCCTGCCCATGGCGCCTTCTCGATGTGTGACGCAGCCCAGCTGCAGCAGTCCGTGGGGCAGGCTGGTCGCCCCCGCAGTTCTGCCCAAGGCGATCCCCAAGACGATACAGAAGAGTGGGCGCTATGTCTCAAATCACCCGGCCGTTCCCTGCCTCAGCAGCCACAGTGCAGGGATCAACAGTGTGTTCAGGGAAGTAGGCCAGGAGCACCGTCCCAAATTGCCACCGGGTCCCCCCTCGAGGCCCTACAGCAGCAAAAGCCCTTACAACGTCCGCGGGCGGCAGCGCTCCCCCAGCTCCTCTCCACCGTGCTCTATCCCCGTCCCTCGTCCCCGCCAGCTGCAGCTTGCACAGCGTGGCCCAGTGCGGCCCAGCGCCGCCTCCGTAGCACCGGGCTCGCCTAGGCCCTCGCCCCACTCACCACCACCAGCAGGGCCGGGCTCCGGGCCTCACGAGCACCGAGCACTCTCCTTCCGTCCTCGTAGCGCCGCAGCCGCCCGCAGCGTGGGTCTTTGTCCTCCAGGCCGTTCTCCCAGGTAGGGGGAGCGGCCGTCAAGCTCCGATCCGTTTGCTGGGCACAGGGCACTGGGTCGCGCGCCTCTGGCCTCAATGCAGGCGGAGCTAGGCACCACCGACAGTGCAGTTCACGCGTTCCCCTCAGCGAAGGGAGAACACCGCACCCGCTTCCCAGTCACTTCAACCGTGTTTCGCCATCAAGTTGGGGGGAATTAACAGCAGGATGTGCAGGATTTTAAAGCGAATAAGTGACGGTCCCGGCAGAGCCTCACATGTGTGCGGCCATCTTGCTCGGCGCCCTCTAGCGCCCCCCCTGATTCGCGGATATTACCGCGATTTCGCGAGATTCGCGGATCGCGAAATCGCGGAAAATCCGTAAATTTTGCAAGCGGAACAAATTTTCAGCCCATGCTAACTACTCTCTTAGGGCTAAGTTTTAATCAGAGTACATTTGACTCCTGTGCTTAGAACCAAGATTTTTCAGGTGTCCTTCGCTATACATTCACCACTTTCACACATAAAATGCCCCTAACTTTGTAATACACGACGATATTACTACTTTGATACAAACTATGTAATGTGCGACTTCACTTGCCACACATTTCCCTCTGCCTGCAGACAGAGTAACCAGCTTCCTACTTCCCAGAAGCCGCAAATTCCGACTACACATAACGTGATACAGACTCAACATATAATGTTAGTCATAATTCTCTGTACATCAAAAACTATATATATGTTCACTTTGTCAAATCTATACATTGCTTATCCACGCTAACCTATAGCAACCAGACTCCTGCTATGAAGAAAACTGTTCCAGTGCTGCTCTCAAACAACCCTCCAATCCTTCACTGAAACCCTAGGAGCTATCACACTTTACTCTTCAGTGGGGCCCATAGCAACGCGAGTTATTCATTCACACAAATCACACTGCTCCCAAGACCAGCGAAAACCAAAGGATGAGTTGGTGGATTGCGGAGTACCCTATCTCATCTATTCAGTTAAATTCTATACATTATATACACATGCATTTCATTAATTCCACCATGGTATTTAAATTTTATGAACAGCATTTAAGGCACCCCACTCTTTTGGTCAATGGATCAGCTAGTAAAAGTTGGCTAATGGACAACAAGACCAGCGTAATTCTCCATTTGTTTAATTTTTATATTCTTTAAAGTCTCCTAGCATGACCGTACGCTTAAGATCTTGGGCTAGATGTAGGTAAATAGTATTTACCGATTCGTAAATACCAAATTTTACCGATTCGGTATTTATGAATCGGTAAATGCTATGTAGCTTTAAATTCGGTAAAAATTACCGAATCGTTAAGATTCGGTATTTACCAAATCGATATTTACCGATTCGGTAATTG
The DNA here is from genome assembly GCF_964263255.1 of Lissotriton vulgaris. Lineage (NCBI taxonomy): Eukaryota > Metazoa > Chordata > Amphibia > Caudata > Salamandridae > Lissotriton > Lissotriton vulgaris. The sequence continues at coordinate 179,073,192 of NC_141687.1, read as the reverse complement.
CCATTCATTCCTACGGGTCTGAAGGCCCATAGGAATGAATGTCAATTACCGAATCGGTAAAATCCGATTCGGTAAAAGGGGGAAAACATTGAAGGGTGGCAGGGTGTCACTTTGACACTGTGTTGCACCCCTCAATTGTTTATGGGTGCACATGTTGCAGACCTACATGCCCTTAGGGCATGTATGTCTGCAACATGGCACTGAAGCAATTTGCATTAAATTGCTTTTTAACATTTTTTCGTTATTTACCACCAACTTGTAGTTGGTGATAAATAACGAATCCTAACATGGGATAAGCACTCATTTAAGTGCTCCCTACATTAGGAATTCGGTACTTTACCGAATCGGTATTTAAGAAATCGGTAATTTACCGTTTACTTAAATTACTGATTCGGTAAATTACAGAATCCTTAATTTTGGCCCCCTACATAAGAAAAGCCTATTACCGGTCGGTAACGGCCGAAATTCGTTAATTTCAGCCGTTACCGACTAGTAATGGGCCACCTACAACTGGCCCTTAATCTTTATTCAGGGAATTTAGTTAAGCATTTCTTTAATCACTTCTAGTAAAGGATAAAATAAATTCAATTAGATTACATTTATTAGCAGAATAATTCAGAAATGAGAAAATTCAAAGACATATTACCTATCTTCTTGGATAAAAGAAATCAGGATTAAACAACAAAGTTTCCAAAAATAAACTCTCTATCTTCCTCGATGTTCACCTCCCATCAGGACACCGACCCATCAAAAGTTAAAGTCTGCAAAAAAATCTACGTCTTTACACCCAGAAAAATCGATCAGTTCGACAGCATGTCGTGGTGTGATAAATAATTCCAAGCAAGCGTTTGATTTCTCTTCCAAATGGCCTCTTTTTATACTCTTTTTCCCTAACTATCTAACTAAAATTTGAAACTTTAGGGTCCACACTCATTTCTCATTGGTCCATTCGAGGGGTGGATGAAGATCACCTCATCTCCTCATTGTCCAAATTTTGCTAAGTCACTTCCATTAGTCTCATACGGTCATAATTGTTCATGTTGCAATAATTCATTTTTGTCCTTATATCGACACTTCGGTCAACTTTCCCAGGCTCACAACTCGGACAATCCATTTGGCACCATTCTGCTCTTCAGGCCATGTTGACCTTGACATCAGCAGCACAGGCACAGGCCGCTTGCACATCTCTCGAGCACAATTGCGCACACGTAGTAGTACACTCTCTCGCAGTCTCGCAAACCCTCCATTTTTATTTAGGCCGCATGGGCCACAATGGGAACTATTATAGAAACAAACACAATTAAACATTAGATTTCGAAGTAGGACTCCTCTGTTTACCTCCCTCATTCTAAGTTTACCCTGTTAGTGATTACCTAGCTTTTAAGGTACAAATAGGCGTTGTTCTCTTACCATTCTCCTTTGTTTTTGCCACAATGAATACTTATAATAAGCAGACATACATAGCTTTTGTTAAATTAGAGCGTTATTGCACTATAATAATACGACAAATTCACATGATTAGTGTATTACGATTTTCAACATAATCAAATTAGTATCCCACGTGTATTTTTCTGTGTGTTTTCTTCTTTATTGATTAGTTCAAATTCACTCGATTAATACATATTATAGTTATGAGAAACTAACTTTGCGAGGGGTATACAAAATTTTTGTTTCAGCCTCGCTCCATCACAACCAAATTCATGGGATACCCAGAGCTGTGCATATAGGCAGTATGAATAGTGGTAGTAAGCAGTGACTTGCTACTCCGCCTTGATGTTGTTTTTCATTTATGGACTGGTGCTTTATGTACTCTTTTTGTGTTTTTGGAATTGTCCTTTGATTAGACTGGAGCAATGAGCGAAAGGTACTACTGTTTTTAACCGAGGGTAAAAACCTCCTGGCGGAGGGTGCAAAATACACCGACCCCATGATTATGCACACATGTGTTAATAAAAGCGGGGAGGCAACATATACCGCAACATATACCGCTACGAGAACCTTGATTACACGTGCATGAGGGTCTTTTATTTAGGAGACACCCCACACCAACCTGCATACCCTGGTTATGCAGGACAATTGATCCTTCCCTTTTGATTTGAAAATTAATCATACGGAGACTGAATGGATCAGTACTCTTCCTCCCCCAATTGATTGAAAATGCAGAGTGCGCATCACTGGTTTGGTTGGCCCCCAGAGGGTCGACCAAACAGTCAGGCCCACTACATTGGGCAAGCCACACCTCCCCAACTCCCCCACCCGCCTGCCCCCAACCAGGCGTACCCTTCTACTTTCTCGCAATATGAGAAGCAGAAACATAAAATGGTATTTTATACCATTTTATGTTTCTGCTTCTCGTAATGCGATAAAGCAGTGGGGCGATGCTTCTCCACCCCTGCTTTTCAATAGGAAATGTCAGTATGCCGCTCTAGCGGGTCTGAAATGTCAATAATTTAATGTTGTTATGTGACAGATGTGTTCCAGGCACACTGAAATTATGGGAAGGGTAAATAAATGCTCCACCATCAAAGTTGTGTCAGACTGTAAACAGTCACAACGAGCTGAAGAACCCAGACACATAGCTACTCCTCATAATCCCGACCCTTGCTTTCTCACATCGACAGAAGGAAAAAGTGCAGTCTGCAGGCCCTTCAAGCAGTGTCTTCGCCTCCATAGCACCGCAAAGGCTACATTTGGTTCTGAACTAGGACACTGTTGTGTCCGACTGCATTGCCTAATAATGTCCTCTAAAATGAGATACTCGATGGTGTGTTCATATTTTGCATAGTGTAAAGAGTCCCTCAAAATTTCCTGAAGAACCCTGAAGAGTCGCAAACCCCCTTGACCAGTTCTTAGCATTAGAACATCAGTATACATTTTTAACAAAAACCTGCAAAAGCAGCCACAATTAAAGTGAACTTTGTAGTCATTCTTCTTCTTGCTTCCCCCCGTCGTCTTTGCTTCCTCATCATTGTTGTTTGCACTCCTCTCACCCTGACCCGTCCATGGCCTGCGCCACCCCTCCAAGATAGAACTCAACCCTTTTGGCAGATTTGCTTTCAGCAGCCGCAAAGAGTCACAAGCATTTGCAATGCAATCGTTCTCGCCTTTGGGACCTTATATGTATTTAGCTATGCAGCACATTAGCCTGGGTGCTGAAACTTCTTCTGTTCTTTAACATGGAGGGAAAGTAAGCACCTAACTGCGTGACACACCAGGTATGGTAACACATGGAGAGGAATATTGCCTTTCGGCTGGAAATTATAATAGTCCAAAGCTCTGTTTTTATCTAAAATCAGGGCCTTCTTTGGTCATACCACTGAAAATACAAGATTTGAAAAAAATATTATTGTTTATGGGTGCTCGTGGAAGATAATTTCTATGGACTGGAATCTAGAGAATGCTAAAGTGATTCTGGTATTTTACTGACCTCTGCTGGTCATTTTCTATCAAGAGAGTTAAATAGAGGCAGTTGCCAGAAATTTTTTAAAAAGGAAAGTCCCTCAGCAGAAAGCAATTGTGGTATTTTACTGACTTCTACTCGTCGTTTTCTATCAAGACAGTTAAATAGAGGCAGTTGAACAAATAAAAAGTTCTTAAGCGGAAGCAGACAAGTCCTAGGGCTGATCTCCAGAGCACACAAAGTGCAAACACATATAAGTATATACTAAAGTATATACAAGAGGTCTGGAATGCTCGACCTAAAAAACCAAGAGATACCACCTCAGAACTCCAAAAAGAGCCCGCCTTTGTTCAAAAAGCACACTTTACAGCCTGCAGCAATTAGTTTGATTGTGAGAGAGCGCTAAACTGAAGGAAAATCTGTAGGGGTGCATCATATTCACGAGTAGTCAGCACCCACATACATAGAGGACTTATTAATCGTGTTTAATTGTAACGAAGGTATAAGAATTAATGTGTTAGAAGTACGCTTAGAGCAACGTCAAATGTTTTGAAAAGTATTAATGCCATATTAACCTAGAAATGTCGTTTGCAGTGAAGAATTATTCTAATCAAGGAGATGCTCAAAAGGTCATCATTGTACCTTTAGTTGCTTTATTAAAATTCATTATTGTATTCCTTTAACGTTATAGAAGTGCTTAAGTTAGAAAATGTATTTTGCTTTAAGGATGAAGGCTTAAAGAACGAAATGTATTGCTCAGGTTAGGATGTGATACACACAAACGTGCAGAGGCCTAGTTCATGTAAAACGTGTAGACCTGATTGAAAATGCTTTGCTTGACAATAAACCATAGAAATGTTTTTAAGAAAAGCTGCTTTTAGTTAAAGTCAATTGCAACATTATGAAATTGTGAGCCGATTCACATGCATTCCTTTGCAGGTGCCGGACTAAGTAGATAGTGCATAAAAAGGGCCCATTGTGTATGAGTGTTAGGATGGTAGACTCAGACATGGAGGAGTGACTGAGGAATTTAGGGAAGCAACCTGAAGCGAAGAAGAGTCTGGGACCCAAGGACGTTCTAACGGACAAGGATGGAGAGATGCCATGGTGGAAAATTCTGAAAACCAACACCTTCGAGAGGGGCGTACCTTAGGGCGTGTCGTCCGTATTGTGGGGTTTTGTATTAGGGACAGCACCCCGAGGGAAAGAGAGAGTAGATGCGCATGAGGGCGAAAGGAAGCGGTTGGTCAGACAGAGAGCTTTGATATGAGGGAGCAATCTTAGACTAAGTCTGAAGAAAGTGAGTGCACTTCTTTGGAAGTCACCACGGATGACACCTTTGTTAGGAGGGAACCTTGTTAAGCAGGGATGTCACTTAGAGTAGTGTTGGGACAGATTAATCTGGATTTGACTCTTTTTCAAATGCATACTAAAACTCAGGTTATAGCAATTCTTGTCAGCCTGATGATTCTGGAACTAATTCTTGTATTGTTTCTTAGCCGATTAAGACTTTTCCGTAGGATTATGTTTGTATTAGTACCTGTTTATCTTCTGAACCTTTTGCTGAGATGTTTATACATCCAATTGTCTTTGGCTTTATAATAAAACTTTGAACCTGATCCTTAGTCAGTGGTTCTTGGGGGAAACAACGGAAATCGTCTGAAACTGATTGACAAATTGTTGAATAGATTGCCTATTTCACTCTATGACAGGTAAAAAGGTCTAGTCGACCTGTGACGGGATTCTGGAGAATGCTATGCTAATTCTAGAGTAATAATCCCGCCTTTCCAGTTGGTAGCAGAGGATGGTTTATCTTCTGGAGTGAGGGTAATCTTGAGTAGATTAAGACTTCCCCAAGGCCCATAGAGATCAGGTGATGAGCGTCCAGAGGACCGCGGACGGAGGATGGCGTTCCATGGAAACTGACGGAGAGTGACGGTGCGACAGAAAGCAGCAGGTCGTAAGAGAGTGAGTATGAAAAGGGTCATGCGTGTTAGATTGCGGTGTGCATTGTATTGTTGAGTTGTATTGTCTTGCGGAGTTGAGTGCCTGTAGTGTGAAAGAAGGAGATCAGGTTGTGAGCACACGCAACCGGTGAAAATCTTAAGCTCAAGGAGAGTTTAAGTGGTTCGGGTGTATCGAACACCCATAGTAATTGTCGACCATTGTGAAAGGGGGTCGAATGTGCGAGTGCGTGGGTAACGGACGCTGGTCGGAAGTTGCCGTGTGTTTGTAACCTATCAAGTTGAGGCGATTGTCCGGTCGTTTTGTGGACAGACATTTGCCAGTTCGGTGACAATTACAGTCAGACTGTGGACGTACAGTCAAAGAAGTGGTTGCTTGGTCAGAAGTGATCATTTCAAGTGTATGATTGGGACGCATGCGTGACCGGTAGACGAGCGGAGAGAGGAGGGGAACTGCTTCGAAGCGGAGGCGAGTGACGTCAGAAAGAGCCGCGCTGGGATAGGACGGTTAGTGTGGAGCCGCGCTGGGATTGGGCGGTTAGAGTGAAGCGAGTGACGTCAGAAAGAGCCGCACTGGGATAGGGCGGTTAGTGTGAAGCCGCGCTGGGATTGGTGGAATGTCATCGGGAAGTAAAAGAGCGCTGTAAACCAAGAAACGTTGTGGGTTTCATCATGAAATGCTTAAAAGGGTTGCGAAATTGTTTCAAGGGAGAAAAGAGGTTAGAACCTCGGGGTGGGGAAGAGGATCCACCCGAGGATACGCCAGCTCATACCATGGCCACGAATGTTGGGTTGCATACCATATTGTGGCTTGAGAACTGGTGTAAGATGACTGACGGAAGCGAGGAATTGACTTTTCCTAGATACAGAACGTTTAGATTGGAGGTGCTGTACCAGTAAAAAGCGACTATGGCTTCTTTGCAGCCTTTGCCTAGACCAACGCAGTTTGAAGCATTTAATGCGTGGATCAGGGCAGCCTATGAAAAGAATAGAGATAGGAGACAGGAAAGAGTGAAGAGATCAGTTAGGGCGGTCCAGGATGCGAGATGGGACGCACTGGCCAACAGGTGGAGAGTGTAGACCATCGAAGGAGACAGGCTATACCCGTTGTTGGTCAATGCAGGGGATGCGCAGAGAAAGAGTACAGAGGACGATGACAGTGAGACAGACAACAGCCTGATAGAGAGACTGTTGTCGAAGAGACCACCTCCATATAATCCTGAGATAGAGGGGAGGCCAATTCCAGCAATGGGCAGGGAAGCATCTGTCGTGGACGGTGGCATCCTAATGGAAAGCGGCTTGGGCCCAGTAGGGGACAGGTCCGGCTTGGTGGAGGGAGAAAGGACATCTCAGCATTCTCCTGAGACGAGAGTAGTGGGAAGATTTACGGTACAGAAGGTACGCAGTGAAGAGGGGGTCGGTTCTCAGAGACTGCCAGACGCTCTTACGGTACCTGTCACTATAGGCCCCATAGTATCAGTGTACAACCCAGAACAGACACAAAGCGAGTGTCTGCCACAATTAGATAGGGGGAGAAGTACCAATGAAGGAGGAAGTAATGTGGCGGACGGGTGGAGCCAATTGCCAAGGCCAATAGAAAGGAGCACCCCTTTGGCAGCATCGGCAGACTCATCTGGAGAGCAAGGGGTTTTGAGAGGACCGATGGATCTGAGAGGACCACGGCCAAGGTCGCTTAGGGAATTAAGGCCAGATTTGTGAACTTGGGAGACGGTCGTGATACTCAGAGCGACAGGTCAAGGGATGATTTTGGCCATGAAAGTCAGGAAAATAGGGGGGTGTCTCACTGCACGTCTAATGGAAGCAGGCAGGAATGGGACCGTTGGAGTGAGGAGAATAGGGGAACGTCCCCCCATGCATCTGCCGATAATAGCCAGAAGTGGAACCGCGAAAGCTGGGAAAGAGGAAGGGTTCCCCATAACACACCTGAGGAAGACAGACGAGTGAGTCAGGACTGTAAAGGGAGGGACTCTAGTGAAACATCAAGTCAAGGTGTATTGAGGGCGGCAATAAAGGCAAGGAGAATTGATGTGCTGAGACTGAAATCAGAGGTAGAGGAAATAGTGGAAGGCACATTGCCACTGGAGAGAATAGAACTCTATGAACCAGATGAACTGCTGTTTGTAGCAAAGGATGTTACTCGCAGAGCCAGGACAGCTCACGAGAAATTATCTGAACAAGTACACAGTGGATTTGACAAGGACGAAAGCATTACAGGGTGGCCATAGGCTGCAGTACTCCGACCAAGATCTAGAAGAGAAGAGGGTGATCGGATTAAAAACCCACATCAGGGAATTGATTGTGGGACTCCGAACATGGGTCCAATTGGACAAATGGGAGGAAAGGGGGTCGAGGAAAAAGAGCGTTAGGCGGAGCGCTATTGAGACATCTCCGGGAGGGGGGCTGATGAACGTGGAAGCGTACCCCTTGAGGGAGGTGGCTCATGGGGGGTATGTGCATGTACCCTGGAGTACGGGAGATTTGGCTGCCTTTACGAATACATTTCCGAAGTTGCGTGAGAGTCCCGTAGAATTGTACAAGCAGGTAGAGAGGTTCGTTAAGATCTCAAAAGTACTGTGGATTGATCTGAACACATTGTTTGACATTGTGGTTCCAGGAGACCTGTGGATAGCATGTAAGGTCAGTGTTGAATGGCCCACAGTGGAGCCAGACCGAGATGCTGCCACAAATGGACCTTCACCCAGGGTGATGATAAAGTATGAGCAGGCGATCACATGGTTGAAGACTAAGGTACCACCACAGGACATCGACTGGGTGAAAATAGATCAGACTAAGCAGGAACCGAAGGAGACAGTCCATGAATATTACGAGCGATTATTGCAGATATTCAAGCAGTACAGTGGATTGGATGTGATGGATCCAAAGGACCTGGGACAGTTTGTGTCCAAGTTTGTTCTGGAGTTGAGACCCGATATCTGTCTCATGATACAACAACATTTAATTTGTTGGCAGAACAAGCCTCGGGACGAGATTCTGAGGTACGCGAGGTACTGCAGTGATGAGATAGATTCTAAGGCAAGGAAGCTTAAGGATAAGCTGATGTTAGTCCAGATGCAACCGGGAGGACAGGGTCAGTGAGGAAATGGAACATTAGGAAGAAAATCGGGTGATCAGAAAAGAGACAGTGAGGACGGCCCAAGGCCAAGGGTAGACCTGGCGACTCTGTAAAAGACAACTAAGTGTCATCAGTGTCATGAGGTCGGGCATTGGAGATGCGAGTGTCCCCATAACCCGGAAAACCAAGTACAAGAGGAAGAGGAAGAGGAGGTTCAGGCCCCTCCGGCGCCAAAGGCTCCTAGGGCTCCGGTTCCCCAGCCACCGAAGATTTTGGCAGGGAGCAGGGTTTACCAGCAGATGCCTTTCATAGTGGAAGGGGACGAATACTATCACTTTGACCCAGTGACAGGACGGTGCCTGAGTGGAGAGAAGGACTGTACCCTCGGGGCAGTACTGGAGGTAGACCAGAGGGGACCATTTGTAGAGGCTGATGTGGATGGACACCGCACCACCTTGTTGGTAGATACTGGTGCTACCCGTTCTACCGTACGGTCTGCAGTAGTCCCTAACCTACCACTTTCCGGACAGACTATCCAAGTTGTAGGAGTTGCAAACAGGAGGATGACAAACCCACTGACTGAGCCAGTCCCAGTAAAGATAGGAAATTTCAGGGACAGACACCAATTCGTAGTGTGTGATTCCAGCCCCGTGTGTCTGTTAGGAAGAGATCTCCTGTGCAAACTTAACTGTACCATCTAGTGTACCCCCAAGGGAGTGGAGTTGCAGACAAATGTTGATGATGCTGCCTTTAAGGTTGCGAATACATGTGTGTGCATAGAATTGTATCCTGCGTTAACTGTGGAGGAACTCCCCTGGGATTTGGGGGATACAGTCAGACAGGAGGTGTGGGACTTTACAGGAGAGGAGATCGGCTTGATCCGAGGAGTAGAGCCAGTTAAAATTCAAGTGAGACCGAATGTCGAATTTCCAAGAACACCCCAATACAAGTTGACACCGGAAACTATTGCAGGAATAAAACCTGTGATCGAATCCATGATTAGACAGGGAATTCTGTAGGAAATCATGGGCAGTCCGTGCAACTCCCCGATCATGGGTTTGCAGAAACGTAGCGGGAAGTTCAGGATTGTACAGGATTTACGAAAAGTGAACAACATAGTTGTTCCATGCTGTCCAGTGGTACTGAATCCATCAGTGATACTGTTTCAGATACCGTTCCAAGCTGAGTGGTTTACCGTAATTGACCTTTGTCAGGCTTTCTTCTCGATTCCATTGCATGAGGAGAGCCAATTTCGTTTCGCTTTTTAAGCTGGAAAATCGTGTATTAACATGGTGTCGTATCCCTCAAGGGTATACAGAGAACCCATCGATCTTTAATCAGCTACTGAAAAGGAATCTTGAGAATCTAGTACTGCCGCAGAACTCTGTTCTCGTACAGTACATAGATGACCTTGTTGCGTCAGAGACAGAAGATGCTTGTAGGATTGACACGATTTCCTTGTTGAACCATTTGGCAGAGAATGGACACAAGGTGTCCCCCAGCAAGTTACAGTATTGTTTGCATGAAGTACAGTATCTGGGTCACAGGATAGAGAAGGGAAAGAGGAAAGTGTCGCCTAACAGGATTGAGGCGATCATGAAAATGATGGTGCCTTCGACCCAGAGAGAGGTTAGAATGTTCTTGGGGATGGTTGGATACTGTCGCCAGTGGATTGCCAATTTTTCCCTGAAAGCAAAACCATTCCAGAAACTGACACACAAGGATGTACGTGATCCGGTACCATGGGACAAAGACTGTATGATAGCTTTTCTTGAGCTGCGACAGGACTTGTGTCGCGCTCCGGTTCTGGGAATGCCTGATTACACCAAACCATTTTCACTGTTCTGTTGTGAGTGAGAGGGTTGTGCTTTGGCAGTCTTAACACAAGATCATGGAGGTGTCCGTAGACCAGTTGCTTACTTCTCGGCTACATTAGACCCAGTAGCCGCAGTGTTGCCCGGATGTCTCAAATCTGTTGCTGCAACAGGTGTCAGCATTGAAAGGTGTGAAAGCATTGTGATGGGGCATTCACTGATGGTACATGTTCCTCACTCAGTAGAATTGTTGGTGACCAGGACCAAGACACAGCACTTGACAAATAATAGGCTCACACGCTACGAACAGGTTATACTTGCTGCGGAGAATGTGACCCTTAAGAGGTTCTCGGTTTTGAATCCTGCTACCTTGATGCCATTACCAAATGTTTTAGACGAAGATTGTGAAGACCATGATTGCCTTGATGTGACTGAATTATGTACCAAACCCAGACCGGATATTGTCGATGAACCATTGACAGACCCCGATGAAATTTTCTTTGTTGATGGTTCATGTGTAAGAGACAATACTGGTCAGTTGAGAGCAACTTTCACTGTTTGTGCGATTTCTGGAATTGTGGAAGCGGCTTGCCTGGAAGGAGTACACTCCGCTCAGGTGGCAGAGATAATTGCGTTGACGCGTGCCTGTTTGGCCGCCAACAAGATTCGGATTACCATATACACTGACAGCCAATATGGGTTCGGTGTGGTTCATGACTTCGGGCAGTTATGGTCTCAAAGGGGTTACATGACATCATCAGGTTCCCCTATCCAAAATGGAGAACTTGTCAGATTACTGCTGGAGGCTTTGCAGGGTCCAGCAGAGATAGCGGCGGTGAAATGTACAGCACATAGTAAAGGTGCTGATTTTGTGTCCCTGGGTAATCGTTATGCTGATGAAGTTGCATGCTACTGTGCCGAGCAGGGATACTCATTTACTGATCAAATTGTTGAAGGGACACAGGGAGGGACCGAGTTAAACATGATACTTGAAGTGGCTGATACCTGGGATGAATTGAGGAAAATGCAGCAACAAGCATCAGACTACGAGAAAAAGGTGTGGGGGACAGCTGGTTGTGTCAAAGGAGAGTTGGATTTGTGGATTTCGGCTGATGGGAGAGCTGTGTTACAGAATGAGCTGGTGAGTCCGATGGCACGACAGATATATGGTCCTGTACATTTGGGAAGAGATGCAATGATGTGAGTGTTCAGGCAGACTAGGTATAACCCAAAATTTAGAATGGCTGCGGAAGCAGTATGTCAGAGGTGTGTTACATGTCAACAAATGAATGTTGGGAAAAGAACACCAGTCACATTGAGTCACATTGGAAGGTCCGGTGGACCTTTCAACAGGATGCAACTGGATTTCATTGAAATGCCGAGGTGTAATCGCCTCAGATATGTCTTGGTGATTGTGTGTGTGTTTTCCAGGTGGGTTGAGGCATACCCAACTCGTAGGTGCGATACACTCACTGTAGCAAAACTATTGTTGAGGGAGCTAGTGCCATGTTTCGGGGTCCCGACCTCTTTGGAATCGGACAGAGGGACGCATTTTAATAGCGAAATTGTGAAAATGCTCTGCTCAGCACTGAACATTGACCAGAGACTGCATTGTAGCTATCGACCAGAGGCTTCTGGCATAGTGGAGCAAATAAATGGAACACTCAAGGCCCGAATGGCGAAAGTGTGCTCATCTACGTCCCTGAAATGGCCAGATGCATTACCATTGGTGTTAATGAGCTTACGTAGCACGCCAGACAGGAGGACAGGACTCTCACCCCACGAGGTGTTGATGGGGAGGGCTATGAGATTGCCAGCTGTCCCTTCAGCGGCCTTGCTAAATATCACAGTTGATCTGATTCTTGACTATTGTAAAGGACTTTCTGATGTCATCCATTCTGTGTCTCTTCAGGTGCAGACGGCTGAAATTCCGACCTCTAGAGACCTTTGTCACGACCTGTGTCCAGGTGACTGGGTCCTGGTGCGGAAGCACATGAGGAAAAGCTGCCTAGATGTGAGCTGGAGAGGACCGTTTCAGGTTATCCTGGTGACGAACACCGCCGTGAAGTGTGGTGGATTGCCGAATTGGATCCATGCTTCTCACACCCGAAGAGTTCCAGCACCCCTGGAAGAAACAGCTCCTCTTGTTGATGAAAATCCAGCTGTGGAAGAAGATCCACTAGAGGGGACAAGACAAGCTGTGGGGGTGTCTGAAGGAGCTGGTAACTCATCTGATCGAGCAGAAGGAAATCACGACGACATTGACACAGAATCTGCCTCCGAATGGGGAAGTTGCTGTGAAGGTGATTTGAACGTAGAACAAGCTGAAAGTAGTGATGAGCAGGGTGTGCAAACGAGAAGCAGAAGAGTGAGCAGCACAGAGGCAAGTTGGCCCGAAAGGAGAAGACGACTGAACGTAAGGTTGGCCTCCGAAAGGGATCTCGCCCCTGTATCTGAAGAATCAGACCCGGAAGAGGGAAAACAAGAAACAGAGCAAAGAGGTCCGAGAAGGTCAAGGAGGGTGAGAGTACCTTGTCGAAGATACGCCACTCCTGAGTGGACATACCCTTTGACAAATGCCAGGTGTACTGAGGTCCGGGAGGGTGAGGTCAGTGACTGTGACCAGTACGATCCCAAACGTTAAGTTGAAAGTGATACTGTTGGTACCTGGACTGGAAATTGAAGGCGTACTGACACTCACTATTCCTAATCCTCCTTACCTAAGCAAGATACATGATTTAATCCTGGATAGACTGATTTTTCCTACATTTGGCCCTGAAATACCGGCTTACGAAGCGGTTGTCCTTCGAATGGAACTTTTGGATTATGTGCTATGTGCAGTTGGAGCGAATATTATCATTGATTAATAAAGACTTTTGTAAATAGCGGTTGAACTTACCTAGAGCCGAGTGGAAGAAGAAATTTAGGGACTTCCCTTAGAGGACGGAGAAGGGTTAAGGTTGTCTGATGCTGATATAAATAAAGAACTGAAAGAGGATTTCTGCTTCCAGGTGTGGTTCGAGAATTTTCAAAGGCCAAGAAAGAGACTTTGTGTTGCTGCTAAGAACGAACCACACTGTTCTGAGACCATGGAGGCTGGGAACCCGACTCGTAGGGCTAAGTGCATTGTAGGCACACTTATAGGTGGAGTGATATTCTTTATATTCTTAGTAGTTATAGTTTCCTATTTAGCACCACAAGAGCAGGCAGTGGAGGTTGAGGGAACACCGACGCCTACCACTCCTAGCCAGAAAGAGGCAAAAATAGGAGCCGAGAAGGCTTTGCTAGTAGAAGAGAGTCGTAGATTACATGCAGATCTGTCTAAAGGTAATTTTGGACAAAATGCGTATGCAAAGCTGTTATATGAATATATTGATGCGATGGATGCGAAAGATTGCTATGTGTGTATGCAACTGCCGGCTTCAGTAGACGAGGGTATTAGATACCACCATCTTCCATTGACATATGGAATTTCATGTAGTTTGCTGCTTAGCATATTTTATGGGCGAAATCATTTTGAGTATTTCTTTTCGAATTATGATGCTGTGCTTCCGGAGGTCCCTGCTTATAAACATCCGAATAAGTTTGATTATTATAAGTCAGAGGACAGACTTGGATATTTTTTCATTCCAACACAAGAGTTAGACACCTCATATGCTCACTGACACAATTTGACATGCTCATTATCAGGGATAGAGAAGAAGTTCATAGAACAAGTGGAAGATAGATACAAAAGGCAAAAACAGTTGCAAGACTCAGGGCACGGTAAAGTTGACTGGACGGATGAGGAGAAGTTGCACAAGATAAAGGGAAGCTATGGTCCGATAGCTTTAGATGAGGTGCAGAAAGGGAAGTTGTGCCTTCACAGACCACAGACGTATTATGAAAATGTGTATGTGGGTCATACAACCTGTGAGCACACTTTCACATTGGAATATTACACAAAGGATTTCCTGAAGAGTGTGGTACAAGTGATCCCTACTGTGTACTTTGTCTGTGGGAAAAATGCGTATGTGCGGTTGCCGGAGAAGTGGTACGGAACATGTTATCTGGCGATTATTTTTCCCAAGATATACCATACTGAGGACTTTGCTCTTCTGAAGGGTGGACACCAGACGAGGGTGAAGCGGGGAGAGAGTGCTGGTGCAATAATAGGTGATGGGTTTGGAGCAGCGATACCAATGTTGGGAGTGATTTTGAATGACGTGAAAATACGGCGGTTGGCAACTGTGGTGGATGAACTGTCAATGAGTACAGCCAAGTCATAATTGCTCAAAGGTGTCTTTTAGGAGCATTTCCAGACCTACCCCAGTCAAAGTGCCCAAATCGTTTCCTCCACAGTGCACTATTATGAGGTCAGGGGTTGGCAAATGTAAAAAGGTTTTCACCAATGGTATCAATTGGTGACATTTCAATCCTCTTCGACCAATCCATTTGATTTCCACATTTTGTAAATTGAGGTTGTGTAAATTTCTGTTATCAGCATACCTGTGAGCCCAGTGGATGTAGCTATGTCCAAGAATCCAGACTGAAAACATGGCTAGAGGAGTTTTTGCTGCAGTCAGATGAAGTGTGGGAATGAAATGGCAGTTGAAATAGTGAAGTTTGTAATGTAAAAAACTGTGGAGTCTAAGTGCAAATGATTCATTAGCAGTGATTGGTGTATTTCCATTGCTGAAAACAGAAAGTTAGGGTGCATGGATGTGTTCTTTGAAAGATGTATTTTGAATGGTTATTTAAAAATGTTGTTATGAAAGATTGCAGTGGATTAGCAGGTGTACTGAGAGTTCAGAGTTCATTTGAAACATTGTTGTGTGAACTTGTGAACATGACAGGTCTGGCAGGCGGTAGTTGCTATGGAAAAGAGGTAGAAAGGGCAGAGGGGGGAAGGGTGTTGATTTGAAAAAATTGAGGGAAGAGTTTTGATTGGCTGACATGAGAGATATGTGTGATGAATATCAGCGTTTCAGTGCCTTTGTTGGTTCCAGCCTCTGGAGTGCATACCTTTAATTCTGCTAAAGAATAATTGGTGTGTTTCTGAGTCTGTTTTGAATTTCAAAAAGAATTTGTAAAGGTGAGTTATCGTTTATATATTTTAGATAAAGAGTAGTATGCTTTTTTGCGTAAATAAGAAAGTCAGCTGTGTATTTAAAATGATGTTTTGCGTCAAGTGTTTGCATTCTGCTTTCAAAGGCGATTTTGGATTCTTTTACCAATTGTAATTGCAGATAATGTAAAGTATTAGTACTGACAAGGTGTGTATGTATATAGGAGCTGTGCATGTTAAAAGTTATTGAGAAAAAGGTGCAAGTTCCTTAAAAAAACGTTTTCATGTGTATTAGGGCATTTTAAGTCTGTTCCCCATGAATGTAGGTGTATTATTGTTTTACATAAAAGGTTTAAAAACTTTTTTTGAAATCAAATGCATGCACACTTAGGGCCCGATGTAGGTGGTCGTTTCAGGCCATTTACCGACCGGTTTCGGACGATTTTGGCCGTTTCCGACCGGTAAATGGCCAATCGGTATGTAGGGGCCTAAATCCAAGGCCACATGTAGGTAAATCTACATTTACAGAATCGGAAAAATTATTGGTTCGGTAAAATACAGAATCGGTAATTTTACCGATTCTGTAAATTTGCTATGTAGGGGGGACTCTTCTGAGTCCCAAAGGCCTTAACGAATCGGTATTTTAGCATGAAATCAAACTTCATGGTAAAATACCGATTCCGGTGTGCATGCACATGTGTGCATGCACACCTATGTCATGTGAAAGGCAGACCTGCCCTTAGGGCAGGTATGCCTGCAACATGGCACCTGTGCCTGCTTTGAGGGTGCCAGAGGGTGTCAAAGTGATACCCCCTGCACCCTTGTGAATTCTTTAATTACCGATTCGGTAAATACCGAATCGGTAATGCCTAATCATTCCTATGGGCTTCAAAGCCCATAGGAATGATTAATTGTTTGAGTTACATAGCCATATTAAAAGAAAATGATGCATAAGTGTTGCACGGGCATTGTACATACCCTCCTATGTGTGCTTAGCAATTTCAAGTCACTTCCCCCGGGTTCAAGGGCCTTGTAAATACGTCCCCATGTGTGTCTGGTCATTTGAAGTCACTTTCCTCGTAGTGCAAGGCCCTTGTAAATACGCCCCCATGTGAGCCTGGAAAATTTTCATTTTGATTGTTTGAGTTACATAGCCATGTTAAAAGTTATTGAAAAAAAGGTGCAAGTTCCTTAAAAAAACGTTTTCATGTGTATTAGGGCATTTTAAGTCTGTTCCCCATGAATGTAGGTGTATTATTGTTTTATATAAAAGGTTTAAAAACGTTTTTTGAAATCAAATGCATGCACACTTAGGGCCCGATGTAGGTGGTCGTTTCAGGCCATTTACCGACCGGTTACGGCCGATTTCGGCCGTTTCCGACCGGTAAATGGCCAATCGGTATGTAGGGGCCTAAATCCAAGGCCACATGTAGGTAAATCTACATTTACAGAATCGGAAAAACAAATCCCTCCTCCCTCCACTCTCTGATGGCTTTCCCACCTTAACCTCTCATCTTGCTTTATTTACCCTCCACCACCCAGCTGTTTGTTTCTACATTTGTCAACCTCCCCATGGTCTCACCCAACCCTCACGCCCTTCTCCCACTCTCCGATTCTTTCCCACCCTCATCCCTCGTTTTGCTTGACCCCCACAAACCCCTGCTGTTTTTTTAGATGTTGCTCAGCAGCTCGTGCTTTGCCAATGCTTGTTAATTATTGCCAGGTCGGAGACCTGACACGACCATCCTCACCTAAAACTCTGACCTCAATGCTAAAGGTGCTCCTAACAATGCTGATCGAATCCTCAGTGCCAAAATGCATTGGGTATTGCTGAATATTTGAATGCAGTGAAGATACATATTCATTGTCACAAGAACATTTACAATTGTTTATTAAAGATTTTTCATTACAGTGTGGATGAACTTAAGTTGTTTCCTTGTTTAAACAGTTCTTGTCCGCGGGCACTTCTCTGTGCATCTTGGGATTGGTTAGCAGATTTCTGCAATCAGTGTTTGCAGCAGTGTTTATTGGACAGAGAACACACCAGGAGAGCACTATTTGATGTTCAGTGCATTAGATTAATAATTTGAGTTCATCGCTCGCACTTCGCATTCATTGAAGTTGAAAGAACACCATTAGTCTTAGAAGAGGAGTACCATTGTGTCACAGAATAGGAAGGAGGGATCGCTTTGGTTCTTTGAAGGATGCTGAGTGGGAGACATGTTTAATTTCATTTTGAAGTCACAGTAAAGGGTCTGGAACAGGAACGGCAGTTCTTAAGAAGAAAGCACAATTCAAGACATTCAGAAGAATTTCTTATTATACCCAGCTCTTAAATCCAGCCTATCAGGAGGAGATGCGGCTGGTCCTGTTACTTCCAGGGCACCTCACATTTACATATCTATATCAATACATACAAATATCTATCTATCTATCTATCTATCTATCTATCTTTCTATCTTTAGCTAGAATTTGGTCAGAGTTTCCATAGGAAGAGGTTTTCTTTTATTTTGCTATTAATTTTGGTGCCTATTTGATGATTCTGCATGAAATTTCCCCCCAAAAAATGTTTATCCACCTCAGCTCCTCCCTGTAAGGATTTGCACACATCCATCAAGCGGGAACAAAGAAAAAGGGGGGAGGGGTACCAAAATGTTTATTTCTCATGTTAATCGCAATAGGAACATTTGCTCTTCAATACAGAAATCAAAGTCTGAGCAGAATTACACAACGTTTGGCAAGAAGCTAGAACTTTATACAGGAAGCATGCTTTTAGTCATTTGCTGTAAATTTGTTCAGCCATTTTTGAAACTTTGTGTTTAAAGGGATGGTTGGGATGAGACTGAAGGGGTTAGAAAGTCAGTTATATCTGGATGGTTGGTACAGCAGTACCGAAAATTAAAAAAATATGGGCAATTTATTGTCCAACTAAGTTTTTTCTCCCATCAGCCTCTAAGAACCGCAGGAATGGAACCGAGCACTCTGATTAGCTTGTGGCTGGCATCATATTGAAAATGTTTTGTAAGAATAGTATCTGTGCTCAGATTAGGGACATCCTGACCTCTTGGCACACATGGGGGGACCCAGAGGTACCACTCCGGGGCAAAATTTAAAACAAAATGTGCTGTGGGTTCTGCTGTGGTCCCATTCGGGATCTAGTGCTGCGCTCTTGTGAGGTACCACAGTACTCCCACACTAGCCACCTCTCAAGCTTCACCACCATGATACCACAGTACTGTGCAAGCTTCGCCCAGGGAAAGTTGAATGGTACTGTGGTACCATGGGTTCAGTGCTGGTACTACTTTGATCAAGCTCAATTCTCCACATGTGTATCTTGTTGATCTACTTCAAGTCCACAAACCTTATAGGACGGTGTCACGATGGCATAATGTCATTAGGGATTTCATCAATGATGTAACTTGAGATGTCATCAGCAATGCTATCAACAATGTAATTTAAAATGTCATGAGCATTGTGATATGAGAGGTTATAGGCAGTGCATGGTGGAGCGCAAGTCATAGTTATCTCAGTAAACTCTAACTGGTGAATTTCAGTGGTTTTTTTTTTAACATTCATTTTTATCTTATTTCAACACCTAACTTCAACGTCACTTTAACCTTTGCTTTTTTTCAGTGAATTCATATTTTTCTAGGAGAACAACAAAGCTTAAAGTGAAGTTAGCTTTGCTTAGAACATCATAATGTACGTTAAAAAAAATCCTCTGAAATTCACTGAATAAAATACAATTCAAGTGCCGTTATGGTTGTATAGCAAAACCTGAAAACAACTGAAATTGAACAGTTATGGTTCTGTAAACCAACCATAACTTGCACACTTGTCATTCAGGATTATGATCTGATGTATTATATCACTCAGTACATGTTAAATGACATAATTGATGCCATCACGGATGACATCTCAAACGATGTATATAAAGTACAAGGGAACCCAATTTAAATCGGTCGGGGACCTTGGGAGCTAACTTACTATAAGAGACAGTGGACCCTGAGTTAGTGGAAAATGAGGTTGAAATCAATATAGCCCCAATCGGTACTATATTTTAGCCGATATCCAGCTGGATAAGGGTAATTTAATATGCAAATAAATGAAATAAAACAAACATGTAAATTAATTGCAGTGGGATACAAGCCTGTATCCATGGACTCACATAACAAACAAACACTGTGAAAGACTCAGGCAGCTTGTAATTGTTTGCGACAAATAATTTACAATAAAGTAAACAACAATTAGGAAAAGGTCACCTTTACACATAATACACATACAAATCACTGTGTATAAGGTTGACAACTTTGTCGACGGCGTTTCGATCCTTAACCATGGGATAGAGGATCATCATCAGGACTTTCAGTTATAGTGCCTGAAAACAATTGCCTGTAATTTACTGTAGTATAGCCGTGTGGGCAAGACCATGTGTTAATACATCAGGATTGCAGGGATCACCAGTCTTAAAATATGACCTAGTGTGGAAGGAATCATGTGTAATATATTACGAAGCGTCAGCGATGTGGTAAGCAGGATGCTCGTAGGGTCGGGATTTCCAATCATAGTCAGCAGTCAGGATTTGCCGCATAGTGCGAATTTTATTCTCCCGATGGAGTATGGCGGAGTACTGGCATGAATGCAGTCAGGAGTGCAGAAATGCAGTCTGATAATCTCAGGTCCGGGACTGGGCGTGCAATGCGGATCTTGTTCTCTCAAGGGAGTGACAGCGGCATACTGGCGTGGCTGCAATCATTCATTATACAGCTGTTGGCATTTGTGTCGGTTTTCTAATGATGTGAATGATGAGTTTTGATAATTATATTTGATGTGATGTGAATAAAATGTATTTTCAAAGATGTTGATTAGGATTTACTGTTTTGTGACGTAATTTATAAGTAATGAATAGATTTTTACAGGGTAATGTTATTTTGCAACATAAAGGCAAGGCACTATTTCTACAGTAATAGTTGAATATTTAGTTAAAGGTTATGTAGATGTATGATGCAGTTTTTGTGGTTAAATAGTAAGATAGCTGTATGGTTTCTTGAGGTTACTTTTCATAGCTGATGCATGTTGTTGTGGATCCTCAGACGGAGTGGGAGCTCTGTTGGTCTTTGCACTTCACTCCGCGCCAATCGGAGAACACCTTGGGTCGTACAGAGGACTCAGTCTGAGTCGAAGGTAAAGAACGCATCGCTCTCCTGTTTGCAGCAGATTTATAAAGACTAAGATCAACTGCCATGAGAAAGAACTATTGTAACAAGACCTGTTGGATGCGATAAATGTATGAAAACATATTCCTTGAATATCAAGAGAAGGTGAGGTGCTATTCATCATCATCCGCTTAAAGGTATAAATGTGAAAAACAGACTTGAAGACTTTGAGAACAATTTGAAGACTCCATTTTATGTCGAATGAAAGACTTGAGTTGTGGTATGTATGACGGCACCATGAACATTAAGTAGTGAGTGTATATAGTCATGTGTGAGACATGTTCAGATGATAAGTGATACATTAGTTCCTTTTCTTTCAGCTAGTACAATTCAAGCTTTTAGAAAACGTATCCACAAATTGTGCAAGGGGAAGAGCCTAGGTTTATAAGAAAAGATAGTGCAGAAGTAAAACTCCCTTTCTTTCATAGATGAATAAATCATGTCTTTCACACTGCAGGATCATATTTTTGCCTGGGTAATCTAGAGTTTAACCTGCTACTGTTTCTTTTTATAGGTCTCCTTCCCCATAGTTCCCTTCTCAAACACCCTTTCCCTCACTCGAACACTGTAAGCTTATGTGCCTTAAAGTCACGCAGAAATGGAGCTGTCAAGAGGTGGACCATTTGCGCATCGCACTGATCCCAAGCAGCCTCAACTCTGACAGTTATGTTGATTTGCATAGCATACTAATCACTTGAAAGGGTATTCAGGTGCTTGGGCAGGTGAGTAGGCGTATGGTCTCTAAGGTGCTTATACGAAGAGCCAGATCTTCTGCTTCTTGAGGATTTCAAGAAGTGAGGAAGGCTCTGATGTGTTGATTTCCATGTCCTCGGTGCAACGTGGGAGAGTGAAAGACCTCTAGTTTTGCTTTGTAGATGCAAGGAGTGAGGTAGAGCATAGGTGTCCAGTGGCTAGGTGAAAGTGTATGCAGCTGTTCAGGTATTCTGGTCGTGTGTTTTCTAGGGCTATGTATGTGTGCTTGTGAAGTTTGAATTGTCCGCACCTTTGAAGGGGGAGCAAGTAAAGCGGTGTGATGTGGGTGCGGCATGGGAGGTCGAGTATGAGTCTTTAAGCCATGTTCTGGATGTTTTGGAGTATGTGTAGGAGTTGTTCAAAAATTCAGGTGAAGAGTGTTGCCATAGTCCAGCCTGCTGGTGAGGAGTGTTTGCATGATGGTCCAGCTGCTGTTCAGAGGCAACCATTTGAAGATCATTCGCAGCATGCGTAGGATGTGGAAGCAGAAGCTGCACACTGCATTGAATTGAGCTGTCATTTTGAGCTTGTTATCTAAGATGATTCCTAGATTTCTAGCATAGTATATGGGTATGGGTGTTGGTCCTAGCTCTAACGCCCACCAAGTGAAATCATATGGGGAGGTCTTGTGACCGAAGACCAGTATTTCTGTCTTGTCATAGTAGAGCTTCAGGTAGTTGATTCACATCCAGTCTGCTACCATGGTCATGCAGTTGGTGAAGTTGGTTCTGGTGGTGGTTGTCATGTCCATCAGGGAGAGGATGAGTTAGGTGTCATCGGTATAGGAGACAATGGTGCTGTCTTGTGATCAGATGATGTTGGCGAGTGCTGTCATGTAGATGTTAGAATGGGGTGGGGCTGAGTGAAGATCCTTTTGGGACTCCATATTTCAGGTCTTGGTCTCTGATGGGAAGGGTGGCAGCCTGACATTTTAGGCTCTTCCCTTGAGGAAGGAACAGATCCATTTGAGAGCAGAACCTTGTATGCCAATTTTGTGGAGTCTGTTGATAAGTGGGTTGTGGGACACGGTGTCGAAGGCCGCAGAGAGGTCGAGCAGGATGAGGGATGCTATTTCTCCACAGTCCAGGATGAGTCAAATGTTGTTTGTGGCCACAGTGAGTGCAGTTTTGGTGCTGTGGTTCTTTCTGAATCCTTTAGTGTTATCTAGAAGATGGTGAAGTTCAAGGTGGGTTGTGAGTCGTTTGTTGATAGCCTTCTAAATCACTTTGGCTTGATAGGGGAGCAGGAAGATGGGTTAAAAGTTGCTCAGTTGATTCGGTCGGCTAGGGGCTTTTTGAGGAGGGCATTGATTTCTGCCAGTCTCAGTTCATCTGGGAACGTGGAGGACACAATAGAGGTATTGATGATGTGGGTCAGAGTGGTGCTGATTGGTGATGTTTCCAGGTTGTAGGTATGGTGGGGGGGGCACGGATCCATTGGGACCCCTGAGTAGACGGTCTGCATGACATGACGCAGTGTTGTTTTTGGTGAGGGTCTTCCATTTGGTCAGGTGGCCTATTAGTTTTATGTTATTGGGTTGCTGTGCAAAGTTGCTGTATATGTTTGCAATGTTGCAGTGGAAGAATTTAGAAAGGTTGTTGCAGAGTTGTTGAGAGGCAGCGATGTAGCTCCAAAACCTGATATATGGAGTCTCACAGGGATCGTCTCTCCCCTGAGGAGTTAAAAAGGTGGACTCAGAGGGAAAAGAAAGGTAATTATCAAAGAGTGAGAGGGAGTAAACTTTTAGGAAAGGATAACAACTATAACTGGCTTGTACCTAAGAAAACATTTCCCAGTGTTATGATTCCAGATGCGAGCTTTTAGAAGTAATGATGTTTGAAGTATCTTTGGGGTGAGGGGGTAACAAAGTTGGCCAGGGATTAGATAAAACATTGAATAAACATTCTCCTAGATACACATGTCTTTTATGTAACTCTCATTGTTCCTCCCTGCCTGTGAAGAGCTCTGTTCTCTGCCTCAATCCAACATACCCCGCCTTCCATCTCATGGTTAAGGCACTTTTGGCTAACAGTAGAGAAATGTCTACAAACTTAGGGATTACTTTTTTCTTTTTGGGTCTCAGGCGTATCCCCAACAGGCAGCCCTCAATACCTTCGAGGTCAGCATTTTCCAGAGTACAGCCCGCACAATCTATCACTGTCCACCAGTAATTATGTATTGCAGGGCAGCTCCGCTTCATATGTGGAAAGCGTGCTGTGTCATTTTCACACATAGGGCAGACAGCAGAGGCCCCTGATATATTTGACTGATCTTACATGGGGTGAGGTATGCTCTGTGTGATACAATAAACTGAACATATTTATATAAAGCGGGCAGTACAGAATCCTTTCTATGGGTACTTTAAACTCTTTACTATGCCTCATTATATTCATGGCCCACTACATCTTCCCATTTGTACCAGAGCACTTGCAGGGAGATTTTTGTGTATTGTAGCAGAGTTTATAAATCCAGGATACTACTCAATGGTCCCGTCCTGTTGTGTATAGTGTCTGCATCATTTCTTGTGTAGGGGATTCAATAGTGTATATACATCACTCTGTTGTACAGTAGGAATTGACCTCTTGGAATATCCCATTCATCTAGAAGTGTTTCAAACGCTATAAGAATACCATTCTATATAGTCTTGATCTCTTCAGCACCCCTTTGCCATATGTCTTGAGGGGGGCAAGATATCCTAGTGAGGTTGGGAGCCCCCTTAAATGTACCGCTGGTGCATTAGGCAGTGTCCACCTTGCATTGTATTTTGCTCCGTCGTAGGCTTTCCAGCGCTGTCCTAACCAAAAGTGGATGATCTCTCTTAATTGTATTATGTGGCATCACCAGCACCTGCAGTGCTACCTCGCTTAATAAGGGCTTTGGGATTCCTGTCACATGTAGGTGGTGGTCTGCCAGCCAGAACTAGGTCCACTGCAATTGCAGACGCACGCTTATAAGAAGCAATCCGTGAAATTGACTAAGTCTTGGTGACTCCTCTGCCTAAGCATTCATTTTAGCTTGCTTTTAACTGTTTTTAACTCCACTGTGTGCTTACAATTGTGCATTTCTACAACTCTTCTGGACTCTGCACTTTATTTAAACATTGCATGCTTAAAATTGTGTACCTGACAATCTTACTTGCACTTTGCACTTTCCAGGAGTGATCTCCCCCGCACCACGGTCCACCACGGGGTATCTCTGCTTGATGTGGAGGGTGCAGGCGCTTTGAATTCCAGGTTCTTGACGCGCTGGGTATGGTTGGGGGCGGAGCAGTCTCTCAGCGCTCTAGTTGCCTGATGCCTATTTAATCTAAATGCCTCTCACGTCGCGCAGCGGACGCGCGTTTATACGAAGCAATCCCTGAAATTTAATGAGTCTTGGTGACTCCTCTGCCCAAGCATTAATTTTAGCTTGCTTGTAACAGTTTTTACTCCACTGTGTGCTTACAATTGTGCATTTCTACAACTCTTCTGCACTCTGCACTTTATTTAAACATTGCGTGTTTAAAACTGTGTACCTGACAATTTTACTTGCACTTTGCACTTTCCGGCAGGGATCTCGCCCGCACCCCAGCCCACCACGGGGTTTCCCCACTTGCTATGGAGGGTGCAGGTGCTTCGAATTCCCGGTCCTTGACTCGCTGGGTATCTTTGGGGGAGGAGCAGGCGGTCAGCGCTCTAGTTGCCTGATGCCTATTTAATCTGCATGCCTACCACGTCCTGCAGCGGACACGCCGAAGGCACACCAAAGGCAAACCTGTCTGCACTCGCCTGCGCCTGACAGGCCCAAAGGCCACTCACCATGCCCTTTTTTTCAGTTACTCTGCACTTCAACTGAAGCAGCTTCAGGGAAACTGGCCCATTGAACCAGAGGTTCGTACTAAAATTGCTGAAACAGGGATCCTAACCTGCAGGGACTCTGATCGTGAAGTCTCCCTGTCCCTTAGCCAGGGCTTTAAGTGGGATTAAAAAACTGGGGGGTCTCTCAAAGGGGCGTGGCAGTCTAATTAGGGGCGTGGCTTTAAAACACTTATGCAAAAAATCTGTGTTTAGCATAGTGTGCCGCCCATGTGATACAACAAGTAACATCGTACCTACAACAAGTAAGGACTATTGGCTTTGTAAATTGTTATTAGTTGCATAAGATAAATAAGCTGCAACTATGGCTTGTTACATATAATATTGAAAACGCTTCCAATTAAAGCCCTGGCGAACCTACCACAATGTTGCTGCTCTTGCGTTTCAGAAAGAGAAGGGAAATCCAGAAAGAAAATTACTCTTTAAAAGGATTTCCCTTCCCCCACAACCCTCACCTGACATGACGTCATGCCGTAACTTCTCTGCTAGTGAGAAGTGAGCAGTGTGGGCAGCGCACATCGATGTGCCTCCTCTCTCATAACGGGTCTCTATCGGCTCTGTTTTGTGCCCTGGCTCTTTTTTCCGGATTGGAGTGACAGCAAACTGCTGTCACTGCAGTCCGGGAAAAAACCCAGCGCACAAAACAGAGCCCGATAGAGACCCGTTAAGAGGCCCCTTTTAAAAAACTGCCGGTGCTCAGACCCCTGGAGACCCGGCCCACTTAAAGCCCTGCCCATAGCGGACAAGCCCCCGCCACCACCGACAAGGGCTCCCCCGGTCTTAACCTCCACTAAACAACAAGAGCAGGGAGGAATCTCAGTTTGTTACCTAAGCACCCGCTCAATGGTCAACCATCAGCTTGAAAATTCTCAGCTTATCGATTTAGACAAACCAGATATCCTTCTCTTCCCTGAAACATGGCTTACTGCTGAGTCTACTCCCAATATTCTGGCAGCAGTACCTGACAACTATTACATTCTGCAGGCCAACAGATCCCTGGAGAAAATGGGTGGCTGGGTCACGGCCATCAGAAACCGGAAACATCAATTCACTTCTTTAGACATTACTGGTATTCCCTCAGTTGACAGCTTAATACTTAAATTTGTATCCCCTTCGACCCGATTATCTGCACCCTATTCCATGCCTTGCCCACATTTCCACAATTGCTTGGTGACATGATCTCTCACCTGGCTATTAATTACGTCAGACTCCTCATTATCAGCGATTTTAACTATTGGCCTACTGACATACGGGAAAGTGCAGAGTCCCTCGAACTTATGAATCAATCAATCAATCATTGCATTTATATAGCGCACTACTTACCCAGAGGGTCTCAAGGCGCTGGGGGGGGGGGGGTCTGCTACTGCTCGAACAACCAGGTCTTGAGTTGCTTCCTGAAGGCGAGGTGGTCCTGGGTTAGGCGGAGGTGGGTGGGGAGGGAGTTCCATGTCTTGGCGGCGAGGTAGGAGAAGGACCGTCCCCCTGTGGTGGCTCTACGGATGCGGGGGACGGCGGCGAGGGCGTGGCTGGTCGATCGAAGCTGGCGTTTGGGAGCGTAGAAGTTGAGGCGGCCGTTGAGGTATCCTGGCCCTTGGCTGTGTAGGGCTTTGTGTGCGTGGGTGAGGAGACGGAAGGTGATTCTCTTGTTGACCGGGAGCCAATGCAGATCTCTCAGGTGTCCGGAGATGTGGCTGCGACGGGGGATGTCCAGGATGAGTCGGGCTGAGGCGTTCTGGATCCGCTGGAGTCTCTTCTGGAGTTTGGCGGTGGTTCCGGCATAGAGGGTGTTGCCGTAGTCCAGACGGCTGGTGACGAGGGCCTGGGTGACCGTCTTCCTGGTCTCGGTGGGGATCCACCGGAAGATCTTACGTAGCATGCGCAGGATGTTGAAGCACGACGAGGAGACCGCGTTGACTTGTCTGGTCATGGAGAGGGAGGAGTCCAGGATGAAGCCCAGGTTGCGTGCGTGGTCTGTTGGTTTGGGTGCGCTGCCTAGGGCGGGGGGCCACCAGGAGTCGTCCCAAGTGGCGGGTGAGGATCCCAGGATGAGGACTTCCGTCTTATCTGAGTTCAGTTTCAGGCGGCTGTTCTTCATCCATTCGGCTACCTCTTTCATTCCTTCGTGAAGGTTGGCTCTGGCGGTGGCGGGGTCGTTGGTAAGGGAGAGGATCAGCTGGGTGTCGTCAGCGTAGGAGATGATGTTGAGGTTGTGCTGGCGTGCGATGTCTGCGAGGGGGCTCATGTAGATGTTGAAGAGGGTTGGACTGAGCGAGGAGCCTTGAGGGACGCCGGAGATGACTTCGGTGGCTTCAGATCTGAACGGAGGGAGTCGGACTCTCTGTGTCCTTCCGGCGAGGAAGGAGATGATCCACTCCAGTGCCTTCTCCTGGACTCCGACGTTGCTGAGGCGTTGTACTAGGGTACGATGGCAGACAGTGTCGAAGGCCGCGGAGAGGTCGAGGAGGATGAGGGCCGCTGTTTCTCCGTTGTCGAGCAGCGCTCGGATGTCATCGGTGACTGCGATCAGGGCGGTCTCGGTGCTGTGGTTGGCCCGGAAGCCAGACTGCGAGGGGTCGAGGGATCCGTTTGTCTCGAGGAAGGCGGCCAGCTGCTTGTTGACGGTCTTCTCGATGACTTTAGCAGGAAACGGGAGCAGCGAGATGGGGCGGTAGTTTTTGAGGTCGGAGGGGTCAGCCGATGGCTTCTTGAGTAGAGCGCTGAGTTCGGCGTGCTTCCAGCTCTCCGGGAAGGTAGCGGTGTCGAAGGAGGTGTTGATGATATCCCGCAGGTGGGGTGCGATGATAGCGTCGGCCTTGTTGAAGACGTGGTGAGGGCAGGGGTCGGTCGGAGATCCGGAGTGGATGGAGTTCATCGTGCGGACGGTGTCTTCGGTGCTGATCGGCGTCCAGGCGCGGAGGGTGGTGGTGGGGGGCGGTGGTTCGGTCGTGGTGTTCGTCGGTTGAGTGCTGAAGCTGTTGTGTATGTCCGCGATCTTGTTGTGGAAGTAGGAGGTGAGGGAGTTGCAGAGGTCTTGCGAAGGGGTGATGTCGTGGTTTCCGGCGTTGGGGTTGGAGAGGTCTTTGACGATGTTGAAGAGTTCTTTGCTGTTGTGTGCGTTGTTGTCCAGTCGATCCTTGAATGCAGTTTTCTTGGTGGCGCGGATGAGTTGGTGGTGTTTTCGGGTGGCGAGCTTGAGGGCAGTCATGTTGTCCGGTGTTGGGTCTCTGCGCCAGGTTCTCTCGAGGGCTCGGCAGTTCTTCTTGGAGCTCTTGAGTTCGTCGGTGAACCATGGGGCTTTCTTGCTGCCGGGTTTGCTGGGCGGGGTCCTCAGGGGGGCAAGCTCGTCTGCGCAGTCGCTGATCCACTTCGTGAGGTTGGTGGCCGCCTGGCTGGGGTTTGTTGTGCTGGTCGGAGGGTTCATGCTCAGGGGGGACGCGAGCTGGTCGGCTGTGATCTTGTTCCAGTTCCTGCGTGCAGCCTGTTGCTGGTGGTGGTGGATCGTGGTCCTTGCGAAGCTGAAGTGGACGCAGCTGTGGTCCGTCCAGTGGAGTCCGGTGGCGTGGCTGAAGACGATGTCCTTGTTGGATGAGAAGACGGGGTCGAGTGTGTGTCCGGCGTAGTGGGTGGGGGTGGTCACCAGTTGCTTGAGTCCCAGGTTGGCGAGGTTGTCCAGCAGGGTGGTGGTGTTGCGGTCGTTGTTGTTCTCCAGGTGGAAGTTGAGGTCCCCTAGGAGGATGTAATCAGCGGAGCAGAGGGCGTGTGGGCTGATGAAGTCGGCGATGTCGTCGCTGAATTGTGTGCGTTGTCCAGGGGGTCTGTAGATGAGGGTGCCTCTGAGGGTGGTCTTGGGGTTGATGTGGACTTGGAAGTGCAGGTGCTCGGCGTTAGCGAGGGTGTCATCGGTGTTGGTCGTGATGCGGATGGTGTTCCTGTGGACGATGGCGATGCCTCCTCCGGTGTGGTTGACGTGGTCCCTCCGGATGATCTTGTAGCCGTCTGGGATGGCGATGGCTATGTCAGGTGCTGAGGAGGCGTTCATCCAGGTTTCTGTGAAGAAGGCGACGTCTGGGGCTGTGGTGTCGAGCAGGTTCCAGACCTCGATGGCGTGCCTGTGGATGGAGCGGGTGTTGAGCAGGATGCATTTCAGGTGGCTGCTGCTGTTGCTCGTCTTGGTTGGTGTAGTTGTAGTGCAGGTCCGGATGCAGGAGAACTTGCAGGAGTTGCAGCAGAAGGGTCCGTGGGTGCGTCTCGGGGTGGCTCGGTAGCAGCCCGGGACTCGGCCGGCGTTGAGTGCGTTGAGGGTTGCGGCGTCGTACGTCCGTCCGATGGGCTGGGGTCTGCGGGGGCCAGGGGTCCTGGCGCTGGGCGCGGTCCAGGCGCGGACGGGCGCAGACGGGCTTACCTTTGGTGCACCTTCGACGCTCAGTCGGTGCTCCCGCTGCGCGCGCCCGCTGCGCGGTCGCTGAGGGGGCGACATAAGAGGGGAGCCGGGAGGGCGGGTCAGCTGGGAGGCGGGGTCGTGTCCACCAATGGACTGGCGAGGGGGCGGGTCCTTAGGCAGGAAGCGGCGGGAAAGCGGGATCGGTTTCAGCGGGCGGCCCTGCGGCAGCTGGGGCGCCGCTCACGGCGTCGGTGAGGAGGTGGCACTGCAAGGGTCCCTGGAGCAGGAGCGCTGAGGAGCTAGGGGGCAACCAGGCCAGAGGCTTACTGACCTTCTCCTGGGAATGAACTGCACCCAACATGTTCAGACCGCAACCCATATAAAAGGGCATAGGCTAGACCAAGTTTGGGCATCAAACCTGGAAATATCCAAACTCCTAATTTCCCCATGCACTTGGTCAGATCACTATCTGATTACATTCACGTTCTCATGTATTCTCCACAACAAAACCCCCCTGACCAGAAATCATGTGGCAAGAAACTGGAAACGTGCCAATGTTGAGGAATTTTGCTCCCTAATTACCATGTCATCCACTGCCATACACAAGTCTCTCCATACTCAAGAACTAACCATCAGCGCTTGGCTGGAATCCGCCAGAGATAAGTTCGCCCCTTTTAAAAAAATTAAGATTCTGCACCCCCATGAAGCCCAACGCTGGTTCGCCAATGACCTAAAACTGAAGAAACTCGCTCTCAGACAAGCCAAGCGCTGCAGGAGACGAGACTACTCTCCAGAAGAAAAACATTCCTATGTAAAACTTCTCAAAAAGTATAAAAATGCCATTCTTAGGACTAAGGCAGAATATTTCTCCACTAAAATCTTAAACTCAGCTAACAAGCCCAAGGAGATTTTTTCTATAGTCAATGAACTCGTGAAGCCAGACCGAGTCAGGCTCAAACCCATTCCCTCAAAATCTTTATGTGACTCTCTTAACCGCTATTTTATTAAGAAAATTGCTTCCATTAAGGCCAGCATCTACCCCCCAATTCCCAACTCGGCCCCTCTGGCCTCTTGTAAAAACAAATCCCTCTCATCTCAAAGGAAAACTTCATGATTCTACTTGGGAAAGTTGGGTGTGGCTCCCCCACAGAACGTTACCCCCATCACATTCTACGGGAAGCCTTCCTGAAATGCCCATCTCTTGCATTTCTTAACAACTCTCTGAAACTTGGCATTGTCCTCAACTCTTTCATAAGTGCTGCAATTGTCCGAATATTGAAAAAGCCCAACTCTGTTCCTCTGGTTCTCAGTAACTACCGCCCCATCTCACTGCTGCCTTAGCTAGGGAAAATCTTGGAAACCCATGTCACAAATTGTCTTAGTTCTTTCATCGAACTCTCCCATTTTCTAGACCCGCACCAGGCAGGGTTCCGACCAGCCCACTCAACAGAATCGGTTATCATTGCAGTAATGGACAAGCTCAGAAGGGGGGCTGACAGCAACCTCCCCCAGGCCTTGGTGTTTGATCTTTCGGCCGCCTTCGACACGGTGGATCATACTCTCTTGATCGACCGTGTTGGCAGCGCCGGAATCCAAGGCCTGGCGTTAAATTGGGTTTCTTCCTTCCTTAGTAACCGTTCCCAAGCAGTTTGTTTGGCTAATTTCTCATCTAAAAAATTAAACTGACCTGTGGAGTACCGCAAGCGTCCTCCCTGTCACTTATCCTTTTTAATCTATATCTATTATACCTGTTTCATCTACTCCGTGAAAGGAGGATAGACACCTTCAATTACACCGACGACACGCAGTTGGTGTTTGACATCAACCCCCTCTCCTTCTTCAGTGTTTAACTTCCAGTTTATCATGTGCTTCATTAGTGACTGGATGAATGCCAACCAACTGAAGCTCAATCCCGATAAAACCGAGCTCCTTTTGACCAGAGGCCCTTTTAACCCCTGGAGCCCTAGCTTCCGGCCTCTCCTCCTGGGTAAGCTGCCACTCCCAGTCGGCTCGGTCAAAAGTCTGGGAATTGCAATCAGCAGTGACCATTTCCATGCAAGCCCAGATCAGCTCGGTGGTATCCGCGTTTTTTTTTAAAAATCTGCGCAGAATCCGAAAAATCCACAGATTTTTGATGACTGATGCTCTGACTCTGATTGTGCTGGCCTTGGTAACCTCATGTCTCGATTATCCTAACTCGCTATATGTTGGCATTCCAGCTTACCAACTACATCGCCTGCAGCTGGTGCAGAACCACGCTGCCAGACTAATTGCCAGTCAGTCCAGCAGACACTTTAAACCCCTGCTGAAGCACCTATAGTGGCTCCCAGTTGCCAGACGTTGTGCCTTCAAACTCAGCTGTACCATATTTAAAGCCCTTGCTGGGAATGGCCCTACCTTTATTTCTTCTATGATCAAACGCTACATCCCTTCCTGAAATTTGCGCTCCTCCAACCTCAATCTATTGTCCACTCCCCCTTTAGGATGCAAAAAACATGGAGGGTTCAGACTTGCGGTCCTGGCCCCTCAATTTTGGAACTCCCTCCTTCTGGAAGTGAGAAGAGCCTCCCCCTATCCCCCAGTTCAGAAAACAGCTCAAAACCTGGAGTTCTCTAAAGCATTCCAGTGAGGCGATTGCCCGCTTAACACTACATCCTTTCCGCCCTCAGCACCATGAAACCACCTGGTGTACGTGCGCTTACGCAGTCCCTTTAACATAACATAACAATTGGGCACATATGGTATTCTTTGAAATCTGGGGCGCCCACTCTGCCTTTATCCGCCTAGAGCTTCAATTAAGCCAGGGCTGCTCTTTGCCTTTCCCCTTCTCATATCAAGGTCTCATTGGTGTATCCCGTTCCATAAAGATATGTGCCAGGAGTTGAAATGGTATATTTGTGATGTAGTAAAACAAATGTGATAGCACTGCTATTTGCACCACCACAGAAAGTGGGACCCAAATGCTACCTGTGATCTTAGGGTTCTTATTGCTTTACGTAGTTGCCCTCTATCATATATACTTTGTTGAGGTATACATGTATACTGAAATATGAAAAACTGTGGGGTCCCCATAACATAGTGTTCGGCCTCTTAGGGCAACCTGACACAACAGTTGTGACTGTTTAAGTGGAAACACACAGGACTTGTAGTTTATCAATAGCCCAGAGACTTCCCCAGATTCCTGAAACATATTAGCTATTGTCATCTGTTCCACTCTCATGACTGTTATATATACACCATATAGTCTACACAGAAGGGCACAGTGTGTGTGTAGTGTCTTCCCGCGGTATTCCCAGGGTGGACCAATCGGTCTCAGTTTGCATACCAGGGGTTCCACAGACAGCACAACTAACACCAAGGACAGCCTTAGCTTGCTCCCCTCATAATTTCATGTGCATTTGATAATCGCACCACAGCTGTGCTTTGGCTGTTAAGCGAGCTTAAAGGAGTTTAATCCATGGAATCATTTACTGACCAATGCCAAAACAGTTTATGCAGATATTGCCACTTAACAATATCATATGCCTGTTTAAATTCTATTGCAGAGCACACCAATGTAGGACAGTTTATGTAGGTTTTCGCTTGGATTGTATGGAAATACTTCTATTTGGGATAAACTCATTTTGATTGGTGCAAAATAGTTTATGCATTAATGGGAGGAACCTGTCTGCAAGTATTTTGCTTCCGATTTTATAGCCTGTGTTCAATATGGACAGTAGTCTATAGAAGGGCATTTCTGTTGGTTTACAGCTGGGTGCTTCTCTGGTTGTGGACGGGAGGCAACCCTTTTTCTTCGCTGCTTCATATAATTTGAGCAACTTGGTTACTAACATCAATGCAAAGGAAGTATAAAGCTCAATGGATAGCCCATCTGTCACCAGTGTCTTCTCACATACCAAAGAGTGAATAGGTGGTCTTATCTTTTGTTCAGGAATAGGGGCTTCCAGCACCTCATTGCCTTATGCTTTCCAAAAACTGTTCTTGAGCGTCATCTTCAGGGAGTGTGACACAAGTGTACACATCTGCATAATAATTGCTGAAAGCTGCATTAATTGTGTCTTGTGTACGTGCTATTTGTCCCTGCTGTGTCCATATGTTTAATATTGGTTGGTCTGAATGCGAGTACTTCTGCCATGGCCGGTCCTGCGAAAGGAGGAGGGTTATGCGTGGGGCTAGCTACCCCGCATGCACAAGTCCTCGCTACAGAAATGCCAACCAAAGACAAACATACATCCCAGCCTTGAGGAGAGGTTAATCTCCTTTGCAGAGATCTATGTCACCTTGTGGTGAACGCCTGAGATCCCTGAAAGCCACAAAGCCAATACACCTGCTTTAAACCAAGACCAACACCATTGAGACATGGAGTGTGAGGACCATGTACGAGACATCCCAAGTGGTAGCTGAAATGAAAGACTACAACCTTGCCCTGCTTGGCATCAGTGAGACCGGATGGACGCAGTCCAGATGGAAAAGACTGTCTCCAGGAGGAATGCTTCTGTATTCTGGAAACAAGGAAGAGAAATTCCCACATACTCAGGGAGTAGCACTGATGCTAACACCAGAAATCAACAGAGCTCTGATTGAATGAGAAGCCCACGGTCCCAGAATCTTCATAGCGACCTTCAGCACAAAGAAAAAGAGGATCAACATGAATGTTATCCAGTGCTATGCACCTACAAATGACAGCAAAGTAGAGGAAAAGGAACAGTTGTGCAACAGGCTCCAGTCCATCTTGGAGAAGCGCCCTGAGACAAAACATCACTGTACTGATGGGGGACCTCACTACCAAGATTAGAAGTGACAACATCGGATATGAAGACCCAATGGGCAACCATGGCCTTGGCGACATGAACGAGAATGGTGAAAGGCTCACATATCTCTGCGCCCTGAACAGTCTGGTGATAGGCGACAGTGTATTCCCACACAAAGTACACAAGGCAACGTGGGTGTCATCAGACCATTCAACAGAGTATCAGATTGACCATTTCTGTATTACCAAGAAGTTCTGGAGGTCCCTACAGGAAATGAGAGTGATGAGGGGAGCGGATGTGACGTTAGACCATAATCTTGTTGTATCAGGCTAAAGCTGAAGAAAGCATAGATGGAACCATCAAACCTACACCAGCTATATAACGCCACTCTCGTGAAAGATGTATAGAAACACCGGGAATACTTAGTAACCCTCTGCAACAAGCTTCAAGTCCTGCAAGAACTAGTCGACGACAGAGATCCAGTAGAAAGTCAGTGGCAAGATATTAAAGAAACAGTGACATCACCCTGCCAGGAGGTACTGGGCATCAAGAAACACCAGCATAAAGAATGGATCTCCACCAAGACTCTCCACAAAATCCAAGAGAGGAAGGCAAAGAGTCATCCTGAACAGAATGAAGGAACAAGTCGATGCTGACTTGCAAGTCCAGCAAGCAGCCTTCCACAAACATAGATCATGCACAGTCCGGAATGCAACACTGTGCATCACCATTAAGCAGTCAATGGAATGGAACTCCCCCATCTATGTCAACTTCAATGACCATGAGAAGGCATTCAACAGTGTAGACAGAGAGACCCGTTGGAAACTCCTCCGCTACTATGGTGGGCCAGCGAAACATATAAGAATCATCAGGAATTCTTGCGAGGGAATGACCTGCAAGATAGTACATGAAGGAAAACTCATGGAAGCCTTCCAAGTCAGGGCTGAAGTAGGCCAGGATTGTTTGCTCTCGTTTTTTCTTTTCCTACTAACCATAGACTGGGTCAGGAAAAATCCACAGCAGCGAGAAGAAATGGGGTCCAGTGGACACCTTAAACACAGCACAGCGACCTGGACTTTGCTGACAACCTGGCCCTACCCTTGCATACCCAGCAGCAGATGCAAGAGAAGACTGACAACGTGGCAGCCACATCAGCACAACTTGGCCGTAACATCTACAGAGGAAAAAACAAGATTCTGAAAGCTAATATGGCCAGACCGCTGCAGTCAGGCCTCAACCTATCTGGGTAGTGTCATAGACAAGCAGGTCAGCACAGATGCTAATGTCAAGACAAGAATTGGAAAAAGCAAGGGCTACCTTCATTTAGTTAAAGAACAGCTGGAGCTCCAAGAAGCAGGTCCTCAGGCCCATCTCTCTTTGTCGCGCTCCCAAACAGCTTCAACCCTCAGCCGCCCACTGCCTTTCCGCCTTCTCTGTATCCTATACACTTCATCCACTGTTTGCCTCCAGATTCTCTTCTCATCTCTTGTCAATTGCCTTTTGCCTTTCTTTCTGTTCTATATACTCTTTGGGCCAGATGTATTAAATACTTATTTTGTATTTCCTAAATAGAGACTCCAAAGAAATTGCTATGTAGGAAATGAAAAATGGTATGTACAAAAATAGAGATTCCCTAATAGATTCCTACAGAGTAGGACTTGCTCTTAGGAAATTGTTTTTTAGATAATACCAAATCATTCTTTCCTATGGGCCTTTGAGCCCATAAGTGCAAATGTTTTTCCATTTCCTAAATTGCGATTTCCTAATAGGAAATTGTAAATTGGGAAATGCTAAAGCAAGGTGACGTTCGGCCTAAGGCGCCCCCTGCTGCACCCCGAAACAAGTGGTGCACATGTAAAGTGCACACATGCCCTAGGGGCATGTGTCTGCTTTGTTGCACTTAAATAAAACATTTTTAAGTGCTTTTTTTAAAATTGCACGTGGTTACCATTGAATGTGAGTCTATGGTAATGGCATTTCCTAAATGTCCAATTCACATTTAGGAAATGCTTTGTACATGTGCATTGGAAATCACAAATAGAAAATCCTTTTTAGCGATTTCTTATTAAGGTGTCACAAACTGGGATTTCTACTAGGTAGAACAATTTGATTTCTACTAGGTAGAAATTGCATTTTGCGATTTTCGAACGGCCTTTGTACATGGCAAATGTCTATTTAGCATTTCTGAGTGGACCAAAATAGCGATTTGGGCCGTTAAGAAATGCTGAATAGCTTTGTACAGCTGGCCCTTAATCCTCTGTCTCTTTAGCCTCTTTTTTTCCATTTCGCTTTCTTTATGTTCTACACTTTACGCTCTGTGTTACCTCTTTATCATCTTTTCACCTCTTGCCAATTGCCTTTGCCTCTCTTACTGTTTTGACCCATTTCCTCTGCAATTTCCTGTCCTTTTCCCACCCTCTCACTCTACTTCTGTCACTCACCTCTTCCTTGCCCACCTCCTGTTAGCCCTATCCACT
This sequence comes from Lissotriton vulgaris, assembly GCF_964263255.1. Taxonomy (NCBI): domain Eukaryota; kingdom Metazoa; phylum Chordata; class Amphibia; order Caudata; family Salamandridae; genus Lissotriton; species Lissotriton vulgaris. Next base: position 179,036,441 of record NC_141687.1, on the reverse strand, counting down.
GCCACCCAGCACCCCTCGCACTTACTTACTTACTTAAAGAAGGCGGCAGTGTGGCAGCACCCCTGGTGCGCTGAAGGCGAGCCAAAAGGAAGCCTATCTGTGCCTGGAGCACACCCATCACCAGGAACCCTGGTTCCCGCCCCTATGCAGCAACACTGCCACCGAACTCCGTGCCCTGGGCCCTGGACCCTGGACTCCCCAGCATACTCAGCAATCACGCCTCACTACATTCTATATTGGGACCTTTTACCTGCTCTTTCTCTCACAACGACTCGAACACAAGCGCAGAACCCACCACCCACACAATCCTAGCACATCCACAGCTCGCCTGCATCCTCCACAACACACGCTCACTCTGCCAGCTCGTCACTGAGCTAAGGGACAACACCTCAACTCCAAACAGACAGCAAATTCACCATCAGGGGAAACCTCACCTACAGACTGCCAGACGATGTCCCAGCTTCTGCAACATTATCACCGACTTCATCCCCTTCTTGCCATAGAATATAACAACTAAATCTTCCTTCACATTCTAAACTTCCACCTTGACGATCCCAACAGCCACAACACCACCAACCTCCTCTACAGCCTGAACAACATTGGCCTCACCCAACTCGTTAACGAGCCGATTAACACCGCAGGACACACGCTGGATCCCTTCTTCACTTTGAACAAACTAGTCCAATACAGCCACGTCACTGAACTCACCTGGACCGTCTACTCCATTATCCACTTCAACATCTCCAGCCGCATACCGCCACCATCACACCACCCAATGCTCCCCACAGCAGCTGGAGCAAAGTGACAAAGGCACAATGGACCAACGCCCTCGACACATTCAACCCAGATGCTGTCAAGAACTTCAACACCTGGATAACCAACAGTGCTAACAGCATCGCCCCCATCAAGACCAACAGGCATATGAAATCCACCAATCAAGCAAGATGGTACACTGAAGAACTGAGAACAGAAAAACGTAACTGCAAACGACTGGAGAGAAGATGCTATGCAAGCAAGAACACATCCGACAGGTCCATCTTCAAATCCTCACTCAATCACTACCACAGGATGCTGTTTGGGAAGAGGAGTTGGCCTAACTGCTAGGACGGTCGACTTCAAATCTGGGGAACCGGGGGGGTTTGAGTCTCTGCAAGTACGCGCAACATCCTGTGATTCTGGGCAAATCCCTTAATCTCCCTGTGCCTAACAAAAAATGAATGTGTCCTCATGTAATGCAACTGGTGCTCTTGTAAAGTGCTATAATACCCGATACCCTTGGGTCAAGTTTGCCCTATATAAAACTCCATTTAAAAAAAAGAACGCCCAGGCTCATTGGATAAACTGAACTCAAAACACATCAAAGAACTCTTCATGATAGTAGTGGAGTTCTCCAACCCATCTGCACAGAAAACAGCATAACCCCTTCTCGAGAACTCTGCGATTACCTCACCAACTCTTTCCACAACAAGATCATCACCATCTACAGAAACTTCGAACCCCAGCCCCTGCAGACAGACGCCCTCTACTTTCAGCCCCTCACTGCAACCAGAACTGACCACCAGCTGACCACAGGGAACCAGCTTATCCCCCAGGACACCACCACCTCCATGAAAACAGGAGCTCCCACGGTCCTTCTCCACATCACATCTTCAAACTAAGAAGCCATTGGATCAGCCACAAACCCAATTCAACACTCTGTTCATCACCTCACTAACCATGGCCACATTCCCCAAAGTATGGAAAGATGCCGATGTCAAACCACTACTCAAAAATCCATCAGCCAACTCCAGTGAACTAAAAAATTACCGCCCCATCTCCATCTCCCTGCTCCCCTTCCTGGCCAAGGTCCTGGAAAAAGCCATCAACAAACAACTTACAAACCATCTGGAACAGAACCACCTCCTCAACACCTCTAAGTCTGGATTCCCCAGGAACCACAGCACAGAGACCTCTCTGATAGCCGCAACAAATTAGATCCAAGTGCCTGAAGCTAAACTCTGCAAAATGGGAGCACTCATCTTTGTCAATGACATCACTCCCTGGTACAACTCCTGGTGGCCCCTGGATCTAGGGCCATCAATCACACCCACTGAGCAAGTCAGAAGTATCTGCAACATCCTGGACAGCAAACTGACCTTGAAGTCCCAGAATGACATGGTCTCCTCTGTCTGCTTCCTCACTTTGCACATGCTATGAAGAAATTTCAAGTGGCTTCCCCAGGACACAATGCACCACCACACAAGCCCTTCTCAGCAGACGACCTGACTATGGCAACGTTCTCTAATCAGGGATCTCCACCCACCTCATACAGATACTTCAGACCATACAGAATGCTGCAGCCAGGCTCTTCCTTGACTTCGCTTGTCAAACTCCCATTACCCCTATCTCAGAAAACTCCACAGGCTCCCCATAAAAAGAAGATGCCAATTTTAACTGTTGACCCACGCATACAAGGCTTTACACAGTCAAGAACACACTTACATCAACCAACGCCTCACCTTCCACCATCCTTCTAGACAGCTACACTGCATGTCCCTCTCTCTCACCCATACCCCCACATTCACCTGAGCAGAAGTAGAGGAGGCTCCTTCTCCTACCTCACAGCCAAGACATGGAATGACATCCCCCTGTAGCTACGGACCTCCTCCTCTCTTCTGGAATTCCGGAGGGCATTAAAAACCTGACAGTGAGATAGCGGAGGCCTTTGGAGCGTTCTACGAAACCCTCTCTGCAGGTGACTCTCTTGATACTCAGACGGGTCAGACGTACCTATAGAGCGCACACCTTCCCTCCCTGAATGCGCCCGGGCAGCATTTCTAGACAGGGACATCAGCTTGGAAGAGGTGGTGTCAGCCAGCTCACGCTTGAAACTCTGGAAATCCCCTGACCCAGACGGGTACCCGGCGGTCTTTAACAAGATGTTTTGCCACCAATTGGCCCCCCTGTTGCGAGATCTTTTTAATTCCTTTGCCCAACCTGGCGCGATACCTGCAGAACTTTTAGAAGCCGTGATTACGGTCATAACGAAACCGGGACGGGATGCAACCCGCTGTAGCTCATACCGGCCGATATCGCTTTTGAATATCGATTTTAAGCTGTACACAGGTATTCTTGCAACTCGGCTAGCCCCCTATATGTCGCAACTAGTGAAACCGGACCAGGCCGGTTTTATACTGCAACGTCAAACAAGTGACAACACCAGACGGGTCCTCCACCTCATTGAAGCTGGATCGCGCACGCGGCCCGACTGCATGCTATTGGCAAAAAATGCCAAAAAGGCCTTTGATAGGGTCCACTGGCCCTATCTTGAACAGGTCCTGCAGCGTTTTGGGCTCGGGGACGTGCTCTGTACCCGTATCCTGAATTGCTACAGGCTGCCTAAGGCGATGGTACGAGCCAACGGGTACATGTCCTTGCGCTTTCTGATTGGCAGAGGGACCCGGCAGGGGTGCCCCCTCTCCCCTATCTTATTCGCCCTTTACATGGAGCCCTTAGCCCAAAGGATTGGGCAACATGATCTCATCCAAGGGATTAAATTCGGTGGTGAAACGCACAAGATTAGCTTATATGCAGATGACATTTTACTTTCCCTCACCGACCCCGTCCAATCGCTTCGAGCTCTTTTTATCGAAACACACGACTTTGCACTTGCGTCCGGGTTCAAAATTAACACAGATAAATCCGTCGCCCTCAATATCTCTCTGTCGGCAGAGACGGTGACTGAGGTCCAGGAGGAACACTACAGTGGTCCAACACCACGGTCCCATACCTGGGTGTCCTTTTGGTTCCCACCATCTCAGATACCGTTGCAGCGAACTATTCCAGACTCTGTGCGCAGCTCCGTGGAAAACTCCGGAGATGGAAACGCCATTCCCTTTCCTGGCTGGGAAGAATAGCGGCCACCAAAATAACGCTCTTGCCGCAGATACTATATATTCCCTTGAGCCCTCCGCCAATCTGGATCCAGCAGACACAGTCCGAACTGGCACGTATCATATGGAAAGGCCGTCGCCCACCCATTAAGCAGGCCATTGCGGTTCTCCCACCCGAGCACGGTGGAGTGGGAGTACCCGATCTGGAACTCTATTTCTATGCGGCGCAGCTCCGATGCCTAGTGGAATGGCACCAACTGGAATCCGGCAAAAACGGGCTTTTCCAAGACCAGGCAGTGGCGAGCATGCCATTGCAGGGGATCCCCTTCCTTCCAAAGCACCATCGCCTAACTTATATGCATCCCATATTACTGGCATGGCTATGGAGGTGTGGGATCGGGTCGCCACCAAACATGAGTTAACATCTTTCCCCTCGCCCATGGCCCCCCTGTTCTCTAATCCCGACTTCACCCCAGGTCTTGACCCCAAGGCATTTGCAGCCTGGCGACGCTCCCCGTGCAGGTCCCTAGGGTACCTCTTTAATTTGGACGGCATTCTTCCATTCCACCAGCTGAGGGAGGAATATGGCATTCCAGAGGGGGATAGGCTCCCATACATGCAGGTGCGTCACTGGGCGCTGCACCCACAGGTCAGGCCAGGGGCGCAGCGTCATCTCACCCCATATGAGAAGTGGCTGGTCATGCGCACATCTGACCAAAAATGATCTCCAATCTATATCAACACCTCCTTGTCACTAACTTTTATACATACAACGCTGGCAGATGTCGGTGGGAACGGGAAATAGGGAGGACCCTCACTCCGAAGGAATGGCGCGGCATTTACCACAGAGCTAGACATTCTACATATCATGCAGGCCTCACTGAAACCCTAACTAAAGTGGTTACATACTGGTACCACACACCCGAACGACTTCACCAATTCGATCCCCGCATTAGCGACCGCTGCTGGAGAGGGTGTGGGGAATGAAATGAAATGAAAAGAAGTTTTATTGAGCGCGACTTCTGCCCTGGGGCGTCCAAGGGTTAGAGCCAGATTAGTGCCTCTCATTGTAGTCAGCCCAAGAGTTAGTCTGCTTTGTTAAATAGAAATGTTTTGAGCTCTTTGCGGAAGGTCGTCAGGTTAGGATTAGATCTTAAATAGAGAGGGAGTGAGTTCCATAATCTGGCCACGTTGTAGGAAAGGGACCGGCCCCCAGCTCTAGATCTTCTGATCCAGGGGACTGTTGCCAAGAACGCATGGGCAGAGCGGAGCTGTTTGTTCGGGTGGTAGGGAGTGATCAGGGGGTGACTAATTTCTGGGCCAGCTTTCCAGTATGCTTGATGGGAAATGCACATGGACTTACATTTAATTCTCTCCCTGACAGGGAGCCAGTGTAAGGTTCTTAAGCCCGGCTCCACCGGACTTCTGCGTGGGAGCCCAAGCAAAGTCCGAGCCACGCAATTCTGCACCCGTTGAAGTCTTTGCAGACAATATTCAGGCACCCCTAAATAAAGGGCGTTACTAAAATCGAGACGGGATTGAATTAATCCCTGCGTAGCTTCAAAAGGTAGAAGTGGGAAGATTTTCTCCATCATCCTGATGAGTCCAAAGCAGGTCGCTGAAAGTTTAGTTACTTGGATATTAAAGGTCAGAGTTTTATCCAACCACACTCCCAGACTTATGATGTTATCTCTAGGCATAGGAGGAGCACCCATGCTGATGGGCCATGGGAGGACCGTAGTGGGCGAGGCTGGTGAACCGAGGAGCATAAGCTCGGTTTTATCCCCATTCAGCTTTAGGTGCGACACTGTCATCCAGCTCTTCACCTGTTCCAGACAGGTTGTTAGACTGGTTTGTGACAGCTGGCAATTCTTTTGCGTGAGAGAGACCACCAGCTGAGTATCGTCCGCGTATGTAACGATCTTAGGGCCAGTTGCATCAAGCATCCATTTTGCGATTCCTAAATAGCGATTTTTTGCGAATCGCTATTTAGAAAGTGCAAAATGGTATGTATGTACAAAATCGCTATTTTTTAGCGATTCCTTATTATTCTTTATTTGCGAATTTGCATTTTGCGAATTTGCAAATAAAGAAAAATTTGCAATGCATTCCTATGGGCCAGGAGGCCCATAGAGATGATAGTGCAATAATTCTCAAATCGTGATTTCGCAATTAGCTAATTGCAATTTGAGAATTATTTCAAGGGTGCAGGGGTGTCTCAAAGATACCTTGTTGCACCCCTGAAATTTACATGTGTGTGCATGTGGCACACATACATGCCCTATGGGCATGTATGCGTGTCACATGCCACCCTCACAAATGCCAAATAGGGCATTTTAAAAGAAATCGCAAAGTACCACCAACTACAAGTTGGTGGTAATTTGCGATTTCTTAACACAAATTCGCAATTCCAAATAGTTACATACATATCTTTTAAGGAATCGCAAAAATTGCGATTCCTTAAATGCTATTGCAAAATAAGGAATCGCAATTCCTTAAATTGAGATTATTTGATACATAGCAAATCATGCTAAAAGGCCATTTGCGAGTCGCAAAGGTCGAAATTCTGCGAATTTCGGCCTTTGCAAGTCACAAAAGCCTTGATGCATCTGGCCCATAATGCCATACGGTCGGACGATCTCAGCCAGCGGTCTCATATATGCATTGAAGAGCGTAGGGCTCAGTGAAGAGCCCTGCGGCACCCCACAGCTCAGGGGCTTACTTGACGAGACACAGGCTCCCTCAAAGACCCTAAAAGTCCTACCACTCAAAAAGGACCAAGCTAGAGCTTCACCTGACACTCCTACACTATAGAGACGGCGCAGCAAGGTTTCATGGTTTACCGTGTCAAATGCGCCGCTTAGATCAAGGAGGATAACTGCGACAGATCCTTCCTGATCCAAGATCCGCCTGGCTTCCTCTGTGACCGCCAGCAAAGCGGTCTCCGTCCCATGCTTGGGGCGGAAGCCTGTTTGAGTGACATCCAGTAGCTGGTTGCTCTCGAGAAATCTAGTAAGACAGATGTTAATGTGTTTCTCGAGGATTTTACTCATCCAGGGAAGCAAAGAGATTGGACGGTAGTTGATAAGGTTGCCAGGGTCAAGGGTAGGTTTCTTCAGGAGTGCTCGCACCATGGCCAGTTTCCAGTTGGACGGTACGGTACAAGTCAGTATGGAGGAGTTCAATAACTCCATAATCACTGGAAGAATGGTCTGACTGGCTAAAAACTAGCGTGCATGGGGTCGCCGGGTCGCATGGAGAGTCTGATTTTACTTGACGTAACAAAGGGTCAAGAGTTTCCAAGTCTAGTAGGGGAAAATGATCTAAAGTGTTTTGGTGATGGTACCCGGCTTCTGTAAAAGGGGGTGGTCCTTGCGTAGAGGAATCTGATTCAGAGTCTGGGAATGATGAGTAAATCTTGTTTACCTTTTGATGAAAGAATTCCGCTAGGTCGTTGCATCGGGAGAGTGGGTTGTTGTTGGCGGCCTGGGGAGGTGGCAGCCTAGTCAGGCTCTTTACTATTTGGTACATCTCTTTGGATTGAGATCTAGCCGACATAATTTTCTCACTATAATAGGCCGACTGTGTTGCTTGTATTTCTAATTTATAGGCTCTGATGGCCTCCCTATATGTAGCTTTATCTGTAGTGATGTATACCAAGCGCCACCTCCTCTCGAGCTTCTTACATAGACGTTTTTTCTCTCTAAGTTCTTCTGAGTACCAGGGAGCTGTTTTTTGCTGCCTTTTTGAGTTGGTATTGCAATTGATTCTAAGATCCAATTGTCATACTCCTTGTTGTCTAAAGAGGGGTCCCCAGTGAATGGGGGTCTGGAGGCAGCAAGCATGCTGGTCCACTGGTTCAAAGGAACTTTGGACCAGTTCCTTATTCTCCGCAAGGTAAGAGTGCGGGGTAAGGGTTTGTGTATGGTCCAGGTAAAAGAGATTAGAGAGTGGTCAGTCCAAGGAAGGCGGCTGATCGAGCCTACTTTGAGACATGTACAATTACTGAATAAAAGATCCAGGAGGTGACCTTTAACATGAGTAGGAGATGTAACAAGTCGCACCAGCTGGACTGCAGCCAGATTCGCCATCAGCTCGACGGCGGCATTGTCTGAAGAGTTATCAAAATGTATATTGAGGTCGTCAAGCAGAGTAAAATTAGAAGGGAACGTGATCAAGTCCGCCACTAAAGATGACAGGGATGTGTTAAACTGTTTAAGTGGCCCAGGGGGGCGATAGATGAGAATTCCTGAAAAGCTGTCGTTAGGGGAAAATTCAAAAGTAAAGGCCATACTTTCTCAGTCATTAATGGTCTCAGAATGGCAGCGACATGTGTATTGATCCTTATAGATGATAGCGAGCCCACCGCCCTTCCCATGAATACGGTCCTTGCGGGCAATCTGGTAACCTGGTGGGAGGGCTTGCACCACATCGGGGTCAGAATCCAAGGTTAGCCATGTTTCGGTCAAGAAAACTGCGTCAGGCGAATATTCGTCCAGCAGCAATGAAATTTCCAAACTATGTTTTGGCAGGCACCTACAGTTTAGCAGGTACATTTTAAAAACCTGCATGTTGTCCGTGCTTTGCGAAGTCGTAAGCCCTGTGTTGCAAAAGGGACAGACCTGGGGTAGCTCCAGAGGGTGAAAAGAGTGAACACAGCTAGTAGCTATGGGGGGCCGTAGTTTGTGAAGAGACCCTATGCTATAGGACATCCTATGTCCCAATGGAAGAGCAGGGGTCATGGCCCCTGGCCCCGGTCCGCCGATAACGGGCGCAGACGGGCTTGCCTTTGGTGCGCCACTGGCACGCCCGCTGTGCCCGCCCGCTGCTCGGACGGAAGCCGGAGTTCATTTTATAGTAGTGGAGGAGAGCGGGAGGCAGCCCAACAACTAGTGCGCTCACCTCGTTTCCCCCCCAATATGGCAGCCAGACCTGTCTCGGACCGCGTCAGAACCAAATCGTTCTGAGCAGGGAGCAGGGATCGAATACTGCAAGGGGCAGATAAAGGTTCCTGATTAAAATACAAAAACAAAATAATATTGCAACGCAACTTAGTTCTCAAAGGAATTTAAAATTGACCGGAAGCCTAACCCCCGGCTTCCGCCTCAGGGGAAATAAACAAACACACTAATCTGTGCCGGCACATCACAGCATGCTTTAAATACTTAAGGGCGGGAGGCAGCCCAACAACTGGTGCGCTCACCTCGTTTCCCCCCCACGATGGCGGCCAGCCCTATCTCGGACCGCGTCAGAACCTATTCGTTCTGAGCGGGGAGCTGGATTCGAATACTGCAAGGGGCAGATAAAGGTTCCTGATTAAAATACAAAAACAAAATAATATTGCAACGCAACTTAGTTCTAGGTATTTAAAATTGACAGGCAGCCTAACCCCGGCTTCCGCCTCAGGGGAGATAACAAACACACTATTGGGTATGTTAGAACACTTGCTGTGGAGTTGCGACAGACTGCAGGGGTACTGGAGCGCGATTCTGGATGACATAGACTCACATTTGGATACCCAAATCCCCCGGTTCCCATCCAATGTCCTACTGGGGCTAGCCAACGCCTTGATGTATCCATTGAAATCACGGAGAGGCTGTCTTATTGCTATAGCGCTAGGGGCAGACACACAAAACATCCTAGCCCACTGGAGAACCTCGCAAGCTTCCCCATGCACAGGCTGGCTGCATAGGTTGTGGATGGTGCTCGGCATGGAGAAGTTGTCGCATTTGCTGGCTGGTAGAGGGGAGGAATTTCCAGACCTCTGGCGGCCATTCCTGACACTACTTACTGGGGAGTTTCGTGAGCTGAGTTGCCCAAGATATCTAGGCCTCCAACGGTTGGCGGACACACGAATCCCAGAACTGAGTGACCCTGCACGCAAACGGAGGTCCAAGCCCTGCTGATTTCTTTTTCTCTATCGTCCCCTTTTCCCCTTTGGGGATCATCCTTTTGATTTGTGGACAGAGGGAGGGCGGGGGTGGGGGGGCTTTGATGATTTCTGTTGGGGTATTTTACAGGACATGTTTTGCTGACCAACTCCTAGCAAACTTCAAGCGAGACTGTCTTTCCTGAACTGGACTTGTATCGAGGAGCCTGAAGTAATTTGGTGGTCCTGTTGTTTTATTTTCTCCGTAATTTCAACAAAGAGATTTAAACTATAAAAATCTGACAGTTTGACTGAGCCCTTAGAGCCTCTAATGCCTGGATACCCGACTGGGTGATTAGCAGCGCTATATAAATCCGTAATAATAATAATAATAAAGAGCGCCTTGTTACTTCAGCCAAAGTGTCCCCCTGCTAAAACCTTATGCTCAGGCAACACCTATAAGGCACGCTCCAAAATGGCATTAAACCAGTCCAAATAATCAGGTTTTCAGTCTCATTCGAAAGATCAATTCAGAGCTTTCTTTTCGGTGTACCAGGGGCAAGGCATTCCACTGTTCGGAAGCCAGCCAGCTAAAGGAGCAGTCTCAAATACAAGCTCCTTTTACAGTAGAAATAATGGCTAGATAGGTCCCTGTGGACCTAAGCCTCTGTTGTAACATGTGTTATATTTATCTGGTTACTTTCTCCCTAGCTGCTCATTCAGTGTGAATGTGATGCATGAAATGTTGGTGTGAGAGTCTTGAATGAAAGGTTTGGGTGCCTGGATGCTTGAGTGTGTCAGGTGGAGGATGGGCTGAGCAGCAGGCAGACTTCCCCTGGTGGGGCTGAATCTCTACAACTCAAATACCTGTAACTGAACTTAATACATCTACATAAAACCTCATCCTGGCTGCGGACTTCATCACTACAGCCTCCTTCTGGGTAGGGAGAGTTTTACAAGAGGATGCAGATATTGAGGCCTTTTCCATTCAAATTTCTGTGGCAGTAGCACATGGCTTTAATAGACACTCTTGCCCAATGGAAATCAATGTAATTTGGCAAGAGCAGGACCCGTAGATGAATGCCTCAGAAGCCTAAGCAACAGATGTGCAGACACATGCTGCACCCTCTGCAGTCTCTGTAGTCTATATTGTGAGTCAACTATATACAGCAAATTGTAGTAGTCTAGCCTTCATGTTATCAAAGCCTGAACTACTGACTTTCTGGCAGCTTCTGATAGAAATGGCAGGATCTTTTTCAGAATTTTCAAAATCCCAAAACATTTCCCCGCTAGACTGGTGATCTGATTGTCAAACGAGAGACTTGTATCAAACCAAATGCCAAGGTTATTAACTTTTGCCCTGGGATCAGGTAGTGTTCCAAATGCATCAGACCATCAGGCAGAAGACCAGGTAGATAGATGGCTGCTTCCCTAGATTAAGTACCTCAGTTTTTCCGGCATTTAGTTTAAGGCAACTATGGTTCATCCACTCAGCCAGCTGACAGACATGACCTTAACAGAGCTGCAGTGTCTCTTTTGTCCTGGGACAGGGTAATAATAAGCTGCATCTCATTGGCATATGACACAATATTGCCATAGCGCTCGATTATATCAATGAGGGTGCACATATAGAGGTTGAATAGAGTGGGACTCAAAGCAGAGCCCTGTGGTGCCCCTTGTCACAACGGAAAGACCTCAGAACAGAAAGGTTTTTGAGACACCTGAAATGTGGGATTCTGCAAGAAAGAGGCCAACTACAGCAAGGCCTTAGCTATGATACCGTAGTTTCACAGCCGAAGGCTGTCAGACACGGTATCAACAGCCACACTGAGATCCAGCATTATTAGTGCCAAGTATTTCCCTCATCCACAACCTGCAGGAGGGATTCCGAAGATAACAGCAATGCAGATTCTGTACTAAACTGGTCTGAACCCCGACTGGGTCTCATGGAGCAGATCCCTGGCCTTGATGAAGCTCAATAGCTATTTATTATTATATTACTCAGCCATTTTAGAGAAAAAAAGGGCAGACCCGGTGCATCTCTGACTGCCTTCGGAAAGGTGCCAAGAATAGCGGAGAGTTTGTCAGAGAAGAATTGTGCAATTGAATTACAGCTGACTACTGAGTAAGTCATGGATGTTGACAATCGGTCCAAAGAGGATAATAATTTTACAAAAGATAATAGTTCACGGGAGGAATTTTGAGCCTTCTCAATTGTTTTCGTGGAGAAATGCCTGCTTGTAACCCTAATCTGTTTGTGGTATACCTTCAGGGCTCCATGGTAATTGTCTTGATCCCTAGTGTTAAAGTTACTACACCAAACACGTTTAAAGTGTCTGCGGGCCTTTTTTCCCCAGAAATAGCTCCTCATTGAACCATTTCTCGAGAGTTTTGTGCACCTGACCATATGGTTAATTACAGGTGCAATTTGATCAAATGCCCCTGTTATCCATCCCTCCAATTGTCACTTAGCAGTGTCTAAACATTCACTTAAGAAAGGACAATACTTAGCCAAATCCTCTGTAAAAGCCGCCTGAGTAACCTTGGCCCATTTCCGGATCTTAACCTGCTTGCCTACAGTAGATGTTTGCTTTAGCGATGTTAACAACGCTTTTTGGGGTATGTCCAAATAATCAGATCAGATAAGGGGGATACGTTGGTCTAATTCCAGCCTGGACAAGTTGGAGAAAATAGGATCCAGTGTATGTGCATTGATTGATTAAAGGACCTAACACTGCAAACCAAGATCAGGCTTTTTTTGAAACACCAACATAAAATCGGCCCTATTGAATGGAACAGACACTTGGAAGAGAACAGTGACCACCACTGACAAAGTCCAGACCTTCAGCAACACCTGTCTGAGGGAATTCCTCCAAATCAGCAGCAACAATCTGTGGCCACAGACTTCCCAAAACCCCCATCCATGAAGAAATCATGAAAAAACAATGAGGCTGGGTAGGTCACATCCTCCGCAAGCCTGCATCAAACACCGCAACGCAGGCGCTGACCTGGAACCATCAAGTGAAAAGGAAAAGAGAAAGGCCAAGAAACACCTGGCATTGAGTCCTTGAGGCTTATTGCAAGGAGATGAGCTACACCTGGAGTCAGATTGAAAGAAAAGCAGAGAACAGAGATGGCTGGAGAGTCATGGCTGATGGCGTATACCCCAGAAGGGATAGAAGGCATAAGTAGTGAAGGCGAGTGCTTTTTTGAGCCATGTCATCAATCTGCCCCTTCATGTGTGCTGTTTCTCTGATCTATGCACTGGAGACAGAAATACAAATCTACATGTTTTTTTCTTTCTTTTTTAGTCTTCCAGATAATGTAGGGGCTGAGATTGCTGCTTTTCCCAGCTCTCTGAGGGATTACTCAATCTATGTAAGGTTATTTATTTATTATTTATTTGAAAAGTTTTATAAAGCACTAACAAGACCCAGACGGGTATCAGAGCACTGTACAAACTAACGTTGACACAAGGAAACAGCATGAGTACAATAGAATAAGGGGACAGAAGTGATACCTGAAACATAAAAAGTAAGTGGGGGTGCAAGGGGAAAGACAAAGTAGCAGGTGATCAATAGGTACTAGCCTTACTAGAAGGGGCAGTGAAGTTTTAGCACAGCATTAAGCCAAAAGAACAACAAAATACATTTTGAAACAAAATGTAAAACAACTGTCAAGTAAGAGAAGGAAGTGACTAGCAAATGACATAGAGGCTATTGCTGATGAAGTTCATCCAAGAGTAGCCATTTGACCTGTTTTTTAAAAGATGCAGCCAAGGGGTTGTTTCTGATCTCCGTCGGAAGGGTATTCCAGATTCTTGGATCCAGCTCTGAGAAGGTGCGGTTGTAAGTTCTTTTTTTGTTAAATTTAGGTTTCAGGAGTAGAGTTTTGGCGCTTCTTAAGCTCTGACTGGAACCAGAGAGCTCGAGTTTTTTTGCTAGGTAATCAGGGGTATTGAAGTGTATTACTTTATGCATCAGACAAGCTACCTTGGAGCGGATCCTTGCTTCAATGGAAAGCCAGTTAAGTTGAATTAAGTCAGGTGTAATATGATCATGCTTTCTGGAGCCAATGATGAGTCTGGCAGAGGTGTTCTTAGTGGAGCTAACCTAGTTTTAGGAAGCCTAGCTAGGGTCACCAAACCATATTCCAATCGTGAGATGCCTAGGGATTGGACTGCTGACTGGATGTCCTCAGGAGCTGGGAAAGGCTTAATTTTCCTAAGAGTGTTGAGCTGATGATTGGCAGTCCGAAGGGAGTCACTGTTGTGCCCATGCGTGTTTAGGAATTTGTCCAGGGTGACGTCTAAAGAACAAGCGGAGTCCACCATATGACAGCTGCAGTTGAGTGCTGAGATTTTTTTAATCCAATTTTGTGTCAGGCAGAGTGGTTACGGGGTGGGGGGGAGGGTGAAGGGGTAATCAGGAGAAATTCTGTTTTTAAGGGTATTTAGTAACAGATGGTTATGCTTTAGTTCTTTGAAGCGCCCCGTTAAGTGGTAGTCTCTACTGCCCCTTTTGCCCTTATCGTGGGCATGTATTCACATTCCCTATATAACAACTTTGAAAGCTACCTATTCAGTGGTCAAGAAGCCATACCCTCATTTTCTTGGAAGTAATTTTGTATCGCCTGCTCCAGCTCATCCTTAACCACTCTGTCTTCCAGCCATGCCGGTTGCAGCTTCCATGTAGGTATTGGAGTGGGTACCCTGCCCTACTGCATGCCCACCTCCAACGGATAATGGTCAAATAGAATTTTATCTTGTTATTGAGTGCTACAGTGGGTTACACATTCACCTCAATAGTCAGACTATTACATTTTTTGCCATTGCGGTACAAAGTTCATGCAATATTTATGAGCTGCTCATTAAATTCATTAAGCTAGGATGTATATGAACATTCATATTTCTCCATTTATTTGCACTTTGAAACTTTAATGAAAGCATAGAGAGTGTTAACAAAAACGTCTAAACATTAATTTAAGAAAGGACAATACTTAGCCAAATCCTCTGTAAAAGCCGCCTGAGTAACCTTGGCCCATTTCCGGATCTTAACCTGCTTGCCTACAGTAGATGTTTGCTTTAGCGATGTTAACAACGCTTTTTGGGGTATGACCAAATATTCAGATCAGATAAGGGGGATACAGTGGTCTAATTCCAGCCTGGACAAGTTAGAGAAAATAGGATCCAGTGTATGTGCATTGATTGATTAAAGGACCTAACACTGCAAACCAAGATCAGGCTTTTTTTGAAACACCAACATAAAATCGGCCCTATTGAATGGAACAGACACTTGGAAGAGAACAGTGACCACCACTGACAAAGTCCAGACCTTCAGCAACACCTGTCTGAGGGAATTCCTCCAAATCAGCAGCAACAATCTGTGGCCGCAGACTTCCCAAAACCACCATCCATGAAGAAATCATGAAAAAACAATGAGGCTGGGTAGGTCACATCCTCCGCAAGCCTGCATCAAACACCGCAACGCAGGCGCTGACCTGGAACCATCAAGTGAAAAGGAAAAGAGAAAGGCCAAGAAACACCTGGCATTGAGTCCTTGAGGCTTATTGCAAGGAGATGAGCTACACCTGGAGTCAGATTGAAAGAAAAGCAGAGAACAGAGATGGCTGGAGAGTCATGGCTGATGGCGTATACCCCAGAAGGGATAGAAGGCATAAGTAGTGAAGGCGAGTGCTTTTTTGAGCCATGTCATCAATCTGCCCCTTCATGTGTGCTGTTTCTCTGATCTATGCACTGGAGACAGAAATACAAATCTACATGTTTTTTTCTTTCTTTTTTAGTCTTCCAGATAATGTAGGGGCTGAGATTGCTGCTTTTCCCAGCTCTCTGAGGGATTACTCAATCTATGTAAGGTTATTTATTTATTATTTATTTGAAAAGTTTTATAAAGCACTAACAAGACCCAGACGGGTATCAGAGCACTGTACAAACTAACGTTGACACAAGGAAACAGCATGAGTACAATAGAATAAGGGGACAGAAGTGATACCTGAAACATAAAAAGTAAGTAGGGGTGCAAGGGGAAAGACAAAGTAGCAGGTGATCAATAGGTACTAGCCTTACTAGAAGGGGCAGTGAAGTTTTAGCACAGCATTAAGCCAAAAGAACAACAAAATACATTTTGAAACAAAATGTAAAACAACTGTCAAGTAAGAGAAGGAAGTGACTAGCAAATGACATAGAGGCTATTGCTGATGAAGTTCATCCAAGAGTAGCCATTTGACCTGTTTTTTAAAAGATGCAGCCAAGGGGTTGTTTCTGATCTCCGTCGAAAGGGTATTCCAGATTCTTGGATCCAGCCCTGAGAAGGTGCGGTTGTAAGTTCTTTTTTTGTTAAATTTAGGTTTCAGGAGTAGAGTTTTGGCGCTTCTTAAGCTCTGACTGGAACCAGAGAGCTCGAGTTTTTTTAGCTAGGTAATCGGGGGTATTGAAGTGTATTGCTTTATGCATCAGACAAGCTACCTTGGAGCGGATCCTTGCTTCAATGAAAAGCCAGTTAAGTTGAATTAAGTCAGGTGTAATATGATAATGCTTTCTTGAGCCAATGATGAGTCTGGCAGAGGTGTTCAGAGGAGCTCTTAGTGGGGCTAACCTAGTTTTAGGAAGCCCAGCTAGGGTCACCAAACCATATTCCAATTGTGAGATACCTAGGGATTGGAATGCTGACTGGATGTCCTCAGGAGCTGGGAAAGGCTTAATTTTCCTAAGAGTGTTGAGCTGATGCCGGAGTCCACCATATGAGGGCTGCAGTTGAGTGCTGAGATTTTTTTGATCCAATGTTGTGTCAGGCCGAGTGGTTACGAGGGGGGGGTATGGGTAATCAGGAGAAATTCTGTTTTGAGGGCATTTAGTAACATATGGTTATGCGTTAGTTCTTTGAAGCGCCCCATTAAGAGTTAGTAGTCTCTACTGCCCCTTTTGCCCTTATCATGGGCATGTATTCACATTCTCTATATAACATCTTTGAAAGCTACCTATTCAGTGGTCAAGAAGCCATACCCTCATTTTCTTGGAAGTAATTTTGGATCGCCTGCTCCAGCTCGTCCTTAACCACTCGGTCTTCCAGCCATGCCGGTTGCAGCATCCATGTAGGTATTGGAGTGGGTACCCTGCCCTACTGCATGCCCACCTCCAACGGATAATGGTCAAATAGAATTTTATAGTGGGTTACACATACACCTCAATAGTCAGACTATAAATTTTTTGCCATTGCGGTACAAAGTTCATGCAATATTTATGAGCTGCTCATTAAACCCATTAAGATAGGATGTATATGAACATTCATATTTCTCCATTTATTTGCACTTTGAACCTTTAATGAAAGCATAGAGAGTGTTAACAAAAACGACTACTTCAATTAATTATGTATTAGCACTTTGGCGCATTAATGAAAGAATAGGATTTTGTAACTGAAACAAGCACTTTAATAAATCATGTATTATATTGTATGTTTTTATTTTTACACTTGTGTATATCGTATTGCTTACATTTTAATTAACTTTGCAATAAAAACCCATTTGACTAATAGAGCTTTACTTAAATATGTTGTATGATAGACTTCCATTTGGAGTACCCCAGAGCATATATAACATGGAGTTGGTGTGGGACAGAGAAGAAAGAATATTCCTGCAGGTCATTGTGTTTGCTGAACTAGGTGTTTATCAGGTCCCAGTTAACTAAATTACCAATACCTTTGACTTACAGACCGCTGGTGCTTCATTAGTGGTAGGTGCAAGCGATCTATGTCCGCCCATAACCTACTGAATATCGACCCAGGTTGCCAATTTTTTTGATAACCCCTCTAGGAAGAAAGCCTGGCCCCCATTAGGGTAGTACACTCTACCCAGTACTATAGGTTTCCTATCAAGTTTCTCTAACTCAACTCAACTATTGGTTTCCCATCAAGTTGCTCTAACTCAACTCAACTCAACTCAACTCAACTCAAACGACTATCCTCCTCTTGCCAAACTGCTGCTCCTCTGTCATACATCAAGAATCTGTTGTGGTGTAGCTGCCCTCTTCATTTTCTCTACAACTTATCTTCCTCAGCTTCTGTCAAATGTGTTTTTTGTAGAAATGCTACGTGCATGCCTCGCCTCTTTAGCTGGATATGAATTTTATACCTTTTATGACATGAACCCATACCCCTAACATTCTACTTAGTGACCCTGTGCTCAGCCAGTGTACCCATGATGTATTCAATGGTTCTTCAACCACTCGTCCCACCTCCTGGATTATCATATATACTCCTTCCACTGAGAGGGGTTATTCGATAACTTGCCCTGCTGTTTCCCTACAGGGTTGTAACATTCTTCCCCCCAACTCGGGGTCAGCCGCAGAACTACGTTCAGACCACTTTACAATGAACCCCGTAACTTCAGAACTCAACTGGGATTCAAATAACATTAAAGTATGCATTCCTTGGTGCTTTGGTAAGGAAGAAGGCATTATAATGTTCAGTCAGTGCAGTAGCACTGCGATTTAGCTTTCTGCTTGCCTGTCCAGTAGTGTTGGGTCAGAATGTCGCACCTAGGGTATGCCCTTGTATCTGTGCAGGTATCAATATACAAGGGAACCCGTAATAATGGCCAAGGACCACGGGTAGTACTACTTATTTATATTTTACAAAGGTCCTAGGCTTTAGTAATACTTAGAGAAATTATTTTCACAGGCTGAAATAAGGACTGTGTTTTCCTTCTTCAGTGTCCAGCCGGACCTGGAAGTATTTATTTTGAACACAATTTTTAGAGTATAAACAGAGTAGGGTGAGACAAGTCACACATTAGTAACTGGGCACAAGCCTGTACCAAGTCAAGGAAGACAATACATGGGAGAAAGAAAAAGAATTAACAGGCAAACAAGGAGAGCAGGGTGGCTTATAGTACAATGCAAAATTTAGATAAGCTCAAACCCACAGTAACTGCCATGGAAAATGCAAATCATAGAACAAGCAGTACTGCAAAACAGTCGACGAACGTTTCGATCCCTATCTCCAACAATATAGTGGGATCATCTTCAGGACTAAAATGAGCTTTGCCTGATTGGTCGAGTGAGCCACGAGCGATGCAAAGTGGGCCGGACGTGGCTGACACACATCAGTCGGCATTCAAGTTTCGATTTGGCTGATGCGGGTTGTGTCCGTTTTCGCCTAGCAATTTTGCGTGGCGTCAGGAAAGTTACTGGCCACAAACCGGTCTGGTCGGTTCAATTTGGACCGTTGGAGCCTAGCGTTTCTAGCGTAGGCTTGACGGGGAGCTTCAATGAAAGGGAGCCGTGAATTGAGGCTTGTAATCTCCGCAGGGCGCTAAATAGCGTGGGCCTTTTCCGTGCGAGCCGTAATTTGCTCGTAGTGGGGCCGAAATAGGGATTACAAGCCTCAATTCACGGCTCCCTTTCATTGAAGCAAGTATGTTGGTCAGTTCACAAATATATATATATATTTTTATATATATATATATATATATATATATATATATATATATATATATATATAATCAGTTGCAAAAGTAATTGGAGAGCTCCTATTGAATACACATACTTTTAGTACTAGCAATTTCAAATATTATCATTCGCCGTCTGGAACGTTACTTGCAGAAGGGGGGGTCAATCCGAATGAATGCATCTTCAGGCTCCATGAAGAAGTGTGAGCTTAAATCTGTCATTTTCTTCTTCAGCAGGGCCAGAAATAGTAGGGCGTATTTCAGATTCAGTTCATGCAAGCACTGTTTCACCAACTGAAAGGATGATCAGCGGCGTTGCACATGCACTGTGGGGTTTCCCACTAATCTCTGATCACTACACCTGGCCTTCTGCAGAATACCATCTCTGTCGTGTAGCTCAATACTTTTGCAATGATTAGCAGGGGCAGAGCTCCCAGCAGTGAATTTCTGGCAAGCACTTGGCGTGCTCGCTTTACTGTGAAGCAACCTTGTGGTCCCTCGGTAGTTATCTCCTTTAGCAGCCATTATTCAATGTACTGCGCGTTGTTAATGCCTTCTATGTTTTTGGGAAACCTGTGATCTGCAAATTATCCAGCCATGTGTGGTCCTCTGCATCTTCTATTCGTTCCTCAGTACACATTCGATCTCTAAATCCTAATAGCTGTTCAGTAAAGTCTATGGCTTAGTTTTCACGCAACTGCTTCAGTTTTGGCTCTGGGGCCGCCCAACTATCTCAAATTTGCTGAACATTTCTCCCCCATTCAACTACTTGGTCAGGGGTGATAAATGTCTGATTTCTTCCTGCTCAGCCTCTGACCTTCCCATACAATATGCCTTGTGCCCCTGCTTTTACTCAGAAGTATGGTGCCACACTATTGTAACTTTCAGCAATAACTGGAGATGCCCGTCTTGGGTCACCAATTTCAGTGCTGTCGCAGCCTGCTGAGCACTCTAGTGGGGAGGGAAACCCCCAGCCACTTTGTGTTGACACGAGCAGCAGAGTGCTAGCCAAAGTCAGTTCATGCAATAAGGAATATATTCTTACCTGTAACTCCAGTTCTCTCGTAGGGGAATTTCCATGATAAAACATAAGAACTGAATAGTCCTGCCCACATACGGGGACCCTGGAGCACTTTACCCAATATATTTTAAGCGTAGATGTTTGCCTTTCTTCGGAAAGGCCTGCAGTCACATTAGAAAGAAAATAGCATGCAACCTATTGGAGAAGGATACAATGCCCAAATTCCTCTTTTTTTAGATAAAAAAGTTGCCAGGATAACTGTCCAGGAATATAAATACATAATGCCCCTGTAAAATTATACAAATGTCTTTCACAAACCCCTTTTTATTAGAGTATAGAAATGAAGGAGAGTAGGACAGTGTAGCCCCATGAGCTGCCATTTTAAGAGCTGAAAATAAACACGGGCCCCAGTATCCCATCATGCTTGGCTAGAGACGGTTTCCTCAGTTCTTTTTGAGGCGATGAATGATGATATATATAAGACCTCTGTCTACTCCACCGGGGAGGAGGGAGAGTTGCTTACGACTTATCATGGAAATTCTTCTACAAGCGAACTGGAGTTACATGTAAGAATTGATTCCTTCTCTTGTTGGGGATTTCCATGTATCGTCATAAGCACTTAATAGAATAGCAAGCCCACCCCTAGTTAAAGCGGTGGAAAAGACAAAGTGAAGCCTAGAAGCCCAAAAGGCCAATAGATTTTTGAGTGAGGCCTGTCCCACTTGGGCTTCTGCCCTTGCATCAAAATCAAGACAGTAATGTTTGGTGACTGTGTGAATAAACCTCCATGTAGCTGCCTTGCAAATCTCCGCAGCAGGGATATTCCGCATTAAGGCAGTGGCTGCTTTAACCCTAATGGAATGTGCTTTAGGTCTGGCATCAAGTGTTTTATTAGTTTTCTGATTACATAATGGGATTCAAGAAACAATGCATCTTGAAATGAACTCTTAACAAATAGTTGGTATGATCTGCGAAGTTCCCATTGTTAGACCTGTCAGCCTTAGGGTGGTCATTCCCTTTTTTTTCGCCTTTGCCTAATTTTTCCCACCTTCTTTTTGTTGTCCTTAGGTTTCAGGGCACCTTCCCTTTGCTAGGCAATGCTAGGGTGCAGGTGCTCTCTTCCCCCAATATGGCTGCCACTGACCCCTGCTACTGCAGCGTGGTCTTTTTAAACGCACTCTAGTAGCCAGGAGCTGGCTGGAACCCTTAAACATTGTTGCAATACCAGCCTGACTGCCTGCCCATAGCTAGAGTGAGGAAGCTCCTGGAACCTTACAGAATAGGGAAGTGGTCACTACCTGCCCACTGCCAACTGCCACTATAAAAGAAAAGGAAGGGAAACTCTCTAGTCAGTTTGGGCATCACTGACCTGGGGGACCCTACGCAGGAGACTTAGGCGGTAGGGCCTAGTCAGGAACCTATACCACTGGGGGTGACAGGGTTTAGGCGTTGCCCACCAAGCTGTGTGAGGAACACTGAGCTAGCCCACTGATCTGGCCCGGCGGGGGGGGAACCCAGGGACCACCTGAAGTGAACTGCTGAGGAAAGCCTTCAACTCAACCCCCCCTCCTCAAGAAACCAAGAGACTGTAACCTATCAAGGGCGCAGGAACCACCAAGCGCTAAGAACAATCCTGTACTAACCAGGACTGCCGGGGATCAACCAGGTAACCAGCTCCTGTCAGCTGCCCTGCGCTGTCCTGCCTGTGCGCCTGCTCTGTCCTGACTGAACTGCCTAGCCAAGTTTGCCTAACTTATGCCTCAGCGCTCTCCTGCCGAGTCCCCTGAGAAGCGCTAAGGTTCTTGAGGAGATTGCTGCCCTGAAGCGCAATGCCCGCAAAACGCTATTGTTGAGACTGCCCCAACACGGTAATCTGCCAGAGACTGTGGTGCCGCTGAACTGTTCCTGAAGCGCTGTGCCCCTCAAGCGCTGTGCTGTCCATCGCGCGGCATCCCCTGACTCACCGCTGCAGCCCGGGCTCCCTGGTGGGTGCTTTAGAGAGCCGCCCCTTTTCCCCCAAGTGCCGTGGCTGGAGCGCTTGCTGCCGATAACCCGGCCCGGCGTCCCATCATTGCAGGATAGCTGCCTTGGAGTGCGCCTGAGGACGAGGTTCGCCGCTTCCACCGGCGCGTGCCTGGAGGAGTCCCCCCCCATGGGGTCAAGTCAAGTCAAGTCAAGTGATTTATATAGCGCGCTACATACCCAGAGGGTCTCAAGGCGCTGGAGGAAGGGTGGGGAATTATTTGTCGAATATCCAGGTTTTAAGTTGCTTTCTGAATGTAAGGTGGTTCTGAGTGAGGCGAAGGTGAGTGGGAAGTGAGTTCCAGGTTTTAGCTGCCAGGTAGGAGAAGGATCTGCCTCCCATGGTGGTTTTGTTGATGCGAGGTACAGTTGCAAGGGCTTGGTTGGAGGATCGTAGGTGGAGGGAGGGGGTGTAGAAGGAAAGTCGTGAGTTGAGGCATTCGGGTCCAAGTTCGTAGAGTGCTTTGTGTGCGTGGGTTAGGAGGCGGAAAGTAATTCTCTTGTTAACGGGGAGCCAGTGGAGGTTTTTCAGGTGTCCAGAGATGTGGTCTTTTCGCGGGATGTCTAGTATGAGTCTGGCTGAGGCGTTCTGGATGCGTTGGAGTTTTTTCTGGAGTTTTGCGGTGGTACCGGCGTATAGGGTGTTTCCGTAGTCCAGGCGGCTCGTGACCAGTGCGTGGGTGACCGTTTTTCTAGTTTCGGTGGGGATCCAGCGAAATGTTTTTTTGAGCATGTGAAGAATATTGAAGCAAGAAGATGAGACGGCGTTGACTTGTTTGTTCATAGAGAGTGAGGAGTCCAGGATGACACCTAAGTTCCGTGCGTGGTCCGTCGGGATGGGTGCTTTTCCAAGGGCCTCTGGCCACCAAGAGTCATCCCAGGTGGAGGGGGAGGTACCTAGGATAAGGACTTCAGTTTTGTCAGAGTTCAGTTTTAGACGGCTGTACTTCATCCACTCGGCTACTTCTTTCATTCCTTCATGTAGGTTGGTTTTGGCGGTGTTAGGGTCTTTGGTGAGTGATAGTATCAGTTGAGTGTCATCAGCGTAGGAGATGATGTTGAGGTTGTGTTGGCGTGCGATAGCCGCGAGGGGGCTCATGTATATGTTGAAGAGGGTGGGGCTGAGTGAAGATCCTTGTGGCACGCCGCAGATGACTTCGGTAGCTTCTGATTTGAATGGTGGAAGGCGGACTCTTTGAGTTCTTCCGGCAAGGAACGAGGCGATCCATTCTAGTGCTTTTCCCTGGATTCTGATGTTTCTGAGGCGTTGTATTAAGGTGCTATGACAAACTGTGTCAAAGGCTGCGGAGAGGTCGAGGAGGATGATGGCGACTGTGTCTCCGTTGTCTAGCAGAGTTCGAATGTCGTCTGTTGCTGCGATGAGTGCGGTCTCAGTGCTGTGTTTGGCTCGGAAGCCGGACTGAGAGGAGTCGAGGGATTTGTTGGTTTCGAGGAAGGCGGCGAGCTGGTTGTTGACAGCTTTCTCGATGACTTTGGCCGGGAATGGAAGGAGCGAGATGGGGCGGTAGTTTTTGAGTTCGGTGGGGTCAGCTGTGGGTTTCTTCAGAAGGGCACTGAGTTCGGCATGTTTCCAACTTTCCGGGAAGGTGGCGGAGTTGAGGGAGCAGTTGATGACGTCTCGGAGGTGCGGTGCTATAATGGAGTCTGCTTTGTTAAAGATGTGGTGAGGGCATGGGTCTGTGGGGGATCCTGAGTGGATAGAGTTCATCAGGCGGATGGTGTCCTCAGTGGAGATTGGGTTCCAGTCATTGAGGATGTTCAAGGGGGGTGGGGGTCCTACAGAGGGTTGGGTGGGTTGGTCTTCGGGTCGGTTGTCGAAGCTGTTGTGGATGTCTGCAATCTTGTTGTGGAAGAATGAGGCTAGGGAGTCGCAAAGGGCTTGAGAGGGGGTGATGTCGTTGGAGTTGGCTGAGGGGTTGGTAAATTCCTTGACGATGTTGAATAATTCCTTGCTGTTGTGGGCGTTGCTATCTAGCCGGTCCTTGAAAGCGGCTTTCTTGGCATTCCGGATCAGCTGGTGGTGTATACGGGTGGCGTTTTTGAAGGCGTCCTTGGTGCTGGTGTTTGGGTCTTTTTTCCAGGCCTTCTCAAGGGAGCGACAGAGTTTCTTAGATTTCTTAAGATCATCGTTGAACCAGGAGGCCTTCTTGCTGCCTAGTTTGATTTGACGTTTTTTCAACGGTGCTAGGATGTCGGCGCTGTTGGATAGCCATTGGGTGAGGTTAATGGCTGCTTGTTCGGGGTTTGAGGAGTGGGCGGGGGGGTTTTGAAGAAGCGATGAGGAGATCTGGTCGATGGTGATTTTGTTCCAGTTTCTTCGCAGAGTGGGTTGAGGATGGTTGTTGGTTGTGGTCTTGTTGTAGGTGAAGTGAACGCAGCTGTGGTCCGTCCAAAGGAGAGCTGTGGCGTGGCTGAAGGAGACATGTTTGCTGGAGGTGAAGATAGGGTCGAGTGTGTGACCTGCGATGTGGGTGGGGGTAGTGACAAGTTGTCTAAGTCCGAGGTTGGCGAGATTGTCCAGAAGGGTGGTGGCGTTGCGGTCGTTGTTCTTTTCAAGGTGAAAGTTGAGGTCTCCCAAAAGAATGTAATTCTCGGAGGGGAGGGCGTGTGGGGTGATGAAGTCCGTGATGTCCTCACTGAATTGTGCACAGGGTCCTGGTGGCCTGTAGAGGAGGGTGCCTCTGAGTGTGGTCTTGGGGTCGATGTGGATCTGGAAGTGAAGGTGTTCAGTGTTGGCGAGATTGACGTCTGAGCTGGTTGAGATGCGGATGGATTTCTTATGGACGATAGCGATGCCTCCTCCTGTTTGGTCGGTACGGTCCTTACGGATGATCTTATAGACTTCCGGGATGGCAATGGTGATGTCTGGGGCTGATGTGGCGTTCATCCATGTTTCTGTTAGGAAGGCGACGTCTGGAGAGATGGTGTCTAGTAGATTCCAGAGGTCGATGGCGTGCCTGTGGACTGAGCGGGTGTTGAGCAGGATGCATTGTAGGTGGTTGGTGTCAGATATCTGTTTTGTGTTCGTGGATGAGGAGTCGTTCTTGGTGCCGTCGAACTTGCAGGAGTAGCAAGAGAAGGGTCCATGGATGTGTCCGGGAGCAGCTTGGACGCAGTCGGGGGGTCGGCCGGGGTTTAGGGCTAAGAGGGTGGAGGCGTCGTATGAGAAGCGGGTGGGGTGGGGGGTACAGGGGCCAGGGGGTCTGGTGCTGGGCGCGGTCCAGGCGCGGACGGGCATAGACGGGCTTACCTTTGGCGCACCTTCGGCGCGACTGGGGCGCGATCGCTGCGCGTTATCGCTGCGCGAGAATGCATCTGACATAAGTGGAACGTATAGGGGGAGGGGCGAGGAAGGAGCAGCTGGGAGGCGGGAGCGGGGCGGAGATCAGGGCAGGGAGGTAAAAACAACAACAACAGGAAGACACAAAATGGCAGTCAGCCCAAAATCGAAAAACGGGTTGGGGCACACTATGGCCCACATGCATCAAGCATTTTTGTAGTCGCAAACGGTGCGATTCCTTAAAATCGGCCGTTTGCGAATGCAAAAGTGCTTTTTGGGATGCATGAAGCAATTTTAGAATTCGTAACATTTTTGCGAGTTCTAAAATTGCGGGTGCTTTTAAGAAGTCGCAGATGTGCGATTTCTTAAAAGCAATGCATCATTACTTTTAGAAGTGCAAATTCGCAATTAGGGTGCCAAATTTACCGAGTGGTTGAACCACTCGGTAAATTTGGAAAAAGTGTTTAAAATGCTGAAAATGTTTTTTTTTCAACATTCATGTTTCACACACACATGTCCTTAGGACATGTGTGTGTGAAACATGATGCGAAAAATACATTTCAGGGGTGCATGGGGGGGTCCTTAGGACCCCCCCCTGCACCCATGAAATGTTCTAAGTGCCACTCGCAATTTGCTGATGCCTTCCCATTCACTCCTATGGGCCTTTTGGCCCATAGGAATCAATGGGAATTGCGAAAATTAACTTAGGAATTCGGTATTCATTTGGGATTCGGTAAAAATTGCGATTTTTACCGAAAAACAAATGAATACCGAAAATAATGATGCATAGCATTTTGCACTTCTTAATTTGCAATTCCTTATTTTTCGCAAATTAGGAAGTGCAAAATGTAACAATGATGCATGTGGGCCTATGAGCATAAAAACGCTATCACTAAGGCAGTGGAACCGGCACAAGGCACAACCATTTAAATAACAAAAAAAGGGTCTTGACTCAAAACTCAGCAAGGCTGAGTCAACAATAAACTGAGAAAACAATACACCTGCCTGTGCTGAGAAACTGTTTCTTAGAACGCAACCGATGATAAAGCATACATGAAAAAATAGCATGAACACTTGCTTTTAGAATTGCAACTTTTAATTCAATTTTTTCTCTGAAGACTGTTATTATTTTTAGTCTTTTGTCTTTTTAGTGCATGAGAATACAAACAACATGAATAAAATTATACATTTATATACAAACAAAAAACACACATTGGTATGTACATAGTTCCAACAAACTCACACTCAACACATTCTTGGCCATCCAATCATACAAAAACCACATTCATACTGGTCCCAGTGTCATGAAAAAAATTGTGTAAAATAAATGACAATCCTGTTTGTTAATTTTTACACATAACTCAGATTTTTCAAAATTTTTTGGGGAAGAAAGCGATATTTCAATACAATTAGTGCATTAGATATAGGACCAATGACAGGGGACCGGGTCAGGTCGACGCGTTTCGAACCCTACAATTCTGGGGGTTCTCTTCAGGACCACAGTCTGACTAGAAAGAAAAGAGGAAAAAATCATCACTAACCAAAACCTTCGAGATCACCATCTCAACCAATGTACAGTATCCCTCAGCCTACCTCGACAAGTGGGACGAGTCTCCACAGAAAACGAGAAGAAACAGGTGTATTCCCAGTGAAGAGGGAGCGAGAGGTGCTGCAAGAAAGATAGGATATTCTCAATCTCACTGCGCGTTTCCAACATAACTGTGCCTGGGCTGGTTGGTACAATGGGTCTGTGCGCTTACCTTTGAGTAGCGCGCGTTTGCTCAAAACAATGCTTCCCAGTCGGGACGTGCACGGTCCGAAGGCTCGGATCCGGCGTCACTGAAGCTGGGGAAAGAAAGGGTAACGCGGGTTACCGTCATACAAAAGCGATCGCGTGGTCTTTTACTGGGTGTAGGCGCTCGCTGGCGCTTTGGTGAGAAGCTTACCGTGATTGATGCTCTGTGTCAGAAGTCCACAGTACTCGCTCCTCACCCTGCAGTCAATGGCGGGTTACCGGAGTCTCCCAGCAGTGTAGCTTATGGGTGTGGCTTGGCCCCAAGGGATGTTGGGAAATGTAGTGCTGTGGTCCTAACAGGAGTGACAAAGTCAAAGGAAGCGGCAAAGGCTTCTGGGAGATGAAGTCCATTCATGAAAAATCAAGGATGGGTTTTATAAATTTCGGAAATTTCATTTAGTCCACTGACCGCTGTATCATATTTCATTATTAGCAGTGCTTCCCTTTGGTTCAGTCTTGCTTCCACATCACCGCCTCTTGGGTCGTTTTCAATTTTGGACAGAACTGTCCACTTGAAGTTATTCTTGTCATGTTTTTCCTTCAACCAATGATGAACTAAGGGCGCATTGTCCACTTCTCTGCGTAACCTGGATTTATGCTGAGTGATGCGTTGTCTGACCTCTTGGGTAGTTTTCCCAATGTATAACTTGGGGCAGGGACATACAATGGCATAAACTACATTCCTTGTTTTACAGTTTGTGAACACTTCATGTTTCCAGTGAATGTTGTTAAACGAGAACAATGTCTCTTCTATAGTGTCAGGGCAACAGACGCAGGTTCCACATTTATGGTGTCCTTTGATCTGTGGAAAGCCAAATAGACTTCTTAGGGTCGGCGGTTCTTCAGTGGGCAGTGCTGCCCTAACAATATGGTTGGCCACGCTTTTTTCTTTTTTGAAGGCAAACAGAGGCGGGTTTTTGAAGTCCTCATGCAAGTCTTTCACTATATGCCAATTAACATTTATCAACTTCTTAAGTTGATTTGCAGCCGGGCAGAAGGTTGACACACATACCAATCGGTTTTGCTCCCCTCTAGTTTTCTTGTGCATCAATGTCTCGCGTGGCGTCCACCACGCTCTTTTCAGAGACATTTTTAGTCGTTTCCTCGGATATCCTCTTTGGAGAAGCCTCTCCAAAAGTGAATTTGCATGTGCGAAGTATTCCTCTTTGCATGAACAATTTCTACGGATTCTAAGGAATTGTCCGAATGGCAAATTTTGCCTCAGACTTCGCGGGTGATTGCTTGTGAATAACAGAGCTTTATTTCTATCTGTAGGCTTTCTGAATAAAGTTGTTTCTAGGCTTCCATTGCGAGGGACAACTTGTACGTCCAGAAATGTGATAGATTGGTTGGAGGACGTGCAATTAAACTTTATGTCACTTGTACGTCCGTTCAGCCATTCAACAAACATATTGAGAGATCCAAGGTTCCCAGTCCAAATGAGGAAAACATCATCTATATATCGCATATAATGCGAAATCTGATGTCTAAAGGGATTGTCGTTATAAATGAATTTTTGCTCGTAGAGACCCATGAACATGACCGCTAATTCCGGGGCGAATGGACAGCCCATAGCCACTCCCTTCACCTGAAGGAAGTATTCGGAATTGAAAGTGAAAAAATTCTTTTTCAGTGCGAAGGATGCCAGCTGAAGGATAAATTCTGAAGGGACTTGACACGGTCTGGCACGTGTGTCCAAGAAAAATGAAAGTGTCTCAAGGGCTTGGTCTTGAGGGATCTGTGTGTATAGCGAAACGACGTCTAGCGTCACTAAAAGCTGGGTGCTTTGTTCGAATGAACAAGGCACAACCAGGCACAAAAATACAAAGCACAGGCAACCCAGATAATCAGAGCGTTATGGCAGACTAGCGCCGCGATAATATGCTAATGAGCTAGTCAAAACGGCAGAACAGCGTTAAACAGTGGAGCTGTTAATTAAGGCGATCTGGCACAACCAGCAATGCAGTAATAGTAATAGATGTGTAACAAGATCAAGTCGGGATCGCCCAGAGATCCGGCTCCTCCTAAAATATTAGCTGAAGCTTTCTCAGTTCTGGAACCTCATTTGAGGCACTTGTTACTAACTTCCTTCTCAACCGCCTGTCTCCCGGAGGAATGGAAACAAGCTATAGTGCTATCTATTAAGAAAAAGCCCAACATCAGTGTGGACGTAATGGATAATCTACGTCCCATATCCCTTCTACCGTATGTCGCCAAGTTGGCAGAAAAAATCGCTAACACCCAACTGATGGAACATCTGGAGACCCATAATGTTTTCCATAAATCCCAGTCGGGTTTTAGATCAGGGTTTTCAACGGAGACAGCCCTCCTGAGGGCCACAGAAACCCTACGTGAGGGAGCAGATGAGGGAAAGACAATGGCCCTCATCATGCTTGATCTCAGTGCCGCTTTTGACACTGTAGCACACTCCATCCTGCTACAGTGTCTAAATAAAGCTGGAGTCACCAATAAGGCACTGGGATGGCTGAAGGCTTTTTTGCTTGACAGAAGCTTTCAAGTCCAAAGGGGGAGCTTTCTCTCCGATAGGGTGAGGCTGGAGCAGGGGGTGCCTCAGGGCACTGCCCTGAGCCCTACCCTGTTTAATCTATATATGGCCCCATTGGCAGAGGTAGTGCAATCGTTCAGCGTGGAGCTTGTCTCCTACGCCGACGACACGCAGCTCCTTATTTCTCTGACTCAAGCCCCTTCCAAGGAAGCTGATAATTTCAATGTCTGCATGACTAAACTTGCCACTTGGATGAACGACCACTGTCTGAAACTGAACGGGACTAAGACGGAGGTCCTCATCATGGGAGGCAACGAGGCTAAATGGACGAATGAGTGGTGGCCCAGCTGCCTTGGTCCTCTGCCCTCCCCATCCCGAGAGGCGAAGAACTTGGGTGTGTGGGTGGACAATAAACTGTCCTTTGACAGCCACATAAGAAAAACGGTGGGCAAATGCTTTGGGGTAATGAAAACTCTGAACCGTACCCTTGACTTGTTACCTATTAATTCCAGGCGTACCATGATGCAAGCACTGATAACGTCCCGTATTGATTACGGAAACGTGCTGCTCATGGGTACATCTGAGAAAAATATTAAAAAGCTTCAGGTGTTACAAAATTCGGCAGCTCGCCTGGTCTTAAGGCTCCCTCGGCGAGCTCCATCTCGCCCCTCTCTTGTAGCCCTCCATTGGCTGCCCATCAGGAAGAGGATTGATTTTAAAGCTATGCTGTGGTGCCATAAAATAATTCATCACAGAGCTCCGGCATACATGTCGGATTTGGCGACTGTCTATGAACCGAGCAGGCCGCTTAGATCTAAAGGTATGGGTCTGCTCAGAACCACACGTCCCAAAAAGGCCAGAATGGGAGGCAAATCCTTCCGGACTTTGGCGGCCAGGAAATGGAACCTTCTTCCTGCGGATATCAGGATGGAGAATAATGAAATCCTGTTTAGGAAGAAACTAAAAACCTGCCTCTTTACTTGGTGATGGGCTTTTTCCTCTACTCCTTCTCACACTCTCTCCACAGCGCGGGGACACGCCGGGAGGCGTCACCAGGCGCTCTACAAGCTCCTTTAAATTAAATTAAATTAAATAGTCAATGCAGGCAACAAATTGGCACAACAAGCAATACAGTAATAGTCAATGCAGGCAACAGACTGGCACTAGCGCCGCGATATTATGTAAATGAGCTCGTGAAATCGGCAAAACAGCGCTAAACAGTAGAGCTGCCAATTAAGGCGATCTAGTGCAATAAGCAATGCAGTAATGATCAATGCAGGCAGCTACGATACCAAATGCAATCTCGCAGGGCAGGGAGTAGCGTGGGGGAACGACCGTATCCGAAGGAATAGTTGCGGCGGCTCTCGGTGCCAGGAGAGGGCCGCCGGAGTCAGAGCGGGCCGCGCTAGGCTTGAAGGAATCCTCTCACCTCATGTGGCGGGTGCGTCGATACCAACTCCGCCCCCGACGCGCTCCTATTGGGGCCTGAAGTCGCGCCCCGCAGGCCGCGCTGCCATTGGCGGCTGCGGGAGCGCCCTTGCTTCCTATTTGTCCCAGAGTGCTGCCAGGCTGACAGAGGCCCGGGATCGGGTGAGACACCGGCGCGGGGCCTCGTAGCGAGTCAGGAGCCCCTGCCGACTGCACGGGGCCGAGTGAGCCCCCGGAGAGCAGGAGCCCTCCCTTGCCTTCTGATTCTACCGCAAGGGGCCGGAGGAGGCCCGAAGCCCGCAGGTAACGTCCCGGGGGAGGGCGGACAACACGAGCAGAGCGGGGCCTCCCAGGAGTGAAAAGGAGGCCCCAAAACCACCCCTCCCCTCTGGAGGACGAGACTGGGCCCCGTTGGCCCCATACCACGATAAGAATTGGCTCAGACTCTGGAAGATCCCTAGACCCGAGACCAGTCTGGGGTAAAGTTAAAGGCTCATCTTAGCCCTATACATGTTTAGGGCTGGCTAGTGCCAGGGTGCACTTCTGCTAATAAGATGGTTTACCTTTAACGCAATGGTTTTCTCCTGAATGGTTAAATGTTGCCCTACATAGGGAGCTGATTATTTCTGGCCTGATGAAATGGTAATTCCTGATTGATTTTACCTAATGCAACGGTTTACTTCTACTAAATGGAAGGTTGTTCACCCCAGATGCAATGTTTAGAATTACTTGGTGAAATGTATCCTCTTGCTTAATAAGAGGTGGCCTGATTTTTAGGGATCTGATTATTCCTACTTCATGAAATGTTATTTAAATGTCTTTATATAGAATTCCTTGCAGGTGCTGACTAGGAGCAAGGCTGTTGCCAGGCCTACAGTTATTTAATATTTAATATTTATGTATTTAAGTATTTATGGCCAAATAATGAAACACCTGTGCTTTTAAGGGAAGGAAATAAATTATTACTACTGTGATTTTTGATTGCCCTGATCTTGATCTTAGATAAAACATATTTATTGGAATCAAGCATACTGGTGTGGTCTCAGTCTCTGCGTGCACTTATTGTCTCAGTGGATGCGTGTGCTGTGCAGTCACTTAATTCCTAAGCTTCGGGTGCCCATCGGCTTGGTCCATGCTACCCCCTGGGGATCTGGTGAACCCAGTTCCTACACCCATGTTTGATCAAAATAACACCTTAAAACCCTCCGTACATCTAGATAATGAAGTGTTCTATCGGCTGGTGTAGATGGGTTCTGAAAGAATGTAGGGAATGAAATGGTTTGATTAACATGGAAATCCGAAATAACCTTAGGGAGAAATTCTGGGTGATTTCTCATAACCACCTTGGAAGAATGGAAGCAAGTGTATGGTTCATGAGAACATAATGCTTGGATTTCGCTAACCCTGCCTGCTGATGTTACTTCTACAAGGAAAGCTGTTTTCTAAGAGAGGTGTTGGCGAGATGCCTTGTGTATGAGCTCCAATAGATCCAACATAAGGCATGAAAGGACTACATTAGCTCCCATGGAGGGGAAGGGCGCCTAATGGGAGGAAGCAGCTTTTTCAAACCCTCTAGGAAATCCTTACTGATGGGGATTTAAAAAAAAAGTGTTTTGTGAAGGACATTTCCTGTATGCAGTTAGACCCGCCAAGTGAACTTTTATGAAAGAGGCCAGATTTTGCAAGATGTAATAAGTAAGGAAGAATATATACCTTCTTCGCAAGTTGCAGGATCCACACATTTAGAGGAACACAGATGCAAAATTCCTTCCACTTTAAGACAAATACTAACTAGGTGGAAGCTCGCTTGTCCTCTTTCAGGATCTCCATGCAGTCTTGTGGCAAGTTTAAATGTCCATAGAGACTCTGCTGAGGGCATCCGCCTGTGCACTGTGATTCATAGGTTTTGAACGATCAATCATTTCCATAATGACTGTGCTTCAAGTGACAATGATCTGGACTTTGTCTCCGCCTCCTAACCCTGCTTCTTGAGGTAGTACATTGTAGCGGTTTTATCTGTTTGAACAAGCAGGGTCGGTGGCTTGAATGATAGGTGATAGGCCTTGAGAGCTAGATGGACCACTCAATCTCAATCTTTTGGTGACCGCATGCCTTGGATTTGTAGATGACCCATGTGGGCTCCCCACCCATGAAGTGATACATCCGGCACAATGGTCTGAGAAGGAACCTGTTGATGAAAATACATTCCTTGAAGCAGATTCACAAGGGTACACCACTATTTGAGGGGATGTGTCGCATGGTTCTCCTTATGGTTCACCGACAAACTCAAAACATCCAAGAAAAACTGCTGCACCCTTGAAAAAGCCTGGCGCCACGACCAGACCACAGAAAACATGACTCCCCTCAAGAACGCCACCCGCAAACACCACCAGCTGATCCTCACCAACAAAAGGACAACATTCAAAGAATGACTGGACAACAACACCCACAACAGCAAGAAACTCTTCAGCATGGTCAAAGAGTTCGCCAACCCCAACGCCGGAAACAACGACATCACACCATCACAAGACCTCTGTGACTCCTTTGCCACCTTCTTCCACCGCAAGATCGCCGACAAACACAACAGCTTCGGCGCACAGACCACGCACCCAACCACCGAACCAACTTCCCCCACCACCACCCTCTGCAACTGGACCCTGGTCAGCACTGAAGACACCACCCGCACGATGAACACCATCCACTCCGGATCACCATCTGACCCCTGCCCCCACCACGTCTTCAACAAGGCCGTCTCCGTCATCGCACCCCAACTCCGGTACATCATCAACATCTCCTTCAATTCCGCCTCCTTCCCGGAGAGCTGGAAGCACGCCGAGCTCAGCGCTCTCCTGAAGAAACAAACAGAGGACCCCACCGACCTCAAGAACTTCCGCCCCATCTCGCTCCTCCCTTTTCCTGCCAAAGTCATCGAGAAGACCGTCAACAAACAGCTCGCCGCCTTCCTCGGGACAAACGGATCCCTCGACCCTTCGCAGTCCGGCTTCCGAGCCAACCACAGCACCGAGACCGTCCTCATCGCAGTCACCGACGACATCAGATCCCTGCTCGACAACGGGGAAACAGCGGAAATCATCCTCCTGGACCTCTCTACAGCATTCGACACCGTCTGCCACCGCACTTAGTACAGCGCCTCAGCAACATCGGAATCCAAGAGAAGGCATTGGAGTGGATCATCTCGTTCCTCGCTGGAATAACACAGAGAGTCCGCGCCTCCCCCGTTCAGATCCGAGGCCACCGAAGTCATCTGCGGCGTACCACAAGGATCCTCACTCAGCCCCACCCTCTTCAATATCTACATGAGACCCCTCACAGCCATCGCATGCCAACACCACCTTAACATCATCTCCTACGCCGATGACACCCAGCTGATCCTCTCCCTCACCAACGATCCCGCCACCGCCAGAGCCAGCTTACACGAAGGGATGAAAGACGTCACCGAATGTATGAAAAACAGCCGCCTAAAACTGAACTCAGACAAGACGGAAGTCCTCATCCTGGGATCATCGCCCTCCGCCTGGGACGACTCCTGGTGGCGTCCTGCCCTGGGCACCACCCCCAAGCCAACGGACCATGCACGAAACCTGGGCTTCATCCTGGACTCCTCCCTCTTGATGACCAGACAAGTCAACGCCGTATCGTCATCATGCTTCAACATCCTGCGCATGCTCAGTAAGATCTTCCGATGGATCCCCACCGAAACCAGGAAGACAGTCACACAGGCACTCGTCACCAGCCGACTGGACTACGGGAACACCCTCTACGCGGGAACCACTGCCAAACTACAGAATAGACTTCAGCGCATACAGAACGCCTCCGCACGACTCATCCTGGACATCCCTCGCCGCAGCCACACCCCTACCCACCTGAGAGACCTGCACTGGCTCAACAAGAGGATCACGTTCAGACTCCTCACCCACGCACACAAGGCTCTCCACGACATGGGCCAGAAGTACCTCAACAGCCGCTTCACTTTCTACACACCCACCTGCCAGCTACGATCGACCAGCCTCGTCCTCGCCGCCGTACCACGCATTCGCAAAGCCACCGCTGGAGGAAGATCCTTCTCCTACCTGGCGGCCAAAACATGGAACTCCCTCCCCATCTACCTAGGGCTGACCCAGGACCACCTCTCCTTCAGGAAACAACTCAAGACCTGGCTATTCGAGCAGTAGCGAACAAACCCCTTCCCCCAGCGCCTTGAGACCCTACTGGGTGAGTAGCGCGCTTTACAAATTACTGATTGATTGATTGATTGATGGTGGGACAGTTGGATCCTTACATCCTAATTGGCATTTGCTGGTCCCACTGGTCCTCTAAGCAGTCTTGGAGAGGTTGCATGTGGAGACGGCATTCAGAGTGAGAAAGATGCAAGAGCCCATCAAACCAAGGAGAGAGGAGATCATCCTCACCTTAGGATGAGATGCTGTCATAAGAAAAATACATATCCGAAGGATCGATAAGCATCTTTCCTCCAGAGGACAAACTTTTGCTTGGACTGTGTTGGTGGACTCTCCCAGGTAATGCACGGTGTGAACATGGATTGGTTGTGATTCGCTGTGATTGACATGAAGCTCCAAGTGTAGAAGGTTGCATGCCTAGTTGAAATGTAGATGTGCTTCCTGAAAAGTTGAAACCTTTATGAGCCAATCATCTGAATACAGATAGACCCAGTGTTTTCTGAGGTGGGCAGCTACCATTGTCATGCATTTTGAGAATGATCTGGATGCTGACTTTAGGTCAAACAGTAGTACATGGTATTGGTAGTTGTCCTGCCCCACCACAACTCGCAAGAATTACCAATGTTTCTGTGCAATTGGAATGGGAAAATAAGCAAATTAAGTTATACTGTGAGCAGCGTAGGCCAATGGTGGCTGCACAGGTATAGTAATTCTCAAGTTGTACCTTACTCTATTATACTCAAACCTTTCGTGACTCCACTGCTTAGAAGTCACAATAATAGTAAAAATGTTCAAAACCAAATAAATAAAAGGAGCATACAATTGTACAAAATTCATTTGTAAAATATAATCAGTATCACAAATCCATAAGATCCAAAAATATTGAACAGGGAGTCTTGGAGTGTCTTTTCCCAATTTCTCTTTATTTGTACTCATAAGTGACAAGCGTACATCAGCCCAGCCAACGCTTTTCGTCCAACACTCCAAGACACACTTAATTATTTTTGGATCTTATGGATTTTTGATACTGATTGTATTTTACAAATTAATTGTGTACAATTGTATGCTCCTTTTCATTGTTTGGTTGTGGAAATAAGCATCCTGGAAGTCGATGGAGTACAGCCAATACCCTTGGTGGAGTTGGGGATAGATTTGATAAGAACAGCATCCAAAACATTTCCCAACAAATCCATCCATTGGCGTATTTGAGGTTAGGAAGTCATTCTTGCCTTTTTTCTGTACTAGAAAGTTTCTGGAATAGATGCCTGTTCCTCATTATTGGTGAGGAACGGCCTCCATCACATGTTTTTGAAGCAATAAGTTGACTTCTGATCTCAACATTTGCAGATGGTGATTGGATGACTTTGGTGGTTTAGTAGGAGGAGGACTTGTGAGCTTTGCACAGTATATTCGGTACCCAGGCGTCTTGTTATTTGTAGACACTCTGCCAGTAAATGTGAAATATCTCCCCCACCGGAGTTTGTAACGGAAGAGGGGGAAGGAACAATTTAAGGTTTTGTGCCTCTGGTATGCTTTCCACCATGTGCTGGCTGCTGGGAGGGTTTTCTTCTTCGCTTTTGGGTATAGGGTCATTGCTGTTATTGCTGTGGACCCTGCTACCAGGAAGGGGCTTGAACCCTCCGAGAGTAGTATCACCTCTGGTAAGAACGGAATGGTTTATGTTGATACTTGGTTTCTCTAGGTTGACCACCTTAAGGGTGTCCATTTCACTTTTTCCTTTGTGCCATTTCATCATCCGTTTGGCTGCCAAATAGGGT
Organism: Lissotriton vulgaris; assembly: GCF_964263255.1. Lineage (NCBI taxonomy): Eukaryota > Metazoa > Chordata > Amphibia > Caudata > Salamandridae > Lissotriton > Lissotriton vulgaris. Next base: position 178,999,188 of record NC_141687.1, on the reverse strand, counting down.
AGAACCAGAGAAAGGCAGATTTATGATACGTTGCTGTGACTTTGGTTTTTAAGATGTGAGACGGAGACAAGCATGCCCAAGGAGGGCCACCCAGTGTCTATATTAATGAGCTGCTAGAAGGGAGGAATCAGCCGCTGCACTTATTATCTGGTTTGATACCATCAAACTCTTGTTCACTACTTCCAGAAAATCCCCCCGCTTGTCTCTGGGCAGATCTTAGTCAAACTTCTGGGCCTATTCTCATAATCCCCTATTGTATCAGCCGAGAAGAGCATTTGCACTTGTTGAATTCATGCAAGTTGCAGCAGTACCACATGTTTTTCAGCCCACCGAATCAAACATCTTGCTCTCCTTATCTGGAGGAACTGAGGAGGCAGGAGCAGAAGCATTGCGTTTCTTTGCTGCTAATATTACTACAGAGTCTGGGGGAAGGTCTGAACACAGGAAGAGTTGATCCTGCTCAGGTGGTCACTACTTTTTTAGCAGCCTCAATGGAGCCGACTTGGCTGAAGTAGGAGTCAAGAAGAGTTCCATACCTGTTTCCAAGAGGCATGGCACTAGAGAAAGGAGTGGTCTGGACGCTGTGCATTGTTGGAGCGTCTCAAAGATCACTGATGTGGTTGGAGTAGGCACCAGCATCTGGATGTTCAATTTTTCCGCTCCTCTCACTAAGACCAAATGAAAGGTGGTAATGTAATTTTTTGTTTTGTTTTTTAGAATGTTCTAATAGCCTTATAGCCCTTCGTAGCTGGGCTATACCGGCTATTTTCTCAAATTCAAAACATATTTATTAGATTCATAGAATCATAAAAGAACAAACAATACTATGCTATAATTACATTGTTTCAATCCAGTACAATAGTCCTTGAAAAAATTATTTGCGAGATTTATGGATCATTACATTTGTGCAAATAAGCAGTTCCAGATTAAAAGTGCAACCAGTGCAAAAAGTACACATAACATGACCATTAAGTTCTTGGTACAGTACACAATTGAGATAGTAAAGTGCATATATATCATAATAACATTCCCCGGAGATACTTGTGCCCCTTTTGTATTAATCACAATATCAATAAAAAGGATAAAAACTGCTACAAATAGAATTCAGTGTAAAATGTTAAATACTATGTACAATAAAAATGATCAGTGAGTTGGTCCTGCAATACGCAGATAATGTGCTTGTGTACTCTATTGCAGGATCCTAATTAAAATTTCAAACCCATCTTCAGTCTTATATAGTTAATAGCCGATAAAAATCTGGAAACTCCAAAAACAATAAGCTGTGTGTTGTCTGTTTTTAGGATACATAACATATCAATATATCTCCTAACACCCAGCTTCCTGCCCAGCGGTACAATCCATTTCCTTCTAGCTCTCAGATAAGTGGGACAAAATACCAGAATGTGGGCTATGTTCTCCTGCATACCCAGCTGGCACATTTTACATTCACTATCTTCCATCCTGTTGTGGGACTTTTCCCATTTGATAGTAAAAGTTTTGACACAGAGAGTCCCGTACCTAAATTTTAAGCACAATATTTTCGCAAGTTGAGGTTCAATTTGATCAAAAAAAAACTCAAAACGGGGTATGGGTTTGACCAGCTCCACAATTTTGTAGGACTTTGTGAACAATAAAATTCCAATAGACATTTTTAAATCCTCTTTTTGATTCTGCAGTCATGTAATCTATTGGGAAAACTGTAGGTGGTGTCCGTTAAGGTACGTAAGTAGCATCCTTTAGAGGTAGATGATGAATATCTGGAACAATGATGAGATCGCAGTTGATACCGTGATCTGGTTCTGTGTGACCTATGACAGTGATGAGGTCTTCTTGATTGTGAATGTCGTGAGCTATGATGGCTGTGAGAACTATGGCGCATCCTGGAAAGTGATCTTGGCCTTGGATGAGATGGTGAAAGAGGTTTTGGTGAAGATCGAATCAGCGCTGTGGTGGCCGAGGTGGAGGAGGCAGTGGAGGACAGGCTGGCCAGACTTCAGGTGAAGATGGAGGGTACACCCTGGAATAGTCAGACCCTGGCGAGGAATAAATGCTTCTTCTCTTCCTTTGACATGTTATAGATCTCGACCTGCTCCTCGATGTCAACCTCCTGTGATGGTGCGCCAGAGATCTGCTATTTGACATCGAACGTCAGCATCTCCACGAAAACGAACCCCTTCTCGACATCGAAAGAAGTGTTTGGTTTGACGTTGCCTTACTCCTCTAGGGCGATCTGCAGCTCTGTGTTGACGATGGGTGAGTCTTTGAAGTTGACCCACCCTGTGACGACGACGATCTCCTTCTCTTTGTCGATGTTGAATTTGCTCCTGACAGGGAAAAGGTTGGTGCCATTCCTTGTCTCAACGACGATGGGGAATTATTCAGTTTTTTAGCTGAAAACCTCTTTTTGGATGTTCTAAGTCCACCAGTTGATGATAGAGCCCTGGTAGAGGAACGAACCTCTTCTCGGCCTTAGCGATCAAGTGCAGACTGCATCTGCTTTCTGCGATGTTCTTCCAAGCCCTGGAGGCGAAACTTCTCCCTATCATGTAGGATTTGCCTGGGAAAGGTCTTGCAGTTTTAACAGTCTCTAAGAAGATGACTTTCTGCAAGTAAAGAATACAGACATTAGGGGAGTCTCTTTTGGCTTTCTTTCTACCACAGGAAGGGTGTTTATCGAATAAAGATGGCATTTTTAAAGACAAAGCACATCATTTTCCTGTCAGAAAATTGCATAGAATGCAAGGGAGAGTTGAAAAAACGTCAAATCAAGTTGTTTTTGATCAAATTCACAAGTGAATTTTGAAGAGAAAAGCCTTAGAAAGGCTTAATTCAGTGCTCCTAGGTCCTCTCAGCAGGTGCCGGAAAAGGAACTGAGGTAACTGCGTCTAGCCAAGCAAGATGGGATACTGGGGGTGCCTGGGGTTTTAAAGGCTCCATGTCTATTTTCAGCTGTAATAATGACAGACTATTGAGCTACACTGTCCTACAGTCCTTCATTTCTATACTCTACTAAATGAGGGTTTGTGAAAGACATATGCATATTTTACATAGTCATTATGCATTTATATGCATGGACAGTTCTCCTGGCACTTTTTTTAATCTCAAAAATGAAGAATGTGGTCATGGTAGCCTTCTCCTATAGGCTGCATGATATTTTATTTCTTATATGATTCTGCAGGCATTCCTTAAGAAAGGCGAACATCTTCAGTTAAGAAAATATATATGATAATGTGCTCCAGGGTCCGCGCACATGGGTGGGACTATTCAGTGCTAATGACTATACATGGAAATCCCTCATGAAAGAATTATTTGAAAAGCTGTTTGCTTGCTTTCCTCAGCTCTTTTCCCCCCAGCGCTTTTTCCCATGGATGCGTGGTTTTCAATGGATATGGCGGGTAGTGCTGCCAGTAATTCGTCCGGGTTATCGTTTCGGGCAATCGGCCACTATCCTGCAGCAGGCTTCTGTCTGTGCCCCATTTAGCACTCTGTACCTCTCACCTCAATCTGGTATGTTTCGCTGCCGTTCGGTGTCACCACTTACTACACTAACAAATAGATAAGGTACGATAGAAGGCACCACCCATTTCCCACCACAAATGCAGTTTCTTTGACTTCAATACTTTTTTCTTTTTTTACTCAATCAGTATGCACAAAATTACATATTACTTAATTCAAAAATGTATATATTTTTAAAATTAATTTTGATAATGTATTATTTTACATACTCACTGAAAACATTGTTCAAACATTTTCTGAAAATTGTACTAAACATTTCTTAAAATAACAAACAAATCGTAAATATAAGTTCATGGCAGAACCATAAAAAAGGTTTCTAATAAATGACAAAAGCGCCTCAATCGTAAGTCAAAAAACATAAATCAGACAAAATGACTGGAGTTGGCCGAGGTCCCTGCACAGTGCAGATCGTGGGCCCTGGAACCTCGTATGGGCCTGCCTAAAAGTAGTGGGCAGGATGAAGGGGGTCTCTATGACTTGATGGAGGCCTGGGCGTTGGAGATTGCACTGGTGAAAATGGTGGAGTGGCGCGCATGCACGGAGATGCTTCCCCCCAACTACACTGTGAGGACGACCGACTAGGGCGAGCGTGGTTCGCTGTGGGCCGCAGTGAAGTGATCCCCCTCAGGACACGAGACTGGAACAGTGGGCGGGTCGCTCAGATCCTGTGACTAAACATGATCGCTTGCAAGGTCCCCCCGCCTCCCTCCCCTCAGGGCGCCGCTAAGAGCACACAGCGGCATGCCAGGAGACCGGAAGACTTTGCCTGAGGGGCCAACTAGGTTTGCCACACTGAAAGGAGTCCACTGGAGCAAGAAAGTGGGTGATGAGTCCCGATGTCTAGGGCCTTCGGGACCTTCCCATGATAGATGATGTGGAGCATAAAGAATTCCCTGATATACCTCCATAAAAAATAGTTATCCAGAGATTTGTATGTCTGATTTGTGTTTTTGGATAATTCGAGAAGTAATTTAGCTTGGGCAGACATTGCTGATCTGAGCCAGAATTTTCTGGATGAGATTTTTAAAAACGATGGATGTGTTGCAGTGATAATGAAATATTTCAGGAACCATGAGACCTATATACTTCATTTTGGTGTCTAAGCTTAGGTTTTGGGGGTGGAGTAGACTTAAAGAGACAGAAAATACCTCCTCAGAGCAACCCATCTACCATTTTCCAAAACAACGCCTATGATAGAGGAAGCTGAGACATACATAGAAATTAAACAAATAATAATGTTTTTTAATCTCTTTATGTATACACCAAAGAATGTTTATGATCTGAATAGGAAAAGAAATAATGTCAATCACTCTTGTTTTAGACACATTTTCATAGTTCACTTTATTTGTTTCCGCAATCGCTCAAGGTACATTTGCAGAATGTTGAACATTTGAGAAGAGCAAGCGTATGTGTGAGTTCTGTGAGTAGAGGCTTTTCCTAGGTTTTAGCACCTCATCAATATCTTCCCGAACAAATCCACACAGATCTTTCTCTACATTTGCATGATCCAAAACATTTACACATATTCTGATCGAGTAGAACGCTCTTTAAATATATCCATGCACAGAAGAGGAGGATGTAGGAAGGTCACTTAGCGGGACTGATCTTGTGAACACTGTACCAAAGATTGTCAAATGTGTGACAGTCAGAATGTTTTATTAATCAATATTCGGTTAATTAAAACCATTACATGATGACTTGAGTGTGCTCTATTAACCCCTTTCATGCTGATGACGGCCCCCATCCATCATGCATTACAGTGCTCGTGTGCTGATGATGGCTGGGGGCCGTCATAAAGCCATTGATTCTTTAAAAGCCTAGCACACGAGGAAAATCGGCCCAGCATGGAAGGGGTTAAAAGGGATGAGAGCATTCATAAAGTTAATACAGTACAATAAATATACAAGTTATATATATATATATATATATATGATATATATATTTAAAAACAGATACTAATCTCCACAACCATTGGTTCTATTCAACTATAAAGATATGAGAGTTGTTAAGAAAGTTTCTCAGACAGGCCTGATTGTGGTTTACTCACATTATAAGGTGCTGGTACGGGATATCCTTAATAGATTTAAAAACACTTAAGATCTTAAAATTGGAACGACTTCCAGTAATTACTTAAAATTCAACAGATAGGTTGGGAGCCATACCGGTCTGTTGATTATCTTTTTGCATGTTGTGAAGGTAATAGAATCAAGTGCAAGTGCAAATGCAGCTGAATCTATTAAAGAGGATGCAACTGCCCTCTGTAGTTGCCTGTTCAATGGAGTTTCCGGTGACAAGATGACAATGAGGAAAGCTTTGAGGGCGTTCTCAGGCGCTTTCAGTATCAGTACGTAGAATTTCAGAAAGTCCACCTCACTGTTTAGAGTTTGTTTTACCAGACCAAGCTCCAGTATAAGTCTTGATCTATGAAGGTATTTAGGTAGTTGAAAGATTCGCTTGCATCTGGCACACTGAGCGTGCTCAAGGCGACCCGAACAAGCACAGGGAAAAGCCTGGTGGCCAAATTGAAGTGCTGGGAGAAGGGAGGCCTGAGTAACTTTAATTATAGCTGCAGCAGAAGGGCTGTCTAGTTTCTTGTCGAGGCTTGGTAATCCGTAAACGATGGAGGTTGATTTCTTTTTTAGTGATCTTTTGTGGACAGAGGGTAGAGCAGATTCAGTGAACCACAGCCCCACATAGTTATATTTTGCTGCCATAGTGATGATCTTGGGCCCCATGGTGCATGAGAGGGAGTTCTTATTCGTGTAGCAGCCAAACTCATTTTCCTTACATGCACACATTTTTTTTCTACATCTTTAAAGTCAAATTATTCTTTTGTCAGCAAACCCTTTTATAAATGTCACAGGTTCAGCCATTACAGTTCCAAGCTTAGCTCCAATTTTGCTTACAGTGTCATCACCTATAAGAGTATGTGCCTTGATTAGAATACTGGGCATCTTTGGATCACGTTTCTAGTACAGAATATGAAGCGAGATTAAGGGCCAGATGTAGGTGGCCCATTACCGGTCGGTAAACCCGAAATTCTGTAAATTTCAGGCTTACTGACCGGTATTGGGCCATTTCCTATATAGGGGATGATTCGGTAAATACAGAATCGGTATTTACAGATTCTGTATTTACCGAATCATTACTTACCGATTCGGTATTTACCAATTCGGTATTTACCTAATTGGTAAATGGCATGTAGGAAGCACTTTAAAGAGTGCTCATGTGCTTTAAGGATTCGTTATTTACCACCAGCTATTAGTTGGTGGTAAATAACGAATACCTTTGAAAATGCAAATCTGTGAATTTTCAAGAGTGCCATGTGGCAGACATACATGCCCTTAGGGCATGTATGTGTGCCACATGTGCACACAAGCACTATTCAGGGGTGCAACAGGGTGTCAATGTGACACCCTGCCACCCTTGAATGTTTGCCTATTTTACAGAATCGGTATTTACTGATTCATTCGGTAATTCACATTCATTCCTATGGGCCTCTAGGCCCATAGGAATGAATTGGAATTACCGAATCGGTAAATACTGATTCGGTAAATACGGAATCGTAGCGATTCAGTAATTTTTTCTGAATTTTTTCCTACATTGCATTTACCGATTCTAAAATACCGAATCAGTAAAATTCGGTATTTTACAATCAGTAAATGTGCTTTACCTACTTCTAGCCCTAAGTGTCTTTTCTCGCCTATTCCATAACGTATCCAGAACTCTGACAATCTTTGACTTACGAACTTTGCAAAAACATTCTAAGTAGCTCAATATTACCATCTGTGTCATTTGACAGTACACTGACTCGATTGGAACCATTTTGAACAGCCCACTCAACATGTGGCACAACACGAAGGTCAGCTTACTGCAATTTCCTGTTAAGTTCTTGAAGAATATGGCCCCTATCTTTTAAATATTTATCTGCAGACACCAACTCCTCATTGATAATCATTCATCTTATAATAATTGGAAATTCAGTGTTCACTGAAGCATCAGCAATATATTGGCAAGCTAACATCTCCAAGTTCATCTTGTTCGAAGTTGATGACCAGATTTTATCAAGTTACACAGGTAAAGGAGTCAACCGTTGATGCAGGCAAAGTCAATTGTTCCACTTGTAAACATTCTTTTGATTCTCATATTCATTGATATGAATATGGAAGAATATAAAGCTGCAATTATTCAGGCAAAGGCGACATTCTACACGACTAAAATCCAAGAAGCTACAAATTCTTCAAAAGAACTATTTCAAACAGTTAATGCCCTGATGAGATGCCCACTATGTTCACACCGGAACAAACATTTGTAGATAAAATTGACATTTTCTTCTAAAATAAAGTGCAATCAGTATATGATAGCTTAGAAGAATCAACACACAGCATAGAAGAACTAACTGTAGCTCAACCTGAAGCCAGGGTGGAACATGAAGGCTTGCTATCCTTCTCCCCATAATAGAAAAAAGGGTAGTGGAATTGCTATTAAGCTTCAATTCGAGCTCCCCTTTGGACCCCTGTCCGCCATATATATTGCATATGGCATCGGAAGCCATTAGCTCTGCCTTATCTCCATTAATTAATAACATTTTGCCTGATGGAGTGTTCCCCACGACATGGAAGAAAGCATGTATACACCCACTTTTGAAAAAGCCTAAATCGGACCCACAGGTTGAGATGAATTATAGACCTATCTCCTGTCTGCCCTTTGCAGCAAAAGTTCTGGAAAAGGCATTAAACATTGAATTGATGTCATTCTTGGAGATAAACAACCTGCTAGATACCACCCAACATGGTTTCCGTCCTAAACATTCTACAGAAACTGCTCTAATCCTGGCAATAGAAGAAATACGTAGGGTAACAGATGAAGGGGGTAGTGCTGTACTGGTCCTGCTTGATTTAACAGCGGCCTTTGATACAGTTAACCATACTGTGCTTAAACAAAGGCTGCAGGATGCTGGTGTCAATGGTTCAGCACTTTCTCTCCTTTCATCCTTTCTGGCAGATAGGAAACAAATGATCTACTGGAATGGCCTCAGATCAGAGGAATTCACCCTACCGGGAGGAGTCCCCCAGGGACCAGCCTTATTGCCGACGTTATTTAATATAAAGTTGCCCCTTTGGCCAGGATGGTAAAGAGCCATGGCTTAAAGTTGGTATCTTATGCTGACGATACGCAGCTTATAGTATCGCTAGCTAAGGGTGCAGACTCACGAGCCATGGACTTCTGTAATTGCATTTCATCCTTGATGAAATGGATGAATGTGAACTTTTTAAAGCTAAATGCAACTAAAACAGAAGTCATGGAATTTGGCTCAAAAGACCAAATCTGGAACCAGTTATGGTGGCCTAGTACTGCTGGACTACCTCCGATACCAGTCTCAAAAGCCAGGAATTTGGGAGTAATGGTTGATAAAAACCTGTCCTGGGCTCCACAGATCACCAGGTCACTTCAGCCTGCTTTTTCACTCTAAAAGGACTGAGAAAGAGTCTCCCAAATATTCCCTTTGCCTGAAAATTCCTCCAAATCTTTTAAACAAACATTCTCAGAACTGACCCAGAAACATTAACTCTTGATCCATCTTTCAACTTAAAAAAAGGCACGATTATTAATGACTTCATTTTCTTTACTACTAGAATGGCCAGATGGAGAAACACACTAAGTAACTCACTGAAAATTCAGGAATCAAAAAATATTCCCTATGGAACAAAGCTGCTCATTACTCGGTCTAGAAATCTGAGAGCAACATTAAACCGGTTACAAAAATGGCATGTTTCTCATTGAAGCTACCAGCAAAGATCTGGAACGCTTTGAAGAATTCTTCTCAATATAAAAAAATCAGGTCATCAGCAGTTCCACCTCAAGAAGGCATAATCCAAATACGAACCCTCAAGCCATAGTCCCACGTGGGAACCTACCAACTTTGGTTGAAATAGGCAAGGAGAGTGTCTCACAACAGTCTATTCAAGTTATATCGTTAGGCTGCACTAATACCAATGAAGAACCCCAACCATTGTATCAGGAAACCAGTATTTCGCAGACTATTGCAATTGGTAGCGCTAGTAAGCTAGCTGGCATAAACCCCAATGTCGAGCCCCAAATATTACCCCAGGAAGTAAATTATTCGAGTGATAGCAAAACTAGAACAACCAGAACTATAGAACCATAACAGACGGATCCTGCCTTGTCATTAAAAGATACTTCATCCAACGATGAGCCCCAACAAATGTATCAGGAATCCAGCAAGTCAAAAGGTAGGGGCATCAACACAAAACGTTCAGTAGTCTCCTCACCCTCCGATTCACCCTTCGACTCTAGCTCTCATCCTACCCCATAACTCTGATCTTGACCCTATCATTGGAACAGTCATGAGGGTGTCTTTTATGTCTTTTGAATGAAGTGCATCCTGTGCCTTGTTCACTTCTGAGATAAGATATGCAAAACCTAATTTGTCATTCTTGTTCCAGAAAGCACTCCAACGCAATGTTTCTATAGCCTCAGCTATACTAAGCGTACCTTTTAATGAACGAACATAATGAGTTTAGCACAATACTGACTGGATAGTTTTTTGCTTTCAAAGGTTTCAGACTCAATAAGTGCATAGTCTATGACACATCCATGGAGATCGTTTCCTGCCTAATGCAACGCAATTTCTGTCATGTGGAAAGTGCCCATCATTGGATATTGATCAAATTCTACTGGATTGCTCATAAAAATGTCAGCTACAATATGGAAAACAACTTCATCTCAGAAAAGTAGCAGGATAGGGTGTTCTTCAAGCTGAGCACGCACATTTTGGAAATTGTTTAGAGTTGTGTATACTGTTGCGTAGGTTGTGACTGGAGATGGCATTACTGGTAAAAACCCAACCTTCTTCAGTGGTATGGTATCCTGGGAGATGAGAGCAGGAATTCCAGCCTGGGGAGGAACTGGCTTTTCTTCGTCCTTCAGTCTGCATCTAATAAGCAATTCAACAAATACAGTTAAATCAGCTTTGCGGACTGCAGCATCAGGTAGAAGAAAATCCATGTCATCAGCTACTTTAAATCTTTCTGGTAGTTTGGCACGTGTTGTTGGCTTGTAGGGATTTTGCACACATTGGCAAGGCAGTAGGGTTATAAGTCTGCAGCTTTGTTTGTTTATGCGTTCAGTTGACACAGCTTGTTTTCCAGCAGCAACTCCATTGGTACAGTCTTGACAAAGCACCATGGCAGTATCATGTGTGCTGGATGTTCCAGACAAAGAAGAGCTGTCTTCAAAAGACTTTACAGCATGAGCTGCTAACAAGATCCTGCTCTGTACTATGTCATTATAACATGCTGATACACCAAATGTATTCATTGAAAAGATTAGCTCTCTACTTTAGCACTGGTCAAAGATTGCGTGGGCAGTCATCATGTGTAGCGGAGTTTTCATTTTGCTGTGATTTAATTAATAAACCCTGATTTAGAAAAGACAGTATATTTGCATAGCATAAGCCTGTGGGTTCATGGGATTGTCTTCCACTTCTTAGCTTATATCATCAAAGCCACCATCGATGTTATCTGCTTCTGTTCAGAACTCAAGAACTTTAGTTTGTGACAGTTTTGCTTTGCTGATATTAAACAATGATGTAAAAAATGTTAAGACAACATCAGGCATTCTTGTTGATGCCCATGATTTGCGGAGCTCTGGGGCATCACAAAATATGTCATTAAGTCCAAAATCTAAATCTTTCAAGACGTTTCTCAAAATGTTTCCTGCTGATTTTACTGCATCCTGCGATCCAATTTTGCCAGCAAGAACTTCATGAGTCAAATCAGATGAGAACACTATAAATGGCTCATTCTTTTTGCTAGACTGACAAAAACAAATTCTGTCATTGTACATTTTGACCAGAAAAATATTAATTTCATTTTTATGGATCAATACAGTTTCATCAATGTTGACCATTATTTCTCTGATCTCACTGAATGTGAACCATTGGCCAGCACTCAAGAGTGGCTTTAAAACTTAATTTACTTTTTCAAGAGTGCAAAGCAAACTGAAGGCTGGTGGTTACATGAGCTCATTGTACATTCATATTTTCAAATGTATACATGCAGTTCGGGTCGGCATACAAATCCGCTGCAAATATTCACTTTGCTGTTTAGATCAGCTACTCGTGAAAACTTCTTCTTGAAAGAAACTAGCTTCATATAAAAACATGTATGCCCTTTGAGACTCACAGACTCTGTTCTTTCATCAATCCCTTTGGCCCTTATTCTGGCTTAGCCATCAATAATACATTGAAGATCCTCTGCTTTCTGAGCAGTTGTTGGAGATGGACGAGGGGTGGCCATAAGTCTTCCAACTGGATGGGCATTGGATTTGGTTGTAGTCGCTTTCTCAGAAGTCTTGGATTCTTGTTGTGATGCACTGTTTTCTGCTATTTTCTGACAATTTCTTTCCAGGCTTTTTTCCATTTTATACGACTTGTAGCACTTGTTTCTACAATGATAAAATATTTGATTCGCTTTACTCATTGGTTTTAATCTTTTGTGAACATCTGCTTGCTGCATTTCTGCAGCATGCCTAACTCTCTTCTGTTCAGCCACAGTTGATGTTAGTTTTTCTTACGGATTAGTTTGGCATATGACACATTTTTCTTTTATGAAGGAGTCCTCAGATTTGTAGTTAACAACACTGTCAGAAGATAAAGGTCTTCTGCTACCAACTGCTAAGCTCATGTTTACGAATTTAAATCAACAGAAAACCTGAACCAAATACAATATTTAAATAAATTACTAATATGATGGCTAAAACACATTACTATAGACCCACCATTTTGGAAAATAGTGGAAGGGTTGCTCTGAGGAGTTAAAGTCCTGTCTCCATAAAACTACTTGATCCCCAAAACCTATGTTTTGAGACCAAAATGAAGGGGCAGATTTATGTTGCCTGACGCATCTCTGCAAATCAGCAGAGATGCGTCAGGAAAGATACGGCACGCAAGTTTATCCTTGCGCCACCCATGATGCGCCGCATTTACAATGCAGTGCACCATGGCGCAGGAATAAACAGATGCGGGTCGCATCTAGGGTGTGAAGTTGGCGCAGTGCTGAAGTTGTGTTGCGTGCGGCACGCAACTCCAGCACTTTTCCAACTTGCCCTATCTCTAACGAGGTGTGTCAAGCTTTACGCCTGCTTCAAGCAGGCGCAGGGTTTTGATGCATCAGCATTGGTAAAGTGACTCAGTGAAATCTTGTAGATTTCACTGAGTCACTTTTCAGAGGCGTTCCTGCGATGGAACGCCCCCCTGCATGTAAACGCCCACATGAAGCCTTACGCAGGTTTCATGTGGCGCAGGGCATTACACCGTGACGCATCTCCATAGATGCGTCACGATGTAAGTATGTCGCAACGTTTAGCAGGGTTTACGCCGCCCGGCGGCGCAAAAGTGCCGCAATTCCAACATAAATCTGCTCCGAAGTATTTAGGTCTCATGGTTCCTGAAATATTACATCATCACTGCAAAACATGTGCCATTTTAAAAAATGTCACCCAGAAAAAGTTAGCCCGGATTAGCAATGTCCACCAGAGCTAGATTACTTCTCTATGGATACAAAAACACAAATCAAAAATGACAATCTCTGGATAACAATTTTTTTTACTGAGGTATATTAAGGGGACAATTTTGATCTTATGATGTCATTTCAGCCTTAAAAAGGTGACAAGAGTAGCAAAACACATGTCGGCTGATTCACATCAATGGTCTTATGATGGAAGAGCTTCAGCCTTTCATCAAAAACCCTTTTTTAGGGTGGTGTCAATAGTCCATACTTATGATTCATGTTGACTGATTTATGTCTTTTGACTTACAATGTATGTGCTTCTGGCTTTCATTAGAAACCTCTTTTATGGTTCTGTCATTAACTTATAGATACCATTTGCTTTTTTAAAGAAATGTTTAGTACAAGACAGAGAACATTTTTGAAAATATATATTTGCAAGAAATATTAATAATGAATTGTCTAAATGAAAAAAAATTTGACTGAAACATATGTGATAATTGAATGATGAATTAAGTAGAATGCAATTTAGGTGCATACAAATTGAGTAAAAATTTATTCACTTTTACACAAGTCAAAGAAACTATATTTCATCTTTGATGGGAGATGGGTGCTTTCTACAGAACCTTATCTAATTAGAATTGTTTTGTTGATAGTAGGCAACTATCACTTTGCGGTGCACCCGTAGACAGGACAGAGTATCCCATAACTGCCCTACTTTTTTGATTAAATGACTTACTAAGGTGCAAGCAATCTCCTCTGCTTTATGTCCGTAAGCCAAGGGGGCTATACTCCAGTGCAGGTGTGTGGGCATGTCATGCCACCGCAGTCCCCATGTGGTGTCCGTGGCGGCGACTCATTCCAGGGAAAACTACGGCCACATTTCTTTCAAGTTTTATTGCATTCCTACCCACTCCAGCAACATGTTACTCATATTTGACCATTTCTCTAGCGCCCAGGGAAGATAACGCAGGCTGGCAGCATGAGCAGCTTCAAGCGGCATCCGCTTAAACCTTTTTAATTGTTGTATTATTAGTAGTTTTATTTTTTATTGCCAATACTTTTGTATCTGTCTGCCTTTCTTAAGTTATTAAGATAGATATTTAGATAGACCTGCGATGTAATGATTATTAGTGCAATTGCTAATATATCTTACGTGAGATGTACTGACTCCCAAAGCCGTGCCCCTGTGGTAGCACCTCTTGATGCCCTGGAACAAATGTGATGGCGATTCCATCCCTGAAACATCACTATGTTGTGCTGCAAAGCCTTTACAATACTCATATGAAAAACACAATCAAGGTACCAACAGATTGAAATGTTTATTCTACATAAAAATTTCACAAAATGGATAGCCGTTTACTTGAAAAGCTGAATGGGAAGGGATATTTGGCAGGGAGGGGTTCTTAGAAAGAAGGCAACACCAGACGTTATAACCCCCTTTAACACGCAGCAAGCCTGGGTCACGTAAAAAACAAGGACACTTAGAACACAGTACGTCAAAGATACAAATTCAAAGTCTTTCACTCGTAAAAAAAGATCCATTACAAAAAGGAGCCCAAGCAACACTTAAAAGCTGCCATTATCTCTCATGAGGCCCGGGGAAGAATACTGCATTCATATATGAGGCCCAGCAGGAGTTGGGGGAATCCACACAACACTCCGGACATCAAGGGGCAATCAACAGGACAGTCATCGGCAAACAAAGGGGGAAACATTTTCTCCGAGCACAAACAATCCCTTCCTGGAACTAGGCATCATGCAAATGAGCCCCAATGTTTATTGCACTATGGGTCTGGGGGAGATCTCTCTTTTTAGCTGTGGGGTGGCAGGTTGATAGCTGCCAACCAGGGAAAAATGAGAGAAATGTATTTAGGCGTGTAAGGTATAAATGTTTGTACCCGGTAGATCGAAGCTTTGACCTTTATTTTTTAAGTAGCACCACCATAATTTAAATTGTTCAGTCCAAAGTTCAGTTAGAAACGTGCCAAGTATTGGCCGCATAAAAAGCACTGACTCTTCCACTTCAAATAAACGTAACTAATTAAAATACAGCAGCACCAGAGCAGACGTTTGTTTGGCATGAAGATACAAGCTTGCAAAAGAAAAGCTCCGGTAAGACCAAATGATATGTGTCATATCAAGACTGAGGGGTTGTTGAGGCTTCTGAGCATTGGTGAAACACAGAATGCCTCTTCCATGTTATCCAAAGCAGTAGTTCTATATGACAAGACAGCACTTCCCAATAGGGGGCACTTTTCTCAGAAAGAAAGCTAAAAATGTGATCGAGTTATGAGGCAATTACAAAAATACCTTAAAATCTAGATCATGAAATAACCGAACTATGCAACTAAAACTAGTTTGTCAATACATAATTCTTCCTATTTTACATCCCTCCGTAAAACTGTATGACTTCATTGTGGGCAAGCAGGATCTTCTCAATCATCTGATAAGCAGGTTACTATTGTTTCTGGCACATGACGTTTGTAGGGCAGTAGATTTTTTTAGTGGCCCCCATTTTATAAATTGCTGTAATCAAAAAGTATAACTCTTTCAACTTTTCCCAAATTTCCGTAGCCCTCAGTGGGCTATAGAGAAATAACTATCCTCAACTGCTTTCTGTATGTTGGGGATTCCCTGCTATCATGACCAGGTATGTTACAAATTAAAATGAATCTAAACTGGCATTTTTGACAAATGGTCCCTATTTTTCGTTACCTTACATTAAAATGGAAGCTTTGGTTCGGGCCACTGCTGGTTTTCTGCTGATTACAAACCTCACAGTCACCTAGACCTGACTGTTGAACGTTGAAAGCCTTGGATTTGGTCAGTGATATGTTAGTCATGGTTCAGTTAAACTATGGGGAGGGGTATGACTATCTACAAAAAACACATTAAGGTTACTGATCTTAAAAATAATTTTCTGTACAACAAAATCATTTCCAATTGCAATGCCAGACCTTGAAAATGCATATATATTGTAACCTTCAAATCTATTTGTTTAAAAAATATATATAATATTTTGTTTCTTTCTCTACTTCATAACATAATTTATTACGATAAAATCAATGTTTAAAATATTGCATTAAAAAGGGAATAAATTTACTTCTAAAACAACGACTTTCAGGCCTAAGCCACAATGAAGGATATCCACTTAACCCCTGCTCTGTTTCCTCCATCAAGTCTTACAGTCAGCCTCCAATGTTCGGAGGCAGAAGCAATTAAGAATCTGGAGATAATATAATAGTTGGAGAGCTGTTGTTACACGTAAGCAACTTTTCCTTCTCTAGCAAGAGATCTTCCTCAAATGTATACCTTAAACTACATTTTATAGCAGCACCAAGAACAATACAAATCAGAAGGGAACTGAAGATTATTAACAAAACCTAGTCCTTCTATTTAAATTTGCTTTATAACCATGCCTAGAGGATAAAAGAAATGTGAACAGCATGATTTTAAGGAAAATGGGGAAAACATTTTGGCATTGCTGCCTGACAAATAGTCAAAAATACGCTACATGAAAAACAGCACTATAATATAAACATCATGTATGAACCCTAGGACTGCTGAAAGGGCAACAGTTGCCTTTGATTAAGCTCAATAACACACTTGTGTAGCCATAAAAACACAATAACCTACAATGTAACCAAAAGGGCAACACAATCTAACAGCAATAGGTGTTCTGCTTAAGAAACATGGAAGCAACATTCTACTCAATACATAATAAGGGGGAACACCATGAACAAATAAATAACTTTTGTTGGAGAAACTCCGCCAGTCACTAAAATAAGAAAATGCAGTGAAAAGTTTTCTTCAAGACTTGGGAGATTACAGAAGGACCTTAGTAGCAAACCATAACTAAGCGAAAACATTCTGGATCCTTGCCATGAGTTACAGTAAAAAATGTTGGTTTCATTAGAAAAGCTCATAAGAAGAAATAATTACAGTGGTTCAGACACCTAAACCTCAAGAAGATAAGGTCAAGGATTAATTCTGTCTTCTTTTCAACTGTAGACCACTTCATTGGGCGGATTAAAAAAGGTAAACAATTTCCACTAGTCTACAATATATTCCGTTAACAATTCTAATATATTACAGACAAAGGTATGTAAAACATTAGCAGGAATTCTGTGGCTTCCAAGTCTAACTTATCAATGTCCGAAAACTAAAAAGAAATGTTGAACCAATCCCCAGAAACAACTTAAATGTGAGCACCCTTACGATTGCCCATCAACAGTCCACTCTTGGGTAGCGTTAAAATGACTAGATGGGGCTCGTGCCAGGCACCCAAAGTTCAGCCCCAGATTCTCAGTACAGAAAGCTCCAATCTAATGAAGAGAAACAGAATATTCTGTGCATACTGTCCTCTTACATGAAAGCCAATTTCTCCATGAAGCCAGACACACCGAATAATTAAACTGAACATTCCCTATGGCTGCAGGTTGATAAGTTACGGACACCTATTGATAGGATCAAAGCTTCAGGTCTAAAAGTGTCATGGGGAGCTTGTGTAATGGCTGAGATAGGCAGCCTTAATCACAGTCATTTTGCATAGTGAGAAAAAACAGAATCATCTTGGAGAAATAAAGAAAACGAACAAGTGACTAGAAAAATGTTGGCTCTTCGAAGCCACTTTTGTAAGGGTAGCATTGGAAAATCTAAGTTCAGGAGATAAATCAGGGTACAAGTTCAATACATAACATATAGTTTGTTGACCGATGGGGAGTCCTAGTTAAGGCAAGTTTGTATTTTCACCTGAAATGCCTGTTTGACATCTACTGACATTGTCAATGGTCGACAAGTGAACTTATGAAAATTTCCAAACCATGGATACAGGTCAGTAGTGTAACTAAAGAATCTGGCATGAAAGCAAACTCCTCCCAGGAACATTAAAAGAGTATTAACAAAACACTCACTTAACCTTTGGAGATTGTGGTAAGCTACTGAGCTATGATCCCAGGGAAAAGGCCCTATGATGCTTAATTTGTAACACAATGTAAGGTGTAAGGAAATATATAAGTTAGCAAAGGCAAAGTTCATGCTTGCTGGACGGTCAGTACAAGCACCTTACACCAAGACACTGCAGTGTAAAAGTGGAATTAATGATCAAGGCAGAAAAGGTGTTGGGTTTATATTTGTGTACTTTAACAAACCAAACCAAAGAGAAGTTGGTTTGTAATATGGCTCACTGGAAAGGTTTGGCAACAAACCCATTGTTTTCAAAATGGTTGCTATAAGTTATTTGTTGAAACATTAATACATAGTCAGGCTAAGTAAGGAAATTCAAACCATGAGCTGAGGAAATGTGTTAACCTATAGAAAGGATATTCAATGAAGCCAGAGAAAACTAAGACTAAAATAATATCTGTCTATTAAAAGGCCCTGTAAAGATTGACGCAACCTAAAGTGAGGACCAATCAATGTTCTATAATAACAGATAGTTTAAAAAAATTAACATGATCTTTAAATTAACCTAGTCTCCTGAATATAGACCAGGCACATCAGTCAATGCTCTAAAATTATCTTTAAAATATAACATTACCAATTCAGATATTAAACTGATATCACTGAATTCTGCTTCGAACTACAGTTGATCATTTCGTAGAATGACTGGAGCATCCGGCTGGTCAACTTTTCCCAATGTGGCAGCGTAGCCAATTCCATTATCTGGGGAACAACGCTTTGAAACAAAACAGGGCCAGAAAGTAAACATATGTGAATAACACATATTTGAAGTGACCACCTCAGTACAGACAGGTATTAAAGGGTTTAAAATTATTGTTCTGTAAAAAAGGAGAACTAGGATATGATATAATTTTAAGTCAGTATTAATGACTTGAAATTGTATCATGCAACCAGATGTGCACATGTACATATACATATATACATATATATTCATAAAAAGCATATATTTCTATATGTATACATATCAAAACATATACAAATACAAAAAAGTAGAATCACACACCTTTAGCATGTGCCATAAGATCTGTTTAAACTCCTCCCAAGAAAGGCTGTAGTTTCTTTGAAGGAGACACATGTTCAAATCTCCCCAGTCTTGAAGCACATAAAATTGCTTTCAGCACCAACCCATGCACTTTTGGTTTGAAAAGTTGATGCTAAAAACCTCCCGAGCACCGAAAGGTGAGAAACAGGATAGCTCTGATGTCTTTATGAATACTGAAGGCACCATCAGTTCTGCAGATATGTTCAACAAGTTTGAGTATAGATGGAAGCCTCACCAGTAGTGGAGACTGTTCCTGATGTGGTGAAGGTGAGATATGTCTGTGCTTAATTTGTAATAAGTGCCAGGGCCCTATCAGGAGGTCACTACAGCTTGAAAAACACATTGCCCCTGCAAGTGCTGCCAATGATAGTAACACAACTACTAACTATCACACTCCTGTGTGTGTGACAATTCAGACTATTCCAGGCCCCCAAAGCTATAAGAATGGCTTGGGCGGCAGGTAATAGTAATTTTTAATGCATATTGCATTAATAATGTACTGTTGTGGTCATCTCTAAATTATTTAGACAGTGCCACTTTATGGCAGGTTGTCACAAGCACCAGTGTTGACAATTAAGTGCTGGTGCCGACCCCTGGAAACCACTGGCTCAAATTAAGCACTGGGTATGGTCCTTCCTGGCACTTAAAAGTAGAGAAATTCATTTTTGTGTACTAGTACTATGCTGCAAACATCTCATATGACCCGATTAGGGACTTTTGCCTCGGATGAAATAACTGCTATTTCCACTCCTAGGGCTCAGCCAGCCGTCAATAGAAATGCTGTCCCACTTTCTGCAACTAGAGGTAAGGGATAAAATTGACTGGAACTATGTACAAATATTGAAGAGACAGCAGCCCTCTGAGGATTCTCTCCTTATACTTGAAATATGTGCGGTAAACTGTGGTATGGAAGACTATGATGGGAGTAGAGCAAGAAGTATCTTCACCTCAACAAAGGGAGATCAAGCAACATAATCGGGTGGAGAAACTTATCTAGTGCATGGCTACAGCAATGTTAACTGCTCTTTAAATATTCACTACTGAGGGTTCCCAGCCTCAGGATGGGAAATAATTCAAGATCTAGGAAAGATTCTGTGCTGAACAGATAAAAACTTCGTTTCTCAACGGTGGGGAATGGGGAAAATTCCTCAAACTTAATCCTCTGGTGGTATATTGGCATTAGATACAAATGTAAAGGATCAATCAACTTTTTTCTCTGAGTGGTGCAACAAATATATATATATATATATATATATATTTTTTTTTTACTTATACCATTTAAAAAGGCACTATAGTTCAGAGCCAGAAAAAAACAATGTAACAATTTTTGATTTAAAAAAATGGATTTTTAAATATAAGAGTGCTGATGTCTGTTCTCATGGCCTGATATTAATTTATGATTATCATATCTCAGAGGAATCTCTAGCTTTAGAACTGTTTTCTTTCTAACTTTCATCCTACATTTCTAATGACGTGTTTTTGCTCATTCTGGTACATTTCAGATACCCTACAAAAGCTGTATACCCGAGATGTTAGTTAAAGTCACTCGTCTCATACAAACTACTATGTTTATTTAGGTCAACTGACTTGGACCATCTAATGAGCTGAAAACCTGAACGTGGCTTCGAGCCAGGCAAACCAAAACAAAGATGGCAAACAAGTTAGAGAAGGATACTTGAGGGGTGAGTTTCCATCTTCATAACATTTGCATGCTGAATGTGCTGTCACGCTTGATGATTGAGGATAAATTATGTTCCCTTAATTGCCCAGTATGCTGCTGATGGATAACCATGTTCCAACAGCCCTTGGAAGATGTCTGAGTGAGGTTTGCACCTATGGCATTCCTCTGAACTCCAGATAGTGAGCTTTTCTGAGATTGTGGCTTCAGATCATTCTCCCCAGTTTTAACCCCAACTGATTCTGCCTTGCCATCTTGTCAGGGTGCATAACTGCATTAGAACATTTCTCTGTTATATAAATGTTGTGCCTATTGGGGTCAAGTGGAGCTGGTGGAATCTTTAAAATGTTTACAAGTCAATTTTAGTTCATTCTTACTGTAATAACTAGAACTGAATTATCTCTTA
Source organism: Lissotriton vulgaris (assembly GCF_964263255.1). Taxonomy (NCBI): domain Eukaryota; kingdom Metazoa; phylum Chordata; class Amphibia; order Caudata; family Salamandridae; genus Lissotriton; species Lissotriton vulgaris. The sequence goes on along the minus strand of NC_141687.1, from coordinate 178,978,051 downwards.
CCGGGTGTTGGAATGCCCAAGCTTCATTACGTTGTAGGTTCAAAGTGGGGTAACTGGTTCCTTTTATCTTACTTCAGGCTGTCCATCTCACCTTCCATTTGCAACAGGGCATACCTTGAATGAAGGTTCCTCATGACTGGGAGCTGGGTAGGTCCAACATTTGGGATTAGCTTATTAATAAGTAAGTGTCCAGAAAAGTGAACTAGCTTGCCAGTTACATGGGCTGGGATACTTCCTGAAATAGATCAGGTACATCCGTAGAGCATGCCAGTGCAGCAGTTCACCTGTTATCAGTTGCATAGCTATCGTTACTGTAGCAGGAGCAGGGGCAACTGGGCCCTAGGGTGTGCAGGTCCCACACCACACCAATTAGAAATGTCTTCTATTTACCTACCCAGGAGACTAGGGGCTGTTCTGTTGCATTAAAGGCCCATAACACCCTGGCCATGCCACTGTCTTATCACTAGATGAATTAGCCCTGAGCTTGTAAATGCCATACTGCAGAAAGAACTTGGTGGTCTAACTATCAGAGCATATACGCCATACCCTCATGTGTATCTCTATTAAAGGACACAACAACATGTTCTACAAAAAAAACTGGCATTTGTACTCAGGCTGGCTGCGCACAGATATATTGCTCTTTTTGCTGAGTTTTCTCCCAGCAATCTAAATGAGTTTCGTTCCAAGAAACTCATAGCCCACAATCTGTGAATGAGTGGTAGGTGAACGTGATTTTGTTTTGCTCACATCCATCCGATCACATCGCTAAAAAAACATATGCTAAGCATACCGCTGTTTTCAAGCCCAACATATTTGGTACTTGTTTAACGATCTCTGATGGAAACAGTGGCCCATAAAGCTAGTGGGCTTGAACTGGACTGGCAGAAGAGAGCTGGCATTTCACAAATCTACGATTCTAAACGAAAATTCCGCAGAAGAGTCTCTAATATGAATGTTGAGCACAGCAGGCACTATAGCATCCCTTTTGCCACTGGGGAGGTTTGACAGTGTTTTATAAGAAGATAGGTGTGGCGCAGTGCCAGAGCAGCAGACTCCGGAGCGTGGGGTTCACGTTCGATCTCCGGTAACGGCGGCAGCTCAGCTCATCATCATGTGACTGGGCAATATCTCACTCCAGCTCCCCAACGGCTCCCCACCACCTGGGTGATAGGTTCATGCTTTGCAAATGTGGGCTTATTATTATCATTATAAGAAACATCCTGCTCGAAGAATGACTGGTGTAGATCATGGTTTTCTTATTGGTATTGAACTTTTTGTCAGCTGTTACGTCCCCTGACAAAACTGACTGTGATACAAACCCAGCCGGTTCGAAAAAGTGCCTTTGGCACCTGTCTACATTGACCATAACCTTGCATAGTTTTGGCTGGATTACACAGTGGGAGTGAACACCCAGTCCGAAGAGGACAATGTTGGCAGAATGACATCATATTCTGAAACAACTAAAAATCATGAGGCTAGTTGCCTCTGCGCACATTCTGTCACCATCTCAATTCATTATTATGTGTGGGGAGGGGCAGCCTGGACTATAGTCATTTACTCCCACTGGTAGCTAGACTCTTGGTGACCCATGTTTCATCAGCAGTGATCCTGAGCTGGTAGATGGCTCACACACCACAGTGCTACTTGTGTGTGCATGTCCAGGTTAGCAGGGTAGCCCATCAGTGTCGGAGGGCGGTGTGCCGCTGAATCAGTGTTTGGATGAATGCCTTGGTTGTTCCATAGTAAACAGGATGATTAGCTTGCTGCGAATTGACAGTGTTCGCATAAATTGGTTTCTTTTTTCTGCGGAAGATCCTCAGATATTGATACCAGCCCACACTGCCAGAAGCCCTTCTTTGATCTGTTCCCTTAACTCTACTGCTAGGACAATAACCAACGTCGGTGAGGGTATGAAAGTTCAGAAGTCATAAGATAAGCAACACCAGCATCAAATCCAACTTCCACAGCATGAACCTACTTTAAACACGACTCCTCCCGCTAGATCTTAAAAACTAACCCAAAGCCACAGCAAAAGGGAAGCACAGAAAGCAGTTCTGAGGTGGACAAGGAGTCAAAAGTCCTTTGACGTTCATGGGTGGAGGCAGTCTCGCTAAGAAGCTCTGATCTCCACTCAAAGTGTTTGGTCCTTGTTAACAGTAACGTTGCCACCGCACTGAAAACTATACAGGGGTTCCCACCTCCCCTCTCTGATCCCACACCCCACCCACTCTTTGCATATATCTGGTAATGAACAAACATGCACACACACACACATGGATGGATACAATAGTATATACTCTCACTCTACCTTCCTTTAGAACTCTCTTACTATTAATTCATCTGCTGCTTGCCTTCTCTGCAAACAGGGTGTATAAACCCATCTCTGGCACCAATAACCACATGTTCCTACACAGGAGCACCTGGGGTGAGTTCATTTACACTCTAACTGTGACAGGAGAAGAGGTTACAACTCACCAAAGAAATACAAGTCAACAGAATTAACAATGCCTCTTGGACCTCAGTTCTGCCTAACATCTAAAACTACTTTAACCTGACAAATCCATTCAGTTTACCTTGTTCCATATAGACCCACCCAGATTTACATATTAATTCTAATAATAAAACTGAACTTTAATACAGTGTTAACCCTTACGTATCGAAACTCTGATTTATATATGTTCTGTACCCATTTCAATAACTCTCCATTATAGCCCACAGACAGACGAAAGTGCTATGCAGTTTGCATACAGTTCATTGCAGTAGATGCATTAAACGGCTGGGCTAGTTTAAGCGTAGCCCTGCCAGCCTTGGATGCAGTTCGCCAGAGGCATTGAAGACAACGTGAGCCGCCATCAATTTAACGGACCAACTGGAATCACTTTAGCATTGTCAGCTGCCTTATCGGTGGTCTTCTAAGCGCTGCATTCAACTCCAGTACAACAGAAGGCATCTTGCCAGCTTCAGTGAATTCTATCCAAGGCAAACTCCTCCGAGTCAGACTCACGATCGTGTCCGCCCAGCCCCTCCATACAGACACACAAAGTGTTACAAAAAGGAATGTCATGCATATGAAATCCACATTCCAGTGGCAGGAATGGTCTCTCTTTTCAAAGTAGGCTATGTGCAGTTCTGAGCTTCAGTTGGCGGCGGCTGGAAGGTCAACATCACATTGGCATCTTTCTTTTCTTGTTCCATGATCAAATAGTTTTGGAACTATCCGAAGATGCCACCAAACGTGGAGGCGATGACCACCCCCAACACCACGCAGCAGATAATGATCATAATCTTCTTCTGTAGATGCAGAATCATCCATGCAGCAAAGAAGAGAGAAGAAGAGATGGCAAGAGTTAGCTCATGCTATACCAGCAGCACTGCAGACCAATGACAATATATGAACAACAAACAAGCATCCATTTCTTTTGGTGTTTTACAAAACCCTGCCTTGGTACTTTGTTGTCTGCCTCAAAGCTTTGGATGCGATAGACCATTTACAGAGGTAAGACAAAAGCAAAAGAGTAATTCATGGAATACGAATAGTAACAGAAGACTGGAAATAACTAATAACAAGCATTTGCAATGCAATAGGTCTCGCATTAGGAAAGTTAGAGCTATTGGTTTTGTAAATGACACATTTTTATTTATGTGTTGGTTTTGAAAATAGCGAAAATAATAGCTTTGTCATTTACAATGCCAATACTTTTATCTTTTGCAAATGTGACACCTATAGCATTTGTAATGCAACATGTTTTGTATTTACGTGACTTAGATGTATTGCTATTACAAATAACAATGGCTAAATTTTTTTAAATAATTAATACTTAAATAAAAGTTATTGTAATTTATAATGGCAATAGCTTAAACTTTTGTAAATAACTTTTGTGAAGATTATGTTCAGTGTATTTTATTGCGACGAAAATCCAAGAACAGAAGTGAAATATTAACATCTTTTTGTGACATTTGTAATAAAGCTTGAAACATTGAGAGAACATATTTGAACCAGTTGTTGTTGAATGGTTGCACAGATTGATACTGTGGTGGCACTGAGTGATGTGGCGACGAGTGATGCTGTGGCGATCAGTGATGCTGTGGTAGCGCGTAGTGATGTTGTGGTGCCCCTGAGTGATGCTGTGGTGGTGCCATAGATAGAGTGAGGGCGATAGATATCTATAGGGAGGGCTATAGATATATAGAGTGAGGGCGATAGAGAGGGCGATAGATAAATAGCGTGAGGGCGAGAGATAGCGTGAGGGCGAGAGATAGAGTGAGCGAGAGATAGAGTGAGGGCAAGAGATAGAGTGAGGGCAAGAGATAGAGTGAGGGCAAGAGATAGAGTGAGGGCAAGAGATAGAGTGAGGGCAAGAGATAGAGTGAGGGCGAGAGATAGAGTGAGGGCAAGAGATAGAGTGAGGGCGAGAGATAGAGTGAGGGCGATAGATAGAGTGAGGGTGATAGATAGATGTGTGTGGTTGTGTGTGTGGTTGTGTGTGGTTGTGTGTGTGGTTAGGTGTGGTTGTGTGTGTGGTTGTGTGTGTGGTTGGGTGTGGTTGTGTGAGGTTGTATGTGTGGCTGTCTGTGTGTGGTTGTGGTTGTGTGTGTTGTTGGGTGTGGTTGTGGGTATGTGTGGTTGGGTGTATTTCTGTGGTTGGGTGTGTGGTTGTGTGTGTGGTTGTGTGTGTGATTGTGTTTGTGGTTGTGTGTGTGGTTGTGTGTGTGATTGTGTTTGTGGTTGTGTGTGTGATTGTGTTTGTGGTTGTGTGTGTGTGTGGTTGTGTGTGAGATTGTGTGTGTGTGTGGTTGTGTGGTTGTGTGGGTGGCGTTGTGTGTGTGTGTGGTTGTATGTGTGTAGTTGTGTGTGTGTGTGCGTAGTTGTGTGTTGTATGTGTGTGGTTGAGTGTGTGTGTGCGTGGTTGTATGTATGTGTGTGTGCGGTTACAGAAGGATGTACGTGGAAGAGAGCAGCAGATCAGCACAGCAGAAGAGAACAGGGAGTTAAAGAAGGAGGCGGGTGGAAGAGAGCAGCAGATCAGCACAGGAGAAGAGAACAGGGAGTTAGAGGAGGTGGCGGTGGAAGGGAACAGCAGATCAGCACGGGAGAAGAGAAAAGGGAGTTGGAGAAGGGGGCGGGTGGAAGAGAGCAGCAGGTCAGCATGGGAGAACAGAACAGGGAGTTAAAGAAGGAGGCGGGTGGAAGAGAGCAGAAGATCAGCACAGGAGAAGAGCAGAGAACAGGGAGTTAAAGAAGGTGGTGGGGTGGAAGAGAGCAGCAGATCAGTACAGGAGAAGAGAATAGGGAGTTAAAGAAGGAAGCGGTGGAAGAGAGCAGCAGATCAGCATGGGAGAAAAGAACAGGATTTAAAGAAGGAGGCGGGTGGAAGAGAGCAGCAGATCAGCACAGGAGAAGAGAATAGAACAGGGAGTTAGAGAAGGAGGTGAGGTGAAAGAGAGCAGCAGATCAGCAGAAGTTAACAGGGAGTTAAAGAAGGAGGTGGGGTGGAAGAGAGCAACAGATCAGCACAGGAGAAGAGAAGAGAACAGGGGGTTAGAGAAGGAGGTGAGGTGGAAGAGAGCAGCAGATTAGCACAGGAGAAGAGAACAGGGAGTTAAAGAAGGAGTCGGGTGTAAGAGAACAGCAGATCAGCACAAGAGAAGAGAATAGGGAGTTAGAGAAGGAGTTGTTTGGAAGAGAGGGAGGGCGATAGATAGAGGGAGGGCGATAGATAGAGGGAGGGCGATAGATAGATAGAGGGAGGGTGATAGATAGAGGGAGGGCGATAGATAGATAGATAGATAGATAGATAGATAGATAGATACGCCACAGGAGTCTCCACCCGCTTGGCATTTATGGACGTGTCAAGCGCCTTTGACTATGTCTCCCGTTCAAAGCTGTGAGCTATTTTAGAGAGCATGGGTATTGATGAGGGGTTGGTCTTCGCTATAACCTCACAGCTTCAGTCAGGTTTGGGAGCGCTGGCGCATGCTCCGAACCATTCAGCATTAAGCGTGGGGTGCTCCAAGGTTGCGTCCTCGCCCCAATCTTTTTTCTCCTTTATACGAATGACCTGGTGAAATCATTGGTATCTGTTGGGGTAGATGTTCTGTATGTGGAGAATAAGGCCATGCTCACATTATTATATGCTGACGATGCGGTCCTCCTGGCTAGGACGGTCAATTGCCTTAAAAAACATTTCGTTAGTTATGTCAGCTTCATGAGAGATCAGAGCCTGGGGCCAAATTTTAAGAAAACATTTACTATTATATGTGGCCCAAGAAATACTAAAACCTGTACCTCCTTGCTTGTCATGTCTATTGGTAAAAAGCCTATTGCTCCTATATTAGAGATATACAACCGGAAATGCTTGCCGATCTTAACGTATGGAATGGGTATCTGGGGGTGCAGAAATGCACATGCGATGCAGATAGAGGAGAATAGATTCTGCTGCCGGTTACTAGGCATATGTTGTACCTGGACTTTGTCTCTTTTCCCCGGGTTTGTATTTCCTTGTTGCTCTCTTGATGTCACTGTGAGATTACCTGGTAACATCATAGAATGTTGGGGGTTTTGCCTGAGCCTACTGGCAGTTGGAGGCAGGCTGAGTGACAGGGAGGTCACTCCTGGTGGGGTCTCTTAATTACCATCTTAACATCTGGACCTGTAACTATCTTGAATAAAGCAACTTAAATATATTCATGACTCAAGGACTTCTTTTACCCACAACATTTTGGCGACGAGGATGGAAATTTGGTGTTTAGTCTCCTGCCTTTACTCTTTGTACTGGTTCACTTTTGTTTTGGCAGATTCTTTTCATTATACATAGAGTGCCGGAGACGTCTGGTATTCTTTTACTTGTGTTTTTTTTAGGCCTCCTATTTTTCCATTAATTTCTTGTATGTTTCTTACTTTTGGCCATTATTAGGAAGAGGGTGGTGGTGTGCGTTACGTTATTGGTGGCTTTTGTGTCTTCCATGTTCTTCCACTTCCCTTTCTTTCCCATGTTTTTTATATGTTCGTATCTTCTTGTTTGGCGCCATAGTTTATTTGCTTATTTAATAACGATATTAGTATGTATCAATTTGTTCTTTTCCCTAAAGAAAGGAGATATGTTGTACCTGGACTTTGCCTCTTTTCCCCTGGTTTGTATTTCCTTGTTGCTCTCTTGATGTCACTGTGAGATTACCTGGTAACATCATAGAATGTTGGGGGTTTTGCCTGAGCCTACTGGCAGTTGGAGGCAGGCTGAGTGACAGGGAGGTCCAGATGTTAAGATGGTAATTAAGAGACCCCACCATCTTAACATCTGGACCTGTAACTATCTTGAATAAAGCAACTTAAATATATTCATGACTCAAGGACTTCTTTTACCCACAACATTCCTCTCTCATCCCTGCATTTCTCCCTACATCTGGAGCTAGGCATGGAGTATGTCCAAGATACCATCAATGCTGCCCCCCTGGCTCTCAATTTGGTCCAACAAAGAAGCCGAATTCAATCGAGCAGTCATTAGAAACTGTATAACCTGTGCTCATGGTTTGGCCATTCCATGGTTACAATGTATTAAAAATTGCTTCTCTGCACTTGGCTGTATCTCTTTGTTTGAGCATCCTGAGGCCATCCAAAAAAAGAATAAAAATTGGGTCCGGGACAGTTTTTGCAAACACGAAGAAGTCACTAGGGAACTAATGGAAGTGGCCAAACCTTCAATTAGAGATGACTGTATTATCCAAACTACTCCAAAAATTGCCTAGTATCTACTATACGTGATCAAAGTTTATAAAAGAACACTGTTAGCAAGATTTTGTCTGGGTTCTTTCACTGGTTGATATGTTTTCCCATAGGTCAGTACTCTTCTGACACTGTTGCCATTTGTCCACGTGATGAGCAATCGAGCCAAACCAATTTACATTTTGTCTATTTTTTTGTAAAGTTTTCTACGTGCAAAGCGGCCCTTTTCTATTTACTGCAGCTTAACAATTGTAATGTCTGCTATGCAGGTGCTAGTTTTCTGAAGTGCACTTTAAGCTAAAAGAAGGAGTTTGCTGTTTTGATATAAAAGCTTTTTTATTCTCTTTTTAACATAATCTTTGACATTGCTCTTTTAAATGTATGCTGCTGCTCTCAAATTTTATTCATTTGGCACCTTATTTTATTAGCTATGAAGCCCCTGGAACCAGAACTTTTATACTGTCACTTTATTCAATGCAAACTAACTTAATGAGTAGTTGTTTGCAAAAAATGTGGTGGTTTGTAATTAACATATATTTTACCCATAAATTTGCACAATGAACTGTATAATTTTTAAATATGTGGTCGAAATTTTTCAACATGTGTGTGTAGTTTGTTTTTATCGTTTGTGTCCTTTATGATCTGCCTTTGGAAGATCGAATGAAAACAATTTGACTTGACTTGATTGCTCATGTAAGCAGTAGCCCTGTATGGGGTGAATATACTGCAAATGGGCTGCAGGAGGCTCGCGGCCTGCTCTGCGTTTCAGTGAAAGGTGTGCAATCAGAATATAAAATCGAGACGGGAAAATGCAAAGCAATTCACCAGTGCACTGCTCACTTTTTATTTGCATTTTAAAGGCAATGGGCAGCATCCTGTACGATGAAATGTTGTTTCTGAAAAAAATTAGCTAACATCCATAAATTGCACAGTATTAGGATCCGCTTTTCAAAAGGAGTTGAAGCGATTAGAAACCTATATTTAGAAGGGGATCAATAAAAGCAGAAATGTAACTTATGGAGGTAGATTTGCATTTATCAGAATATATTTTATGCATTGATCCGGTAGCGGAGGCCCAGCCTTTCTGTTTCAGTGTCTATAAATTACAACTGACTGTCATCCTTTTTCCCTCAGACCCCTAGGACTGTGAAAATAACGAGAGGTGGCATCAAATGCTGCTATTAGATTTGTAGGGGCGGAAGTGGGGGAGGGGGAGTGAAAGGCTGCAACACTACATGCAAAAACAACAGGTGAGGAACCGAATGTGGATCAATGTCACACACTCAACCCAGTCCGAAGATCTGGGCCCAAATCCATCGTTTTTTTGCACTCCACACCACCCCGGGTTAGACAATGGCGATATGCAAATCAGCTCTGACCCTGTGCCCCATGGGAACAGTCCAGTCCGAACTACAAAAGCCATGTCCTTCCCAGAACGGAATCAAGCATCCGAGGACCGGACCGGTTTCGAGGTAACACCTCTCATCAGCCCGGCTAGCTTGATTCCAGTGGTGTGGAGTGCCTGGGACCCACGTCTGGGCATCCCCAGTGCACTTAGGGCGGAATTTGCAAAAACAACAGGTGATGGACCGAATGTGGATCAATGTCACACACTCAACCCAGTCCGAAGATCTGGGCCCAAATCCATCGTTTTTTTGCACTCCACACCACCCCGGGTTAGACAATGGCGATATGCAAATCAGCTCTGAACCTGTGCCCCATGGGAACAGTCCAGTCCGAACTACAAAAGCCATGTCCTTCCCAGAACGGAATCAAGCATCCGAGGACCGGACCGGTTTCGAGGTAACACCTCTCATCAGCCCGGCTAGCTTGATTCCAGTGGTGTGGAGTGCCTGGGACCCACGTCTGGGCATCCCCAGCGCACTTAGGGCGGAATTTGCAAAAACAACAGGTGATGGACCGAATGTGGATCAATGTCACACACTCAACCCAGTCCGAAGATCTGGGCCCAAATCCATCGTTTTTTTGCACTCCACACCACCCCGGGTTAGACAATGGCGATATGCAAATCAGCTCTGACCCTGTGCCCCATGGGAACAGTCCAGTCCGAACTACAAAAGCCATGTCCTTCCCAGAACGGAATCAAGCATCCGAGGACCGGACCGGTTTCGAGGTAACACCTCTCATCAGCCCGGCTAGCTTGATTCCAGTGGTGTGGAGTGCCTGGGACCCACGTCTGGGCATCCCCAGCGCACTTAGGGCGGAATTTGCAAAAACAACAGGTGATGGACCGAATGTGGATCAATGTCACACACTCAACCCAGTCCAAAGATCTGGGCCCAAATCCATCGTTTTTTTGCACTCCACACCACCCCGGGTTAGACAATGGCGATATGCAAATCAGCTCTGACCCTGTGCCCCATGGGAACAGTCCAGTCCGAACTACAAAAGCTATGTCCTTCCCAGAACGGAATCAAGCATCCGAGGACCGGACCGGTTTCGAGGTAACACCTCTCATCAGCCCGGCTAGCTTGATTCCAGTGGTGTGGAGTGCCTGGGACCCACGTCTGGGCATCCCCAGCGCACTTAGGGCGGAATTTGCAAAAACAACAGGTGATGGACCGAATGTGGATCAATGTCACACACTCAACCCAGTCCGAAGATCTGGGCCCAAATTTTTGCAAATTCCGGACTGGACTGTTCCCATGGGGCACAGGGTCAGAGCTGATTTGCATATCGCCATTGTCTAACCCGGGGTGGTGTGGAGTGCAAAAAAACGATGGATTTGGGCCCAGATCTTTGGACTGGGTTGAGTGTGTGACATTGATCCACATTCGGTCCATCACCTGTTGTTTTTGCAAATTCCGCCCTAAGTGCGCTGGGGATGCCCAGACGTGGGTCCCAGGCACTCCACACCACTGGAGTCAAGCTAGCCGGGCTGATGAGAGGTGTTACCTCGAAACCGGTCCGGTCCTCGGATGCTTGATTCCGTTCTGGGAAGGACATGGCTTTTGTAGTTCGGACTGGACTGTTCCCATGGGGCACAGGGTCAGAGCTGATTTGCATATCGCCATTGTCTAACCCGGGGTGGTGTGGAGTGCAAAAAAACGATGGATTTGGGCCCAGATCTTTGGACTGGGTTGAGTGTGTGACATTGATCCACATTCGGTCCATCACCTGTTGTTTTTGCAAATTCCGCCCTAAGTGCGCTGGGGATGCCCAGACGTGGGTCCCAGGCACTCCACACCACTGGAGTCAAGCTAGCCGGGCTGATGAGAGGTGTTACCTCGAAACCGGTCCGGTCCTCGGATGCTTGATTCCGTTCTGGGAAGGACATGGCTTTTGTAGTTCGGACTGGACTGTTCCCATGGGGCACAGGGTCAGAGCTGATTTGCATATCGCCATTGTCTAACCCGGGGTGGTGTGGAGTGCAAAAAAACGATGGATTTGGGCCCAGATCTTTGGACTGGGTTGAGTGTGTGACATTGATCCACATTCGGTCCATCACCTGTTGTTTTTGCAAATTCCGCCCTAAGTGCGCTGGGGATGCCCAGACGTGGGTCCCAGGCACTCCACACCACTGGAGTCAAGCTAGCCGGGCTGATGAGAGGTGTTACCTCGAAACCGGTCCGGTCCTCGGATGCTTGATTCCGTTCTGGGAAGGACATGGCTTTTGTAGTTCGGACTGGACTGTTCCCATGGGGCACAGGGTCAGAGCTGATTTGCATATCGCCATTGTCTAACCCGGGGTGGTGTGGAGTGCAAAAAAACGATGGATTTGGGCCCAGATCTTTGGACTGGGTTGAGTGTGTGACATTGATCCACATTCGGTCCATCACCTGTTGTTTTTGCAACACTACATGCAGCAGACTGCCTGCAACCGGCATTCATTCAAATGCTGCTATGACAGAAAAACCCCTGCGAATTCAAACAAAATGAGAAACTGAAAACAAAATGATTATATTTTAATGAAGTTTTCATACAGAGGAATTTCATTTACTAGGTCATTCCCTATACGAAGGAAAACCTAGAATTCTCTTTTTCGGTTTCTGTACAGAGGAAGAAACAAACAGGGTAATAGATGATTTCACTCCTTGGCTGCTGTTGTTATGCTTTTTGTCAGTAGTGTAGTAATGTAGCCTTGGGCACTAATGCAAACAAGGAAAAATAACTGCCCATCCACCGGATGAGTACTAAATGACAGCCATGTTTTGGGTGTATGCGCCCCTCCCACTGATCGGCTCCGGTGCACTGCACCTGCTGTTCTGATGGCTGCGCCCCTGCTATCTGCCTCCGACAAGATTTGCTGAAGCCTAAAGAAACCTATTTAACAAAAAAAGGTGGTAAGTATGAATGTTCTGAGCGCATGTGACTGGATCGCATGCCAAAGGTCTATATTTACAAATTTTGCACAAGTGAAAAAACAGCCGCATCCATTTGCACGTTTGCTACTTGAGTATTAGGATGTGGAACAAAATGTATTCAGGGCAAACATGGCACAAATGTATTCCACCATATATGTGTTGTGTTTTCATAATAGGGAGTGGAGGAAATATATTTTCCTCCCGTTTTCCACATGTGAAAGATGGAACAACGTTCAGGGTAAAATCAGTTTGCTCCATTTTTTTGGGCCAAGCGCATACTTGGTACAAAATTAGCTACCTTTATTTTTAAAATGTCTTACCTACTGGGAATCCTTTTTAAGGAATGTTATATATGTTTTCACTACCTCTTTCCACCACGTTTGTCCTGGTATATAGACTGCAGAACATTCTGCTCGTTCCATGTTAAAGTGACAGAAGTGATAACAAGGAGCACAGCGAGCAGGGAGCGGCTGGAGAGGTGAGGGCACAGAGAAAAAAAATGCGAGTCACGGCCTGGTGGCCGTGAAGTGTGAAGCAGTGGGCGGGGAAACAGGAGAAAATGGTAAGGGGAGCCTTTGAAGAGCAAGGCAGGGGGATAGAAGCGCGTTCACGAGCACGTGCACTTCTACAAATCCCCAGCTTTCTGGTTTGACTGCAATAGGTCTCTCTACGAGACTGAAAAATGGCATTAGTTATTTAGTTTTTGACCTGCATTCTGATACTTTAACAAACTGGTCTCTGTATTTTCCTTCAAAGCCTCAAACACTTTAGTTCTTGCAGCTTAAACAAAATATATTTAAAAAAAAATCAAAAATATTTATCTATGAATCAGCCCAAAGTAATTGTCAATTTGGTTCAAATATGGATGCAAGCATGCAGAGGACTTAGGCAGTATACAAAAACTACAACAAAATCTGGGCAGTGTTCCCGTATGAAAAATGATTATTCAGTAGGAGATTCCAAGAGTAGTGAACAAAAACGAAAATTGTATTCACTAAATGCAGTAAGGCCCTTTCAAACTCACATACGTAGGTCACTAGCAAACCTCATAATGTACAGCGTACTGTGCATAAACTTAACAACTTATGCAGAATCCAAGATGACTTCCTTCCCTTGTCAGACCTTGCCTCTCGTAATTCATTTGAAACAGGATTCTTGCATGGAGAACGAAAGCTTACTAGATTCTAATCCTAGTTCTCCATCATCTCTGTGACATTTATGAGCCTAGAATAGCTCTGCAAATAGGGCTTTGGGAGGGGTGGCCGACCAGCGGGAGGCCTGGCCCTCCCGGGGGATTTTGGCCGGGGGTGGGGGAAAGGGGGTTGAGGGGGGAGGGGCAGCCCAGCACCTCAGCTGGGCTGGTTGGGCTTTGTTGGGCTCCTTTGGGCTGGTTGGGCTGGTCGTGGGCTACCTTTGGGCTGGTGGCATATTTAGCCGGACATTTTGTAAAACTACCCACCATTTTGGTGGTGGTGTCCCAGCAGCCGGCTGTACGTCTTCTGGGTGGTTTTATCGTTTTGGCTGGTGGGGCCTGTGACTGTGGCGGGCTGTTAGGCCTGTGGTAGTGGGCTGTTTTGGTGTCTTGCGGGCTTTCCTGTTGCAATTGGAGGACTGTATTACTGGGAGCCTTTTCGTCTGCGTGGGCTTTGTGGCAGTGACTGGGGGCCGGAGAACAGTGTGCGAGCATTTCCCTTGTTACCTGGTGTCGTGGGTGGTGCTTTACGGGCGGGATGTGGTAGATTGCGGTGACTCCGGTGATGGCGGCCTATGCGGATCCAAAGGTGCTGTAGGCCCTCCGCCTTTTAGAAGAGGCGGGCCGCATGGACTTGTGGAGGCCTGGTGTCAAGGTAAGGCCGCGGCGGCACGCACCGAGCGACGCGGCGGTGGCGGTCCTGGCGGTAGAGCGCCGTGTGTGCGGTGGCGTTTGGGGCGGGGGAGAGGGCTCGGTGCAGCCGTGGGTGTGAGGAGGAGGCGCGCAGAGGTCGGAGGCGGGGGGGAGGCGGGCCCTGTCTCAAGGCCGTAGCTGTCGTTTGTTGTGGGGGCTGGGGGGCTCTGACGGCAGTGCCGGTGCAGGGAGTTGGGGCGCGGAAGGGGGCGGGGAGTGCTCGGCGGCAGGGGTTCACAAGTGCGTGAGAGTGGGCAGGTGGGGGGGATGCCCCCAGACAGGAGGTCATTGGGAGGGTGTTCCCCCTCATTGACAGCTCGGACACGGATGGGGAGGGTGGCGCAGGGGAGGGTGATGGGGGGTTAGTGCTGGGTGTGTCACTACAGGGTTTGGGAGTGCAGCGGGGGGGGGCAGGCCGATGCACCATGGGGGGGGGGGATGACAGCAATGGCAGTTCCGGGCGTGGGGGGTCCGGTTGTGAGGTATTGGAGGGTGAGGGGCGGGGGCGGACATGGAGTGGCGGGCTTTGGGGGGTGGGCCGGCTCAGTTGGTGGGGTCAGGGCACATGGAGGGTGGGGGGTTTGAGGTGTGCGGGGACCTGAGAGGGGGGGGATCAGGTGGGGAAAAGGGGGTACTTGGGGTGGGGGAGGTCGGTGAGGCATGAATTGGACTCGTTGGTTTGGAGTGAGGGGGAGGCGGAAGGGGGCAGTTGGGGGATAGGGGGTGGGTTGGCGGGGTCTGGAGAGGGAGCAGGGGAGGTGGCGGGACACCCCGGGCGGTGAGGGGGCATTCAGCGGGGTAGGGGAAGGGGTCAGGGGGGCCGTGGATGGAAGACAGGGGTTCGAAAGGGGTAGGGAGTTGTGTTAACCCCGGCACTCTGGACTCCACCTATTTCTCCCCACAGGAACGGATGGCGAGGTGCTCAGGAGAGCAGCATGCGGCTCCAACCCGCCGAGAGGATGGGCTGGCTCTGCTTTATGCGGGCGGTCGCGCTGCCACGAGGGAACGGGCAATTGAGCCCTATGAGAGGCGGGACGGAAGGTCCCTGCCAGCCCCACCTGAAGGGTCTAAACGGCTGCCGGTGGCGGAGGTCCGTCAGTACCGATCGGGACCGGAGATGGAACTGGAGGAGGGAGAGTGTGGACTTGGGTGAATTGTTGCGTAACTGCAGGGAGAAGGTGGGGCTTCGTCGGCTGGAGCCCATGGAGGGCGGCCGTTGGTGAGATGGGGCTCTGGGGGGGTCTCAGTTGGATTTTGATGACGACGGCGAGGAGGAAGGAGAGATTCAGGAGGGGTGGGGGCGGGGGAACAGAGTAATGTTGTTCCTAGTATGTTTCAGGCCCGAGGAGGAGCAGATCAGAGAGAGTGGCGGCCCCCCCCCTGCTCAACTGGTTAGGCGGCGGGATCTGGTGTGGACGCCGACCTTGACGCCAGGTAAGGAAGCGGTCGCAGCAGGGAGCGGGTCGGGTGGGGCCCACCGGAGTACGGTGTCCATGGGAACTGATGCTAGGGGAGAATAAGAAGGAGTGCAAATTAATAAGGGGACGTACGTGAAGGGCATGGGTGTGGGCCCGGACGCGGAGGGCGTTGGTGGGGCGGTGGCCGTTAAGCCGGATGGGGGTTTCAAGGGGGGTGACGGTGGGAAGGTGAGCCGTGATATACCGGTGAGTAGGCTCCCATATATGGGCATCACAAATCCCCTGGGGGTGTACCTGTCCTTGGCCACCAAGGAGAAGATTTGGAAAGGGAATTATGTAGATATTTTGAAGCTCCTGCATCGTGAGCGGACAGCAAAGAGGGATCGAAGGAGAAGGAGCAGGATCTGGCGCAGAGGCAGAAGGTGCCTTTGACTATTGAAAATTGGTGGGCAGGGTTTTTGATATTCGCTAGCCTGTACAATGAGACGTACCCGGAGCGGGTGGTCGAGCTTTTCAAATACATGGACGTGATACAAAGGGCGCAGGTCACATATGGGGGATACGCGTGGTCGCACTATGATGAGGAGTTTCGGGAGCGATTGGAGGGGGACCCAGATGCGAAGTGGGGGGAGATTGATGTGGTCCTGTATCACCAGATGATGGGGGTGCGAAGTTTGGTAGGACCATTTACACGGCTGGAGGCGTGCGGCACACAGTATTGTCGCTTTAGGCACGAATGCTCCAAGTATGGGAAGCATCACCAGGTGGTGCGGTGCTGGGGGGTTGGAGGCGGTCCACAGGGACAACAGCTGGCGACAGCAGGGACCCAATCTGGGGGCAGGGGAGGAAAAGGGCGGGCAGGGGCACTGGGAAAAGGCTTGTATGCCGGTTAGGCTGGAGACCCTCCTAGCGTCTTATCCACGCACCGAAGACACAGGTGTTCTGCACCGGGGATTCCGGGAGTGTTTCCGTTAGGGGTATGAGGGTCCTCAGATTGCTTGGTGGGCGGAGAATTTGAAATCGATCAATGCACACAAGGCGGTGGTGCGGGACAAGTTGTTTAAGGAGGTGCAGGAGGGGCGGATGGTGGGCCCCTCAAGGGAGGCGCCCATTCCGGACTTAATTATTTACCCTATCGGCGTGGTGCCCAAGAAGGAGCCAGGGCAACTTCGCCTGATTCAGCATTTGACGTTTCCGGAGGGGAGGTCGGTGAATGATTACATATCGACGGAGCTGACCTCGGTGTCCTACTCGTCCGTGGATGTGGCGCAGCAGCTGGTGGCGTCGGTGTGGGAGGGGTCCCTCACGGCAAAATGCGACATTAAATCAGCCTTCAGGCTGCTGCCGGTGCATCCGGAAGATCACCTGTTGTTGGGGATTCAGTTCGACGGGGACATCGTTGTGGAAAAAGCGCTGCCCATAGGCTGTTCGATCTCGTGCGCTTTGTTTGAGCGCTTCATTACCTTTTTGCAGTGGGCTTTTTCCTAGAACACCGGTAAGGTGACGGTGACGCACTACCTAGATGACTTCTTCTTGGTGGGACGGCCTGGTTCGACGGACTGCCAGCAGCAGCTGGACGGTTTTACGGAACTCATGGGTTACCTGGGGGTCCCCTTGGCGTCAGAGAAGACGCAGGGTCCTAGTACAGTGCTGTCATTTCTGGGCATAGAGCTCGACGCTGTGGCCATGGAAGCACACCTGCTGGAGGACAATAAGGTGATTATGGTGGCTTCAGTGGATGGCATGTTGAGGAAGCGGAAGGTGACGGTGCGAAAGGTCCAGGTTCTGTTTGGTCATCTGAATTTCGCGTGCCACGTTGTTCGGGCAGGCTGGATATTTTGCAGGCGGTTGGTTCTGGCGCTGTCCGGTCTCACGTTGCCGCCCCATCACCTCCGCTTGTCAGCGGGGACAAAAGAGGACCTGCGCATGTGGCAGGCTTTTCTCGAGCATTTCAATGGGGTGCCCATGGCGCCCCCGGGGGAATGGGATGTCACCATTTCGTCGGATGCGGCGGGGGTGGGCGGTTTTGGTTTGTATTGGCAGGGGCGGTGGTGTGTGCAGGAATGGTCGTCGCGTTGGCAAGGTGGGGGACGGAGCATTGCATCTCGGAGCTCTTCCCGCTAGTGGTAGCAGTGACGGTGTGGGCATCTGAGTTGGCGCATAAGCGGGTGATTTTCAAGGTGGACAACATGGCGGTAGTACAAGTCGTTAACAGACAGTCCGCCAGGGACCTGCAGGTGCTCAAGTTGATGAGGGTGTTTATTATGAAGTGTTTGGAGCTTGATATTTTGTTTCAGTCTCAGCATGTTCCCGGGGTGGACAATGACATTGCGGATGCTTTGTCTTGTTCACAGTGGCAGAGGTTCCGTGGGCCAGCATCGGAGGCGGACGAACACAAGACGCTGGTGCCGCAGGGCCTGTGGCATGTGGGAGAAACCAGGCCATACAGCTGGTAAGAGCGTCGGTGGTGGTTTGTACCTGGAAAGCGTACGAACAGGCATGGCGGGAATTCCGGGATGGTGGGGCAGTGCGGCAGGACGATCGCTGGCAGCGGTGCGAGCAGGTGGTGCAGTTTATGCTGCAAATGATGGACAAGGGGATGTCAAAAGTGACGATTGCTGGTAAATTGGCGGGAAGTTGTGGTTGGGCTATGCACAGTCTGCGGGGGAACTGGGGGCACGTTTGTTGGAAGGTTGGGCGCGGGAGAAGGGTGCTGGTTTGTGTCGCCGCTGGCCTATTACTGGGTGTCTGCTTGGAGCATTGATTCGGGTTTTGCCGTTCATCTGCCGCAATCGGGAAGAGACTGTGCTTTTTTCCAAGCTCATGCTCTGGATTTATTTTGGGGCGTTCCGAGTCTCTGAGCTGGTGGGGATCAAGGGGGGTCCGGGATCCTGTGGGGGGACGTGGACCTGCGGACCCGGGAGGTGGCGGTGAGATTGCGACATTCTAAGACTGACCAACGGGGGGGGGGGGGCATGGGTTGTGCTGGGTCCGGTGGAGTCAGGTGAGGTGTGCCCGGCAGTGTGGGGCAGGTTGTTGGTGGCGCGGAAAGGGGCGTCAGGCTCAGTTTTCTGTTGGGGTGACCATCGCAGGGTGACGGAGACTCAGTTGTTAGGGGTCCTGCACCACACCCTACGCGCCATGCGTGAGGACCCAAGGGTTTTTGGGACACACTCGTTCCGCATTGGGGCGGCCACGGATGCAGCACGACAGGGTTGGGGGCGGGAGGAACTCATGCGCTAGGGGCGTTGGAAGTCGGACTGCTATAAGACTTATATTAGGATGCGGGGAAGGGGGTTGGAGGACCGCACTTGATGGTGTTTTTTCTGGTGGCTCACATATGTGTCTTTACAGGTGCAGTGGCGGCACCGGCAGAGGCGGTACTGTCTATCCTCATTGTGGGTCATTCCTTTGTGAAAAGGGTAGAACGTGCGGAATGGGAAAAGGAACAGATTTTGAATCTCGGATTGGACCCAGGGTTGTTTGTGTGTCAATGGCAGGGAAAAGGGGGTATGCAGTGGCATAAGCTGTTGCCGGCATTGAGTAAAGTAGTCCAGAGGGAAGTGTGTCCGGATGTGCTGATTATACACTTAGGGGAGAATGATTTGGTACAGTGCAAGGGTCTGACTTTAGTTAAGCAGATGAAGAGGGAATTGTTGGAAGTGCTGCGCCAGTGGTCCGGCTGCCATGTTATATGGTCTGAATTAATACCGAGGCGGATATGGAGAGGAGCGGAGCAGAACGGAACGGCCGGAGCCATAGATAGGAGCGCAGGAAAATTAACAGGGAGATGAGGTGTTTTTGCAAGAAGGAAGGCCTGGGTAGGATGGAACATCCGGAGTTAAGCAGTGTACTTTTTTCGGGACAAGGGGGTACACCTGTCTCGGTATGGGATGGAGTTGAACATTGTGCAGTTGAAAGAGGTGCTGGATAGGACCATAGGAGTGTGCTGATACCCTAAGAGACAGGATGCCTAAGGGGGGTGTTGAAAGCCGTTAGGACGACTTTCGAGTGGCGTGTTTTTTCCTAAAAGTGCAGGGGGGAGTTATGAGGTCTGGGTTTACAGTTGGGTAGATATAAGAAGTTATATAGTTAGGTAGGTAGGACAGTTGGAAATTGCAAGTTGGTGTTTATAACTGTTGCAGGGGGATCCAATTTTAGGAGTGGGGGAGCGGGGTATGTTAGGAAGTACATATTTAGTGAGGCTTAGTTTTGTTCGGCATAGGCCAAGGGTATGTATTTGTAAGGTGCACCTGTTTCCAATGAAGCGGCCTTTTACATACCAACAAGCTGGTCTGTGGTATGTCTGCCCCTCCCCACCCAATTTGGGCCCAATATGCCAGTTCTGATAGAGACTTCTAACCTGCCGATTCCTCACCTTTTGAAAACTCCCCAGACATCACACTGGATCTGGAAACTTTTCAGCAGTACCCCTGTACGATGGCAGGTGGAGCTGTGCAGCTCCGTACTGACGCCGTCCAGCTCCAAAAATGACGCAGGGCCTAAATAGATGCAACTACGCGAGCTGATGTCAGTTCCATTCTTTCTGCACCACCAGAAGCTGACCTGGAGCTATCCCTCGTCCATTTGAGACACTTACCACAAATTTTACAGTGCGCAGAGGAAATGTCAGCCGCAAAAACGACAGGTTTTAGGCCCGTTAAGGACTGTTGCAAGCAAATGTATGTGTTGGATTGTCATCAGGTTTGCCTGTGCTACCCGGGGTTGAGTCACAACTCTAAGGCTTGCTGTGACTGTTTGTCGATGTACCCCAGGGTCATAAGGGAACGTGAGATGAAGCTGCAAATCACCAAACATTGCACAACTCCTCATCATGACCGGTTCGCATCCAAGGGATGGTCTAGTTTCTCTTCTCAGACCAGGAGTAGCAGAAACTGATCCTAAGGCCCATCGTCGACACACTCAAATTCTTTGGTAAGTCAAAGAAAAAAATATAAAAATCTAAGCAGGACTTAGTCCTTCCAGACACTCACGCACCCCTGAGAAGGCATTAGGGCATCTCCATGCCTCTTATTCTAATTCCCAAAGTTGATCAGCATCGAACCCCATCCTGAATCTTGTCCAAAGTTTCTCGGACAATGACGCAGACTGAAGAGTTACGCAAGGCAATGCTACGACTCTTCAGATTCCTTCTGACTACCTATGACATGTCTATGGGCCCCAAAGAGCCAAGAGGCCTCCAACACTTTGTCCTAGCACACCTCTCCTGAAAGTATGGTGGAGCAGGTTTCCATCAGTTGGACAAATCCAAATAATTTCTGACTACTGCCCCGGATAGGCTGTCCAAGAGAGTGGAGACCTGTGGGAAGAGGATATTTTCTTCCAGAAGACTGGCTTTCAGGTTAGTCAATACCAATTACCTGATGGGACACTATACCGATGCTTTCTGGGATTCAGTCGCATAAGTCCTTCCAAGTGTCCTGCAATATCTTTACCCTGTCCTAGCCATACAGGATGGCCACAACGCTGCAAAATTTCCACTTTATTGCAGCCTTGATACTACACGGCTCACATGGCTGACCAGATTCCTTCGGGTGAGCCATGGCAGTAGTGTTGCAGTAAGTCGCCATGCTGGACTGCGATCAACAAGTATGCCCATTGATGTGGACAAAGCTGATTCTGCTCTGGAGCGCTTCAAAGAGAACAGGGCCACAGTGTGTTCCCTGGGTTTACTTGCTCCATCTAAACAGCCGTATCAACCCCATGGTTCCTTTCACGATTTAGGTAGAGGTACCCCATACCGCCAGCCACTTCAGCCTCAGTAAGTAACCCAGCACCCTTGTGGTTGAGGTCGTGACAACCACCGACCATGCTGTCACGGACAGCGTGCCAGTCAGTTTACTGCCTCCACCACCCCACATACCAAACCACTTATGTGTGCCCTTAGTATTGCACAGCCACCCATTTGGATGCAGGATCCAAATGTTCTTACTGACTTGGAAGGCCATAACATTGGAGAGGTGGGTCTTGGTGATTTTCAGAAGGAATACGCCATACCCTTCATAACCACTAACTCACCTTCCGATCTACTCAAAATGATTGATTGAGGACCATATGTCCATCTTAGAGCAGGAAGTGCAAGCACTTTTGGTCAAAGGAGCTATTGACTGCACCAGATGTGGTTGGTGATTGTTATTTCCGCTATTTTTTGGTGCCAAAGAAGGATGGAGGCCTTCGTCATGTGTTAGGACTGTCCCCTCTCAACACTATCCTCCAGAAGCACAAGTTACTACTTGTGTAACGATATATCTGTAAGAGACATTAGTTAGTGATAGATTCCTTACCTTAGAATATCCCCAGGCGTCAGACTGGATCCGGAAATTTTTGCGTAGCAATACCCCTGCGCGCTGGTAGGCGTCGTCTGCGGCTCCGCGTCCGTCGTCGGCGTCGTGAGCGCCGGGATGACGTCATCGGAGTATATAGACGGCGCCCATGCGCGCTGACGTCAGTTCTGATAACACAGCTTTTCCGCGCCAGATACGCAGAGCCATGATAGAACTAACACTGGTGCCATGAAACTAGGGCCCTGAAAGGGGATGACCTTAACCCTAAATATCGGTTCGCAGAACGGGGAGGATGGGAGGGCGGTAAGGAATCTATCACTAACTAATGTCTCTTACAGATATATCGTTACACAAGTAGTAACTTGTGCATCTGAAAGAGACACGTTAGTGATAGATTCCTTACCTTAGAATAGATACCCCAGCAATACCAACCCCGGTGGTGGGTCTGCGAACCAATATCACACCAGAAAGTCCTGGAGGACGGAACGGCCAAAGAAGCCATCCCTCCGGACTTGACTGTCCAGGCAGTAGTGTCTTGCGAACGTGTGCAGCGAGGCCCACGTGGCTGCCTGACAGATGTCCTGCAGGGGGACACCGCGGCCCAGGGCAGTTGTCGTTGCCGTGGCCCGAGTGGAGTGAGCCCGCAATCCAGCCGGGGGCTCCTTCCTCGCCATGGAGTAGCACGCTTGAATACACAAGATGATCCATCTTGAGATGGTCCTCTTGTGCACAGCCTTTCCCTTCTTCGCGCCCACGTAACCGACGAAGAGCTGGTCATCCACCCGGAATTGGCGTGTGCGATCTAGGTAGTAGGAGAGCGCACGTTTTGGATCCAGACGGTGGAGCCTCTCCTCCTCTTTCGAGGGATGCGGAGGCGGAAAGAAGGTTGGCAAAGTGATGGACTGCCCGATGTGGAAGGCCGTGACAACCTTGGGCAGAAAGGAAGGCCGTGTACGTAACACCACCTTATCAGGATGAACAGACAGGAAAGGCGGAGAAGAAGAAAGAGCCTGGAGCTCACTCACTCTCCTGGCAGAGGTGATGGCAACCAGGAAAGCCGTCTTTAGAGTAAGGAGACGAAGAGGGCAGTTATGAAGTGGCTCAAAGGGAGCACACATCAGATAGGTGAGAACCAGATTCAAGTCCCACTGGGGCATCACGAAGGGAACAGGAGGAAACATGTGCGTGATGCCCTTCAGAAATCTACTTACAATAGGAGACTTGAATAAAGAGGGCTGATCTGGTAGCCTCAAGAAGGCTGAAAAAGCAGAAAGGTACCCTTTAAGAGTGCCCAGAGCAGAGCCCTGCTGGGCAAGGGAAAGAAGAAAGAGCAGCACTTCCGAAAGGGGTGCAGAGAGGGGATCCACAGCCTTTGCTGCGCACCATGCCACAAATCTGTTCCACCGGCAGGCGTATACCGACTTAGTGGAGGGACGCCTGGCTGCCAGAATGATGTCACAGACTTCGGGAGGCAAGTCAAATGGCCTCAACTGCCGCCGCTCAATCTCCAAGCTTGTAGGTGGAGACTGGACAGGTTCGGGTGCAGGACCGTCCCCTGCTGCTGCGACAGAAGGTCCTCCCGAAGAGGCAGACGAATCGGGGGATCGACTGACATGCTGAGTAGCTCGGGATACCAGTATCTTCGTGCCCAGTCCGGAGCCACAAGGACGACCTGGGCCCGGTCGCGCCTGATCTTCTTCAGCACTCTGGGCAGAAGTGGTATAGGCGGAAAGGCGTACAACAGACCGCAGCTCCACTCGCGACGAAAAGCGTCTCCGAGCGAGTGCCGCCTTGGAAACTCCAACGCGCAGAACTGCTGACATTGCGCGTTCTCTTCTGTGGCGAATAGATCTAACCAAGGCTCTCCCCACTGTCGAAAGAGACCTTGCGACACGTCCGAGTTCAGACGCCATTCGTGATCCATCATGCACCGGCGGCTGAGTTCGTCCGCCCTGGCATTCAGAGAGCCTGCCAGGTGTTGAACCACCAGGGTCACGCCCTGATGTTCCAGCCACTGCCAGAGGCGCAGAGCCTCCTGGCAAAGGGTCCACGACCCCACACCGCCCTGTTTGTTGCAGTACCACATGGCGGTGGTGTTGTCGGTGAACACTTGCACCACGCTTCCCCTGACAGAGGGGAGGAATGCCTTCAGTGCAAGACGAATCGCCCGCAGCTCCAGAAGGTTGATGTGGAGCCGGGACTCCGCCGGAGACCAGAGGCCTCTGATCTCCGCCTCTCCCATGTGGCCTCCCCAGCCCTGGAGGGACGTGTCCGTCACAACTACGTGCTCCGGCTGGGGTAGGGAGAGGGGTCTGCCACTGACCCATTCGCGGTCCGTGAGCCACCACTGCAGTTGCTTCGCAGTGCCCTCCGAGATCAGGACATGATCGGACAGGTTGCCCTGATGCTGGGCCCACTGAAACTTCAGGTCCCACTGCAGAGCCCGCATCCGCCACCTGGCGTGACGCACCGGAAGGATGCAGGAGGCCATCAGTCCCAGAAGCCGCAGCGTCAACCTGACCGAGACTCGGGATAACGGTCTGAAGACAGGAATCAGAGCCTGAATATCCCGAACCCGCTGCTCGGGTGGGTAAACCCGAAACTGCGCCGAGTCGAGAACCGCTCCGATGAAAAGGAGCTTCTGAGAGGGACACAGGTGCGACTTCGGCACATTGATGGAGAACCCCAGCAAGTGCAGGAGGTCGGCCGTAGTCTGGAGGTGGCTGACGACCGTCTGGGGCGAGCCCGCCTTCAACAACCAGTCGTCGAGGTAGGGGAAGACTGATACCCCCTGCCTGCGCAGATGGGCTGCGACCACCGCCATCACCTTCGTGAACACCCGTGGGGCGCTGGTAAGGCCGAAGGGGAGCACGGTAAACTGAAAGTGCTCTAGGCCTACCGTGAACCGCAGGTAACGCCGGTGGGCCGGCAGGACGGGGATGTGGAAATAGGCGTCCTGCAAGTCCAACGCTACCATCCAGTCTCCTGGGTCCAGGGCAGCCAGGACCTGAGCCAAAGTGAGCATCTTGAACTTCTCCGTCCGGAGGAAGCCGTTGACGTTCCGCAGATCCAAGATAGGGCGTAGGCCCCCTTTGCCCTTCTTGGGCACCAGAAAGTAGTGGGAGTAACAACCACGTCCTACTTCTGGCCCAGGAACGCGCTCGATGGCCCTCTTGGCCAAGAGGGCCGAAACTTCCTCCTGCAGAAGTTGCAAGTGATCCCCCGACACACGGTGGTATTGAGGTGGCATGGATGGAGGGGAAGACTCGAAGGGGAGGGAGAAACCCCTTCGGACAATTTGCAGCACCCACCTGTCCGAAGTGACTGTATGCCAGTGGGAGAGGTGATGGCGAACCCTGCCTCCCACAGGCGTCACATGGGCCTGAAAACTCGGACTAGGAAGGTTTTGAGGCGGGGGCTGCTGAGGGAGGTGTGGACTGTCCTCGCCGCTGACCCCGACCACCGCCACGGCGGTTCCCACGTCCGCCACCGCGCTGCTGGACATTTTGCGGCGTGTGGCTGGCGGTCCGTGGTGGGGCGCCCCTTCCGTGGCCACGAAAGGAGCGAAAGGCACCCGATTGCTGGCGTGGGGCCGTAAGGCCCAAGGACTTGGCCGTGGCCCTGGAGTCCTTGAAACGTTCCAGCGCATGGTCTGCCTTGTCGCCGAAGAGGCGACGGCCATCAAACGGCATGTCCAGGAGGGTGGCCTGGACATCGGCCGAGAAGTTGGCGGACCTCAACCAGGCGTGGCGTCGAACCGCCACCGTCGTTGCCATCGCCCTGCCCAGTGAGTCTGTGGTATCCAGCCCACACCGGATAGAAAAGCGTGCAGCATCTCGGCCGTCCGCAAGGGTTTGGCTGAGTTTAGCCCTGACCTCCTCAGGGCATTGTGGCAGCACCTCCGCAACCGTGTCCCACAGAGTGTGGGTGTAGCGGCCCAAGAGACAGTTGGTGTTCACTGACCGTAGCCCTAGGCTTACAGACGAGAAGACCTTCTTCCCGAACTGCTCATATCTCTTGGATTCCCTGTCGGGCGGGGCCGACGGGAATGCGGATTGGGAGGTAGAGGCCTGGATGACCAGGCTCTCGGGGGTGGGATGGGTGGACAAAAAGCATGGGTCGCCCGGTGCCGGGCGGTAGCGTCTGGCCACGTTCCTGTCCACAGGGGGGCCTGTGGCGGGCTTGGACCAAGTGCCCAGCAGAACGTCACACAAGGCCTCATTGAACGGCAGAAGGGGCTCCGTGGAACCGGACTGCTGTTTGAGGACCTCAGTGAGGAGATTAGTCCTCACGGCCGCGACGGGGAGCTGAAGGTTTAAGGCCTTAGCTGCCTTCGTCAACACTACGCTGTAAGCAGAACCCGCCTCCGAAGCCACAGTCGGGGGCGACGTAAAACCAGTGTCTGGCGAGGTGTCAATACCACTGGCCTCCCCAAGCTCATATGTCCAGTCCTGATGCGACTGGCAATCACGTGCCAGAGGGTCCTCGGACCCCTCCCATTGCTCCTCGTCACCTGGCTCCTGGAGACCCGGATTAACAGCCAGGGCCTCCTCGTGGAGATAGAATTCTCCGAAGGCCGACGGAATCGGCGCCCAGCGGCGCCCCTCCGACACCTGAGTAGGACCGTAGGAAGCATTGGGGTCGGCAACCACATCGGCTGCCGGGGACGACACCTGAAGGGACGGTGCCGGTGAGGTCGTAAGGTCGACCGGCGAGGTCCCGGATCCGGAGCCGGATCCAGCGAGGTCGCGCGGCGCCGGGACCGAAGTCGCCAGCGGCGCCGGGGCCGAAGCACCCGACGTCGTCGGGGCCGAAGCGCCCGACCCGGAAGGACCTCCAGACGGAGCCGATCGGCCCGAAGGCGCCACGGGAACCGACTGAGGAGGGAGGGCCCTCATGGCCATGAGGTACCTCTCGACCTCCTCCTGCGACGCGCCGTGCCGTGCCCAGGGACCCGGAGGTGTGGGGCAGGCGGCGACGCTTGCGACTCCCGCGGAGCCGCGTGGGCGGTGTCGCCCGAGTCCCCGGTCGCATCGTGCGAGCGACGGGGCGGGTCGGAGGATCGATGGTGTCGCTCCGACCTCTCATGCCTCTTACCTGAGGACTTGGAACCGGACGATCGGTGACCACTCCCGGAGCGTCGATGACTCCGACCTCGCGACCTGTCCCTCGACCTCCCGTGGGACCGGGACCGGGACCTGGAGCGGCGCGGGGCCGACTGCCTCAGCTCGAGACGCTTGCGGGACCGCTCCCGCCTAGCCTTCGACGTCAGGGCCCGGCAGTCGTCACAGGTTCGATCGTCGTGGTCGAGGCCTAAGCACTTCAGGCACCGGCGATGGGGGTCCGTGACCGACATGAGTCGGCCGCACTTCGAGCAAGGCTTGAACCCGGGCATCCCTGGCACCGATAGTCGAGAAGCGACTAAATAGAGGATCAAAAAGATCAAAAAAGTTTTCAGTCAAAAAGTGACTGGGGGTAGAGCTTCTTCCGGATCTGCGCTAGCTGGCGCGGAAAAAAGAAGAACTGACGTCAGCGCGCATGGGCGCCGTCTATATACTCCGATGACGTCATCCCGGCGCTCACGACGCCGACGACGGACGCGGAGCCGCAGACGACGCCTACCAGCGCGCAGGGGTATTGCTACGCAAAAATTTCCGGATCCAGTCTGACGCCTGGGGATATTCTAAGGTAAGGAATCTATCACTAACGTGTCTCTTTCAGATGGACAAATTCAGAATGCTCAACCCATTCATGGTTTGGTCTGCCCTCGCCTCTGGGGAATTGGATGGTAGTGTTAGACCTGCAGAATGCCTATTTGCATATACTTATCCTGTAGGCCCATCAGCCCTACCTGCTATTCGTGGTGAGACTGCAGCATTTCCATTTCGTTGTGCTACACTTTGGTCTCACCAGTGCCCTTCGGGTGCTCACAAAAGTCATGATGGTGGCAGCAGCATTGCTTCAGAGATCTGGTGTCCCAGTCTTCCCTAGTCTTCCCTACCTCGACGACTGGCTGTTGAAGGCGGGCTTGCCACAGGCAGTCAACCAGAGTAGGGCAAACCTCCTGTCATATTTGTGGTTCACCATTAGCGTGCCGAAGTCACACCTGACTCTTTGTCAGATTCTCCTCTTCATTGGAGAGATTCTGGACATGATTACGTTTTTTGCCTTTCACCCGGTGAGGAGAGTCCAAAACATTCAGGGTACGATCGCAATCTTTCAGCCTCTGTCCTGCCTTTCAGAGTGGTGGATTTTCAGGCTGCTGGCACCGATAGCCTTCTGCATCCCATTGGTCAAACACGTCAGCTGGCATATGTGGGCTCTGCAGTGGGTCTTATGTCTCAGGGGGCTCAAAATCAAAGGAACCTCTTCAAACCACATACAGATTTCGGAGGAGACTATGAAAGACCTGCAGTTGTAGTTGCTGTGCTGTGACTGGGTCAGCAGGAGCCGGCTATCCATACCTCACCTAGAGCTGACAGTGGCACTTATGCATCACTCTCGCATTGGGCTGGCCAGCTAGGAGAGGTGGAGCTCAGAGGCCTCAGGTCTCCTGTTTAGTCTGGCTCCATATCAGCCTTCTGGAGCGGAGGTCCAATCCTCTTGCTGTTGAAAGCCTTCTTTTCATCCATCAAGGGGGAAGGAGGCTGACAAAGGTGCTTACAGACAACACCACATCCATGGGGTATTGTAACAAACAGGTTGGAGTGGAGTCATGGTCCCTGTGCCAGGCAGCACTAACATTCTGGAAATCCCTGGACCATCAATAAATTTTCCTGGTGTTGATCCATCTCACAGGATCTTTGAATGCCAGGCGGACAAGCTTAACCATCAACACCTAGTGGATCCCACGCCTACAAATCCCTCCACAACAATGGACCCAAATACCTCAACAAAACATTCTCCTTCCACATACCCAGGAGAAACCTCCGCTCCCCAGACCTCGCCCTCACAGAAACCCTGTGCATCCGCAGAACCAGAGAGGGTGGAAGAGCTTTCTCCTACATCGCAGCTGAGGCCAGGAACGAGCTCCCGATCAACATTAGATGCTCCCCACTCTGCACACCTTCAGGAAGAGCCTCAAGACCTGGATCTTCGGCTGACCTAGAGCTGCACCTCCCACCCCCCCACCCCTGACCCCCCCCCCCCCCAACACCCCCCCACCCAAGCTCCTTGAGACCCTCATGGCTGAGTAACGCGCTTCACAATTCCCTGATTGATTGATCACGAGTTGCAGTTCCATCCATAGGCAGTACAAGACCTCTTCCACAACTGGGGAGAACCTTGGCTTCATCTATTCGCCACCACCAAGAATGCACAATGTTAGCAGTTCTGAGCATTGAGGTTTCCAAGGTGTCTCTCGTTAGAAAACACATTCCTACTAGATGAAACTCTGGACTCCTGTATGACTTTCACACAACCCCTCTCCTGCCCTGAGCCCTTAAGAAGATCATAATGAAGTTATCCTCATTGTATCAAGAGCTCCTGGGTACTAGCATCTGTCCTCTGATCAGGCGTCTCTTCCAGGAGGCCCTGCTGTCATAGCAATGGGGCAGGAATCTTCACATAGGACATTGAAATCTCCACCTTCATGCTTGTAGATTGAGTAGCAAGAGCTTAACACTTCTGACCTTCCTACAGAAGTGGTTGATGTAATCTAGCCAGCCAGGCATCCCTCGACAAGAATTGTATACGTCTGCTGTTGGAACAAGTTAGTGGATTGGCTTGATACACATCAGATTGACCCCACTCAAGGCTAACTAAACTGACAATTTGTGGTCTGTTTTTTTCCTATTCAACAAGGCATTGCTCTAGGCATAGTTACATGGTACCTTTAGGCCTTTTTACGGTTGCCTGACCAGCCCTTGTTATTTAAATCACTAGCTGTGATGCATCTTTGAAAGGCCTGTAACACCTGTTTTGCCCCTATCTTTTTGTCATGCCACAGAGGGACCTTACCTTGGTCCTCACATATTTGAGCCACTTCACAACTGTCCTTTGCAGCTTTTTACCCTCAAAATGTGGGTTCCTCGTTACCATCACATTGATGTGGTGAGCCTCATACTCTCTGTATTAACCTGCCATACAGCACCTTCTTCTCAGACAAACTAGTTCTTCAGAGGCGAGCATCTTTCTAGCTGAAAGTTGTGGCGCTGTTCCATGTCAGTCAAACCATCATCCTGCCAGCGACCTATGTTCCACCTCGCCCCTCTAAGAAGAAGGAGATTCTCTATTGCTTGGATGCCAAAAAAACACAAAGCTTTTACAATGATCATATACAGGAACAATAAGTGGATGATCAGCTCTCTGCGGGGCCCGTCTGAGCAATAAAAGGCAGGGCCATGTAGAATAGGACCTTCTCCTGCCGTATCATGCTCTGTGTAAAGATTTGTCACACACTGGCCAAAAAGAAGCCCACAGAAGGGCTGCATGCTAATTCCACCAGTAACAAAGCTGCTACCAATATATGTTACGTGGAATTCTTGTCCTAGACATCTGCCAGGCAGCTACCAGGGTGTCCTCTACATGTTCACGAAGCATTACGGTCTCAATAGCCAGGTGTACCCAGAGGGGCATTTATTCCTGCTCAGTCATACAGAACTCTTTAGTTTGAGTCCATTCACAAACCCACCCTCAAATAGGTATTTATTTCTCATCTATTCAAAAGGTGAGGAATCTGCAGTTAGAAGTCTCTACTAGAAAGAGCGTTACCAAAGGTAAGTAACTAGCTCATCCAGAATATATTTTTCAAAGAACGGGACAAATTACTTACATTTGATAATAGTATTTCTGCTGGATATGGATCTTAAGCAGTATCCTTGAGTGTACATTCCCAAGACACTAAAGTGGATCCTGAATTGTGTTCCTCTCCAGTTCAAATCAACTGTAGCAGGTGGAATGAGCTTTTACCACATAAAGGAGAGATTTAGAATGCTCCACTGTACTACCAGCCTTCAGATCAGTAAGGCAAAGCCACAAAGGTATGCATTATTGCCATTCAATTACATTATTCATGACATAGACGGTCTAAGAAGTCTACTGTAGCACTGGTGAGATCATTCTAGATAATCAGTTCACTCTCAGAATCTATATAATGTCCATGGTCTCTCGACGAAATTCCTTTGCAAACTTCTGTGTGAGTGAGAGAGACCTGTCACAGCTCCAGGTGATTAGCACAGACTATTTTCCCGGATATTGCATATGTGTTACTGTGCATCAAATCAACAGAGGGTCTTGTTCCAACTGAGGGAGCTATATCTTAAATGCAGGTGAGCCAATGCTAACATGGAAAGAAATAGATAGCTTCAGCATGTCTGCAATCGGAGAAAGGATAATCATCGAAGAGGTGCAGTGGTGAAGTGTTTCAGAGGTGCTCATATCAAGATATTTAACTTTGCAGATCCTCTCATTAAACTGAATGACCGGTGTCTATGTCATCTACTGTTGAGGTTCTTGTAGGCAGATAGACTGTGCCAGTCAGTGACAATGTTCTGGTCGAAGATGAAGTGTTTGAAGAAATAGTAGAGTCCAAGATTTCCACTACTAGTGTATCTCTGTTGCTGGAGCATGCGCTCTTGAAAATTCCGTGGCAAATTCCTGGATTTGAGTTTCTTTAACCATGACACGGAAATATGGAAAGATCAAGACAACCTTGAGTGCCTTATCTCCTTTGATATCGAGTGACCTTTCAATGGGGAGCAGGTAGCTGACAAACCAGTCTTCAATATGATTGACGTTTATGGCTAACAAGAATAGAGGGGTTCTTGAAATGTTAAAATCACATTTTAAAACTTCCTCTATTGGGGGTCTTTTGAATCGATGCATGATAGAAGATAGAAGGAGCCCAACTTTATACTCTTCTCTCCTTCCATAGATATACTCCTGGTGCCTCAAGACTACCTGATTACCATGGAGCCTGACCTTCTTGCACTATTATATTCTGTGATTAATCAACTGTTCGGATACTATTTGACTTAATTCATGGTTGTATTGACATATGATGTGCGGGATGGTTCCCACAGCTTGCACTATTGGAATTTGAAATATAAAATGGCGCTGATAGATGTGATTAAGATAAAAAACACAAAAAAATTTCAATGAAATATTGCTAGAAGATATTAAACTATTTAAAGGGTACCTACTGCAAAAAGGCTGCCACATTGATAGGTTGGCCAATAGTATGTAATACGGAATATACAGGCATTTAGCACATTAACTAAAAACAAGATGTTATATGATGCTTCAAATCATCAAATGCTGCATTATTTATATTTGTATATGGGCACTGTTTTGTTGTAACTTTTTATATACTTATTTATATATGTATGTGTACATGTTGTCTTTTGTGGCACTTATAGTGTTTTTGTATGTCCCTTTTTGTAACTTACAGCCCTGAAGAAGTTCTGGTGACAGAACGAAACGCGTTGGCTGGTGTCTATAAATGGATTATTAAAAGAACATTGAACTTTATTAATCATGATTCAGCTTCTTTATAAGAGGACAGTTCAACGACCTATTAATCTCCTATGATCAGTGGAGACTCACTTTCGCAGCGGTGCTTTTTCATCTATGATAAAAATATAGACTCTTTTTCCAAGTTTTTGGATATGCTTTCGGGACAGGGAGCATGTGAGAAGTGCACGCTAGTTCATTGAAAATTAAATATTTTGGTGATATTTGGGTTGGTGCTTTGAAAAAAGAGTGGTCCACTGTCCAAACTGTGTTGTATCAAAAATTTCATTTGGACCCATTTGTTGCACAATCCAAACCAAGAGAACTGTTTCCTTTACATGTTTTTTTTTTTCTTCATTTTGAAGTGTTTGCTGTGGGATATCTTAGTGGAATGTCTGACAAAATATCGAAAACAAAAATATCGATATACAAAAATATCGATATACAAAAATATTGAAGTCAAAAATATAGGAATCCTATCCCTAACAAGGTAAGTACAAATATATTGAAAATAAAATATAGAATGACAAAAATATCGTTTTTTGTAAAATATCGTTTTTTTAAATATAATAAAAATGTAATATTAACAAAATAATACTTATAAATATAATAAACATATTTAAAAATGTACTATAATATTTAAAATTAATACATAATGTAATACAAATTAATATTAATAAATATATAATACATAATATATTTTTCATTAATAATAACTCTAAATTAATTATTGTCATAACTTAAAAACAAATAAAAATTTAATAAATTACTAATACATTTATTTACATAAAATATTCACATAAATAACAATTAATAACAAAATAATACCAATGAAAAAGCTAAATACATTTTAGATAGCGTATGAGTAAAAATTACTATTCCCACTCCAGAGAGTGCGACAGTAGGGAAAGTGTTGGATAGCGTAGCAGTAACAATTATTATTCCCACTCCAGAGAGTGCAACAGTAGGGAAAGTGTTGGATAGCGTAGGGTTAAAAATTACTATTCCAACTCCAGAGAGTGCAACAGTAGGGAAAGTGTTGGATAGCGTAGGGGTAACTATTACTATTCCTACTCCAGAGTGCAACAGTAGGGAAAGTTTTGGATAGCGTAGGGGTAAAAATTACTATTCCCACTCTGGAGAGTGCAACAGTAGGGAAAGTGTTGGATAGCGTCAGGGTAACAATTACTATTCCAACTCCAGAGAGTGCAACAGTAGGGAAAATGTTGGATAGCGTAGGGTTAAAAATTACTATTCCAACTCCAGAGAGTGCAACAGTAGGGAACGTGTTGGATAGCATAGAGGTAACAATTACTATTCCAACTCCAGAGAGTGCAACAGTAGGGAAAGTGTTGGATAGCGTAGGGGTAAAAATTACTATTTCCACTCCAGAGAGTGCAACAGTAGGGAAAGTGTTGGATAGCGTAGGATTAAAAATTACTATTCTTACTCCAGAGAGTGCAACAGTAGGGAAAGTGTTGGATAGCGTAGGATTAAAAATTACTATTCTAACTCCAGAGAGTGCAACAGTAGGGAAAGTGTTGGATAGCGTAGGGGTAACAATTACTATTCCTATTCCAGAGAGTGCAAAAGTAGGGAAAGTGTTGGATAGTGTAGGGGTAACAAATACTATTCCCACTCCAGGGAGTGCAACAGTAGGGAAAGTGTTGGATAGCGTAGGGGTAACAATTACTATTCCAACTCCAGAGAGTGCAACAGTAGGGAAAGTGTTGGATAGCGTAGGGGTAAAAATTACTATTCCCACTCCAGAGAGTGCAACAGTAGGGAAAGTGTTGGATAGCGCAGGGGTAACAATTACTATTCCAACTCCAGAGAGTGCAACAGTAGGGAAAGTGTTGGATAGCTTAGGGGTTTAAATTACATACTTATAAAATACATCTATTAATTAATTAATTATTTAAAATTAATTACCAATTAATTAAATTTATTTACCAATTAATAAAAATAAATGTATGCTTCCTACTAATTAATAATTAATTCTACATAATGAAATTACTTCCCACCCTATTCCCCTATAAACCCATAACCCTCTACAGAACATATTTATCAATTAATTAAAAATAATTACCAAAATAATTAAATATAATTACCAATTATTTTTAATTAATGTATGATTCCTACTAATTAATAATTATTTGACCATTATTACATTACTTCCAACCCTATTCCCCTAAAAACCCATAACCCGCTACAGAACATATTTATCAATTAATCAATTAATTAAAATTATTTACAAATAATTCTCAATTAATTAATTAATAATTCCTACTAATTAATAATTAATTTAACATAATTAAATTACTTCCCACCCTATTCCCCTATAAACCCATAACCCGCTACAGAACATATTTATCAATTAATTAATTAAAATTAATTCTCAATTAATTCATTAATTAATAATTCCTACTAATTAATAATTAATTTAACATAATTAAATTACTTCCCACCCTATTCCCCTATAAACCCACAACCCGCTACAGTACTAAAAGACAATATTTAATTAAATTACATTAAAAATAAATAATAAAACATAATAAATACAATATAATATACACAAAATGTATTTAAAAATTGATATTAGTAACATCGAAATTATTTATTTCAAGATTATTGACATCGATATTTAAAACTTCGAAATTACTAATATCATACTAATATCGATATTAAGACTGTCGATATTACTTACCTTCTATATTATGTCCCATCGATATTTAAACTTCAATATAATTGTATATCGAAATTTAAAACCCAATATTTTGTCTTTGTACCATCTTAGCGCGTACTATTCAACTTAACTTTGGTTTGATTTCATAATATCATGTCTAAATTCAAGGATACTAGGGAGGAGATGGCTTCAAGCCTATTTGGCAACAGTCAGTCTGTTGGTGCCAGTACATCGAAGGAGCCAAGTACAGAAGGCCTTCGAGCCAAATTTCTGAAGTTAGAAAGACCTAAAAAGTTGGAAATGTCCAGATGGTGGGACGGAATAACTTTACAGAAATACTTAGACAATCAAAAGATTCCACAGGGCTTGCGGATTTTAATTTTCCCAACCTTTGAGGATCTGGATGATGATGCCCTCAAGGATTGGGAAGAGAATCTGAAGCAGGCATCCCATACCATGATGAGGATACTGATTCGCCACTCTGAGAAAAAGGTGGCGACGTTGAAACAGGAAATTGTTGATTTGGAACGTGAAATAGACTAATCAAGTCTTAAGGACAGTATAAAAAAGAATTATGACATTTTTGATGAGGTGATAGGACGATACCAAATCTATTTACGTGACAAAAAATTAAGAAAAATTAAGCGCGATGATAATGATTACAAGACAGGGCGTATTTACACCTTTGCTCATAAATTCGACAATGTTAAACCAGGGGGAGATGGTAAACGAGCCAGAGAAGAATCTGTCAGTGCCAGCAGCAGCTCAATCTCCTCCTTGGATAGTTCATCCTCTAAGGATGGTGGGGCATGTCAGGCTATTTCTCCAAAACGTAATTTTATATTGGAGATGGAACGAATCCGACAAGGGAAAAAGATATCAAATACCAACCCAGACCCAAAACCAGGAGGGGGGGAAAGAGGTGGAAAAATAGTACAACCAAGAGGGGGAACAGTACACCAAATGGATACCAGATCCAAGAAAACTTAGGATGTATGGTACCCCCAGAAATTACAAATACAAATAGTGACCCTGAAATTCCAGCTGACAACGCCCTGACAATTGTAAACTTATCAGACCGCATGCTTACCGATGTGGAAATTAACATCTTACAAAAAGGTTTAAGTTTTTGCCCATCACAAGTTGGGGATCCAACTCTATTGATGATAGATTTGTTTAAATTTGTACGACTCCTGAAATTAAAAGATCATTTCCAAGACAATCCGAAGTTTCGCAATGATAATTTGTCTATTGTATCCTCCTGTACCACCACGATTTCCGACTTACAGAATGCGCAACTATTATTGTCTATTGAAACTGGTGACAATCATTCATTACAGGAAATACGCTCGGACCTCAATATTGAGGAAGACATAACAATCACAAGCGGTCTTTAACCTCGTTCCAAATACATTCCGGTGAATACACACAAAAATATTGACTTGTTTAAGGAACGAGTGTCAAAGGACCTCTATAAAATGATTGATTCCCCTAATAGATATACCTATAAACATCAAAATATGACAAAGAAAGAAAGACTGGCCCTAGATGGACTAGCTAAGGACAACAGCATTACTATCAAAGAAGCTGACAAGGGAGGGAATGTGGCTGTCATGAACACTGTTGACTATGACAATGAGATCAGAAGACAACTAGCTGACACAACATGCTATAAAATTTTAGATGGTAGCCCCATTCCCTCTCTTGTCGCTCATATCAACACAAGAATACACGATTGGGGCGAAGTTGGTCTCCTTTCTGAAGAAGAATGCCGATACCTCAAAGTAGTAAATCCAATGGCACTGTGTATTTATTTACTTCCCAAAATACACAAGGGGGGCTCTTTCCCTCCTGGATGTCCCATTATATCGGGGATTAACTCCCCTACTGAACAACTTTCTCAGTACGTAGATGGGTTTTTACAACCATTGGTGGTAAACCTACCTTCTTATATCCAGAACTCAGGTGACATATTGAATAAATTTGATGGCCTACAATGGTCTCCAGATCTCATGTTTGTCACATTAGATGTGATGGGTTTATATACTTGTATACCCCAACATTTTGGAATAAGAGCACTTTCCTCATTCTTGTCATTGAGAACAGCAGACCACATTGAACACAATGAGATGTTAATTGAAATTACTGAGTTAATACTTTCTAGAATTTTTTTCCTACATGGCGACACCTGGTATCATCAAATAAGGGGTACCGCGATAGGGAGCAAATTTGCCCCTTCGTACACGGGACTCTTTATGGGGTGGTGGGAAAGAGAACATGCTTGGGGCAGATATGCCTCCCCTTGGATGGATATGATCATTTTCTGGGGGAAGTATATTGATGACATCATAATGCTGTGGAAAGGAAGTGAAGCTCAGTTGGCAGATTATTTCGCCTATCTGAACGATAACCCTTATAACGTACAATTGACCATAAAATCAAGTAACACTCAGATTGAGTTTTTGGATGTACTTTTTTATGTGGAGAATAATATGATACAGAGCAACTTGTACCGCAAAAGCACATCTTGCAATAGCTTACTGCATGCATAGAGTGCGCAACCTAGCTCCACTATTAACAACATACCTTATGGGGAGATGGTGCGCATTAGACGGAATTGTAGTACTGACAAGAATTTCAAAGAAAATCTAAAGGATACCAAAATCAGATTTATTAACAGGGGGTACAACGCAAAAGTCTTGGATAAAGCTGAAAAAAGAATACAGACGGTTACCCGCAAAAACACTTTGATTAAGAAAGCTAAGAACAGTAAAAAGACTCAAAAATCAAATATGGCCTTTATCACACAGTACACACAAAACAGTACTGATTTTTTTAAGGTGCTGAGAAGACATTGGAGTCTACTTACTGAGGTACCTAATTTGAAAAATGAGATTAGTGACACTACTAAAATTACTTTCAGGAGAGGCAAAACTTTATGTAACGTACTGTGTCCAAGTTACCCTGTAATTAGGAAAACCACAACATGGATACCTACAAAGCCAAAAGGTTTTTTCACCTGTGGGGATGCAACATTTGCCCTTTGGGTAAGAACAAATCTAAGAAATTCCAGTACAATACTGACTGTGAATATGATATAAGGCATTACATAAATTGTAATACAAGTTATGTTCTCTATGTGATTGGTTGTGGATGTGAAAAGATATATGTCGGTAGCACTGTACGACCGTTAAAAATGAGAATCCAGGAACACGTACGTGCTATGAAAAATTAGGATTTGAGATATCCAATGACATACCATATGTGAGAACACCATAAAGACAACAATACAATATGGTTTCAGGGCATTGATCACGTACCTCCACACCCCAGGGGTGGAGACCGTGAACTTACCCTACGGAAAAGGGAGGCAGCTTGGATATGCCGCTTGAGGTGCTTGGAAAGGGGATACAATACGGAGGATGAGATGCACTATTACTTGCAATGAATTAGTGTACAATGTCTGTATGAAATATTGTTAATCTAACATACAGTGATACTTGTCCTGCGATCATGTGCTCAAGCGTAATGGGATTTGTGCCTTTCTTTATATATCTCATGTTTACGATCTAGTTATGGGGTGATCACTGTATATGAGTACCCTTTCGATGACACTCAAACTCTGTTGTCATTGACAGTCTATTAAGATGATATAAAGTTTATGATTGTCTGAATGTTTTGCTGTTGTCATATTTTAATTGGAATATTATTATGACATTTTGTTGCACCTTTGCCATTCTTAGTTGTCACACCTCTTAGTTTGCAATAATTTAAACACATGGCTTGCCTCATCCAAACTTACAAGAGCAATTCTTGAAACATAGATGTACTGTGCGTACTTTCCTGTCCATTTAAGGGATTTGACCCTAGTTGGCTCGACTAGACATATAGAACATGGAATATACTGTATTCCAATCTAACAAATGTTGTTGGGATCGATAGTATATATCTATGATTTGAATATATTCAATATTACTCATCAAAACAATAAGAAACTTAATAGGATTTCTTGGGTGCCGAAGATAACAAGTCACATTAATCGGGTTGTTCCGTTTTATGGGAAGTAGTAGACAACGCTAGACGAACAAACCACATGCCGGATTTAATTAATAAATAGAATAGGATAGATGTACTTTATAACGTCTTCTTGAGAATTAAGTCGTTATTGCCAACATGTACAATATATACAGTATTAATGTTTAACAATGTGTTGGAGCTAGTTCATTTATTTACAAGTATCCTTACGAAATGACTAGGCTAAGATGGCGGCCCTTTTTGACACCCCAGTTGTGGTAAACAACGTTCGGCATATCGTCCGACACACGTGACTCACGTGGTTTCACATTTAAATCCAAAGGCGGGCGGGCCGCTTTTTTACTATCGGATACGATAACGCGCCTGGATATCGAGACGCTGCTTTGGGGATTACGGGATCGACCCAACAGGTATGTGTCAAGGAGGACTATCATCCCTTGGAATGGGGACTTTATAAGTTCTCACTCTATTTGTGTCTATGCTCATATAAGTATCGTTTGAACACTAGATGTGCTAACGTGTTATTTGACCTGTAACAACACGGGTCGTTTGTTTATATAGCGGTTGCACGCACGCATCATAAACAATCACGGCGGGCAAATATAGGTTCACCTGCTTATCTTCAGCTCAGCCTTTGTAAATTAACAGGAGGGCAGCAGTATATGGTTCGTCACATATATACAGTATCACTCGTATATATGTTTGAAAACATTTGCCATGACTTTAATATAGTCTGATTAGCATAACATAGATGGAGTGTCCAAGGTATATTCAAGTAAATATAAAATAGGAGACATGCAAACAAGGGTAAATACTCAATGACTGTCACATACATTTAAATTTTTATAGGCAACTGCCAAAAGGTGATATCTACCTGGGTCTTGAAAAAGAATAAGAGGTGGGACCATTTGACTGCGCTGAACAATTTTTTCACACGTACAAGGTAGGCATAACTAATGTGGATGTCTGATGTAAATAGAAACATTCCCGTAGTCGGAGAATGCCTTGGACCTATATGCAAAAGCAGTACCTTTACGGATATGTAGATGTGCGATCGGGGACTAAATTCTCCCTTATGTCCATTTCCTCTCGCATCATAGGTTAATATCTTGTCCTATACTAAACAAGCAAGTTAGACTCTTACTTGGAAACTCGTGGAAATATTTAAATGTATGGGCCTACCGTAGCAGGATAAACCCAATATAGAAAACGCGAAAAAATATTGGACAAGGAATTCGTTTTGGAAATACCCCACGCCTTGAAATATCGATTGCGGTAGGAATAATATTTGTTTACTTAATTGTTTTATTTTTATTTCGATTATGCGATACATCAACAACACTGTTGATAAATACATTATATAATAATATGCTGACTCGCAATACATGGACTGTGGAGTTAAATTGGATAGTGGTTATAAACTATCTCGACCAATGGTTGCCAATGTCCTCGGGGTTCTTTCAAAAGAGGTAACACATCATATTCGATTTGTTGTTTACATCAAATATCGGTTAAGACATCTTTAGATATACACACCATTGGGCCTACTTTTACATACATTTTTGGTCATTACCTTTATTCTCGGTTTCTTTTGCGAACCTGTGAGGGGTGGGACACACCTTCATGGAACTATATATGGAACTAGGTGTGATAGCAGGGGCAGAGCTGCTTAATGTCAAATAATTTTTGAGGAATATGTGATATTTTAATGGAGAATGTATTGAACATTGAGTTATGTAGACAATGTCTTGATTATTCTTTTTAGCTTGGACGTACAAATAAGGACATACTTACAATAATTTTGGGAAGGTCTTCTCTCTTTCAACCATCTTAGCACTATTATATTCCGTGATTAATCAACTGTTCGGATACTATTTGACTTAATTCATGGTTGTGTTGACATATGATGTGCGGGATGGTTCCCACAGCTTGCACTATTGGAATTTGAAATATAAAATGGCGCTGATAGATGTGATTAAGATAAAAAACACAAACATTTTTTTTAAATGAAATATTGCTAGAAGATATTAAACTATTTAAAGGGTACCTACTGCAAAAAGGCTGCCACATTGATTGGTTGGCCAATAGTATGTAATACGGAATATACAGGCATTTTGCACATAAACTAAAAACAAGATGTTATATGATGCTTCAAATCATCAAATGCTGCATTATTTATATTTATATGTGGGCACTGTTTTGTTGTAACTTTTTATACACTTATTTATATATGTATGTGTACATGTTGTCTTTTGTGGCACTTATAGTGTTTTTGTATGTCCCTTTTTGTAACTTACAGCCCTGAAGAAGTTCAGATGACAGAACGAAATGCGTTGGCTGGTGTCTATAAATGGATTAATAAAAGAACATTGAACTTTATTAATCACAATTCAGCGTCTTTATAAGAGGACAGTTCAACGACCTATTAATCTCCTATGATCCATGGAGACTCACTTTCGCAGCGGTGCTTTTTCATCTATGATAAAAATAAGGGAGATATTCTTGCCATGTTTTCTGGCAGGACACCCTCATGGCTGTTTTCTATCCCAGTCCTGCCTCACACCTAAAAGAATGATGATGATGGAGTACACCAGGGCATCTATCAGTTGTCCCCATCCTTCTCTCCCTTTAAAATGTTGTGGGGCAAGGAGGGCCAGGTATCAGCAGCTAACAGTTGCCTCAGGGGCACTTTGGGGTTTTTGTATTTAAGGGCATGGAGGGACAAGAGAGAGTGTACACCATACTTGTGCTCTACTGGAATGTTGCATCCCCGTAAACTATTAAAAAATCCAGGTGCTCTGTGGGAATTTAACAGGGATGCTTTCAAAGAACGTAAGTCTAATGTATGTCTTCTTTGTGTTCCTCTTCTCTCATGAACAAAGTAGTCCAAAAGACCAAATACATCACGGTGACCAGGAGTCACCTAAGTAAGGGCGCTAACTTTGACACGGAGTTGCTGAACATTCTTCCATTTCCACCAATTAGAAACTTATGCTGTCAAGCTCTCTTCTCCCAATGCATGGTCAAGACACCCCAGCCTCAGCAGACAAAGTTACACCTGAGAGGCAGTTAGAGCTATGATGTGAATACAGCAAAATTATTTTTTGAAGATGCAGAACTTTAAGATGGAAGTTAAGCATTGATTTTCAGTGAGACTTGAGGGCTGACAGAGATTAATATGGAGCGGCAAAAGTCTTGACAGTGATTAGACCAGAACGAAGAGAGGCCGGACTTTGTTCCGCACAGAAAGGTGAGAGGCCTGACAATAACAAGCACGGAGAAGACCTTGAGAAAGATGTGACACTGATCATCAAATCAAGGAAAGAAACTAGGTAGTGATCAGCATCTTGAGAAATGATTTGCGCATGGAGGAGAGAGGTCTGACCAGGATTAGAAATAAAGAAGAGAAAGGGTTCAGAATAATCACCATAATGAGAAGCGAGGCCGCCCTGACAGAGGTCAGAGGTCAGTGCAGAATGGAGAGTAGTCTGACGGGTAACAACAAAAGAGATCTGACCTGGAGAAAAGCCTGACAATGATCTGCTGATTGAGAAAATACTCCTGGCAGCGATCAGAGAGAGGCCAGATAGTATTTTCTACAGAGACCAGAGAGGCCTGATAGTGATTAGCACAGAGTGAAGAGAGGCCTTGAATGGCACCGTGATGAGAAGGACCTAACAGTGTTAATCAGAGGGGAAAGAGTCACCCAGGCATCAGCAGAAGATGAGAGGTTTGATAGTAATCTGCACAGCAAGAACAGGCTTGTTAGAAATTAGCAGAATGGCCACCACAAGATTGACTGCAGTAGGTATAGCAACACTTACCCTCCTTGCTTTGCTCTGGTATTTGACAGCTTTTTTAGTATCCGATACTGCTCTTTCCACGTAGTCAACAGAGTGCTCAACATTGTATTCAATTCGGTCGATCATCTCTCCCTAAAAGCAAAGAAAAGAAAACTGAGTGATAAGAAGTTACCTAGCTAACATTATACTGTACCTGTATGTAAGAGGATACGATCTATCCCCTTTTTCAGTTCTTCGTCAGTGCTGCCCATCAGCCTTCATCCTAGAGAGACAAGGAGAAATATATTTTTAGACAACGTTTTATATTT
The DNA here is from genome assembly GCF_964263255.1 of Lissotriton vulgaris. Lineage (NCBI taxonomy): Eukaryota > Metazoa > Chordata > Amphibia > Caudata > Salamandridae > Lissotriton > Lissotriton vulgaris. The sequence goes on along the minus strand of NC_141687.1, from coordinate 178,935,114 downwards.
TTTTGTTTCAATTTTTTTTTAACTTGTATTGTGTCCCTTTTAGTTTACATATTATTTATATGTTTGGATTTGGGCATAGTGTTTGGGATGGGTCAGCCCTTCTCAACTCATTTTCTTACTAATTATTTGGCTCATTCTACAATCAACATTGATTAGGCTGAACCAGATAGATATTAACAAGGTTCAGTTTGCAAAAGAATAAATATGAGTGTTATCGACTAGGAATGATGTGAAAAGGAATGAATCTGACAGATAACTGCCACATGAGAAGTGCAAAAGAATCAACCTAAGTGGAGTCAGCGCAGCGTGCAATGTACTGAATCTGAGAGCTATCAGTTAGGCATGATGTGCTCTGCAGGATGTTAAAGACATCAGCCAAGTGATATGTTTGATGAGATACACCTAAGAGACACCAATCAGTTCTGTAAATCCAGAAATACATTAGCTGAAACCAATATACATCACCTGTCTGTGTTGGAAAATGGGATGAATTTGAAAGAATTGTGCATACATTCCCATTGTGCGGTGTGTAGTGGGATGAATCTAAGGATTACGCATTGTTGTTTAATATGTGACACACTATACCCGAGAGTCATCATGTAGGTGATGTGTGCAGTGAACGAAACCTGAATTACATGGGCTAGAAGTGAGGTCGCAATTAGCTGAACCTAGGAGACACTATCTAGGAGAGCTGTGAAGTTCTCACTGTGAAGTTCTTGTGGGATATCAGCAATGTGAACTATGTAACTGGATGAACCTGAGACTTTTGTGGTGTCAGCTGTGTGGACTCTAATGTGATAAACCTGAGAGACATCAGCTGAGTGGGCTGTGCAATCAAACAAAACTGAAAGGAACCGGCTTGGTGAATTGTGCAATGTGAAGAACTTCAGCGACATCGTGGAGGCCTGGTGTTCAGTGGGAATACTTATGGATTATTAGCTGCCGTCTGTGCAATTAGTATGTGAGCTGTGTAATACAATGAGCCCAAGAAGAAACATCTAAGTGTACTGTGTAATGAAATGAACCATATACACATCAATTTAGTAAGCTGTGTAGTTGGTTAAATGTATCGGCTAGACTCTGTGCTGTTGGCCAAACATGAAAGAGATTAACAAGTATGCAATGAGGTAAACCTCAGGACATCTCACATCAGTAAGGTGTCAAGTTACAATGCGCTGAAATTGTGAGATATTAGCTAGTTGTACTGTGTAATGTGAGGAATCTGAGAGAAAAGAGAACAATGTAAAAGAAGGAACTGGAGAGACATTAGCTAGGCACACTGTGTAATGAGAGAATTTTCAGAGACCTTACTACGGTGCGGTGTACAGTGGGAGAAATCCAAGACACATGCTTGGTAGAGTGCGTAACGGGTTAAACTTAAGAAACACAAACTAAATGAACTTTGTAATGAGATGAACTTTAAAGATATCATAATGTGCCATGTGCAGTGGAATAAGGCTAAGAGAACTGAGCTTAGTGAACTGTGTAGAATGATGTGACTGACAGATATCATTTGCGTGAGCTATGTAGTAGACTGCACCTGAGGAATACGGGCAGCATTCAATTTGCAGCTACCATATTTAGAACAGTTCTCTCACAGGGGAAACCCAATAAACCCTTGTAGGCTTGGGCAGTTTCTAGTTCAAAACATAAGATGCTACAAGGGACTTGTTTGAAAGACGTTGACTCTTGGTTAACGAGTGGTTTAACAATTTCCACCCTTGTGTATCCACAGGATATCTGGTTCAATTCAAAGCAACATAAATGCAGGGAAGGTAAAAATACAAAAGAGAGCTGGAGAAGGTGGGTTTGTACTGAAATAAATCTTTACTTGAAATAGATAATATGGGATGAAAACATAAGTAAATTCAAGCAGTGAGAGTCATGAACTAAGAAGGACAATCAATTTCTCAATAATTCATAACCCTAAGTATCAGCTCCAAATGATTCAAACAAACAACCCAGATTAAATAATAAAACGTGGTTGTAAGATGGCGTCGAACGACAGCATTTAAAGGAGATGATAACTGGATGTCGACGTTTCGGTCTTGGTTGTGTTCATCAATAAGACCTTCATCAGGATGATGTTGTGTTTCAATGCTGTGAACAACTCCCTTGTAACTAGACGGAGGTAAGCCCACGTTTTTGAATTGTGGTGAATAGTCCAGGCCAACTAGTGAGCTATTAAATTGGTGTTTTTCCCCGTGTTGCTGCCGTCCTTGAGAAAATTTAATAGCTCACTAGTTGGCCTGGACTATTCACCACAATTCAAAAACGTGGGCTTACCTCCGTCTAGTTACAAGGGAGTTGTTCACAGCATTGAAACACAACATCGTCCTGATGAAGGTCTTATTGATGAACACAACCAAGACCGAAACGTCGACATCCAGTTATCATCTCCTTTAAATGCTGTCGTTCGACGCCATCTTACAACCACGTTTTATTATTTAATCTGGGTTGTTTGTTTGAATCATTTGGAGCTGATACTTAGGGTTATGAATTATTGAGAAATTGATTGTCCTTCTTAGTTCATGACTCTCACTGCTTGAATTTACTTATGTTTTCATCCCATATTATCTATTTCAAGTAAAGATTTATTTCAGTACAAACCCACCTTCTCCAGCTCTCTTTTGTATTTTTACCTTCCCTGCATTTATGTTGCTTTGAATTGAACCAGATATCCTGTGGATACACAAGGGTGGAAATTGTTAAACCACTCGTTAACCAAGAGTCAACGTCTTTCAAACAAGTCCCTTGTAGCATCTTATATTTAGAACAGTGGCTATGTGAGAAGGGCAACGGGCTACACTAGGCAGAAATCCACCAGGGGCAGTGCATACGTAGGCTAGACCTTATTGAGTCAATCTACGCCCAGGGTTGAACCTCAGAGACCTTAGGTGTATGTGGTGTGATACAGGTTAAACGAGATGATCTGTAGCTGAACCCGACTGAATACATTTGCTGTGAGCTGTGTTATATGGGAATGTTGAATGCTTTGCTTCAAGTATCTCTTGAAGGCTGGTAGTAGGCTGAACAGAAGCTAGATACAGTTTGTAGTAGGAGGATCCTTGTGGGCAGGATCTAGAATGCAGTATTTACTGGTCTGATCATAGTGGACATATATTAAGATGATGACTGAAGTATGCTGACCATGGCTGGTAGAAGCTAGAATGTAATATGTCGTGAGTCCGATACAGACCTTTGAAGCAATCGGTAGTAGACTGCTTATTATGTACCATATGTATATCAAGTTATCTGAATATGAGGCAATGTCCTGTGGGACGAAAACGAGGCTGTTACGTGTAGTCTCATGGCTGTCCCTGGTGTGAAATGTTTTAAGTGTCTTATGGCCAAATATCTATAGTACGGGTCAAGGGATATATTTAACTCTCGTCCCTCAGAGGATACATAGGACTGTGGCATTAAAAGGCTACCTTGTTTTCAGCGAGGGCGAAAAAGTAGGAGTCGTTATCTTTAGCATCAGAAAGAAAGATGAAAATCGACACTTTGTTGCTTCATTTTCAGTGGAGAAGGGTTGATTCCCAACAGAGAGAAAGCTGCCACATTACACCATCACCACAAAACACCATCACCACAACACGTCGGCACAACATCAGGAAGCACACCTACAACAGAAAGGAGGAGATAGCAGATAGCTACCTAAACATATAGGCTTCTAGATGAAACAGTTATCCTACCCTCACTGAGCCTGCAGCATACACTCCCATCAACCCTCAGCGTTGGGTCTCCCTGCATCTCAGTTTCCAAACAGCAGGAATGTGTCACCCACAGTGGTTCCCGCAAAAGCAAAGCTCCTCTGAATCACAATTTATCCAAAGCTATCCCATTTTATGAAAGCCTAACTCTTTGTTCTTGCACCCCATACTGTGGTTCGTGGGAAGCATTACAATTCAGCATCCTATGAGCATATAACTTAAGAAGCGTGTATAATGCTAGTTTGTATTAATGGACTGCATTTATATTTCTTGTGATAGTATGTGAGCGTCATCTTTTGCTGCCCAGTGATAGTTTGTGGCTATATATGCCAGTGCATCTTTTTGTAAGTAACACAAGCTACTGCTGTGGATGAAGGGGTGTAGCAATATTGTTAAGAAAGAGTGGGCAAGTGTGTCCCTTGGTATTAAAAGTGTGTGGAAATAGATTGTTGATGGAGTGTGACACCCATTCACGTCAGTTGTAACAGTGTTAAACATTGTCCTTTGTACTTGTTTATTGAATGTGGTTTGAATCTTTGGGTTCTAATGATGTGTCACACTGAAAATCAACGTTGCCAGTTTTTCTGTCCAGTAAACCAACATAAAAAGATCTGTAAACTTGAGGTGGAAGTGAATGAGTCCTCCAAACTCCATCAGTGCCACTGACATTCTCAAACAAAAGATTGCGCTTTATGAATTTTCAAAAAATGAATCACAGCCAATTAGGTATACTTGGATCCCTCTTCCTACCCTGGGTGCTTAGGGATACCCCTGGCAAAGAAGATTGGTCTTTACCCAAGAATGTCAAAACATTTAGAAATGTTGTACTGCTCTTCGAAGCAAACTAGTCCACCCTTGGTTAACCCTCCACCCCCATATGTGAAAGGTGTCACAACATTTCTGCAACTTTTATTTGAGCAGGATATAAATTAAGCTACTGATCCTGGCTCTTTGAGAGTGCTGATTTTCCTCCAGATTTGTAGCAAAAGTTAAGCAGGTACTGTCCACAGCCCTTAGACACATCTCCGCTGCTACCTCAACAAGTGATGGAACTAGTAGCAAAAAGCCTTCAGGGGAAGGCAGATAACCTTAAGCTCTAGAATCTGTATGTGAATTGCAATGCACACTTGCAGATTTTTGCTGAGCCTCAATTGGATCCACAACTGTACTTGGAAACATCGAATTCTACTGACAACACCAGATTTTGAGAAAGGCGACTTGCCTACACCAGTCCAGATCTCAAAGGAACTCCTGGTGGATGGGCCTATGATGGGGCAGTTCAAAGTGTAATATTCAGAAGAGTGGGAGCACTGATCCCTCTACAACCACTAACCAAAAATGTTAGTGCACGCCTGAAAAAAATAACATTATGAAGTGCAGAGAGTAGTTCAGATAGTGGGACAACCTCTCTGTTACTATTTGTAGTAAAGGTCTGTGGTCAATTTTTCTAGGAGAATACCTGAAGAAAGCTCAAACAGAAGCCATTCACCTGAGTAAATTATAGCAATGGTGTCTGACTGCAAATCAAGTCTGGCTTCAACTCAGCATGTCTTATGCAGACATAATTGCATCTCTCCTCCTTCTGCAGAAGAGCTGTGGCTACTGTTAATGACATTAGTCAATATCTGCGGGGAGATTGCAGATGGTAGATAAGTGGTTGTTATTATTAATGCATTATTCTGGTGATGGAGCTCAGGTGCCTTTGATGCTACAGCCAAGCAGGATGTAGAAATGCACATCCTGGAAAGTGCAATAGAAAAAGACAAGTATCATTGTAAATGGCTCTAATTGAAGATAGTTAAAGATAGTTAAAGATGTGGAGGGGCTTGATCAGACCAGGTAGCGGTCTCTTACGAGAGTCGGGGTGCTAGAAGGTAGTTACAACAGGGAGTGTTTGTCAGAGGAGGCGAAGTGCAACATAGAGGGCTTTGGGTGTAAAAAGTCTTCACACATAGAAGAGGGGTAGTCACTAATATGAATAAGTAGAAATGGAGTGAGTTACCTTCAGGGATTTACTCTTCTGAACACTAGAGGGTTGATCTGGCTTTAAGTGACAGTTTGAGTACTCCTAAAAACCATGAAAACACTAGCCGAATCAGACCTGGAAGAGCTTGCAAAGGGAAGAGCTTCCTTCTATGTCTGCTTGATTGAAATGATTGACAGGGTTTTTCTTTCACAGTAGTTGTCTTGCCTAAATTTGATTGACTCAGGCTAGTGATGACTACCTTACTATGGCTGCCTGCACCTTTCCTTGAGAGGGACAATCTACTAACAACCACTTTCCTCTATTATTATTAATTATTATTAAAACCATTTATTAAGCGCCTGGTTACCCAAAAACACTGTGTCCCCGCGCTGAATACTGCACAAAAAAGCTAAAGGCGAGACAGAGGTAAAACATTTAAGGACCGATAGTGGCACCGGGATTAATCCTGGGGGAAAAGAAAGGTTTTGAGTTTACTTCGGAACATGCTCTCGGAAGGCTCCATCCGAAGATCGAGCGGGAGATCGTTCCAACATTTAGCCGCTAAAAATCTGAACGAGCGTCTGCCCATCCTGGCTCTGGTGATTTTAGGAAGTTTGAACATCATCCTGCCGGCTGATCTCAAGTCTCTGGTGGGGCGGTTTATCGTCAGAAGGTTAAGGAGATAGGCCGGGCCTTTGCCCTGAGCTATACGATGAGCGAAACAAAGGGACTTACATTTAATCCGCTCTCTTATAGGTAACCAGTGGAGTTTGGATACAGCTGATTTACCTGATGCTCTGCGGGGAAGTTTGAGTACTAGGCGAGTTGCGGCATTTTGATCACATTGAAGTTGGTGTAATCCTTTTTGGCTCAACCCTAGAAGCAGAGCATTTCCAAAGTCAAGGTGGGGGGTTACCAAGGCATGCACAATAGTCTTTCTAGAGTCAATTGGCAAAAGATCCAGGATCTTACGGAGAGCTTTCAGTATACTGAAGCATCTTGCTGTTACTTTGTTCACATGAGTTTTATATGAGAGATCTGAGTCCAATGTTATTCCCAAATTGCGCACTGACTCCACAGGACGAGGGGGACTGCCCAGTTCCATAGGCCACCACAAATGCGACCATACTGAAGCTGATTTCCCTACTACCAGCAACTCGGTTTAATCGCCATTGAGGCGTAGACAGTTGTGGTTCATCCAAGCTGCTACCAATGATAAGCAGCTCGAGAAGTTGATGGCATCTTCTCTACACTCAGGCATGAGCTTCAGCAGCAGTTGTGTGTCGTCGGCGTAGCTGACAATGCCCACCCCAAAAACTCTCAACTATGCAGGCCAGGGGTGCCATGTAAATGTTAAATAAAGTAGGGCTCAAACTCGAGCCCTGTGGAACCCCATGTCCTACATTTCTGCGAGAGGATTTAAAGGGGGGGCAATGCATTTGGAAGCTTCTGTTAGTCCAGAAAGACTCTAGCCAAGCCAAGGCCATTCCCTTCACTCCGATACCCGCCAACCGAGACAGCAGCGTTGAGTGCAGCACGGTGTCAAACGCTGCACTAAGATCTAATAAAACCAACGCTGCTGTCTCTCCATCGTCCACTATACTCCTCAAGCCTTCGGTGGAAAAAAGTAGGGCTGATTCTGTGGAGTGACCTGCTCTAAAGCCCGATTGAGTGGGGTGCAGGAGAGAATGTTCCTCCAAGTAGCTCATGAGCTGCTTATTCACCACCTTCTCAACGACTTTAGCGCAGAAAGGGAGGAGGGAGATGGGGCGGAGGTTCTGAAACTGAGTGATGTGAATATTGGGGGTTTTTTTTTAGGGGGATAACCTGAGCAGTTTTCCACGCGTCCAGTACCTGACATTCTTTAAAGGAGAGCGATATAATGAGACTACTCTGATCAATTATTGTAGTTTCCAATATTCCTTTAAAGCGGGCCGGGGGGCAGACATCGCTGGGTGAGCCAGATTGGATGCTGATGGCAATGCTCACTAGATCTTGTTTCTCTGGAGTGACAAAACAAGAGAGGCAGGGAGTCTCAGTGTGGGTGTTGATAACTACTGCGTGTTTAAACGGCTGGATGTCATCTTTCGTAAAGGTGGCATGGATTTTGTCAATCTTACCTATGAAGAAGTCTGTAATAGAATCGCACAGCTCTTCTGAATAGGTATCGTGGGCATCCAGCCTGGTAGGAACCGTGAGCTCTCTATAGATGGTAAAGAGTTCTTTAGTACGGTTCTTAGCAGAGTTGATTCTGTTTTTGAGGTAGCAGCTTTTTTCTGCTCTCAGCATTTTCTTATAAGTATTGAGTTCTCTTTTTGTAATGCAGTTTGTCCTCAGGGTTATAGTGTAATCTCCACCTACGTTCTAGATTTTTGCGTCTAGATCTGGTTAATTTGAGTGGTTCCGAGAACCAGGGGGCAGTTTTCGATTGCCTAGCAGGGGTTTGGTTGTCCATGGCGCGATCTCATCGAGTGCGGTGGTCACCCATGTTTCGTATTTATTCCAGGCCTCCTCCAAGGAGTTGCTTTGGGAAGGGGAATTTTTTTGGAGAGCACATCTAAAATCTTCTTGATTAAAGTTTTTCCATTTTCTTCGTTTCATGGGGGGGGGGGGTTTAGAAAGAGTGTTGTCTAAAGGGTTATATCTACTGTGAACGGGATGATAAAATGATCCGACCAGATTATTCTAACCGGAGTAGAAACCACAATACCATCCCAGTTCGCAAAAATGGGATCCAGGAGATGACCACGTTGATGGGTGGGGGCCGTAGATTTAAGGTTGAGGCCAAGAGATGTTAGAGCATCAGCCACATCCTGTGCTTCCCTGCAACCCGTGTCATCAAAATGGAGATTAAGATCTCCTAGAATAATACATTTTTGTAGCGCAGGGCGGCCTGAGTAATGTACTCTAAAAACTGGTTGCCAAACTGTCCTGCCGCCCCCGGTGGCCTATACACCAACAGCCCATGAATGGTATTTCTAGGCCCTATATTAATAGTGAATAAGCCACTTTCGCTATTATGTAAGGTGGCCTTCTCTAGGGTGCATTCTAGCTCCGATTTGTACATGACGGCTAAACCCCCTTCTCTTTGTTTGTGTCTGTCTAAACGAAGTAGACAGTACCCGGTAGGAGTTGCCTCAAGTGCCTCGGGAGGCGAGTCCTCGTCCATCCAAGTCTCGGTAAGGAAGAGCACATCAGGTTTCTCAGCAACTAATAGATCGTGTATTTCGAGCTTATGTTTTTTCTATTCCTTTATGTCCCAGGACTTAGATAAAAAAGAAGTAGAGAGCTGAAGACACAGTAATCAGCATGCTGAAGCTGAATGCAGGCCCGGACTGGCCGTTGCGGGCACCGGGCAATCCCCCGGTGGGCCGCATGGTTGGGGGCCGGTTTTTGCCCCCTGAGGCCGTTTTGGTTACAGGGCCTTTATGCTGCAAAAACGGCCCTGTAACAAAAACGGCCAAAAACCGGCCCTGGCACAGAGCACGGTCGCACCTCCCCCTCCTCCCAGAGTGGGGAGGTGGCCGGCCGAGCTCTTTGCCAAGGCCGGTTCTGGTTCCCAGTCCGGCCCTGGCTGAATGTCAATAAAAGGAAAACGGTTATCACAAGTTTATTTGGTGATGGTGATGAGAGTGGCAAATGTCCATTACTACCTCGTCACTGTTGATGCCACAACATTCCAAAACAATCTCTCTGTGAAGGAAGATATTAAAAGTCTTCAGTAATGTTGCAAAAAACATTTTCTGCATAGATCAATGCTGCTGTTGGGGTCATTTAAACATCAACGGTATAGCAGGGGATAGACAGGGCTAAGGCAGAGGGATCAGCATTCCCATGAGTCAACCTATTTGTTGTGCACGTCCTTATGCTACAGATGACTGATTCAGGTATCTCAGTATTCCTCAACCCTTTCTCTCTATAGAGCCATTATCTAGGTATTTGTCCAACGTATGCTTTTTAGGAATTGACGGACTGTACTCTGTCCATTAGGGTGGTGGCAGACATTACCTCCGGGATCCTGATGGACTGCTGTGTCAAATTCGAGATGACCAATAGCATCTTTGTGCATTGAAAGGAACAAATGTCAACAAGGTGGGCAGTGTAATGCCCTTCCTCTGACTGCCCTTATTTCATCAGACCGTCAGAGGAAGTTTTTGGTCGACGGAGCCAACTAGGCTAGACTGAAAAGTTAAGATACAACAGTCTCTTAATGAAGTGGGCCAGAGGTTCTGAGGACTGGCATGTGTTTGCGATGGAGCACCCTGTCTGCTAAACTCTAAATCGGGGCCTTAGTTTTCTCCAGCACAGTGGCTGGTACTTCGAGTGCAGCCGCAACCCAAGCCACATAATACTAGAGAACTCTGTTTGCTGGCTCACGGTTTACTCAAAATACATTTCCAGTATGATTTCCTAAAAATGTTCCAGCTGCATTATAGAAATGTTTAATCAGTGTTGACCACATTACTCTTGACTAAAAAAATGGTAAATCAGTGCTCCTCCACTGAGTTTTTCATCATATTCTCCGCTAATCAAGACAGTAGTAGGATATATACTCTACTGCGCGCCTTCTTGTAGCATAGAAGACTCTCACACTTCTTCATTCTCATGCCCAGTATGATTGAGCCCTCCTTTCCATCTCATGTATTCACTTCTTCAAAAGTTGCCACTTTTTGACCCAAACAATGCAACATCTTTTGCCAGACCCAACCACAAAACAGTTTTCAAGAAGCAAGGCATTCTACCGAAGTAAAAGTGTATTCAGACCTGAATACACATTTGGCACATGGGGGCATGTGTTCCCTGTGATCAGAAGACATCCTATCCTATTGCCAACAGCCTTTAATCTTCTCCAAGGACTGTTGTCTCCCAGACGTAAAGCTAACATTTTGTGTTTCCGAAGATGAGCCTTCATCAGGCCTACTTCTGGGCCTTCAGGGCTTCATGCATGCTCATCTGAGCTGTGTAAGCCACGTGTCATGTGTTAGAAAGAAACCAGTCTCACAACTCCTTCACTTTCTTATTCACTTTAGAGCACAGTGCACAGTTTCAGCATCTCATCATTAATCCTCCTCTGAATGATACCATGAAATCAGTATTGTCTAAGATCTTCCATTTGAATGTGGCAGTTATCTCTTTATTCTCTAAATCCTCCCAGCTTCCTTCCACTGCAGGGAATTCATTCACTCAGTTTGTCCCCAGTCTCTGTTCGTCCCTATATTGTATCCAGGCAGCACAATACACACAATGCCCTTTTGAAAAACGCTTCTGTTCAGAATTTACTTTGCGAATCGTGGATGCTTTCCCTTCTTTTCCTCTCTTTAAGCCAGTTATATCGCTATCTACCAGCTGGCTAGTAGAGCCCCAGGGTACATAAACAGTCATATGTGCACAAAAGACCATCTGATGCACCATCAGGGCCTCAGCACTTTGTTCCCAAATACCGCTATGTCCGGATGTATGAGTACACAAGGTCTTATTCCCCATTAATATTTGTAGCCTCAAAAAGGATCCATAAAATCTTCTGCATTTTGACAGCAGAAATGATAACGAGCAGATTGTGGTCAACTAGCCCCGTCTCATGAGGGTAAAATCAGCGCACCTGCTTTTCAGACAACACCATCGAAATTGTTAAAATTTGTCATTTCAATTTTCCCATTGCAAATATAGCCCTGCAAGTCCCTGCATAAATAGTGTAGCTAACTTAAAAAACTATGAATTACTAAAAATCACAATCATAACATATGGTACGTTGTGAGCTTTGTAAGCAGTCTAAACAGATGTCTCTCATCTTTCTTGTACTTTTCGGTTAGCATAATTTAAAATGTCTCAAGGTACAACAGGGGAATTCTTCCTGAGTGTAAATGTAATAAACCATGAGAGATTTCCCTGATCCCCTCAGAGATGCTTTGAAATGGAAGATACCCCACACTAGATGATACACCTTACTCCATCAACGAGATCAGTCTGCCCACCACGCTTCACTGGGGAACAATGTTGCTTTGCTTGCAGGCTTCTATCTAAAGCATATATATTCTCAAGCTATAGACGTTTAAGCAAAAAGAGAGAAAGGGGTCACACCATGCAAGGACAGAAGGCACACAAGAGACAGTGAGTTGGGCAGCAATTACCTGTAGACTGAGTGTGTGCTCTCTTCCAGCAGCATGTTAATCAAAGGGTTAAACAAGAACCAAGACCGAGGGAGGGAACTTGCATTTACACCTTGGTGTCAGCCCTTTCCCCTTTCTTACACTACATTATCAAGTTTCACCTCTGCATATTTGTGCCCTCCTATACCCCTAAAATCAACATCTTCTCATAGTGCCCACTCCGCCTGCCCTACGCCCAGTCTATAATCCTTCACTCCTTTGCAGAAAATGAAGACAGCTAGAGCACCATACGTTCATATTTAGGAATTAAACTCAAACCAACCACAATATTGACAGGACCGATTAACAACAAAACGTCCACTCATAAATCATTAGGAAATAGACATTCAATCAAAGGCCATTCAGGTTTATTAGAAAGAAACACAGTTCAACTACAAACTGCCAACATCAATGTGTAAAACAATCAATACCATCAATGTCAGAGAACAAGAAACAGGGCAACCCGCGCAATGCCCAGATTATTTATTGACGATCCACATTATGCAGAGAGCCCTCTTCCAAGCCACCTCACGGACATCATGATGTATACAAGAACATTAAGGAAGGCTACCAGCTGCCTGGTCACTTGCTTTTCTTCTTCTCATGTTGGCAGAACATGTAAACCCATTCCCACCCCAAGGAATCATAAGGAAGAAGGATGCACACAATACGCATTGTTAATGCCACAACCCACAATATTCTGTCACAACCCTACCACAAGGAGCTATAAAGTAGGCATATACCTAATCAATCCTTGTTAATGTCATCACGCCACAACCTAAGCGGTCACAACCTCGCCTATTTTTCTATGAAAGACAGACCCAATTGGGCGAATGAGAATCAGCTACTACAGTTGATTGTGCCTAGTGAGGCAAGAGATCACTTGGTGGAAAAATTGGCATGGCAGAGCCTTGAGCCCAGAAATGATGGTGCGTTGAATGCTGGAAAGGATGCCTTGTTGAATTTGTTTGCGGGAGTAAGATCTCGAATTGTAAGCAGAATAAGTGTGAAGCGGCCTCAGATGATGGAGACAGGCTTAAGGATGTGTTTGATAGCAGTTCGGGAATAGTCCGGTTGATGGGGGTGGCTCTTTCAACTGTAAGTGCTGCCTTTTTGCAGGGATTGTTACTGAATGTGAGAAGCCAATGGATGAAAATACGGATTGGATGGAAACTAAGAAATTAGAGGAATCAGTAACCGTTGCAAACAATTGCATGTTTCATTGAAATGACAAAATGTACAGCAGACGGTAAAAAGAAGAGGGTGGGAAGCCTCTCAGAGGGGTGAACAAGTGAGGAGGTGATGGGAGGACAGGGCAGAGGTAGAGCTGGAAGCACACATGGATGAGGCAGGTGAGAGACCGTGGGAGCTGGAGTAGCTTATTTTGCTTGTGGTCAACTGAGGCACTGGAAACAAGATTTTCCGAATACTGTGTCAATTGTGCCAGACTTTGCTAAACACGAATTTCACCAAGTTATTTATCCTGAAATGTAGGACCTCCCAAGAGGTTCTGACTGTGTCAAGAATACCCTAATCCCAGTAGACCAGAAATGTTCTCTTGTTCATTGCTTTTCTCATGGTAAACATACCACTAGCCTCATGACCCCGGCTGCTCTCCATCATTGCCGCTTTGGGGCTTGTTCATAGATGCAGTTGGTATATCTAACCAAAACGTTTCCTATTATATTTCTGATTCTGCCCTGATCTTCATTGAACTCATCAATGATAAGCATTCTTTTCTACTCAGTCCTACCTCACCAGCTAATCTGTAAAGGCGAGATGTATTCAGCAAACAAAACTGTACTGTGATTTGCAACCTAGAAGGAGTCTATCCGGCAAATTTAGAACTAAGTCCTTGTCCTTTTAAGTGAGAATACTAATTGTCAATCTGTTTTAAATAACAATGAAATGTCTTCAGATTTAACCAATTTGCTTTCACAGGTACTGCCCACATTATGGCCGACAGACTCTGATGATGTGGATTTCTATCAATAATAGAACCAGTGAAAATCAAGATCGAACCACAGTAAAAGCTACCTAGGATACCTCAGTACGTAATCAAAAGAGCGACTAAGTCAGGGATCTGTTCAATAGTAGCTGATTTGCTTAAGCAGGATGTTCTAGTGCCAACTCTCAGCAAATGTGACAGCCTGATTTTGCTGATACGCAAAGCAGGGAAGCCCTACATGTACAAATTTGTGCAAGGTGTGCACATGATTAATACGGTTGTTATCCCTTTATTTCCTCTGGTCCCCAGCCCTGCAATAATCTCTTTCAGTATCCCTAAAAATGCCCAATTCATTACTTCTGTTACCCGTTCTTCTTCATCTCTATACATGAAGAGAGTCAGTCTCTACTCTAGTTCTCATTCTGAGGATCTCAACCAAAGCGGCATAGGCTCCCTCAGGAATTTAGGGAGTCTCTATCACTCCTTTCCTAAGCTTCAAAGAAGGACCGGACACAATTCATTGTTGGCATCTGGTTCTTTAGATCACAATGAGATGGGCTCAAACTACCTCCTCACTGAATTGACCGAAAAGGGCTAGAAGGCTTAAAAAGGAATAACTGCGGCTTTGTCTTCCCCGAGTATAATACCATGGCCATGAAATCTCTGCCGATGAGCCCCAGCTGTCACCCAGCTGTATTGAATCCAGCTATAAGTTGCCTAGTCCAGTGACTGTATACTCGGAGAGGGAGAACCACATGACTGCTTTTGATCACTGCCCATGTCACTAAGCCCTGTATTGGTCTAACTGACATCTCCATTCCAAACTGTGACTTGATATATTTTGTTGATGGGTCATGGGTCAGAAATGATGAATAAATATTGGTTGCAGGTTATGTTGTATATACTGTGGACAGTGTGACAAGATATTGATTACCTTAGTAAAATCCCCCCAAGCAGCTGAGCTTCTTGCCCTCACCCTTGCATGCATCCTGGCCAAAGAAAAGATTCTCACGGTGCACCCAGACACAAAGTATGTGTTTAGAGTGATGCTTAACTGTGGGCTAGTTTCAGTGCAAAGGGGGTAGCGAATATCGTCTGGAACCCCCATAAACAGAATAAGGCCAATATGTAAGAAATGTACTCAGTACCCTGATGCTACCTCAGCAGTTAGCTGTGGTCAAGTGTGTAGACCAAGAATACTCTCACAATAAGGTATCAAAAGACAATGCCCTGGCTGATCCCACTGTAAGAAAGGTGGCACTGTCTCTGTTGCAGGAATGAGCATCTAAGAGTGAAAAACAGTATGCACAGTGTGGCCCTACCGTCACTGTCAGTTACAAGCCGCTAATGAGGCATTATTTCCTCTCGGCATCCTGCACATTGCTGGAGCCTTTCCAGCCGATTGTGGCCTGAGAACCCTATGCTATGGTTCATTTACAATATATTTTCCAGTCCAGGACCTGACTCTCAGGACCTGTCCTCCGACTGAGTAAATTTGTTTTATTAACGCACTGAGGTGTGGATGCGGGCCCCACTATAATAGACACTTTCACTTATTCTGTATATAATAGGGGTTTTAAGACGTCCCCTTAATTCCCTTGTCCAGATGAGACCTTAGTATTCCATGTGAGGGTAGAAACATTGCCGACACTCAAGTAACAAACAAGGAACCTTTCAGATGACAATTTGGAATAATTTGAAAACTATAAACTGTTGTTGGTTATCAATACATTAGCCCATATTAATGCTATGATTTCCATATTTGTCTATGCTGTGTATCACTGGGGACACATTGTACTGTGTCCTAATTTGTTTATGTATCATTATGTGTAGTTCATTGTTATTTACATATATATACATTCCTTTCACTTTTGAATAAGGTGGTTTGTTGATATGTATTCTCAGTAAGTTATTTACACCATGAGGTTATTTTTTAGGGAACGATACCAATGAGAACCGTTGTTGCCTGAAGACCATTCCAACAAAAAAGCCATCCAGGCTCAAACCTAAAATAGCCATACGGAAAGCAAATACGCAACAATTAATCCAATTGAACCACCCAGAATGAGGATAAAGAGGCAATGCAGCCACAGATCATAGACATTGCTGTTAAAGGCAGGTCATAAGGAATCGTATACAATAATGGAAATATGACTATGCTAAAAACGAAGTATCCACTGTTCATTTTCTAAAATAGCAATGCTTGAAAGTATTCTTCTACATAAATTCAAAAAGATCGATTCCCATATAATGTGATACGTTTAGAGGAGAAGACACATAATCTTAAACACTGGCACACACTTACAAATTGCCAGTGCCTATACCATCAACACCGTCACAAGGTATTAACTAAAGAACTGATTGCGCTTACCACTAAACTATATCTAACGCTCATACATAATGTGTCAACAAACCAATACAATATTATGTATTACATACATTTTTGTATATCAAGCCCTCTCAGTTGTGATTGACATTTCACCGCAACATCTATCACACCATAAGGTCTCTGGAAGGCCCATTCTGGTCTCTGTGGAGCAACCCAGCTAGGCAACCTTTCACTTCAATACTAACTACAGTCTATCAAACCCATAAATCTTTGGTTTCCTGGTCCTATTATAGATTCAAAACAATAACCCCTCCTAAGTGTGCTCTGGGGCAGTCTGCGATCTGTGTTGTGTCCATTTTATGGCTTCCTGATGGCACTCTGGTGACTTGAGTGTTTATTCAGCTGACTTCATGGGAATGACCACTACGAGGACAGGTGAATGCTTGGAATTTTTTTCTCCGTAGTAACAGAGATAGGCAGTTGCTTCCTCATGGTAAGAATCATGAGAGCTAGCAGATTGTTCAAACTTCATATCTGCTATGTACTGAGAAAAAGCTATTATTTAAACTAAGCAACAACTAAAGACTAAAGTCACAGTATTTTAAATATGTACAATTTCTCTGAATAATTTCATATCTAAAATAGGAATGATTCCCCAATCAAAAGAATATTATTAAATAGATTGTTAAGAACAACATTTTAAGAACATTTTCAGATAGCAAAACCCCCTCTAGCAGTTTCTGATGTAGAGCAGTTTTTGCAGCGTTAAGAATGGTGTGAAAAAATAGTGCAAAGTTATTCAGGGCTCACATGGATTGAGGCCACTACATGTCTCTATTAGTAAGGTGGTTGGTCTTAGAATTCACCCAACAAAGCAGGGTATTGTACAGTTATCAAGGAAACTGAGATTCCGCCTTTAACAAACTACAGCCATTCATTTTTATAACACAGTAGAAGTACAACAGAAAGCAAAGCAGACTTTAGATTGAAGCAGATACCTTAGCAAAACTCTGAGTTTTTTGTCTGATTGAGAACCGCTTGAGCTACATGTAGTGAAAGCACCAAAGACTGCGGGAACTGCTTTTGTAAAGCTATGTTACTCGTTACATATGTCCAAACACTGTCACCAAAATGTGTTGGCGTCTTATCTGTAACAAAAATAGTGACTAGCTCAGGCCAATGATGTGCCAAGTTTGTTAGAGAGATGAAATTTTATTAAGCACGGGCTGCAAATCTCTCCCTGTTCAGCAGATAACAAGTATATATATGTTATATGAATAATTAGCAAAAGAGGCCACAGCTCTCCGAAGTAAATAAAATGTAATGAGTCTGTAAATGCAAATTAATCAATGTAAGGGGAATCGAAATGTTCGCCTCCAGACTGTGGGGCGCTGCTACGTAGAATCAATCAAAAAGAATCTTACACAGTGTAAGATCTTTAATATAGGTAGCAGCATGCTCTAATGCACACTGTATGGTTCTTATTTACACTTCGAGACCTCAGCACCATTCTGAATAACGTATTGTGATAATACTGAGCTCCTACCCCGTGCTATATTTTCTGAATTCTTTGATTTCTTTGCAGACATTCCCCCTGATGAAGAGCACCGCTCAAAATGCATAGGTGATGCATTTATGAATGATGTACATTTTGTTTTGAAATTATCCAGCATATGATTTAATATTTTGAAGATTGGTTCAAAATAAACCATTTTCTAAGAAGAATACTGGAGATTACTTTTGAATATGAATAATTAGCCCATCTAGTGAATTGAACCATAGCTCTTTCGTCTGACTACAGGGACAAACAAAAATATTATACTTTAAATAGAATACTTTTAAAATCCTAGTAGAGCTGAAGAAGCATTTGTGCATGTTAAGCAATGAAGGCATAAATTACCTCCTTGTCATGTGGGAAGATCAGAAGGTGAAAGCTTGAAAGATCAGACGTGGTCTGTCTGCACACCAGGATTCCATCTTCCCAATCTTATCGTCACTACTAGTGTGGTATTCCACGGAAAAAAGATAGCGTCAACCAAACTACGGCACGTCCTGTAGAACAAAAGTAAATCCAGAACCCTGTGTGCAAAGAAGCGCGCCCGCATCTCTTCATGTGCTGCCAATGGATCTTATACCATGTACTCAATGAACCGTCCCTTTTTAACCAGCGTCACTCAGCATGATGGGGCTTCTGGTTCACTTCCCCTATGAAAAGATGGCGAAACATATGGTTTGTGACGTCAGAGCGATGCGATAATCCCCCCTGGAGACGAGGTGCGAGAGAGCACGGTTGCTAGAGTGGTTTTAAACTGTAGTGAGAGGCGGGGAGGGGGCAGAGCACCGCTCGGGGTGGGGGGCTGAGGGGGGGAGAGGGCAGGAAGGGGTAACACTAAACAACAGGACCAAGAAAAAGCCTCAGGATAGTGAAGAGATAGTGAAACGAGAGTGGGGGGGGGTGTGCGTAGAAGACTTTGGAGATAGGATAGGTGGTCGATGTGTGTTGGGCCGAAAAATATGTATCTAGTACGGAACAACAACAAAAAAATAGAAGGGAGCTGCTGGTAGGGGTCTAGACCAAAGGCGTTGGAGGAAACCAGGGTGCAGAAACATGTTGGGGAGTAGAAGCAAAAGGGTGAGGGGAAGCTAGACAGAGGTGGGGGAGAAGTAATGTTGAAGAGAGGTGTGTGGGTGAAGTGAATATTAAATTGGCCGCGTGGCAGTAATAGTAACACTACGCAGCAGTGAAAGAGAAAGTCATCGCAATCACGATCGCTGTGAAAGACAAAGTGATCGAGATGACTCACTAAAGCACGCAAGGGATGGGTGCGCAGAAGGGATGCGTGCCCAGCAGCGCGCATGCTTGTGCGCGTGAGTGCAAGCTGGTAGCCACTTTGGGAGCACTTCCAAAAGCCGCTACTAAATGTCACTCCGAGCAGCGCATGAGCGCTGACCCAGCGAGAACTAAAAATGAACCGTTACTTAGGCGATGGTGTACATATGAATTTTTATTTATACCAGTCGTATAATTAGCACATTAAAAAAAAAAAATATTAAAGCGTTCTGGGTTCCCATTGCCTAGGTGGCAATTATTCTAACATTTATGAATATCAATGAAAGTCTTGCGAGGCAGAAGTGGTAAAGGTTGTAAAAATATTCTGTGTGTGATTAGTATTAGTAACTATACACAATGGTTCGAAATTAAAATTCCAAGCAAGTTGTTTGAAGGCAACAAATTCATCCTTCTGGTGACATTAAAAGTAAAAAATTACCACCTCTATGAAATTATGTTATTATATTTGACTACTGTGAGGCACTGTATAATTGACTACTCAGCATTTCCTACGCCGGCAGGGTTCGCGCGTTACCCTTCCGTGCACCCTCTGCTGGCAGAGTTTCAACTTTACAGCCCGGGCACAAACGTCCGAGATGAGAGAAATGGGGCTAGGGCCTGCATCCTGCAGCTGTGCTGTTCGCTGCAGCTGTAGTGTTATACAGCACGCTCTGCAGTACTGTTTACCGCCCATGCGATGCCTACCGCAGCTGTGCTGTTGGGCACTCTACTGTGTACCCAGGGCAGCTCGGAGACATGCATACTACTGCAGCATACCTACTGTGCCGCTCCACTGTCTTTGCGCTGGCTATAGAACCAATAGCATGCTGGGTCAGGCCTAGTAGTAGGGAATGTCCTAGTAAAGTAAAGAGCTTGCCTTCACAGGATTGCACTGAAGACTGGATATCCTATGCTGATGGGGTCATGCTGTTCCTTGTGGGTGCTTGGTTCCCATTGCCTACAGTAATGTTGAGTTATCAGATTTTGGGTAACATTCTGGTAACTTGCAGAACAGTTCACTAAGTTTATATTGAGCTGTTATGTTTGTACTAGATGACTCAATGCCTGTTAGATTCCCAATGTTAGACTAATGTTCTGATTTGTTACCTTTGCCTCAAATTGCAAAGCTCTCTGATATCCTTCGGGATCAAGTTTGCGCTAAATAAAACTTTATAAATACAAAATATAAATAAATATGTGGGACTGTATAATTGAAACAAATTTAGACCAAAATTCAGAGTTGCGTGCGGAAGGTTGAGCAATGAGACATCTCTGTATTAATGACAGCGCTTCACACAGTGAAGGGAATAAAAAGAGGAGTACAATTTAGGGCGGGAGATGACGGATGAGCAGTGGTTGAAGGTTTGATTATTGCAAAGGAACTGCACTTGATGGACCACTTCGAATATGGAACAGATGCTTAACTATGACTTGCACCCCCACATAATATCAGCAGGTTGAAAGCTGAAAATGGATGCAAATTGTATAACCCAATATGAAATGTCGAATAACATCAGACCAAAAAACTACAGTGACGCCACTCCTCTGACAACTCCTGGGTAAAATGCTCAGATTTCAAAACTAACAAAGGCAACAGAAGACTCTATGATTGTAGACTATGTAACAAAGTGACACAAAACAAATCTCATCTGAATATTAAAGGGACCCTTTAAGATGTACAGTGTTTTACTGAGGCTCTCGCATAAAGTCTGCAGTGTTTTGTACAACAAGAAACCTGAAATAAATGGCCATAGATTGCTATAAGGACATTGCTATCTCGTGGAGTTTTATCAGGGTTCCTTAACAGTCTTGCTCCCATGCTTTGTAATTCTTTAGGCTCTACAGTCATTACATTGGGTGCTAACAAAGTAACTAAATAGAAGTAGTCTGCTACATAGTACCTTCCTGTAGTAGGGTAGCAACTAAAAAATATTACCCTTGACTCATTTATGTATCTCTCTGCTGCACTTGTTTTTGAGACTTATGTCCTGCACCAGTGTCTCTACCACTGCCGTTACTACCTGCATTAAATGTATTGTCTATTGCAAAGTTTTATTTTTTTTACTATCAAAAATGTCCCTCTTGGCTTCAGTTTGATTAGCAAGCCATGCATTATGTATAGGCAGAAGCATGCTTCCCTTGTAAGAGTGGAGTCATATGCCTAAGAGTAAGCAGCCTGGAGTGGCCTTCCTCTAGGTAAATTAATAATAACATTAAGAATCAGCAATGGCCCTCTAGAAGTGTTAGAGACACCAAATCCTGTCTCTGTCCATAAGATGCCTACATAAGTGGGAGCTGTGTGTCCACTCACCTGGCTCTCCACTAGCATCGCCATGTCCATAAACATGTCGTGGAGTTCCCGGATGCTGGTCTCCAGCTTGATGATCTCGCTGTGTCTTGTCTCGATCTCGTTCAGCGCCTGTTTGGTGATGTTTGAATCCATGATGATCTGTAGGAAGAGAGAGCATGTTAGAAGAGACTGAAAGTAACACCAAATAGCAGCCAGCCAGCATCAAAGCAACCAACCAATCACCAGACAGGGACTTGAAAGAAAAAGAAAGACACCTGTCAAAGAGACGAGGGTGAGGAAGAGTTTTATTTATATGAACCAAGGCTTCCCTAGACTGACAGCCTCCAGACAGTCACGTGCAGAAAGAGTGACTTTACATCTTCTGATGTTTTTATAGTTTTGGTACTGAGGGGTAAGCACCATGCCTGATCTCCAGTGATATGATATCATGTTTAAAGTGCCCAGCCCCTAGCGGAATTCTATAGGTTGTTTTGAAAGAGCAATTTGTTCCAGTACCAGTAATAGGAGAGTGAAGGAATGCTGTCCTTTTTAGGCTACTCAAAATTAGGTTATCACTGAAGTTTTGTTTTCATAAATTACAAAAAAGCCAAATAAAACGAAGCAGGATGCAGAAGAATACATTTCATTGATTACATTTTATGGACAAAATGAGTCCAATTGAACTTGTGTCGGTTTCTACACAGAATTAGATCCAGGACAAATGTAATAAATGTCAACCAGCTAATTTGTGAAGTTAATCACCGGGGGATCAACCAGCTGCCCACCAGGGCTAAGGCAACAAGGCTGCATTTTACCAGAACAATCTCCAATAACGCTCCTAAAATGGTGATAATGGTCATAATTCCCCGCACAAAGCCATCGCACTACTTTTCCCTCACGACCACCTTCCAATAGTGCCCATCCCCTCTTCATTGCCCCTCTCTGATGCACATTTCATTTTTTTAAGCCTTTAAGCTCTGCTCTTAGTTCACTCACACTCGGTTTTGTGCTCCGCATGGTACGCGGTCTTTGCAGCAGGCACGTTGACCCTCTGCACTGTTTTATGATGAGTAGAAACTGACACCAGACAACATTCCGACCTCTCACCAGCAGTGACAATAATTACCAGAGTTATCTTGATATTTTTATTGTTGCCTGACAACTGCTGGACGCACAAGGAAGTTCACTTGCATTTACACACATAAGTCATTTTTAAACACAGCTCTCCCACCAAAGCCAGCTCCCGCTGCAGCTGCACCACTCGCACCGCCCTAAAGCCGGCCATGATTACTTTACTAAAGACCAATCGTACCTCTAGGGACATAAGACACATTTCCTTCATCTGGGGAGCATAGGTAATGAGAAGCAAGGATGATAAGTTCTAAACCTATATATAACTCTCAATATTAGGAACAGACTCTAAGGCCCTGATTAGGCGTATAGGTGCTATTTAGCGCATGTGATGAATAACGATACCACAGGGTTTGTTGTCTATCAGGTAAGATAAATTGCACCTATTATGAGTTTCTGGGAAATAAAAGGCAGGTTGTGGTGTTTAAGGCACCAAAATCTGAATGTTATGGTAAAAACTGCCCACATTTCCTCTGCTAACTTTCATCTGGTTGGTTCTACCGGTATGTGAGGTATTTTAACACATCCGATAATAATCGGGTGTATTAAATGCAACGAAACTCGTAATTCCGATCCCTGCACAAGCAAGGGTTTACGTAGTGGTCGCATCACAATGACCCACTCGTAATCAAGTATTGCTAGCATTGCCAATATGTTCACAAAAGAGGAAGCTTAAACAATAAAAATGCCTTGTTTAATTACCCTGAAAAGCATGTTTGACGGTTTCTCTAAATAGAAAAACTAGGTAAGAGTTTCTTGTAAAGGTGCCTATATTACATCAAATTCATCATATTGAACTGAAAATAAAAATCAATTTTAGCCACATATGGAATGACATTTAGTCTAGCTCAAACAATAAAACAAAAATAATTCTTATTCAAGGGCATAAAATATACATCTATCACTTTAAAGAATTATATAGGATATGCATTTCGATACAGTATACTGCTTCGAAGGACCTCAGAAGCTAGGCTGCTAGCCTGGACCCCTTCGGGGAGCACACTGCGGTCAAACGTTCCTCCACCAGTTCAACATTTGTTATCCAACTTCACTCTTACACCTTAATGTACAAACGCCCAGCTGGGCAACTGTCGCAACCACCAAAGATGCTGCTTTTCAAACACCTTCTCTTTCATTTTGAAGTACCTAAAGTATGTCAAATGAGTCACTACCTGGCTATTTCAATTTTTTTCTAACTTGATGATAGCATTGTACTATGATTGCCTCACGACTCTAGCGCATTTGCGGACATGCAAAGAAAATAAGAACACAACTAAGAAATTGATATCTTTTATATCATCTGCAACAACAATCAATGTTTGACAAAAAGGCTTAAACCCAGGTCAACCTCCTGGTTAAATGTAGAAATGAAACTGCTTGCCACCATTTTGGCTTTACAAATGTATAGGCTGGTTGAACATAGGGACATATGCCTAATTGCTCCACCAGAGAGTACCTCAAACACCTGCAAATTGGACTGATACGATGTAAAATTCTAGGATCCTATTGACCATACTCTCAGTCAATGCTGAAAAAGCATTAAACTCTATCCACTGGCCATACGTCTTCCTGGTACTGCAATGTCAGGGAGTTTTGCCTCAATCTTGGAAACAGGCTATGGTTATTTCTCTTATTAAGAAGCCCAACCTGGACCCAGAAGTGCCATCCAATTATAGGCCGATCTTGCTCCTTCCAGCACTTACCAAAATCTTAGAGAAACACGTTCATAGCGTGCTCTCCAACTTCCTGGAGTCGAACGAGCTACTCCATGAGTCCCAATTGGGCTTTCGTTCGAACCTAAGCACCGAGACGGCGCTCCTGGAAGTCTCTGAGATTGTGAAGGAGGTGCTGGACACCGGAGGCAGGGTGATGTTAGTTATGTTAGACCTGTCGGCGGCGTTCGACACCATCCCCCATGAGGATCTCCTCACTAGGCTACATGACATCGGTCTAGGGGGGACGGTGCTCAACTGGTTTCGCTCCTTCTTAGCCAACCGCCGACAGACGGTCTGGGTCCCATCTGGATCTGCCGAAATGCCGCCATTGGGAGTTGGAGTCCCTCAGGGCTCAGTATTGAGCCCTACTCTATTTAACATCCTCATGACCCCTCTGGCGACATTGGCGGAATCCTACGGGGCCCGGATCGTCTCTTATGCTGACGACACCCAGCTTCTGTTCACCTGCCGCAAGAGCGAAGATTTCGATGGAGAAAGTATCCGTGAGTGCCTTGGGGCTGTTTTTAACTGGTTCCAACTTAACAGCCTCAAGTGCAACTCGGATAAATCCGAGATACTCTTCTTCGGATGCCCATCGGAACCGGATTGGCATGGCTGGTGGCCCACTGACATGTTCCCCCCAGCTCAGTCATCTAAATGGGCTAAGAACCTGGGAGTTAAAATTGACAATGAGCTCTCGCTCAAATCCCAGGTGGTTACTCGGACAGGAACGTGTTTCGGGATCCTCAGGATGCTTCGAAAGTTCTTTCCTCTGCTTTCCGAGGAACATCGGAGGATTACTGTCCAGGCACTCATAGGATCCAGATTGGATTATGCAAATGTTCTGTATCTGGGTCTGCCAGAATATCTCTTACAGCGCATGCAGGTGACCCAGAACGCTGCAGCACGGGCGATTTTTGGCCTGCATCGCCGTACTAGTGCCTCAAACCTACTTCTATCCCTCCATTGGTTTCCTATACGGAAGAGGATAATGTTTAAGGCCATGACCTTAGCCCATAAAGCCCTGCATGCTAATGGTGCAAAATACCTCCAGAAGAGGCTGGACTTTTACCGGCCTGCACGATCCTTAAGATCGGAGTCATTGGCTCTGGCGGTGGTGCCACGTATAAAAAGGGCCCGACTGGGCGGTCGGTCCTTCAGATTCCTTGCCCCCCAGCTATGGAACTCCCTACCGCTGTCCTTGCGGGCCACATCTAATCTGCTTGCCTTTAGGAAGGGACTAAAGACTTGGCTGTTCTCTGGTTAGTGCGCCTCTCCCTTTTTTTGGTTTCTGTCTTTTTTTACTGTTATGTTTTCCAGTCTTTCATAAGGTCTGGAGCACAAAGCGCCGGGACACTCCTTTGGAGTAGCCGTTGCGCTATAAAAGTCCCTTATAACATAACATAACATAACATAACATAACAATGCTTCGGCTTTAGGTCTAGATTTCACGGGTGTGGGCGCTCCCATATCAAGATCCGAGAGCAGCAGTGATGGATAACGGGATGTCACCTATTTCCTTTCCATTGGGAAGGGGAACAAGGTAGGGGTGCCATACCACCTTTCCTTTTTCTGTGCATGGAGTCCTTGAGTGTTAGGTGAGGGCAAGTGAGCAACTGGTCAGCTCCATAGAGCGGGTATCCTCAGTAACATGTCCGGAAAATACTGTATTTTCCGGCCATAAGACTGTTCAATCAATTGTTTAATAGTCGGAAACTTTTTTGACAAATAGTCTATGGCACATTGTGAATAGTATGATTCCAGTGTAAATATTTAGTGATCTGTGTGTATGTGTGAGTGAATGTCTGAACATTTGAAAAGTGAAGATATATGTTTTTGTGGATAATGTTTCATGAAGTTTTAATGTACATTTGTATATGTATTGTACAGATGGTGTTCGAAAAAACAAAATATTGGTGAAATTATAACCAAACTAATGACAAAAAAATTATTGTATAAATAAAGGTGATTCATTCAAATGAATAATCCAGTGATGCATATTGTTTAAGTCGTATGTGTTAGACTAAATTGAGAAAGGAAAGACAGACACAGTAGTGGCATTCTTTTGTTAATTCTTGATAAGTGGCTTGGCCGTGCTGTTGGGAGCCCATACCCAGTGGTGGTTCATAGAATGAACTATTCAACGCATTAGTACATAAAGAGAGATACACTTTTTTCATTTTAACAGATTTCAGAGAGTTTCTACCCAACCTTTGCTTCAGCTTGAGCATCCGTTTTTAGGCAGTAATGTCTAGTGAACATGCAGATATATTTCTATGTTGCAGCCCTACAGATATATACAATAGAGACATTCCAAATTCATGCTGTGGTAGCGGCTTTTCTCTGCAATAGGGTCCTTTCCAACCCCTTCCTGGTGTGAGTTGTTTGGTCCTTCTTATGGCTTTATTTTTTTCTAATTAAATACCCTTTTAATATACAGAGAATGTAGATCTCTCTCTGCAAGTGCAGAAGGATTGGGAATGACATTGGTAATTTAATGGTTTGATTATTGTGAAAATAAGACACTACTTTCAGTAAGAAAGAAGGATGTGTTCTAAAAACGACCCTGTTTGCATGGAAACAAGTAAAGGGCTCTACTGGCAATATGGGTGGAGTTCACTGAATCTGCAAGATGAAATGTCAGCTATGAGAAAAGCAGTTTTCCAATGATGGTGGACTGTTGGTCTAGGAATAGGTTCAAATGGAAGACTCAATAGTTTAGATATTACAAGATTAAGTTCCTATGGTGGGGAGGGATTCTTCACAGAAGACACCTTTTTTAGACCTTTGAAGATGTCTTTGATAACTGGAATCTTGCAGAATGAAATCTAGTGCGGAAAGTTCCAATATGTTGTTAACAGCTGCTAGATGAAATTTTATAGACGCGTACTGCAGTATGAATTTTTGTTAAATGTAGTAGAGTATGGAAGGATAACTTCTTCCTTGTACGAAACGGGATTAAAACTTTATTCTGACACCTAATACAGAATCTTTTCCATTTCAAAGCATAACATGATCTTGCCTATGGGTGTTAGGCTTCTCTCAATATGTCCATACATTCTTAGGGAAACTTTAAGCACCATACTGTCTGACTTCAGGAGCCATGCAGTCAAATTCAAATATTGAAGGGTTGCTGCTGAATTTGGCCCAGCAGTCTGGAAAGTATATTCAGCCAGCAAGAGAATCTCCTGTGTTTGACAAATGAGAGGTCTATAATATCTATGTACCACCATTGTCTCTGCCAATTTGGGGCTACTAGTATCAATTTGATCCTAGTTGTGCATAGCTCAAGAATCACTGTGGGAATGAGTGGGATTGAAGGAAAGTAAGACAAATGGAGTCTCCATACGATCAAAAGGGCAGTTACCCTTGAATTGCATTCTGGTGCCCTGGACGCAAAATCTTGGCATTTTTTCTTTCTTTCCTGCTGTGGTGAATAAATCCAAGGAAGGTAATTCCATTCCTGAAAGATGGTTGCTAGGACCTTGTCGTTTGAAACCCATTTAAGATTTTTCTTGTGATGTCAACTGAGGAAACCTGCTTCTTGGTTTAGCTTTCCTTGGATAAATATTTCTGCCAAACTAGTTCCCCTGCCTACAGCCCAACACCACATACTTTGAGCTTGAAGTCCTAGATATCTTGATCTTATTTCTCCTAATTTGTTTGTTTAATGCATGGTGGTGGTGTTGGCTGTACTATTACATTGTGCAATGGTAGAAATGAAAGGAAAGCTTTGAGTACCAGGGCAACAGCTTTAATTTCTAACAGATTGATACAATAATTATTTCCTGTAGGAGACCAAATACCCTGTACTGCGAGATGTTGACTTACACTAGCCAACCTGTCAATAATGAGTCCGTCACTAATAATATTTTCGGAGAAATATTTTTAAAAGGCACTCCCTTCTTCAGCTTTCAGTGATGCACAACCGAGTTAGCGATTGTTTTGCTTGGATGTATAGGAGAAGACAATCTTCCCAACTGTCTTTCTTTTGTGACCATTGATCCTCTAAGCTCAGCAGAAAGGCTTCAACCTTAAATGCAACCACAAACCTACAGCTTGTTAGATTTTGTCCCTCCTAGGATCAATGCATCTTGCATCTACTTGTCCTGAAAGCAAGATTAGTGATGCCATGACGAAAGAAGGATTGAGTGGGACCTCACTATCAACAATAGTATTCAATTTGTTCAAGTACTCTTGAAGGCTGGGGCATTCCCATTGTGTGTGATAAAAGGTCCCCTCCATTGTGTTTCACAGCAGTAGAGGCCTTCCATATGTGTAATGCTGTGTGCAGGACCTTGAACTGGATCAGGTGAAACCTTACCCTGATCATCAGCTCCCTGGGGTGCATTGAAGCCACATCCCAGTCAATATATTTGAGGTTTCCAGGTCTTTCTCCCATTGCTGCTGAAGGCCCTTGAGATTGTCTAACATGTTTTCAATGAGCGTTTTATACATGGAAATTCTCACACCTTTCCCAAGCTTGCCCTACAATATACAGCTCTCAGCCCAATCCACTCACTCAGCTTGCAGCGCATGTCTGAGTTCTGTGTGTTTGTACAACTGTGAATGCTAGAGTTCAGACTCCTCCGACATTTGATTGAAGGTCTTCACGGTCCCCTCCAATCGGGTTCCAGCATGCAAACCCTTTTAGCTTATTTATTTCTTTGAGAGCACGGTCCCCTCCCACAGTGGCGTCTCCAGTGTGACCCTCCACCTCCACCCTAGGCAGGCAGTTGCACTTTCCCAGGTTATCAGTGCAGTCTGAGTGGAGGCGGGCCCTGTTGGCCCTTACCCCACACAGAGATAACATGTCCAAGTGGTGACCACCATCCCACTCCTGCCCAGTAGTACTGCAGGATCCTTAGTGGTTGTGTACACCCAAACGTACACTGCATGCTTTTGAGCCACCCAGTAGTATGTCCATATATGTGGCAGAGCAAGCTCATTGTTATACATGGCCCTGCGCAAGATTTGTAACGCTATTCTTGATACTGCCCCTTCCCAAAGCAGTAGTCGTAGGTCCCTGTCCAGCTTAAGGAAGACCACCTCCGTGATCAGACAAAGTGTATTCTGAGACTTCACCATCTACATCAACTGACCTGAGTGACAACGATGTCAGGTTTCCGATCCCTCCCTCTAAGGTCAACTGGTAGGCGCCAATGAGCTCATTGGTGGCGTCAGTGATCTTGATGTCGTCCTCCATTGCTATGAGAACTGTGTCATCTATAATGTTTTTTTCCAGAGGGTGATATGGAGACATGTTGAGATGTAGATCTCTCTAGTCCCTTCTTTGTTTCCTCTTCTGCCTTCATGTTCTCTAACATATCTCACAAGAAGATTTCTTCCCTATCTTTTTGTGGTGTCCTATCGTTTTACTGTGTATCTTCATTGTTTGTATTTTCTTTCTTTTCTATTATATTACTTATGGTATGCAATGTGAGGATTCCCTTGTCCCCATACTTTGTATTATGTTGTAATGGAATGTTGGGCTTCAGTGGATGTGAACACCAGATTCAGTTGGTGTTAATCCTCTGGGCCCGTCAGTCCAGCTTACTTCTTGTGGAATAAATATGCCAGAACAACTCAGCGTTTGGTGATTGTCCATCTGTACATTTTTCCCGACGATTTGGGACCTGAACTTTCGACCTCTTCCTGGAGAAAACGCTGTGTCTCATCAAGGTATTTTTTGTATTCATTTATTTTCATCCAACGGGCCCAGAGGGATCTCTGTCTCTGTAGTCATTCTGCGTTGTTCCCATTTTAGTTTTATATGGGGAAGCACTCCAGAGCAGGTTTCTTCAGCGATATTTCTGTAAATTATCCATCGCTTTGTGTCTCTGCGTATTTTAAAATTTTCCAAAAAAACTCTCTTGAGCGGAGGCTTGAGCGTGTTTGTCTACGTCACTTTGTTGTCTTCCTTCAACATCGTCCCGGACTCCATTGTTCTCCGTTGTCCTTGGATACAGCATGCTCCGTTGTCCTGGAAACTTCTTTGATAACGCATGCTTCACCAGGAGCCTGCCGTAAGCCTGCGTATCTCACCACAAGTCTCCCGTAAGCACTTTCCTCTGTGCTTGTATTCAGGAGAGGATGTTTCTGTGTTGAGGCAGTTTAAGACGTCTATGCGCATTACACCGTGGGATACCGCTCCGGTATACGCGCATTGTAAAGGTTGCTATCTTTTCAACAATTCAACTTGTTCCTTGTTGCACATTTATCCGTGGGATAACGCTACGGCTTACGTGCATTACAATCTTCTAGCTTCTTTTTACGTGTTTATCTGTGGGATACCGCTCCAGTTTATGTGCATTTCCACATTTCTACATTGCATCTACTGTGTACTTATATACAGAGTGAGATACTCTGTCAGTGTTAAAGTCATACAGCTACAAATATTCATCCTGGCTCTTTCTTTACATTTGACATTTCATTATTGTTGATCACAGGACTTTACGCTGTTTATGTACATTGTCGTGGGATACCGCTCTGACTTTCAACTACATTCGAACCAGTGTTCCAATATTATTTCTTATTCACATCATTCTTTCTTCAAGGTGCTTTGTCGTGGGATACCGCTCTGACTTTCCAGTACAATTTTTTTTCTAGGTACTATTTCTACAATTTTAGCATTCAGCGATTCACACACTTTCCAGTAACTGTAATCCCATTACTACTATTTGGAATTTTACTTCCGCATTTTTTATTTTACTGTTGTCTAAGTATGTAAACCGTTACCCCTCCTAATTATTTCTTGCAGGATCCTGGTGAACCTCCTTTAAAGTGGCGTCTGTGGTTTAGATCTTTTAATGCATATCTTGGAGCAATTGATGGTATGAAATTTAAACCAGATAGAAAACGCAGGTGTGGAGGGTCAAAATGTTTTCGATCATTTACCAACTTACAATGATCATGATAGTGGTGATATGGATGAGTATCAATTAGCCCTTAAACAACTTAGCACCTATATTGAAGGTAGAGTTAACTTGGTCGTTCATAGGCACACATTTTATACACGAATTCAATCTGCGAGTGAATCCATTGATACCTATGTTACTGCTTTAAAAGTGTTGGCCAGTTACTGTGACTTTGAGGATTTTACCTCTCAGTTAATAAGGGATCAAATAGTATGTAGGTGCTATTGAAAAAGAATCCAGCAGAAATTACTTTCATGCAAGAATCCTTCTTTGAATGATACTATTGATATTGCTAAAAGTATTGAACGCTCAGAGTTAGTCGCCAAACAGTTTAAGAATAAGCCTTCCACACGTATGTCCTCTGGTTTTGACTGTTACAGATATGGCTCTCTGTCTCATCTTTCCAATGTTACAAAATTGTCGTGCCATTTCTTAAGAGTGTCATAAATATATAAAATCTGGTCATTTTAGCAAAATGTGTAGAGGTGGCAAACGTTTTCCGGTTAGAGGTGTTCTAGATTCACATTCCAATGAACCTTCTGATGAATTGGATAAGGGATTGGAAGATTTGTCTTTATCTGTTGTGTCTGTGGAGTACTTAAACATTAACAATCTACATTCTGATAAAAGATTTGGTGATCCTTTTGTACAAGTATCCATTCAGTCTCATGAAATTCCTTTGCTCATAGATTCAGGAGCCAGGATCACCATTATTTCTATTGATAAATTTAAACAAGCTTGGTCAAAGATTGATTTTCTACCCCCTGATGTTATTTACACTGCATTTGAGGGCAGCAGGATTGATCTTGCAGGCTATTTTTGGGCTGATATTTTTCAAAATAAAACCATTCACAGCAAAGTTTATGTTGCTCACAAGGACATTAATGTCTTGGAATGGTGGCGCCAGGCTGAATTTAATCATAAGACCTGGCCAGAAAAATCATGTTTCCTTAATTAATTCAGTCTCGGATTCTTCTCACTGGAAAATAAATTTTCCTCAAGTTTTTGCTAATAAAATTGGTAAAATAATTTTTTTTGTACATTCCATTAAAGTCAAAGAGAGTGAATCTCCAGTTAAACACAAACTTAGAAATGTGCCCCACAGTATAAGGAATGATCTCACTATTATGATTAACAATATGGTTGAGGATGGCATAATTGAGCGTGTTGACGCCACGCTCTGGTTATCTCCCATAGTTTTAGCCAAAAAAAGGTCTGGTGAACTTCGTCTTTGCATTGACTTAAGATCAGTCAACAAATCTATTTGGGTTGAGAACTTTCTATTGCCTCATATAGATGATCTTATTACTGCTGTAGGTCAGTCCAAATGGTTCTCGAAGTTGGATTTACGTTCCGCGTATCATCAGGTAGTTCTTGATGAAAAATCTCGTCATCTCACAGCCTTTATAACACCTGAGTGATGGTACATTTCAAGTTTGTCGGATGTCATTTGGACTGGCCTCAGCTGCCTCAGTTTTTCAGAAAGTCATGACTTCAATGATCCCAAACATTCCTAATGTTGTAATATTTCAAGATGATATTCTTGTACAAAAAAGACACCGAACTTGAACATAATGAGGTGTTAGATCTTGTTTTCCAAACTCTTCAGAATAATAGTGTTGCCTTGAGAGAGGATAAATGTATTTTTCCCGTTAATGAAATTGAATATCTTGGTCACCTGTTAACCAAAGATGGTGTTAAACCTAAACCCAGTATAATTGATGGTATTGTGAATGCTCCACATCCTTTGGACAAAGACCAATTGCAATCTTTTCTGGGTCTGTGTGAATTTTATTCCAAATTCATTAGTAAATTTTCCAGTCTTACTGAATGTTTTAGAAATCCATTGAAAAAGAGATCTGAATTTATTTGGACAGCTTTGTGCCAAGAACACTTTGTTTTGATTAAAGAGTGTATTGTTTCTGCTCCAGCTCTTCAAGCTTATGTGGAGGGTCGTGACACTTTTATTACGGTTGATTCCAGTGCCTATGGAATGGGTTCGGGTTTGTCCCAGGTGGAGGGTGGAAGGGAATTTACAGTAGGTTTTACCTCTAGGAGAATCAAAGAGGTTGAATTGAGGTATTCTGTAATAGAAAAAGAAATGTTGGCTTGTGTATGGGGAGTTGAAAAGTTTAATCTTATGGATGGTGAAGAAAATTCTGGCTAAGGACAGATCATAAACCTCTCGTTGATATTCTTTCTGGTTCCAAAATAAAAAAGTCTACTGCTCGGCTTGCCAGGTTGTCTACCAAGTTGTTAGAATTCAATTTTACAGTTCTCTATATTGCAGGTGGCAAAAATGTAAAGGCAGATTTTCTTTCCAGACTTCCGATGGAAAAATATTTCAATATTATTCCTGAGGACATTGAAGAATGTATCATTGCCAATGTGGATGATACTATTATTTGTCCAGATGTGTCTTGTTGGCAAGATGCCTTCTGTAATGGTCCTATTTAGAGACAATTTATGGATTAAGTTGTTAAAGGATGGCCCAAAGAGAAAGTTCTTTCTACTGAATTACAACCGTTTTTCAAAACTTCTGATGAATTATCTATTAAAAATGATTTACTAGTTAGGGACAATAAACTTATTCCTCCTGCTATATTCAGAGTATCATGGAAACAGCTCATTCTGGTCATTTGGGCATGAACCAAACATAGAATTAGAAATGATATCTGGTGGCCCTGTATGGATCGGGATGTTGACAATTTGGTCAGGAATTGTGTACAATTTTGTTACAGTGATAAGCATCTCACTACTTGTACTCCTATACCTAAACCTGTAGTGTGTCCACTAAGGGTCTGGCAAAGAGTTTCTGTTGATCATCTTGGTCCATTCCATATCTTGCCTAATTGTATGAGGTATTTTACTGTTCTTACTGTTCTTTACTGTTCTTATTGACAATCTTTCCAAGTGGGTAGAAGTAAGAGGTATGTCTGATTCCAATTCTAAAGCTGTCATTCGGTTTCTACAAGATATTTTCTCCAGAGAAGGTGTTCCGGAAGACATTTTACTGATAAAAAAAGCGCAGTTTACTTCTGTGTCCATGCAAGAATTTTTGGCTAAGTTAGGAGTTAAACATTTAGGCACTCCTCTTAATCATCCCCAATCCAACGGCAAAGTTGAGAGGTTTAATAGGGTCCTTGTTGAATGTGTGCAGAGTACTCTCAACAACCATGTGTATTGTGAAACAGCTGTACAGAATATGATTTGGGCACATAGGACCACTCCTCATTCAGTTTCTGGTTCTATCCCTTTTGAATTGATGGGAGGCAAGAAAGTTTCGTCTTCTTTGTGTCCCTTCTGGAAACTCAATGTTTTTAATGATCATTTTTCAGTTTCAGAGGAAGCTTCCAAAGCTAAAATAATTTCTGATAAAGCTAATCGCCTTAGATTTGATAAACTTGGTCTATCTGGTAAAAGGAAACTGATTACATTTTTTGTCGGTGATCTAGTAAGAGTGAAAGATCCTTTAATGCTGCAAAAAGGTTTGTCCAAATTTAGACAACCTCATTACATTGCTGAAGTTAAGGGGCATGCTGTTCGACTTGATAATGGTCAGTGGTGGAGTTTCTCGCCTTGCCAAGGTCTCACAACCTAACAATGTTTCTGAACCTACTCTACGACGTAGTTGTAGAATAAGAAGAATGGTAAACAAATTACATGACTAATTGTTTGTATTTGGTTGCAACATTTTAATTCTCTTTCTTATTTTCTGTTAAAGGGGGAGATATGTGGTGTCCTATTGTTTTACTGTGTATCTTCATTATTTGTATTTTCTGTCTGTTCTATTATATTACTTGCGTTATGGAATGTGGGGATTCCCTTGTCCCCATACTATGTATTATGTTGTAATGGAATGTTGGACTTCAGTGGATGTAAACACCAGATTCAGTTAGTGTTGATCCTCTGGGCCCATCAGTCCAGCTTACTTCTTGTGGAATAAATATGCCAGAACAACTCAGCGTTTGGTGATTGTCCATCTTTACATCTTTCAATGTTCATTTTGCCATTTGCTTACATATGGCGCAGTCAGAGACAGAATGAAAGGTAAATAGACATACTACGCACACTTTATGTGCGTCTTTCCAAGCTTTCTCCCTCCCACATGAGGGACACTTGAAGAGGGATAGCATTTTGAGAAATTGGATACAAAATGATTTCACTCAACAGGAGTTATTAAAAAACATTGAGAGACATAACTAGAATTATTTTTCAAACCTGAAAATTTCTTTAAATTGAGTTGAAAAACCACCACAGTATTCCTGGGTTCTTTCACTCACGAGCCAGAAAAAATAACTGGAAGAGGAAGGAAACTGGCAGTACAAAACATATTGGGAAGAGGCGTCTCCGAAGTCCTTTAAGGGATATGTTCTTTTTTCTATCTCTGTTAAACATACATTTTCAGGCTGCATTTTTACATTCAATTTCTCTACTCAGAACTTCATTCAGCTATTTTTTCTTGTGAAAGATGATGAAATTCAGTTCTGTGAATAAATATGAGAGGAATATTCTGAATATTTGTAGGTTTGCAGTCAACAGATTAACAAACAAGATTCATGGACAAAGAAACTCTTTGATGATGTTTCCATGAAATGAACTATATAGGATTATATTCCTCGGTACGCACACGTTGCATGGAAGTGTTTATGAGAATCAATGAAGATGCTATGTTGCAGAAAAAACTATGCTGTCAACTGTGTCAATGTTGACCTTTTCGAAGGCGAGTGCCTTCCCGGGGGTCATGAAGAGAGCCTTGCTGTTGAATGCATCATATGAGCTGTCTCAATGTCATGCCTGGACGGTGAGTATATTAGAGGACCTCTTTGGTGGATGGGTCCTAATGGCATCCACACCATGCCTGCCACAGAGGGCATTCACATTGTATGTGTCACAGAGCTGGCCTCCAACTGAGAACATGTGGGTAATAAACCATGCTTTGATATTGCGCTATATGATGTTGCATGATGATCTCTGGAGTAGTGGGAGTATCCAGAGTGAAGATGACACCCTTTAATGTCCTTAGACACCCCTCTTTGAAAGTCTTTGTTTGGGGTGCTCACAGATACAGTACAAGAGTCATCTTCACTGGCCGCCGGTAATTCCCCCTCGCTCTGCCCTAAAATCTTCCAGCTTTCCCATCATGCAAAATAGGACTCTCATTTTGTAACACAAGTTTGCACTCCTTGACCGAATACAAGGAGTGTCAGCAGACCACAAACACAGAATTTGGATCAGAGGCAGCCTTCTTCCTCCTACAGGGGGTGATACTTTACAAAAAGTGAAAACATAATGAGGAAAATAGCAAAACTCAAAGGGAAAAGTTTCAAATCAGTCTTAGATGTTGTTTTCTAAGGATACAACCTCAAAGGATAGTGTGAATAATCCCAGACGTGTTCTGAAATACTTTTAGCATGAGCTGAAAAAACAGAACAGAGTCTGTGAGGCAACTACTAGTACCCTTTTCCTTCATGTTTCTCTCTCTCACACAGGGGTTTTAAAAGTAAAATATCTTGGTTTCAGCACACATTCCCCTTGGTATTTAAATGTTAGTTAGTGTTAATATATGATTATTAGACAAAGAAAGGTGGGCCTGTAGTTTGGAAAATGACAGCTATCACCTAAAATTCTACATTTATGATTATCAGTGAAGACTGTACGATGCAGTAGCTAGCATGATTCTTGCATCGCTAGTCTGTTGCACAGATGTAAATGGGGTGGAGGTTGAACCGACTCCTAATTTACTTACACTATTCTAATACCTTTGTAAGTAAAGGCCTCAATCTCAGAGAGTTTTAACTACATCGAAGGACTATTTGGTATCAACTATGCTACCATTCTCAATGGCAACTCCAAGGAAATCGAAATCAAAGTACTACATTGTTTAACATTGTTATTCCATGCTACATTTCTCCTGTAATAACATCAGAGTCAAATTACCACTACTCTGTCGAACGACGTCGAACCCACCAGTCTCCTTCCCCATCGAAGGTTAGGAACACGTCCAAGACTAGGTTTGGTACTAAAGGCGAAGGACGAGAAGGTGGATAAGGTTATGAGAGAAGGCACACAAGGGACAGTGTTGGGCTGTAGTCACACAGCTTGTCGTCTCAAATAAAGGCTATCTTAGGAGACCTGTAGTCTCTCATGAGTGACATCTCTTTTGTACTAAACAGAATACAAGACTACTGCTACTCTCTGCTCTTACATGAATAAAAATGTCATGTAGTTTTTCTTTTTAAATGGATTTCACATTAATAGTAACATTCTGCAGGAACTTTAAAAAAACGAGAATCTCTTGAGCATAGAAAAAGTCTGAACTGTCTGTATTGCCAAGTTGCTATCTTACACTTGTGTAACTCTGACAATATATCATTGTTGTTCATTTATCTACACTGTACATGCCTACTCAGTATGTACCATGCCTGTGAAATATGGAGCATTATACTCTGTATAGTTGACTTAAAATCAAAATAAAGTTTTAAAAAAAAATCACTTTGGCAACAGCTTCCTTAAAGTCAACACTCAACATATCAATGGCACAGTACCTTTATCTTGCTAGAGCCAAGGGAATCATAAGACTGGTCCTATTCCAATGTCCTATAAACAGCTGTTATAGCTCCACAACCTGAGGCACTGAACAAAAGCAAAGGTTCACTCAGGATTTGTAAATAGTTTTGTGAAGGCTCAAGAGACAGTTGCAGTACATTGGGACAAATGGCAGTTCAATAAGCTAACATCAGTTTCACAATACAAACAAATATATCTAACGCTCCCTCGCTAATGACTAACCTGAGGCTGCAGAAGACAGCAGTGGAAGGATTAAAAGAGTTCCAAGAATGCAAGAATATTCTTTCCAAGGGTGCAAGGAAATTCTTTTAAGTGACACTGCAGAAGAAGATTCAAGATGTGCCGAAGGCAGTACATTTCATAGAAACTGGACTTGGAATCCAGCTCAAATATGGTCTCAGCTGGAGAACTAGAAAGATAGGTGAAGACCAGAGCCCAAGTACAGACGTCCTCGCATCAGCAAGGAGGAAAGTCAAGCACTGGCCATTTATTAGGTGTGGTTTATAAAGACTGTGGGATTCTTGAATACTGCTGTAAATTCTCAAAAACTGGTATCCCCAAATCCTGCTGTAAATCCTCAGCATACCATCATAACTTTTAGGGTGCCCGCATGAGGACAGAGTTAACTGTGCTGGGCAGCACACAGCTGGCAGCCATGTGCTGCCAGAGCAGATGTCATCCTGAGTTGCAATGCCCTGAGCAAGGGGTGGTAAATTATGCCCAGGACCAAAGGTGGGTGGGGTCTAGCACCTCTGGCAAGTCATAACATTGCAAATATACACTCGTACTACTGTCAAGATCTTTGCATACAATTTTACACCAGCAAGAAGCTGTTCTACTTCGTATGCTCCACTGCAAATGCCTCCAAGTTGTAACTGATTAACTCCCATAAGATCCATCCACATTTTCACTTCCATAAATCCCTAATCAACAGCAAGACACGCTATTCCAAAAGCCTGCTGGTTGACCCAGTATTGCTCCCCCATGACACAATCACTACCTTTACCAAACACATGCTCTCCAACTTGCCTAAACATGTATCCACCTCTATCTACTGCCATGAGGGGTCTGGCTTTGAGCTAAGCACGCAGAACTCTACAAGGAATCTACAAGGCTGTACATGGTACCTCACATCCCTAACTTTCCAGGAATCTATCAAATTATGTTCGAACATGTACACTTCACTATCAATCACCTTTCCATCCCTCAACTATCCTATGCCCATCTGTTGTTAAGGACCTTTGTGCTACTTGCAAGTCATTTGACCTTCTTTGACCTTTCCACAGTAATGTCCCTCTTGGTAAGCTTAGAACTGAATATTCATCAGCCATCTCTGTCCTGGGCTTTTCCTTCAATCTGAGTCCAGGTGTAACCCATCTCCTTGCAGTCAGGATTGAGGCCTGTGCCAGGTGTTTCTTGCCTTCCTCTTTTCCTTTTCCATCGAGGGTTCAAAGTCAGGGCTTACTTGGTGGTGTTTGATGCAAGCTTGAGGAGGATGTGACCCACCCAGCGCCAGCGTCTTTTCATGATTTCTTCATAAGCATGGAGTTGTAAAGTCTGCTGCCATAGGTCATTGTTGCTGATGGTGTTTGATCAGTGGATTTGGAGGATTTTCCTAACACAGGTGTTGATGAAGGTCTGGACTTTTTTAGTTTGGTCACTTCTTGTCCAAGTTTCGACTCACTACAGGAAGACCAGTTTTACTTTGGGGTAAGAAAGCCTTGTCTTGGTTTGCAGTGTTAGGTCCTTGGAGCTCCTGATCTTTAGCTGAATGAATGCAGTCCTTGCTTTGATGATTCTTGCCTTGGCGTCAGTGTCTGTGCTGCCCTGCTAGTCTATGGTACTGCCCAGGTAGGTGAGGCCTCAACCTCTTCCAGTGCATCGCCTGCAAGAGAGAGTGCAGTAGTGCTGGGTTGTTAGCATTAAGAATCTTGTTTTTTTCCCCTGTGGATATTGAGGCCAAGTTGTGCTGATGTGGCTACCACATTGTTGATCTTCTCTTGCATCTGCAGATGAGCATGGGAGAAAAGGGCCAGGTCATATGCAAAATCCAGGTCATCGAGCTGTGTCCAAGGAGTCCACAGGATCCTATTTCTTCTCCTTGCTGTGGATGTCATCATGATCTAGTCTATGGCCAGCAGGAAGAGAAAAGGCAAAAGCAAACAACCCTGGCAGACTCTTGTCCTCATTTGGAAGGCTTCTGTGAGTTTTCCTCCATGGACAATCATGCAGGTCATTCCCTCGCGAGAGTTCATGATGATTCTAACAAGTTTATCAGGCACACCATAGTGGCAGTGGAGTTTCTCTGTCCATACTGTCAAAGGCCTTCTCATATTTAATGAAGCTGACATACAGAGGTGTGAGGGGGTTTCCATTCCATTGACTGCTCAATGATGATGCACAGTATTGCAATGTGACCTGTACAGGATCTATCTTTCAAAAATCAGCTAACCGGACTCGTAACTTAATGTCGACTTGCTGTTTCATTCTGTTCACTATGACTCTGTTTAACACACTCTGCTGGGGCTGATAGATGAGTTAACCCTTTGTAGTTTGTGCTGTTACTCAGGTCACCTTTAATGGGGATCTTGTTGTGATATTCCTCCTTCCAGTCTGATGGCACCTTTTTCTCTTCATAGGTCCTTCCAAACATGGGGGTAGAGCATATCTATTGATGTTTTAGTGTCTGCCTTGAGTGCCCCTGAAGGAATGTTGTCAGGTCCTGCTGCCTTTCCGTTTTTCAAATTTGTGATGGCTTGCCGTATTTTTTCCTTAGTTGGACTCCTGCAGTCAATTGGCCAGTCATTATCAGCTGGCTGCATGTCTGGTGGAGACTGCTGCATAGGCTGGTTCAGCAGTTCTTCAAAGTACTCCACTCATCTTCGTTGTTGATCTTCGTTACCCATCATAGTCTTCCCAACTTGGTCTTCAGCTGGTCTTTCTGGCTTCCTGTAACTGCTGTAGAGTTTCCTTGTTATGCTGTAGAGTTCTTTCAAGTATCCATGACTTGCTGCTTCCTGGGCTTCTGTGGAAAGGCCATCAATGAATCTTCGCATGTCTGCTCTTAAGTTTCTCTTTGCTTCCTTGTTAGTTTTGGTGTATTCACTGTGATCTTTTTTTTCTGCTCTTGTTCGGCTGGTGTTGACTGCAGCTTTCTTTTCCTTTCTCTCTTGGATTTTGTGGAGAGTCTTGGTGGAGATCCATTCTATATGCTGGTGTTTCTTGGGACTCAGTACTTCCGGT
Source organism: Lissotriton vulgaris (assembly GCF_964263255.1). Lineage (NCBI taxonomy): Eukaryota > Metazoa > Chordata > Amphibia > Caudata > Salamandridae > Lissotriton > Lissotriton vulgaris. The sequence continues at coordinate 178,894,313 of NC_141687.1, read as the reverse complement.
CAGGTTGATGTCACTGTTTCTATGATCTTCTCCCACTGACTTTCGCTGGGTCTCTGTCGTCCTCTAGTTCTTGCAAGACTTGAAACTGAGGGTGACTGAGTAGTCACTTTGTTTCTGTGCATCTTTGAGGAGGATGGTGTTATATCGCTGGTGTTGCTTTGTCCATTCCATCCATGCTTTCTTCAGCTTTAGCCTGGCCACGACAAGATTATGATTTGACACCATGTCCGTACTTCTTATCACTCTCACATTCTGCAAGAACCTCTTGAATTTCTTGGCAATGCAAACATAGTCGATCGGAATCTCTTTTGAATGGTCTGGTGACACCCACATTTCCTTGTGTATTTTTTTTTTTGTTTGGGAATAAACTACCGCCTATCACCAGACTGTTCAGGGCACAGAGATCTGCCAGTCCTTCACCATTCTTGTTCATGTTGCCAAGGCCATGGTTGCCCAGGACTTCTTCGTACCCAGTGTTGTTGCTTCTAATCTTGGAGTTGAGGTCCCTATCACTATGGTGATGTCTCTCTCAAGGCATTTGTCCAGGATGGACTGGAGTCTGTTGTAAAACTGTTCTTTTTCCTCTTCTTTGTTGTCATTTGTAGGTGCATAGTACTGGAAAACATTCATGTTGATCCTCTTTCTTTGTGGAAGGTCGCTGAAATTATTCTGGGACTGTGGGTTTCCCACCCAATCAGTGCTCTGTTGACTGCTGGAGTTAGCATCAATGCCACTTCCTTAGCACGTGGGGTGTATCCATTACTCCTGGAGCCAGTCTTTTCTACTTGGAGGGTGTCCATCTGGTCTCACTGATGCCAAGCAGGGCAAGGTTGTATTTTTTCATCCTCGCTGCCACTTGGGCTGTCTTGCCGGTTTGTTACATGGTACTCACATTCCATGTCCTGATGCAGATGGTCTTGGTCGAAAGCAGGTGGATATGCTTTGTGGCTTCTAGGTGTCTCTGGATTTCACCACAAGGCATCATAGCTCTTCAAGAAGAAGATTTCTATCTCCCCAAGGTGAGAATGTCTCTTGGTCTTTTGGTTGAAGTTTCAGTAGCTAGGATTTGTTTGCCTGATCCGGTAGCTAGTCCACGCATAACCCTCCTCCTTTCAAGAGGGGCTTCGGATCGGCATGGACAGTTCCCTCTGGAATACACCAGACCAATTAGCTGGATAAAGGGCTCCTGAATTCGCACTGGGGTGGGACACTTATGTTCCATCCTTGTTTCTATTACACCAGGCCACAACAACAACTATGCAGGGACACAAAAACACAATCGGACACCATAGAGGCATTAGGTATTATTTTGAAGACTAAAAGTCACGTCAGTAGTTAATCATTGGAAAAGTCAATTCATATTTTGCATTCTAGAAAACCTATGTCCATAGTCAAAATGAAGCAAATACCGAAAATTACAAAACAGTGCAAAGTAAAGATGACAATACAACTTAATACAGCTGTGTAAAACCAAATGATTCCAAAACATTTTGTCAAAGAGTAAACAGACTGGAATGTCTGGGACAAACTGTAAACATAAACAGAGTAACGGCTGAACAGTTAACATCATAAATAAGTTCACTCTAAGTCCATCGATATCCACTTTGAATCTGGTGGGAGAATTTCAAGTTGTATAACTAACAATAATGGAAATATTGTAGACCTGATCTGTTCAAATAGATGTTTGAGGCCCAGGGCCTTAATGGGCTACAAATGGATGCCTTTAAATTCGATCTAGTTTTCTGGGGGATTCTTTATTGCTGCCACTGTTTACATCCAGGGTCTACCTTTGTGACATTTCAGACTCCTGTAAGGATTCAGTCATTCAGCCATTGTGCCAAACTGGCCCACCAAGTGATTGGAAGATAACTGATGTATGTAGAAGGAACAATCTACACCAGGCTGCAGTTACAGGAACTGCAAATAAGGGAGGCATGGCAAATGCATTCTCCCTGCAGTTCAGCTGTAGGGGAGGATGCGATCCCACTGATAATGGTTGAGCACTGTGGATGATGGATCAGTCAAAAAATGTACCAATGGTAGTTTGTATGCATTTAAGATGATTGTTATGTTATGTTATGTTATTTATTATTTGTTAAGCGCACATACGCCCGGAGGCTTCTTGGCGCTGGAGAGAATCAAACATAACAGTACATAAAAGATGATTCCCAGGCATTTGGCAGGGTGAACAAGAGAATACCCCTGTCACAGCTGGTAAATGTAATGTAATGTAATGATGTCTTGTAAAGCGCATGTATCAACCCACATCAGGTATCTCAGCGCTGTAGACCGCTGGGGAACCCGTCCTGACTTTCCCTGTGAGATGTTCCCTACTGGGTATCTCCAAGGTGAAACCAGGCATCCCCAGCGTATGTGGGGGGCCGTTGTGGAGATGAGGCAAGCTAATGCCCAGAGTTGCCGAGTGTGATCCCTGGTTAGAGTAGGCACCGAGGCAAGAATTATCGAGTCAGCTGACCCTGGTCCACGACCCTACTGCGTCGAGAATTGAACCCTGGTCCCGGGCCGTCCTCTGCTTCCGGGTCTGCTTCCGGGTCTGCCGCCTCTAACCAGTGAGCCACACCACTCCACTTGAGCCACACCACTCCACTGAGCCACACCACTCCACTAAAGCAAGATATAGCCTTGACTCAGCTGTTAAGGACTAAATAATCACTTTATACTGACAACCGAGTAGTGGTAAAAATAAGAGACAGTACACATGCAAGAAAGAATCCTATATACACCGGGATTAAACAAGGGTGTGTAATAATGCCACAGACTTGGGCTCCATTTTATGTAATAAACAATCAGTTCCGCCCAAATTAGCAGGCCAATTTTTTTCCATTTACAAAAAGCCGATAACACAATAATTACAGACTTAACTTCTGTAGGACTGCAGCACTCATTAAATGCCCTTGAAAACTATAACGGCCAGAATGACCGAACTGTCAAAGATAATGTTCTTTGGCAGGTGGAAAACAGATTTTACTTGGCATCTAGAGTTAAAAGTAAACTGGAGGTAGTTTTATCTTATGAATATCTAGAGTTTCAAACTGATACAGGTGGAGTCATAAGAACATGGTTAACACATTGATATGTAAACTATTCTTATTAATTGTGCAGTGCATCGCCTTTTATTGGCAGTTACTGCCCCTACTATAGAACCAATACTCACCTAATTAAAGCAAATGTATTCCTTCATTTATTGAACAGCATTTCGAGGCACATTAAATTCTTGGCTGGATTCTTCATTTGGGAAGTGCACCTAGGGTATTTCTAATTTATGTAAATTATGCTGTTGAGCCCAAATGAGACTTGAATCTGGGTTGATGAGATTGATGATTCTCTCAGATGCAGAACATCTGAAGTGTGCATTTAGGTTACGCAATACTCAAACACTGTCTTAAAGGGCCCGATGTGGAATGAAATCATGTCAGATTTCAACATATGGTATTTCCACTTTGGTCGGAATTTTGAGTTGTGTGGTATTTACCAAACTCGGTAATTACTGGCTGCAGTAAACAGCCCACCCTTTGTTACATTTCAGCAGGTAAAACCAGTCAGAATATAATACTGTATTTACCATAACATGAATTTTGGTGTGGTAAGCTCGGGAAAAAACTCTGAATATCTGCTATTCATCACACCCAATATCTTCTGAACCAACAGGGAGTTGAGTGTTATCAGTGCGATAAATAGCTCATCTTCTTTAATTATTCATAAGCAGAGCCAACATTGTATTGCACTCATTTGGTTTAACACCAACATGAACACTTGAAATCCAATAAGAAGTATATGAATGCCAATTGACAGCTGAAATAAAGGCCTTGTCATTCGTTGAGGTTAACAAGGTGTTGGTAAATTGGAACGAAATACACTGTGGGGTCGTCTTGTAAATTAGCAGCACAGCTCTACCCAATGACCCCCTGCACAAATGGATCCACCACAGATTTTTGAAGATTCATTTTATATGCATACCAAATATGGAATGTTATGGTCATTTGCTACAATCTGTACAAAAAGGGCTAAAGACCCGTAGATTCACTGGTTTCAAGCTCGAGTCCTTTTCACATGTGCTTTGTGTTTGTCTGGGCTTTTTAAACAAGAGAATATACTGGGTGAAACCTTAGATCCTTGGACTTTTGACTTTAATATTACTTTATTTAGACAATCACGTCCATTAAAATAATCAACATAAAAAGAAAAAAAAATCAAATACATAAAAAGCAGCATTGCTATGTATATCATGGTCGATTCTTTAATCGTTAGAGCATCTATGATACATAACGAACAATTATAAGAAAACATCAAGTCAGTGTCAAGACATTATGTGGTGAACTTGCATCAAATGCTAAAATCAGCCCGAACCCCACTGAATAAGCACAACAGATTCCGATAGCTGCACAGAATGGTCTTCTAACAGAGGTTATGGAACTATTGTTAATAGTTTAAAGCGACTGGAGCTGAACATAGTGGTGTTACATTACTGGTTAATACAGTTTAAAAACAAAGATTTGATCAAAGACCAAAAGTTATTCCAAAATGCAGAGTCAAAGTGCCATGCACAATTGTTAGAAATACAGAGATGACAATAATATGTACTAAAACAGTTTTTCCGATAGTAGAATCTAGATAGTAAATTTCTGAAAAAGCGAGATAGTCGAAATTCAACAAGGAGTAAACAAAAGATGGTGAGACAAGCAGTTCACTGCCAGTGTTTGAAGTGCAGTAGTTAATTTAAGAGTTCTTGAGCTAAACATAATAACTTTTCATTGCTGTGCATACATTCTAAAAGGAAGAATCTGGTCATGAGCCCAAGAATTATTCTCGCGTGCTAAATCATTAAGTGCCATGTGCTAACTATTGCCCTGACTTTGAACGTACACCAGCGTTGTAACTTTAAAACCCTAAAGGGCTTGGGCGTGTGCCTAAATTCCTTAATGTTTTGTCCACTCTGTCCAAAAGATTTATCAAGTTGGCTACTGCTTGTGGGTGGGCATCATTCAGCAGGAAATCGACAGCATCCAGTATTGTCGGTGTCCTTTGTTTGATAAAGCAGTGGCGAAAAAAACATTTGTGTTCCTGAGTTAACACAGGACATATACGGAGAAGGTACACAAATTGATCCACCACAAATTTTTGAGGATTCATTTTACGTGCATACCAAACATTGAACTTTGTGGTCATTTGCTACAATCTGAAAATAAGGGGCTAAAGATCCATAGATTTGATGGTTTCAAACTTGAGTCCTTGTCACATGTGCGTTGTATTTGGCCAGGCTTTTTAAAGAAGAGAAGATATAGGCTGAAACCAATATTTAGATCCCTGGAGATCTGGAATGTTAAGGAAGCTGTAGCATGCATTATGGGAAGTTAAGGATCAGCCTCTGCCATCCAGTCCTGTTTCCACTGTGAAGAATCTTGGAGTCATGCTTGACTCGGATCTTTCCATGAAGTCGAAGGTTCAATCTATAGCTGGCACATGTTTCAGACTTTTACAAAAGGATGAGGAACTTCCTACCTCTGTTGCCATTGTCCCATAGGAAGACAGTAGTCCAAGCCTTGATTATGTCAAGGCTGGAATATGCCAATGTATTAAACCTGGGCCTCCCAAATTATTTATTGGGTTGCCTTCAGTTTGTTCAAAATGAGGCAGCCAGAGCGGTCTCTTTGGTAGGGCCTAGGACCCATATGGCAAGTCATTTAAAAACCTTACACTGGCTTTCAGTGAAAAATAGGATTGACTTTAAGTCTCTGGTGCTGGCCTTTAAATCTCTCCATAACAGCGGGGCTCAGTACATCAGAAAGAGAATTACACCCTATATTCCAGCCAGGACGTTGAGGTCATCGGCCCAACATTTGTTATTGGTGCCAAAATTAATCCGGACCAGAAAGTGGGGACGTTCCTTTCAGGCGGTAGTAGGAAGACTACGGAACTCGCTGCCTCTTTCCCTTAGACAAGAGTGAGAGCTTCTTAGCTGCAGACGCCAACTTAAGACCTGGCTGTTCCTTCAGTAATACAGCGGTGCAGGATTGTGAGTGCAAACTGTCTCTCTTTTCAATGGGGGACCTCTTAGTGCCGGGACACTCCTTGGAGTAGCCGTGCGCTTTACAAATTCCCCATAACATTAACATTAACATTAACCCTCAGCCGAACTTGAACTGTGAAGTTCATTGATAAAATAGAATATTACTTGTACACGACTATTGTTCATAGGATTTGTTTGTTTTTATAATAACTGCATTTGTTTGGTAATGTTTTAAACTTGACCAGTACATTTTAATTGTTCTGTATGTAATTCTAAAAGCATATGAAATTGGTATGTTACTGTAAAGGTTTTTATTAACTACATAAAATGTATTTTCTATTTACTCAGTGCACATCTTTATGCAGTTCTGCTGATAGGGTTTCTGCTACTCTGATTGCAGCTTATTTAGGTCAGTCTTGATTACAGTGGCTACAGTTGGAGTTTGGGCTAAAAACAACTTTGCTCTTTTTCTTATAGAATGTTTAGAATAAAGAAGTAACTGAGCATTCTATTACATGAGAGGCACTGGTCATTAGGAGTACGATGGCCTTAAGTCATTGTGCTTCAAATCGACCACTAAAATGTTTACAAATGATTACAAATGTTCATAGGACATCCCCTTTTGCCAGCTGAGGAAAGGCCACGTACTCACCCCAGAGGAGAAGATGGCAGGGTTTCCACTCTCCAACATGTCCTCGATTTCCTCGTTCGTTGTACTTCTCCCTGCTGAATAGGCAGAAATTTCATAGACCAATCATAATTCAGTAGCACGTGTAAATACTCAGCAGAACTAAGGATAGTAATAATTCTTTATTGTTTGATTACTTAAAATCTTACAATTTGACATACAACATCTACTGTAATGTAAAACCACTAAAAACAAGATTAAAAAAATGCAACATCAAATTCTGAACCAGTTACAATAAAAATATACCAAAAGTGTAAACACGGTTTCATACTGTGCAAAAGTTTTCTTAATTATAATCTCCCAGTTTTGCTTTTACTCTAAATAAAAACTTTACAAAAGCAGAATTCATACTTATATTATTAGAATGCAGACACCTTATCAAAGCTTGCCTACATGTCCTTATTCCTCGCGCATTAAAACATGTTTTAAATATAGTTTTTATTTCAATTTGGAGTTCAGGGCTGATGCATAACAAATGGTCAACAGTCTCCTCTCCGGTTTTACACAATCTGCATACTGTATCCACCTCCGACTTCATCCAGAAGATGACTTAGTCCAGGGAATATACCAAATCTTGCTTTTATAAAGATTTGTTTATTTTTTAATGTCCATGGTATTTCTAAATAGGCTTGAATCTGCTTTTTTGTAAACCAATTAATTATTGTCCATGCATGTTTTCTTTTTGCCAATATATCTTTATCTTGTATGATTGATAGTTGATCTGTTGATTGCCTTTTTGAACGATTCCTTGTTTATTGTATTGTTCCAGATTGGCATGACAGCAAATTCTTCCAACGCTATTTTTAGATAATTCCAGGCTTGTGATTTTCTGTTGTTATTTATTTCTTGCCATAGTAACTGAGACAATTGGTTGTCATATCATTTTTTATCCTGTTCCATGCTTTGATAAATTGACTCTTTTGTGCGTACAACTGGTTATGTAGACCAAACTCCAGCCTTATTTGTGCGGGTGAAGCATTATTTGGTAGACGAAAAAGGGATTTGAAAGTTTTTGAGACTGCATTATTTAAAGTCACAGTATCTTTCCCATGGACGACGTATTGGTTTACAATTTGCTTCTATTTTTGTTGAGTGGGTCGAGTATACGAGGGCTTGTGGCCGCCCCCCTTCTGGTCCTTGGCTCGTGTGCTTTGATAGACAAGTGTGGAGCCCTGTGTTTGCCTAAATCTCTGTATACGCCAAATCTGGGCGGGCAGTTTAGTGGATGTATAGCCGTCCTTAGGACATCTATAACATACGCCCTCAGTCGGACATCTGTTGACCGTCTCTGTACACTGTACCAAGATCCCTAATTGGTATGATGGCGTGCTATCTTTGATAGCACATTACCCCTTAAGAAAAATTTACCCAATACCGAAGATCGTCCAATATCAGTAGATCTGGGAATCTCAGAATTCCAGATTACATTTTCGATTCTGGAATTTTCTTCGAAAATTAAGCCCCCTGCGTGTAATTACATAGATTCAAAGAACTGTTTTTGTTTACCAATGAACTTTGCATTGTGAAAGAAAGAAAAAAGTAATAAATCAAACCTACCAAGAATGGTATCCATTGCGCCCTGACGAAGGATCTGTGGACACTTGGTCCTTTTCCGAAATGCTTCTTATTTCTTTGATATGTATATGATTCTATGTATGTTTTTGTTCATTGTTATTTGGTATGGTATGGCTGTTGAGTTGTGGTGTTGAATGGGTGTACTTGATGTTTGGTATGATTTTTTTGAATTAATGAATATGGTTGGTTATTCTTTTGGGGCTTTGGTAGATATTGTTGTACAGAATTTATTGCTTTGAATAATATGATGATGCTTTTTTGTTATAAAAAATAATCTTTTGGGATATGATAATGAATAAATAGGAATATACTTTTTTTTAAATTTCTGTTGTTGGGACAATGTTGATTTAATTATTGTATAATGGATACATTACCTAAATACTAAACTTATACCGTGGAGAGGTTAGTTCTTGTTCTAGTTCTTTCCCAGTTAATGCCTCACTACCATATGTAAGAGTAGGGAGGAGTTTTGCCGCTATAACCTTTAAAAGGGGACGATAAGTAAGATTTCCTAGTGATTTCTGCAGTATCCTGAATGCTGCCGTCAAAGCATTTGCCTTCCTTTGTATATCCAATTTTTGTGGGTGAAAGTTTCCTTTCTCATTGAATAATACTCCCAAGTACCTGTATGTTTCAACTTGTTCTAGTTGGATATCCTCCATAAACCATTGGACTTATGCTTTAATCTTACATTTTTTGTGATAACCATAACTTAAGATCTATGTATGAAGTGTCTTGAAAAGCGCACTTCTGCCCTGAGGCGTCGTGGCGCTGTAGACCGCTGGGGAACCCGTCCTGGCTATCCCTGTGAGATGGTCCCTACTGGGTATCTTCAAGGTGAAACCAGGCATCCCCGGCGAATGTGGGGGGCCGTTGTAGAGATGAGGCAAGCTAATGCCCAGAGTTTCCGAGTGTGATCCTTGGTTAGAGTAGGCACCGAGGCGAGAATTATCAAGTCCGCTGACCCTGGTCCACGACCCTGCCGCGTCGGGAATTGAACCCTGGTCCCGAGCTGTTCTCTGCTTCCGGGTCTTCCGCCTCTAATCAGTGAGCCACAGCACTCCACTAAGGATCTTACAATAGTAGTTCTCTATCATAATCTCAACAGGCTGCAAGTGACAATGTAGAAAAAGGTCGTGACCATATGAGAGCAGGATTTATGAATTCAAAGTGTAGTTTTAACTGTAGACACCTCGGGAGGGCAATATATCACAAAACCTATATCCAAACTATCATTATTCTGTATCTGCCGTTATGAAAATAATTTTTACATTTCAGATGATTGATATGCCAGATTCAACTGGAAGGCTGAGAAGAACATTTACTGATTCAAATGCCTTGATTGCTCTTACTGGGTTTTTGCTCCTTAAAACAACTACACAACAATTATTTACCTTGAAAGATGCCATGGCTTTGATCTGTATGGCAAACTGCAACCTGAGGTTGAAGCAGTGGAAAAATAACATCAACTGGTCCACCTATATATTCCACAGGGTCAGTGGAAAGTCTAGGTGGACCAGGGGACAGGGGCTGGAAAACATCACCACAATCAGGTAAGACAATGTAACCAGTGGTAAGAGTTACAAAATCCAACGTGTCAAACTCAGTGGGTTAAATGCCAGCACGCTAGGTGGAAAGCCATCTTCAAAGTCATTATAGAAGTGCCAACCCTCACCAAGTGAAGAGTGTCTGATTATACCGAAGACACTAAAGTGTGAGGACGTGAAGGATGAAGTGTAAGGGAGATCGTGAAACTTCACCAGTAGGTGAGCAAGGTAGCAATTCCTTTTTGTTTAGTTACCCTCACACACCCTAGTGGTGTCATGCTTCATCATCGGGTCACCCCGACGCCTATAAGTCGGGGTAGGCTCAACCGCAGTGTTGGGAGCTCTTTGAAGTTATAGAAGACCAAGGGGACTCTACAGATAAAAAACCTGAGACAGATCCCCGGTTTCCCTTTATTATTGGTCTGTCAGGGTTTTTAAACTACATAAAAATAGGGTCAATGTAGGAGTGTTATGGTCCTAAGACCCTAGTGCCAACATGTTTCAGTCCATATGCGGCCATAAAGGTCCCGGACTTTCTTAAGGGTCTCCCTAGGTAGCAGTCAATGGAATTCTCTATCCTGTCAGTGAAAAAAGGGCAGAGTAGCTGCTCCTTATGTGTGTGGCAGATAATTTATCTATCTCCTTTGGGTCTCCATCCAAACTTTGTGGCACAAGCTGGGGACCGAGACCGATCAGGTTAGAAGGCAGGGCAGGACTCTTGATGAAGGTTTGACTACAGAGCTACCCCTGTATGACCACACTGTCCCCTGGGAAACGGAAACTCCGCAAAGTTTGGATGGAGACCCACACGTGATAGATAAATTAGATGGTGTTGAAAGCTATTGATAGATCCAAGAGGATGAGAACTGCTGTGTTGCCTTGGTTGAGGTTGTGGATGTCCTCGGTGATGGCGAGGAGGGCGGTCTCGGCCAAGCTGGGGACCCTGAACCACAAGCTGGCCTGCCGGCCAGGTTCGCCCCACTGAAAAGCTCTGGAGGTCCGACTTCCAGAGTTTGACCGAGAGTTGGCTGAAATCAAAGCCAGTGAACGGTCACCAAATCCGGCCTTTTGAAGATCATCAAGGAACCATGCAAGAAAATGCTCTGTAAAAGTTTCTACGTTCAAATGTAGAAAAGGTGATCGCGACAAACCGCAAGAGTCAAGCCGCCCACCTTCAACCGCAAGCCGGCCTGGATTGATGGTTCGTCCCGCTGTTAAAGCTCCGGAGGTCGGACGTCAACAAGTTTGACCGGGAGTTCATCTCAAGGCAAGCCGGGGAACCCTCACCGAATCCGGACTGGCTGAGCGCTTCGAGGGACCCCGGAAGAAAAGTTCCAGAAAAGTTTCTAAGTCAGAAGGTAAAAGGGGTCGTGGCCAATCTGCCGAACTCACCCTAAGAACAATCATGCATGTCATTTAATCATCATATAAAATAATGCGGAAGGTGCAGCAGTTACTATAGTTGCAGCAGGGATCACAGATTTTGCGGAACTGGCACCGTTTACCATTGCTGGAGAACAGAGCGCTGGCAGAGGCCTCACGGCTGGGCATGCAGATACATCGGAGGGAAGACATTTCCCACCTGGGTGAGAGGCTCTGGTGGGCTGCACTGCCCCACGCTGTGTGGTCTAACTGCCGGAGGGAATCAGGCCAGGAATATCGGAGGCGCTGCAGGTGGTCCCCAGGGTGCTGATTGGAGAGGCCCGGTGCATGCGGCCAATGAGACAGAAGCTGCAGCGAGAGACGCAGAGGAGTGCCCACCTAGTCGACACCAGAGCTAGGTAACATAACACATACATAGCATGTTTATTTGTAAAGTGCACATTCACCCCAACAAGGTCTCTTGGCGCTGAATAACAGATGTTTATTGTTACCCAACTCATTGGTACTCCTTTTATCGTCCTCAGATGGATGAAAGGCTGAGTGGACCTACCGGGATTTGAACCTATGACCATGAGGTCAAACACAGGCCCCTGCAGTGGATGCATTAGTCCACTGAGCCACCAGACCCGGAGGTCGTTCCCTCATCGGCCCCGGAAGCCCCATAGTGACAAGGAACATGGGTGAGCCTGGGGGAGGCTGGGCAGGACTCCCCCCAGGGCTCTGCTGATTGGGGGCCAGACTGGGCTGCAGGGACGTGGAGCTTGAAGCCCACTGCTGCCCATGGGTCTGGATTGTCAGAATTGGGCCCTGTTGAATTCACGCGGAGCCCCTTACCAAACAGCATGGACTGTAGCTCTTGCGGCTGAACACGACTCTGGAGCAGAGGGCAGGAGAGAGAGGACGGAGCTGGGCTGAGACTAGACCCCTAGCCAGCTAGGAAGAAGTTGAAGTCACTACAATCAGGCTAGGGTTCACACAACGAGACACCCCCTAGACCTCCTTCAACAAGCCACCACTAGCGCAGGACGGCACAAACATCTCGCCAGGGCTCACCCCCAGTGGCACACTCCACAATCATAACCAGCTACACATTGTGCTCTGTTGGACCGGTGTGTCATGGTCAATGGTGACTCTAAGCAAAGCAAACTAAACTTTGACAAGCGCAAACGTGCCAGAGAAACAACTGACCCAGATATATCGGAGGGTGGAGGAGCCCCAGACACAAACACGACTGCGCAGGCCGGACCGGATGCTCTCATGGTAGCGCTCATGCCAGGTTTTCAAGGCCCTGGATACCCGCTTTGACGCTCTGGACAAATGCTTGGATGTACTGGGGATGCGCCTAGACCATCATGAGGGGTGTCTCAACACAGCAGAAGGTAGTGATGGAGGAAGGACTCGTAGAAAAGAGACTTGCTCGGAGCAATCTACTCCTTTAACTAACTAATTAGTTATTAAAATTGTTTAGTGTCAACCTAATGCACATCACATAAATATGCAGTAGAGTGAATTCTTTATTGTATAGTTAATAAAAACCATATCAAAATATAAAATACCACAATGTTTAACCCCTTCGATGCTCATGACGAGCTCAGCTCCTCATGAGGCACAGTGGAGCTGTGCTGATGACGAGCTGAGCTCGTCATGAACAATGGGTAAACATCAAAGGTCAGCACAGGAGAAAAATATCCCTAGCAGCCAAGGTGTTAAAAAGCAGGGAGTTATCACTGCTATATGAAAGATACAATTTATAAAATGAAAATATCATTCAAACTTCAGGATAAACTTGTCAAGGACCATGGCTCAGCCACATAGATAAGGAGATCATGTTGCAGGTTCAAGTCTTTGCCAATAGTCCTCGCTTTTTCTCAAGATTGGCAGTAAATTCGACTGCTCTGCAAATGAATTGAGGATCCACTGAGCATAGGATTTGTACGATCGCAGACTGACAGGTGCAAATTCCATGTTCCTTGAACTTGGCCTTTAGCCAACTCAGACATTCCCGATTCAGAACAGGACAAATGCAAATCAGATGGATGAGGTCTTGTCTTCCTGCGCCACATAAATCGCATTCCTTACTTTCTTGGGGCCTCCATTTCGGTTGATCATGAATATGCAGGTTAGTGAAGCTGTTTATGTGTTTACTAATGAGAATAACATTAACGAAGGACTAATACCTCTCTAAACAGAGAAATCTTTACTGCGCATGCGTCAACTGCATCTACGCAGTATGACGAGCTATCACTTGGAGAGAAATTCTTGCACATGAACAGAAGACACTAAAATGGAGTCTTGAAGACTCGTGTGCATGGCATCTGCTCGTTTGAACTAAATCAATTTTTTTTTACTAAAGCTAACAAGGGATATGTCTAATAAATAAACTGGGAGAGAGTAGAGGAGAGTGGTAAACAGTGCGACTATTTTATTTGTGAAAGTAACATCTGTCTTTTGACTTTATCACTAGTGCTTATTTGGGCCTCTCATGTATAACTTAAGAAAGCTGAGTAAAAGGAAGACTGGGCATGTCCACTGGAAGTCAACTCGGAATGATGACATAGATGTTGAACACGAGCCAAGGTCGCAAATTATTATACCCTGGGAACGAATGTTGAAAAGTTCAACTATCTGTGTACTTGTATTCAGACTGTTAAAATAATGTTGCAAATAAAATGTGATTGCTGGAGTGAAATAAAATTATGAATAACAATTAAGGGGATGGGTTTGTGAACAATGGTCGAACTGATTTTGATGACATGTTAGCATGGTGTGATGATCTTCCCCCTTTGCCTGACCAATTAGATTTTGTATTTTTACGATATTGAAACTTTAGTGGGTGGAACATGAAGAACGAAAGGTATAATTGAGATAGTTTTATTTAGTTAGTCAGAAGAACAGAGGCTGCTGAGAGCTTGGAGTGGGAGATGCTGATGATGGGTGAGATGCTGTGAGATGCTGATGAAGAGTAGAATCCCGAACCTTCAATTCTAATTTAGTTGGGTTAGATAAGAAGATCACAGAAGAATCTCGTGGAGGAAGACAGTGTCAGAGAGGGGTGTGACACAATCGCCGATATTTTAGAGGTCATCTATCCTATCCTGATTCCTGTCCTGAAGTCTTTGCCTCCTGCTCTATCCCGTGGGACCCATTTCAGCCCTTTGGCCAGAGGGTTGGTCTTCACACCATCCTAGGTAATTATATTTTCACGTTATTTGCAGGTGTTATTTTCTCTCTATCCTCTCCTTTCCTTAGACATTGATCATTGAGTAAGTCCATGTTATATATGTTTGATGAATTAATTGAATTTTCTCTCCTAAGAATGATGGTGACTGCACTGTGTATTTGAGATGGTAAACGTGTTTGAAATTTAGATAAAGATTTAAAATTTTCTCGAGTCTGTGGTTATTTACATTGAATAAAGAACTTAGTATATGTTATTTTTCATCCTCAACTAGTTCAACAAATGGTTCATTGACCAGAGGAAAGAACGTTTTGACCAGTGAAAAGTTAGTTAGGAGTATTAAATAACTAATCTTGAAAACTGTGGAAATAAATTATAAACTTCGACTCCAGCGGTTTACTCAACTGTGTGTGTGTTTATGGGCCCAGGTGAGTATATGGTAGTGGAGTATCTGTTGTTGTTTGTACGCCGTTGGAGTAGAGGTGGGTGGTATACAGTGCGACCATTTTATTTGTGAAAGTAACATATATCTTTTGACTTTATCACTAGTGCGTATTTGAGCCTCTCATGTATAATTGAAGTAAGCTGAGTAAAAGGAAGACTGCGCATGTCCACTGGAAGTCAATCTGGAACGATGACATAGATGTTGAACGGGATCGCTGAAGAATCTTGAGGAAGAAGAGAGTGTCAGAGAGGGGTGTGACGCAATCGTCGATATTTTAGAGAGGTAATCTATCCTGTCCTGATTCCTGTCCTGAAGTCTTTGTCTCCAGCCCTATCCCGGGGGGTCCTTATCAGCACTTTGGCCAGGGGGTTGGTCTTCACACCATTCTTGGTAAGTATATTTTCATATTATATGCAGATGTTCTTTTCTCTCTATCCTCTCCTTTCCTTAGACATTGATCATTGAGTAAGTGCATGTTATATTTGTTTGATGAATTAATTGCATTTTCTCTCCAAAGAATGATGATGACTGAACTGTGTATGACATGGTTCACACGCGCTTGAAATTTAGATAAAGATTTAAAACTTTCTCGAGTCTGTGGTTACGTACATCGAATAAAGAACAGTTAGTTTATGTTATTTCAACTTTTGATCAGTGAAAGGTTAGTTAGGAGTATTAAATAACTCATCTTGAAAACTGTGGAAAATATTTAGAAACTTTGACAACAGTGTGTGTGTTTATGGGCCCAGGTGAGTATATGGTAGAGGAGTATCCATTGTTGTTGGTACACCGCTGGATCAGTAGGATCGCCGATTGGGTAGATGGTTAGGCTCAGACGACCAAAAGACTGGAAAGTTAGGAAAAGCACCTTAAGATAGTGGCCATAAAAAATGAAGATCTAAAATTTAGAAGTAGGCGCAACAACGTTTGTGTACTAGGTATACCAGAGACCACTAAGACAGGTCGCCCAGATGGGTTTGTGGAACAACTGCTCACTAAACTGTTTGGCTGTGAGTCCTTCTCTCCTGCATTCCTAGTGGAAAGAGCTCATCGTACTCTGGGACCCTGACCGAACATGGGTTGACCTTCCCGCTCGATAATTGCCGGACTCCTCAACTTTCGAGACATAGACACAGCTTTCAGACTGAAGTAACCTCTCAACTGGCAGTGCTCATCAGTGTCCCTCTACCTTGACTTCAACACACTGGTCCAGGACCCCCGCCGCAAATATGCTGGAGTAAAGGCCACCCTCCGGAACTTGGCAATGTACCCCGCATGAAAAAGAGTGGACATGGACGGCACATCACAGATCTTTGACACACCAACAGCGGTGTAAGATTTTGGTCAAACTCTATCAAAGACCGAAAGCACACGGAAATTGGTCTCTCCTGTAAGATCACTGCCCGACTCAACTCAGGAGCCAGTGCGGATCTGTTCTCTTCTAGCTGAGTTCTGCCTGGCCCACCACAATGGCACTAGAAGACTTTATTAGCCTGGCACTAAAAGGCGTCACTGCACGGTGCAACAGATTTTAACATCCAATGCATGACAGGGTATTAGGCTAAAACAATCTATGCAGTAAAGGAGGAGCTTGCGTGGTGTTGCCACCACCCAAGTATATTCCCACTATCTAGTTACAAAGTTGGAAACATTATTAAGTTTGATGAAAAGCAGGATTTGGGATATGGGCTTTCCCCGTAGTGATGGATAGGGGGATGAGAGGCGGAGGGTATGGTAGGGAATGTTCAGGTTAAACCACAGACACTTCTACTTGGAAATGAGTCTCATAACATGCTGCAATGTGTACATGTTTTTATCCAACCTCTTGCTGCAACAATGAGTGTTAAGGATAGAGTTAGCCCTTTCGCAAATGTCACATTAGCGTCCTGGAATATACAGGAGCTAAATAATAAATGTAAAAGTAAACAGGTAATTAATTATCTACAGCATCACCAACTAGATATAGCCTTTATACAGGAAACGCATATACCATCCAGTGTGCCTCCCACCTTTACCACGGGCTAGGAATCCCATTGCTATTTTGTGAACTACAGCACGTACACTAGGGGAATCTCTACATTGATATACAAACGCATCCCATTTTGCCCATCGGCAATAAGGGCTGACACTGAGGAGCAGGGCTACTTGCTAGATCACAGCATATTGCTAGTTAATGTATATGCACCAAACATGGACAATCCGTATTTTTACCTAGACCTTTTAACCGCATGGAGGTAACACAGGTATGCATGAAGGCGACCTGAATTTATTGCTTAACCCCAAATGAGACAGCACGGCAAACACAGCAGACGCTAAGCCTAGATTCAGACGCAAGTTAGCAGACCTTAGGGAAGAATACCATTTAGAGGACACTTGGCGCCACCTACACTCCAGGCAGGCAGTAAATACGCACTACTCTGCATATCACAACTCGTGGACCCGCTTAGACTAGTGGCTCCTAGCACCCAGTCTAAGACAATGGATTGACTCTGTCCAGCATTTACCATACACCTTGTCAGAACACTCGCTGGTACTGGTGAAACTGCGTATCCCTAGGGCAGGTGGAGTGGCGAGACAATGGAGAATTTCAGAAATGGCCCTCAGGGACGAAGTGTTCAAGGCCGAACTGCGACTGGCAATAGTGGATACTTTGAGAAAATAATAGTGAACCCCTGGGCTACACTGTGGGAGGCCTTCAAGGCTTACCTAAGAGGGATTTGCATACCTAAACATGCTGGTATCCTGAAAGATCTACGATACATGCTATCTCAGTTAGAAAAACAACTTTTGGAGCTAGATGAAACACAGCAGCACACCCTCTGTCGACCTATACACAACAATTATCTGCATTGTTGCCAGAATATCACGAAGCAGCAGACCAGGAAACACGTTACCTGGGGAAATATGAGGCAGCGAGGAGATATGGGGAGGGTAAAACACCAGGGTGTATATTTGCAAGCATGTTACAACCTCTCAGAGGCCAGTCATACATATGGGCCCTCCATTGGCCTGATGGCACACATGTGTCAGATACACTCAGCTTACAAGATACAGTGCTGTGTACAGCCAGCGCAACCGGGGACTGCAACTGATATTTAGACGAAGTGGCTATGGTCTGGCTCAATTCAGCACACAGGCAGTTTGTCAGTGAGCCTTTCATGGAAGAGGAGGTCACCCATGCAATAGACGGCATGGACGGCTCAAAGGCACCTGACTTTGATGGATTCTCAGGCAGATTTTATAAAGCATACAAACATCTACTTGTTCCTTATCTCTTAGACATTTATCAGGAAGCAATGGAGAAGGGTGTACTTCCTCACACTTTTGGTGAAGCCATAATAATACTGCTTTCTAAACCAGGGAAGGATCCGCTACAATGTGGATCATATCGAATCAATTTCCCTATTGAACTTTTATAATAAAACACATTCCAAAATGTTAGCTACTAGACTTTCCTTATTATGGGACAAGATTATATCACCTGCACATTCTTGGTTTGTCCCACACAAATCCACGGCCATGAACCTATCTATGCTTTTTACAGTTATCCACAGAATTTTGCCCACTATTCCAGCTGCTGTAGCACTATTAGACACCATAAAAGCATTTCATTCCCTAGAATGTCCATTTTTACAGTCAACGCTAGGGAGAATGGGAATTCCATCAGGGTTCATCTCCATTATCAACCTATTATTCACTAAACCTACAGCATATACCTGCTTAAACAGGACACTAACACCAGCATTTTATCCTACACGAAGGACCAGGCAGTGCTGTCTTGTCTTGCCTTTATTGTTTGTCATAGCACTAAAGACTTAGTACGCCACTTGCAAGAGAGACACCTCCATGGAGGACTTCAATTAAAAACAGGCCCGCTTCTTATTACCCTGTACGCAGGTGATATTATTCCATATGTGTGGCAGCCAAGTGACAATCTGGACCCAGTAAACAGGGAAGTAACCTGATATGGTGCCCTGTCCGGACTACATGTAAATTGGGGAAAGTCCAAAATATTCTCCCAGCCCCCATGCACTCTGAAAGCGGACACTGAATACCCGCTCGTACGGTGCGAGGACTCCATAAAATACTTGAGGATACACATACACAGAGATCCAGATCAGATAGTGTGGCTTAACTTTGGAGTAGCATTGCAAAAGTTGGCTAGTCAAATTAAGTGCTGACTGAAATTGCAACTAACGATGGCAGGTAGAATAACTAGACTTAAAATGGTGGTACTCCCCAGATACTGCTATCCATTTCACAATATCCCAATACCACTGTCTGTCTCCTCTTTCACAACACTCCGCACATCATTATAACATCTCGTATGGGGAGGTAAACAACCCAGGATTAGCTGGCACACACTGACGCTGCCATACGGTGGGTTCGGGGTTCAAACTTTTCATGTATATTATCTGGTGGCTCAGTTCGGGTTCACCAGGCATTGGTACTACCCAGACACAAGGATACCTTATGCCACAACGGAGGCAGAGCTTACACAACCTGCCTTACTCTCTGCAATTTTACCAGCAGGATTAACGAGTGACCCACAAGATATCCAAACGATCTCCACAACCAGCTGGGCCTAGAAGCAACTTGTTAGAGTCACAGGGGGACACCTACTTTACTCACCTGCTATTCCTCTGGTGTGCAACAGATGGTTACCTCTCACGCAAAAGACACTTGTAAATCCATCGTGGTCGGCCTGAAACTTTGACTTTGCCCCAGTCTAGCGCAACCAGATGTCCCTACAGGCGCTGTAGGTTTCTATGTGCTATACAGTGCTTAATCTTTATAAATTCATATTTCCGGTTCCGTACATTGGATTCTTTTAGTTTTGGTATCATTTTAAAGATACAAATATTTTCTATTGATATAAATTAGTGCTGGATTTTTATTGTGTGTTGCATCTTAACTATTTACTGAATTGGTTCTTTACATACCTGTCTTTGAAGTTAAGCCTACCTGCTCGCAGCCAAGCTACCAAGGGTTGAGCATGGGAATAATTTTCTAAGACCTATACTGAGCCCTATATTGTGTTAGTGGTCTTATTGCCAGTGGTAGACTTACATTTACCACTACTAACAACCCACTTTCCAACAGAGGGCAAAACAAATGAATAGCATGAGGTTAAGAGAATAGGAAAGGCGCCTGGTTGGACAGGGTGTGTCTGAAGCGCCTAACATACCGCTTACTGGTGCAGTTGAAGAGTACGGTTGCTAGAAGCTGTGCGAGTTGACTGGAATGTGACCAGTATATGCTTTTCAGTTTGTGGAAGTAGGACGAGGTTCCGGATTAAATAGAGGGACCATGACACCAAGTCACATGGTATTTTTAAGGACCATGTCAACCATGTTGGAAGAGTGCAAAAAAGCCCAAGGTCCAGTGGATATTTATTTAAACAGTGTGTGCTTGTGGTATAAGTAACTGATTGGACCGGCTGTAGGAAGTCAAGTGCCTTTTATTGATTGTGCTTGTGATGTATGAAAACAGTTACACTTGTTACAAACCAGCTCGGGCACACCGACTAATAGAAGTATGACAAGACCAGGAATATCAATCAATGTGTCGAAAAGCAGATATCAATTAAGAAAATATATCACCAGCGTTTATTAAATAGATCATATTACAGATCAGTATGCAGTATCCATATATAGCGTCATCACGCACACAGAAAGATACAGCAGATGTTCGGCTGGCCAACTAGACAGGTGTATTTGCACAATGCATGGCCCATAAGTGACATAAAGGGTATGGTTCCACTGGGTGGCCAGAGAGTGTCATATTAGATGAGGGCCTACATCGCATTTAGGTTGTTAAGACCTCACGTGGCTGACCCACAGCTCTATCCTGTTCAGGATGATTCAACAGTGCATCCTCTCTGATCCCTCCGTACTAAAAAAAAAGTACTGACCACTGGATGTCGTCCTCCGTGTGTTGCAGATTCTGATAGTCTTCTACAAGTGGGGCGGCTAGTACTGTGCATCTTACCCTTGACCTGTGCTGTAGAACTCTGGCTTTAACTGATTGGGTGGTTAGTGATATAAGTGAGTTCACACGGACATTGTACGCAGTACAACACGTTTTTGGTACTACAATTGAAGAATGTAACTTGATGGTGTGTTTTGCCATTGAGTCTAATGGATTTTGTGCCTTTGGTAAATTGACATGCAGAACAGTTATTGCACTTGTAATGCGCTCTTAGCGGGGGCACACTGTTAAGATGAGTCATACTCCAAATGATGAAAGAAACAAAGGCTTATTGCAGGATAAAACAGCACCACCAGTTGGCATCTGATTACTCTCAAGACCAGCCTCCAACTGCCCCCAAGAACAACACGGCACAGACCCAAGACTCTAGAACATCAACAGAGTCTAACCATGGTCTGTGCCAACAACGTATTTACAAAGTTACCAACACAACACACACCTAGCATTTCAGGCTGATCTTTACTCTTCTCTGTGGGACGTGCAGCTTTAACTAGGTGATGGCAGAGGTTGTTACCCTTTTTGAAAGAGAACATGGGGTTAGACATGTCTTGGAGGCTCAGTATTTTCCAATTACAACTAGACAGCAACATGAAGAACATAAAAAACTTATTTTAGGCCTGCATTCTGTTTTCCTTCTTGTTTTCCTCTTTCTTTGAATTTTATCTACAGCCTTGAAAAATCTCCAGGTCTGTGCCCAATCCAGTAGGCGAAACAGGAGTTTGCTGGGCAACTACTGAACATATTTCTAATACATTTTCAAAATGTAGATAGGCTGAAGGCTATCCAATGAATACTTAACAAATTTTAGAATTTATATTTAAGATCAATGTTTCCTCGTTATAATTAAAATAGTTATTTTAATGTCCAAAGAACATATGGTTTCTTTCAACAACCAAATGGCCGTCGAATGAATATACTTGCAAATGTACATGAGACACTTAGGGCTAGACGTAGGTAAACACATTTACCGATTCTAAAATACCAAATGTTACCGATTCGGTATTTTAGAATCAGTAAATGCTATGGAGGTAATTACTCTGTAAGTATTACCAAATCGGTATGATTCGGTATTTACTGAATCGGTAAATACCGATTCGGTAATTCCCATTCATTCCTATGGGCCTACACATTAACCGATTCGGTAAAAGAGGGGAAACTTTCAAGGGTGACAGGGTGTCACTTTGACACCCTGTTGCACCCCTGAATTGTGCATGGGTGCCACATGGCACTGTTATTAAATGCAAAAAATTGCTTTTTTTGGGGGGGTTTCATAATTTACCACCAACTTATAGCTGGTGGTAAAAAACAAATCCTTACAGGTGAAAAGCACTCACTTGTGTGCTTCCTACATTTCAGATTCGGTACTTTACCAAATCGGTATTTAAGAATTCGGTAATTTACCGAATTCTGAAATACTGATTTGGTAAATTACCGAATTTGAAATGTAGCCACCTACATCCCAAATGCCTAATACCGGTCGGTAACGGCCGAAATTCGGTAATTTCGGCCGTTACAGACCGGTATTAGGGTTCCTACATCTGGCCCATGCTGTATTAAAATATTCGGTACCTGTATCTGAGTTTACAACGTACTAAATTAAGTAGGAAAATTGGCCATACCTAGTGCAGAGTGCCTTCTACTTTCTTTTGCCTGTTTTTCACTGCTTTCTCCTTGCTCTTTCCCCGTTTTTTTTTAGTTCCTACGCCTTGCTTTTCCCTCATTTTCACTGCTTTCTCCTTCACTTTTAGCATTTTTTGGAGTGCCGCTCTCGCCTGCTGCTCTTTTTTTTCCCAATTTATGCCCAGCTCTGCCCACCCCCTCCTAGTGCCCCTTCCTCCTCCAAGGACACGTCCCTTTGCTTTTACCCCCATTTTTGTAGTACCTTTTTCTTGCTTTCCCCTCGTTTCACTGCGTTCTCCTTGTTTTCCCCTGATTGCTGCACCTGCCTGCCACCCATATTTTTTTCCGACTCCCGCCTACCACCTACCTCGCAGGACCTACCTAATGGAGCTCCAGGCCCAGCTCTCCCTGTACTGCTGCATCGCTATTAATCCTGTCTTCTCCTTGCTATTCTCCCCCGTTTTGTGGGTGCCTTCTCCTTGCTGTTCCCAAATTATCATTGATTTCTCCTTGCTTTTTCCCCTGTTTTCTGATTGCCTTTTCCACACTTTTCCCTAGTTTTCAATGCTTTCTCCTTGCTTTCCACCCCATTTTGTAGTGCATTCTCCTCGCTTTACCCTCATTTTCAATGCTTTCTCATTGCTTTTCCCCATGTTTTCTATATTCCTTCTTGCTTTTCCCTCATTTTCACTTTCTTCCGTGCTTCTTTCTCATTTCTTAAGTGTCTTCTCTTGGCTTTTGCCCCGTTTTCACTGTCTTCTTGCTTTTCCCCTGTTTGTTGCGTGCCTTTTCCTCCCTTTACATCGTTTTCACTGCTTTTACCATGCTTTCCTATAAAGACCTAGCTGTTTGAATGAGCCTCCAGGACCTGCAAGCGCCTGGATACCTTGTTGGGTAATTAGCCGAACTTTACAAGTCCATATAGATGGATTGATACACTTTGTGTACCAAACCTAGAAATTAACTCTGGAATTATACAACAGGGATTATCTGGGAAGAGCTGGGTTAGGAGCCCCTTAATCTGTTTATCTACACACTAGGGTATATTGGTCACATTTCTTTCATAGTCCCTATTTAATAGCAGCCAGGTTATCAGAAATGGAGGTACTAATATCAGCATTCAAGTAGAATCTTTCAATAATTTATCCATGAACTAATTTAGCTACTATTCACAAGAAAATCTTGAATGAATTTGTGCTGGTTTGTATGAAGTGTACACACTGACCAAACTGAAACGTCTATGCAACATATATCGAACAGGTCTGACTTATTTATGATACATATATTTGTCCCACTGGGTTTTTACAAGCTTAAATACAAAACTGGGGGTGGGGGGGATGGCCAAGACGGCAAACAAGATGGCTGCACAGCATTGAAACTCCAGGGACCACGCTCCTATACCGCTGTCCATGGGCTCCATCTCCTTGTTATTATGCCTTGGGACCAATTGTCTTTAAAGCGTGGTCGCTGCTGACCTCGCTATCTCCCATTGGCTGCTGCTGGTACAGCTACACTACCCACTACCAATGGCTGCCTGAGCCCGCCACTGCAGCCTGCCTGACACAACCCTCGGAGGTACCTGGGGACAGGGACCATGGATGAGCCTGAGGGCGGGGCCCGGCGATCGTGGTACTGCCATTGATCCTGCTGGCTGCTTACTCCGGAACCCCAAAGCGCGGCTCATACCCCCACTGGTGCAGTATGCCTTCCGGCTGGCTGCCGGGCTCCTCCCTGCTTGGGCTCCTGGAGCCATATAAGCTGTGGTGCTTGTGTTGATTTAGCTGCAAATCAAGGCCAAAGCATTGTTCACCCCTCCCCCACTGTGCATCCCATGACTGCTGTTCCGCTTTGCTAGCCTGTTGGCATGTGGGTTATTGGTTGGGGCAAAGGTAGGTCTGCCACTGGCAATAAGGCCACTAACACATGGTAGGACCCAGCATAGGTCTTAGAAAATTATTCTTATGCTCAACCCTTGGTAACGTAGCTGCGAGCAGACAGGCTTAACTTCAAAGACAGGTATGTAAAGCATTTAAAAACACCATTTCAGTAAATAATCAAGACACCTAACATAATTAAAAATCCAACACTAATTTATTGAAATAGGAAATATTTGTATCTTTAAAATGACAACAAAACAACAAAAATCCAATATAGGGAACCAGAGATATGAATTTTCAAAGATTTATTAAAATATAGCACTTCGAAGATTATAGCACCATATTGTGATACCTGCTCGCGATATACCGGGGCAAAGTCAAAGTTTCAGGCCAGGCGCGTTGGAGCCCAGAGCGCCTACAGCCCTGGCAGGTCCCGGTCTCAGTTTCTACATTCACACTTAGAAACTTTTCTGGAGTTTTTTCTCTCAAGGCCCCTTGAAGCTCCCAGCCAGTTCGGATTCGGTGAGGGTTCGCCAGCTTGACTTGTGACGAGGTCCCGGTGAACTTCCCTGGAGCGGACTTGGAAAATATTTCAAGTTTACTTCAGCGGGACAACCCAGGAATCCAGGCCCACACGCGATGGAAGGCAGGCGACTTGGCTCTCGGTTTTGCTTGCGGTCGACTTTTCTACGAACAGACTTAGAAACTTTTCTGGAGCTTTTTCTCGCGGGGTCTCTCGAGGCTCCTCATGTAGCTGGATCCGGTGAGGGTTTGTCGGCTTCAGATTTTCTCTAGTCCCGGTTGATCTCTGGAAGTTGGAGCTATGGAGCTTTTAGCGGGACAAACCTGGGTGGCTTGGCCAGCTCGCGGGTTGAAGGCAGGTGGCTTGGCTGGCCAGGTTGAGTCGGTCCCTCTATGGAGCTTTTTTTTCAAAGTTGGCGCAAACTTCTTGAACTTCTTCCTGAAGTTCCTCAAGGGGTCCCAAAGTGTCTCAAACTTACTCCAAGGGTCTGGAAGCTCTAAGATGGTCCTTGAAAGGTTGAGGACTTCCGTTCCCACAATCCACTGGTACAAAACCCTTTCAAATCCACTGATGGGTCTCCAAGGTGTAGATTTAGTTGGTGATGTTCCAGTTGAGCTCTTTTATCCTATAGCTTTCAAGGAGTCCACTCTTTAGTTATTTTCCAGCAAGATAATCCACAGGGCGGCAGTTTCAGATGGTGCAGTCTTCAGAGGTCAGGCCTTAGAATTTTATGCACAGCAAAATCTTCTCAGAAGGGCACTTATTGCTTCATTCAGTTTCAAGCAGCAGATCTGGAGGACTCTGCCCCTCTCAAGATACTTATTCAAAATTCTCTGGGTCAAGCAGCAGTTCACTCCTGACCAAACGGAAGCAGGGTAACTCCTCAAGGCGATGACCACATCCTGTAAAGTGTGGCATTATTTTGTCCACAGTGCACAAAATCTTCCAAATCCATAATGGCTGATTTTCCAGCAGAGAGCCAAGACCTGGCTAAACACCCCCCCCCCAGGGATGGTTTATTTCCCTAGACTATCCCACTACCATCTGCACATACCTTCCTTACGCCTAGCTCTGACTATGTTTAAACCATGCCCCATGCTGTACGGCACTTCACTGTCATTGCACTGCTTTTAGCTAAAAGACAGGTGGCGTTTCATTGGGGCCTACGCTGCTCTGCTCACTTGGCTAAAAGATATGTCCCACTGTGACACTACTAGAGAACTCTGAGCTTCACTACAGCCTATACCTTCTAGACTTAGAGACATATGGCAGTCACTTACAGAATATCTCTTAACTGTAGACCAGGATGGTGACCGAGGTGTGAGGCTTGGTGCCTTCTCTACCGCAGCTGTGACGTATTCGTGAGGTAGGTGGCCCCTCGTCTGCATTGCATTGATTTGATGTGTCATATTATTTTTAGTGTGCTTGTTTTTTTGTGTTTTACATTTGCCTCCCTGCTACTGCTTTTCCCTCTTTGTTTTTTACCCTCCCCTCTACATGTATTCTGTTCACATTCTTTTGAGTGTCTTCCTTTTTGTTTGTTAATAATTGACTTGTAGCATCTGTACTTTTTTGTTGCAAAATTATAAATAAAGTTTTTAAAAACAATATATTATTCATAATTTTTGAGGTACATTGTTGCCACACCTGCAACCTTGCCGGTGCTACAAAGTGAGTGGGGAAGTCTGTGTTTTCCAATCTAAATTGGTCTTTTTCGAAAACATGTACCATGTGGCAAATATGATACCTGCCGATAGGGATTGCAAATGTGGCTACACTTTTACTCTTTATTAGGAGAGTTGAGATGTCAATCCATGAGTGAAGTGAATTGAATGATAGTTCTTTAACAGTTAATTGCCATCCCTCATTTCCACTCACAATCCATAGACAGGCATCTTGGGTTAGACTCCCTCTCTCCCAACAATTCAACTTCAAACCAAAACCAAAATGGTTATGGGCCTCTAACTTAGATTCCATAAGTGGAATTACCAGCTCACAATTCCTCTCTAATTTAATTCTACTGGGTTTCACTTTGTCCGTTAGTGGGAGGACCAGGGAATTTACATCTTACCTATTACCAGCCATGAAGTCTCAGTAGCTATACTTTGATGTGTCTCTGGCTTCAAGACCAAATCACTCTCCCCGAGTGAATCATGAGCCTCTGCAAATGTAATCTAATGTTGCTCTGGTTAAAAGTCCATCAGTGAATTTAATATACTCCCAATGTTATGAACCTTAAGATAACCAACTACTTGGAGATGCTATACAGCCCTCACCCTTCTTTCTTTTCTTCTAGCCCACTCCACTATGAGCCTTCAGTCATCAGTTTTCTTCCCCTTAGGTTTTGACCTCTCAAACACTTTCATGATAACTCATTTTTCCTTCCATGCCTCGGTCTGTCTCCTTTCAAAACATTTTCTGTCGTAGCTGCCTTAAAAAGCCAGAGCATCTGTTTTCCAGACTGACATCTGTTTCTTTTCTGTTCCACTTACACTTTAGCCTCATTAAGAAAATCCATCCACATATCCAACTTTTTACAATGAGCTCAGTGATTATCATGCTTAACTGTTGTCTATTGGTTGGCATTGGTGGTGCCAGTTCGTGATAGCAGAGCAGATAGCTGTCCATGACATACTTGTGATCCGTCCTTCTGTAGAGTTCTTTCTTTAAGTGTGTAAGACAACATTTGCACCATTTGCCTCCTGTTGTTCCGACTCATCATAAGAAGCCTGTAAATGCCCACAGAAAGATCCTTCTTTCAACACTGCTTTGAAGAGGTTGTTGATAAACTCAAGGAGATCTTTGTCATCGTCTTTAATACTGCGTTCTCTGATTTCATCTCTTCGGATCCGTTCTCCAGGTCTTCACATTTCTCCATTAAATTTCTGTTTTATGGTGTGCATCCGTTGAATCTCTGTTTTGAAGATGTTCTTCCCAATGTCCTTGCCTAACTGTATGAGGTGTTCAGTCATGAATTTTTCACATCAGTCAAAACGAAAGAAGATCTTCTTTAGTGAAATTGAGCTATGTTTTGGAAGCCATCCTCCCCTCAGTTGTGCCCTTGTAAGCAGAATTCCTCAATGATCTGATAGGCTCAACTTTTTCCAGCATGCACTGTCTTGTTTCAGATAGACTGGCATGTCCACTATAATGCTATAGACACTTAATCCTTATCTTTATTTCTGATAAGTATAGATATATGTATATATATATATCATCTGTCTGTCTGTGACGTTCACTGAAATGAGAACTGCGTCCCTACATGACACCTTTAATGATATTCTGATATATGTATATATATAAGACAATATCCCCAATCTTGACTCCTTATGAAATTTGGATTGCTGCTACATTGGTATATTTCACAATGGGGCATATAATTCCATACTAAGTCAGATATGGGTGAGAATGCGGCATACTAAATTTAAGATATCTGTACAGGCCCTATGATCCCTGCATTCTTTTCCATCTTTGTATGTAGGTAAGAAAATCTCCCTTAATCTTTCTCTTTTCAAATTAAAATATTTTATTATTTTTATCATCGTTCCTGAATTATATTCTTTGTATTAATACCCTTTAAAGATTATGAAAGATGAGGCAGGGTGCTAAATATCAAGACTCAAATATCTGTTCTATTTCTGCTCTCATCAAATATTTACTATGTAGAAGTCCGCTCTCTATGCCGATGACTATTACGACACAAATTACCTCCCATATGTTAGTATATCATATGTATTCGTAAGTGTTTAGACTCATCGCTACGATATTGGTTTGCCAACTATCTTTATAAAGCTCCCACCATGCGGGGTTTTCTGTGTTGGTTTCTTTATAAGCCCGTTGTTTATTTCAAAATTTTTATAGATCGGCCGAGTCGTCTCTTTTGGAAGTCTGTTGTTTACAAGTATCATGGCGGATCGGCCCATTCGCCCTTTTTGAAAGTCTGTTATCGATTTTTACAGTCTAATCGCTTCACTGCAACAAGCCACATGACCAATTAGGCGCAGCTTCCCTAATTCACCGACGGTTAGTTAAAAGCCAAACGCCAGATAGCAGTTGCTAAACTTTTTTCACCAAGAGATACGTTGCTAGCTGCCCCTGGTTTGTGTCATCGATTAAATATTAAAAGGTAAGCGTCAGTGCATTGCACAGTTCGAGCCTCTAATGGTTAGACGAGGACGAATCCTTCGTAAAATTAGTCTTTTATCTTTTACAGTATCTTAATATCCTCACATAGGGAGGATCGTTCTCTAGAACATCTAGAAATGTCTGCATTACCTATATTATTATCTTGAGGTAAGCATCACTTCACAAATTGAAGTTTCAGCATGCATATGAATTAGGACTTTTTGTAAAATATGTCTTCGCTCGCCATTATTTTGCCTACAGCAATCTACTATCCCCACATCAGGCGGATCGTCTATTGAACTTTCTAGAAGTACGTGTATTCGTGTATTTGTTCACATACCAGGAGGCACGTGCCAACATTAACATCCTCAGGTAATGGAAGGATTAGGACTGTCTCCATTTTCTGTTAGCCTGTCCAAGAGATAAATATATTCTTAAGGCATTCTACCTTTTTTCCATTTCCCAGATTTTATCTACGTTTGGTAAACATCGTGAAACCGCATAAGACGTCAACTAACAGATCTATAGAGTCTTAACTTCATTTGATATCAGCGATTCAATGCGAGTGCTTTAGGTAATTAGTCACTTTTCAATTGCGATCGTGGACATGCTTTGATTAAAAAAATAATTTTAAAAAGAGAGAGGAAAAATATAGTTACTTCTTTAAAGAATGAATATCTGTGGTCTTTATATTTTTCGCTATATCCAATCTGGACTGCATTTTTTGCATATCTTGAAGGCCGTCCCAAGTTAAAATCAACGTCTTTTGAAAATCACTAAAATATAAGGTAAACCGCTTTCTATAATCACTTAACTGGCGTCATTAGTGACAACCTGAGTAATGATAGAGTGTTACCAGAGTAATTGCCATCCTTTGCTGATAAATCCCTTGTCTATTTTTCGTGAAATAGGATAATAATATATATGGTTTCTTGCAGAAGACTTAAAATCAATAATAGTGTTTTTCTCATAAAATAGGACAACAAGACAGAATGTTGCTCGAGGAAGACCAATAACTTAAAACACAATACAATATATTTAGGAAATCATAAACAACTAAGAGAACCATCCAATTGCCCCAAGAATTTATCGTATCCCTACCAAAGACAGTATTAAACAAATGTACTTATATACAATGTATTTATCTTTTCAGAGAGCTTTCTTCTAATTATATGAAAAGCGGAAACCAAAGTCTTTTGAGTTGTTCATACTCTGCGACTTAGTAAGTACTCTTATCAAGGAACTACAATGTAAAATAAAGTATACACTCTCTAATAACAGAATCGCTTCAGTTACCTAAAAACCCTCTATATTTGGAAACTGGGAAAAGTCCCACTGTGTAGGTATCATCATGATTTTATTTAAAAGGTGATATCAGCAATAAGGAGACCTTGAGCAATGAGATAAAGAAACTTATAAGACTAGATGTTATGTTATGTTATGTTATGTTATGTTATGTTATCGGATTCTTCTATAGCGCAACAGCTACTCCAGAAGGAGTGTCCCGGCGCTTTGGCGAAGAAGTCCTTCGGGGGTGGCAACATAACTGCAAAACATAAGGAAAGGCGGGGGCTTATCTGGTGAAGAGCCAAGTTTTTAAAGCCTTTCTGAAAGACATCAGGCTGGGGATCTGTCTAAGGGACAGGGGAAGCTCATTCCAGGCACAAGGAGCCAAGTGATGAAAAGAGCGACCGCCTTGTCTGGCGCGTTTAATGGTCGGAAGAACCATTTTAGACAAAGAGGCGGACCGCAAGGCCCTGTTAGGTTTGTAAAAGGCAAGACGTTTCCTGATGTAGCTAGGGCCAATATCATGAAGGGCTTTGAAGGTCAGCGTCAGACTTTTGAAAAGGACCCTCTTGGCTATAGGAAGCCAGTGCAGTTCCTTTAACAGGTCTGAGGCACTAGCGCGTCTAGGGAGCCCGTAGATAGCCCGGGCAGCTGAGTTTTGGACTACTTGAAGTCTCCTCACAAGGTATTTGGGGAGTCCTAGATAGAGGGCATTAGCGTAGTCTAATCTAGACCCAACAAGTGCTTCAACAATGACCCTTCGATGGTTAATTGAGATCAAGGGGAGAAATTTTCTGAGCATCCGAAGGATCCCGAAACATTTCCCCGAGAGACAGGATATTTGAGGCCCAAAGGTTAAATCATTGTCGACAATGATTCCTAGATTTTTTGCCTTGACACTTGCGTTTGCAGGAGGAAAAAAGTCTTGCGGCCACCAGCTTTTCCAATTTGGTTCAGTGGCGCAGCCAAAGAAAAGCAGCTCCGACTTGTCGGAGTTGCATTTTAAGCCGTGTCCTCTGAACCAACCAAATACTGCCTCTAGGCAGCTTCTGATGCGAGTCCCGTCAAACACCTCATTCTTATCAGATGTGAACAAGAGCTGGGTGTCGTCAGCGTATGACACGATCTGAGCGCCGAACGACTCCGCCACCTCTGCAAGGGGGGCCAGAAAGATGTTAAAGAGCAGGGGGCTAAGAATAGACCCCTGAGGGACCCCTACTTCCAGAGGTGCCATGGCGGCGGAGTGTGGAGGCGCCCAGATATTCTAGTTAGTCTTTTGCTGCTTGTTAAATATGAGAGATTTATAATTGCTGACGTCGATAGTTCGACATAAAAGTTTGTGTATAATCATTTATGTATCTCTAAAACTTTTTTCAAAATATATTTATAAGTATCTACTATGTATATTTTTTTATATTTTATAGGTAATACGTGGCTGCTCCCGAAGAAGGCGCTGGTCGCCGAAACGCGCGTCGACAAAAATATTACGCCACTGTGTTTTTTATTGAAAAATAGTCTTTTAACAAAATATTGTTTGTATAAATTCATGATCTTTGTTGTGGATGTACTGTACTTTTGTTACTGAACTATACATCTTTTTAAATAACATGTTATTATGTATAAACTTTCGACTGAATTAATAAAAAGCAGTTTTTTAATATGTCATTAGTATTTTTTCTCTCCCTACCGGTATATTTGACAAGCAAATAGGAAATTGCCTAGGTTATTATCTCACATGATGTCCACTGCATTTGACAGCATGTTATGTCTCTGTTACCCTCACACTCTCTAATGCCTATATATTATTTTTCTGCATAGTTCTGGGTGTATTTATAGATATCACTCATTTTTTAAAAGGAGCAGTCAATCTGTATACTGTGAAATTACGGCTTTTAGTACTAGCTGTGTGCAGAATCTGCTGCTCTTTCTAGCCCTCATTCAGCTTGTTTTCCAAAGCTGCCTCTTCCTAATGGTGCCATGTCTTAGAGGCCTCTATAGTTGATTGATTTCTTGTTTCCAACTGGCTGCCTGATACCCCCTGGTGACCTCTAAAGTATTCTCTACCTTCTCAGTGAGATTCAACACCATTGACCATGTCAAGCAGGGGAGAGCCACACAGGCCAGCTACAGAGGCAACCAGTGCTTTTGTTGTTGCACACTCACCTTTTATGCTAGATGCGGATCCTTCATTGCTGTCTTTTTCACATGTTTTTCAGGGTGCCATTTCAGTGTTCTCTGCAAAGCCTTCTTCTAACCTCTTCCACGCCTTGACATCACCAAATCTACTACTAGCCTAAAACCTTCAAGCAGTGCATGTGGAGTAGAATCACCGATGCTCAAAGGGGATTAAGGTGGCACGCTGCTCTGCTCAGTTTGCTTCTCAGTTCTGGGCACTATTTTGCTTCTCCAATGTGTGTGTGCCTCCCTGTGTGTTCAAACCCTAAAGTGACTGCTACGGTTGTCCATTGCTGCTTCCTATATTTGCATGCCCCCCACAGTCAAGCAGCACAAAGAATCCACAGCCTAGGTCTGTGCCAGGCCAGCGCCAGACGCGCCGCATGGCTCCTGGCATGGTCCGAAGTCTCGAGGCTTCCTTTGTGAGATAAGATAAAAACTTGAGCTACTAATAGTTCATATTTTAAAACACAAGAGTAGTAGCGGTTGAAACCAAATGGAACAGCAGATGATGGCACAAATGCCACCTGACATCTGGCCACGGATCATTTAAGTTAACTTCATATTATGTCACTACTGGACGCAACAGTTGCTTGTCGCTGAACCAGTTTGTTTTCTGGGAGTGCTTGGCTCCAGCCAAAATGATATCGTGAACCCTCTTGTTCTGTTTACAATCCATTTACAGCAACGACACACCACCCACATTTGACCCCCTCACTGCAGAGTGCCACAACCCTGGGTTGAAAAGGATCTTCCACTCACTGATCTCCAGCTGCCTCTGGATCCTGCCCTTGCATCTTTCTCTGTAATCCGACTGCGTCGCGTTATACTCGGACATCACTTCAACAAATTTACGTGACAACGTGGAATGCTGTAAAGAGGAGAGAAAACGCAGGTAATGTTAATGTATCCAAAATACATGTTGGAAGCTGCTGAAGACAGCTGTGATTAGAGCTAGAATCTAGATGTATGGAAAAGAAACGGTACTAACTAAAAGCCCTGGTTTCACATCAATTTTTGTTTAAATCTGTTTTATTGATTTTATACAGTTTTCTGAGGGTTGACATTTGACATGTTATGTTTTGTCAAACAATAAAGACATATGTAAAACACCATAGACATCTGTTAGCTGTCAATGTCGGTCCTTGTATAGTACCGGCTATACAGTATTCATCATACATGATCTATTCGTCAAGATAGTTATCCGTTGAGAAACATTCACATTATACATCTTTCAGTCATCGCTACTCAGTATGCAGAGTTACAGATAGTTACAGTTATATCAAAATTGACCATGTACAATATTCTGCAAGAGTTTTCTAGCTTTGTCGCAAAGCAAGGGTATTTGGAATTTGAAAATCTTTGTGAAACTTGCTGGAATGTGATTTTTAATTAGGATTTAGAGATGACATCTTTGTGAAATGTTGTAGTCTTTGATTGTCAAAAATATTTAAAAGTTGATATTTTGAGAGTCTGAAAAATGCAGATCGTTGATTGTTAAATATTTACTAAGGGCAAGTAATTGGCAAAAAGTTTCTCCCAACAGAATTGTTCATTCCTTAAATATCTAATTCTCAGAGGCAGCAGAACATGTTAACAGACGTTTCTAGTGTCTCACATGCACAACACTGCACCGATATTATGCATTTGGCAAAGCAAGGCGTCCCAAAATAAAAACACACTCCTGGCACATACTAAAGCTCCGATACAACTGACATCATTAGAAGGTTCACCCGCACAACTGAGCAGAAAACACACTTTAAAGTAACATATTTAGAAATGTGAATGCTTTTAGCAAAATAAAGGGACTCATTTCTAGTTTGGCAGAGAGGGCACTCAGGCGTAAAGGTGAAGGAGTACCCTCTCCACCAAACCGCGGGCTGTCCCCCTAATTTAGAATATGGTGGACCAAAACTATGTCGCCGACGGGGCCTACTCTGCCTCGGTTTCGGATATACTTTTCCAATGGGCTAATGGAGTACTGAGAATTGGAGGTTAGCCATCCGACCGACCGCCCACCCAACTTAGACTGGGTGATTGGATGTCTTTTTTTTGCTGGCTGATACTGACAGATAAAACCTGGGTCAGGGCTCTTTTTTAATTTCAACTCTCTGTGAAGGGCTGGAAATGTTCCCAATGGCTGCTGGTCAGTCGTACTGGTGGAAGGGGGATGCGAGGGTGGGGGGGTAAAGACAGCTATCTCACGCACCAGTGCCTGCTGCTCGCCCCAATTCTGACGGCCCCCATTTACAAGAGGATAGCTTCTAGTTTGCAAATGGAGTACAATGCCAAAGGTTTGTGACCACAAGTGCAGTCACACATCTTGGATACATTGCATACTGCCTTGCAAAGGCGTAGGGAGTGTCTATTACATGCACTCTGTCATTTGCAACTCACTATGGGTCTTCATTCATTGTGACACACTGTTCTGCGCTCGCACAGCCAGTGAGTTTGAAAAAAAGCAGGACTTGCATCCACAAGATAGTTGTGTACATCTGGCAATTTGCAATCGCTTTTCCCATTTCTTACTCGCTAGCTAAAAGTGTTGCTTCAGAGACAAACAAGGAGAGCGTGGTAAGCAAAAGACATAGCCCGTTTTAATAGAAGTAAAAGGCGTAGCTCCTCTTCATTTAGCAAAGAAATTACCAGATCTGCAATTGGTCTTGGCTTGACCACAAAATGTAGGTGTCTTTACCTCTCCCACTCGTGGTTGGCCTCATGGTGCTCAATGTTGCATCGTTCATATATCTTGATGTCAGGATCTTTGAGTACCTCTCAGCAGTGAAGCACCCCTCGACAAGGATGACTTTCTAGATGTCAAGGACGTCGCCATCCTTCAGGATGTCATCATCTTCAATGCTTCAAAGTCAATAACCCAGAATCCAAAGAGCCTAGATAAGGCTCAGTACTATGTTTATGTCTCCTTAACCTCTGCAGATGTTGGCACCATTCTTACCCAAAGGAAGGTGTGCGACAACCATCTTAAATTAAGCCATTTTGGTTACTGCTCATATAGCTCTACTACTTCTACAAGGCAAAAAGACACCAACAACATCAAGAGAAGAGGCATGCTGATAACCAATCAAGAGATGTTGGTTACATATCTGATGCCACAGAAACATAACCAAGAACACCTAAGAGCCTTGGCAAGCCCAGCCATGCAAATGCCGCCAGAAGGAGAAACATCATATAGAGGTTAGACCTGTAGTAGAACTAAATCGGGAAGACACTATCCTGATACGGATTCCTCTACAGATAGGCTGGCTCAAATTCAGGACTCTATTTCTTTTCCCCAATGGGCGATCTTGTGGGTTTTCTTTAAGTCCAACATGGCTTGCTTTGGGTAAATAGTTGATTTGCAGATATTTCAATGTGGTACTTACACCAATGAATTTTCAGGTGTGGATGTTTGCCATGGAGTGGTTTTGCCACCCCTCTTGCCCAAATGTATTTTATGTTTTATTTATGAGGTGTTCCGTGTTCTGCTTCTTTTTCATTTACGGGTTCTACCTGGGATATGATGGTATGTTGATAAGCATCTGGCTGAACCATGCCACAGCTTTTGAGGAATAATGGTCTTTGTTGACACCGTGTCTGGTGCCATGAAAAGGGCACTATTTAGTTATTTTAGGGGGTTCTCAATGTGAATTCTCAGGGCAGATAATGCTGCCAGGCCTGCAAGGTCCTCACGGAGGCCATATTTTTGATTATAAGGGAAGTTGGGGATGGATGGTGACTTTTGAGACTGCTTCCAGTGGAGTGTTTTGTCTGTGTGATAAGCAGCGTGATATCAGCTATAGCCAGCAGGGAGAGGCACGCCCCCTTCGTAGGCGACATCAAGGTCTTTATAGATATATTACATGGTGTGATGTTGTGAGCAGTCTAGTAGCTGGGTGGGCAGAGTTAGTGGGTGAAGGGAAGAGGAGGAGACTGGGAAGGAAAGGGCAGTTAGTGTAGGGACAGGGACGTGAATGGAGGCAAGCAATAAAGCTCCTATAAATATGTATCCATGTGTATGTCGTTATTGAAGTCACGACACGACACATGGGAGGTTGAAATTATCAGGGACAATTATATTAGCAGGACGAGTGGAGGCTGCCATGTTGAGGTTAAACCCGGTGTTAGAACTGGATGTACGATAAGTAAAATAAAAAATGACACTGTGTGGGAGTGAAGGGAAAGCGGCAGGAAAGGATTGTTAAAGTACAGAGCATTGGTTGATGCTGGAGTGAAAAAGGTGTGAGCTCCTACAAAGTGCCCAGTATCTCATCTCAGTTGCATTTTCCAAGCATGGTTTTCCATAAGTCTTTTTCTGAAGACTAGTCAGCTTATAGGCCAATATAGGATACGCACCTGGATCGTGAACTTTAAACATTTCCAGAAACAGCGTGATAGTTTCCCATAAAGGCTCTACCTCCCTCCCTCCCGCTCCTCCACCCATCCCCACTTATAAGGCCAGACAGAGAATGAGTCAGACCAGACGCTTTGTCCTCTTGGATAAATCAGGTTTACATACAACAGCTTTTAGAAAAACATGTATTCTTACCAGATTCCCACACTTGAAACAAAGGCTAAAAGCGTGGGAGTGGATGCACCGTTCAAATTCATGATCCGATGAGCGTCATTTCTCGGTGACTCTCTCTCCCATGCATTTGGTGATACCTGTAAGTGACTGTCTCCCAAACATACCAATCTTGAATCTAAGTGACCAATTTTGGATTCTTCCCATCAGCCTACCTGTCTGTCATAACCACTAAAATAACAGTAACGCCACAAAGGAAAAAATGTAAAATGTGAGTTCACAAAATGGGACAATCTATTGCCTCGATGAGAGAATGATGAAGGACATGAGACAGTAGAAGGCAGGCCTCATTTTGGAAAAAGTGAAAGGTACAACAAAAGATTCTAAATGATCTGATTCAAGTTTATGAGTATGACAAATCATGACCTACCTGTAGGTAGCAACCTGAGCAGATGAGAAGGCAGGGAGAAGGAAGATATTTACACAGATGACACTAAGCTGGGCCAACATCTCCCAAGTATTCTAAATCAGATCTCGGAAAAGGGTAAATATGCACACCAGCTGGTGGTATTTAGGATTGCTGAACTTGTGCATGAAGACAGCCAGCGCTGGCATTGGCTGAGAATCAGACTGATCATGGTCTTCTGTAGTTATGATATTCTTGAACTGAAAGTGGGCTCCTGGCATGGCCCAGTGAATTGTCCTGAGAGTCTTGATTTAGTGCATTGACGCCTGGACATATATAGAATTATTGATGGGTAGCAGCAAATTACTAGGACGTTTTTCACTGAAGGGTTCTGAGTGATATCAAAAAGACAACGAGAGTGAAGCTCGAGTTGTCTATGATGTCCCACAGAACCCGGAAGCTAAAAACCCATCTATAATTGTATGTTATGTATGGCCCCCCAAATCATCAGCCCTTGCTTTCAACTGTCAGAGTCAGACGAGGTATGAGGGAGCAAAACATACCTTGACCTCATCTCCCAGACCCAACTATCTCCCTTCCTTAACCAGCCCCTCCACCTCTCCTGCTTTCCTCTCCCCTTCCACAGCTGTGCTTTCTACTTTCAGCAAAAGCAAACAAGCAGCGCTGCGCTCACAGAGTGCTTTATCAGCCTGGCCTTTATGATATAGCAACAGTAGGTACCGCTTTGTTCGCCATAAGTGAGTCCCTTGCTCACTTTGCCACTGGATTCAAGCAAGCCGGGCTGAAGACGGCTGTAATGCCAGAAACCGGTCCTAGGAAGCTTGTTTCCGGTCCAGGGTAGGCATGGCTTGGCAGTTCGGGCTGGACTGTTCCCATGAGGCACAGGGTCAGACTGATTTGCATATAGCCATGTCTGAACTGGGGTGGCAGAGTGGGCTGAAGAACGGTGATGGATTAAACCCAGATCTTTTGACTGGGTGTGAGTGTTTGATTGATTCGGATGCTCTGTCCATCACCACCCCTTTTTGTACCACTTTTGGCCGCCATTAGTGTGGCAGGGTATGCTCAGACGTGAGTCCCTTGCTCACTTTGCCACTGGATTCAAGCAAGCCGGGCTGAAGACGGCTGTAATGCCAGAAACCGGTCCTAGGAAGCTTGATTCCGGTCCAGGGTAGGCATGGCTTGGCAGTTCGGGCTGGACTGTTCCCATGAGGCACAGAGTCAGACTGATTTGCATATGACCATGTCTGAACTGGGGTGGCAGAGTGGGCTAAAGAACGGTGATGGATTAAACTCAGATCTGTTGACTGGGTGTGAGTGTTTGATTGGTTCAGATGCTCCGTCCATCACCACCCCCTTTTGGACTTCTGTGTAGCAGCAGTCTCGCAAGATGAGAAAGTCTGTATGAGTTGGTTGCCATAAAAACCAGCAGATGCAGGAAACATTTGTGACCTTATTGGCTTAATTTCTGTTTGCTGTGGAGAATCCCAATGAGTTTCCCAGACGGAGGCACGAAAAAAAACCCAAAACCACTGTGTTGAGCAATGAGATACATCGGCCTCTGAACAAGACACAGCATGAAACCCTGACACTCGCAGACTCTCCCCAGCTGAATATTTACAACAGATTGTCAGCTAGGCTGTAACAGCTACATTATGGGTCCACATTTAACCCTCTATTCAAACAACCCAGGAGGTCTAATCACATGGAATCTTACAGAGTGGAGGATGCAAAGGACCAAAGAGGTGACAATGTACTAGAGGTTGATTTATCAGTTGTTTTTTCAGCACCTTATAGAGAACCTGCTCATTTCAGATCCATACACACCACCTCAACGTGTATTATTCCGGCTGTATCAGAGAGGGGAACCCTAAGAGTCTTTCACTGTATTGGTTGGTTCACAGAATTTGGATCAGGGAGTAGGTGGCAGAGACATCGGCATTCACAGCAGGTGACCTGAGCAGTGTATTTCTACCCTGAGTACCTAACTCTCCCCTACCTGAAATTTTTAACATTCGTTTTTCTTTCTGTTTGTGAAAACTGTTACCATGGGGTTTTAACTTGCTGGGCAACTCTCCGGTCCAACGCGGCTGCCATAGGGGCCGTTTGTTGTGGAGAGAGGCTGCCTTTAACACCGCATTTCGCCAGTAGCAGCAGCCTTTTTGGGACGGCTGGCTGTTGGCGTTCTAGTGATCCATGCGGGGGACATAAGAGGAGGCAGGGCGCGGGAGCGCAGCTGGCGCGTGTAGCGGGTGCCCCAAAGGCAAACCCATTTGCGCCCGTCCACGCCTGAATGCTGCCGGCTGCCAGGAAGGGCTGCTCGTTTGGCCCTGACAGGATGCCCTTAATTAGATCCTCGAGAGCAACTGCTGGAAATTGAGCAGAGATGTAACAGGGATATGTTAGATGCCTTGGAGGCCACTGCATGGGCTGTGGGTGGACAGGAGACCCGGTAAGGCCAACTAATATCTCTCAATCCCTCCAGCCACTCAGAGTACAGGGACTGAAACAGTCAAGGAGGGGGAAACCCATGGCTTGTAACAAAGCACGGGCAGGCTCCTTTCGGGGGCTATATATTAACACTAGGTCAATCTCTAAACATGCAGGGGAGCTATGGGACCTTCTGGAGAAGGAAAAACCAGACTTATGCATGCCACGACTGAAACCTGGCTCCACAGCCACTCCACCCCGGTACTAGCAGTCGCCTTCCCCGAAGATTATATAGTGACAAGACTAGATAGGATAGCCAAGCGGGGAGGAGGCCTGGCAGTAGCAATTCGGGCCCCCCATCACATCAAAGTACTAGACACATCCTAACTTCATATATAGAGCTTATGGTGTTCCAGATAGAGTCTTTGAAAGGATGGAGGGGAGCGGTAGTGTACCATCCCCCGGGAGAGAGTAAGCAATTGTTCTGCTCTACTCTGTTGGAAACACTCACCCCTTACATACTGCAAGCAGATCACTTTATGTTAACAGGAGACTTCAACCATCATCTTGAAGATACTTTGAATCCAGACTCCAAGTCCCTTTTGTCGGCAATGGAATCGCTGGGGTTTTTTCATAGAGTAAGTGAGCCTACTCATGTCGCAGGCCACACATTGGATTCCATTTTCTCAACTGATCCTTTTCTACAAGTAAACTCACCCCAGGAGCTTACCTGGACCGACCATTGGGCTTTAAGACTCTCTTTCAGCCAGTCAGATGGTGTAACAAAGCCCCTAGTTAAGGAAGGTCTTCAAAGGTCGTGGAGGAAAGTCATGCCGGAAGCCTTTGACATGGCCTTTTCACCCCCTTTGCTGGAGAGGGAGCTAGACAGCAATAGGGCCTTGGAAAGATGGGACAGAGAGGTCGGGAAGGCCCTGCACAGCATTGCCCTGCTGAAAGTAACAAGAGTAAAAGAGAAATGGGCGCCAGCGCCTTGGTTTTCAGAAGAGCTGAAAGCTGAGAGGGGTAGGTACAGAGACCAGGAAAGAAAGTGGAGAAAAACCAAAGACCTTGACAATAAGTTAGCCTACGTTGGGGCGCGCAGAGCCTAATTAGGCCAATGTAAAATGGCTAGAAGAGAATATCTGAGTCAGTGGAAAAGTGAGGCGAAGAACTCGTCACAGGAACTCTTCAAGATATTAAAAGAGTTTGCCAACCCTATAGTAAGTAGGGCCATGGCTCCTCACACCCAACAACTCTGTGATAATTTGGCCACACATTTTAGAGAAAAGATAGATAACATATATAACTCGCTAGGAGGAGGAGAGACCCTAGTTTGCCTACTCCACAGACTAGAGATCCCTCACAACCTGGACTTGATTCATTCGCCACTATCACCATCAAGCAAGTAGAGGAGGCACTGGCAGCAACAAAGTCATGATCAGAGTCAGACTGTGCCCCGCCTTTTATAATGGCAGAGTTAGCCACGGTCTTCGCTGCCTCACTCTCGTCAGTTTGTAATATCTCCCGAGACATAGCTACCTTCCCGAACTAGTGGAAGAGAGCCTCGATTAAACCTCTCCTAAAGAAATCATCTGCAGACTCAGCAGAGATGAAAAATTATAGACCGATATCTCTGCTACCCTGTTGCTCGAAAGTCATGGAGAAGGCGATTGATAAACAACTTTCTGATTATATAGAAAAGCACCAGTTGCTGGACCCTGCCCAATCAGGTTTTCGTGCAGGTCACAGCATGGAGGCGGCCTTAATCGAAGTCACGGATAGCATTCGGATGTCCTTAGATAAAGGGACTCCCACCATGCTGATGCTTCTTGATCTCTCCGCGGCCTTCGACACCATATCACATTACATTCTGCTTTGAGGACTACAGGACATTGATGTCGAAGGTCTAGCATCGGCTTGGCTCCAGAGCTTGCGGACAGAGAGATGACAGTATGTTAAGCTAGACGCATTTGTGTCATCAATCACCCCACTTGACAAGGGATTACCTCAAGGATCCATCCTACGCCCCACTTTGTTCAATATATATGTGGCCCCGTTGTCCGCTATCATAAGAGCGAACGGTTTTGACACCATCTCTTATGCGGACGAGACGCAGGTGATTATTCCTTTTGATTCAGACCCTGCTGTCACCAGAGCCAAGTTCAGGACGTGCATGTTGAACATAGCGGAATGGATGGGGGACAATTTCCTCCAACTGAACGCCAATAAAACAGAGATTGTCCTGTTTGGGAAGGCGGAGGAACTTTGGACACCGTACTGGTGGCCCACAGAGCTGGGGGAACCCCCTTCCCCTACAAAGCAGGTTAGGAATCTGGGAGTTCTGCTGAACAGCAAATTGTTATCCGAAGACCACATAAAATCACTTTCTAGCACCAGTTTCGGAATTTTGACAATGTTGAGAAAAGTATTTCCTTGGATCCCCCTGGGTTCAAGAAAGACCCTGATTCAGGTGCTTATTGTAAGTAGGCTGGTCTACGGTAATGCCCTCGTGGTTGGAGCCAAGGAAGAACTGTTCACCAGGCTCCAAGTGCTGCAAAATACTGCAGCAAGAATGGTCTTGAACAAACCCAGACGCTCCCCCTTGCTCCAAGCCCAACATTGGCTGCCCGTAATAAAAAGAGCCGTCTTTAAACTCCTCACATTGGTGTTTAAGGCAACTCGAGACCTGGGGCCAGCTTACTTAAGGAAGAAGATGAGGCCTTATGTTCGCGGTCGTCCCCTCAGGTCAAGTAATCAAAACCTATTAGTGCCTTGCAAAATTAATAAATCCAGAATGGGAGGGCGTGCATTTTCCTATCTAGCCCCCTTCCACTGGAACAGGTTGTCGGAAGAGATACGCCGTTGTACTTCTCTGGAACACTTCAAAAAAAGCCTAAAAACCTGGTTGTTTTAGGGGTTTGCATTGCTCCTGGTCTCTGTTTGTGTCATGCCCAGGCGCCGTGAGATCCCCTCGGGGATGATATGATGCGCCATACAAATGTTCAATAAATAAAAGGAAGTAGAAGGTCCAGTGTTATCAAGGTTTTCAGCTAGTGAAGAATCCCCTTCTGTGGGCAAAGCGGTCTCCCTAATGGGTGGCCTTTCCTATGTCATGATGCTTACCCTGTGGATGCTGGAGATAAAAAAGTAGCCTCTTCTCTTAAGACTCTTCTCTCTCTGACTGCCATTCAGGCAAATATGTATGTTACATACGATAGATACTATATTTTGAGGGATGTCGGCGGAGGCAGACTGTATATCACACGACTCCATCATGAAAAAGGCCTGCTTTTTGTGTGAAATTTCTTTGACTGCCTCTCTGTATAAGCAGCTACTTCTGGGTAATCAGTGGATGCACACCAGCATATTATGGAGGGCAGATACTTACAGATGCTTCTGCTTCCTAATCTGCCTTTAACAGGGGGCATGTTTTTGTCATACAAAAACCAAAGGAAGACCACAAACTGATGACTTGAGTATGGGCTCCTGTGGTCGGGGTTTTGGTGCATGCCATGTTTTTGTGGTCCTCTCCTAAGCAGTCCTTTTGAGGTTGAGGCTGTAGTCGGAGCCCTCTTTACCAACAAATCGTGATACCAGCCACAGACTCCTCCTCCACCTCCAAAAGCATGACAATTTTCCACCTCATTCAGATCTTCAAATGACCTGCTGGTATGAAGCGACTCATTGTGGCATTTATTTAGTGGACATCTGGGTACTGTTAATGGTTGAATCAGAATATCAAATGTTATTACTGAAGGAACCAGGAGGATTTCTCAGTTTCAATCCTGCACCTTGTTGACTGCTCCACAGTTTAAGCTCTCCGGACTTATTGGACAAAGCAACA
Organism: Lissotriton vulgaris; assembly: GCF_964263255.1. Lineage (NCBI taxonomy): Eukaryota > Metazoa > Chordata > Amphibia > Caudata > Salamandridae > Lissotriton > Lissotriton vulgaris. The sequence goes on along the minus strand of NC_141687.1, from coordinate 178,850,648 downwards.
GTGGTATCAGTGCTGCAGGCAGCGCATGGTCAAAGTTGCTACTTATTACTGTACATCATTCAGACATGCTCTGGATTCTGGACTTTAACTATGAGAATCACTTTCTATCATTCAGGATGGTGACCCTCCAACCTATTCTGCCTTTGATCTCTCCAGTTAATTCTCTGTACTCCCTGGATGCCTATCTGCATGTTCCTGTCCACCTGATGCCTCATAAGTACCAAGTGGGGCTATCACTATCAGTATTGGGTGCCTCAACTGGGGGGCTTCTGCTCCCAGGGGCTTTATCAAAATCTTAAAAACAAAATATGAATTATACAACAGCCGACAAGAAAGCCACAGTTCTTCCAGTGTGTTTCAGGTAATAATTATACCATATAGTCACTGCTATTCTACATATTTCTCATCTGACCCACTTGTCTTCTCCTCCCTTCCTTATCTCTTCAATCTCCCAAATGAGTTGTGTCTCTTCCCCACATTGGAATCCCATACTGGCTCTCACATCGTTGCTAGGGGAGCCAAATCTCACATTATTTCGGGCAACGCCTCTCCTTGTAAACATGTTTCTCCAACAACATGTACCAATGCATGTCTTACATCCAGGTTTTGATATTTGATTGATTATGGGAACATGTCCTCCCCATCTCTTTGCTATATTTTTTTTTGCTACAATGAGCCCCACCTCTAGGAGGAGATTGGTTTATTTACGGATAATTTTGTCACCCATATGTTAAGTAATAATGTTTTGACCAAGCTCCCTATTTTCCTCACTGTCGCTGTGAGTAGTATATCTCACGCCTTCGTCCAGTAGCTCCGGACGTCCCAGCAGGACCAGATGGTGGGAATGAAGTCCTCCACTTTGACACTAATTCCCTGCTACATAGGTCATGGGCGACCTTCTCTATCGTGTGTCACATGGACTAAGAGTAGTAGGATCAATGCAGCACAGCACCTGCAGCTGTATAAGGTAAAACGCCAATCGTATTGCATTCTCTTGTGGGGCTTGTAACGTCTCCTCGAACTCATCATCTTTGTAAATGTAAATGTATTGGCATTTATATAGCGCACTACTTACCCGTAGGGTCCCAAGGCGCTTCGACCGCTGCGAAACCCTTCCTGGCTTCCCTGAGAGATGGTCAATTAATGGGTATCTCCAGGGTGAGACCAGGCATCCCCGGCGGTCTGGTGGGGCCGTTAGTGAAGATGAGGCAAGCTAATGCCCAGAGTTGCCGAGTGTGATCGCTGATCAGAGTGGGCACCGAGGCGAGAGAATTATCAAGTCCGCTGACCCTGGTCCAGAAACCTGCCGCGCCGGGAATCGAACCCTGGTCCCGGGCCGTCCTCTGCTCTCGGGTCTGCCGCCTCTAACCAGTGAGCCACACTACTTCACTTTGAGTAGGGCAACATCTTAACCCAGTCCTTTCTGAGTTTGCCCATAGGGGGCTGCTCATGATCCTCCTATGTATCAGGGGTATTCCTCAATTATAGTGGTTTCATGTATGTGGGTTGCCAGGTTATGCCTACGTTTGAGGTACTAGAGTAAGGAGCCGGTTTTACTGCTAAGAATAACGTTCAACATGTGCAGGTACAGATAATGATGATTGATTTGGAAAATGTTATTAGGTTATGCAGGTTGAGACAGACACACACTGTTTAGTTGCACAGGGGAAGAATGTGTCGGACAGTGGCAGCTCCTCAGCTAAGGCGGAGGAGCGTTGCGTCATTGAGCAGGTCAAACAAGGAATACAAAATTATACCAACTCATTGATATTATCATTTTATTTGTACCCTTGCTCAGCTGGGTCGGGGTAGGGCTGCTCTGCTCACAGAGCAGGAGTGGTTTGCCCACTCAAAGAGCGCAGGACGCTTTGGCCGGCCATCTCAGGCTGGTCAATCCGTTATGCGCACTTTGCATGTTCTACATACCCCGTTCCCGCCCCCCTACCGCTGCCTCGCTCTCTGTGTCTCCCCAGCCCCGTTCCCGCCCCCCTACCGCTGCCTCGGCTCCCGTTCCCGCCCCCCTACCGCTGCCTCGCTCTCCGTGTCTCCCCGAGTTCTGAATGAAGCTCCGGATTAAGTGATGTTGGAGTAGGTTGGGGTGAATCTTGCACTCCTGCTGCATATTTCCATAACCCTCCATTTTAACGAAAAACGAAAAGACAATCATTTTAGAACGACTTTCGAGTGGACTTGTTAAAACAGCGACGGTAACTGAATATTTGTTGCTTTTTCGCTTTAGTTTTTATTTTTAAGGGTGAGGTACAAAGGGGAGGGTAGCCCCTCCGAATCCCGCCTGAGTCCATAATTAGAGGTGTGTGGGTTTGGGGCTGGCAAACTTGTTAAAACAAGGTGCGCTGGGCAGGGAGGCGAGAGGAAGGAAGGAAGGCTCATGATAAACAACCTGAAGAATTTTAATAATGGCAATTAAAGTTTACTTGCAGAATTGTTTGCAGGCTGTTACTGCAACCAAGCCCGCATCAGCGCCAAGTCCTAACCTGCTGCTCCGGGACAGTACGCCCACTTCTTCCCTCCGTTCTACTCCCGTTCCCTCCGGAACAGGGTTCTATTTATATTTAGAATTATTCATATCGATTGCGATTACCAATATTCATTGAAACACGGCTGATCAAATAGCCTCAACTGAGCAAAATATTTCCTGTTAATCTAATAATGCTGCGTTGGTGTCAGCACGGTTTAAAGCTCAGTATGAGGGCGCTAAGAAGTCCAAAATCGGGCTCAAGCTGATGTTGTCCCCGTTTTACATGTGTTGGTGGTTATAGGTGTTGTCCAAATTGTTCATCGTTCCATATTTTTTTTCCAACTTCAAATTACATGATGCCAGCAGCTGCCCCGGTCTCCTCGTCCTTTGTCTCCGCTGAAGAGGAGGATGCCAGGACCAAGGACCGGGTTTACATTCGGGAATTTCAGCCCTCAGACCAGGAGGTGGCACGCCCCCCTCCCACCAATCCCTGTTAGGTAGTGGAAACTGTCCATGTGAGCTTGGGGCTCGGAGCCAAACCATGGTGGACCTGGGCGGCTGCCCCAGGAGACACCTCTGCGAGCCCCTGCCGCCCCCCGCCCTGCTCTGCTGGGCACTGCTGCTGCTCTGCGCCCCGGAGAGCTCCGCGCTGGCAGACTTCTCAGTTAAAACCCTCTCTGCTTCCCAGCCTGTCCTCTCGCAGCCTGTCCTCTCGCAGCCTGTCCTCTCGCAGCCTGTCCTCTCGCAGCCTGTCCTCTCGCAGCCTGCCCACTCCCAGCCTGCCCACTCCCAGCCTGCCCACTCCCAGCCTGCCCACTCCCAGCCTGCCCACTCCCAGCCTGCCCACTCCCAGCCTGCCCACTCCCAGCCTGTCCACTCCCAGCCTGTCCACTCCCAGCCTGTCCACTCCCAGCCTGTCCACTCCCAGCCTGTCCACTCCCGGCCTGTCCACTCCCGGCCTGTCCACTCCCGGCCTGTCCACTCTCGGCCTGCCCACTCCCGGCCTGCCCACTCCCAGCCTGTCCTCTCCCGGCCTGCCCACTCCCAGCCTGTCCCCTCCCTGCCCGTCCTCTTCCAGCCTGTCCACTTCCAGCCTGCCCTCTCCCAGCCTGTCCCCTCCATGACCTTTCCCAGCCTGTCCTCTCCCAGCCTGTCCACTTCCAGCCTGCCCTCTCCCAGCCTACCCTCTCCCAGCCTGTCCCCTCCCTGCCCTCCCTGTTCTCTCCCTGCCTGTTGTCGTGTCCCGGCGGCAGCAGGCAAGAGCGTGAACTGCGTCCCCGAAGTAACAGCCCTAAAGCAAGCAAGAAGTACGCCCCCCTCCCACCAATCCTTGTTAGGTAGTGGAAACTGTCCAAACTGGGGTGCAGACAGCCCCTCTCACCTTTCGGCCTGGTACCACTGCACCAGCCGCACTACTTCCCTACTGACCGTTCTCCACTTCAGCCCCGTCTAAATTACAATTCCTCCTTGTGACCCTTTTGCCTGCTTGTGCTTGTTTTCGTGACCCTGTTGCCTGCTTGTGCCTCCGTGTGCCTCTGTTGCCTGCTTGTGCCTCAGTTTTCGTGCCCCTGTTGCCTGCTTGTGCCTCCGTGTGCCCCTGTTGCCTGCTTGTGCCTCCGTGTGCTCCTGTTGCCTGCTTGTGCCTCCGTGTGCCCCTGTTGCCTGCTTGTGCCTCCGTGTGCCCCTGTTGCCTGCTTGTGCCTCCGTGTGCCCCTGTTGCCTGCTTGTGCTGCCTCCGTGTGCCCCTGTTGCCTGCTTGTGCCTTCGTGTGCCCCTGTTGCCTGCTTGCGCCTCCGTGTGCCCCTGTTGCCTGATTGTGCCTCTGTGTGCCCCTGTTGCCTGCTTGTGCTGTGTGGGTGTGTGTGGAAGGCTCTGTGTGGGTGTGTGGAGGGCTCTGTGTGGCTGTGTGTGTGGGGAGCTTTGTGTGGCTGTGTGTGTGGGGGGCTCTGTGTGGCTGTGTGTGTGGGGGGCTTTGTGTGGCTGTGTGTGTGGGGGGCTCTGTGTGGCTGTGTGTGTGGGGGGCTCTGTGTGGCTGTGTGTGTGGGGGGCTCTGTGTGGGTGTGTGTGTGGGGGCTCTGTGTGTGTTTGTGTGTGTCATTTGCGAGAGATAAAGCTAGTGGCATTGTAAATGACAAATCCATTTATTTATGTTAAAAAAAACAAAAATAAAAATAATGTCAAGAGCAATGCCAATAGCTCTAACTTTAACAAAGGCAAAACCATTGCATTGTAAATGCTTGTTTGCTTTGTGTTCCCCTTCCCTTGCTGCTTTTATGCCTCACACTGCTGATGTGAAGCCAGATTTCCGACGACTTGCTCTGCCTGCGTTTGTGGTGATCAGCGGCTACTGTAGGTACATGTGTGATGCTATCGAATAGTCAGAATAATTTGCATTTTGACCACTCATACTGCACTAAAGCACATGAGAATGGAAATCTATATCGTATTGCTGTGCCGCACAGTTGGTGGAACAGCAGACGCATCCGCATATGGTTGTTGCAGTGCTCCTTGGGGTGATGGAGGTGTTTGCATAACTAGTGGCCATTTAGTACTCACAAACACTGCGGTTCGCTATATCACAGGGTTTGAAACAGCTAACAGGTAGATTCATGAAAGAAAAATCGGCTCGCAAAGGGCCAGATTCTGCGAATCTGGCCCTTTGCGAGTGCAATTTTTGCATTTGGGATTCATCATCCCAAATGCAAAAATCGGTAATTGCGAAATTGCATATTTGCAAGGAATTGCATTTAAGGAATCTCTATTTGAGATTCCTAAAATGCAATTCATTAACCATATTTTATTTGCGAATTCGCTATTCCTTGCCGCTATTTACCGCGAGGTCAAACCTCGTGGTAAATAGCGAAAACTTAGAAAAATGCATTTAAATGCATTTTTCTAAGTTGCATGTTACACACACACATGTCCTTTGGACATGTGTGTGCGCAACACCAATGTAGATTACATTTCAGGGGTGCTACAGGGTGTCCTTTGGACACCCCTGCACCCTTGAAATCGCTATCTTATTTGCGATTACCAAATTGCTAATCGCAAATAAGCAATAACTCCCCATTCATTCCTATGGGCCTTAGGCCCATAGGAATGAATGGGGAGTTATTCCTTATTTGCGATTAGCAATTTGCTAATCGCAAATAAGGAATGTGTAGGAATCGCAATTTATTTAGCAATTCCTACATGAATCCCGTTTTGCAAGTCCTTAATAGCGATTCCTTAATAATCGCTATTAAGGACTCGCAAAACGGCACTATGATGAATCTAGCTGTATATGGCTAATTGGTTACCGAATCTCTAAATGGGTCTTGTAACGGATTACAAATCATTATTTGGAAAGGGCGTGTTTAGGTGTTTCTTGCAAACATCGATTCGTAATGCAATTCATTAATGTTTGACAATTCAAATCTGGTTGCAAAACATGAAACTTTTACCAACATCTCATAGAAAGAGGTAACCAATTTGCAAAGGGGAAGGGGCTGCGTATAGTGTGGGGTCCCTGGCTCTTTGTGAATGTAAATTAATGTTTGAGAGTGGGCAGTAATCCAAGAAATCACTCAACTTAAACATTTTTAAAAAGTTACTTTTTTCTTAAATCAAGACTCCTTTCCTTTAAGGAAATCGATTGTATTTAGAAACTAAAGTACTATATTGAAATGCGATCACAGACATGGTGGTGTTGTTGATCCCAGTAGGACCATCATCCCTGTGATGGTATCCAATCACAACAATTCACAATTTGCGAGCTACCTCATGAATATTGATGAGGTAAGTCGGACTTGGACCCACTACGATTCAGAGTTTTGTGAACCGACCTATTAGTACATTGGTTGGTTTCCAAACTACTACACTAGTTGCAACAATTCTGGTCACAAATTGTGACCAATATTTTGGCACCAGTGTTTAGTACATCTGTCCCTTGGTCTTGCCGGCAGATCTGGGAGCTGCACAGATGCAAAAGTGCAGGGTGCCTATTTTCTTCCCCTGCACTGGCGCATAAGGAGGGCCTTGAATAATATTACTCAATCACGCTCACTGTATTCTGTTAAAATTCTGCACTGGGGCAAATTTCTTGTATCTACTCTCACCCTAACCTTCAAAAGTTCCTTTGGGAGCTCTGGTTCCATGCTAGTCATAATATCGCTCCAATCGGTTTGCTCTGTCCATGAAACAGGAAGTGACATAATAGGTCTTTCCTAATTTAATATTAGTTTTCAAATCCAATCTAATAGCACTTAAACTACGTGTATGTCACTATCTGCTTCCTCTGCTTCTCCATATATAAAAAGTTGAAACCATCATCACCACAAATCACAAATGCATGGTACTCAGGGTGGTGGCTTCTTCCTCCTGGTTACTTTTGCTCCTAGTTTCCTTTATTTCCTGTTTTTAGGACTCTAGTTCTTCTAAGAGATTTTCTTTCAGCCATATCTCCAGGAATCCTGCCCCATCTAGTTTCAGTCTTCATCTATTCCAGTTTGGGGTTTGTGAGTGGCTGGTTTCTCTACACATTTTTAGTCTGGACTTCACCTGCCTGTCTGAATTTTTAGCGGCACTACAGAGCAACACTTGATCCATCAACATCATTTTCAGGTGTGTTTAGCAGCACAGTGGCTACATAAAGGAGTAACTCCTGCTTCGGATGGCATTGATGAGAGGAGAAGTTGTGACCATTCTTTCCAGCAGTAGTGAGGCTCGTGTTCACATAAAGTGTCATGGTGTGCAGCCAGCTTCATCAGAAACCGCTATAGGTCAAAGCGAACAATACATTTGGTGCCAGGCTCAGTCGGTCTGAGATACTTAGCCTCTGGGTTTCAAGATTTCCTGCCTGTGCTCTTTTTGCCCCTCCATACTTCCTTGCAATTCTGCTGTCATGGCTTCAGTGCCCTCTTCATTAGTTCCAGCCTTGGTCGTTCCCATTCTGTAAGGCATGAAGTGATTGGCTCTCTAGTTTTTTTTGTTTGTTTCCTATTGTATTTGCAGTGGGTTCACCTTGCAGTGCCATTTCTGCTTGATCTTGAGTGCTCGGGGTGCTCCAGTCTCTGTTGTACTTTGGTCCCTGCTAGACATTACAGCTTCGTCTGTACTCTTGGAGTGTGCCCTGGTCACTACATGCTTCCTTTTACAGGACCTTGAAGGACAGATCCCTCCATGGGTTGTCTCCCTGTTCTGGGTGCCCAGGGGTTAGGTTCCTTGTGTACGTGTTTGTTCTGCTTTTATTTTGGTGACCATTCCTTCCTTGCTTGCTTTCTGCCCTGTGAGCTTCTCTGTGGCTGGGCCGTCAATTGCTCCACTGGCTGGTGTAAGTTTGTGCCACTTACCTGCCCATGCAGCTGGTCCTTTGTTTGGTAAATTCGTGGTGATGGGGTTGTTCTTTTGCTTTTGAGGGTTCACCCTTGTTCTCTCCAATTACTGGATCCTCGTGATTTCTCCTGCCGATGTTTGGTCCTGCTCTCCCTTTGGTGGCACCTGGAGACTTCTTTCTCTGGCCTTTTGTGGGTCCTTCTCCCTGGTTGCATCCTTGGCATCTGTCTGTCTTCTTGCTTTTTGGGTTTGGTAAATCGTCATTCTGTCACGGTGTAGACTATGAGTTCCAGCTCCTCTGGTGTCCTTGTTGAGTGGCGGGCTTCTTTTGTTGTCTGTACCACGTGGAAGAAATAGCAGTGGTTCATTCCAGCTGCTGCATGGGCTTTGCCTGGTTCTTTTCTTATGCTGTTTTCAGCTCGTTTCTCTTGGATACATGATGGCTTGCTTGAGCATTGTGCACATCACTAGATAATTACCAAGCCTGCACTTCACAGCGGGATGAAACTGAATGGATGAAGAAGGGAATAAAAAACAAATAAATGGGCATTGTCCGTGGGGAGGAGCTCCGGCACCCGGGCTCACGTAATGGCCATTTGAGAGGTGCCTAGTTCTTGGAAACAGAAAGATTCCAGCTCAAAATGTCCTGAAACCGCTGCACATATGAGGATGCGATCAGATTGGGAGCGCAGCAGCTGAAGACCGAGAGAGAAAGCACACATTGAGGGATAAGAAAGATTGAAGGTGGAATCCACGTTTTTTCTAAAGCAGCCACACGAAAAGAAGTGAAGGAGCAGCCGTTGACATGGTCTGCAGGTATCATTGTACCGCTGAAGATTCAAGATGGATGCAGCTTTTAAGCTGGTCCAGAAGTGAAGGAGCAGCCGTTGATCTGGTCTGCAGGTATCATTGTGCCCCTAAAAAAAAAATCTCAAACTCGATAACCTAACTCAAATCCATTTTTTTGATTAACAGAAGAGACATTTGTTGCAACCAGGAAAAAGGAAAGAAAATTGAAGACAACATCACTATTTTTCAGAACGTTTCCTTGTATACTTCCAGCTGGAGGTAGATTTTAAAGATGTAACAATTTATCTGAGGAATCACAAAATCCCCTATCGTTAAGGACTTCTATTTGCTCTTTTGTTCTCCTTTAACAACAAATGGCACACGATCTACGACAAGAGAAGGCATTGTTAATCCTGACAATAAAACTCAGGACACAGTTAATGAGGCGATCACTCGGCAGCACATGAGAGTGGCAGACCCAATGCACTCTAAAGTACAAGGCGGAGACGAGACGCTTGCAGACCGTAGAAGAAAGGAATCCCACGGGGGTACATCAGATGAAGACCAAAGAGAACTGCGACTGCTCCCTTTGTCTTTTTCATGGGCCTAAAGCCAACTCAGTTTTTCCCTCTCCCTCCCAATAGGCCTATTCAACAAAATTGCAATAACCTACCATTATCTCCGTTCTCCGTAGTCAGAGATAATGGTATACTTGGATATGAACTAATCCCGGTCGGGCTACTTGCAATGTTCTTTTTTTTTGTCATTTGCATTGCATCACTTTCTTCCAGATGCCACCCTGGCGCTCAGATTAGACAGCCAGAGAGTGTGGTCGGTCGCTCTCCTCTAAGACACGTTTGGTTGATCACCTCGAGAGGTTTAAAGTAAGTCTTAAGAACAGTTTATGCGTTCCATTTTCCGAAGTTCAATCTTCCTTTTGCTTTTTCTTGTCCTGTGTTTTCGCTCACATCAACCACAGGTAAAGCTCAATACCAGGCCCCCATTTGATAAATTTACACAAAACTTTCCAGACCTGTTGTTTTTTTGTACACTGGCTGCGGTTTGGTCACGGTGGTGCAAAGGTAAAAGGTGTGGCAGGGGGGGCAAAATGCATTTTTCTACCAATGCATTTTCCATAGACTTTTGTATCGCGCATAACGAGAATACAGCTGAACAGTTATTATGTAGCTGGTTAAAGACTGCCCTTAAAAAAATGTAAAGGCAGCCATGTTGGTTTCAGATACACTTTGCCAGTGTTGTGCGTTTCGCCTTTAGATGTAGGTAACTATTTGTTTATTACAGTGGTAATAGATAGGGAAATATATGCATAAATTCCTATATATTTTTTTTTAATGTACAGGTTTTCCGCAGTACTGTGTCAGGAGTACCACAATATAAATTAAAACAAATATGCTAAAAAATTAAAAATACACTGAAGTGTCCTTGATTTTACAAATATTGAGAAGTATAGAGTATTTTCTATTTTTAACATATTTAAATATTCACGGAGCAATGCGGTAATACCTACAAATGAATGCGCTGCTTAAAAAATGTGGGGGAAAAAATCACAATTCTCACTAAACTCATGTAAAAATATATAGAAAATGCTAAACACATTTCTCTATCTGTTAACACATCAATAAGGTGTTAATGGGTAGGGAACAACAATAAAACCTACAACTTACTTAGATCTAAGACCCTAACCCAGAACGCAGCGAATGCAAAAAGCAGCCAAAATGTACTGCCTTTTACGTTTGGAAAACACAGCCATTAGCCAATCACAATCTGCCTTATGATGCGCATGTACCGCGGTATACTAGAAACTTAACGTGGTATACCGCAACACAATATATAAATATTTTTAAAATTATAACTTTAACACTACTTACACTATTAACACATTCTACCCAAAATTACCATTTACACCATATAACCAATTTTCCTGCCACATTACATCTACATCTCTTAACACACTTTCACCCTATGTCTGTTTCAATTGCCACACCCCACTGTACGCTGCTACACTACTCCACTCTACACCACTCGACTGTATGTTATTACACTCTTTTACACTCTACACCACTCAATTTGCTGACACTCCAGTGTATATCACTAATTGTGCGCCACTTCCCTCTATGCTATTCCAAAGTTCGGAACTTCACTCTATGATACTACACCCTACGCTGTTCTGCTCTAAGCTACACCACTGTACGCCACTTCAGTGTACACCACTGCACTGTATGTTATTCCTCTGTACCACTCCACTCTATGCCAATCCCCCGTACAATTCACTGTATTCTATTACACTGTACATCACTCTATTCTATGGCACTACTCTGTGCCACTCCACTGTACGCCCATCCAATCTATCGTAATAGATTCTATAGAATTCCACTCTATGCCACTCTACTCTATGCTATTCTACTATGTGCCATGCCACTCTGCGTCACTACACTGTACTCCAGTAACACTCAATGTTATTCCACTCTATACCATTGCACTGTATGCTACTCCACTGTATGCCTCTCCACTCTTCGCCATTATACTCTCTCCTATTCCACTGTACGCCACTGCCCTCTACAACACTCTACACTATACCACTCCACAGTACGCTATTACATTGTAAACCACTACTGTCGAAGATGGTTTTATAATCAGCAGAAGCAATTCAATTAAAAAAATCTTTATTTCGGTAAAAGTTTACCATAAAAGACAATTATATAAAAACAATTCATTTAAATGATTTATACAGCGAATTGTAAAATTCATAAAACGTTACTAAAAGAAATCCTTATATACTAAACACAAGTCCGCACTCAAGTCTGTGTTTTGACACATTTCCTTCTGATAGACCAGAGGGCGCCCAAGTACTTGGCCATAGCAAACACAATATGGTCTGACAAATCAGTTTTTAAGACTCTAAAAGCGGCCAAACACTTCTTGAATCCCAGATTCCTGCATAGGGGAACAATCCAGTACCTTCGGATCTCTCGGTAAGCTGGACAGAAGAAAAGGATGTGGAGCTCACTTTCATCCGAAATTCTGCATGCTGGACAGGTACTACTTGAATCATGACCCCATTTGGTTGTGAGAGTTCTGATAGGGAGTGATCCATGTCTCCACTGGAGGTATAGTTTCCTTAAAAAGGAGGGATACATTTTATCCAAAGTTGGTTCCATGTTGTAATTCACCTTGTGGGACAAAAAGGAAGCTGTCAAGGACCCAAGATGTTGGTGGTTGAGTATCAGGAAAAGTTTGCTTTCTCGGTATGACCTGGCTAGATCCTTTTTAGAGAGGATATGGCACGTGTTCTGGGGGTCAGACCACATTGTTGAGAGACCCAGGGCCTCCAATTCTATTTTGATAGAATTGAGCCATCTAATTTTTCCAGCACCTGGAGTGGCAAGAACCTCCCGGAGTCCTTCCCTGTAACTGGCCAATTCTGGAGTTGTCCATATTCTACGCCAGAAGGCCAGTGGGCGTAGAGCCAGATCCTCATCAAGCGGGCATAGGCCTAGGTCCATCCTGAGGGGGACAAGGGGGGTGCTCGGTGGTAGCCCAACAAGGTTACGAATGAATTTATTTTCCACCTTCAGCAGCTTTGATGTTTTCTCATGGCCCCAAAGTTCAGATCCATAGATGACAGCCCCCTTGGCCTGGGGCTGTCATCTATGGATCTGCAGAAGCAAGATGGCGGCTGCTACTGCTGCCGAGTGAGGAGCTGTGGCGTTATGCCCGATACCTGACCTGATCTGATTGCTGAATGGGGCTGTTGCTGCGCTGAGCCGACCTTCGGAGTCTTCTCGTTCTGTTGCCGCCGCCGGGCTGTGTTTACAGCGTTTATCCCGGACTTTCACGGCTGAGCAGAGCTCAGGGCTGCAGGGCGGCTGTGAGCTGCGGAGTATCGGCGAGAGGCGGGGAGAGATGGCGGCGGGAGCCGCGGAGTGCCGGGATTACAGTGGTGAAAGCGAAAAGTCGCAGGAGCTTCAGGTGGAGGCGAAGAGTGGAGGCGGAGGCGTGGGAATGCGGGCAAAAGAAAAAAACCGCCGAAGACGCCAAAGACTTTGGTAGGAAGTTCCCTCTCGAGGTGCAACATTGAGCTTTTGTGTTTGCAGATACTGTAGCCGTATAAGCTACAAGACGGAGATACACTGTAACAAACACCTTTGCACTGAAGTGATACCGGCTCAGGACCTTTCTAGCGGCAATAAGTAGGTGCAACAAAACTTAAACAATCCAAGTAATTTACTGATACTGCCATAAATTGTTATAGATACTGCTACATATCAAGACAGATCTTTAAGTAGCAAACAGGCAGTAAGAAATTAAAAAAAATGTTTTAAGGCTCCATAAGTTTGTTGATATCAGCATAACGATATCTGTTATTGATAGTGACCTGCCAGCTATTGGATGATTTAAGGGACAATTATGGCGCCTAAAGGCAGAGGGACAAAAAAAGCTGTAATTAATTCAGCCAATGCCGCTAATGCTACGCCTAGTGCTGTGGAAAAAACTGCAATAGTGTCAATGACAGAGCCCAATTCACTTAATAGAGAGTTTTCTGAGACCCGGGCTCGTCAACTGAATGGGTTCATTAAGGAGCCTGTAATACCTGATTTATTCAGGAAGAAGAAGAATACAGTTGCTTCTTCTAAGAATAATAATAGTGATCAGACGCCTGGGGGTCACATCCAAGGAAGCAAGCAAGGGCCTATTTCTGACTTGCGTGGTGCTATTCTTAAAAACCATGGTGCAATTCTTTCAATTCAGACCTCTTTAAAACTGGCTTCACTCACAGCCAGAGAACGAGCTGGAGTTGGAGCTGGAGGGAGCGATGATAATTTAGCTGAACTTTGTCAAGCGGTGGAGGAGGTCAGGGTCTCGCCAAGGGTAGATGATCAACCTTTAAGTGATGCAGAATCCACTGAATCGGGGGGTCAATTTTTCTCCATGTCCGATTTGTCGATAACATCTGATGGGGAACTTGAAGAGGAGTTATTGAATGAAGGTCATCTGCTTGTAAAAGATTGGGCTGATGATTGTAATCAAACTTCTGAGGAAGAACTTCTTGGTTCTGACTTCCTGGAGAACGAAGGAGCTCCTAATACAGTTCGCAGGGCTGCAGAGGCAAAAAATCCCTTCATAGGTGAAAATCTAGTCTTAATAAATCAACCACAGTGGGAAGGTGCTGGAATGGCTCTAGAAACCGAGGCTGAATCTCCAGAACTATTGGAGGGAGATGAAGAGATCACATTAAAATCAATATATAAACTGCAGACCTCCATGTATAGACTGATCATGGCTCATAGAGAAGAGACTAAAGCGGAGGGACTCCGCACCCAAGGAGCTGTGCGCAAATTGCAGAATGTCGTTCGTCGCCTAGCTAAGTCTAGCACGAAACTAATTTGAGAGTACAGGAGACTGAAGCTCGTATCTCCGTTGTGGAAGACGAACTGTCTACACAAAAAACTTCAATTAAGGACTTGGAAAGTTCTAGACAAGACATTGATTGGAACTTGACCGATTTGGAAAACCGCGCACGACGTAATAACGTACGCATATTGGGAGTAGCTGAACAATCAGAGGGAAGAGACATTCGTCGTTTTGTTGTAGAGATGCTCTCGGATGCTTTTCCAGATCTCAAGGGATGGGATTGGGAATGGGGATAAAGAAATTATAAGAGCCCATCGTTTTCCCTTTAATCAAAAACGCATTCGGGGGGGTAGGGGGGAAACAAGAATCCAAGAGTTATCCTTATATGCCTACAGAACTACTTACTTCATGAGATTTTGTATGATTTGGCTAGACCTTTAAAGACTAGAAAGGGTTTGGGGCATGAGTTTTTTGTTCGACCTGATTTTTGCCCGGTAACAGTGCAGCAATGCTAGAGGCTTAAACAGCTAATGGCACCAATTCAGTCTAAGGGGGGGCAAGTCTTTCTTCTAAATCCTGCAAAACGTAAGGTTGTGCATAAGGGAAAAACTATTTTTTTTGTATCTGAGGTCAAAGCACAGCAATTCTTAGATGCAATGTAGTAGAGATTGGATAAGGATAAGGATTATATATTTTTTTGCTCTGGTGGTTTGCCCCTCTATCTTTCCTTTTTTTTAGTGTGCCGGAGATAAGGTACTACTTGAGTCTGGTTGGCCCGGGCAGAATCACATAGCTCATACTCACTTTCCATCAATGAGGGCATTTGTCCTTAAGCTTCTGGTGGGGGGGTGTTGGGAAGAGGGTGGGCTGGGAAGGGTGTGCTGGGGGCTGCGGGCTGCGGGTGGGCAAGGGTACTCTTTTGGGTGCAAGGAAATACAGCTGAAGGATGTTTTTTTCTTAAGTTCATGATTTTTGTGTGGCAGGTGCTAATTTTTTGAATCTTTTGTTAATAGAAGTTTAATTGCACAACTGTACTAATACAAGACAATGGCTAAATTTACGATGTGCTCCATCAATGTTTGTGGCTTAAATGATAAAATAAAAAGGGGCTCAGATGTTAAAAACTATGCGGACGGATTTAATTTGTATACAGGAGACCCATGTCTCTTGGGCAAACAGAGGGTGGCTTAGGGATCTTGGATTGTAGGTCGTGGGGTGTTCTCGTCAAAGTTCCACAATAAGAGGGGTGGCCATTTTAAAGAGGTTTGGACTAGGTGAAGTTAAAAGAATTAAAGAAGATCCACTGGGACGATGGGTTATTGCTGAACTTAAATTTGGGGGATCGATCATTACTATTTGTTGTTCAGTTTATGCTTCTACAGTCGACGACCCCACAGTATTACATCATTTAAGTGTGGAGTTAGCTTTAGGGTCACCCAATGTAATATTGTGCGGAGATTTTAATTTACATTTGGATGAAACATTTGATATTTACGGAAATACTCCATATGCAGGGAGGAAGAAGAATGTATTTAAGGCAATTAAGGGGATCATTCAAGAATATAGATTGATAGATGTGGGGTAAGAAAAAAGGGGGGGAATTTTCGGATGTACTTTCTTTTCTGCCCCCATCAAAGACATTTCAGGTTGGACTACTTTTTTGTTGCTAAGACATTATATAATGAACTTGTTCAAATGGAATATAGGGTGTTACCAAAAATTATATCGGATCATAACCCCATCACTCTTAGCTTTGACTTAAATATTCTACCCACCCCTCGGCCGTGGTCTTTTGATCGTAAACCCCTGTTTGACTTATCTTATGTCGAGTATATGAATACCTGGATTCCTGAGTTTTTTTCTAATAACAAGGGATCTGCTTCCGGAGAAGTAGTTTGGGATACTTTTAAGTGTGGGGTTCGAGGAGAAACACTGAGCTATTCAATAAGAAAACAGAGGGAGATCAGAAAGCAAGAGGAAACAGAAATGAATAATCTAAAACTGTTGGAGATTCGGCTTATGCAGGCTTGTCACAAAGGACTAGCTACAGAAACTATTATTAAGGAACTATTGGCTGTTAAGGTTAAGATTCATCAAGGATTTGCTTTAAAGTTTGCTCAGCAAATTGCTGCTTTTCGAACGGAGGTTTATGAAGTGGGAGAAAACTCAGGAAAATATTTGGCTTAGAGGGCAAGGCAGAAAGCGGTGTTTGCTAGCATTGATATAATTAATAACACTGCTGGGACGACTGTTAACAAAATAGATGATATACTCAAAGTGTTTTGTTATTTTTATTCCAAACTATATACTGAGGATATTGTGGGAGACTGCTCAGATCAGATTACTCAATTTATTGAATCAGTTTTGAATGATATCTTACCTATACATGAGAGTGAGAAACTGGATCTGCCAATTACTTGGGAGGAGATTGAGCTGTCTTTGGTGTCCTTAGCCTCTGGAAAAGCTGCAGGCCCTGATGCTATTCCTTTGGAGTTCTTTAAGCATTTTCGGGGTATCTTAAAATCAGAACTAGTGGATTTATGTTTAACCACATCGCTGCTGTGGTTATTTTTCCCCTGTGCTGGAAATTGGAAAGCTCCTATATTCATGACGAGCTCAGCTCGTCATCAGCACAGCTCAACTGTGCCTCATGACGAGCTGAGCTCGTCATGAGCATGGAAGGGGTTAAGAGCTCAACAAGGTATCGCCCCTCAATCATGGCATGATTCTATTATAACTGTATTCCTTAAAAAGGGTAAACACCCCTTGCTGCCTTCATCCTTTCGTCCCATATCTATACTACTATAATAAAGGAAGAACTTTCAGACTTTGAGGCGGGTAAACTCGGGAACCACAGCGCCAATCCACACACCCGATACACCGTTGGAATCAGGGTGTGTAGATGGTTATAGGCTATATAAATAAAATAAAAAAACGTTATTTAAAAAATTTACAGTAAAAAAAAAAGAATCCCTTCCGAAATAGCGCCGGCCGCGACGTGTGTGCTCACGTCAGGAGCGCAAGGAGGAGCGGCGTCCAGGAGCGCAAGGAGGAGCGGCGTCCAGGAGCGCGACGAGGAGCAGCGGACATCGCGCGGGAGAGGAGCGGTGACGTGGGGAGCAGCGGACAGGCCAGCGGCGGTGCGTGCAGTGGACAGGCTGGAGGAGCGGCGGCTGAGGTAAGGGGACGCATGTCGGGGCAGACGGGGGTCGGGGCAGGCGGGGGTGAGGCCGGTGGGGGACGGGCCGGGCGGGGGCCCGGGCTGCTGGACAATGTCGGGGCGGGTGGGGGTCGGGGAAGCCTGTTGCTCCCGGACAAGGTCGGGATGGGCTGCTAGTCACTTATAAACGCCGATAGTAAAATATTCTCTAAAATCCTTGCCTCACGATTATCTAATATTATTTCTCCGCTAGTCTCTAAATACCAACATGGTTTTATTCCTGCCCGAGACACTGCGGATCATATTCGACGGGTGATCACGTTTCATGATTGATCCCAAGCAACCCGGTCTAATGTTGGACTTGTATTCTTAGATGCTGAAAAAGTCTTTGACCGGGTTGCCTGGGGCTACCTATGGGAAGTGTTATCCAGGTAGGGACTAGGTTCAGGTTTTATAAAAGCACTAAAAACTATGTACATCACTCAAAAAGCCTATATCCGAATCAATGGTCAAATTTCCCCTTCTTTTTCAATCACCAGGGGCACCGACAAGTATGTCCCTGCTTGCCTTTACTTTTTGCACTTTATATTGACCTTTTAATTAATCGCTTTATTTTGGAACAAAAAAATAAACCTATTTACTTGGCTAATACCAACTATCGAGCATTGGCCTACGCCGATGATATAGTGATAACTACCATCAATGTCCAGACAGCCCTTCCGGCAATTAACGATCTTGCTAAACAATTCGGATTATTCTCCGGTTATAAACTTAATCTGGAGAAAACGCAGATCCTTTACTCTGCTGATAATCCACCTCCGAATATCTCCACTACTCCAGAGGTTACATATTTGGGAATTAAGATTTCTTTGCCTATAGAGAAAATACCGGAACTTAATATAAATCCTGTGATAGTGCAAATTAATACTATGTTACAGCGCTTAGATCACTTACACCTATCACTGTATGGCAGACTTAATATTTTAAAAATGCTGATCTTACCAACAGTGTTGTATATGTATCGCACTATACCGCTAGAATTTCACTCTCTTTCTTTTAAAAATGTAGAAAGGATTACTTCCCGGTTTTTGTGGGGCTATAAACGCCATCGTAATGCCCTCAAGAAAATGATACTTAGTAACGAGTGTGGCGGTTGGATTGTCCCTTACTTTTTATTCTATTATTTAGTGGCTGCATTACAATTTATAAGTCCTCTTAAAATGGGAGATAGAGTAAATCTACCCATCTGTCAAACTCCATCGATATATGAAATGACTATGGGCGAGAAAGTGAAAGGTAGTTTTCTTAAGGTTGTTGAGCCCAGTTACCATAAAAAAACAAAGTTTAAGACATTGAAGGCAGCTTTTGGAGTCTGGCAAAAAGTTCGAAAGCATTTTGGTCTATCTAAACTAAATTTCTATACCCCTTTAACATCGTCAGGTCTTTTGCCAGCTATTTTCTGTGACTTAACGACGTATAGGTGGGAGCAGAAAGGACTACGATATTTGGGAGATTTATTCGTTAATGGCCAAATTGCTTCATTTCAGAAATTAGAGAATAACTTCTCTTTGGCAAGAAATGATTTTTTAAAATTTCTTCAACTTCGAAGTTTTTTACAGAGTTATCTATCTACCACCTCAGTTAGAATGATGAAAATTCCATTATTAGAACTTTTTCAGAAAAAGCCTCTTATAGGAACTCTTTATCTAAGTTTGATTCAAGAATGTGGGGATGATCTGGGACAATGCCAGTCGAAATGGGCTAATAAATTAGGCATCCCTGATATCGATATCTTGCTTTCTATTAAATCTGCCTCAGATTGTTTGATTACAGGGTTGATGAAATCTCAGCATTTTATGTGTATACATAACCTTTATTACACTCCAAGTAAAGTAGCTAAGTGGAGTACGACTACTGGAACGAATTGCAGTCGCTGTGGGTTATTTGCAGCTGATGATTTACATATGTTTTTTTCCTGCCCCAAACTTAGGGCGTTTTTTCAACAAATTGAAAGCTTTCTTTCTGTTGTTCTTAAATGTGAGATTACTGTAACAATTGAGTTGGTGTTATTGGGTATCGAGCAAACCCCTTCTAGAATAAAGCCAATATCTTATTTCTGATTTATATGTATGGCGGCAGCCAGGGCCTGTATTACTAGGGAATGGATCAGTCCAGATCCTCCTTCATTCTTTACTTGGCATGAAAAATTATTGTTTATGTATAATATCGAGTCCGCTATCTATAAGTTAAAGGGGGTTAAAAGAAGAGCTTTGGGAGAGAAAATTTGGGCACCTATTGCTGAATGGATTTAATCATATTGTTTGAATTGTATAAATTTTGTATATTGTATGTACTTAATGCGGATATCTTCTTATTTATGTATTTTTGTACTGCTGTATTTCCTTGCAAGAAAATAATAAATTAAAATTTAAAAAAAATAAAAAGTAAACCACTACTGTCTACCCTTCTACACTTTACCCTGATCCACTCTACAGTATTCCACTCTAAAACAGTCCACTTAATGCCACTACACGTTGTGCCACTCCAGTTTACGTTATCTACTGTATGCCACTACACTGTACGTCACTCCACTCTATGCCACTCTACTCAATGCTATGCTACTCTATGCCTCACCACTCTACCACACTCCAGTGTACACTTTTCAAATGTATACCACTCCAGTAAACGCCACTCAAGTTTATGCTATTCCTATGTACCCACTACACTGTACTACACTTCACTCAATGGCAGTCCACTCTACAACACTTCACTGTATGCCACTCCATTCTATGCTATTCCACTGGTTGTCCCTCCACTCTAACACAATCCTCTGTACGCCACTGCACTGTATGCTGCTCAACTGTACGCCACTCCAATCTACGCTGTTACACTAATACACTGTACACTATTCTTTTGTACAAGACTCCTCTCTATGCTATTCCACTCTATGACACTCCACTCTACGATATGCTATTCCACTGTACGCCACTTCAATCTACACCACTCTACTCTACGCAACGACAATCCACGGTACGCTATTACACTGTACATCACTCAATTCTACGACCTTTCCATTGTAAACCAATACACTCTACCCTACTACAATCTACCCTATTCCACTGTACAACACTCATTCTATGCCACTCTACTGTACAATATTTCACTCCATCACACTACACTGTATGCCAGTAACATTTCATGTAATTTCACTCTACACCACTTCACTGTATTCCAATCCATGCCACTACACTCAACGCTATTCCACTGTACACCACTACACTCTACAACACTACACTATATAGTACGCTATTCCACTGTACACCACTACACTCTAGCTCACTCCATTCTACACCACTACATTGTACGTCACACCAGTCTACACTACTCCAATGTACGCCATACACTGTTCCTCACTCCACTCTACTGTACACTACTCCACTCTATGCTACGCCACTCCACTCCACTCCACCCCACTCTAGTGTGCACTATCCCAGTGTATGCCACTCCACTCTATGCCATTCCACTACAGGCTACTATCCTGCACCTCACTCCACCCCAATCCACTGTATGCCACTTCACTCTTTCCACTGTACACCACTCCACTCTAACACACTCCATTGTACTGTGCACAGCTAGACTGTATGCTATTCCACTGTATGCTGCTCAACTCTATGACACATTATTCTACACCACTACACTGTACACCAATGAACTCTACACTATTTCGCTGTATGCAATGCCACTGTATGGGTGCTCCACCTGGCACACATAGTTGCCATTCCCTTCTGGCCCGGCTATTAAGACAGTACAGCTTCTTGAACTTGTGAACTGATGCCCAAGTTTGGCCTGGCAGATACTCAGAACATGCACTTTGTGAGAAAACGTAGTAGTGGCAACCTTGGCAGTGGTGAAATGAGCCTTCAATTCTTACAGAAGTGGCTTTTTGGCCAATCCATAGCAGATCTTATTGCAAGGAACTATCTACCTAGACCTTTCTGCACCGCCTACCTTTCTTACCCCCAAAAAAGCTGATCACCCACCTAATGGTCCTTGGCACGACTAATATAAAATATCATCTTCAACAAACCTTTAAACAAAGACGGTTGGTCCAGTGAATGCAAAAAAATCCAAATGGGCAGAAAAGTACCTTTGGATCACAGATAAAACAAACAATAAAACATCCAACAGCTTGGCTTTTAAGGAGTTTATGTTGTGGACTTCACACCAGACTAAGAATTTGCCACATTGCCCAGCGTAAATGGACTCTAGAGTGATGCATTGACACAAAGGTAACATCCACAACCTCAGGTGGAAAATCGAACACAGTTAATTACCACTTCTCAATCTCCACACAAGAAGGTGCAGATTGCTCAGGTTTAAGCGGAGAAGCTCTGAGTACCCCACTCTCCTGGCCCAATCTGGAGCCACTAGGGTGACTTGGGCTCAGCTGTTCATGATCTTCAACAGAAGCTGGGGTAGGAAAAGCAAAGGCAAAAAGGCATACAGGAGTTCTGTGCTCCATCCTAGCCTGAAAGTGTCTTAGGAACTCCAACGTGCAGAAGTTCTGATATTGCACATTATCGATGGTGGTGAAAAGATCCAGCCTGGGGGGGGGGGGAACAGAGTTCACAACGCAACTTTTACCACGCAGTACCTTTACCACGCCGCAACTTTTACAACGCAAGTTGTTACAACGACTTGAGCTGGGGGGCGCTGTAGGATAGGGAATAGTTTAATTTACTATCCAAAACCTTCCCTACTATCCACGGGGACTGGAGTTGGAATAGTAAATTAAACTTTTCACTATCCAGCGCCCCCCCCCCCCCCCCCCCAACGCAAGTCGTTGTAACGACTTGCGTTGTAAAACCTGCGTGGTAAAGGCATCCGTTGTAAAAGCACGCGCAGTAACGACATACATCCAGCCTGGGTTCTCCCAACTGTCGGAAGTAGCCCTGTGGCAGGATGCAACTGCCATCCATGATCCACCAGACATTCCCGGCTCAGTTTGTCTGCCCTTGCATTTAAAGGCTCCATTATTAGCTAACTCCATAGGTGCAGTGCCTCCTGGCACAGGGCCCCACCTGGTCATGCTTGTTGCAGTACCACGTGGTGGTGGAGCAGTCAATAGGAACCTGCACCAGACTTCTCTCGATAGGCAACAGAAGACTTTTAACATTAGGGGGTTGGCCCTCAGCTCCAACAGATTTGTGTGGGTTTATAGCAGAGACCGGAGTCCTCTTACCTCCTCCTCTCCCAGGTGACTTCTCTGGCCCAGCAGAGACGCATCTATCACCACTACCCGTTCTGGGTGGGGAAAGAAGAGGGTCTGCCACAGGTCAAGTTGCGGTCTACCAGCCACCAGTGCAAATTTTGTGTAGTCTCCTCCAAAACCTAGGTGACATAAGACAGGTTTCCTTGGTGCTCAGTCCACTGAGAGTCCAGATTCCACCGCAGAGCCTGCATATGCCACCTTGTGAATTGGTAAGCAGAGTGCATTAGGCTAACAGGCCAAGAAGCCCTAGAGCTGCTCTCACTGAGCTCCAGGACTGAGGCTGAATCGGGATCAATAGCTGAATGCCCTGGATCTGTTGCAAGGGAGTAAAGGCCAAATTGCACAGTGTCCAGGCCTGCTCTTATTAACCCTTTCGATGCTCATGACGAGCTCAGCTCGTCATGAGGCACAGTTGAGCTGTGCTGATGACGAGCTGAGCTCGTCATGAACAATGGGAAAACAAAGGATCCAGCACCGGAGGGGAAAATGCAAAGCAGCCAAGGTGTTAAAGGACGTATCTGCAAAGGAGTCAGGTGTGGCTTTAGCTCATTGATGGGGATCTCCAATGATGTTATAAGGTTTTCCATCATCTGGAGGTGGCCTATGTCTGACTGTGGGGACTCAACGTTCAACAGCCAGTTCCTGAGGTTGGAGAAAACTGGCATCCCCAAACTCCGAAGATGAGCGGTGATCACCATCATCACTTTGGTGAACTACCGGGTACAGGGGCAAGGCTTGCCCACTAAAATTGATGGGTGTTGGGGGGGGGAGATTTTACAACAATCACGCTGGCATGTCATATTAAAATAAATAATATGAGAAGCACAGCATGAGAGAGGATTAAGAGGTAGTGAAAAGGGAGAGGAGTATGAATTGTTAGGAGTACTTAAAACTTACTATTTTGTAAATTAGCCAACATGTTTTAATATCTGAAAAACAGAGACAAGAGTATGTGTACTTTGTCTATGTGTGTATGTAAAAGAATCCTATGTGAAATCTGACAGACACTTCACCATACCAGACTGAAAGCACCTGTACCCAACTATTTATTAGAGAATACATTTATTAGGGAGGTGTAACACCCCAAACATCGCACCTGAAGCTACGCCCCAGCTGTGGTAAGGTAAAAGGGGAGCAGAGCAAACTGAAAATACTTCTTGCCAACCATGAACCACAAGGAATGGCAGTGGGAATGCAGCATGGGACATATACGTAATTGTCCTGCAGATACAAGGTAATCAGTCACACGGATCTAGGACATTCTTTAGCCAGTGTGAGCTTTTTAACTTTGCCCCTCCATAGCAAGGCATTCAGATGAAAATCTAAAATAGGCCGATGGCTTTTGTCTATCTTTTTTTTTTTTTTGCATCACTTTTTAAAAACTTTTTATTAACTTTTCAAGAAACAGTGGTGTAAAATCACAGTCACACAGGGCAAGATATACAATCGTAATCAATTGGGAGTAAGGGGTTGGGCACCTTCAACATAGTTCTTTACAATTCATCATTGTACATTCAGTAGTGCGAGCAGCTCGTCAACCCTGGCAATCAGGGGGGGTTCGCAAATGTGACCCCTATATTCATTCCGAATAGACCAGATACCGACCCATTTTTGTGGGCACCCCCTGGCTACATAAACTGTCTTCTGCTGGAGCATGCACCAGTCCATGTCTGTATTCCAGAGACCAAGTTTAGGAGGCCCAGCAGCCCCCTATAGCAATGTTCCTTTTTACGATAGCAAAGCCAAGTGTGGCCTGTTGAAGTGAAGCAAAGGACACCACACCCCCTGAACCCCATAAGTCTCTAATGTGTGAAATCCCTATCAGGTCCCAGTTGCGGAACCCCTTGGTGCGTCTCAAGGTACCCCGTTTTTCAGAGGCCCATAGCGGGGTCGCAAAGGTCAGGGTATCCGCCCAACCCAATTTTCGTTGCACTATGTGTCAAATTTGTACTGAATGTTTGGTGGGCCCGGTGAGAGGGTATTTGCCCAGTCTTGAGTATAATTCCGCCTCGAAATTCCCTCCCGGTAGAAGCAACCTGTCCATTCCATACCCAGGGTCATTACCGTCACAGTAGGTGCCATGTTTGATCGCTGCAAAATGTGCAGCCCAATAATATTTACGGATGTCCGGGAGTGCTAAACCCCCATCGAACCAGCCTAGTGTAAGCTTCTGGAGGGAGATGAGAGGCACTCCGGCCCACAGGAGCTCCTGAAGCACGATTTCAAGAGATGCAAAGTACGGCTGCGGCACCAAGTCAGGGTAGTTCTGTAGTGCATACAAGAACCTCGGCAGCGCCATCATTTTAAAGAGCGACGCCCGGCCTAGCAGGGACAGTGGGAGCTTTCGCCAGGATGCCAAGTCCTTTTTAAACCGTTGCAACGGGGCCACAAGATTCCTCTCGTATCGGGTAGCAGCGTCTTTAGAAACAGAAATTCCAAGGTATTTAAACCCGCCACTTAAATCGGGCAGCCACGGGGATCACCGAAGAGTTGCAGTTGAGGACATACAGGACAGATTGGCCCCAGTTTATACTGTATCCCAAGTTCCTCCCGAAACTGGCAAAAATGTCCATAGCCACTATAAGTGACTTGCGAGGACTAGCGAGGGACAGGAGGATGTCATCCGCATAAAGCGATATCCTGACCTCCCATCCTTCTGCCCATCAGAGCCCCTTTTAGGGAAAGGTCTTGTCTGATCCAGGCAGCTAGCGGCTCCAAAGATAGGGCAAAAAGCAGAGGCGAGAGGGGACACCCCTGCCTCGTCCCCCTCGTTAAGCAGAAGACCTCAGAGATTTTGTTGTTAACTGTGACTTGGGCCAGGGGCTCCGAGTAGAAAGGACGCACCCACCCTATAAATTCAGGACCAAAGCCCAATTTCCGTAGGATCGCCATCATATAGGGCCATTCCAATGTATCAAACGCTAAGCGGCATCAAGCGATACAACTACTGCCTCCTCGCGAAGGGTGTGGCAGCGCCCCAGCACGCCATGCAGTCGACGGAGATAGAGTGCCGTGTTGCGATGTGGCATAAAGCCCGACTGGTCCGGGTGTACAAGCGATGGCAGGACTGGTTTGAGCCTATTGGCCAGGACCTTAGCCAGGATCTTAGGCTCCGCGTTGAGCAAAGAGATAGGCCTATAAGATGCACTCGAATCCCTGGGTTTGCCCTCCTTAGGGATGGCCACAATAGTGGCTATACGTTGGTCCCTAGGCAACACTCCCTGCTCATTGCTCTCCTCAAACATCTACTTCAGATAGGGGCTTAGGCCGTCCGACTTGAGCTTATAGAGTTCGATGGGCAACCCGTTAGGCCCCATGGCCTTCCCTGAGCAAAGGTTGCAGATGGCTCGGCCTAGCTCCTCGTCGTGAGCGGCGCCTCTAATGTTTCCCGCTCTGCCTCAGTGAGGGTCGGTAGACGGATGTCCGCCAGCAAGTCCACAGAGTCCTCCTCTGGCCGGTCAGACCCTCTACTATCGACCTTCCCGTAGTGTCGCTCAAACTCTTTGTCCACCGCGCGTAGTTCAGTAACGATCTCTCCCGACTTAGTCTGTTGCTGCTGCTTTTTATCTAACCAGGCTATGAGCTTGCCTGCTTTGTCGCCCTGGTCGTAAATCCTGCCCTCCCTGTCTCTGAGAACAGTTTTGGAGGAGTCAGTGGCCAGTGCCTTGTATTCAGCCTGTTTAAGTTTCAATCAATGGGTAGTCTCAGGGTCTCCCTCATCAAGCACCGCCACCTCCAGGTCTCGTACCTCGCCCTCCAGTCGGACCAGTTGCCCCTCCCGCTCCTTACGACGGCTCGCAATCACTGGGAGGGCCTCCCCCTGAAGCACTGTTTTAAAGGCCTCCCATAACACCCTCGCAGAGTCCACTGTCCCCTCATTCTCCTCAAAATAGCGGCTGATCGCCAGTGTTAGAGCTTTACGTGTGTCCTCATTCCGAAGATGCCAGGCATTGATAGGCGCAATACTTCCTTCCCGTTTGTCCCCTATATTGAGATGGACCAATAAGGAGGAGTGGTCAGATATTCCCCGCGCTAAATGCGTAGCTTCTTGAACGGTGGTGCCGTACTGCAATGGTGTAAATAAATAATCTAAGCAGGAGTACGAACCGTGATGGCCTGAAAAGAAGGTGTACTGTCTGTCGTCGAGGTATTTGAAACGCCATAAGTCGGTGAAACCAAATGTCTCAATGAAATCAGCAAACCAGGTGTGGCTAGCAGGTATGTCCCTTGGAGCCTTTGTCTATCTTTGGCTTGAGGAAATACCTGGAGTAACAACACAACACTCCTTTCAAAGCCAGCACCCTCTGGATGGCCTCTTTGACCATCATAGCTTTAACCTTCTGCAGCACAATGGATAGGTGTTCCTCTGAAAACTACTGTGATGTGGGAGGAAGCTGTGGTGGGTAGGAAAGAAACAGAGGGCATACCCCTGCAGGATGATCTGGAGGACCCATCTGTTGAATGTGATGGACTGCAACCCAGGGGGAGAATCTTTGATCCTGCCTCCAACAAGGTGACATGGGGGTTGAAGCCACAGTGCCGGGGGACTGAGAAATATGGTGCTCCTGGGGACTTGTGCAATGTCTGCTTGATCCCCCGTCCACGGTCACAAAATGGTTGGAGTAGCTGTTGCAGTAGTGGCAGGGCATGGGTACTGTGTATATGCCCTCTTTCTTCCCCTGCCTCCTAGGCTGTTTCTTGCCGCCACTTAAACCTCCACTTTTACTGTTATTCCTCTTGTTGTTTGTTGCCTCATCATTAGTCTTCTCATTGCCATCCTCGAGTATTCCCAGATCTTTAACTCATGTTCTTTTTTTTTCTATTGCGTAATATTGTGTAATTGTTTTGTAACTTTGTGTTAATTGCTTCATGCTAGTACTCTGTAAAGCTCTCTGATACCTCCGGGTCTAGCAAGCGCTATATAAAACTCATAATAAATCAATAACTGCCAAACATCAGAAGGTATGATACTGATGAGAAAACTGCTGAGATTGGGTGGATAAGCCCAAGGAATGCCCTTAAAGCATTTTTAGGGCAGAATGAGCCTTTTCGTCAACGAGGCGGGATTCATCAAGAGACCCAGCAAAGAAGGATACTTGCACATCTTCGGAAAAGCCAGTAGATTGCATTTATGCATGGTGTCAGAGCACTATACTCGTGCCAACCACTCGCCCTAAGCTATCTGTAGTATTCAGGCGTTCTACATATTTGGCTGTTCTGAATAGTTTAAGCCAGAGAAGCCCAGAACATGTATGGGACCACTGGCAAGGAAGTAATGGCTCAGATGAGGTTGTCCTAGGGTGCAAAACCTCAGTAAGAATGTTTGCCATGAATTAAACATAAGGCAGCTGTAGGTCAAGGACCTCAGTTGCATGTGCAATCTAACTGTGGCAATCATTCCGCTGGGGGTCCGATGGCAAAATCAACCATGTATCAAAGGAAGTATAAATCCCACTGGCCCTGTGCGAGCTCATCATCACCATCATCATTATGAGGTGGTGGCAAACTCTGGTCCAATCTGAGCAAAAATCCTCTGAGGAAGGCTTTGCTATAGATGAAAAGGTTTGCCTGAAATCATATCGCTTGGGAACCAGGATCAGTGGAGTCAAGGCACAAACTCAATTAGGGTTGGAAGAGTTTAAGTTCGAGGTCAGATACAAGAGTCGGCAGGGGTTCGACATCCGGCGCCAGCAACGTTGGGATTCATATCAATCAAGAAGGGACTAGAACAGGCCTTGGAGCCTGAATGAAAGACAGTACTAGAGTCGGTGCAGAATCTGAGGGGAGTTTCAGGGGCTCAGATGGCGCCAAGGGAAGACCTACCAGCAGTAACCTGGTAGTCACAGCACATTTGATAAGTATTCAGATTAAAACTGTAGAAAATATGCCTCTTCTGCGAGCTCACCCCCGAGTTTTTACTTTTTCTGGACTCTATACTTTTGCTGGGTTTAGAACTGTGCGCTTTACCCCAGCTTACCAGTAGTAAAGTGCCTGTGTTCTCCTTTTAACATGGTCGAATTTGCATACTCCTTATTGGTATACATAACTTGCCTAGACGTCCCTAGAACAAGGTATTGAAAATGCTACTTACCAGTATGCATCTGTTCTTGGCATGTAGGGCTGCTGACATTCATATCTGTGCATAGATCGCCGCCTAGTGTTGGGTCCGGATGATTGCACATTGTTGTCCTGGAAGAGTCTTCGAAGTATCACGAGATAGGTGGCTCCTCCCCTGGACTACAGTGCGCATGGGCATCGCCTCCATCCCCAGATTGTTTTTAGCCATTGGCAGAGATGGAGTGAAGTATGTGAATGATGCCTATGCTGCGAGCAGATATATGAACATATAAATATGCATGAAGACTGCAGCTGCTACAGGCGCCGGGGAGGAGGGTGGGCGATATGAATGTCAGCAGCCCTACATGCCAAGAACAGATGCATACTGGTAAGTAGCATTTGCAGTTCGAGGCATGTGGGCTGCTGAATTCATATCTGTGCATAGAATACATAGCAGTCCCTCCATTAGCGGCGGCCGCCCGCGCCAGCTGCAGCAGTCTGAAAAAGTGTTTTGAGAACAGCCTGACCAACAGCTGCCTGCTGTTTGGAGTGCACGTCTACACAGTAATGCTTAGTGAAAGTATGTGTGGTAGACCATGTGGCTGCCCTACAAATATCTTCTAAGGGAATGTTACCTAGGAAAGCCATAGAGGCCCCCAACTTCCTGGTGGAGTGGGCTCTTGGTGGGATAGTGAGAGTGCATTTAGCTTTAGCGTAACAGATTTGAATGCATTTCACGATCCACCTAGCGATCCCAGCTTTGGAGATAGCGTTTCCCTTGTGGTGTGAGGCAAAAGCAAAGAAAAGCTGCTTGGTTTTGCGAAAATCTTTTGTCCTGTCCACGTAGTACATCAAGGCTCTCTTAACGTCAAGGGTGTGGAGCATCCGCTCCGCCAGCGTCTCTGGGTTTTGGAAAAACACTGGCAACTCAATTGTCTGGTTCATATGGAATTGAGATACAACCTTGGGTAAGAATTTAGGGTTAGTGCGGAGCACAACCCTGTTAGCATGTACTTGGAAGAAAGGTTCTTGGATGGTGAGCGCCTGCAACTCGCTAACCCTCCGTAGCGATGTAATTGCTACTAAGAAAGCAACCTTCCAAGTCAGAAACTGAAGCTCACAAGAGTGCAGTGGCTCGAAGGGAGGACCCATCAGTCTTGTAAGAACCACATTGAGGTTCCATTCTGGAGCTGGTGGGGTCCTTGGTGGAATGACTCTCTTGAGTCCTTCCAGAAAAGCCTTGATAGCAGGGACCTTAAAAAGTGACAGGTGTTGCCTATTCTGGAGGTATGCTGCCATAGCAGACAGGTGAATGCGGATGGAAGAGTACGCCAAATTGCATTGATACAGGTGGAACAGGTAGCAAATTATGTTTTGAATGGAAGCATCTAGCGGGTCAATACCGTGGTTTACACAGTAAATGACAAACCTCTTCCATTTAGCCGCATAACAAGCTCTAGTAGTGGGCTTCCTTGCCTCCCGAATGATGTCCATGCAATCGGGGGGAAGATTGAGGTAGCCGAACTCTAGGACTTCAGGAGCCAGATCGCCAGGTTGAGCTGTTGCGGATCTGGGTGCTGAATGTCGCCATGGCTCTGCGTCAGAAGGCTGGGAGTGAGATGAAGCCTTTGATGCGGTACCACGGAGAGTTGCAGAAACGTGGTGTACCATGGTTGGCGAGCCCACGTTGGAGCAACCAGGATGAGAGTCATCGAGTGCTGCCTGAGCTTGCGTGCCACCAGCGGTATCAGAGGTGCTGGGGGAAAAGCGTACGCAAATCTGCCTGACCAGTTCATCCACATCGCATTGCCCTGTGATTGCGGGTGTGGGAACCTGGCGGCGAAGCTTTGGCATTTTGCGTTCTCCTTTGTGGCGAACAGGTCTATCTCTGGATGACCCCACCTTTGGAAGTACGGTTGGAGTACTGATGGATGTATCTCCCACTTGTGCATTTGATGGCTGTGCCTGCTGAGCAGGTCCGCCATCTGGTTGTCCTTGCCCGGGAGATGCTCTGCCATGAGGAAGATGTTCCTCTGAATGGCCCACTTCCACATGCTCTGAGCTAGATGAGACAGCTGCGGAGAGTGTGTGCCTCCCTGATTCTGAATGTAGTACATGGCTGTCATGTTGTCCGTCCGGATCAACACGACCTTGTTGCACAGATGTACTTTGAACGCCTTCAAGGCCATGAAGATTGCCATCAGTTCCAACACATTGATGTGCATCTTCCTTTGCTGTAGTGTCCATAGTCCCTGCACTGTGTAGTGGAGTACATGCGCTCCCCATCCCTGGAGAGAAGCGTCCGTCGTCAGGATAATCTGTGGCACAGGCTCTTGGAATGGTCGGCCCTTGCAAAGGTTTTGTGGATTCCACCAATGCAGAGAGTTGTATGCCCGACCGCTCACCAACACTAGGTCTGTCAGTTGCCCATGAGCCTGAGTCCACTGACGTGCTAGGCACTCCTGAAGCGGACGCATATGTAGTCTCGCGTGCGGGACAATGGAGATGCAGGAGGCCATCATGCCTATCAACTGCATGAACACTTTCGCTGGAAGCGAGTGTTGAGGCCTGAATCGTTGGATCAGCGTTTGGATACTGGCGATTCTCACTGAATTTGGCTGCGCAGTGGCTGCCAGAGTGTTTATCGTCGCGCCCAGATACTGTTGTACATGGGCGGGCTGGAGATGGGATTTTGGGTAGTTCAGAGAGAATCCCAGATCGTGCAGGAGATGAATAGTGCGGGACACGTGGTCGGCGCACTGCTGTTCTGTTTATGCCTGAATGAGCCAGTCGTCCAGGTAAGGGTAGACGTGGACGTTCTGTCGACGTAGATGCGCCGCCACAGTCGCCAGGCACTTCGTAATGACCCTTGGCGCTGTGGTGACCCCGAACGGCAGAACCCTGAACTGGTAGTGCTGGTCTTGAATCGTGAATCTGAGATACTTCCTGTGGGAAGGATGCAGGGGGATATGAAAGTATGCATCTTTTAGATCCAACGTAGCTAGGAAGTCCCCCTGTTGAAGCAGAGGGAGTACCTGCTGTAACGTGAGCATATGGAAATGCTCCGAGAGAATGTACCAGTTGAGGGGCCTGAGGTCCAGGATGGGCCTGAGGGATCCGTCCTTTTTGGGGATTAGAAAATACAGAGAGTAAACCCCTGTTCCCCTTTCTTGTAGTGGTACGAGCTCTATTGCCCCTTTTTGCAGCATGACCTGAACTTCCTGCTGCAACAAGTGCAAGTGCTCGCCGGACATAGGACGGCGTCTTGGAGGTATGTTTGGTGGAGTGGAAGTGAGTTCCAGACAGTAACCGTACTGGATAAGAGACTTGACCCACCTGTCCGTGGTGATGGATTTCCACGCGGGCAGGAACTGCTGGAGTCTCCCCCCGACCGGTGTTGTGTGGTCGGGGGGCAGTGACAAGACGTCACTGCTTGTTGGCGGTGGTGGACCTGGAGCTGTTGTTTCCACATCCCCTGCCTTTGATGTTGTTGCCTCTGTAGCCACCTCTACCCTTGTTGGTGTATGAGGTTTGGGTATTACTTTTATAATACTGTGTGGACTGCGATGCCTGACCCCTTGAGGTGCCTCCGGTATTGGAGCGGCGAAAGGAACCACCCCGAAACTGCTGAGACTGGAGGGCCCCCATAGACTTAGCAGTGTCTGTGTCTTTCTTCATTTTTTCCAGTGTCGCATCCACCTCAGGGCCGAACAGGTGGTCAGGATTAACTGTTTGGTTCAGGATGGTTGTTTGTATATCCGGTTTGAAACCTGATATCCTAAGCCATGCATGTCTTCTCAGCAACACACTAGTGTTGATTGCCCTGGAGGCTGTATCAGCCACGTCTATCGCACATTTGATGGAAGCGTTTGTGATGAGCTTTCCTTCCTGAATTAACATTTCCCCTGCCTCCTTGTACTGGTCAGGCAAGTGTTGCAGCAGTGTTTCTAGGGTGTCATAATGAGCCCTATCGTAGCGTGCAAGTAGGGCCTGCGTGTTTGAGATTCGCCAAATATTAGCTGCCTGTGCAGTAATCCGTTTCCCTGAGGCCTCAAATATTTTAGACTCTTTGTCTGGGGGAGGAGCGTCACCAGTGGTCTGCGAGTTCGCCCTCTTGCGTGCGTTGGATACCACCAACGAGTCCAGTGGCAAGTGTCCCTTGATGTATGTTGGATCCGAGGGCGCTGCCTTATATTTTTTGTCAATGCGAGGATTGATGACACGCGCCCGAGTGGGCTCTTTGAAGACCTCAGTCGCGTGCTTTAGCACTCCCTTAAGCATTGGAAATGTCTTGACTGACTTTTCAGCCACTGAGAAAGTGTCAAACAAAAAGTCCACATCCACAGGATCTGAATGCAGCTCGACATCATGGTTAGCTGCAGCTCGCTCAATCAAAGCGTTGAAGGCTGCCGAGTCCTCCGTCGGTGAGGTCTTTGCCGCAAAGAGCTGCGGTTCCTGACCCGATTGCGGGTCGTCCGGGTCGCCTCCGGCAGACCAAGGCTCATGTTCCTCCTCCGGATCCGAGTACGCCGGATAGTTGTACTCGACCTCCTCATCGTCACCATCCCCTGCGTTGGAACGCGTTGGCGAATGTTCTAAAGCTTGTGGAGAGGCAGGCTCTATCGGGGCCGAAGTACCCGCAGAATCCTTCTTATTGTTGAGAGGAATACGAAAATGTTCCAACACCGGCTCCGTGGTGATTTTCCTTTTGAGGAGAGACAGTTTTCCAGTATTGGCGTCGATGATGACCTCTCGACGCTCTTCCTCTGCAAGCGGCTGGAGCCGAGGCTTCGACACCACCAGTGCCGCTTTGGGCGTCGACACCTGTTGCGAGGGCACACCTGCCCCATGCTTTGGAGCGAAAGCCTTCTGTGTCGACTTCGGCGGCAGGGTAAAGTGGATAGGCGTTTGCGCCTTTGTGGGCTTTGTTGTGTGCTTCGGCACCACATCCCCTGGTTCGGGAACCACAGCGTCCTTCCGAATCCGTTGCAGGGACTCCGCGACCTTCTTCGTCAAGGCCGGGGAGGGCTTGACCGGCTCGAGCGATCTCCCCGAGTTGGGAGTCGGGTCGGCGAGAGGCACCGTCTTCGGAGCCGACACTTCACGTTCCTTGTCCCCGACGGGCGGAGCCGTGGAATCGCCTTGACGCTTCTTTGAAGCTTTCTTCGGGTCATCGACCTCGACCATCTTCAGCGCCGACGCGGCCGCGTCGGTCGACTTCGCCTTCGGCGTCGACCCCGAGGCCCTCGGGTCGGCCATCTTGGCACGGCTCTTCAGGTCGGCCATTTTGAATTTCTTGGAAGTCGACGCCTCCAGAGCCTTCTGCACCAGTGCAGCTTTCACTTTGGGTTTCGAAACCGGAGGAGTGGGACCCCAATGGCTTCACTTTCGTTTTTGTTAACGGGAGTGGCGCATCAGAAATGTCCGTGACCGGGCCCGGAGGCGGGGCTGCTGGACTAGTAACGAGGTCTTGGGTAAGGCCCGAAGGCGATCCCTCGACCTGGGCCGCATGAAGGGGATTGACCCCTGAGTCAGTCTGGGGACGCTCTTCCTCCGAGCTGTCCCCCACGGTGGCAATGGCCCCATCGTCGTCCCCTACCTTGTCGCCAGCTCCGTCAAAGTCCTCGTCTCCCGCGTCGTAGGCATCCCCCTCCGACGCGGGGCTAGAGTCCGAAACCCGCATGACATCGTCGTCTTCAACAGATTCTTCGAAGATGTCGTCCAGCGGGGGCGCCGAGGTTGCCGATAACTGGGCCTGGAGTCTAGCGGCCCGACGAATCTTGAGAGTCTTCTTACACCGGAACTTCAAGCAGGCCATGCACCTGGCCTCATCATGGTCCGGTGACAAACATTTGTTGCACACAGGGTGCACATCGAGGTGTGAATACTTAGAGGTGCACACCGGGCACCTTTTGAACGGAGTTAGTTTCATGTCTGGAGCGTCGAGTAGGCCCGTCCGCGCCGAGAGCACGCGGATGGGTAGCAAGAGTTCGGAGCTGAGAACAGACAAAAACCCTAACGAAACGATACCGACGCCCAGCCTAAAGACCTTTTGGTCTCGAGTTAGAAAAGTTTTACAACTATCGATTCCGACAGAGGGAACCGAAACACATCCGAACCCAATGGCGGAAAAAAACAATCTGGGGATGGAGGCGATGTCCAGGGGAGGAGCCACCTATCTCGTGATACTTCGAAGACTCTTCCAGGACAACAATGTGCAATCATCCGGACCCAACACTAGGCGGCGATCTATACACAGATATGAATTCAGCAGCCCACATGCCTCGAACAAAATGTACCTAGGGCCTAGAAGTTAAACATCCATTGTTGAATGCAGCACCAATAGTGTCATACGCTACAGTGACAGTGCAAACATAGCTTCAGGTCTACCACTGTAACATGACTGTAGCAGTGTAAATATGCTTTTGCAGGTCAAAACCTTCTTTTAGATATTAATAAGTTGCTCCTGTATAGGCCTTGTAGCCTACAAGATAGGGTGCATGGTATTCAAAGTAGGACATTTAGGGGATGATTTATATGTTGGCGGAATGTATACTCCTTAGCAACTATATCATTGTCGTCTGGGAGGCTCTTGTCCTCTACTTGATTGCGGGGGCCTTCTTCATGTAGGGTGTCTGGAGTAAGCAGCAGACGCTGGTTCTCTGTATGGCTATTGCGGGTATTGCTGTCACTATTAATGTAGTGAGTAAACTGATATCAATATGTCTAGTAATTCCTTCTGGATGAGAATGGCTTTAAAAGAGCTGAAAACGCTGCTGCTGCAGAATACCCAATGACCTTGCGGTCTCTGTGTCTATTTTCATGGACTGAAGTGCATCATCCACAGGTTTGCGGAACAATGCCTCTCCATCATAAGGCATGTCCAAAGGGTGTGCTTGGACTTCTTCTAAATGAGGTTGCCTTCAGCCAACCTTATCTCCTTAAGACCACTGCTCCTGCAAGCTAGTGAAAACCTATTGTGGCCAAGTCTATTACACTGTTTATTATCTCTGGAAATGCCCTCTCACCTTCCTGAATTATTGCTCTGACCTAATTTTTCTTGTCTTGGGGCAAACATTCAATAAAGGCTCTAAAATCTGTTCATACCTACCTTTTGTACCTGCCCAATATGGTTAATACTTTAGATGCACAAACTGTGGTAGCTGGTATCGCTGAATTCCATTTGCCAATGTTGTCAAGGAGTCTTCCCTCCTTGTCTTTTGGAGCTGAACAATGAACGGATGGGTTCCTGGACCACCTCTGAGCAGTCTGCATTACTACTGAAACTGGTCTCGGGTGTCCTAGGAGACAAGCCAGTGCATCGTCAGGAGCTTTGTATTTTGTTTCCACTAATGGTCTCATTGAGGTTCCCCGAATCGTCACTTTAAATGCCTCCCATTCAAAAGCCCTCGATGATGCTGTTCCCTCGTTTCCAGTGAAATATGTGTTGATAATGGTAGTTAATTATGTCTCGAAACACTGAGACTTCGAGTTGTAGTGGTTGGCGACGCCATGTGGGGATTTGCATGGGGATACGACCCCAATGGAGTACCAATTCCAACAGGTTGTGGTCAGATATGGTTTTTCCCAAATAAGTGCTACTCACAACCGTGGGGAACAAGTCTGGGGTCCATAGGAAATAATCAAGGCGTGTATGCAGGGAGTGCGGTGGGAATAGAAGGAATATGCATGCACACCAACATGCTGTAATCTCCAGATACCTAGGAGTCCCCATCCCCTGGCCAGTCAGTCAAGATATTGGCTTGCGCAGCAGCCACCACATTTGTTAAGGGAGGGTGGGAGCGGTACAAGTGAATCTCAAACAATGTGTTTAAGTCCCCACCCAATATCCACTGGTATTGTGTCCGATCTGAGAGTGCGTGGGAGAGTCGGGAAAGGAAGGCGACTTGATCAGTGTTAGGTGCATAAATTGACCCCAAAACCACTGGTGCACCATCCAGCTTTCCTTGCAAGAGTAAATATCTCCCTTGATCATTTATTCCGCTGTCAGTCAGTGAAAAGGGGATTCCTGCACACAACCAGATTGCCGGCCCTCGCGAGAAAGCAGAGTATGTAGTGCCATATACCGGACCCCTCCATCGTCTCTGCACCTTACCAAGTTCAGAAGAAAGCAGGTGGGTTTCTTGTAAATATACTATCTGTGCCCAGCCACAGTGAAGCTGTGCCACTATCCTATGCCGTTTCTGTATCAAGTCCATCCTCCGTATGTTCCAGAAGATGATATTGTATAATTTCACTACAGACATGATATCATAATACCGAACCACACCTACCCCAACCCAACCCTCCACCACCCACCAGGCCCCTAAGATTCTCAGGAAAAAGATCAGTAGCTTCTGAACAAGAAAACATAAATCTAATACAGGGTCAAACGGCTGAACTTCGGTCGACCAAACTATATGTGAACAATACACGAAACACACTAAATAACTATAAGGGCTTCCTGCCTGTGGGGTAGGATGTATACTCTAGACACATAAGTGTCTGCTACAAAGAGTGGACTAACCCAGAATGGGCCAGGCCACAGGACCATGGTGGCCAAACATAGCATGCAATTTACAGTGGGGCCGTCCATGTATAGGTCATAATGTTAATAATAATGTACAAGACATTTTCCCAGGGAAATGGACGTATGTCAAAAGAACATGAAACAATACTCCTGTGCACAGTACACTCATAGAAACTGTTAGGCCAGTGGGTCATTGCTCAGTTGCGTGGTTGTAGAAGGAAATAATGCCATGCTGGCCCCCGAGTCCAAATCCGAGGTCACCTCCACTGACGGACTAGTGCTGATGGGCGCACGGGGAGTTTGCAATGCTGAGGCTGAACGAAGGGCCTCACATCTGTCCCACAGTACTGACTGCTGTGAGGGAGGACCAGTTGCTTTGCTCTGCATGGTAAGCCCCCTCCGACGTGGAGGGCGTTGTGTCTTTGGCTGTGTTAGACGGACCGGGAGGGTCGGCCGAGGATAAGGGGAGAGGTCTCCGGGGAGAGCCGTCTCCAGCGATCGTACAGACAAGTAACTTCCCCCCCACAGACGGACACCACACAAGGGTAAAGTTCAACGAGACTTTATAGGCAATTCTTTAAGTACGATAAAATGGTACAAGGAGGTCTGGACTCAGGGGTCCCCTCGATTCTGGTCTCTGGTTTGGGAAAAGGGTAGCGGGACAGTCTTGTTACCAAAAGATGGAAATAGCTCTCAATCCTCGAGCTCGGCGTTCTAGATGATCGGGCCGCGGCGGAGCCAGCAGGTCCCGAGATGGACGAAGGAAACGACGGTCCGCGGCGGAGCCAGCAGGTCCCGATGAAGATGGTGGTTACAAACGGTCCGCGGCCACGCCAGCAGGTCCCGACGACGATGAAGGATTACGAAGGTTACGAAGGTTGCGGCAGCGCCAGCAGGCAAGACGATGGTGCACAAGGCAGAGCTACGGCAGCGCCAGTAGTCCGTCAAGGATGAGTTCTTCTTTGCGTCTCTCGACTCCAAGATACAACTGCCTTCCTGCTCTGGAGCTGCCCCAGTTATAGGGCTGGTGTTCTTTGATGTCCGGACCCTCGCACTTGGAGGTCGGGAGGTCCGGGATGAGGGAGTCCAGACACCCAGCAGGGGGGTGGAGCCAGCGCCCGGGGAGGCGATGGGCGAGCGGCACTTGGCGGGGGAGAGCCATCGACACCTCTTTCTCCCATTGACTTGCCAAGTAGCCCGCTCACCTCCTGGGTGGATGGTGGTGCCGGGATGTCTGAGGCCTGGCTAGGCCCAGGGTTGAGGTCGATCGGGGGCCAGGCGGCCTCGTGGTGGAGTGTCCAAGATGGCGCCCAGGATGGGCGCGCGGGCCAGCAGTGGATCGGGCCCGCGAGGTCGATATGTTCGAGGGCAGGGGTCCCTGAGGGGACGGAGGACGTGCAGTGGTGGTGTGTGGCTCTTGTGTGACCGGGCTCGGGCCTGGTCGGGCCGGGGGAGAGCGGCCCTTCATGTGGCCTGTCCAACATGCGTCCCCCCCAGCTGAAGGCGGGGAGAGTCACCCATCCTCTTGGGGACTCTCCTCGTCGAGGCGGAAAAACCGGGACAGGCCATCCGCGTTGGCGTGATCTGGCCCAGGCCGGTGTTCAACAGTGAAGTCCATCCCTTGTAGGGAGATGGACCAACGTAGTAACTTCGGGTTTTCCCCCCGCATCTGCATCAGCCACTGCAGGGGTCGATGGTCGGTCTGCACCCGAAAGTGTGTGCCAAAGAGGTAGGGCCGGAGCTTTTTGAGGGCCCATACCACAGCGAAGGCCTCCCTCTCTATGGTGCTCCAGCGTTGTTCTCGTGGTAGGAGTCGTCTGCTGATGAAGGCCACTGGCTGATCAAGGCCTTCGGTGTTCACTTGTGACAGGACTGCCCCAATGCCATGGTCGGAGGCATCCGTCTGGACGACGAACTCCCGGCTGTAGTCGGGGGCCTGGAGCACAGGGGCGGAACACATGGCGGCTTTCAATTGTTCGAATGCTGTTTGGCAACCTGGGGTCCAGTTGACTTTCTTGGGTTGATTTTTGGACGTGAGTTCTGTAAGGGGCCCCACTATAGTACCATAGTCTTTCACGAACCTTCGGTAATAGCCCGTGAGGCCCAGGAAGGCTCGTACCTCGGTCTGGGTGATGGGGGGCTGCCAGGACTGGATGGCGGCAATTTTGAGCTGCAGAGGGGCCACCAGGCCGCTTCCCACCTGGTGCCCGAGGTAGGTTACAGACCCTTGACCAATTTGACATTTGCTGGCCTTGATCGTGAGGCCAGCTCGCTGAAGGGCTTGTAGCACTGCTCGGAGGTGGTGGAGGTGCTCGGGCCAATGGTGGCTGTATACAGCGATGTCGTCTAGGTAG
The DNA here is from genome assembly GCF_964263255.1 of Lissotriton vulgaris. Classification (NCBI taxonomy): domain Eukaryota; kingdom Metazoa; phylum Chordata; class Amphibia; order Caudata; family Salamandridae; genus Lissotriton; species Lissotriton vulgaris. The sequence continues at coordinate 178,811,321 of NC_141687.1, read as the reverse complement.
GCGGCGCTGAACCCTTCGAGCCCCGCCAGGACCTGATTGACGAGCCGCTGAAATGTTGCTGGAGCATTCTTCATGCCGAAGGGCATGACCTTGAAATGGTAATGGCCATCGGGGGTGGAAAAAGCAGAACGTTCTTGGGCCCGGGGTGTGAGGCCGATCTGCCAGTAGCCCGCCGTCAGGTCGAAAATACTGAGGTAGCGGGCAGCCCCCATGCGGTCGATTAGTTCATCTGCCCGGGGGATGGGATGTGCGTCTGTTCTGGTGACCGCATTCAAGCCCCAGTAGTCGACGCAGAACCGGAGTTCCGGTGTGGTGCCGGGGGCGGCTGCTTTGGGGACCAGTACTACAGGGCTGGCCCAGGGGCTGTCTGAGGGCTCAATGACCCCGAGCGTGAGCATTTTGGCTACTTCTTCCTGGATGCAGGCCCGTACCCGATCTGGCACGCGGTAGGCCCGGTGGCGGATAGGGGGGCTGTCCCCCGTGTCCACATCGTGCACACACCAGGGAGTGACACCTGGGGTGAGGGAGAACAGGCTGGCGAACTGCAACAGAAGGACTCGACACTCCTGGCGTTGTTCCCGGGTGAGGGCCTCCGAGAGTCGGACCCCATCCACGGAGCCGTCTTTCTCCCTAGTCCGTAGGAGGTCAGGGAGGGGCTCGGAGTCCTCTTCAGCCCCATTGTCTGTGGCCATCAGGAGGCTGAGTTCTGAACGCGCAAAGTGGGGTTTCAGTCTGTTAGCGTGGAGGACCCGGAGGGGGTTCCGGGAAGATTCCATGTCGATGAGATAGGTGGCAGGACCCTCGCGCTCGACTACTTTGAAGGGCCCCGTCCACTTGTCTTGCAGGGCGCAGGGTTCGGTGGGGGACATCACCCATACCTGTTGCCCAGGTTCAAATTCGATGGAGGAGGCATTCCGGTCATACCACTTTTTCATGTCCTCTTGACTGGCCTCTAGGTTGGCTTTTGCCAGCTCTCTGAACCGCCGGGTCTGGTTGCGGAGGGTTAGGAGGTACCTGAAGACATCTGGTGGGTTCTTTAGAGGGGGCATCTCCCAGCCTTCCTTGACTAGGCTGAGCGGCCCTCGTACTGGGTGTCCATACAGCAGTTCAAACGGGCTGAAGCCGAGGGACTTCTGGGGGACCTCTCGATATGCGAAGAGGAGGCACGGCAGCAGCACATCCCACTGGCGACGGAGGGGCTCTTCCAACCCCCCGATCATCCCTATGAGCGTGCGGTTGAACCGCTCAACGAGTCCGTTTCCTTGAGGGTGATAGGGGGTCGTGAATCGGTAGGTAACCCCACACTGTGGCCAGAGGGACTTCATATATTTAGAAATAAAGTTCGTGCCCCTGTCGCTGACGACTTCTCGGGGGAAGCCCACACGGGAGAAGATCCCCATCAGAGCCCGGCCGACTACCGGGGCTGTCACAGTTCGCAGGGGAACAGCCTCGGGGTAGCGGGTGGCGTGGTCCACTAGCACCAGGATGAACCGATGGCCTTGTTTTGTACGCGGGTCCAGGGGCCCCACAATGTCTATCCCGACCCTCTCGAACGGGGTGGTGACCACGGGAAAAGGTTGCAGGGGGGCTTTTAGTTTGCGGCCGCTCTTTCCACTGGCTTGGCACGTGGGGCAAGATCGGCAATGCTGGTGTACATCGTTCCTCATTTTGGGCCAGAAGAAGTGGGTCACTAGACGACTGTAGGTTTTATCTTGACCCAGGTGTCCCGCCAGGGGGACATCGTGGGCCAGGTTTAGCAGAAAGTCTCTAAAACGGAGGGGCACCACTAGCACTCGGCTGGCCCCCAGCTCCGCGATTCTTTGCTCACTGTACAGCAGATCATTGTCCCAGTAGATCCAGTGTGTTCCGGAAGTATCCCCTGCGCTTTGGGCGAGCGCTTGCTGGCGGAGTCCCTCGAGGGAGGGACAGGTCTTTTGTTCTTGGCGAAATTGTTCTTGCGTGGGCCCCCCCTCTTGAGGCCACTGGTCGAGGTTAGTGAGGTCTGGAGGTTGAGCTGGTTCTGGGGGGACGTCACGGTCGGTGGTTTCGGCTGGAGCGACCGGAGGTGGTGGCGCCGGCCATTCGGGTTCCTCTGGTCGGGGGTTGGGCCGGGCGGCCATGGACCGGGTGGTGACACACGCCCAGTCCGGGACGCCTAACATCCCCAGGTGTTCTCTTCGTTCTACGGCTGCCCACGGAGAGCTTTCAAGGTCATTCCCCAGGAGGCAGTCTACGGGGGCATCGTCTCGGACCGTTACTTTCAACATGCCGGAGACCCCTCCCCATTCGAAAGGGACGCAGGCCATCCGACACAGACTTTCCGAGTTATCGGCGGAACGTACAGGGCAGAGAATGTTTGGTAGATACTGTTCTGGGGTCACCAGGTGACAGCGGACGGCTGTTACACTGGCCCCGGTGTCACGAAGGGCTTCGGCCCGGCGTCCATTGATGCTCACCCATTGGCTGTACTTCTGGGTGTTAGCGGGTAGGGGGACCCGCGGGACCATGTCTTTCCCCCCCAAGCAGGCTAGAGCCATGGCGGCTGGCTCCCATTCTTGATGTTCCTGTTCATATTCCTCTTGTTCCTCTGAGATCTGTTCCTCCCCCAGAGCAGCAGCGGCTACTTGGCGGGGTCTTGGGCTCTGGTACTGGGGGCAGTTTGGGTCGTTTGCATAGTGGCCGACTCGTTGGCATCGATGGCACGTAACATTGGCTCGGTATCCCGGTCGCGCCGGGGTGCTGCCCCGGTTGGCCGGGGGGGTGGTGCTGGTAGCGGGGGCGACCGGGGCGTTGTCTCTTCCGCGTCCTTGGCCTCCTCCTCCTCCTCGGGGACGGTGCTGACCATTGTTGTTCCGGTTCTGTTCGTAGGACCCATTCCGGCCCACTCTGGTGATTTCCCACCGGTCAGCTTCGGCTGCGAGCTGCCGGGGATCGGTTAACTTGCTGTTGAGGAGGTGCTGGCGGAGTTCAATGAAGCAATTGTTCGATAGATGCTCCCATACCATGAGATTGAACAGTTGTTCGTAGGTTGTGACCTTGCTTCCTTTGATCCAGCCCTCGAAGGCTCGGCTAAAGTAGTTTACATAGTCCACCCAAGTTGTACCCGGGATGCGGGTGCAGTCTCGGAACCTCTGACGGTACATCTCGGGTGTGAGCCATAGCGGGTGAGGAGTGCAGCTTTCATATGGTCATAGGAGGTCATCTGGTGGTCCGGGAGCTGTAGCAGGGCGTCGCGGCCCTCATTGAGGAATCTCCCCCATAGACCGGCTCCCCAGTCGCTTCTATCGATCCGGTGTGCAGTCATAGCGATTTCGTAGGCCTTAAACCATTGCTGGATGTCGTCCTCTCGGAAGTATTCTCGAACGACATCCTTGGGGATGTGTACCTTTTTCTCTGTTGCCCCTGGGGTGTGGGGTTGCTCGGACACCCCTACTTCTTTATTCTGCTTGCGTAAATCAATCTCAGCTAGTTTTTGCTCGTGTTCATATGCCAGTTTCTTTTCCTCGAGCTCCCTTTGCCTCTGTTTCTCCTCTCTTTCTTCTCGGAGACGCAGGTGCTCTAAGTTTATTTTCTGTTCGGCCAACTTAAGTTCAACGTCCATTTAGAGCCGGGCCATTTCTAGCTCGTGCAGTCGGGTTTTTTCTCGTTCCTGGATCTCGTCTTGCGAGAGACCCGTTCTTCGCTCTTCAGGGGCCATGGTGGTTTTTGCTGCGATGTTTTGATCGGGGGTTCCGGCAACCCCGGTTTCTGCCCAAGATTCTAGGGCATGCTTGAAATCGTCTTTGGTACTTAGTCCGGTGGTAGCGATACCTAGTTCGATGCAGAATTGTTTTAGTTCACGATGGCTGTACTCGTCCAATTTCTCCATCTGGAATTTCTCGGTGGATCCGCTTTCTTTAGTTGTCATCGTGATTTCGTCGTGGGGTGAGCTACTCTCTGTACGATTATGCGGTGATTCGGATCCCACCGCTGCCACCAATGTTAGACGGACCGGGAGGGTCGGCCGAGGATAAGGGGAGAGGTCTCCGGGGAGAGCCGTCTCCAGCGATCGTACAGACAAGTAACTTCCCCCCCACAGACGACACCACACAAGGGTAAAGTTCAACGAGACTTTATAGGCAATTCTTTAAGTACGATAAAATGGTACAAGGAGGTCTGGACTCAGGGGTCCCCTCGATTCTGGTCTCTGGTTTGGGAAAAGGGTAGCGGGACAGTCTTGTTACCAAAAGATGGAAATAGCTCTCAATCCTCGAGCTCGGCGTTCTAGATGATCGGGCCGCGGCGGAGCCAGCAGGTCCCGAGATGGACGAAGGAAACGACGGTCCGCGGCGGAGCCAGCAGGTCCCGATGAAGATGGTGGTTACAAACGGTCCGCGGCCACGCCAGCAGGTCCCGACGACGATGAAGGATTACGAAGGTTACGAAGGTTGCGGCAGCGCCAGCAGGCAAGACGATGGTGCACAAGGCAGAGCTACGGCAGCGCCAGTAGTCCGTCAAGGATGAGTTCTTCTTTGCATCTCTCGACTCCAAGATACAACTGCCTTCCTGCTCTGGAGCTGCCCCAGTTATAGGGCTGGTGTTCTTTGATGTCCGGACCCTCGCACTTGGAGGTCGGGAGGTCCGGGATGAGGGAGTCCAGACACCCAGCAGGGGGGTGGAGCCAGCGCCCGGGGAGGCGATGGGCGAGCGGCACTTGGCGGGGGAGAGCCATCGACACCTCTTTCTCCCATTGAATTGCCAAGTAGCCCGCTCACCTCCTGGGTGGATGGTGGTGCCGGGATGTCTGAGGCCTGGCTAGGCCCAGGGTTGAGGTCGATCGGGGGCCAGGCGGCCTCGTGGTGGAGTGTCCAAGATGGCGCCCAGGATGGGCGCGCGGGCCAGCAGTGGATCGGGCCCGCGAGGTCGATATGTTCGAGGGCAGGGGTCCCTGAGGGGACGGAGGACGTGCAGTGGTGGTGTGTGGCTCTTGTGTGACCGGGCTCGGGCCTGGTCGGGCCGGGGGAGAGCGGCCCTTCATGTGGCCTGTCCAACATGCTGTGAGGAGGTAGGGCACATACTATGCCCAGTGTCCGGAAAGTTTCTATCTAGTCATTTCCAGGCTGCTTTGGGTATATATAAGAAAGAAGCATGTTGGTTGTGAACACTTTTGAGCTTGGCAGGGAATAAAAGTGCAAAGTCAATCCCGCGGCTCGGGCCTGGTTTTTGACCTCCACAAAGGAATAACATAAGTGTTGGAATGCCATCGTACAGTCTGGGAAGATGGAAATTTTGGTATTATCAAAGTGGATAGGGCTGGAACCTCAGGCTGACTGCAAGATATGATCCCGGTCTCTGTAATTTAGGATACGGCCAGCATCGGGCATGGGTTTGCACCAGGAATAGGTTTGCACATTGGTACCCGGTGGCCCCACTCTACTGTCAAAAGCGCAGATAGGCCTGTGGGGGCTATGCTGGTCTTCAGCCAATTTTCTATAAAGGCTCAGGGAGCCCAACATTGCGAAGGTTGTTGCGTCTGGCCCTATCTTCACATCATTGGCACACACTTGTAAGGCCACTATCTGCTGACGCATCTGCTGTATCTACACATCGTGGTCCTTCACCTGTGGCATTAGTGTGAGAATTGACTGGTCAAAGGTCTTCACCTTGTCTGCCAGTTTCTTGTGGTCATCTTTGAGTTAGTTCAACTCTGTAGATATAGTTCCTATGTGTTGCACAATAGCTGATATAGACTCCCGAATTTCCTGAAGTATCATGCCTAGCTTATCAGCAGGTGGTGGTGTCATAGCTCTATCATCGGCCCAATGAGACTGCATCGAGGAAGTCTCCGAAGGGAGCGAGCCAGCCCTGCCAGTGTCCACAGCTGGCTTTGCCTTACTTCTGCCCATTGCCGCTGGTGACTCAGCCGCGTCGCAGAGTAGTTTGCGCCGATAGCTGCCATGCAGATCAAGTGACCAAAGGGACAGTGTAAAAAGTGGCCGCAGTGTCGGCTATCCGATGGGGGAGTATGACGCTTCTGTCTGCCGTCCCGGGCCTCACCCGGGACCAGGAAAAGATCCAGAACCCACAACTGGGGTGCGCAGCTGGGACAATGTTCATGAAGCAATGTGTGAGAGATTAAGAGTGAGGTACACCAGGTCAACACGCATCCGCGCAAAATATGGGACAAGAAGGCAGGAGGAGTGCAGTTACTACTGCTCACACAATAACCAGCCAGCCAGATGTAGTGCTATCCCACCTACACTCCACTAGGGACGACACCATTTGGTGATGTTGAGTACAGAGCCCCATCGTACCAAGCTTCAGTGATTTCACAGGCATCCAAGAGGGCCTCCGGACACACGGGAACACCCCCACCACTGCTGGCACCTCGGCCACCAGGCCAGTCATAAGTAAGGGAAGAGGGAGTCACGTTGTCAGCCCCATCGCACCAGGATCAGGCACTGTGGATAATGAACAAGGGAAGCAACAGCCAATATCGCTAACCGGGAGCAAGGCCACGCGGGTGGGGGGTCGTCTGCGCTCTCCCCCTTGTCGTGAGTCCACACGTTAAGCAGCATCACAAACACAAGGCCAGATTTTTATGCAGATGGAGGCCGCCTTTGGTTCCTAGGAGAAATCTCACCAGCCCTGAAGACCCCCTACAAGGAGCACAGCAGTCGCCACCAACCACAGCAGGGCCGCGCCCAAGGCCCACCAATCAAGTCGCCAGCCGGGACCTCACGCAGGAAGGTGCGCCAGTATGTACATCTCCTACCTCCGTCCAGGGGGGCAAGAAAGGCCAATGCCGTGAGGCCTGCTACATGCCTCTAACAGGAACAAGGCCGCTCAGGTGGGGGGGGGCATCCACGCACTTCCCTGCCTCATGGATCCACCCGGTGAGCAGGATCACCATCACCATCACCAAGACAACTCCACACAGACGGAAGCTGCCGCAGGGTCCAGGAGCAATCATACCAGCTCCGATGACACCAGCAGGTAGGTGTGGGGCCTACAGGATCGCAATAATCGCCGCCAGTCATAGCAGGGATCACGTTCATGGCCCCCCCCAGGCAGGTCATCAGCCGGGACCTAGCGCAGGAGAGCACGGCGATATGCTTGCTCACTATCTAAGTCTAGGGAATCCGGACAAGCCGGTGTTGTGAGGCCTGCCACCTGCGCCGCAGGCGCACCTCAATCAGAACCAGTCCGGAGTGCGCCAGCAATGTTCTGCGCCCCCCGTGTTCAGCCCGCTGCAGTCTCAGAGATCGGATCGTAGCCCCACCAGAAGCGGAGAATCAGTGACGGATTAGAGTCCTGGGCTCATAGCTCGTCGCTTATGCGACCGCCACCGTGGGCTGCTAGCCACAACCCCCTCTCGGCTCGGGCCTTTAATGTGGGAGCGGGCCTTTAATAGCTGACACAGCCTGCTACGGTGGGCTATAAGGCTATATTAGAACATTGGAAGCTCCATTGAAAACAATGGAGTAGCTCCAGGTTTATAATGGGGGGTATAAGCCCGGAGCTCCAACATTCCAATGTTTCTTTGTTCACAGCCTGGAAGGTTTTTGCTGCGTGTCGCACCAGTCGCTGTGCCGAGGCCTAAGATCTTTGCTGATAGCACAAACTAGCAGATGGCTGCCGGACACTCCTAAAGAATCGTCAGTAAGATATCGGCCTGAATATAGAGCCTGCCTCTCGCTTCTGCCGGGAACCAAGTGACGAACGTCGTCCCACAATGGCAGCTAAGCCAGAGGGTGAGAAGCGACAACTGAAGTCCACAAGAGGTGGAAGGTATACCCAAACTAATAACATGGACCGGTATGCAGAGACTAAAGGGTCGCCTGGTGGAGCGGCGAAGTCGCAAGAGGGAGTGAAGGAACCTTCTATGCTGGAAGCGGAGCAGACGCTACAAGATGTGATGATCGCCATTGATGGTATCAAGTCCTCACTCGGACAACAGATTTGACTCGTGCAGACCTCGCCAAGACAAGTGAAAAAGTCAAATCACTTGACATCAAGACTGCTAGTCTTACTGACGATGTAACGGAACTGCAATCGGAGGTTCGGAATTTGCGGGCCTCAAATGATCTGGCTATCCGTAGACTTGAAGATTGTGAAGGACGGGCCCGTAGGAACAACGTGCGTACCGGAATATGCAGAGGGGCAAGCGCTGATCTCTTCGTCGAGGAGCTGGTACTTAATCATCTGAAGCCCAAAAGTCTGAGCAATTTCTTTACCGTCGAGAGAGCGCACAGAGTTCCCGGAGGTAGGCCGCGTGTCGATGTCCTGCCTTGACCTTTCATTGCTAGAATCTTTAATTTTAGAGACAGAGATGAAAATGAAATGAAATGAAAAATTCCATTTATATAGCGCATAACCACCCGGAGGCCTCGCGGTCCTCCAGGCCTCCAGATCTGTGGGCCCCTTGAAATATGAAAACTCATCCATCAGTTTTTTTCCGGACGTCACACAAGCGGTCCAGAAGCAGAGAAAGAGCTTTATGGGAATTAGGCGGAAGCTTCCTGACCAGGGACTCAAGTACGTCATGCTATACCCGGCCAAGCTGAGAATTGAACATAATGAGAAGGCTTATTTCTTTGATACGCTGGAGGTTCCAGTGGACTGGTTGGACACTTTAACTGCTCAGCATGAACCCCAGAGACAAAGTGGAGACGAAGGAGGGGGCTCGCATGAACAAGAATAAGTACTCTTGATGTTGGGAACCGGGAAGCAATTGGGGATGGACTACTTCGATGTTCTCTCTGATGAATATGTTTTTGACACAGTGAATATGGGGGTTCAACGGGCTATCGGTGGGTCTCTTCCCTCCTCAGATTTATCTTTTTTGGGTAGATTAGTTTAGATGTGGGGACGACAGGCACACTGCAAGTTGGGGAGACTAGAGAGTCGTACGCAGGGGTGGGGGTAGTGCAACGGGAGTTTTGGTGGGAGGGGGGGTGGGGTGTTCTTTTTTTGTTCTGTTCTTATGTTCTTTGTTTTTTCCCAAGGCATCGTAATCCGAGATTGTTTATTGATGTTGCAAGGACTAGAGGGGGGTTGGACCTTCTTCATGTTTTATGATGGGGGTAAAGGGTTGCGAGTTTTGAGTTGGAACGTGAATGGGTTGGGGGATAAAATCAAGCGCAGTGTTGCCTTGCATTTCCTTAAAAGACATTCTCCCGATGTTGTCTTACTCCAGGAAACGCATTTGGTGGGTAATGCATGTAGGGCGATGCACAGGAAAGGCTACCGGATGGTTGCGCATGCCGGATTTACTTCGGGGTCCCGAGGAGTTGGTATACTTCTTAGAAACTCTCTCCCATTTGTAGTGGACTCCGTAATTGCGGATGAGAGGGGTCGATATATAACAGTGTCGGGTCATTGGGAGGGATACACTCTCTCCTTGGTCTCGATTTATGTCCCCCCTGGCCTGCAAGCCACCACCTTTGTAGACCTTGGTAAGATTGTTCTAGACCTCACTAGTCGCTTGTTGATACTGGGTGGGGATTTCAATGCTGTGGTTTCCGGCGCCATTGACAGGTTTCCGCCCCGAGATGTGGGACGGACGCAGAAATGGCTACCTGAATTCTTAGACACTCTGGGTTTGGTGGATAGCTGGAGATTGTTTCATCCTACTCAGCGACAATATACCTTCCTCTCTGGTGCCCATAGTAGCCACTCTCGAATCGATTATGCCCTAGTGCCGGTGGCCCAGGTGTCGTATATTACTGAAGTGAAACATCTAGCTAGGGGCATTTCTGATCACTCGCCGCTCTGGTTCAAGTTTGAGATGAGCCTGGGTTCCGGTGGTAGGCTCGCCCCCGTTAACCCGTGGCACTTGCGTAATCCTAAGATTCGCAAAGAATTGTTACGAACGTTAGAGTACTATTTTCAGGAGAATGAGGGATCGGTCTCCTCCTCGATTTCGCTGTGGCAGGCCTTTAAGACAGTGATTAGGGGTCAAGCCTTGGTGATTAGGGTTGAATCAGAGATAGCAAATATCGAAAATGAAATAGAACAGGAAGTAACCCGGTCTAGGTTACATGTTTTGAAACTTAAGCAACTTGAGTACAGGACGCTGGTCACAGACAGTGCTAAAGCCTTGAGCCGCGAACAGCAAGGGCGTCTTTATGATGTTGTGGATAATGCTGGTAAACTAATTGCTTGGTTGGAGAGGAAAGACAGAGCAGATCGAGTGGTTCCTGAGATTGAAACGAAGGAAGGTACTAATGTTACTGACCCACAGGGGATAATAGATGGTTTTGCGGATCATTTTTGTTCAGTTTATACTTCCGTCTCAGATAGACCGGAGGAAGATTTGCATCTACTGTTGAGAGATATTCAACTTCCTTGTTTGTCGGAGGAGGATCGCGAACTCATGGATGGCAAACTTACCGCTGATGATATTGCCTTGGCAGTGCGTTCTTTAAATTCGGGGAAAGCAATGGTCTCCCGATCGAGTTGTATAAACTTAGACTAGATAAGATTGCCCCCTATTTGAAGGATATGTTTTTGGAAGCTCGAGACTGTGGACTGTTGCCCCGAGACCAGAGAGTGGCCTTGTTAATAGTGATACCTAAGGAGGGGAAGCCGAGAACCAAGAGCGCTTCTTATAGACCGATCTTGTTGCTGAACTCGGAACCAAAGATATTGGCTAAAGTGTTGTCAAGTAGGTTGGTCAAGGTCATAAGTGGATTAGTACATCCTGTTCAATGCTTCAACAAAAAACTAGTGGACGACGTAGGGTATACTTGGGTGCACTCAGAAGGATTTTATCAGTTAATATTTTAGGGGTGCACTTCTACCAACTACTAGGGCACCGTCCAACCCCAAAATGACCTACTAAATATTCAAAGAATGAGCTGGGAGTGCTAAGTTTTCTCCAGAAAATGCAATTATTTAATTGTCAAATTTTGAACAGGTTGCCTTTATTATCCTAGCATGTCCGACTTATGTAAAGTAAGAAATGAACAGATGTTTTTCTTATGTGTATATAGTTCTCGCGGCATCTCTGAGCTTTATAAGCAAATACTATAAGAACGTTTTTTTTTTGTTCTACAGAATGTTACCCTATTGGCACCAGGTTGGAAAGAGTTGCATGAATAAAATGTAATAGAATCGTTTGGTCTTTCCACAGAAACAATAACAATATTTTGTCATTTAACTTATGTACATGTATTTTGTCTTTTTTATATTTACAGCCCTGATGACGTCCTACCTTTAGGATGAAACACGTCGGCTGCTGGCAATATAAAAAAATTCCCTTGGAATGCAAGAATTGCATTGTTTCCTTAATTAAGTGTTGCTTAATCATTGATTTTTTGTGTATCAAATTGTGATTAAATAATTGCCTTTTCTGGAGAAAACTTAGCACTCCCAGCTCATTGTTTGAATACATCCTGATCAATCTGGATTCATCCCGCATAGGAATACGGCATTGAATCTAAGGCGCTTGCATGGAGTTCTGGCCAGGGCGCATACATTGCGAGAACCGGCCATATTAGCGTCGTTAGACGCGACGATGGCCTTTGATACGGTAGAATGGCCATATCTCTGGGCTGTATTGGCTAAATTTGTTTTGGTCCTGAGTTTTTTAACTGGGTGCGCTTGTTGTACACTGAGCCTCTTGCGCAGGTTGTTGTGAACAATCGTGTCTCTGCGCCATTTTGTCTTGGGCGGGGCACTAGACAGGGGTGCCCGCTTTCCCCTCTTTTGTTTTCACTGGCTCTTGAGCCCCTAGCGGCTTGGATCTGTTGGGAGCCTTTGATAAAGGGTATTCGTTGGTCCGCTCAGTTCGAAGATCATGTTTCCTTATACGCTGATGATATATTGCTTTATTTGACTTCTCCCAGGAAATCCCTTAATGTTGTTTGTGATGTCTTGGCCTCGTATGGTAGGAATTCAGGATTGGTAATAAATTGGGCAAAATCCTATCTTTATGTGTTATGCGGTGATGCCCCTGTCCTCCCTCGTAATTGTCCTATTCAGATAGCTCAGAACAGGTTTAAATATCTCTGGATCTATGTTTCAATGGATCCCACACTTCGATATGACATGAATCTCCTTCCTCCATTGGCTCGGCTGAAAAGTGATGTAGCTGGCTGGAAGAAACTTCCATTGTCCCTATTAGGGCGAGCGGCCCTTTTTAAATGACGTCCCTACCCCGATTTCTTTATGCCCTCCAGAATACCTTGGATGTGGTGCCATCTAGCTATTTTTGAAAAGTAGAGGAACTGCAGCGTAGCCTACTTTGGGATGGCAGACCGCGTATAGCGTTGGCCAAGTTGACGCTCCCATGATACGACGGAGGTATTGCCCTCCCAGATATTAAGAGATACTATTGGGCGTCACAGTTGGGAGCTATAAACCATGGTACTTACGGATCCAATATGGATCCAGGCTATGCAATGGATAAATGGCTGCTCCCTGGCGGTGATTACAGTGGAGCGCTGTACACCAAAACTGTGGAGAAAGGTCTGACTGGACCCACCAGAGTTGCTGTTCGCATATGGCATGACGCTCTTTGTTCACTGGGATGGAAAGACCGTCTTACTTTGGCTGCCCCGTTATTTGGTTCGGATAAGTTGGGCAGTTTGTGGAATTCGCAGGGTTTTGATTGATGGGATTTGATAGGGATCACCACTGTGGGGAATGTTTGGGTGAAGGGAAGAGTTAAATCATGTTCTGAATTGCAAACTGAATATGAACAGAGTGGGACAGAGTACTTTCGCTATGTGCAGGTGCGACATGCATTAAGGTCGGTGTTCCCTGATGGGGAGGAGATACCGGAAGCGTCCCCATTAGAGGATCGAATAGTGGATGGACATCTACCAGATAGCACCATTTCTCCTATTTATAAAAAGTTAATAAATCATAGAGCAGATCTCCTAGTAGACTTAAGGGATAAGTGGATGCAGGAGGGTATCGAAATTGATGATGAGGATTGGCAATCAGCAATTTCTTCCCCTAAGGAAGTGGCGATCCCGGCAAGATTGAGGCTTGTTCAATTGAAAATACTGCACAGGGTCTATGTCTCTAGTCCGCATCTGGTTAAAATGGGTTTAACAAGAGAGGGTTTGTGTAAACGTGGTTGTGGCCAGTTGGGGACGTTTCTTCATATCCTGTGGGAATGCCGATATATGATAGACTACTGGAACAGTGTCCATAATGTCATGCAGGAGGTGACAGGGGTGGCTCTCTTGTCGGAAGCTAGGAGATGTATATTGAACATTTGGGAGTCTACAGACCTGAACATTTCACAAACTCGATGGGTCAATCTAGGGGCTACGATTGCTAAGCGGAACATAGCACAGCAGTGGGGAGCAGCTAGGCCGCCTAGGCTGGAAGGATGGATAGAAAGTATGGACTGGTGTATATTCCGTGAAAAAAACGTTTATCTGGCACGGGGTCGCCCTAGAAAGTGGAACAACATTTGGGGACCCTGGAACCAATACAGAGGAAATATATGTGTACCACCTGTAACAATTGTTTTTGATACTCCTCCTACCCCATGACCCTTACATGTTAATTTGCCTGATATTTGTGCTCTATGCCCCCCCCCCCCCTGATTATTATTTTTTGTACCATGTGTCAAAGCTGTTACTCACCCTCCTCTGCAAAGTGTAACAATGTCTTTTTTAATGCCTTGTTTCAATAAAAAGAAATATAAAAAAAGTTAGTCAATAAATACCACAACTCGATAAAGGGTATGAAAAGCAAAGCTGAATCGTTAAAAACCTCCCAGGGGACCATAATCAAAGTATTCTCTGATTATTACAAAAAACGATATAATATTGTAGACATCTCACACTCCGAGCAGGACGAATATCTCAAATATGTATTCTTTTTCCTGAAATATTACATCAAAGCGAAATCTTTGCACATCCCTTTGAATTCGAGATGCAATAAAAAGCCTTCCGGGCAGAGAAGCCCTATGCCCGGATGGATTCACACCTTCCGAGATTTGCGGACTGAGCCCGTGGCACAGTTGTTTAATACCTTTCAGTTGACTGGGGAGATGACAGATGGTCATTGAGCCTGAAACTATATTAATTTGAAAACAATGTAAGGATCTGAAAAAATGCAGATCTTATAGACCCCTTGATCTTTTAAATATTGAGATGAAACCATACATCACAGCTTTTTTACAACGCCTTGCTAACAGGTGGCCTGGTTTAATATTACCAGCACAGTCTGATTTTGTTTTTTTAACTACCAGTGGGCAATATCAGGTTAGCTTTAACCTTACCCGAAACAGTAACACATCACAACTCCAACTCTCAGATGCTCCATTTCTCACTTGACTCACAGAAGGCATCAGATAGAATGAATTGGAACTCCCTTGCAAAAAAAATGGCATAAGACTACCTCGAGTCCCAAACGAAAAACATATGTCAAATTATGTTCGTCCAATCGAATATTTTTTTTAAATAAACAACGTTTAGAATCACATGTTTCAGTTATCAAAGGGAACAAAACAAGGATGCCCTCTATCCTCATTAGTCTTTGCTCTGGCAATTGAACCCAATATTTTTTTTAAAAATGACAATCCTGCTATTTTAGGAGTACAGGTTCCGTCCCAGACTCATCAAACTGCTTTGTCCACGGACATTGTGTTTTTTGACCTCCCCTGAGGGCTCATTACCGGCATTAATGCAGGACCTGGAAAATGTCTCCAGGGTTACTGAATTCAAGATCAATTACTCTTACTCCACTGGCAAAGGAGTTCAAAAATAAGGGAAGAAACTGAGGGAATTAAGGCAAACCCAAGGTCCTCCCATTATATTGATTACTCGTTTATAAAGATACTGTCTCAACCATCCAAAGTGTACAAAACTAACATTCGCCTACTATTAGACACATTGTTCTTTGACTTATACCTGTGGTGTAGGTTAGCGATGTCACTGGTTAGTCGTATTGTTATAATTAAAATTAACCTTATTACGAGATTGCTGTATCATTTTTTTAAAAGGAAACAATAAACAACATTCCAAATATTTTTTTTTGCCTTCACCAGGAAGGGAAAAGCCATTTGTGTTGTCAAAAATACTTTGTTTGGGAGGAAGCAAGTTGGGGGATAAGCCTTCCACTCGGTTGAATATAGACAAGCCATTCGAATAAAAAAATTGGCAACAGGTGAGCCACTTGTTGACATTAATGTGACGGTCCCTGAATTTCTGAATCCTACATGCCATCTGGGAGGTAGTAACTAGGTAACAAACTGATCCCCTCACACATTTGTGGGTGCCCACACCCTCGATCTCAACAAATACTAAAGTGAGCATTTATAGTAACAATTTGAAAGCTTTTGCAGATAATTTCACGGTGGCAAACATTAAATGCAGGAGGGCATGGGAGGATTCGGACTACAATACACATACACGGTTAACATAATGACCATCCTGCAAGTAAGCATTCAGAATAAACACATGGAAGCGTTTACCAAAGAAATGGGTGGTTTCAAGTAAATTTGTTTCGCACTAAAACTAGTCCAAACCTACATGAACCTCAATGGATTGCAATCCTACCTGTAACCCAATCATGAATTTACTGTGGAAGCCACCCACACCCTCAAGGAACATATGTTTAAGAATAACAAGACAGCTTATTAACCAGCACTCTATGATGAAGAAATGGATTTCTCCCTTAAAGTGACGTTAGAATTGCAATTCAAGCCCTCGTACTCTTGCATCTGAATGGTGGTAACACCCTGGTCCATGGTCTCTCATACTCCACAAAGACCTTCCTTAAGGGCATCCTACAAGGCCCCAGTAGGAACCCCCATCATGCATCAGCAAAGAGCTAAAAGATATGACCACATCACTTCCACCCTGATGGAACTCCATTGGCTCTGGTTGCCAAACTGTACTAGCTACAAAACTGTCTGGATCATCTACAAAGTCATCACAATTAGCACAACCTCGCCATCTTTAGAGGCTCTAAGAAGTGCTAAAAAGTAAAAAGCAAGACCATTGGACTTTCCATTTATGCAACCAGTATCTGGAGCAACATCCCTGTATCTATCAGACCTACCCCAAAGCTGCTCCAATAAAGGGACAAGCATTTGCAATGCAATAGGTCTCGCATTTACACAAGTTTGAGCTATTGGCATTGTAAAGGTCATTGCCTTATTTACATAGATAAAAGGTGTGGAAAATTAGGGAAAGTGATGTACATAAGCAGCGTTCATTTGCCCTTTTCCACCCCCCCCCCCCTGTAAGCACCATGACTACCGTGAAATATCGACCGCATCACTCCGCCAGTAAAAGCCCGTACCCTTATGTACATGACAGCCATTCCTAGGCACCTTGGCCTTTTGCCCGCTCATTGGAATCCCCGGCTTCCCTCCTGCGCGTATCTTAACCCCCTCTCACATGCGTAGACCATGAAACCCTCTCCCTCTGCGCGACCCTGCTATGAAAAGCAACCCTCCTGCTTGACCCACGCAAAGCCCCCCCATTTCCTCTCGAAGAAGCATCCCTCGCCTCAGCTGACATAACCTCCCAGCTGTATCTGACTGCCCCCCGTTCTCTCATGTACGCGTCATAAGACCTCTCTCTCTGTGCGACTCTGTCCCTGTGCGTACCCTGGCTCCCCCCTCCTCCCTCACATGGACAAGTCATAAACCTTCCTCTTCTGCAAGACCCTGTCCTTGGGAGTCACGGCCGCGCCTGACCAACACCTCCTTTCCTTTTATGAATAACCCCTCTGTTAGTAAACCCTCCCTCCGCGATGGACTGCCCACACATGTCCGAGGCCATCGCCTAAGCCGGAAGATACTGTTTATTGCCCCTCATTGTATTGAGCCACTCCTCTTCAAAGAACCCACTATTGATCCTGGCTTCCCCACCCCTGGGGATACGATCAGGCGCACACATCCTGATAATCAGCGGAACACTCAGCTGCGTGATTGCCCCTTCTCTTATCGACAGTTCAAGGGTCTCTATTGTAAACATATGTGGGGTAGGATTGACACGAGGATTATGGGGATGTCTTTTCCTTGTTTCACAATGTCATGATTATAATGCCAAGTGTTTTGTAAGGTATAAAAGACGATGTCTCAGCTCACTTGTTAGAGCACCTCCCGAAAGACACTGTGTTTCGTGTCCGAAATGACAGGCTCTCCTCATGAGTAATAAACTCTGTTCTTGATTCCTGCTTCCGGCGCCCGTCTCTTTATTTGGTAACTATTCAGAATGGGAACTAAGAGGCGACTTGCGCCAGCAGCCCGGGCATCGATACTAATATGGGCTCACCTTTTACAATTGGCGTCCCAACGCGGGGTCCATCAGTGACATAAGGTCCAGTAAGAGAGATCCAGATGATGAGGTGAACATCTAAACGATTGGAGTATACCTGCCTTGAGAGGGCCCTCGTCCGGCTGCCGATTGAATGAACTTCACCGATTCTGAACGGACCTCTCTCGAGTGACCTATTGTCCTGGCTGGAATCCCACAGGAATGCTGCATAGAGTAAGAGAATGATCGGGCGCTGGAGGAGGAAGACGAAGAACTGTCCACATGGTCCGGTCCGGGTAAGATTAAGTAGGGTGTTTTTTACGCCTGATTGGTAGGATGGTTTTATCCATCTGATTGATTGATTGATTGTATTGGAATCGGTATTTGAATACTGATATTGTTGTTATTGGTTCATTTAGCTTTGGATGCTACTTGAAATATTGGTTCTCTTCTTGAGAACGAGACATTCTCTGTTTGCAAACAGCGGCGAATAGGAACGTTCATCTCTCTTTGCAGATAGAGAAGGGTAGGTAATGCAGACCTTTGTCCCCGTTGTAATCCGTCATGCCTACCTTTCTCCCCACTGATTATTTGATATCGATTAATAATCGATTGTTGCTCTTTGAGATCTTCCCTGTCCACAAACAGAGACGAATAGAAATATTCTGTCTCCCTTTGCAGATAGCGAAGGGCAGGTAATGCAGACGTTTGTCCCCGTTGTAATCCGTCATGCCTGTTTTTCTCCCCACTGATTGATTGATTGACTGGACATTGTTGTCCAAGGAATTGTTTGTTTGAGGTATTTTCTGTTTGCAAACAACGTGGAATAGAAATATTCTGTCTAGTCTTTGCAAGTAGTAAAGGGTAGGTTATGCCCCTTTATGATTCGTCAGTCCTACCCACTCCCCACTGATTGACTATTATTTGGGGGGGTCGCTCACCTGGTCCGTCCAGGAGGCTACCCTTATGGAGGACACATGCCCCCACTTGTTGGCCATTTATTGGAAGTAACCCATCTGGTCCGTCCAGGAGGCTACCCTAGTAAGTGGAGGTACATCATTTGGTCCGTCCAGGATGATACCCTAACGAAGGGATATGTGTTCCCCTCTGATCGATAATCTAGTTCCACCCCGGACCATTTATTGGAGGTAACTCATCTGGTCTGTCCAGGAGTACCCCTGATGAAAAGGACATATAAAAATATGAAGTGATCACCGTACCCTGTTAACAGAAACTATTAGCTCGAAACACGCTAAGGAAAAGAAGGAAAAATAAAAAGAAATCGGGCTAAGTCAGTAACCCCCTGATGAGCTTTAGACTTCACTAAAAATAAGAAACATTAGAAGCAGTTCGTAATAAGAAATATAAAATGGCGAAAAGCTTGACAGCAAGGCAGCCATGAGGTAGCAAGGTTCCGCTGCCTACTCCTGCTCCAAACATGTCTGCCTCATTGCCCACCACGCCCAAATAACGGTCACATGAAATAGGAACAAACCAATAGGTACCTACCCCCATTCCGGAAGCTCCTGAAGCGTAACAGGTCCGCGGTCACGCCCATCCGGAAGGCGAGGCCTCGATGCGAGCAGGGCTCGGCTGGCCGCAGTCGGAAGGGGAGGCTGTGGGGCGGACGGCCCGCAAATCGCAATGATCTCTCCTTCCTTCCCTCTCCTGCTGCCCTGCAGGCCACGGGGGGGGGGATGTCTTGCCTCAGCCACCGACCCCCCCCCCCCTCTCTCACCTGATCCGGCTCTCATCGAAGGCCGAAGCCAAGGCGAGGACGGCGGCGCTTCTTTGCGCAATAATGGCTGCAACTGCACTCGGCGCCTGACAGTTGCAGGTAGTCCCGCCACATGGCCACGCCTGACAGTTGCAGGTAGTCCCGCCACATGGCCACGCCTGACAGTTGCAGGTAGTCCCGCCACATGGCCACGCCTGAAAGTTGCAGGTAGTCCCGCCACACGTCAAAAGGGGGGGATGTCTTGCCTCAGCCGCCGACCCCCCCCCATCTTCATTGCCTGGCACGGCCGTACCGAAGCGCTGGAGCCGGAGAACGGCGCGGGGTCGCTGGAAGGGGGAGGCGGCGCGAACCAGCCTCCCCCACCTCCCTCCAGGTGGAGGCTTCCAGCGACACCCCAACGCTCCTGCTTAAAGAGGGTCCATATGAAAAAGCGGTCCTTTGCCCGGGACGGGCACACGTCCTGTACCTTCTCTCCTCAACTTTGAAGATTCTATGAGAGCCGGGGGGGCCCCGACCCCTCCACATGGGCGCCCCCGTCCTCCTCGCCGGGAACAGCGACATCGGCGCGCTCCTGCCGGCGCCAGCCTCAGTTTGGAAATGACTAAAATTCAGCAAGGATACAGATTTGTTCAGTTCCGGTGGAACATCAGAATGACCCGGTAGGAAAGAACATTGCCGCCCTCCCCACTTTTTGACTGATGGTTTATGCTGCTAGTCTGTTACCCCATTGCGATAAACTTTTTGAACTGACCAAAGAGGTTCCGGTCCAACCACGAGTCATTGGAGACATTCTGACTATAATGGGACCTGCTTGACCTCGCCCAAAAATGGCGCCGATACAAAAATGAAACTTTCAAACTCCTTGTTCATCTTGATCGCTCAAACCTTGATGCTCCGAGATATGTATGCAGTTTTGGACAATGAAAGTAGATAAGATGGACATTGATTATGTGTTTGGAAAAGAAAGCGATATAAGATAGATAACGATTATGTGTTGAGACAATGAACTGATTTAGGGTGGGTACTAAATACGTTTGGGAAGAAATGAATTGGTATGAAATAGGAACTGATTGAGCATTTGGACAATGAATTGGTAAATATTAGGTCTTGAGTAATAGTTGGACAATGGGATAAAATTATTGAAAAATTGAACTATTGACATGCATCATACTTGCAGTGTAGAAAAGTTCGATATGATTTTATTGCACTACCGCACTTTTCTGAAATAAATGATCACCGACCTCTTTCCCCTTATGCACAGTTCCAGTCTGCTCCGTGGCCGGCCCACTGGGTTGTAGGCTCGTATTTGTGCACCAACATTATTAATTAAAGGTATTTCGAAAAAGGAAGTAAGAATTGTAGCAGTTGCATTAATGAGTTTTTTCTAATGTGTTACTACTGTCTCTAATATAAGCGAAAAATAAACAGCTTTATTAAGGTTGAAGGGTAAAAAAGGCCCGATATTTAGCAGCTACACTATGTATCACAGGCAGCCGGAAAAGTGTTTTTAGACGCTTTTGAGCGATACCACAGAAATACCACCTGACCGCCACCCTTGCACACGACCTATAAGGCCCCGATCGTGTGATTCATGTAGATACGCAGACCATCGATGATCATCTATCTGACGCTACTGATCCCTCTGGGCTTAAACGCCGAGATGGTAGAGAATGCGGCCAGTAGAGATAGGTCGAGTATGTGGTAGGTAAAAACATTTTCGGATTTATGCAAGTTGATGTATTTTGAATGTTGCCCCCACCCCCTTCCTTCTCCTCCCTTCTGCAGGTCACGTCGGAACGTCGGCTGAAGTATGGAGGAGTGACGATCGAACAAACCGACGGAAAGGGAAGGAGGGGATTTGAGCATAGTACTTATGCTAGACTTAGAGATGACTGTTCCTCTTTAGAACGTAGCGACTGGGAGGATGGACTGACATAGAAACTTGACGGGTACTGTATGACGGAAATTGACTCGAATTAGCACGTTAGATATTGTAACTATGACGGTTTACTAGATAGGGAAAGAACAAAGAAGAGTCCTGGGGTAAGGGTTCCCAGGCACCACCCGTCTGGGAAGATTAGAAAGGTCGTTGATGTTCGAAATGTACCACCTCCTTCTCACACTATTATAGATATAATCAAGCTGTCTGACTGTTCTCCTGATCAATACCCTCTGTTGCCTCAACCTGGAGAACTTCCCACCAAAAGAAGAAACTCAAAAGTGGTTTAAAATCCAACCGTGGGCAATAGCCCGACCAGGTTAATTTCTGACCGGCTGACCGAGGTGTAAGTATTGACTATCGAGAACGCTCGTAGCAAGCAAAAGGAAAAAGGAGAAAAAAAAGAGCTCAGCCCATAGATAAATAGGATATTAAAGATACGCAGCATGCGCAAGGAGATCCTTTTTGGCCAACAACTGTCCTGTGTTTTGTCGTAAATATCTTTGTATGTAATACATGTACTGTCTTCCTTCGTCGGAGTTTGTGCGTACGTACTGTAGGGGTTTGTGTCCTCCTTCTGTTTGCGTCTCCTTGTTGCCTGACCCCTGTTCTTCTGAGTTATAAGCACACTAAATGACCTATTTTTGTACACGTCTCTCTCTCTCCCTCTTTCCCTCTCTGTCCCCCTCTATCCATTTCTCTCTCTCTCTATCTCTGTCTCTACATGTCATACGTGTACCGAATGGCTCGTTTAGGATGCAGACGACTCTCACTGCCTACGAGAGTCCCCCTGTTCCATCTTTCTTTTTATGGTAAAAATTGTGTCTTGCTGGCACTGGTCTGATTGGATACTTATTGAACACGAAGGTGTTCAGCGAAATTTACAGAAAGTAAAATGATTGTAATTTGCCATGCTACTACCTCTCCTTTCTGCAAAATGAATGAACTCCAATTGGCTAAGAAAGAAAGGACAGGTAAGACGACTACGGACCCCAAATCTGGCCTTATATAAGGGAACTACATGTCAATGGCACCTTATTTTTCAGTTCGTTAGAGACAAGCGCCAACGCCTAGATTGACCCCCAACGCCCAGATTGCCCCACCCTCTTTCGCACCCAAGCGCGAATGCCCGTAGCATCCCCACCCCACTTGACCGACCCCAGCTGCTGTCCCCGATATATACATAGTGACCATGAGTAACTGTCGCCCCTCGAGAAAACCTTGTTTTTCCCTGACTCCCGACGATAGCGCCCCTGCCCTGTTTGAGAGGGTTAGCCAGCCTTGAAGGGAAATGTTAGACTGAATAAAGGCCCAGGTTTGAAAGACAAGTCTCCGCTGGAGATTCCGGAAGGTTGAATCTGATGAAATGCGCAGTTGGTAGGAGTCTGATTTCTCTCTATTTTTGTGTCGTGAATAAGCTTGGCATGAACTCAGTAGGAATGCTGACATATGCACTGCTTGGTAATAAACCTCTGACTGTGACCGATGAACGTATCTCCCAAGTGCGTAGGATTGAGGGAGGAATTCACATGCATAAATGTCTTCTCCTGCCAGTTCTCTAAAGCTTGTTTTGTACCTATTCAAAGATATATGATGACCGGTGGAGAAGGGTCGGACGTGACGTACAGCCTGGCTGCAGATCTTGAGACACATGTGACCTCGACCAAAGGTGGAGCTGCAGAGCAACAAGATACGGGACGAGACAGCAATTTCAGACGTGGAAAACGAAACCTGACGGGCTGCTCTGAAGCCCTCCGTCTGCTAACCCACGTGTGCCTGAAGTCTCCGTCCCCCTTTTTGGGCCCGATTGATGGGCCTGCTTGCTTGTTATCCTTTGCTCCCTTGGTCCCTTTAGTGTGTCCCAGGGAATCTGACACCACTCCGTCCTCCCTCCTATCGACTATTTGAACCACACACCCTCTCTTCCAAGTGATTTTTCGTCAAAAGGAAGAGCAGCATTCAGGTGGGAAGAGGGTGTTGCCACGGAAATATAGGTGCCGAGCATAAGACACCACCAAAAGGATTGGTTAGGGAACAGGACTGTGGTCTAACAGCAGAGGACTGACCGCACCCTGCAACGCGTAAGGATAGATCCGAGCTGGACCTATAGCTCCACCGCCGGTGCTCAACAGCGCCAACGAAAAGATACGGACGAGAGCCTACCAGTGATGGCTCACTGCTAAAAAGACACTGGGACGAAGAGATCTTGTGTATTGAACTGGATTCCTCCCTCGACTATTTGATCAAAATTTTCATTTGTTACATTTTTAAGAAAGTCAGAGGCATTTATGCCATGTAGTGCGTTTAAGTGTTCCTATGTGCTGCATTCTGCCAATCACATCAACTGTCCATGATTATATGCCATATGTTAGTATTGACAAATGCTAATTCATCAACCACACATGTTTATATGTACGCTCATTAACTAGGGAGAATAGGAAAATGAACTCTGTTATGTAAAAAGCGGCGACTGTGGAAAATTAGGGAAAGTGATGTACATAAGCAGCGTTCATTTGCCCTTTTCCACCCCCTCCCCACCCCTGTAAGCACCATGACTACCGTGAAATATCGACCGCATCACTCCGCCAGTAAAAGCCCGTACCCTTATGTACATGACAGCCATTCCTAGGCACCTTGGCCTTTTGCCCGCTCATTGGAATCCCCGGCTTCCCTCCTGCGCGTATCTTAACCCCCTCTCGCATGCATAGACCATGAAACCCTCTCCCTCTGCGCGACCCTGCTATGAAAAGCAACCCTCCTGCTTGACCCACGCAAAGCCCCCCCATTTCCTCTCGAAGAAGCATCCCTCGCCTCAGCTGACATAACCCCCCAGCTGTATCTGACTGCCCCCCGTTCTCTCATGTACGGGTCATAAGACCTCTCTCTCTGTGCGACTCTGTCCCTGTGCGCACCCTGGCTCCCCCCTCCTCCCTCACATGGACAAGTCATAAACCTTCCTCTTCTGCAAGACCCTGTCCTTGGGAGTCACGGCCGCGCCTGACCAACACCTCCTTTCCTTTTATGAATAACCCCTCTGTTAGTAAACCCTCCCTCCGCGATGGACTGCCCACACATGTCCGAGGCCATCGCCTAAGCCGGAAGATACTGTTTATTGCCCCTCATTGTATTGAGTCACTCCTCTTCAAAGAACCCACTATTGATCCTGGCTTCCCCACCCCTGGGGATACAATCAGGCGCACACATCCTGATAATCAGCGGAACACTCAGCTGCGTGATTGCCCCTTCTCTTATCGACAGTTCAAGGGTCTCTATTGTAAACATATGTGGGGTAGGATTGACACGAGGATTATGGGGATGTCTTTTCCTTGTTTCACAATGTCATGATTGTAATGCCAAGTGTTTTGTAAGGTATAAAAGACGATGTCTCAGCTCACTTGTTAGAGCACCTCCCGAAAGACACTGTGTTTCGTGTCCGAAATGACAGGCTCTCCTCATGAGTAATAAACTCTGTTCTTGATTCCTGCTTCCGGCGCCCGTCTCTTTATTTGGTAACTATTCAGAATGGGAACTAAGAGGCGACTTGCGCCAGCAGCCCGGGCATCGATACTAATATGGGCTCACCTTTTACAAAGGCATTGTCATTTACAATGCTAATAGCTTAAACGCTTGCAAATGCGAGACCTATTACTTGCCAGGTGAATGGAATGGAACAATGGGGATTGCCAATGGCAGTCTGTGTACTGAAAATTGGAGGTTTCAAACTTAGTACCAGAGTTAAAGTGGGACAATTCCCTACTGGGGCTGTGGTAGGGGAGATAATGCCAGAGGGAATCAGAGGAGGGAATGACAGAACACAGGGAGAGGGTACAGACTATATATATATATAAATGGAAGGAGATATTGGAGGGCAGGGAAATAATGAGGTGATCGGATTGAGGGAAGACGGAGTGAAAAGGAGTAGAAAGAGCGTAAGATATGATGGACGTAGAGTCGTGGGAAGCAGTGGACCATCAGAGAAATAAATGGGATATGAATGACGATTCAGACTTGAGGTCCTGAGACGACATTAATGGGACAGATGCAGGGAGTATGGGCAGATGGCATGAAGGGGAGCCTGAACGGATCTGGGGTCACTGCAAACACCCCACCAGGGGTCGCAAACACTCCAAATGTACATTGTGGAGGCTGCCAGCAAAACACCCCTACAGCAGCACTCTGGCGGGGCTTCCAATGTGTCTAGCCCAGAGGCTCCCCTGGCGTTGCTGTTTCCTTCTGTAGGTACGGCAGCTCAGACTTCCTTCATTGGCTTTACATGGGCTTGGGACCCTGCTGCAGGCAGAAGCTCCTGTAGTGCCTCCTGCTGAAGTTACTTCCTTCCCTTCCTCCTTCGGGTCGGGGTGCGAAGAAGGGCACCTGCCAGTTACTAGTGCCTCTGGGACCACACACCCGGTGCCCAGCGCAGAGGTAGGACATACGAACAAGCAGTTTACGATTTTTACCTTATGCCGCACAAAGTGAGGAGCGAGGGTGATGCGCCATCCAGCATTTCACACAGCGCTTTCTCCTGCCTGCTTTCCCCACCTCAGAGGCTGCTCGCAGAATGCAACCTGTACAGCTCCGAGGAAATGAGAGTCCTCTGACTGCCAGCCCGCCCCTCCCCCTTACACACTGGCACGCACGCCCCATCCGTTCCCTCATTTTCACAGAGCTTTCCAGGTTTCACATCGTGAAAACCGTTCTGTACATTGTGACGTTCTTTAATATTTATAAGGGTGAAGGTGTGTTGAGCGAGTTGAGCACCCGAGCGCTTTGGAAAAACAAAAGTGCAATTGAATCAGGCTTGCGAGGCGCTGCTACTGCATGCAGTTGGCTTGCTTGGACGGAAGGGGGACAGTAGATGTGCACACCACGTGGCTGTACTTGCGTGTGCATGAGTGCCAATCGCCAAAAGCCCTGCGCGTGGCCATCTCTGTCCCACTTCGGAGGCAAGTCAGTGACAATAGATCTCGTTGGTGACAGCGCTTTCGCGCTGTGGTCACCAGGCGAGACCTAGATAGCTGAAGCGACACCTCTCCAAACAACACTGTTTCACAACAATGTAACAGACACCTCCACTCTCAGACCTCAACTTCTCCTCCAATCACTTAGTTTGGACTCTTGCCTTTGACTCAATGCAGCACTTCACTAACTTTTGACTAGGTTCACATCATACAAATACTGAATACATACGTAAAGTATCTTACAGTCTCTATATTTCTGCCTACATGTGTGATAATATGGGATTCTTAGAAACCATAATGAATTTCAAGTGTTGCTAACATTGAATTATTTTTTAACTATAATGAACTAGAAAGCAACTCAATTTACACATTTTATCGCACATTCCTTAATATTTTCTCCTAAGTTTAGCTATATGGCACAACGTTTAGAATAATTATACTATTCTAAGATGACCAGGTACTTCTGCCATGCAAACTAAAGATGCATAAAATAAACATTGAAACTGGAGTCTTTCTACTTTCATGTCAGTTGCTTCCTCTCAGATCAGGAGCTTTCAGTAAGATGGCAGAAGAGGCGCACTGAGCAGGCGTTTTTTTCTCAATAATTTGCTTATTGTTTTTAGGACTGCTTGACGGCTTTATCTGTTACCAGAACTCATTCATGAGCTTCCTTAGTTCAGGCAACAGAGGAGGGGCCATTTCAGGGGACGAAGCAAGTCTTACATCCCTGTTGCCTTAATTGCTGTAAAGGTCCCACCAAAGATGGGAGTGCAGCTCGTCCATGTAGGAGGCTAGTGAGCGCTGCCCAGGAGGGCTCTCAAGGAAGCAAGGTGGCTCTGCTAACATGAAACATATTGGCTTTGAAAATGCTTGGGTTTTTATTATGAGAGCGAGGCTGAAAACAGCAGATAATATCTGGAGAATGAATATTTTCTGTCGCAGCTACCAACTAAAATTGGAACTGGGACAATGTAAACATATGGAAAACGCTGATGGCTGATCCAAAACATGATGAACGTTCCACTAAACCAGTATCTGAATGGCGCCCAGCAAAACAAGCCACTTGCTGAAAAGGTTCAACCAAATGCATCTGTATGTTCTGTGTTGTGTGGTGTGCTGACATGAAGTCTTGCCACACAACGAAGCGGTCTCTTGCTAGACCTAAAAAGTATATCTATAATAGAAGCATTAACCCACTGTGGTCTCTTAAAAGAAATGTATTACCTAAGAAATAACATTCTTTGCGGGACATTAATGCTCTGAGATGTTTCAATAACTTACATCTGGGACTAAAGATTATACTCAGATCTGACCGGTAAGAGCATTCACCAGCTGGGGTATCTTACTGGTAATGTACCCTGAAACATAGATGTCTGCTGGGGGTACCATAATGCACTTAGATATCTTAGAATATAAGAAAACAGTCTGTTTGTGACTAATCAATACGCAAGAAAAACCTTACTATCAACTGACAGGAGCCCAGGATCCCAGTGCCCCCGGCAAAGCTGCCATCTGTCCCAGATTTCTTCACCATTAAAAACAGTAGGATAAAAGTGGTCGCTGCCCCTCAAAAGTACAAAATATACATATCCAGCATTAAATACAGCATGCTCTGAAGTTTTTCTCCAATACAGTTTCAACAGATGAAACACGTTTTGCTGCATTGAATTAGGCAGGATGTTTCTCCCATTAGTGCTTTACACACTAGAAACAAAGGTGTCCACAAAGAAAGCCACCAGAACTCTTCAATGACCAGACATTGGTCCAGTGCTCACTGTGCTACTGGAACCAAGCTACACCCAGATGAAAAGTCCCAAATAGCCCAAACCTGGTCTTCGGTTGCTTGTGTTTGGCAGTTCAGGCTGGACTGTTCCTGCTGGAGCAGGACCTAGGCTGATTTGCAGATGGCCGGGTCTAATCGGAGGTGGAATGGTGGGCAAAAAAAACGATTTATCATAATTCTACCCCTACTGCTTTGCCAGTAGTTACATAGTTAGGATGCAGCTCCTACTACTTGCCAGTGGTGAGACTATTTGCAAGCATTGCTCCCATCATCTTTTGTACGCTTACTGGCTGGGTCTACCCTAAGGTGGCATGGTGGATGCTAATTGTTTGTGAAAACAGGGTGGACCTGGTGCCTCCTGTTCGGCTAAACCTTGATATTGCCACCAGTTGGATTCGTACAAACAGGTACTTAAGTTCACTCTTGTCTAGATCTAGCAAGTACAGAAGTAGTTAGTGGGGTTGTACAGACACTGAATGGAAACCTTTGTTTTTGCACCCGACACTGAAATGATTCCACTTGGCTTTGTACATCTTTGTGGTTGCTGGTGCCCAAGCCAAGATGTTCCTGCATTCCTCTGGTGTATCCAAATGACTAAGAGGTCAGGCACCAGGCTGTCAGGCTCAGCAGCTGGAGCTCACGGTGGAGTATCTCGCCACTGTTTCTGGACAGCAACTTACACAGCATTTTCAGTGGTATCAGCGGAAGTGCAGATTAGTCTTATGACTTTGCAACACTGGAATAGACATGGCGGAGCAATGAGAATCAAGGTACCTCGATCGGCCGTCAACTTGGACAGTACACTGGGGACCAGGGGAAGCAGATGAAGGGTTTATACAAAGATGTTGGACCATTGATCGAGAGTGCATTGACCCTGGTTCCTGACTGCCAAACATGATAGGGTAGCAATTGCATTTCTTGCTGTTCAGGATAGCAAACAGGTCAAGCATGATGCATCCCCACCTGTGGCACACGTAGTCCACTTGATCCTGGTGGAGCTCTAACTCATGGCAGAACAATAGTGCTTAACTGAGTGTGCCCATCTGATCATTTTGATGAGCTGATACGTTTTCCACGGCCATGTCATTGTGGTGGGAGAGGCCCCAATCCCAAAGCAGCTGCGCCTCTTCCGATACAGGCCTGGACCATGTTCCTCCCTGTTTGGGATGTTGTGGTGTCTATCCTGATGAGGAACGCAGGACTTGACCAGTCGATCATGTATGGAATGATTGTCTGCCCAAGTTTAATGGCACAAAGCTACAAGATATTGATGTAGAGCATCTTTTCTGCATCTGAACAAAGACCTTTGGTCGACAGATCTTCATGTGAGCTCTCAGCCCTCGACAGATGCATCAGTAGTTAGCACTACTCTGTCTGATGAAGATTACATGGGAGGCCTGGGCTGAGATTTGTGGTAATCCTCCACCACAGCAGAGCCTCTTTCATCTCTCTTGTAACTTGTACCATGTCTTCCCATGAGCTGTCCATCTGCTTCCATCAATTGTCCAGTTCTTGCTGAACGGGTCTCATCCAAAGCCTGCCAAAAGGTATAAGGCCTATGAAGGATGACATCAGCAACAGAGATTTGTATTGTCTGACTGGTTGGCAGTAAAGATCTACACCATATGTTGGAGTTTCATCGTTATGTCCGAGGGCAAGGCTTTCCACAATTGCGTATCCAATACTTCTCCCACAAATTACATTTTTGCCACTGGTTTCAAAGAGGACTTGGTTATGTTTAGAGATAGTCCTAGCCTTTGAAACATATTGATACATTCTGCCTTAGAAGCCTTTCCTCTTTCCTTGATGGAGCCTTGACGAGCCAGTCGTCCAAGCACCGGTATAATTGGTGACCCTGTGGAAGGCAGCAACTGGTGTGCAATTGATGAAAATCTGGGGTGCTGATCTGAGACTGAATGGAAGTGCCTTGAATTGATAGGGCTGACCGGTCATTGAAAAACAAAATTACTTTCTGTGTTTTGGCATATGGGTATTTGCCCACCATGTGGGGGCAAGATGGAAATATTCTCCTGACCTGCAGAGACAGAAATGGTACAATTGTGGAGAGTCACATTCACTTTTGGTTGTGCTGGGAGAGTGATTGAGTGGCACTCATCTTCCTTTTCCATGTTGATTAAAGCCTCTCCTGCATTACTGCCATCTTGCGCAAGCCACAAAAAGTGGCTGAGCTGTGACATTGATACTACAGAACTCCAAGTGAATTCTCCATGTCTGTTTTAATGTTTGGTAGGGCTTTGCCCAGATGTTTCACAAACAGGGTGTGTCCGTCAAATGGCATGTGCAGAATCTTTGCTTTCACCTCTGGACAGAATGCTGTAGACCACAGCCATCTCCATTTTCCTAAAATACCTGCACATGATGCTAGCTTCAGAAGCAATGTTCGCTGAAGAGGTTTGTGCTACATCCTTGACTATTGCCCTGGCAGTCTCTCTCTTGTCTTCCGGGTTATGAACGATTAGTGGTGAGATGGATGCTTTTTCTTTGTCATAGACAAGGATAACAGGTGTCACAAGAGAAGATGGCATTTCAGTGAAGGAGTCAAAGGAGCTGGACTTTTGCACAATCCCATATGCAGATTGGTATTCACCCATCCTACTGTGTTTTCCTGTTGGTAGGTGGCTGCACGCCCTTAAGGTATTAAAACAAGCTTTGGAATATCCAGATTCCAGATTTTTACACAGCCTATGTGGAATTGCTTGGTCAAGCGGTGGTGAAAAGCTTTATTCGAGTTGTACACTCATAAAAGCACAAAACATACATTTTAAAATACATTACAAATAAAATTCCTAATCCGTACACATAAAATACATTTTAAGAAGTTGTGCAAGCTTTGACAAAAAAAAAAATGTTGCAATTATTATAAAATTTAGTACATGTTGGAAGGTAGAGCCCTCCGCCTAATAGACCATGCCCACCCCAAGTATTTTGCTGTTCCCAGCACAATAGGCATTTCAGTGGAGGTACAAATGATTCTCAACCCCTCAACACCGCTTAATACCCCAAGGTTTCTACAAACTGGGACCAACCATGCTTTCCTTGGTTTTGCATAGGCCTCACACAAAAATAACAAGCATTTACAATGCAATGGTCTCGGCATTCTTAAAGTTAGAGCTATTGGCATTGCGCATGACATTATTTTTATTTATGTTTTTGTTTTTAAAACATAAATAAATGGCATTGTCATTTACAATGACAATAGCAGGGCAGGAGAGCAAGCACAACGAACGAGGGGGTAGGACAGCAAGCACAAGCAACGAGGGGGGCAGGAGAGCAAGCACAAGCAACGAGGGGGGGCAGGAGAGCAAGCACAACCAAGGAGGGGGGGCAAGAGAGCAAGCACAACCAACGAGGGGCAGGAGAGCAAGCACAAGCAACGAGGGGCAGGAGAGCAAGCACAACCAACGGGGGGCAGGAGAGCAAGCACAACCAACGGGGGGCAGGAGAGCAAGCACAACAACGAGGGGGGCAGGGGCAGGAGAGCAAGCACAAGCAACGAGGGGCAGGAGAGCAAGCACAAACAACGACGGGGGGAGAGCAAGCACAACCAACGACGGGGGGAGAGCAAGCACAACCAACGACAGGGGAGAGCAAGAGAGCAAGCACAACCTACGAGGGGGGCAGGGGCAGGAGAGCAAACACAAGCAACGAGGGGCAGGAGAGCAAGCACAAGCAACGAGGGGCAGGAGAGCAAGCACAAACAACGACGGGGGGAGAGCAAGCACAACCAACGACGGGGGGAGAGCAAGCACAACCAACGACGGGGGAGAGCAAGAGAGCAAGCACAACCTACGAGGGGGGCAGGGGCAGGAGAGCAAGCACAACAACGAGGGGGGCAGGGGCAGGAGAGCAAACACAAGCAACGAGGGGCAGGAGAGCAAGCACAAGCAACGAGAGGGGGAGAGCAAGCACAAACAACGACGGGGGGAGAGCAAGAGAGCAAGCACAACCAACGAGGGGGGGGGGCAGGAGAGCAAGCACAACCTACGAGGGGGGCAGGGGCAGGAGAGCAAACACAAGCAACGAGGGGCAGGAGAGCAAGCACAAGCAACGAGGGGGGCAGGGGCAGGAGAGCAAACACAAGCAACGAGGGGCAGGAGAGCGAGCACAAGCAACGAGGGGCAGGAGAGCAAGCACAAGCAACGAGGGGCAGGGCACTATCAAAATGTAACTCTCCAATGGCTATAAAAGAAAGCGCTGATGAAATTCACACCCTCCCATATTATGGCAAACTCTCTTCCGTTTAAATAGAGCAGAATATAGCAATCTGTATTACGCATATTGAGACAAAATCTGCACCTCACAAATGAAAGCTCTGTAAGTGAAAGCACCCTATGTTCTAAAATTGAACTTGCTTGCGCAACTTTGCACATCACACACTGTTTACATTGTCGGCAGTGGGCGTGAGATGGTGTAAACACGCAGAGAAAACAAGGGCATAATATCAGCTGTTGCACTGCCAGCACAATCTATGTTGGGCAGTAGTTGGTATCAGCCTGCAGCCACGCTCTGCACTTTTCATGGCCCCTAGAGAGTACAATACAATGAGTAAACAACACCAACTCCCTCCCCCCCCTTCCAGAAAGATGCCACGGAGGGGTTATCTGTTAGCAAAACAGATGCATTTCACACAAAAACCCGTGCCCTCGCTCTCTCGCCCCACACATGGCATCGAGACAACTATGGCACGTGATGGGTTTAGCTACAGTCTAGATTTCCTACAACCGCATCCCAGAAATTTCGGAGCAAGCTAGCATCCCGCGTGACGCCTTCATAAGTGCATTACAGATTCAAATCCCTTTCAAGAAGCAGGGCACACAAAAGGCTGACAGCTCTTAACTGAAAGGGAAAGGCTTCGCCTGCAGTATTTCCCAGGTAGCCTTTCCAGTAGAGGTTCATGAAACTACATTTTCATTTTGAAATATTTATGATTTCTCAGAGATTACTCTATGAAAGAAAAAGGCCTGGAAGCAGGAACACAAAAGAGAAACACATTGATGTTTAAACAACTAAAAGCAAGTGTAAGGGGTGGCGCGAACCCACATATCAGCACAGAAGATGAGGAATGAGAAACAGGCTCTGGAGAAAACATGGTTTATTTCCCCTTCACCTTGCAGATTCTGGACTCGGATGTCGCTTATCTGTCCAATCAGCTCCTCCCGCTGGAACCAGTCCTGTTCGTGCCCGGCCATGGGGGCTATCCAGGGTGAAATGATAAATGCTGGAAACACACACCAAACGGTTCAAAGAGAGCGTGGCAGCGGAGGGGTCTTGTTCCTGTGCCAAGGGGGAAGGAGGGCGGAGGGCAGCAGCTTCCCAGCTCAGGGAGCAGAGCGGGAGGGGGAAGGCGGGGGGGGGGGGGGCGTGGGCAACACCACACTTCAAAGAGAACCAGTGGGGGGCGGCACTAGAGTGCCGGGATCACACCTGGTGTGCCAGAGGAGCTGGGATGAGTTATGGGTAATCCTGCCCAGGATCACACGTGGTCCCGTCGAGGACCTGGTGGGGGGTTTCGGCCAGTCTGTCCGAGATCACACGTACTCCGCGAGAAGCGCGGGGAGAGATGCCGGTGGGTAATGGAGTCCCAGCGATAAAGGTGCTGAGACTCCAGCTGGGGGGTGTCAAGTCAAGTCAAGTCATAACATTTATATAGCGCACTACATACCCAGAGGGTTTCAAGGCGCTAGGAAGGGGGGTAGGATTAATTGTCGAATATCCACGTTTTAAGCTGCTTTCTGAACGCTAGGTGATTCTGGGTGAGGCGAAGGTAAGCGGGGAGTGAGTTCCATGTTTTGGCAGCCAGGTAGGAGAAGGATCTGCCTCCCATGGTGGTCTTGTTGATGCGAGGTACAGTGGCGAAGGCTTGGC
Source organism: Lissotriton vulgaris (assembly GCF_964263255.1). Classification (NCBI taxonomy): domain Eukaryota; kingdom Metazoa; phylum Chordata; class Amphibia; order Caudata; family Salamandridae; genus Lissotriton; species Lissotriton vulgaris. Next base: position 178,777,798 of record NC_141687.1, on the reverse strand, counting down.
TGGAAGAGCGAAGTTGGCGAGAGGGGGTGTAAAAGGACAGTCGAGAGTTGAGGCACTCTGGTCCGATGTCGTAGAGTGATTTGTGTGCGTGGGTAAGCAGTCGGAAAGTAATCCTCTTATTGACGGGTAGCCAGTGGAGGTCTTTAAGGTGACCAGAGATGTGTTCGTTGCGTGGGATGTCTAATATGAGCCTGGCTGAGGCGTTTTGGATTCGTTGTAGTTTCTTCTGGAGTTTTGCGGTAGTACCTGCGTAAAGGGTGTTTCCGTAGTCCAGTCGGCTCGTGACCAGAGCGTGGGTGACTATTTTCCTTGTTTCGGAGGGGATCCAGCGAAATGTTTTTCTGAGCATGCGAAGAATGTTAAAGCAGGAAGAGGATACGGCGTTGACTTGTCTGTTCATTGATAGTGAAGAATCCAGGATGACGCCTAGGTTTCGTGCGTGGTCTGTCGGGATGGGTGCTTTTCCGAGGGCTTCCGGCCACCAAGAGTCGTCCCATGCGGAAGGGGATTTGCCTAGGATGAGGACTTCTGTTTTGTCTGAGTTTAGTTTCAGACGGCTTTGTTTCATCCATTCGGCGACTTCTTTCATTCCCTCGTGTAGGTTAGTTTTGGCGGTGCTGGGGTCCTTGGTGAGAGATAGGATCAGTTGAGTGTCATCCGCGTAAGAGATGATGTTGAGGTTGTGTTGGCGTGCGATGGCCGCGAGGGGGCTCATGTATACGTTGAAGAGGGTGGGACTGAGTGAGGATCCTTGTGGTACGCCGCAGATGATTTCTGAGGCCTCTGACTTGAATGGTGGGAGGCGGACTCTCTGGGTTCTTCCAGTGAGGAACGAGGTGATCCATTCCAGTGCCTTTCCTTGGATTCCGATGTTTCTGAGGCGTTGTAAAAGGGTTTTGTGGCAGACTGTGTCGAAGGCTGCAGAGAGGTCGAGGAGGATGAGGGCGACTGTATCTCCATTGTCCAGTAGAGTTCGAATGTCGTCTGTTGCTGCGATGAGGGCGGTCTCAGTGCTGTGTTTGGCTCGGAAGCCAGATTGTGAGGAGTCGAGTGATTTGTTGGCTTCGAGGAAGGCGGCGAGCTGGTTGTTGACAGCTTTCTCGATGACTTTGGCCGGGAATGGGAGGAGCGAGATGGGGCGGTAGTTTTTGAGTTCGGTGGGGTCTGCTGTTGGTTTTTTCAGAAGGGCGGTGAGTTCAGCGTGTTTCCAGTCATCTGGGAAGGTGGCGGAGTTGAAGGAGCAGTTGATGACGTCTCGGAGGTGTGGAGCTATGACGGAGTCTGCTTTGTTGAAGATGTGGTGAGGGCATGGGTCTGTGGGGGATCCAGAGTGGATGGAATTCATCAGGCGGATGGTGTCCTCAGTGGAGATTGGGTTCCAGGCGTTAAGGGTGTTAACGGGGGGAAGGTGGTCAGCTGATGGTGGGGTGGGTTGGCTTCCGGGTTGGTTGTCAAAGCTGTTGTGGATGTCAGCAATCTTGTTGTGGAAAAAAGAGGCTAGGGAATCGCAGAGGGTTTGAGAGGGGGTGATGTCGTTGGAGTTGGCCGAGGGGTTGGAAAATTCCTTGACGATGTTGAAAAGTTCCTTGCTGTTGTGGGCGTTGTTGTCAAGTCGATCTTTGAATGCTGTTTTCTTGGCTTTTCGGATCAGTTGGTGGTGAGTACGGGTGGCGTTTTTGAAGGCGTCCTTGTTGCTGATGGATGGGTCTTTTTTCCAGGCCTTTTCTAAGGAGCGGCACAGTTTCTTGGATTTCTTGAGGTCGTCGTTGAACCATGAGGCCTTCTTGATGCCAAGTTTGTGTTGACGTTTTTTCAGTGGTGCTAAGTTGTCGGCGGTGTTGGATAACCAAAGGGTGAGGTTGGAGGCGGCTTCGTTGGCGTTAGAAGAGAGGGCTGGGGAGGTTTGAAGGAGCGATGTGGAGATCTGTTCTGTGGTGATTTTGTTCCAGTTTCTTTGCAGAGTTGGTTGGGGGTGGATGATGGGTTTCGGCTTGTTGTAGGTGAAGTGAACGCAGCTGTGGTCAGTCCAGAGGAGATCCGTAGTGTGGCTGAAGGAGACATGGTTGCTGGAGGTGAAGATGGGGTCGAGTGTGTGACCTGCGATGTGGGTGGGGGAAGTGACCAGTTGTTTAAGTCCGAGGTTGGCGAGGTTGTCCAAGATGGTGGAGGTGTTGCGGTCGTTGATCTTTTCAAGGTGGAAGTTGAGGTCTCCCAGAAGGATGTAGTCTTTGGAGGGGAGTGCGTGTGGAGTGATGAAGTCCGTGATGTCCTCACTAAATTGTGCGCGGGGTCCTGGTGGCCTGTAAAGGAGGGTGCCTCTGAGTGTGGTCTTGGGGTCGATGTGGATCTGGAAGTGAAGGTGTTCGGAGTTGGCGAGGTTGGCATCAGAGCTGGTTGAGATGCGGATAGTTTTCTTATGGACGATAGCGATTCCTCCTCCTGTATGGTCGGTGCGGTCCTTGCGTGTGATCTTATAGTCATCAGGGATAGCGATGGCGATGTCAGGGGCGGAGGAAGCGTTCATCCATGTTTCCGTTAGGAAGGCGACGTCAGGAGAGATGGTGTCAAGTAGGTTCCAAAGGTCAATGGCGTGCCTGTGGACCGATCGGGTGTTGAGAAGGTTGCATTCTAAGTGGTTGGGGTCGGGAATCTGTGGTGTGGTCGTGGCGGAGAAGTTGTCGGTGCCGCAAAATTTGCAGGAGAAGCAGGAGAACGGTCCATGGGTGCGTCCAGGAGCGGCTTGGACGCAGTTGGGGGCGCGACCGGGGTTGAGGGCTAGGAGGGTGGTGGCATCGTAGGTAATGCGGGGGGGCTGGGCAGCGCGAGGGGCAGGGGGTCTGGCGCTGGGCGCGGTCCAGGCGCGGACGGGCGTAGACGGGCTTACCTTTGGCGCGAATTGGGCGCGGTCGCTGCGCGTGGACGCTGCGCGCAGGAACTACTGTCATATATGGAAAGTGGAGGGGGAGGGGCGAGGGCGTCTCAGCTGGGAGGCGGGTCTGGCACACGAGGAGGACAACAAATAAACAAAATGGAGGCGGGGGGGAGGAGCAGAGCGGAGCGCTATTGGAAAACGCGCAGACAATGTAAATAAAGAGCCAAATGAATACTGCCATGGATCACACTGTGTGCCAGGGAGGCGCTGGGACTCCAGTGGGGAGTTAAAGCGTAGAGTTCTGCCCTGGATCACACCGTGTTCCAGGGAGGCGCTGGGACTCCAGCAGGGAGTTAAAGCGGCGGTGAGTACTGCCCTGGATAACATCGTGTGCCAGGAAGGCGCTGGGACTCAGGCAGACTACCGTGGATCACACTGTGTGCCAGGGAGGCGCCAGGTTTCAGCCTGGTCATTGACCTGTAGTTGGTTATGTGGCGGTGGATGACGAGGGTTACATTTGGAGTCTGTCACGATCCCCTTTGGAGGATCCCTTTGCACAAGATCACATCATGGAAGGATGCTGTGCTGCGAACACCGCTGTACCGGTGAAATCTGATTGGAACCGGCAGCAGTAGCACCAGCAGGACCTGAAGGTGTTAATTGGGGAGCAGCGACCGTAGGAGCGGGCAGTAGTGCCAGCAGAGGGCTGGAAGGGTCTGAGCAGGCACCCCTGGTGAGATGATCCGAGGGTGCGGACACTACATGTAGGACTGGTGCACTTGGCGCATGACTAAGTATGTTGATCCCTGTGACGAACTACGTTTCCATTCACGCCAATGTCTATATTACACTACATGTCCCAGCGCGCTATGATTCGACAAACCCCCCCTATCTATCCCTTTTTGGGTGATGTCGTTTTTCTTTGTTACATGGCGCTTTGAAACAGACGTGGCGGTATAAAACTACAACCCCCTTTTCTTCCTCATTTCCGGTACAGTGTGCGTCCTGATCCCGTAGAGGTGACCTGGGCCAGTGTGGAAGTTGCAGCCGCCGAGAGAGACTTCTCGCCTGCTCCGTGACTACTTCCTCACCATGGTCGGTGGGCGTTCCTCTGTAATTTTCGGACATTTAGGCGTAATCACGGACAGTGGGCGGGCGGGAGGGAGGAGGCATGGACAGTGGGCGGGCGGGAGGGAGAAGGCAACTACTTCCTCACCATGGTCGGTGGGCGTTCCTCTGTAATTTTCGGACATTTAGGCGTAATCACTGACAGTGGGCGGGCGGGAGGGAGCACGGACAGTGGGCGGGCGGGAGGGAGAAGGCACGAACAACGAGACGGCGAGAGGGAGGGTGTGGGGGGCGGGACTTAAAAAAAGACATGGAAACGCCCCCGAATCGCGTCGTGACGGGTAAAGAGTAATTGACAACCCTCTCTTCCAATGGCTAGCCTCCATTTATGGAGCTAGCCAATTGAAGAAGGGGTGGGTTCAAGTCCCCAGTATGCTAACATAAGATCTCGGCTCCGCCCCCCCACTGCTTCGCAGTGGGACGGTAGCCTCGACCTAAAAAGTGGGTAATGCTTTCATTGGGGGCACCACATACCGGGCAACACGAGCTATTACTACTCCTCCACCTACCCGTCAATGACCTCAAGGGGAGTGAACCTGACCTTAACTGGAAAAATAACTTCCTATCTGTCGGGACAGTTATACTGTCCCAATACTGTTCCAGTGCAGGTCTCGCTTTGATTTCCATAAATCTACCCCCCATTGTTTCTGCATGTGTACTCCTCCAGAGCTTGTGTTCTATATAATCCCAATATATGGCCTTAATGGTATTTTTACTTGGGAATAATTCCCCAGAAGGATTTTCCCAAAGGTTAGAGAGTCCGAGCTCGACAAGACCAACCCTGAGCGTCTTCAACCATGTTATTTTATGAAATGTATCCGATTTGACTAGGGCTAGAAACCCATCAGCATAGTGTCGGATCTCTGGGGTCGTCCAAAGCCGTCTCCAATAAAGGATAGGCCTTAATCGGGCACGGTCACTAACCAATCTCCTTCCTAAATCCAGGCCACGTGGTATTAATGGCGTACTCTGGGGGAGACTTGTTATTCCCCTCAGAAACCTATTCACTGATATTTGTAGGGTAGGGAGCCTCTCAAAACCCCATACTTCTGCCCCATACAGGGCTGCACCCAAGGCTTTAGCATCGTAGACCATGAGGACCGGTTTTATAGGCCTAGTTTTTGATTTTACTTGTTCTACCCGGAGCGCCCCTGAAATCTGCTGGTGTCTCAGTACCGCCTTCTCAATGTGTCGTGACCAACCTGGCTTGCTTGATATCTCTACCCCTAGGTAAGTAAAAACATTTACTACCTCAAGCTCGATGTTATTCAGAGATACCCTTGGTTGGGATCGGCGCCTTTGACCAAAAACCATCAGCTTTGTTTTGCTAACATTGACTTCAAGACCATGTTTCCTGCAAAACATGTCAAATATGTTCAGGGCGCGCTGGAGTCCTGCCGGGGTTTTGGACACAATTAGGGTGTCGTCAGCAAACATCAGGATCGGGACCCTGATGCCCGCTAGCGAGGGTGCATCCACACTAGCATCCAACATCCTATCCACAATACCATTGATGAACAGGGAGAATAGCAGGGGTGCCATTGCGCATCCCTGCCGTACACCCCGCTCAACAGGAAAATTAACGGTAGATTCCCCGGTCAAGCCCTTTCCACTGAATCATCCCCAGACAAGGAGGTATCCCCCTTAGAAGGAAGGTCTTTCTTTCAATAAATATAGGGTCAACCTCCTCTCTCTAGCCTTCAGTGTCTTGGAAGAAAGGTTTTAAAAATGTCATAGTGTGAAGCCTGGTGCACTAGATAACGGCAATAAATGCACTGCTCAAGTGGATGATTTATATAGACCCTCTTTTGACCACAGGTAGAGCAGGATTTAAAAAGATATGTATTTATCTCTGTCAGCCATGATGGCAGTTGCTGACATAGGAGAGGACTTCCTAGCCCACACAATTGATCCTTTCCACAAAATTACCCTACATACAACTTTCAGTACTGTGTAAGCTGGAGATAGGGCTAGTTCAACCCCAGTGTACCCCAGGGAAATAACAGATTAGAGCAGATCTCTTCTAATGGGCTTACACACACACAACATGTAGTAGAAATCTGAGCTATGGTGCCCTCGAGAGAGAATATGAGAACCTAGAACTTCCACCACAATGGCTGAAAGTTGTTTCCTTGTACGGAAAAGCTGCAAGAAAGGAATTAGGGTCCACCTTGCAAGTGCAGGCCTTTAGCACAGGGCTCTCTGGGGTGGATGCTGCATCAAGAACTTTGGGACAGCAGGTGTTGGACTGCAGCACTTCACAACTTGGAAATCGGCACCAGCAAATAAAATGGTTTAGACCAAGCTGACATAATCTTGTCAATCAGAGCCTCATTAAATGGCAACTGAGGTTCTTAGAAGAACCAGGATGGAAAATCTCTTTAAGAAAGTCTTAGTCTCTCCTGTTCTAGCACTTTTGCCACCATCCTGACCACAACTGCAGAAGAAGTACCTTCTTTGGTAGGGAAACCTGGAGGAAAAGACAGGATTATATATGGAGAGGCTTCTAGGACACTGACATCTTGTAAATCAAGATAAAAGCCAGCAACAGCAAAATGAGGGGGTAATAAGTTGTCCCCCTCATCACCATCCTTGTCATTTCAGGCAGTTGTAGGCCTTGTACTTCATCAGAGTCAGTCCGCAAAATAGCCTCCATCCTCCTTAGGTATTGCTGCATAAGAATGGCAGAATGGAAGGAGAGTCTTTGTCCATAGTTAGTTGTGCTTTTGTTATGGCTTAGCGTGGCAAAGAGAACTCTAGATGGGTCCGAATTGGGGGCCAGAGGAGAAACCTGATTTGCAACCACTGCCAGTGGAGATATAGGTGGCACCAATGGAGAAAAAAATGGGGAGACCTGCGTAATAAGGATAGCTGCACGGCCTGGCAGTAGAGGTACAGTGAGGGTCAGTATGTGCTCAATAATGGTCCACCAGCTGAAGTCTGACCATGGGCCCTGCAAGATAAGGGAGCCAGAAGACGCACCAGAAAGAGCCAGAATACGTTTGAATATCTGCTGCAAGGCCTCTTCGAAGCCCTCAACCTCCTGTGGAGTTGATGATGGCCCAGGGAATTCGGGCTACATTGGCTTCACTTTCAGCATCGGGTCTGAAGAGGAAGGGTTTCTGGAACAGCGACTATGAGACCTCTCCGGAGATCTGGAGCATGTGGATGTTAAAGAGGCTCATTTGTTCTTCCTATTCATCCCTGGACTTTGCCTGAAACTGACATGATGACCGAGCTCTGGACAAGGACCATCCTTGGGAGCCAGATCGGGACTGAAACCGCTTCTTGCGCTTGGTGATGTAAAGTTTGGCTTCCAGCTTCCTTCTGGCTTTCAGATAAAACTGGGAATATTTGGCACAGGACCTTGAGTCATGTTTTGTGCCAAGAAGCCACTGGCAGATGTAATGCAAATCCATAACCAACATATGCCTCTGCCAAGCACACAATGCTTTAGGGGGTAATATTCCTGCGCTCTGCCGACAATCCTTTCAGAAGCAAAAAGGCTTTGGTAAAGTGCCAAAATCGGAAGGTGGGGGAGCTCTATATCCTCGTCAAATGGTTCAGAAAAAAGACATTGATATCAGCACCCAAAAGTATTACTGACATGCGACTCCGTGTCACCATTTCAGGAGGAGTGCCATAGTCACAGTGGAGGCCTGAGACGTCACCTTCCGGCGTACAAGTGCCTTCTGCAAGAGTTTCTAGATCCAGTCTGGTTCTCGGGTGAGAATCGCAAGGTGAGGAATCTGTGGTTAAAAGTATCCATCAATTTTAAAAAAAAATGTTTTTTTGGTTCGATGCTTCGATTTATCTGCTTTAGTAAACAGTGCAACAACTAAAACAGGGACGCTCAGGACAAGACCGCATTTTTGCTGCAGTAGTAACTCTCAATCCCCATCAGTGAAATGTATTACTATAAACATTAAAAGAAATAGGTATACCTACTAAAATTGAAACAATAAGTAATTGCAACATTTTCTTCAGTATTGATAGTACAAAGACTAGGATGCTTGCACCTTCTGCCACCTGAAGGGAGGATTACCGAAAAGTTCTAATTTTCATGTTTTGAAATACTAGGGCAATTTGAATGGCTCGTGAAATATACATAACGATTTTGGTAGGTCATTTTGCTCCTACACTTAAAGGGTAATTCATGCCACTTCCTTATGAGAGAGACCAGCGTGTAGATGCTTTTAAATGAAGCCTGATGCCAAACTAGCCAATGGGGTACCTGTCTTCTGTGTGACTTACTCTTCTCTTACATCCTATATGCCCTCCCTGCACCGTGGTCTGTTCTCCCTTTCCTACACATTGCACCCTAACTTCCTCTCCCTTACATTCGGCCATGCTCCACCCTGCATTCTGCCCTCTTACCTTAACCTTGCACTGCTCCCCCTTTTATCTACTTCTTCTACCTAGGGGCTGCCTCTTTTGTGTATGTCTCAAGGTTTCAAATATTCTTTTGTATGCAAAGACCAAACAGATTGAAAGTTGCCAATGTTAGTTTCAGCTTTCTACTTCCTTGCAGGGTTGTAGCAACCAATGCATCCGGAACATTGAACCAAAGGCCAATTACCTATCCTAAGCATCTGAGAATTGAGTCAACTAGCATGGAAAAGGAGACAATAAACTAACCACTACCCCAATATCACAGATCTTTCATTTTAGAATTGGGTTACTGGTTGACTGGGGTATAAGCACTGGTCAAGCAATAACCACAATCCGAGTCAGGGTAAGGCACAAGCAAACCCTAAATAATCCTGTGCTTACCCTCTTTAGGTTGGCACAGAGCAATCAGGCTTAACTTAGATGTAAGTATAAAGTATCTATGCAACATGTCAAAGAGTAAATCAGTGAAAAAAAAACACACAAATAAATTCCACACCAGGTTAGAAAAATAGAACTTAATTTAATAAATGAAACAGGACTAGAATAAAAAAAATCCAATAAGTAGAACTTGAGATATTTAAAAAAAATAAACTGCAAAATAGCGCTTAGAAAAAGAGAGCACCAACCAGGGTTATCTGGTCATGCCCGACGGGGACAAAGTCAAAAGTTGAGGCCGACTGAGATAGTGCGCGGGCCGCCTATAGGGGCCTTGTTAGGCCCGCAGAAACAAAGTAGCTTAATTCCTGGTTGCGTGGATCCGCGTTGAAGATGTGTTGCATGCAGAGGCAATGCGTTGATTCCGAGATGCGAAGAGGCTGCGGTGCGAGTTCCTGATGCATCCGCGGTGAGGATCCTGTTAACAGGGTTTGCAATGTAAAGGCCGGTGTCGAGGATGTGAGGCGCAGCCGAGACAATACGTTGGTTCTGATGAGGTGAAGCTGCGATGCGGGGGTTTGGCATTGTTGCCAAGGCGGCCGTCAACAAGGGATATGAGAAGCTTGCGCCGAGAAGTATTGTACAGTGGAGTCTTTTGTGACGGGTCCAATCCACGCAACAGCGGCAATGCATCGATTCTGCTCGTAGATGCACCACTCGACCGAGGACGTGCGTCGATTCTGCTCGAGAATTCGACGCTCAGGAGAGGATGTGTCGGTTCCAATGGAGAAACACCTTAGGCACACTCCCAAGAGTCCAGGACTGGGGTGGCACCACTTGGCAGGGTAGACTCCCAGATGGCAGAGTCTAGGTGCAGAAAAAGGTTGGTTGGAAGTCTTATGTCCCTGAGACTTCAGATCAGAAGGCCAGCCAGGTTACCCTTGGAGTCACTCTGGGGCCAAGTGATGCAGACCCAGCCCCTGCACCCCAGCAAGAGGGCAGCAGGTCAGCAGAGCAAGGCAGGAGTTCAGGAAATCAACAGTCCAGCAGATTGGCAGGTCTTTCAGCAGCACAGCAATCCTACTTCCTGGTAGTCTTCATAGGTCCTCAAAGGTCCAGAAGTGTACTGAAGTGGTAGTGTCAGAGGTACAGTGCTTATACTCAGTTTTGACTTCAAAGTGGGGGAGACTTCACAGACATGCCTTTGTAGTGCACATAGGTCGTCCCTTCCTTTCCTGGCTACAGACTCACTACAGAGGGTACGCAGCTCTTGTGGGGTGTGGAGGGGGGCAGGACACAGCCTATTCATGAATATGTGAGGATGAGGTCAACTCCTTCTTCCCATCCTGCCGGGATGGCACATCAAGTCACACCTAGGCTCCCATTGTGTCTAGTTGTTTCGGGGGAATACACAAAGCCAAACTGTCACTCACCCCGACATGTGATCGGAGTCAGGCAGCAGGTACCAAATGGCTAAAGTAAGAACAGGCCAACTTCTAAAAGTGCTATTTTCAAAATTGCAAATCAAAATCAGACTTCATCATAAGTTTGGATTTTAAAGTGTGCTTCCACAGACACAAAGCCTGAATCCATCATATCTTCCCATTTGGAAATTACTCCTATAAAATGTAATAAGGTAATCCCAATGGAACATATAGCCCTTGCAGTAGTGAAAAATGACTTTGAGAGTTTTTTACTACAAGACATGTAAAACCTAAAAGTACATGTCTTGCCTTTTAAATACATTGCACCCTGCCCTCTAGGTTGTCCAGGACCTTAGGGGTGATTTATATGCATAAAAAGGGAAGGTTTGAGCCAGGCAAAAGGTTTATTTTGTAAGGTCGACATGACAGTTTAAAACTGTACACAAAGACTCTGCAGTGGCAGGCCTGAGACATGATTAAGGGGCTACTTATGTTGGTGCCACAATCAGTGCTGCAGGCTGCTAGCATTTAATTTACAGGACCTGGGTACCGGGGGTACAATTTTACTAGGGACATATAAGTACATTGAATATGCCAATTGGAGATGAACCAATGTTACCATGTTTAGAGAAGGTAGCACAAGCACTTCAGCACTGGTTAGAAGTGGTAAAGAGCACAGAGTCCTAATACTATAAAAAACAAGGTCAGAAAAGTGGATGGGGCAAGCAAAATGTTGGGGAGGAAGATCATCCAAAGGCTGTCGGTTCTAACATTTCTGTAGTCGAGGAGACTGTTTTTTGCTCCAATATATTAAAATATTATATTGAGTTTTACAAAACAGACATGCATCTATTAATATCTGTAACATAAGGATTACTATAAATAGCACCTTAGCAGCTCACACACAAGAAGGTGTAAATTATCCCAATGAGAATATGATTTGTATAAAAACATAGTATGACGAACAGATGAATTAACCTTGCACTGGTCCTAGCACAGATGTAATCATCATCCTGTCAGGTTGTTGCTTGGTGACTTGAAGAAACGGGCTGCCTCTGAGAACGCCACACACAATACCACCTTGAAAGGCCAGACGCCCCTGATTGCACAGCCATAGAAGTGGACACAAAAGACGTGAGGCTTGTTAATCACTCTCAAAAGTCAATTGATAATCCTGGGAGTACTACGTTAGCTTGATCAGTCCCCATTACCATGCCTTCCTATTAGTCCTGCAGCTGTCCTTTTGTGAAATAGTGGTCTATCTGAGTTTGATGGTATGGATTGTGCCACTGAGTGGTGAAGGAGCAGGGTTGTAGTGCTGGTACTGTAAGGTGACCATGTACCATTGGAGTGCAGACACATGCTACAATGGCTTAAACATATACTGGCATATCCAATTTATTAGACTATGTTAACGGTGTTCGATTAAATGTTTATGCTGACCATATTATAAACATTGCTCTAGATGGGAATGAAAAGAGATCTGAAATGTGATGCCCACTTCAGATGTAACCAAATAATGTAGAATGCAAATTTTAAAACTAAAGAACAGTGTAAAAAATATGATTTCTGTAATCGGGGGAATGTCTAGAGTACAGAAAACCTGCTGAGGTCACGTGTAATAAAGGTGGAACAAATCAGTTCAAGTTGAGAATGACATACAGAAACAATAATGGCCAGCTCCATTGATAAGTAAGCAATGTTTCAATTCATTGTGAATTAGTGAATCCATATCCTCAGATTTTCTGAATTTTTCTGATGTACTCAAAATAGAAAACATTTGCAGGCAGTTCATTGTCAGAGTAATAATTTAATTAATTCCCTGAAATGCCTTTTCAGGATCCCACTAAAACAATTCTATATGGAACACAAAGGCCAAGGTGATCTATGACCTCCACTTGGGTGTTATAGGTATGGAACATATGAAACATCTACTCATATGCTGTGGACTACAAGTGACTGGTACAAGTCTTTTGAAACTATGGAGCCATTTAATTGTTTAGGGCCCGATGTAGGTAATCCCAGATTACTGATACTTAAATACAGAATCATACCGATTCGGTATTTAAGAACTGGCAATCGGGATGTAGGTAATTTTACTGATTTGATTACCGAATCGGTATGATTTGGTAATTACCTGGAGGCCCATAGGAATGAATGTCAATTACCGAATCGGTTAGGTGTGTTAGGTGGGGACTTTGTGAGTTGCACGAGCCACAAGTATTTGGGGGATGAGAATTTATGAAACTCTGTGGTGAGTCATGATAGGAACGGGTGCCAGAGAACAGGGAATGATGTCCATTGGTTTGGCAAGGAGAGGGAGAGAGATTTGCCATGCCTAAGATGTACCAAAGGTGATGTAGCCAACCCTGATGAGTGGGAACGTGCTCTGACCCCCAATGTGATAGTATATTCTGTAGGGTTTCTCCCAGTGCTAATCTAATCTGTCCCCCCCTACGGAGCCTGAGGGGAAATGTAAGCACATTAGGTAAACCTAAACAGTGTAGACTGGAAAGCAGGGTAACTGTGTTTTTAGGTGGCCATAGATATCCTCCAGCCCTTGAGCCCGGTAGGTTGCGAGATTGGAGCAGTCCCACTGTAGGTGTATCAGGGCATCCAGGGAACAACAGTTCACAGCAAGTGGTATTCCCTCTATGCAGTTGGGAGGTAGAGAGGTACTAGTAGGTACATATTTTAGTCACTGTTTCAATGCCAGCTACGTTGTAAGCTGTATAACGAGCTCGGTAGTAGATGTCCTCCCATTCCCGCTGTGTAAAGGTGCGACCCAATTCAAACTACCACCGTTTCTTACCAGGGGATCTATGAGTGGGCAATAGGGGGCAAAGAAAGCCATATATTTTGGGCATGAGACGAGCGTCAAAGACTTTGAAAAGCAGCCATTTTTCAAAAGGGGTGAGGTGTGATTGAGCATGAGGCCGTATTAAGAGACTTATGGATCTACCAGATTAGGTGCATCACCCAGTGCCTAATCTGGTAGTTCATGTAACGTTCCAATTCAGGTATGTCCTGCTGCAAGCGAAGTCCTCAAATGACTAAAATCCCTCTTTGTGGAAGATGTGGCCAATAGATCTGTGTCTCTCTTGTCTCCCCAGTCTAAAAGCTGTTGAGTTGAGGCCTGGAGTGGAATCAGGGTAGTCCACTATAGGTGTCAGTAGTGAGGGGTAGGACGTGAGTCCGCTACATACAGTCACCTTGTCCAATGCGGAAAGAAGGGCTTGTGTGATGGGAGATGGATACAAGCTTTTCGGATGCGGCAATTTCGGGAGAAAGGGAATCTTCCACAGGGACTGGCCTGTCACAGCCCTATCCATAAAAAGCCAATGCTTTTCGGATTCAGGGCACGACTCCACAAAAGGTTTAAGTTGTACAACTTCCAAATACCACAGCAGATTTGGTACGCCAAGGCCTCTCTCCCCTGGGGGTCTGCAACTGAGGTCTCTGTGCAAACAAGGAAGCTTATTCACCCATACAAAGCAGTTGATCTCCTGCTGGAGAGTGCGGGGGTACCCGGAGAGGGCTCCACTGGAAAGACCTGAAAGAGTATCTTCAGCAGTATAGTCATCTTTACTGTCGCTATACGACCCAACCAGGAAAGGCTATGTGGTCTCCATCGGTGCAGAGTCAATTGTATTTGCTCATTGGATAGGGTAAGCACGTTGTAGCTCAGAGAGCGTGGGGTTCTGAAGCAAAAGATTGAGAGCTTGGGACTTGTGGACATTTACTTTAAATGCAGCCACTCGAGCAAACAGCTCAAGTTCGGCCAAGAATGCTGGGAGGGAGACTAAGCGATCATTTAAAGTGGCTATAACATCGTCCGTGTGGCGAACTCCAGATATGAAAGGGTTATCAGGGATTCTATGGGCCACGGGCTCCATATAAAGTGCAAACAGTAGGGGAGATCGTGGACAGCCGGTCCATTGCCCCTGAAGATTGGGAAGGCTGGAGAGGAGTATCCATTCAGGCGCACTGTTGCCGAGGCTGTGTATAACTGCTAAATATCAATTGTAGGAATGGGTCCTGGAAGCCAAAGTGTTGGAGGGTCTCCCTCATATATGGCCAATGAACCCTATTGAACTCCTTCTCCACATCGATGGATTGGAGCATGCTTTCCTTGTCAAAGTGCTGCGCCTTATCGATAAGATGGAGTACCCATTTCGTATTGTAGCTGCATTGGCGATTGGGGACAAACCCTGCCTGGTCCGGGTCTATCAGAACTGTCAAGAAAGTGGTCAATCGCGTAGCCAAAATACCAGTAAACAATTTAAGGTCAACGTTCAATAAGGATATCAGCTTTTAGGAGCCGCAATGACGCCTATCCATCCCCGGTTTAGGGATGACCACTATGGAGCCCATTAGCATGGGAGGTGGGAGTGTGGAAGAATCCACTATGGCATTGAATACTCTAGTGAGCATGGGGTCTAATGTGGGGCAAAACATCTTATAGAAAAGCGCAGAGAAGCCGTCCGGGCCAGGGGATTTCAGTGGTTTCTGACTAGAGATAGCTAACATCACCTCCTCATTCTGAATCAGGGAATCCAGACTCGCAGCCTAGTCCTGCGTCGTTAGTTTGGGTGTCGCAGCATCTTGGAGATAGCAAGCTGGAGCATCCAAAGGAAGCACGTGTGCCGCGTAGCGCTCCATGTAGAATTGGCGGGACGCCTTCGCTATTAGTGTGTCCTCATTCTGTTCTATCCCAGCTGTGTCAAATACGGTTGAGACTCCTGTCGCTTATCGCTGGACTTGCAAACCTGTTGGCCAACAGTTGTCCACATCAATCTCCCGTAAAACATAGAAGGTATAGCGCAGATGGAGCACAGCATGCTCCGCTCAGTCAAGGTTGATGCCTGCCAAATGTGTACACACAGCTTCTACCTGTCGTCAAATCTGGGGAGCCACAGTCTGCTTATGAATACGCCACAGTTCTTGAATCTGACTAAAGAGCTAGTCGCCCTCATCTCTATGGATTTTGTTGTCAGCCGAGATCGAAATATATTCCCCGCTGATCACTGCTTTTAGAGTTTCCTAAAGGGTAGTGACAGAGATCTCTGGGTTATCGTTCGTGGGGAGGAAGTCCTGCAGCGTTTTAGTAATCTGCTGCACTACTGTGGGCAGATGCAAAAGCGTGTCCCGGTGACGCCAGATTCTTAAAGGTGATTGGGTTAATGGAATGGATAACATGAAAGTTACCGCTGCGTGGTCTGGCAGTGAGCGCTGTACTATTTATGCTACTCTGTGATACAATGCCAGAGGTGCTCAGAAAATAATCTATCCTTCTGCACATTTTGTGCGAGTGGGAATAAAAGGTGTATGGGGATGAAGAGTTCTCCAGATGTCCACTAGACCCACCTCACTTAGCCACTGCAACCCCTCACGAGAGAACGCTTCATACTGCCCCTACCACTGGGCCAATCAGTCCATCACTTATCAAAGGCCAACTTAACGTCACCCAGCATCAACAATAATCAACAATAATCGGGCCGTCGATTTTGTCATCAACGCCACGGCCTGGGTAGGAAGGTTTCCTGTCCCTCATTTGAGGCATACACGGAGCCAGGGTGTAAGAGCCTATGAAGAGTGAATAAGCCAATAACCTGCCCATAACTTCGGCTTGCTTAGAAATAATCTTCCCATGGAAGGTTGAAGAGAAGAGGGTGCCCACCCCGGAAGATTTGGTAGGATAGAGAAGAGTTGATGGGGAAATGCCCTATATCTGAGCTAGTGAGTGTCACCAGCGAGCAGATGGGTTTCCTGTAGGAGACATATGTGGGGCCCTGAGTGTTACAGATAAGAACGAATAGTGCACCTCTTTACGGGATTGTTGAGACCCTTCACGTTAAGAGTAATGATTTTAAGGTCTTGGGTCATCAGGGAAACTGTGGGATAGGCTTTACGGTGTAGCTACTCAGAGGGAGTGGAGCGTGCCTATTGGGGCAAGAGACTACAACCCTGAGAAGTTTACCACCTATTGGTATGTTTGTGAAGAGATCCATTCTGGATGGGACCTAGGAGAGGGAGGAATCTGAACACCCCATTGTAAATCAAACAAGTATACAGCAAAACATAATAAGTGCTGTCAATGTCCTAGGCAATAAGCTCTGTGAGAGAAAGGTGAAAGGGGCCAGTGGTGCTCCCACCGTGCTCCCCGTCCAGGCCCACCGCCCATCCAGGAAGATGGAGATAGAAAGGAGGGAGGGAGACAAGCATATATCCCGATGGGTGAAGAGACCGGGGTGAGGGGAAGACGCCATATTTAAATTTTTTTGTTTGCCAAACGAGAGGCTTCCCAAAGAGCCGGGAAAATAGACAAAGGACTGAAAGATGACGATGAGTTAATATAGCGCCCGCAATTTTAAATCCGAGGCACCAAAGTCCATCTCAATAAACAGACAATAAATCTGTAATTTTCAGATGCAGAACGGTAGAGGAATCCCGTATAGAAAAGATTTAGTTGTTCCAGAAAAACCACTATATTTCTATAAAGGCATAGCAGTAGAAAAGGGACTGGAAGGTGCAGCTCAGCGGACCATAAAGAGGTATTCTAACAATGTAGATAGGGAAAAAGACTTAATGGAAAAAGGTAACACAGAAATATAAGCAAAAAAACTAGAAATACACCTCGCGCAATATAACCCGAAATCGATATGTAGATGTCAAAACAAAGGAAGGTTGAAACTAGGAATGTAATATGTAAGGACTCTGAAAATACAGAAACTTATTGAATCGCATTTTCCCATGGAATGGATTCATTTAATCCGGAGACGGCCGTCTCCAGAATGAAGATCCAGTACACTTCCCTTTTGCTCCGCAGGGCATCAGTGTTTCCATCTTTTGGGCAATGGATCCGCTCCAGAATGAGCCACCTTAGGTCTTCAATCAAATGTCCCACATCTTTCCAATGGGCCACAAGGGGAGCTCCCGGCCGGGAGTTTCTGATACATGATTTATATATGTATAACCAGACCTCACGTACCGCCGTAGATATTAGGAAAGGATGTATTCTTAGACATGTGTTTGTATACAGTCCCCAGAGTCCATCCATCATTCGTCCTCTGCCCTGCTAGCGGCTATCTTCTGAATGATCTGCCGTCTCCGGTCTAATAGGCGCAGATACTGCTGTTTCCTCCGGTAGGTAAAATGACGTAAATATGTTCAGGCCACCCTACGTTTAGTCTCTAGGTGGTTAGTATTTTCTGGAGCAATAAGGCCTTCTTTCTCCTCTTGTTTTTCATCTCTCTTTTACCCAAACTAATCCCCTGAGAAGAAAAAAATTCCTCTCTCTTCTTTTCCTTTTTATTTTAGGTAATGGATATTACTCATATATAGTAGCACTCGTATTTCGGTTTTCTAGAAAGTGGTTTGTTTGCAGATATGTGTATTAATGTATGATTTGCATTATGCTTTTGTTGCACTCCAAGATTGACCTGTTCCCCCCTCCTTCCTTGTTTATATATAAAAAAATCTTTTGAACTTTGGCTTATACAAATTGTTTTTGCCCACAGATACGCTGTGATAAGCTGTTGTATGCCCAGAAACTCTGGAATTGATTTAAAACTTCATCCCCTCGACAAATTGGAGGATCATGATGGCCATATATAAATGAACCACTTGCGCCCTGATGAAGGAACCTCCTATGGTGGCTCTTGTTCCAAAACGCGCGTCGGCGCTTCTTTGTGTTGTTGGCTGAGAATGTGGTTGTCGTTTATAGTAATTTTGATGTATGTGGTGATCTTTGGATGTGTGTATGCTTGATGGTATGAGTGACTATTGTATATAAAATGTTTTTATTGTTCGGTGCTGGTCTGGGCTGACGCTACTTCAATTTTGAATACTTATAGATTCCCTGAAGTAATGAAATAATAATATTTATGTATATGATAATAAAATGATTTGATATCAGCAGCTGTCTCTGTGGGCAATTGTTCATACTGGAACTTATTTGTCCTATAGAGTAATGGGAACTTCCTGTTCATGTTGTTATTATTATTTAATGCCTTCTTGACAGCGACCGAGCCTCGGTTAAACACCACAACTCTCAATGTCAAATTGAAACAGAACAATTTTCTATTGTAATGGCTCCTCCTCTTGGACTTTGCACTAGAGATGTCCTAAGAGACGGTGGTGGGAGTTCTAGTAGAAGGACACCCTTTTCAAAGCTTGTCAGTACATCCACAGTTTGACTCCTGGGATCTGTGTTCATCTTCTTGAAGACCACCATGACTGATCTTCTCTCTAGCCAACTTGGGGCAGAATTGGCATTTCTCAGGAAGAGGAGTCCACAAAAGAGGAACAATGCAAATATCATGAGGATCGCACCACACCTTCTGTCTGCCACACAAAGGACATTTCACAAAAAGAGATGCCATTTCTCTCTGAAAATGACTTGCCAAGAGGAGTGCAGTGCCCTAGGCTCATATGGTCCAGCGCATTATGGGATATAGAAGTATTGGGATCCTTTGGATCTGCATTGTCAGTTTTCCTGCCTTACATGAGAGAAGCCTTCTGGCTACACTGCACATGTTTTCCCTTGATTTTCCTTGAAACAAAGGTTACTAAAAGAGAATTTTCTTTTCAGAATATTTGATTGGAGACTTTATTTTTAAACTGGCTGTTTTTTTAAGAAAATTGAATCTAGCCAATATTGTCTCTAAATAGGCTGCTAAAACATGTACAAAAAGTAAATTTTCTTTTCCTATGAAATCTATAAATATTTATTATGAAAAGTTCCCCAGAACATATGTGGGGTGGACAATTCAATGCTCATGATTTACAATGGCATACCTTGAAGGAGAAACAACCCATTTAGATGGCATCACAGTCCCCCCTGCATAAAGCAAAGAAAGCATATGGGATGGAAAAACAGATATCAAATCAGTAGGTCATGTACCTACAGCTGAAATCTGTGTGCAGTATACAAATCACATATATAAATAGGTCTAATCAGACTATGCTTTTAAGTATCCCAGTTCAATAAAGTGCGAATCACTGTGGTATTCAATAGTTACATGAAAAAAGAAATAAAGGAATTACCTTGAAGGTTTTTGTCATAACACACCTTAGGGGGTCATTTAGAGGTTGGTGGTAATAAAACAGGGAGTAAAACTAGTGACTGCACGATGGACCAACCCCTCTCCTATGCCCCATCATTTATTTGTCAGGGAATGTCTGTTTTCCTAATGACTCCCTGCTCCGATGTTAGGTGAACCCTGTTTGCTGGCAGTTTTCCAGCTGATCTGGTGTTGAACCGCTCTCCCCCTATTACGGCTGACTTCAGGTGCCATGGCAGTTGTTTTTAGGTCTCACCTACGCAGCGCGCTGCATAGGAAAGAGACCTCTTGAGACAGTTTTAGCTTTCCTGGCAAAAACGTGCTTTCAATGCAACGCGTGCACGTTTTGGCGATATTCCTTGCGGGAGCGCGCAGCGCTATATGGGAAAATATCGGCGCCGCAATGGAAACGCTGCCTGATCTCGGCCACACCCCCCCCACCCACTTGTGTGAGGCACGCACGCGTGCTTTCACACGTGGGTAGTTTCAAACCAACCGGGTTTGAATGCTTTGGTGTCTCCTTTAAAAACTCTAGCACCGCGGATAATCACGGTAGGCAGCCGATGCATCATAAAAGCTACGAGGTGCGAGGAAATAGTATTTTATCTCTCACTTCTGGCACTTGAACATTTTACGGGCTGCGCCTAAGGCCGCGAACCAGAGCAGGGAGTTCTTACATCCGAGGGTGCCCGCTCATGATTTATTCTTAGACGCATTTAACTATAAGCGCTTTGAATGTATTGATTTTTAACTGATTTTTTAGGAAATGTCACGTAACACAACAAATGCCTGCCTATTGGTAAGGAAGGAGCAATTAACAAAATGTGGCTGTGCCAATGCTCGTTTTCGCTTGTAATTCCAGCTGTCGAGCTCTCTTGCAATGTAAATGTAGTAGTGCTGGTGGCTGGCTGCTATAAATAGAAATCAGATTGTTTCTCGGCTCTGACATTAGCATTGTACAAGTGACACCTTGTTGAATTCAAGTAGGGGATCAGGCCAGGCTCCTCCTCATGAAAGGATGGTGAGCACAATGGAAACAGGGCGGCTCTCGTGTAAAGCGCTCTATTGCCCTTGGCCTAATTGTGCGCTATATTTAGTAGAAAAAAGCACCCCCACCTTCTTGGCTGTACAAATGACATGGGATTTGTAAGCGAAAAACAATATATTTCAGCTCCAGGACCTTCCGTCGGCGGCTCACCGATGCCAGCAGTGTCCAGCAGGGGCATGCTCACCCCTGGGCATACAGGCAGGCACTGTCACGGCGTTAAAGTCCCGACAAGAAGTCTCTGTTACCCCGAGAGTTTAAAGTTTACTGCCCCACTATGAAGCAGTCAGTGGGCCTGAATGTACGTTCCCCATTCTACAGAGCCGTCCTTCTGCTGATAGACAACTCACAGGGTTAATGCAGCTGCTGCAGAGATCTGTGTGAAAGTGAAAGCCTGGGAATGTTGTTTCTTTCAAAGTCAGCACAAAGAGCAAATTTAGCAGATTCCGGACGAGTGCTCGCTGTTAGTTACAGGATTAAAAGGAGGCGCTCCAATGCTTCCTCAGGGGTAGAAGATGCTATATAAATGCACTTTCCAGCTGAGTTCAAGGTGTCACCTTCTCTCTTTGGCCATTACACTGTTCATTTTCTCTACACCTCTTTCAATGCACGCTTCCGCTGACGGAGACATAGTGGTTTGTATGGGGAAACGTGTTTTTTTACAAGTTCTTTATTATCGGCTAGCTCTGTTCTAAATAGAGTCAAATGACTCATTTCGTAAAAATAGACGAGCCAACGGGAGCGCGGCGGTCAATGCACACATGGGAGCGCACTTCCCCACCATCAATGCGTGCACTAGTTGCAAAGCTGCAGAGTCCAGGACAGCGTGCGCTTCTTATTCCGAGTATAAACATAAGCAGAGAAGGACACACGCCACGTGAATAACGGTGGCCTTATAAACAGCTTTTGGGATAAAAATAAAAAGAAAGTACAACAGAACAGTAACTCTCTGTATGGCTTGGCTTATACGGTCGTATGCCCAAGCATGCAGTGTAACGTCATCTCTGTTTAACTACTGGGAAGTGGGCGGCGTGCTTTACCACTGGCCAAAGGTTCCATGTTTGAATATCGAAAACAAAAATATAGTCAACAAAAATATGGATTACAAAAATATCGACTCGATATACTTTAACAGGTAAGTACAATAATATTGACTCAAAAATATAGATGTAAAAAAATATCAACTTAAAAAATAACAGAACATAAATCAAATTAATTAAATAACATTATTATTAACAAATTAAATTAAATGTAATATATATTTTAACTAATTATAACAAATGAACTTAATGTAATAATTATAAACACAAAAAGTGTACATATACGTATATTTACTTAAATACATTTTATTAACTATTATCTTTATTTAATGTATAAACTTTATTAATTATATAAAAATAAAATAAACACATATATAAATAATTTAAAATAAAATAAAATATTCTATATTTAACTAACACATTAAACTATTAAAAAAATACATACATTTAATAACATAATAAAAACATTAGTAGTTAAAACATTGGATAACGGGAGGGTAAAAACAGTAGGGAAAGCATTGGATAGCGGAGGGGTAAAATTTACTGTTCCCACTCCAGTGAGTGCAACAGTAGGGAAAGTGCTGGATAGCGTAGGGGTAAAAATTACTATTCCCACTTCAGTGAGTGCAACAGTAGGGAAAGCGCTGGATAGCGGAGGGGTAAAATTTACTATTCCCACTCCAGTGAGTGCAACAGTAGGAAAAGCGCGGGAGAGTGGAGGGGTAACAATTACTATTCCCACTCCAGAGAGTGCAACAGTAAGGAAAGCGTTGGATAGCATAGGGGTAAAAATTACTATTCCAACTCCAGTGAGTGCAACAGTAGGGAAAGCGCTGGATAGCGGAGGGGTAAAAGTTACTATTCCCACTCCAGCGCTGCATAGCGGAGGAGTAAAAATTAATATTGCCACTCCAGTGAGTGAAACAGTAGGGAAAGCGCTGGATAGCGTAGCGGTAAATATTACTATTCCCACTCCAGTGAGTGAACAGTAGGGAAAGCGCTGGATAGTGGAGGGGTAACAATTACTATTCCCACTCCAGAGAGTGCAACAGTAGGAAAAGCGTTGGATAGCGTATGGGTAACAATTAGTATTCCCACTCCAGTGACTGCAAAATTAGGGAAAGCGCTGGATCCCAAAACAAAAAAAACAAAACTATCAACATTTTTGTTACATTTCATTTCCATTTTTAACATAATTAATATATAAATGTAAATATATTATTATTTAACAAAGATAGTAAAACATATTTAATTACACATTATTTAGCGCTATAATATCCACAACACACACCTAAAATTAATTACACAATTACATTTAATATTTACTAATTGATGAAAATTAATGTATTATTATTTAATTAATCAATAAAAAAATTATTACTTACCACCCTTCACACCATTTACACATATAAACACCACAACACACACCTAAAATTAATTAAACAATTAATCCAATTAATTATTAATTGAGTAATTGAAATTAATTAACAACTAATTATTAAACTATTATTAATTAATAAATTAACACATTAATTAATCAATTAATTTTATATAATGAATTACTTTCCACCCTATTTCCCTATAAACCCACAACCCGCTACGGAACTGATAACCCAAAATTACTTTTAAAATAAATTAATAACTAGAAAAATTCCAAAACATAATAAAATGGCAAACAATTCTTATTAAAAACACTAAAATACATAACATTATTAATAAATCGACATTTTTGTCAACTATATTTTTGTAAACGATATTTATTACAACTATATTTTTGTAATCAATTACTTACCTGTCAGTCGACATTCTTGTGAACTATATTTTTGTTGTCGATATTTCTTCCAAACGATATTTCTGCGGCGATATTAATGTCCCACGATATTTCTCCGCCGATATTCCTACTCTGCACCATACTCAATGCAACATCAATACACTCCACATAATACCACTAAGTACCACATATAACACTTTTTATTACAACTTTTCTACATAAAACACATCAGTCACAATACTCTACAACATAGCCAAAACTTCAAAATAAACACATTAGGTCCCTAAAGCTATGCCAAGGCTTGTTTTACCTGTCAGTGACTTCCGGCCAACACGCCTTTCCATTATCGCATGCCGTACTGACCACCACTGTTTTATTTCACTGAAGCTAATCCTGTCATGGTAGAAATCCACCATTGATCTATGGTTTTACTTCTATATGTTCCTATGGCCGAGCCTGCAGAGGCGATGCCTGCACTGCAACAGGCATTTGAGGATCAGTCGACAATGTCTAAATGACCTCCTTAATCTGAAAGAACAAAATGCAACCATACTCGGCAAAGATCACTATAAGCAAAATGGTTCGAGCGCACGTGAGCTGTTGGAATATCAATGTACCCTTTGGAAGCATCAGGGAGGTGTTCCCCAACAGTGGGTGAGCAATTGAATGAGTTATGGCCGCCATTTTGCAACAAGAAAAGCAAGCAATTCCCATCTGCATCCTAAAAGGAGCCACATGCATACCTAAATTGACGAATGCATCAAAGAAAGTATCTACTGAAATGTACTGAAATCCAGTGAAAATCACATCTTTGGTAATGGGGCAGTGCTCTAAATTGAAATATTATTTAATAGGTGATAACGAACTGGAAAAGGAGCAGATTCACGTGGATTGTTCTCAACACCAAGGAGGTGTGTTACACGTTACTGTAGAGGAGCACTGAATCACTTCTATCACTGCCTGCAGAGAGGCAACTGGCCTAGGGATAGTGTCTGGAATACAGCAAACTCTCACCTGGGTTTTTCGTATTCTCAAGTCCGCAGATGATCTGTTCAGTGCTTCTTCCTGCTCAATACTCTGCTCAATACCTGTGTGTGTCAAATAATAAGAATAATGAAGACACAGGTAACAGAAACGAGCAAACATATGAATAACAGGTTGTACGACGCTATGAACAAAAATTACAATATTTGCACAATGTACAGCAGCTTTGTGAATCAAGCACCTGGATCTCCTTGAATGGGCAAAAAGAGAAGGGGAACTACCAAATAGTCAGCAAACACATTAATCTCTGTTGGTTGCACACATTGCAACAGATCTCCCCAAATCTAGGGAAGTCCATATAGAGTATGGCATACTGGATACCGAGGGACATGACGTGAGAAGGAAAAACACACACATAGTCTAATTTCTTCAAATGAATGAAAATCTTACTAACCAGGAACGGGATATTTATGCTGGCCTGAACTCCATGTGCCAGTTAGACTCGATAACAAGTTTTAGAAGACTCTATGGGCCATATGTATCATTCCTAATTGCGATCACAAACTCCGAAAATCGGAGAATTTCAGAGTTTGGGATGGCAATTAGGCTTAATGGTATGTATGAAAGCAAATCTGCCTTGCAAAATAAGAAATCACAAAATTTGCGATTCCTTAAATGCAATGTAAGAAGCACAGAAAAAGTGCAATTTGACCGTAAGGAATCGCAAATTACCAACAACTGGTGGTAACTTGCGATTTCTTAGAAAAATGCACTTTTTTGCATTTTTTAAAGTGCCATGTGGCGCACATACATGCCCTTAGGGCATGTATGTGTGAAACATGTGCACACATGCACATTTCAGGGGTGCAAGAGGGTGTCCTTTTGACACCCTGGCACCCTTGAAATTGTATTCTCAATTTGCAATTCTCTAATTGAGAATCGCAAATTGAGAATGTCTTCCCATTCATTCTTTCCTACGTTAGTCCAGTGTAGGCCCAGCGATTCCCTAGGCCAAAGACCTATTCATTGTTCGTGACGTGGTACTTGTACCACTTTCTTAATATATGGTTTGAGGGGCCACCCGGCCTATCCATAATTGTGCAGCTTATTGTATGTTATACCGTGTTCTTTGATTAACGCTTGTGCTCCTGTGCTCATAAAGAGTTAAGGGGATTATTCTAGAAATAAATACATATATTTTATAATATATAACTTGTGTGGTGTCCTTTAATTTGGTATTACAAGGGATTGCATATGGTAAAACAGCTGGCTTCACATGCCCTCTTGAGTTTAGAATAAGACTGCTTTGTCCATGCTACCCCTAGGATAGCTGTTCTATAAGGTTGATTTTACAACCATCCCCATAAAGGTTGTTTGGACTGGTGCAAGGTGCTGACTAGAATAGTGACCACCATATACAAGGCCAACTTCTAACAGCATGCATTCACTACGCATGCGAGCACGGCGCAATGACATTAACATTGCATGCCACTACAACAATCCTGCGATGTAAAAGTGGCAAAAGTGGCAACAACAGCTTGCTCCATTGCAGCACAGGACTTGAAAACGTCGCAACAGCACCAGCTGCCCGAGGACTTGAAACGGAATGAACTGAAGCACTAGTACCAGCTTTGTAGAATGCATGGATGGGTGCTGGGTGGGTGGGTGGATGGATGGATGAATGTATGATGGCGGACCGTATGGTGGATGGATGCATGGATGGGTGGGGGGATGAATGGATGGATGATGGCGGACCGTATGGTGGGTGGATGCATGGATGGGTGGGGGGGATGAATGGATGGATGAAAGGATGGATGGGTGGGGGGATGAATGGATGGATGAATGAATGGATGGATGGATGAATGAATGCTCAGCCTTGCAGATGGGGATGGGGGAGGGGAGCAGGCATATGGGGTGTGAGCGTGCGCCCATGGCCATACAACATGCATTGTGAGAAATACCCTTGACATATGAAAAAAATAAGCCACATACAAAAACACACGTTCTGTTTTTGAAACCATTTCCAATATTTATTTAACACTTAGTGTATTTTCCCCTTTCCCCTAAATCCTTAATGTTTTTCGGGTGGTGCTAACACTAAGTCAAAGGTTTCTTCAATTCTCGTAAGTTTCTGTTTTATATTTGAAACATAAGCCTGTCCTCCCAATTTGCAAATGTCTTTAGTGTTTGGCCTTTCTTTGTCTCATTGACCTGCAACTATATTTGCACTTTATTCAGAAGGCCGCTGTCATCACACTCGCTAAGCCTGATGTGATTACATTATGCACTTTATTCTCCAGCCCGTAGTCTTAGTGTTACATCTTGGCTAGGACTAGTGGGCACCTGATGCGTCTGGCTGCACAACACATCAAGTAAGGAAACTGCTTTATTTTTTATAACAGGCAGCTTACGATCCCATATCAAATCTTCCTGGCCTTATGCATTTTAGAGGGTGTCTTCCTCCTTTCTCAGAGGCCGTCTTAAGCAAAAGGTCGATTCGTGCGTGACCACAAGTTCCCTGTGTGCTTTTAAACATGTATCCTTATACAAGTTTCCCTTTCCATAGGAGGAGAAAGTATGGGGAAGGAATAAAGGTTCTGTTACCCCAGATCTCTTTGTTGGGATTGCTGTGCTCCCCATTGTGCTGATGGTAGGTTAAGGGGTGTCATCCGTTTCTCAAAGGGTCTGCCTTTCCTGAAACAGGACACCAGGGATTCAAGCTCAGAAAGTGAAGTCTGGGGTAGCAAATCCTGTCTGATATCATGGAAAGTAGCTTTGGATTGAGTCGAAAGCCTCCTGTGACGTTGAAGTGGCAGATGAAGTAGGTCTGGGTACTATCACTGCCTTTCCTAGTCTAGTGCTATGAGAATCATCTTCATTTTGCACTGCCTCATTGTGGCATGTAGCCAGCAGAACAAACGCACAAATAGGAAAAACCCAGATTATTCCCACAGATAGGCAGCAACACCACAATGGTCCGGGGAGATTGGCCCCAATAACGCACACATGGTTGGTGGGGTGTGATCATTCTCAAAACATCCTGATGATATTAGGAACACTCAGCCAATCAGTACACAGCACATGCAGTGATCACGCGTTCCTCAAGCTGGATTTCTGAGAATACTACCCACTGGCCCTCATTGTGTCCAGGCAAGGTCAAGCCACACCTGCATTTGTTATAAGGTGGGAGCAATTTATGACTCCATGACTAGGCCCATATTCCTATTCCTAAAAGGATCTCTGAATTGTTTTAAGATGCTCCAAGAAATGTGTATAATGGCACTCAGTTCGACTGTAATTCGAGACAGTCCTCAGACCCCGACTCTGTAACTGTTATCAGGCTGAAGAGTTTGATTAAACCAACTGCATCTGTTTTACCAAACGCCACATCTTTTGCTTTTTCAAGCAAAATTCACATTTGAGCAACATTCTGGCGATCTGGTCAGGAGAGATTAGTGCTTCGAATCTGACTACAGCTGAAGGAAAGGACCCCGCCTGGGCAGATTCACATCTGCATAGCAAGGAAGGTGAGCCGATGCCACAATTGACTGAAAGTTATGAAAGTCAGGAGGTCCATCCTGAAGCTGCCGTCATTAGGTAACAGACTACATCTGATCCTTAGTCCCAGTATTTGGGGTATGGCAAACTAGGAATCTGACAGAAATCCGACATATTGTATATTTTATGAGTCTGAACTGAGTAGTCGAAATACAGCCTTGAGGCGTTCCTGCAGAAGTCACCTTTTTCTGATAGTCTGTATGCTAGGAAAGGTTAAGGTGGTTAGTCGCTTGGAACACTGGGCATGACACACTCAGTACGCTGTCACCTGGGTGTGATTCAGGGGCAAGGCATCACCGCTTGGACCTCTGGACATGACACAAAAGGTACGCATGGGCCCTACGTGTGATATAAGGTCAGCACCTCAAACTTATTTTTTTGTCTACAAGGGTCTTCTCAGTGCTACTGGTTTCTTAACATTGTTGGTATCTGAAAGAAGTGGGAGGTGCTATTTGCTTGGACCGCTGGGCATGACACAGATGGTAAGCATGACCCCTGGGTTTCATATAGGGTGTAATTTTGACATTAGGGACAATTTGGACCTTGGAGATTAGGTGTAGCTTGTGCTTGGCCATGAAGGGCTGGTGGTTGTCAAGTGTTTCCTCTTTTCTACAGAAATTATAATTATTTTTGTCCCAGAGCGGATATTGACAGACTATCGGACTCAATTAGGCCTGTGTGCCGTGCAGAGCCTCTCTTCGTCATCGGGTATGTGCTAGGAAAGGACCTAAGGTATTTTTTTTTTACAAAGTCATCAATTTTTTCTCTGTCAGTTTTTTCTCACTTGATCTTCATTTTGGTTTTTCATTTATGCATTATTTTTTTTCTAAATCTTTTTATTAACATACATCAGCTTATTAGTTTCAGTACAGAGGAAGCAATAAAATCTGGCATCATGGAGACAATAGGTGAAATCTTTCATTACAATATATCACATGGAAAGTCTAAGGGGAAGGGGGGGGTCATCATAATTGACAATTCAAGGCGGTTGGCATATATCACCTCGGTAGGAATTCCACAAACCCCATATGCGGGTCCACTTTCTAGGACAACCTTGAGCCACATGCACTGTCTTTTCTCTATGCATGGACCAGTCAAGGTCTTTCTCCTAGGCCTCCACTGTGGGAGGATGCAATGCTCCCCATAGCTGTGCGATGTTTCTCTTAGCGAGCACTAGCCCCAGGGTGACCCATTGTGTCAGGGGAACATTCAAATCTGTTGGCTCCCATATATTCAATAGGCATCTACAAGCTTCAGGATCGAGATGTGTGGATAGCACTGTGTTGATGGTGTTGTGTATCTTACGCCAGTAGGGTTGGATAATGTCACACTCCCAAATAATGTGCATAAAAGTACACACGTGGCCTCATCCTCGTCTACAATCCCCCCGTCAGCTCTTCCCATCTGCACCAGCTGGGGTCCTGTCATGTGTACCCTGTGGAGGATTTTGAGTTGTACCAATCTAAGTCCCGCTGGGATAGCCACGACTCTTGGCGAGGATACTGCCTCTTGCCATTCTTTGTCATCCATCTCAATACCATTCCCCGACCATTTTTCCCGGAATGAGTGAAGAGGGTCTGGCATATTATCAATTTTTTATATATGAAGGAGATAGTTTTATCAGGAAGGTCCCCATCCAGTACCCTATCTTCCAGCGGGGATGACTCGGGAAGGGTGGTACATCGCGGCAGAAGGGAGCGCAAAGCGTGTCGGATCTGTGTGTAGCGAAAATATTCTGTGTCAGCTAGATCAAATTGTTGTTGCATGGTGGTGAACGGTCTAACATCTGACTTCTCCCAGAGGTCCTTGATGCATGAGATTCCAATAAGGTTCCACTTGTCAAACCCTTTGAACTTCCATAGGCTACCCTGCTGTTCTGAATCCCATAGTGGAGTCACTAGTGTCGGTTGGCGATCCCAGCCCAGGCATGTAGTGGCTGTATGTATGTATGCCAAACATGTACCGAATGTTTGGTGGGTCCTGTTCATTTAGAGTGTTGAGGTTTGGAATAAAGAGCTCTATTGTAGTTCTCCCCAGAAAGAAGCCACCATTCCATGGTAGAGCCTGGGTCGCCCAGTCGGGCATACATGCCATGGATGATGGCAGCTAGATGGGCTGCCCAATAATATTTTTTAATATCTGGGAGGCTGCACAAACCAGTTCAAGGTGAGCTTAGTTATGGCTTCCCGTCCCACAGCAGGTCCTGTTGAAGGCCCTCTACCTCTTTGAAATAAGACAACAGGCGTACAAAAACAGAGGCAAGGACATCATTTTAAAAAGAGCCTCCTTACCCAGTAGGGAAAGGGGGAGAGACTTCCACTTATTTATATATTTCCCAGCCTGGCCAGGGGTGGGAGTAGGTTCCAAGCGTACCGGAGTGATGGGTCTAAGGAGCGAAAATCCCGAGATACTTGAAGCCCTCTGTATTTATTTGTATAGGGCAACCCTTCGGTGGGCCAGAACAAACAGCAGGGACTAACTCCAATTAATAGAATATCTGGAAAATCTGCCGAAGATGGCCAGGATGTCTAAGACCACTATCAGGGACTATCTCAGGAAGGTCAAATAAAGTAGGATGTCATTCGCATAGGGTGAGATGCTCTCTTTCCACTCCTGGGACCAACGCAGTCTATGTACCCATGCCGCCAGTGACTCCAACGCTAAGGCGAACAAGAGGGGGGACAGCGGACACCCCTGTTGTGTCCCCCGATCAAGTTTGAAAGTGGCCGATTTCTTGTTATTGACCACCACTTGCGCCAAAGGTCTAGCGTATAGGTGCTACACTCATTGAATATATTTTGTGCCAAACCCGCCCAGAGATATGGCCATTCGATGGTGTCGAAGGCCATGGTATCATCAAGGGAGACTATTATAGCTGGTTCTTGGATGGTGGATGCTCTGCCCAGTACCCCATGGACTCTATGCAAATTAAGAGCTGTATTACGATGTGGAATAAAACCGGAATGGTCCGGATAGGCTAGATTCCCAATCACAGTGACCAGGCGGTTGGCCAGAAGCTTAGCCAGAATCTTGGGCTCAGCATTCAAAAGAAAAATCGGTCTATATGAAGCACAGTTAGTTTTGGGTTTGCCTTCCTTGTGAATAGTGACTATGGTATCAGTCCTCTGATCACCAGGAAGTATCCCTTTGTCTCTGGATTCTTCAAACATGGACCAGAGATGTGGGGCCAGTTTGTCCGGCCAAAGTTTATATAGTTTGATATGGAGACCATTGGGACCGGAGGCCTTCCCAGAATTTAAGGATATGATAGCTTTCACTATCTCGTCATTCAATATTGCGCTCTCTAGAAAGTCGCAGTCCTCTATCGAGAGCTTGGGCAGTGCAATGTCCGCTAACAGTTCACGGGAGTCTTCTACAGAATAGGGAGTAACGGCAGAGTAGACAGTGCTAAAGTGGTCAGCAAACATGTCCACAATGTCTTGCGGATCTGTAAAAGGGTTGTCTCCCTCATCATGGAGTTCTGGCACCAGCCTGCTCGCCCATTCTTTTTTGTCAATCCCCGCTAATAATTTCCATGCCTTATCCCCTAGGTTGTAAATCCTTCCTGATTGATGCATTCTTGATTTTGCGGTGCTGGTAAATTATTGCAACTGCATTTTTGACAGGGACTCGATGTGCTTAAAAAGGCACTACTATTTCTCACAATCGTTACTCCATATCTCCAGGAACTGGAGCAAGATCACCGCCGACCAGCTCGCCACCTCCCTCAGCCAGAACCCACCCGTCAGAACAACGGACCTTAACACAGCAGCCTGCAACCTCACGCAGTGGCTGACCACAAGTGCTGACGACCTCGCCCCACTGAAGGACCCACTCACCAGACCCAGAAGCAAGAAGGCTCCCTGGTTCACAGGCGAACTCAAGGACTCCAAGAAGGCCTGCGCACCCTCGAGAAGACCTGGCTCCTCAACAAGACCACCGACAACATGACCGCCCTCAAACTCGCCACCCGCAGACATCACCAGCTGATCCGCACCACAAAGAAGAAATCTCTGAAGGAACGACTGGACAAGAACGCCCATGACAGCAAGGAGCTCTTCAACATCGTCAAGGAATTCTCCAACCCCAGCACCGGCAACAACGACATCACCCCCTCACAGGACCTCTGCGACTCCCTCGCCTCGTACTTCCACCGCAAGATCTCCGACATCTACAACAGTTTCAGCGCTCAACCCCCGCACCCACCGGTCGAACCTACGCACCCAGCCGCCATCCTCCAGACATGGACCGAGGTGACCCCCGAAGACACGACAAGCATGATGAACACCATCCACTCCGGATCGCCGACCGACCCGTGCCCCCACCACATCTTCAACAAAGCAGCCCCCACCATCGCACCCCATCTCCGAGACATCATCAACACCTCCTTCAACACAGCAACCTTCCCTGAGAGCTGGAAGCACGCCGAGCTCAGCGCACTACTGAAGAAACCAACAGCGGACCCGACCGACCTCAAGAACTTCCGCCCCATCTCGCTCCTTCCCTTCCTGGCCAAAGTCATCGAAAAGGTCGTCACCAAGCAACTGGCCGCCTTCCTCGAGACGAACGGATCCCTCGACCCATCGCAGTCCGGATTCAGAGCCAATCACAGCACCGAGACCGCCCTCATCGCAGCCACGGACGACATCCGAGCCCTGCTCGACAACGGTGAAACAGCGGCACTCATCCTCCTAGACCTCTCCACTGCATTCGATACTGTTTGCCACCGCACCCTAGTCCAACGACTCAACGACACCGGCATCCAGGGGATGGCCCTGGACTGGATCACCTCATTCCTCTCCGGAAGAACACAAAGAGTACGCCTCCCGCCGTTCCGCTTGGAGGCCACCGAAGTCATCTGCGGCGTCCCGCAAGGATCTTCGCTCAGCCCCACTCTCTTCAACATCTACATGAAACCACTAGCTGCCATCGCCCGCAACCACAACCTGAACATCATTTCCTACGCCGATGACACCCAGCTGATCCTCTCCCTCACCAAAGACCCCGACACCGCCAAAGCGAACCTTCACGAAGGGATGAAAGATGTCGCCGAATGGATGAACAGCAGCTGCCTAAAGTTGAACACGGACAAGACAGAAGTCCTCATCCTGGGAACATCCCCCTCCGCATGGGACGACTCCTGGTGGCCCCCAGCCCTAGGCACCGCACCCAATCCAACAGACCACACACGCAACTTGGGCATCATCCTGGACTCCTCCCTATCGATGACCAGACAAGTCAACGCCGTCTCCTCATCTTGCTTCCACACACTCTGCATGCTCCACAAGATCTTCCAATGGATTCCCACCGAGACAAGGAAGACGGTCACCCAGGCCCTCATCACCAGCAGACTGGACTATGGAAACACCCTCTATGCCGGAACAACAGCCAAGCTTCAGAAGAGACTCCAGCGCATCCAGAATGCCTCCGCCCGACTCATCCTGGACGTCCCCCGACGCAGCCACATCTCGAGCCACCTGAGAGACCTACACTGGCTCCCTGTCAACAAGAGGATCACGTTCAGACTCCTAACCCACGCACACAAATCCCTCCACGACCTGGGCCCTAGATACCTCAACGACCACCTGACCTTCTACACGCCCACCCGCCAGCTGCGATCGGCGAACCTCGCCCTCGCCGTCGTGCCTCGCATCCAGAGAGCCACCGCCGGAGGAAGATCCTTCTCCTACCTAGCGGCTAAGACATGGAACTCCCTGCCCGTCCACCTGCGACTGACCCAGGACCACCTCGCCTTCAGGAAACAGCTCAAGACCTGGCTGTTCGAGCAGTAGCAGACCCCCCTCCCCACGCGCCTTGAGACCCTTCCGGGTGAGTAGTGCGCGATATAAATGCCATGATTGATTGATTGATTAAATAGAGTCTGCTATTTTGCTGCTAGATTCACATGTTTGAACTAACAGTTGCAAATTTCAGATTGTGACCCTTCATATGCATTGTTATTTGTGTTTGTGCAATCTTTTTTCAGATGCATCTGTACATAACGTTGAGCTTTTAATGAAGTAGCAACAACTAGTAATCCCTGTGTATTTATTTCCCCACAACCAGAGTAGAATTCAAGATTACTTAATCCCGAGACACCAGGGGGTATCAGTACCCTAAAAAAGGTTCCCATCTTATCATGGAGTTGCCACTAACGCTCGTGCAAACTAGGTTCCCCACAGAGGTTAAAGAAACGTAACAAGTATTGCCAAAAATGGCACGCACAGACTCAGGCACACGCATCCCTCTGTCCAGAGGGGGATCCTGCCACCCTAACATAATCAAACAGAAGACGACACACATTCAGGCCAAATACGTAAGGCAAAAGAAGGCAAGAAGAGAGGCACTGTTAAACTGTGGGTTATCTTCGAGATGGCCCAGCTCAATAATCATATCCCATAACCAGCAAATAAGGCGTCCACACCTCCCCTGTTGTATGAAGGAATGGAGGTGCTCGTCCCAATGCCTGCCATCTCCACATTAGGTTACCAATCCACTGGTCGAGGGAGCTGGAGTGCCCCCTACTGAACAACAAACTGCTAGATCCAGCATGGCTAGCAGGCTGAGGCAATCCCAGCATCACCCCAGTCCAGTGCTAGAGATCCCCAAAGGTGTACTCCCTTGTCCATTGCATTCAGCCCGTCGAACCCCAGTGACTGGGGGAACATGCACTACCACCCGTCCAAGTGAATACAGACGGGAGACCGATAGAATCATAGCGGGTCTGGACAACAATACGACTACTCAGAGTGAGGAGGGCTCCGGTCCCCTGGAATCCGACAGCGAGGGTGAGGCTACAGGGTGGGCCCAGCAGACCAAGGGGAAAAATAGGGATTAAATGCCAGATGCAGACGAAACATCCAAAATCACACACCTTCTACAGTCCACCCCAGGCCTATCAGAGGAAGAACCTTTGGTCACAGTGCTTGTGAACAATAGACCTTACAATTTCCTGATAGACAAAGGGTCGGCTAGCCTAATGGAAGTGACAGCTCCCATATCAAAAAGCAATGCAAGCATACAAGGATTCTCGGGTACGATGACAAGGAACCCCTTTACAGAACCCCTCAAACACAGACCAGCGAAAAACTCCTGCATTGCATATACACAGGCAAGGACAGGCCAAGCCAATCAGACCCCTTTCGTTGAGGCAGTCCTGGAATATACAAACTATGCGAGTTAGTAGAGCAGTGGGCATGTCGCGCACACCACCTCTTAGTTAAAGCAGCCAAAATAATGAGAACCTTGATAACCAGCAGGATATGCTAGGAGGAAGAGAGTTGGGACCATGACACACACACAACTAATAGGTCCCCCAAGACTAGATGGTAAGCAGAGCCACGGTGCATTGGGGCAATGGTAGTAACAGCCACCGCACACATACCTCAGTGTTCACCAAGCTCCACCCCTACCACCAGCATGGCACCTCCTCTTGTAAGGAAGTGGCACAGACGAGGTTGCCTGGCACTATGTGGTGCGTTTTCCATGCTTGAAGCCCCCTTTCTGCTGCTGAATATGGTACCCAAGCGCATAATCATCATAGGTCATTCAGCATGTAGAGCACATAGAAACCACCCCAAGGAACTTTCCAGCCGACCACATGGGGAGGGACCCTGAGCAGTGGGTGGGCAGGCAACCACGCGTACCCTCCACACAGCAGCCCACTGGAAAAGATCAGAAGCAGGAGCAAACCCAGAGAGACACTGCCAAGTTGGTCCAACACAAATTGAAGAAGCCCGCCCTCGAGGGGGCCACTTTGGGCGCAAGCATGCAAATGGCACCAGTTTTGAAGGGGGGTCCACCACAGAAACCTAGAGAATTTCAACCCTGTTATAACAACAGAGGTTAGCAGCAGCCGGACCTCCGGGGTCAGGGTGGTTAGACGCAGCCAGCCCTTCAGAGAAGTTTCTATTGCTACAGAATGGTCCGCATGGTCGACCGATGCCACCTCAAAGCATATCACTAACAGATCGATAAATATGGGCTAGTCCCCGCAAAATCCCCATCCTCAAAACCAAGCCCCAGGTTAACCAAGTGCACCTTTCATTCAGCCACAGGGAAATCAATCAACCACTGCACCCCCGCAATAGGGATCAGGTGGTTAGTCAAATACATGGCAACAGCAGCAACAGACAGGGAACCCAACACAACAAGGATCACAACCACAGCAGAGAGGGGTAACTTGCTGGGGAAATAATGCCCCAACGCAAATACAATACCCAATTCCGGAATAAGATATCAACATGTATTTAAAAAATATAGACTAGTGTTCACACAAACATCTCAGCAAATACAACTGCATCACACAGAATGAGTTGGCATTGCAAATCTCTGTGGTGCATGCCACACCACTCTTTTCCCCCACTTCTTAAATTGGAGACTGCTTACATCCATGCCGAATGTTTGGGAGCCTATTAACAAGTTACTCATCTTCGGTAACGCCTTATCTGATAGAGACTATCTAGCTGCAGATTCCTTACCTTTGAATATTCCCTAGGAGTCTGACTGGAAGCTGAGCAGTACCTGTGCCAGTAGGAGGCGTCACGCAGCTCTGTGTCAGCCATACTAAAGGTCAAGTGCAGTGCCTATATAGGTGCCACCCCAGTGTGCGGACATCAGTTTCTTACTGCAACTTTCCACACTAGAGCACGGAGCCACAAAGAAAGCAGATGCACTAATGTACAGTGTTAAAGGCCTCAGAAGTGTGACACTACAATTAAATTAGTTCACAGAGTGGGGAGGATGGGAGTGATGGAAAGGAATCTGCAGCTAGATAAGAGTCCATACCAGATAAGGCATTACCGAAGGTAAGTTACTTGTTCATCAGATAAGACTTCTATCAACAGATTCCTTACCTTAGAAATACTTACCGGAGGTGGGTTTGCAAGCAGATTAGACCAAAACATCCAGCAGAACCAAACCGGCAAAATGCCCATCACGACAGACCTGGCTGTCCAGAGAGTAATGCTTGGTGAATGTGTGCAAGGATGCCTACGCTGCTGCCTGACAGATATCTAGGACAGGGACTCCGCAGGATAACGCAGTGGTCGCAGCCTTGGCTCTGGCAAAATAAGCACGCAAGCCCTCAGGGTTTCTTTTTGGCCAGTGCCCAGCATCTCTTTATAAAGACTACCATCCATCATGAGATGGCCTGTTTCTACACAGCCCTACCATTCTTCGCACCGACATACCCAACGAACAGTTGATCATTAATCCAGAATTCTCTAGTGCAATCAGGGTAGAATGACAGCACTCTTTTTGGGTACATTCGGCCGGGTCTCTTCTCTTCTTTGGAATAGTGAGGTGGTGCAAAGAAGGTAGGATAGGTGATAGTTTGGCCTACATGAAAAGGTGTCACAACCTTCAAGTGGAAGGAGGCACATGTTCCTAGATACATTTTGTCTAGTAGAATGTTGTGTAGGGAGGGTGTACCGAGGGGGCTTGCAGTTTGCTGACCCCCTGGCCGAAGGGATGGCCACCAGAAAAGCTGTTTTTAAGGTTAGTAGGTGGAGTGGGCAGTTGTGCAATGGCTCAAAGGTTGCGCACTTGGGAAAAGTTAAGACCAGATTAAGGTCTCATTGGGGCATGATAAATGACCTTGGAAGGAACAGGTGTTGAAGTCCCTTGAGAAAATGGGTCACACTAGATGACTTAAACAAAGAAGGTTGTACTGGCAACCGTAAGAAGGCCAAAAATGCTAACATTTAACAGTGCCCAGAGCAGAGTCCTGTTGGGCCATTGCAAGAACAAACAGTAGAACATGGGCTAGAGGTGCAGAAAGAGCGTTGATGTTCTTGGATGCACACAGGGGCACAAACTTGTCCCAACGGCAGGACTAGCCCGTCTTAGTGGCGGGACGTCTTTTTGCCAGAATAACGTTACAGACTTTGGTAGGAAGATCGAAGGCTGTCAAATGTCGCAGTTCAATCTCCACCCATGAAGGCATAGAGTGTATACGTTCAGGTGCAGAACCCTCCCCTGCTTCTGCAACAGAAGCTCCTCCGGAAGGGGCAGCCTGATCAAGGGGACCGATGTTCATGCTCAGGAGTTTAGGATACCAGACTCTTATCCAGAGCCACTAGAAATGACTTGGGCCTGCTCGTCCCTGATCTTCTTGCGAACAAAGAGCTGCTCTGTATCAATCCAGGGACCTTCTGTGCGACTAGCATCTTGTATGTCGCTAGATCATCTGAATTTGGGCAGTGAGGAGCTGCAGAGAACGTTTCCTCATCAACCTTCAGTTGCGTAGAACAGCAGCCCTCA
Source organism: Lissotriton vulgaris (assembly GCF_964263255.1). Classification (NCBI taxonomy): domain Eukaryota; kingdom Metazoa; phylum Chordata; class Amphibia; order Caudata; family Salamandridae; genus Lissotriton; species Lissotriton vulgaris. The sequence continues at coordinate 178,739,881 of NC_141687.1, read as the reverse complement.
CAGGTCTTGGAGTCGTGGTCCTGCTCCAAGCACAATAAACAAACCAAATGTGGATCTGTCAGACATCTGCCAGTGACAGGCATCACATGGCTTGAAACCTTTAGGCTTTTAGGGAACAGTTCTAACACATCAGGAAAATTAATTCTCAGAAATATCTGACAAACGTTGACAAAAGATCAGTCAAAAATTGACTACGGGTAGCTCTCTCTGGATTTGCACTGACTGGCGCAGAAAGAAAACAAATGATGTCAGCACACTGGGGTGGTGCTTATATAGCCACCGTGCAGGTCGCATCTGGTGCGGATGATGCAAATGCAGAGCTGAACATTGCCACCTACCGGCGAGCAGGTGTACTGCGCGAACAATTGCTAGATCCAGTCTGAAGCCATGGGAATATTCTAAGGCAGGGGATCTGTGACCTCATTAAGATGTTGTTTTCTTGGCAGACTGGCAACTGAACTTTGTGTGCCGTTCTGGTTATCGATCCCACTCCCCAGGGCCCACAGAAAATTGCTGGGTGGAGGCCTATCGAACAATAGTGACTAGGGTGTGATCCAGAAAATGGAGTGCTGACAGGTAGTGAACACTGCCCCTACTTCAGAGTCATCTCAGGACAGCAATATCACCCTGGCTCCCCTGTTTCCCCTGTTTCCCCTGTTTCAATGGTCGCCACAAGATAGCAACGAGAGAAGAACACCATGGTCACCCGCAGCCATCCGACAATCATCTTGCATATTCCGATCTGCTGGGGAGAGACTGCGGAAGAAGTAAGCACCACGAAGGTAAGGTCAGGACAATCCCAAATTCGAAATCGCACATAACAATTTATGGTCCCCAGCACTAGACACCATATGGTGCCCAAAAAACAAAAAAAGAAACAGAAACCCAAAGGAGCAAAAAACGAAAAAAATAGCCTGACATGATGCACCACAAACAGTAGCACCAAGCCAGCAACCCGAGCCACAGTGAAAGCACTTATCCCTTCAGTAAGTCAGACCCAAACCACAAGGACACACTAACTTAGCAAAGATGGACTCCATACAAGTCATACTCATGTACGACCCGGTAGAGAAACATCCTCCTGCACCTAGAAGGGGAACACTGCAAACTCTCCCATAACAGAGGATGCTGGGTCATTATTCCCCCCAGATACCCATGTGATAGCCTGGGATGTCATTCGCCGACATCCTCGCTCTAGATCACTCATTAGAGCTGTCAGCTGAGTGAGCAGTACAAATGAAAATCCATTAATGATTGTTTTTGCGCAGAAAGGTACCCCTTCCTACATAGAAACAATCATCCCTGCAGTGAGGGACCCTTGCAAAATGAGGCAAGGGTGCCTCTGATGGCGCATGGCAGCCTATTGTGCAACTGTGAAGGGGAAAGCATAGGGATGCGTTTTAGTGTGGCTCAGGGGTTAGAGGCGGCAGACCCGGAAGCTGAGATCGGCCCTGGACCAGGGTTCAATTCCCCGCCTCGTGGGTCTTGGGCTAAAAAATTCCACGGACTCGATAAATCTCGCTCCGGTGCCTTCTCGACTCACGGGTTCACACGCTGCGACTCTGGGCAATAGCTTGCTTAATCTCCACAACGGCCCCTCGCGGCGGGATGCCTGGCTTTCACCTTGTGGATACCCTGCCGGGGTTATCTCACATGGGAATACCAGGACGGGTTCCCTAAGCAAGCGCCGGGAAACCCACTGCGGGTAGCTGTGCGCTATATAAGCTCAAATACATTTACATTTACAGTGTTGTTAATACGACTCTTCCCTGCGCAGCTCTGCCCAGCTTAAATGGATTGCGGGCCGTGCTTCGTCATATTCTTATAGACGAGGCCCTCTGCTTTCATCTCCTGGTATGTGTCTCTGGTTGAACAAGATTTATGAGAGTCTCTTGAGAACACATGTAAGTGAGGACATGATGCCTTGTAGCTCAACTGGCCACAACTGCTTACTTGGACAGTGCTACATCAGCACACACTGGTGCCTCTTCACTTGTGGACAGACAAACTTGTGTGCTATCCTGGTTACACTGAATCACAACACTTTAAATTCTCCTTCGGACACACTGATCTGTGTCTCATCAGGACAAAACGTCAAAGTCAGCACATCCTTGCTTACCTCCCCTTCCATACAAACTAACATGTGTCCTCTTCTGGACACGCTGATTTTTGTTCCACCAGACCTTGTCAAAGTTAGCTAGCTTGACACACAACATTATATTTCAAAGCAGCATAGTTTTTGGCGCCTGTTATGTCTCTTCTGTGCCGCTGATCATCTATTTATAAAAAAAAAGGAATGCCTCTGACACCATCGATACGGTTTTTCTTATACCACAGCGATCTTCTTACTTGACCCTGAGTTATATTTATTTATGTTTTCATACTTCAAACATTATTTTCAAAAAGGAAGTTCCTACCACGTGACACATTAAAACGTACTCCTCTGAGTTTTTTGTACAGCAATAACTCTTGGCACAGTAAATAACAAAAACAAGTGACATAGAAAATATTTACATGACATACATTGACATAGTGACCAAAAATGAAACATTCAAAAGGGGTGAGCTTTTAAACTTAAAGAAGTCCTACTTATTTACATACAGTCATGGGACTATGTTTTCTTTTGTCCTCAATGTGCTAAAATACAACAAGCCCTAAAGAGGTCAGAAGGTTATTTCGCAAACTCTAAGCATGCGCTACAAACATTCTGCTTAAATGCGCCTAATTAATGTGGTGCAAACAAAAACATTTTTTTGGTTGCTCTGAGCCTCTCTCGGATGTGAGCCAACGCGTTTCGACCTTCAGTGTGTGGGACCAAAAGGAATGTTTCTTTTGAAGGTCTTCATCAGAGCGGGGGTATATTCATGTAGGACATGCGGTGCCGTGTGAGACTTGCCTAGTAGATTGATGCGTAGCTTCTCCGTTCCTCTAGTGTGGCGACTTCTGGGGCTTTCTTGGGCCGATTCTTCCGAAGCCTTCGCTTGTTTCAAATCTTGTCTTCCGATCGAATTCTCCTGTGTAGTTCGTCTCATCTTGCCACTAAGAGCTGCTCAACTGTTTGGCACATGCTTGCCTCACCAGGACATTAACACTTGCTGCATTAGCCCCAACAGCTCATTAGAGTTCCTCATCTCCTGGACTCCCTATTGCAGTCCATGAAAACATGTAATTAAGCTGAAGTTTTAAGTCACTTGTGTCCCTCCTTCATGGAACACTCTCTTTGTCCATCTGTTCTCACCTTTAGTACACTACAAACACACATTTCTTCTGCAGCACACCATGGGGGTGACATCACACACATAATATTTTCTCTTAAAGACACCCCCATTTTCCCTTATAGACTCAGTTCTCCAGCCTCTCTGGACACCAGTGGGCATCATGAAGTTAAATAATTGTCAAAAGTCCTAAACGTTGGGTGTTAAAGGAGATTTATAGTGCTCATATAGAAATACACTTATATATCTTGTTTTTGACGCAATACAAATGGCTGCTTGCAATAACAATGGGAGAAGAGAACTCCCCACTTCTCACTGCATAATCCGAAGATTAAGCACACTTAATAGTCACAATAATCGCAGCACACCGCTTATCACAACAGTAATGTTTGTGCTAGAAAAGCATTAAACAATCCAATAGGCTCTTGAAGATTTCTTGCTTCTTTTTTAATTATTTTTCAACTCCAATCCCTTGCCAACGCGTTTCGCCGTGGTTAAACATAACCCACCGGCTTCCTCAGGGCTCGACTTTATGTCATTCTTTAGTACCTCCTGGGTGGAAATGACTTCCTATCCAGTGTCTTTATTTCATTGAGGGTTCATAAAAAATGTAAAGTGCATCCGTAATCCTTCTGCGTTTTCAAAGCAGGGCATGCAGTACAAAACTTTATCTTGGTGCCACAAATTCCGATCCCAGGCTACACTCGTCCAATCTCAATCTCGCCGATCTATATCCAAAACTCTGTAACCTGCCGCCGTCTGCTATACACACATGTTCCCCTTCCACGTTGTGTTCCACCCGAGTGCAGGCGAGTGACTATTAAATAATTGTCAGTCCTCAGAAATACTTTTCCTCTTTATACATCTCCTTTGTAGGTATTGCTGCAATGCTTTATATGCCAGTACAGGACTGTATGGTGAAGCTGTTCTTTGGACATTTATTCATTCCTAGAGAGCTTCCTGTTGCCTGCCTGGCCACCATAAACTGGATATCGCAGTCCTGCTGTGAATCTCTTTCAGCCTGAAGATCCCTCTGTCTCCTAGCAGCTTTCTTCACCAGTAATAGAGTCAGATGTTCAGCAGATTCTCTCTTGGCTGCAGAAGTGGCATCTCTTGCTGGGCTGCCAGATGGCATGGCACGGGTGTGGTATGATATCAATTTTTTATCTGTTCCCTTTCTTTCTTACTCCTCGTTTCTCTTCCACATTATCCTCCACCTGGGATAACACCTGGTGGCCCGCGGCCCTCGGGAGCCCGCCCACCCCACAGACCACGCACGAAACCTCAGCATCAACCTCGACTCCTCCCTCTCCATGAACCGCCAGATCAATGCCATCGCCTCCACCATTTTCAACAGCCTACGCATCCTCCACAAGATTTTAAAATGGTCCCCCCCTGACTGCAGAAGAACCGTCACCCGCACACTCATAACCAGCAGACTTGACTACGGCAACGCCATTTACTCAGGTATTAACAGAACCCTTCAACACAAACTCCAAACCATCCAGAACGCTGCAGCCAGACTCATGCTCGGAACACAGCGTCACAAAAACATGACCCATCACCTACGAGACCTCCACTGGCTCCCCGTCAAGAAGAGGGTCACTTTCAAACTCCTCACCCATGCCTACAAATCACTCAACAATGTTGGACCCAAATACCTCAACAAGAGATTATCCTTCCACACACCCAAGAGGAACCTCTGATCCGCTGACCTCGCCCTGGCAGAGGTCCCCGGCATCCGCAGAAAGAGAACAGGCGGGGAGAGCCTTCTCCCACATTGCAGTCAAGACCTGGAACGAGCTCCATTTGAACATTAGGTGCTCCCTGGCCTTGCATACATTCAGGAAGGACCTCAAGACCTGGCTCTTCGACTGATCCGGAGGAGTGGCACCCCCCAATCCCCTCCCAGCGCCTTGAGACCCTTACAGGTGAGTAGCACCCTCTATAAACCCCTGATTGATTGATTTGATTGATTGATCCTTATTGCTAATATTAAGAAGATTGATATTCTATGTGTCACTGATGTATGCAAGTTATTTTGTTCTTCAAGTTCAGTTACAGGACTAACATGAAAAACGCACCAAATCTCTGCTCTAGCATAACACTGCTCCAAAAGCTTGTGGTCTCATCAGCTCAGCCTGTCACAGAGACAATTCAAATGTCTCCAACAGAATCCTCTCACACACAGAACACTGTTAGCCCAAGATTCCTTGCACACCGCAGTATGAAAGAAGGTCACGATACAACTACATAGTGCAACTACATAACGCCCAAGACACAATTACCCACGGCTGCTACAAAAACTCAGCTCCAAGGCCCGGTCCTTTCCAAAGACCCAAAACAGCAACATTGAGACTGAATGGGAGGGTCCTGCACTGGTATTGTGGTTTAACACTCTGTAAAATGGAGATTCTCCATGTGATCCTGCCAGCTGGGTTTATGGATTCCTGGAAGTAGGCATTCAGAAGGTTCACTAACTGAATCCATTCTTTGTCTAAGACAGCTGCAAATCACATTGTAAATCTGCATGAGAAGAAAATGGTTTAGACGGTGGAGCTCTGCCGGCGTTTCCTGAAATGGTACTAGTGAGGGTAATATCTTGATCCCTTTCTTGGGGCACCATTCTTCCTAAGAGGAGGAGACTCTTCATCTCCTGCAGAAGTTCTTGGGGTGTGAGCTTGGAAACAGATGGGCTGCATGGAAGCAGATGCAGAAACTCTTCAGCAAATGAGTACTTTGTCACTGAAACATCAATGATTATCTGAAGTTAGCGGTAGTAGTTGAGAGAAAGCCTTTTGCCAACTATGGTCGGGTGCTGGTCTCCAGGGAAGACATTAATACATCTTGCTCTCTGCTGATTTTGAAGAGGAGGACTTCTCCTTCCCCCTTCGACTGCTGGTTCCATGAGAAGGCTCTAGCCATGGCCGCCATTGCTTTGGAGTGAAAAAAACTCAAAACTGGAAGATCTTCACAGACTGGAAGAGGGAAAGAAGTCTTGGTGGTTGTGGATGACACTCAATGATTTGGCCAAGTTTTACTTCTTGCAGTGCTTGAGGACCTCGTCCATTGGGGAATCGTACATATTCTTACCATCCACAGGAATGTTGACAACTCTCTCTTGGGCCTCCGGCTTAAGATATGCAGACTCCGAATTAAGCTATGATTCCTGGTAGATGTACAGGCATGCGTTCCTGGTCCTCGTGGCAGTGTTAGGTGAGGGCGTGGTTTCCCATATGGAGGATGATGCTCTTCACTCAGCCCCAACACAACCGAGTTCTCCAGCTGAACTGGTGGAATCTTCTGCACACATATATTCCACATTACACCATTAATATGGCGAACGCTGACAAATGATGCAAGACTACACACAACACAGTACATAGTGCTCCTCACTTTACAACAAGAACCAGTAAAACATTCACAACAAACCAATACTTACAAAAACGAACCATGGTAAGTAGTATGCATCCTCACACGGCCTGCCCACAAATCATGCATATCACACTGTTGAGAAATAAAGCCAACTTCATGGAATTAGGATAACAGAATTTCCGACATAAACACCCCAACATGAGAGATCAGCTCAAGAACTCCTGCAGATCCCCTGTTAGATAGAAAAGGAAACGGCATCCTAAAGTGTGCTGTGGCGAATTCAGAATGATTAATAACGATAAACGCCAAATCACAACACAAAAGTATCAAAAAAGAACAACCATACTCAAACCACGATCAGAAAACCAGGAAGGCAGCATGCAACCACACAAACCTGCCAATGACTCGAACAGACCTTGCCAAATAGCCTCACCAATAGTATGAAGCAAGCAACTATATAGCGTGCACAGAAAAATATGCATAATCAAACATAACGTAACGCAGAAGCCCACAGACACAACAAATAAGCAAAATACGAACTTAAGAGCATGCCCATGGCTTGCGCATGCCTGCCTCATCTCAACACAAGATCTAATAGTGAACATGTGCTGTGCAGCAAAAATGAAGATCCAACCAACTAGGATAACAAGATGACAATCAAGTAAAATTATAAGGAATGCAACACATAGTTAAGCCAACCTTTTAATATTGTTCTCGTCGAGGGACACATAACCAAAACATTTAAATGGAAAGAATGAACATACAGCCATGCTCATGTACTACACCATTCATACTATATACACCTTTCAGACTACAAATATGCCTATACTCCATCAAGGAAACAATTTAACTATGCATTTCAGTAAACAGCAACCACTCCAAAGACAGACAACAGAGCTGAAGTGCAACTCGTAACTCCCATTAGACGTCTAAAAAACAACTCCATAAAGATCAAAACACATAGAACAGTGGGAATACACTCTTGCAGCAGTCCACATATAATTAAGACTGCACGCAAACAGGCGCTTTACATTCACCAAATAACATACTCTAACACTATCAACTGCAACTCGACATGTTTGCATTGAATGCTGAAACACATTACAGCAACTGTTGTGATCTGCATAGTCATACCAACCCACAATATATCCAATTATAGGGCAATAGGCTGGAGCACAATAGCAAACCAAAAGGCTTTACAAAGGAAAATGAAAACTTAACAGCGAACTAGCACACCCATTCACAGATGTAGCCTTTGCTGGTAATGATGGCACTAGCATTAGCTTGTCTCAGGGAAAGAACACTCGTACGTTTTCGTGGCATCTTTTTACAGATACTCGGTCTCCTCGTGCATGTGGGAGGATAATGGTTTGCCCTTCAGAGAAGTCACTGTTTTTTTAAATATTTCGTTATTGCAGTTTGATGATATACTTCACATGTTTAAACAGTTATATCTCACGGACCACCCTGAACAATAGGCAGTACAATCCCCGGTCAGAAGCTATTGATCCATCAGAGAAGTCACTGTTGCTAAAACAGAGCAGGGTGTAGTGTAGTTCCTATTTTCCCAATAGGCTCTGCGCATTGGAATAACAAACAGCAGTGTAAACGTAGGACTGAGGTCATCTAGGTCTCTACTGACTATGTTAAACTTAATTTAGGTTTGCGCCAGCTAGCTCAGAGGTCACTAGAAACTTTCTTGAATGAATAGGGAGGGACAACCTCCCCTGGCTCAGACAAGAAGGGATTCAGTTTCCGACAACCGCATAAACATGACAACTTTGCTCCCTCAGAATAAGAGTGTATCTCTAGAGTCGTGTGAAAACAATAGACAGCTATTTCACTCAGTCAGCAGTGCATACTTAGTTTCACCAGAGTGCAGAGAAATAGAGAGATGGGCGTTTTCAATAAAAAGGTGTTATTTATTGAGCAGTCTTCCTTCTCATGCAAGAGAAGTGAATTGCCACAATTGCAATACTTAAAGTAAAGTGTATACAGTAAAAGTAGTATTATGAAATAATACTGTAAAAGCATTGATATGGTTTCTTAACCATATGATACTTAAAAAGGATAAAATATATACTTACATAAATATATTGACTAACGTACTCAACTGGTGCTTCTAACTAAGCCTACCCCGGTGTACCTGACCTAAGCCTAATACGTGGGAAGGGATGAGTAAGTAGCAGTTTAAGTTAAGTTGGTTAAGATAATTTTGCCAAGAATCTGTATCAAGAATTCTCTTAAGGGTTTAGTCAGCTCCGTACCTTGGTAATAGAATGTGGGAGGTCTGGTATCTCTTTTCCTCAGGACTCGATATTCCAGCAACCCGCAAGGGTAGGCTGGAAACACCGGAGCTGGATTTTCTCGGCTGGAGAAAAAGACAGCGTCTCTCTCAGTGCGTCAAACAGGAGGGGCGGCTTCCGTGGGCACTCGCATCAGCTGGGCTCTCGGACAAGTAGATGGCCGCTCTGTTCTAAACCACTGTGTGTTTGCTTAAGGCAACCGTTGGTATTTTATACCTGGAAGGTGCTGGGTTTGACGTAAGGTTGGACATAAGACGTCACTAAGAACTAACAGTTCTTTCTGGACTTCAGGATTTCTTGTTCAAATCAAAACAAAAGCAGGGTGGTTTTTCCCGGGCTGCTGGAGGCTTGGTTTGTTTAAAGAACGTGTTGTGCTTTCTAGGAGTCGATGGAAGTAGCCATGCTGTGCTTTGGATTGCATGGGCTATTACTGAATATGAATCTGATTCTTATGCCTTCATCAGGATATTATTAATAATAACCTCACAAGGGCATAAATCGAGAATATAGAATTAGGGTCCTAGATATGAATACGACAAGGGGGCACTTCAAAGTACAGGCTGTCTTTGGGGGACAGGTACTTGCTGTCCAAAGGACTGTGGCATTTCAGGCTCAGAAAACGGATTTCTGAACTCTCCTGAGTCTGCTGAAAGATGTGTGGCTCCATCATCCATGGCCAGTTCAGACTATGATAGAGGAGTAGTTGCAATAACAAGTGCAAACAGTAGATGCCTTCATGCTCTTTTGGGGCACCTGAGCATCACCTGTGATGGGTGGACCGGTGTCTGGGGTTAGACCTGATGTCTCTTAACTGTACCTGAGTCGAGGGGAGCTTTACCAGGGATGGTAGGAGTGGCAGACGCTGCACAATGACTGAGGATAAGGGTCTGGGGCAAATTTACTAGTCTTATGTTTCTCACTCATTGGACCAGGAAGGAGTCTAATCTGAAAGCTGAGCATGCAACCTCTTTGAGCCCTTCAAAGGGACAAAGATATCAACATCCAGCCATATGTTGTTGATATAGCAATAGGTATTGGCAGTAGGGCCCGGCACTAGGAATTTGCGATGTTTGAGAGAAACAGGATCCAATTCAAAGCGTTCAGCAAAAGAAAAAGGCACAGGCAAGGGGTGAGAATACATACAGCCATTGAGATGTGACATCTGGCACTTACATGCTTGCCATGTATCTGTATGCAAAGCTCTGAAAAAATGTGTTAACAGCAGCAGAAGCAGTTACAGGTAGAGCCAACAGAAAGCAGGGTCATCCCACAAGTTGAGAATGCAAAAGAACCAGAAAAAGCAATGATCCCGTTTACAAAAGGAATTCAATGCAGGTTCAAAACGCTACAAATCTCATGATTACAATTCTTTTGAAGTCCAGGCCAAACAAACTCTATTCTTCAATCTCTCAATTACAGCGAATGGTAGGTTTTAGAAATAGTCTCCATAAATGCAGTAAGCTTCATTTAGCAACAAGCTAGAATTGTTGTAACAATTCTATGTCAAGGCTTTGACATACTAGCTTGCCCCAATCAATCTAAGCCTGGCTAATGTTTCTGCATTCATAACAAATGCTGCAGCATATGCTTCTGAAGATCACCAATTCAACAATATCAACTCCCACTCAGTGACCTACCCACGATGGCCATAGACATCACAAAGACAAGAGCTCTCCATTGCTCTTACATCTGTGTCCTACAGCATTTAAAACTTGTCTCACAGACGTTCTAATTACAACTCACTCAGCTCAAGCAACTGTGAAGACATTGCAGACCTCATTTTCTAATGCAATGTTAAGCGAATATTCATGAAATAAGTTTGGTTAATTGACCACTCATCAATCATCATTCAGCAACCCAGAAAAAATAAAACTGCAAATAACTTTTTAATAATTATATTAAAACATTGCAGCGCAGGAGAGGGTTTTAGTATGGAGACAGGAAGCACAGGATGGGCTCATCTTAAACGGACTGTTACCAGTAATTTGACCCACAAAGTTAACTTTCTTTATATGAGTGAGTAACAAAACCTTTTCAACAACTATATATTCAAGTGCTGCAGTTCTTCTCTTATTAGAGCTTATAACTACATTTAGCTTTTTCTAATGACTCTTGTGGTCTTCTCCATTTTCTGAAGTTTACTAAACATTCTTGAAGTTAAGGCATAGGTGCCATAGAAGGTAAATCTAATGGTAAAATATTAGATTCATACCATGCATACAAAGGAAGGATGATATCCCAATGCAGAATGCTTGGTGTTGTTATTGGTTAATTCTGCTAGGCACAACAGTTTATTCCAATCCTCCGCACTGATGTCGGATAGCACAAATACTGTTCAATATATTGTAAAACACTCTGTATGGCTGTCTTTCTGAGGACAATAAGTAACTGACAAACTAAGTTCAATATCCAATTGTTTACACAGAGCTGACCAGAAATTTGCTGTAAACCTAGGTCCTACCTCTGTCAATAATCACATCCGCTGGAATTCCATGTAAATGAGTAGGACTTGCAAAAATATGAACTAATATCTTACAGAAAGCCAACTCATTTCTTTCCACAAGATACCCCATCTTCGTCAAAAGACTAACAACATCCCGTGTCAATGTACAAATTTGACTCTTGGGTCATTCCCCAATACAGTACATTTGCACTGTATGCCTAGGTTTAGGAAATGGTCTCAAAAGTGCCACAGGGTTTGCGAGTGAACTTTTAATCTAGGCACAAACAGAACAGGTCTGTACAGATTGTTTAACATCTGTAATGAAAGTTGGAGACCAGAAATATTTTTTTAATGCAGCCAAGGTTTTAGCAATTGAAGATGTCCTGCAGCTTTAGAATCATGAAGCCAAACTCATTGTCTGTTGTCTTTGCGTAAAAGGCATATCAAGGCTTTCTTTGATTCAAAATGGAAAAATTACTTATTTGCAATTCTAGTTCTTCACCATGGACATTCTGTCTGAATTAATAAAAGTTAAAATATCTCTGCACATGTGTAAAATACGGGAACATAAATGTAAACACAATTTCCGATGTTTCCCAGTCCAATCCATAAAAGGTACCATGCACAAAACAGCAACATTTACTATTTTATATTAATCTAATTAGCCAAAATGGAACAAAAAGGAAAAAAAGCAATGTTTGGCTGAAAAACACAACTTAAAATACTTTAAGAGGAAATGATGCATTAATGTAAACAGTACTTAAACACGTCTGTCCCTTTATGAACCTTAAAAGCCAGCTCTAAGTAGCATTTCCAGTAAGGTGACAGGCAGTTCCTTTTGGGACATTATGGAAAATAAACAACTGGAGTCACAAATTCAAGAACTGTGACCCTTAAAGTGGGGATGTCGGTGGCTTTCATGAATTCAGTAGGAATACCTATGGTGAAGAACTAGGACTACAAGTAAGTATTTCCCACCCATACTCTTAAAAGGCATACTAGGGAAGCAAGCTAATCCAACTTTAAAAGTGCAAGCAGGGTCTCCTGGGGACATGATTTCAGGAACAAGGTAGGCAAAGAAATAGTCTGTTAAACGAAAGTCCAAAAGAACTTCCAGTAGAAGAGAAGGATGACTTCTAAGACAAACATTATGATCGTGGAAAATCAGTATGGTTCATCAACACAAAGAGCTGGAAACTCGCTCAGCTTTCTAGCTGAAGTACTTGCTATTAAGAAAGGCATTTTCTATGAGAGCTGTTTCAGCTTTGTGCATCGGCTCAAAGAGAGGCCCCATCAATTTGTAGAGGAGCAAGCTGAACTTCCAGGGAGCACCACGAGGTCTTCTAACTGGGGCAAATGTTCTTTTAAGTCCTTTCAAGAAATCCTTAATCACCAGAAAGGGTTAAGGGTTAAAAGAAAATGCCAGAGAAGAAGACGCGCTAAGCATTGATGTCAGACAAATGTACTCTAATAAAAGTATACTGAAATCCAGACTTTGCCAGGAAGAAAAAAATGATACTCTATTATTGTGGCGTAACAGAAGCATTCCATAGAATTTGGAACGCTTTGGAAAACGGCAGTCGGAGATCGGACGAAGCGGCTTGGCCGTGTTTGACCACGGCAGCTCTGTTACAAATAAACCTCTTACTAACACCTACCTGTGAAGTTGTCATTACTACGGAGAGACTACTACATCTAATTACTGTCAACGATCTGGCAGAGCTGTACAAGAATTTGTATTTGTTTTTTTCACAGCAACTGTGTTATCATGCATATCCTTGTTTGGTCATTCTTTTGTCATCCTGGGTTCTACATATCATATTTTGGTCATAACTTTACATTAATTTATTTGCAGCTTCTTGCACCTGAACTATGCAGTTGGTAAATCCTCCACCTCCTTTTTTTTAGAAAGCCCCGGTGAACCACCTATATCTTGGCAGAACTGGTTGGCTGCTTTCGAAACGTACATGGGAGCCACTGGATCATTGAGATTTCGTCTTGAATGAAGAAGATATCTTTTGATACATTCCATTGGGTTCAAAGGTTGCTTAAACATTTGCCTGAATTAGCAAGAGTGGATGGTGAGGTAATGAATAAGTACATGGAGGCAATAAAAAAACTAGAGCCGAGAACCAATGTTCAACCTAGCATTGTGGTTTTGCGCCACAGATTATTTTTTTCATGAGGAAACAATTGACTAATAAAAATGTTAGCACATATATGTTTCCACACTCAGAAGACTGGTGGCGGAGTGTAGATTTGAGAATTTTACAGAGCAGTCGGTACGTGATCAATGTATTAGTCACTGTACAAATAAAACCATCCAGCAGAAATTGTTGTTCTTAGGTGACCGCACATTAGAAGAGACATTACATTTTGCCAAGAGTATTGAGACATCTCAGATTTTAGACAAGGACTTCGAAGAGAAAAACAAAACAGTTAATGTGGTAAGGACCAGGGATTAAAGTGGTAATAAGGGTGCTGCCACTAAAGAAAACAAAGACACAGGTAGGCTTAGTAGTGGTAATTTTTTTAATCAGTCTAATTTTTACTTCAGGTGTGGCAAGATGGCACATGGTAGAGGTGGCAGGTTGTACCCGACATCTGTGACATTCAGAATGTGTAATAAAAAGGACATTTCGCTAAAGTGTGTCAGAGTTCTAAGAAGAACTCAGATACAACTGTTGATGTTGTTGTTGATACAGGTGAAGAAGGGTCTAAATGTTCCCTTGAGCAGATTCAAAATGAATTGCAAGATATGGTGTTGGTAGTCAATGAAGGGGAGGTAGCATCTGGTGATCCGTCAGTGTTTGTGAATCCCTACATTGATGTCATGATGGGAAACAAGGTACTCAAATTGTTAGCAGACTCAGGAGCCAGGATCACTATGATCACCGAAATGTTTTTTCAGGAAAATATGCCTGTCAGGTCTCTGGAAACCCCAGACCACACACCAATCTTGTATGAGGGAGAAGAATAGAACTAGCAGGATTCTTCAAAGAAACAATGAAGTTCAGGGGAAGGACCATCTTTGGAAATGTTAATGTGGTTATCAAAGGTCTATCCATTTTGGGTTGGTTCCACAAGGATCTTTTCAAATGATTTTGATGCCAGGTACTAAAGGCCAAGTGTCAGTTGTTAGTGAAACACAAATAGAGGAGACGAAATCTACATTTCCCTCAGTGTTTACTGAAGCAGTAGTTACCATCAAGGGATTTCGTCACAAGATAGGAGTTATAGAGGGATCTGTCCCCGTTAAACACAAGTTACGTAGTGTACCATTTTCAGTCGGGGAAGATTTGGAAAAAGAGTTAAAAGGGTTGGGTGACAAGGGAATAATAGAGCCCATTGAGTCTTCCTTGTGGCTGTCTCCAATGGTGGCGGCTCGCAAACGTAATGGAGATTTGAGGATCCTAGTAGACTTGCATAGCTTGAACAAATCTTTCTGGGTAGATTCCTACTCTCTTCCGAACATTTCTGATCTTCTGGCACTTTTAACAGGAGCAAAGAGGTTCAGTAAATTAGATCTAGCCTCTGCTTATCATCAAGTAGTCTTAGATAAGTCAAGACATTACACTGCATTTGTTTCACCCGGATCACTGACTAAATATCGAGGAACAAAATATAGACTACCCAAAATGTAGATTCCAAAATATCAACAGACAAAATATCGTATTCCTATCTACAAACAGGTAAGTACCAAAATGACGACCCCAAAATATTGTTTTTATATATATATATATATATATATATATATATATATATATATATATATATATACATAATAAAAATATTGAATTTCTTAAAATTAATGTAAAATTAACAATTTTTTTTAAAAATAAATAGCTAAAATATACTTAAAAATACTTAAATTACCCTAAAATTATTAAAAAACTAATTTAATTTATAAAAAATAAATACAATCATATCTGTTAAAACATATATATATATTAACATAATATTAATAAAAAATACACAATATTATTACCGTAGGATAGCGGAGGTGTAAAAATTACTATTCCCACTCCTGGAAGTGCAACAGTAGGGAAAGCGTTGAATAGCGTAGGGGTAAAAATTACTATTCCCACTCCAGAGAGTGCAACAGTAGGGAAAGCGTTGGATAGCGTAGGGGTAAAAATTACTATTCCCACTCCAGAGAGTGCAACAGTAGGGAAAGCGTTGGATAGCGTAGGGGTAAAAATTACTATTCCCACTTCAGAGAGTGCAACAGTAGGGAAAGCGTTGGATAGCGTAGGGGTAAAAATTACTATTCCCACTCCAGAGAGTGCAACAGTAGGGAAAGCGTTGGATGGCGTAGGGGTAAAATTTACTATTCCCACTCCAGAGAGTGCAACAGTAGGGAAAGCGTTGGATAGCGTAGGGGTAAAAATTACTATTCCCACTCCAGAGAGTGCACCAGTAGGGAAAGCGTTGGATAGCGTAGGGGTAAAAATTACTATTCCCACTCCAGAGAGTACAACAGTAGGGAAAGCGTTGGATAGCGTACGGGTAAAAATTACTATTCCCACTCCACAGAGTGCAACAGTAGGGAAAGTGTTGGATAGCGCAGGGGTAAAATTTACTATTCCCACTCCAGTGAAAATAAATTAATATAATTCACATAATTATCAATTAATCAATTAATAAAAATTAATTATCAATTAAGAATTAATTAATTATCAATTAAAAAGTAATTAATGATTTGTTCAAAATAAATACCAATAAATTATTTAACATATTTAATAAATCATAATTAAATTCCTTCCCACCCTATTCCCCTATAAACCTACAACCCGCTACAGAAAATAAATTATTATTCACATAATTATCAATTAATCAATTAATAAAAAATAATCATTTAAGAATTATTTAATAATTAAAAATTAATTAACAATTTAATCAAAATAAATACCAATTAATTAATTAACATATTTAATTAATAATAATTAAATAACTTCCCACCCTATTCCCCTATAAACCCACAACCTGCTACAGAAATAAATTAATTTAATTCACATAATTATCAATTAATAAAAAAATATTATCAATTAAGAATTAATTAATTACCAATTAAAAATTAATTAACAATGTATTCTAAATAAATACCAATTAATTAATTAATTAACATATTTAATTAATTATAATTAAATTACTTCCCACCCTATTCCCCTATAAACCCACATCCCGCTACAGAATTAAATTACACAATAATTAAATAACATAACATTAATTACTTAAAATATATTACAAAAATATATACACTTTTCACACATATACTAACATAAAAAACACTTTAAAAAACTCGATATTATTAAAAATTCGATATTTTTAATAAACTATATTATGTACTTCGATATTTTGACTGTCTATATTTTTAAAATCGATATTACATTACTTACCTTCAAAACGATATTTTTGATGTCTATATTCTGTCCATTCGATATTTTGTCCATTCTATATTTTGGACTCGATATTTTGGTTTGTCTATATTTTGGAATCTATATTTTGACCATTTACCGTTTCACCCATAGGAACGTTCCAGTACTGTAGGATGCCGTGGTTTTCCAGAGAATAATGCACCGGCACCTTAAGGGGGTGAAAAGTGTATCAGCATTTCAGGATGACGTGGTGATTTTTGCATCCTCCATAGAGGAGCATAACAGAATTTTGCCCAAGTGCTATCCTTTTTCCAGGAAATGGTTATTGTACTAAAATTGGGAAAGTGTGAGTTTCTCAAAAAGAAAGTTGAATACTTGGGTCACATGGTATGAGGTGATAGTGTTGAACGAAGGCCTGGTTTAGTAGATGCCATTAACAATGCTGAAGCTCCTATTAACAAAACTACATTGAAATCATTTATGGGCCTAAGTGAATTTTATTCGAGATTTATTCCAGATATTGCCAATCATGTCAAGACTAACATGTTTGCTAAAAAATAAGGGGCAGATGTATCATCCGTTTTTTTTGTCGCAACCGCTGCGATTCGGAAAATAGCAGCGTTTGCGACAAAAAAAACGGGAATCGGAATGTATCATTCAAAAAGCCTCGCAATATTAAGGAATCGCTAATTTAGCGATTCCTTAACATTGCGAGGCTTTTAAGAAATGGCAAATTGCGATTTAATATTTGAAATGTATCAAGCATTTCAGTGTTGCGATTTTTGACTAAGAATTCGCAAATTACCATCAACTTGTAGTTGGTGGTAACTTGCGAATTCTTTTCAAAAAGCACTTTTTTTAAATTCTAAAGGTGCCATATGACGCTCATACATGCCCTTAGGGCATGTATGTGCGCCATATGCGTACACATATCAAATTCAGGGGTGCAGCAGGGTGTCCTTAAGACACCCTTGCACCCTTGAAATTATTCTCAATTTGCGATTAGCTAATTGCTAATCGCAAATTGAGTATAATTTTACATTCGTTCCTATGGGCCTCCTGGCCCATAGAAATGAATGGGAAATTATTCCCTAATTGCGATTAGCAATTTGCTAATCGCAATTAAGGAATTCTAAGGAATCGCTAATGAAATAGCGAAATTCTACATACATACCATTTTGCACTTCTCAAATAGCGATTCCTTAACAATCGCTATTTGAGAAGTGCAAAATGGTATCTTGATACATCTGCCCCTAAATGTGGTGTTTTGCTGGGATGATAAATGTCATGATGAATTTTCTGGATCAAACGTCAACTTGGGAATTCTAAAGTGTTGAAACCTATCAATCTGAATTTGTCACGTTGTTTAGCTGTGGATTCCAGTAATCACGGGTTGGGAGCTGTACTAACACAAAGTGAAGCAGGGCATGGGAACACATTTGGGTATGCGTCTAGAACACTTAGAGAACCAGAAACACATGACTCCACTATAGAAAAGGATTTACTGGCCTTCTGCTGGGAAATCCAAAAATGTAAACCTTATGAATGGAGAACCAAGTTCTTTGTTAAGACTGATCATAAACCATTGGTCACAATTTTAAGTGGTGATAAGATTAAAGACCCAATGCCGCGCATATCCAGGTTGTCCACTAAGCTGCTACAATGTCATTTTGACATTGAACACATCCAGGTCACGAAAAACGCTAGGGCAGGTTTTCGGTCTAGAAGTTCATCTCTTATTGAGGATGATGTTCAGGATGAAGGATGTGAGGAGAGTGGTTTCATTGCAGCTGCTAATTTGGAGGAAATGTGCGCCATATCTGAGACAGAGAGGCGGACGGAAGTGAGACTGGATAAGTGCTCATTTTGCAGCAATGATGCCCTCTGCCCGAATGCTAGCAATGAAAAGGTGCTCCATACCTCTCTTATTTATTTTTGTTTAAAGGAAAAGCCCTAATTGTGATAAGGTGGAACCCTAAGACACCTAGACCCCAGTGCTGCTGTGCCTGCTTAACTAATGATAGGAACGTTCCTGTGTAGTGGGCTGTCTCCTCTTGCCTTTGTTAAAAACATAGGCTCCCATCTATCCCCACCCCCTCCATGCCATCTCTCTGCTACCCAAACTAAGATGCCTCCTCTGCATCAATTGTACCCTCCCCCTGAGTCATTGCTCCAAGGCCCAAAGCAATAATGTCCCAGCAAGTGTGCACTGTTTGGAAGGATAGTAAACAGCCATAACTGCTGTTTAGTTGGCCTCTCATACCGTTGGGCCCTGGTGCCACTGCACCTACGGCACAAATGATACCTACCGCTCTGCCAAGCAGGCTGCCTGCTCTGCCTACTCAACTGGGCCATCACTCCTAGGCCTGAGAAACAAAGCAGGCATTCTGCCCCTTTGGGGGAAGAGATAAGAAAAGAAGCACCAGATTTGACACAGTCCTCTACCCCAGTTGGTAAGAAACCTGGTGCATGCACAGCAAGACTGACCTGGACCCAAATAGGAGCAGACGGACTCCCACGCCCTAAATAGATAGTACAACAGCCATAAGTGGGGTCCATGGCCACTCGCAATCCTAGCACAAGTGCCACTGCACCTGCTGCACTATTGTCAGTGTTGACTCTTTAAAAAAAAACATACATTGCTCCATTCCCTAATGGTAACTCTCAGAGGAAGTGGTCTCTGTCCATCAGTAAACAAGAAATGAGCCCCCACATCCCTTTGACATTATCCATGGATGTGACTCCTTTCCTATTTGTCCTGGTCCATTACACAGAGTTCCTAGGGGTCCAGAGGATCAGGCCCCTGCATCTGAATGCAAACCTGCTAATGCACTTCTTGCCACCCCCTGGACTCACCCTCTTCCAAAAACAAGATTCGTAAATACAATAGGTTTTGCATATGTGATTAATAACAAGCTGCTTTTGTTGTAAGTTGTTGCTTGGTGAGCAGTTGTGCAATATAAGTTACTGAAACATAAAAACTGTTTGATGGAGTTTACTACATCTCAAGTTGTTTGTAACTGTGACATTTTTAAGTGCTGTGCATCTATGATTACCCTTTAAAATAAAGAATTGCGACCAAAGGTTGTGCCAGAGTTTTCGACGTCAAGCCAAGATTGCGCAGGGCATCCCTGTAAATTAAAGCATTCAAACCAACATATCTCGCTACAAAACGTACAGTGGTCCTGCTTGATACATGGGTACTTTAAGTTAATTCAATGGAAAGAGTCTCCCTGTGTAAGAAATATTATACTTACAGGGAGCAGATTACTGAAAAACATAAACTATGCGTCTATCTGTCCCACCTCTTCAGCGCCCACATAGGACTAGTAGGTGCTCTATAAATGTTCCAATACAGAGAAAAAATAATCATTGGCCATATAACGGCATTGTGCCGTTTGTGCGGAGGGTCGTTCAACCGAGTGCCACTTCCTGCCCTTACACCACTTCCGCCCTGCCTCTCCACCTTGCAGGTTAGCGGTCTAGTGGCTGCAGTACCTTTTCTATTTCTAGCACGAAAACAGCCCCCTCACTCAGACAAACACGGCGATTCAGGCTGTGGGTGTGTGATTGTGCTACTGCTGATTTTAACTTCTTCATTAAGCTGATTACTAGCTGCATTTTAAAATTGAAATTACTAGTATAAAAGTGCTTTTTGTTATTTGTTACTGGGCACCGGGCTTGGCAACTCTCTTACCTGCTTCCTCACGCTCTTGACCCCGTTCCGCCCCGGCATTGTGCCGTTTTGTGCTGAGGGTCGTTCAACCGAGCGCCACTTCCTGCCCTTACACCACTTCCGCCCTGCCTCTCCACCTTGCAGGTTAGCGGTCTAGTGGCTGCAGTACCTTTTCTATTTCTAGCACGAAAACAGCCCCCTCACTCAGACAAACACGGCGATTCAGGCTGTGGGTGTGTGATTGTGCTACTGCTGATTTTAACTTCTTCATTAAGCTGATTACTAGCTGCATTTTAAAATTGAAATTACTAGTATAAAGTGCTTTTTGTTATTTGTTACTGGGCACCGGGCTTGGCAACTCTCTTACCTGCTTCCTCACGCTCTTGACCCCGTTCCGCCCCGGCATTGTGCCGTTT
This sequence comes from Lissotriton vulgaris, assembly GCF_964263255.1. Classification (NCBI taxonomy): domain Eukaryota; kingdom Metazoa; phylum Chordata; class Amphibia; order Caudata; family Salamandridae; genus Lissotriton; species Lissotriton vulgaris. The sequence goes on along the minus strand of NC_141687.1, from coordinate 178,719,072 downwards.
TGTGCTGAGGGTCGTTCAACCGAGCGCCACTTCCTGCCCTTACACCACTTCCGCCCTGCCTCTCCACCTTGCAGGTTAGCGGTCTAGTGGATGCAGTACTTTTTCTATTTCTAGCGCGAAAACTGCCCCCTCACTCAGAAAAACGCGGCGATTCAGGCTGTGGGTGTGTGATTGTGCTACTGCTGATTTTAACTTCTTCATTAAGCTGATTACTAGCTGCATTTTAAAATTGAAATTACTAGTATAAAAGTGCTTTTTGTTATTTGTTACTGGGCACCGGGCTTGGCAACTCTCTTACCTGCTTCCTCACGCTCTTGACCCCGTTCCGCCCCGGCATTGTGCCATTTGTGCGGAGGGTCGTTCAACCGAGCGCCACTTCCTGCCCTTACACCACTTCCACCCTGCCTCTCCACCTTGCAGGTTAGCGGTCTAGTGCCTCACTTTACTATCTGTATAAATGGCGGCCTGGCAGAAGCGCAGCGGACGAGAGCAGCGGGAGCGCCGACTTCGCGCCGAAGTTGCGCCTGAGTTAAGCCCATCTGCGCCCGTCCGCGGCCGGCCGTGCCTAGCGGCCACGCATTATGTCCGTCGCATCACGTATTCTTTTCAGGAACTTTATTCCATCCAACGCCCTGGGCCTCTTGACCCCCGCGCCGCCGGCATTGCTCCTGCTTGTGGCATTTTGAAATCTCACTGCTCCCACCCTAATTCCCCAGACGAGCCTACCCTCATCTCTTGTAACAACTCTGTCCCCCTGTCATCTGTGGATAGTCCACCAGCATCCCATCTCATCTCTATTGTCTACCTCAATACTCGCTCGCTACCCAAGCATCAACTTGAAGTCTTCCAACTGCTAGACAACAGTAATATTGATATTCTTCTCCTTTCCGAGACCTGGTTAACAGATGACTCCACCCCGACATCCTCGCTGCCACCCCCTCGGGCTACTACATCCTACAGTCCAATAGGGTGACGGGCAGAATGGGTGGGGGGGCGGTTGCTGCTATCATTCGCTCCCAATTCCACTTCACAAACTTGGCAACTACCTCCATTCCAAACTCCGATATCCTCACGTTGAAATTCACCTCTCCCAAACTCTCTTTTATTTGTGTCCTTGTTTTTCGTCCCCCTGATAATATGCCTCTTTTTTCCCTACAATTCGGCGACCTCATTTCCCGGTTAGTTATTAATTCTGCAAAAATCCTCATTATAGGAGACTTTAACTGCTGGCCATTGGACCCCCGGGAAAGCAGTTTGTCTGCTGAATTCACAGATCTGCTACATGGCCTGAACTGTAAACAGCACATTTCAGTAGCTACCCACACTAAAGGTCATATTCTCAACCAAGTATGGACAGCCAACCTTGACATCTCCCCTCCCCTAGTCTATCCTTGTACCTGGTCGGATCACTTTTTTATTTCCTTCTCACTGAAACTTACTTTACCCACCCGTCCCCCATCCACTACTAACTTTATGGCACGTAACTGGAAGCGAGCCGATATCTCTCATTTTCACTCTATTTTGCTCACTACAACCCCCAGCGACATGACCTTGATTAACACGCAAACAGCCATCCTCGATCAATGGTTGATACAGGCGAGCGATGTGGTCACCCCGATGAGAACCATTAAAACCAAACGCCCGCATGATGCTCGGCGCTGGTTTACAGACCAACTCAAACTGGACAAATTAGCTCTCAGACAAGCTGAGCGCCGGTGGAGACGTAACTATGATCCCCTACTAAAAACTGCCTACATTGACCTATTAAAACTGTACAAAAAATCGATTCTATCGGCCAAATCCTTCTATTTCTCCCAGAAAATTCTTAGCTCAGCTTCCAAAACTAAGGACATCTTTTCAATCGTAGAAGAACTCTCCCTGCCCGACCGTGTTACTGCACAACCCCAACCCTCACAGGCTCTCTGTGATTCCCTCAATTCGTTCTTTATTGATAAGATCAACACCATCAAAAATAACATTCCTTCCCCTTCCTCATCCAGTGTTTGCTCCTTACCTCCCATTAACCCTTGCTGTTTGTACGAATTCCCCCCCATTTCCCAGTCTGAATTCACCTCCCTATTACACGCAGTCAGCTCTGGCTCCCCCAATGACTGTTGTCCCCCTCAAATTTTGAAAGCTGCCTTCTTGGCCTGTCCGGGTCCCCCTCTAGCTCTTCTCAATAACTCACTCGCCACAGGCTCTGTCCCCGATGCTTTCAAACAAGCAGTTGTTGTACCTATACTCAAAAAGCCTGGAGCTGATCCATCTGTTCTAAGCAATTATCGGCCGATCTCCCTCCTCCCCTATTAGAGGTAAGTTTTGGAGACCCATGTCACCCGTTGCCTCAGCGCTTTCATCAAAAAATCCTCCTTTCTTGATGACCAGCAGGCCGGATTTAGACCGGCCCACTCAATGGAAGCAATCATCGTGGCTGTAATGGATGCGCTGAGACAAGGTGCCGACAAGAACCTGGCCCAAGCCCTTGTTCTATCAGCTGCTTTCGACACGGTCAATCACGCCATCTTGATCGACTGTGTCAGAAACGCGGGCATTCAGGGCTTGGCCTTAACATGGATCAGCTCCTTCTTGCACCAGCTCTCCCAATCGGTTCATCTATCCACCTTCTCTGCCCCCTACTCCTCACTCTCCTGTGGTGTCCCCCAGGGTTCTGCTCTTTCACCCCTCCTATTCAATCTCTACATGCAACCCCTCTTAGCCTCCCTTTGTCACACCCCTGTCACCATTTTCAACTATGCGGATGACTTACAGTTAATCTTCCCCATCGACTCCTCCCCCTCTTCTTGTACCAACTTCCAATCCACTATGCTTGCCATTTCTGAGTGGATGCATTTTAGCCAGCTGAAGCTCAATCCCAGCAAGACGGAGTTGGTATTGACAGGAGGGTCCTCCAACCCCTGGAGCTCCAGGTTTTGGCCCCAATCTCTCGGCCCCCCCACCCTGTCCCATCAATACCCCGAGGAGCCTTGGCGTTATCATCTCTATTTATTTATTTTTATTGAACTTATATTGCGCGCAGCTACCCGCAGTGGGTTTCTCTAGTGACTTATCCATGAGACCTCAAATTAACGCTGTCACTTCCGCTTGCGCAGAATTTGTAAAATTCGAAGGTTCCTCACTACAGAGGCTCTCACACTTATCATGGCCCTTGTCACCTCCCATATTGACTATGCCAACTCCCTGTATGTGGGGATCCCTGCCTACCACCTTCATCGGCTCCAGCTGGTGCAGAATCAGGCGGCCAGACTGGTCTTTCAACAGCCTAAGCACCAACATGTCTCGCCCCTGCTGAGGAGACTGCACTGGCTCCCAGTTGCCTCTCGTATTTTCAAAATGGGCTGTACTGTTTTTAAGTCACTCCTTGCTCTTGCCCCAGCCTTCACTTCCCTCAGCCTCAAGCGTCACATTCCCCTGAGGAATCTTCGGTCTTCTGCTCACAACCTTTTAATCGTCCCCAGGTTCAAACGGAAAAAACATGGTGGCTCCTGTTTTTCCTTTCTTGCCCCTTCAACCTGGAACTCCCTTCCCTCTACTATACGACTTTGGAGAAGTGTGGCTCACTGGATAGAGCAGGCATACCCTGAAGCAGAGGTCAGACCCAGGACCAGGGTTCAATTCCTGACGCGGCAGGGTCTTGAGCTCAAATGTCCATGGACTCGATAATTCTCGCTTCGGTGCCTGACCTAATCATGGGTTCACACTCTGCAACTCTGGGCATTAAGCTTGCTTAATCTCCACAACGGCCCCCCGCGGCGGGATGCCTGGCTTTCACCTTGGGGATGCCCTGTAGAGGCTATCTCATATGGAAAAGCCAGGACGGGTTCCCAAGGCAAGCGCTTAGAGACCTCTGGGTGATAAGCGCTATATAAATCCAATATACAATACATTACAATACAATACAATACCTGCTTTCGCAAAATTCTTAAAACCCATCTCTTCCAGCTAGCCTACGAATAAACCTCACTGCCTATCCTCCCTGCTTTGTCTATGAGCGCCATGAAACCGACTGGTGTCCGTGCGCGGTAAAAATCCTTCTAACATAACATAACATAACATAACATAACATAACATAACATAACATATCAGTGCTGGTCATAGGAACGGGCACTCAAATTGTATATAAATCACTGCTTTCATAGCGCTTCAATGCCTCATCTCAGGCAGTAAGTGCTACATACAAAATATCCCAAAACTCATGTGTGATCTGCAGGTTCTTCCAGAGAGGGCTAGGTATGTAACCAATCAATTTCAAGAAAGGTAATTGGCTTAGGGGGAAGAAGGGGAACAACTCTGTTAGGAATAAACTAGGCACTTACATGTCAAACACTTTGTTGCACTGATGGAACTAATATAGCAGCCTTCCTTATGTTTATTGGCTAACTCCACTGAAGAAATTGGCAAACCCTATATTAAGAAAAAGTTATTAATAATGTGAGTGGGCACCCGTTTTTTTATCTCCTGTTATGATACAAAAATAGCAAATCAGCATATACAAAGTTGAGTGTATATGAACAATGAGCGAACAGGTAAAATGAGTTTATTGTATTTTACGTTGTTGATGTTATAAAAAAATAGCTATCTACATTGTTTTTAACATACACAAATGATGAAGTGGTCGCTCAAAGAATGCTGTTGTGTTTCTGTACTAGAGCTTTGGATACAAGGTCTTTCTTCTGTTTCCGTAATGCCATTAAGCTTACCGTCCAAAACTATTTCTCACATGCACATCTAGGGTTTACTCTTGGAAGTCGTTTCGATGTTGGAAAAGAAGAAATTCATCCAATAACAATCAAAGTTAGTTTTTTTCAGAAATATTAATCGACCTTTCACAATTGTTTGTAAAAATCCATCTGCAGCTCATTTTAGTGCTGATAATTTTTTTTTTTTTAAAGAATGCACTCTAGAGCATTTGTCTGGAAAAAAACTCTTCACAGCATTCCGGCTGTGGTGGAACTGGGGAGCTGCTCAAAAGGGAGCACTAGAGTGGGTCACTGCTTCGGACCTAGAGGGACTGGTGAGTGTATGTTGTGATCGGATCGTTTGGCTTCCCACAAAGCATGCATAGGTGCTTAAAAGAATTTCAACCAAAGCGGATGAAATCAGTACATGGGCTGGGGGATACTGATAAGAGAAACACACAAGAAACAACAGGAAATAGTATGCAACAGCCGATAGAAACAGAGGAAAAGTACATGGCAAGCACACAAACCAATGAACAGCAAGGTCGGGATGTAAGCCCCTTTTAAAATTTATATTACATTCAATAGCGTTTCCAAGTGCTGTGCAGGTGAAACCTTAAAACACATACCTTAAAGGCGAAGGCTGACCTCGAGGTGCGTGTGGCTGAAAGGGAAAAGGGGGGCTTTTATGCTGGGAAGCCCAGGGACTACCAGAACACAAAAGATGCAAGACTTTTCAAGAAGGTGCCTGCCAGCGGCGGCTGGCACAGGTAAGTGCGGAGAGGCGGGGCAGGTGCGGAAGTCTACAGGCAACGGAATAGGTATAATTAAATTAATAATACCTATTCGTTGTCTGTTAACTTCCCCCACGCCGTGCCCTACCGCACTTACCTGTCCCGGCCGCCTTTGGTGCCTGCTATCTGAAAGAAATGTGTGAAACTGGTTAATCACCAAATATATAGGCTACCTGGGAGCCAGTATAGGCTTTACCTAATGGGGTCACGTGGAGCTCCAAAGTGACAAAGGTTTATTCTGCTTAAGAAGTATTAGGAGGGTGTTACCAGCTGAGTTCTGGTGTGCGCCTTTTTAATAGACACAAAAATGTTTCTAGGCATTGTCTCATTGTTTATCACTAAACTATATAAATGACTTACATATTCACAGTGCTTTTTGTAACAAGCTGTGATCTCATAGTACTATAAATACACAATCCACTATTCCCACTGCATAGACTAGGATTCAATTCTGTGACTCTCTGGTCCCACGCAGACGTCTGCAGTGATAGTGTTTGCCAAATGAGGTTTGACAGCGTGAAAGAGTACATTTCCCACTAATTAATTTAACTTGCATGTATTTTTTATTTAATATGTGTACGTTATTTTATATGCTGTTGACTGAAAGTGAACAAAACAAAAAAATTGTTACAGAATATTTTGCTTTTTTAACTACATCTTTGACCCCACCACCCCACCGACTAACCCAACCCCATGTCACTCAGGATGACAGTTCGCATAGTTTTTTGATAGTGCTTAAACAAGGCGTTGAAGATGCATTTTTTTATTTACTGGTAGCCAATTTGGATTGCTTGGGTGATAAGAGGTGGGATTGAATTATTGTTCAAATTCAGCCATACAGGTTATAAACCTGGATTTGAGGGATGAAAGATCACTTTGCAATCTGATGATAACTGCCGTCCATGTAGGAGAAGTATATGAATGAGCGGAAAATACAGCAAGCAGGGCAATTAAGATTAAAAAGAGTGGGACTGAATATAAAGATTTGTGGAACAACACAGGAAACAATTTTGAAATATAAGTTGAAGAGGGGAAGGAAGGAAGACTGCTTGGGCTCTATTGGAAAGGACGCCGAACCAAGGCTGTAGTCGCAGCTTTTCCCCTGGTGGAATGGACCCTTAATCCCTCAGGGGGCTGCTTCTTCGTCAAGGCATAACATATTTTATTGCAGAGAACAACCCAGCAAGAGATGGTTCTTTCCTGCACTGCCTTTCCATTTGTTCCCACATACCCCACAAAGAGTTTGTTATCCACCCGAAACTCTCTTGTGCGGTCAAGGTGGAACAGCAAGGCTTTTTTTGAGTCCAGTTGGTGGAGACGCTCCTTTTCCTTACAGAGATGTGGGCGAGCAAAGAAGGTGGGCAAAGTGATGGACTGACTCAGATGGAATTGGGTCACACCTGTGGTAAAAAAGATGCCCTGGTGCGAAGCACCACCTTGTACGGAAAAGACATAAGATAAGGAGGTGAGATGGATAACGTCTGTAACTCACTCACCCTCCGGGCTGATGTAATCGCCACTAAGAAGGCTGTTTTGATGGCCAACAACCAGAGGGGACAATTGTGCAAAGGCTCGAAAGGAGCGCACATCAGGTAAGTGAGGACCAAATTTAGGTCCCTTTGTGGCATAATAAAGGGCGTGGGTGAAAACAAGTAAACCAGCCCTTTTAAAAATCTATTTACAGTAGGAGATTTAAAAAGAGATGGTTGGTCTGGCAGCCGCAAAAAAGCAGACAGAGCAGAAAGGTAACCCTTGCGTGTTCCCAAAGTAGAGCCCTACTGGGCAAGGCTCAGAACGAACTAAAGGACAGTAGAAAGAAGAGCAGAAAGAGGGTCAATAGACCTTTCTGAACAGTATAATACAAATTTCTGCCAAACGCAGGTGGATACCGACTTAGTGGAGGGCCGCCTAGTCGCCAGAATAATATTACAGACCTAGGGAGGAAGGTCAAAAGCCATCAACTGCCACCGCTCAATCTCCACGTAGGGAGGCACAGAGTTGACAGGTTCAGGGGGAGAACCTTCCCCTGCTGCTGGGACAGAAGATCCTCCCAAAGGGACAGCCTGATCGGAAGATCGACACTCATGCTCAGAAGCTCTGGATACCAGACTGTTGCATTTTGTTGTACATTTCATTCTGCCTTGTCTTTCCCTGTCTGGATCTGCTGCCTGGAATGTATGATGCGTGCCCGCATCTTACATCCTGGGTTCCAAATTCCAGACCAACCGCATTACAAGATCTCTACCTGAACCTGTGATGATGTGCTGTGCTTCAACTCCCATTTGATCAATAAATCCTTTTCATGAAAATCAACTTATGCATCGTTAGATTTTTTATTGGCGACGAGGTAAACCTGCTATTTCTGCCACCATCCCTGAAGCACAGGAGCAGAAATTTTTATTTTTTATCAGGTTTAAAAAAAGGATTAACCTGGAAAATACGCTTTCATCCTCATAACAACTATGAACTATCCTCTTACGTCGTAACTGCGAAGAATTACGACCCACCGGCGCTGTTCTGCACATTTTTAAAGCTTTTCCGCTTTTCCAACTGTAAAGAAAACGACAAGAAGTACTGTACTTTACCGCTTCTTCCTTCGTTTTTTGTGCATGTCCTGGCGTTTCCAGCGCTCCTTCTCCGGCGATTGGGTGATGTATAAAACCCCGTTTATCCAATTTTAAGTCTTTTTCGACATTTCTCTGCAGTGCGCGAGGGAGGCTTTCAGAGCGCTCGAGACTTTCCCTGACGTGTTCACACGCGTTACGTCTCGCTTACGCGCTGCGTCACCACGCCACACGCTCCTGCCGTCATCACACTACACGCTCAAGCGCCATTTTGTGTATCCATAGCAACATGATACACGATCACCGGAGACGCTGAAAAGCCGATGTCGAGCAGATTTTACACGCCGGAAGGTAAAACAAACTGTATTTACACGCTGAAAGACTGAATTGGCTATATTTTCATTATTCTTCAAGTACTTTTGCCGAAATTACGCTCATTTTAAAGGAAAAAAATTAAGAGTCTCTCTCTTCCTTTTAAACTTGGAAAACATTATATCCTACCTGTTATTTCTTGGGTGTACATTATTACTTTTGAGAAACTGTTCGTTTTTTTTTAAAAAGAGAGAGAGTATCTTGCTACAGCCAGTATGCAGTTTGACCCACCTTCAAAGTTTTTGCAAACCAAAGGAGACCCGCCCATCCCTTGGACTAGATGGAAGGAAGAATTTTTTACTTACCTTAAGGCTATGGATGGTGAAAGGATGTCAGCGGAAAGAAAAAAAAAACATTTTCTTACATTGTCTTGGCTCAGAAGGACAACTTGTCTTTAGAACTTTACCTCCTGTGAGGTCTGGTGGTGATTCAAATGTCTATGATGAGGCTGTACACAGAATAGAGGGGAGGTTTAAACCAGTAACCAGTGTAGCCTTAAACAGGTTTAAGTTTTATACCAGGGTACAAGATGAGAATGAGTGCTTTGATGATTTTTTAACTGCTTTACGTGCACTTTCTCTTCATTGCAATTTTGGTCTAATGACCGACGAAATGATTAGAGATCAAATTGTGGTGCATGTGAAAAGCAAGAAAGTACAAGAACAGTTATGGATTTTAGGGGATCCCAGTTTGGAGACTGCCATTAGTACAGCTAAAGCATTAGAACAGTCCGACAAATGGATCAAATCTTTAGACAAAGCCTCTATTCAATCTACTCCGTCTACATCCACTGGTGAGGTTAGCACTGTGAATGTTAAAACCCAAAATTCTAACAAATACGAGGGCAAAAGCAAACAATTTTATTGTTTTAGATGTGGAAGTCCGGATCATATAGCTTCTTTTCCACAGTGTCCTGCTCTGAATAGACAATGTAATAAGTGTAATCGCACTGGTCATTTTTCTAAATATTGCAAAACTTCTGTTAAACCAGTTAATGATTACAAGAAACCTTCTTATAGTACTTCCAGACGTACTAATAGTAGTAATGTATCTTATGTTGCGGAGAGAGAGGGTAATGATCCGCTGGTTAGAGAGTCTGGCATTGTAATTTCTATACAGTCTTCGTTCGACATGACACTAGCAGATACTCTACCTTCTCCAAAGAGTTCAGTGAACATACTAGGTAAAACTCTGGAACTCATGGTGGACTCCTGTTCACCGTGGACCATAATCACTCGTGATTACTGTGTAGAGTCATTTGGTAACCTAATTGATGTGAATTCTTTATGTGAACCTGATATTGATGCATACAATTTTGATACTTCCAAGATCAGTTTTATAGGTTTTAAAGAAGTTCCTATTATTGTAAAAAACAATTCAGCTATTATTAAGATGTATGTAGCATCTAAAGGTGTGAATGTTCTAGGTTGGCGGGACCAAGCTAAGTTGGGGATCTCGTTAAATCCTAGGTTGAAAGATCCTGTGTGTGTCCTTGCTATAGCTGATGGGGACTATGACCTGGCGTCCATGTCTAAAGAGATATCTATCTCCTTTCCTAATGTCTTTTCTGAGAAGCTGGGGAGATTGAATGGTTTTACGCATAAAATCAAAGTCAAACCTAATACGGTGCCTCTAAAGCAGAAGTTGAGAGGTGTTCCCATCAGTGTCAGAGAGGAGCTCAGAGTCATGCTTGACAACATGGTTAAGGATGGTGTCATAGAGGAGGTAGAATCCTCTGAATGGGTTTCGCCTATTGTTTTGGCGATTAAACCCGACAAAACAATTAGGTTGTGTGTAGACCTGAGAGCGTTAAATAAATGTTTGGTTACAGATTGTCACCCGTTACCTAACATAAATGAAATGTTGTGCATGCTTGATGGTGCCTGTGTGTTCTCCACATTAGACCTTAGGTCTGCATACCACCAGATAGAGCTCACGGAAGACTCAAAACACTTCACCGCTTTCATCACTCCACATGGATTGTTTCAATTTAAAAGAATGCCTTTCGGCCTAGCGTCAGCCGCTTCTGTTTTCCAGAGGGCAATGTATCACATATTCAGGGATCTGAATGTCTACGTCAAATGCTTTCAAGATGATATTCTCATCTTTTCAAAAAATATCTCTGAGCATGATGGTCACCTTAGGGAGGTTTGTTCCAGGTTGGAGGAGTTTGGCTTGACCATCAAAGCTAGTAAGTGCAAGTTTTTTTGTAAGACTGTAGACTATTTGGGCCATTCACTTTCAGGGGATGGAGTTGTACCAAAAAAAAGTCTTGTGGATGCTATTGTTAAGGCCCCTTCTCCAGACAACAAGGAAAAATTGCTATCTTTTGCAGGGCTTTGCGAATATTATAGCAAATTTATCAAAAATTTTGCAAACAAAATGGAGCCTCTCAGAGAACTTACAAGGAGTTCAGCCAAATTTATTTGGTCGGAGAAGCAGGAACAAGCTTTTAAACAGATCAAAGAGGAGATAGTTAATGCTCCTACTTTAAAGTCCTTTTGTGTCAACAAGAAGTGCATCATTACTGTTGACGCCAGCCTTTATGGCATTGGTAGTGTGTTAAGTCAGTCATCAGGTAAGGATGAATGGTGTGTTGCCTTCTCCTCAAGGACTTTGTCTCCCACGGAGAGAAGGTACTCCGTAATCGAAAAGGAACTTCTGGCCTGCATTTGGGCTGTTGAGCACTTCAGGAATTATGTTTGGGGAAATCGTTTTGTTCTACGTACCGACCATAAACCCTTAGTTGGGATTTTATCTCCTGGAGGTGGATGGAACTCCACTGCGCGTATAGCTCGTTTGTCTTCACGCCTTCAAGAGTATGATTTTGATATTGTATATGTTCCTGGTAAATGTAACGTGACTGCTGATTTTCTTTCAAGGTTTCCTTGTGAGGACTCTTCAAAGATGGATAATGACATCGATGTTGTTGCCTCTGTTGGAGATTGTGTTTCCAAGGAGTTCATTTCATTGTCGGAGGAGGAATGGTTTCTTGAACTTGGCAAGGATGTGATTTGCCAACATCTCTTTGATTTTGTTAGGAATGGTTGGCCACCCCATAGAGGTGTTTCTCCGGATATAGCTCCCTTTTGCCAGGTTTCATCGGAAATTGAAGAGTTTTCTGGTTTACTTTTCAAGGCTGGTAAATTAATTCCACCTCAATCCTTACAAGAGAAGATTCTTCTTCTCGCTCACCAGAGTCACATTGGCATGTCGTCAATGAAACGTCTTATTAGAGAGAGCTTTTGGTGGCCGGGTGTGGACAAAATGGTGGATAGGCTGGTGAGAGATTGTTCGCATTGTGTTAACAGTGACAAAATGCTTCATGTGACCTTAGCTCCCCTCAAGCCTGTGTCTTGGCCCACCTTTCCCTGGCAGAAAGTGGGTTTTGATATATCTGGTCCATTTAAGCAGTTGCCTTATAATGCTCGGTATGCCTTAGTTCTGGTAGACTACCACTCCAAGTGGCCCGAAGTAAAGTTTGTCAGCTCTGTCTCTTCCCAATCAGTCATTCTTTTCCTTAAGGAGGTCTTTGCTAGGGAGGGATTTCCTGAAACCTGTGTCACTGATAATGGTGTTCAACTTGTGTCAGATGAGTTTGAGAAATTCCTCGGTGCATGTGGAATCAAGCATTACACCACCTCTCTCTATGAGCCTAGGGAAAACGGCCAAGTTGAACGCTTTAACCGTGTTCTTAAGGAGTGTTTGAATGTTGTACAGACTTCGGATGATTGTTGGGTGGATGTTGTGAGGAAAAGATTGTGGACATATCGTATCACCCCTCACTCTGTTACTGGTGTTAGTCCCTTCAGACTCCTTAAGGGTAGGGAGCCTCCCTCTGATATATGTCCCTGGTGGATTAAAAAACTTGATGTAAAACTTGATGTAAATAATTCTGTTTGTGATCTTGCTGCTGTGGCCAAACGGGTTGAAAACAAACAACTACAAATGAAAACCCTGTTTGATTCCAAAATGAAAACCAAAGATAATGACTTTGTGGTGGGGGATTGGGTACGAATTAGAAAACCCGGCTTTCTGGTCAAGGGTCTTTCCAAATTTTACCCTCCTATCAAAATTGTTAAAGTCTTTAAAAATAGCGTTGCCACACAAGATGGTAGAGTATGGAATGTCCGCAGGGTTGCTAAATATTGCAATCCTGAAAATGTACGTTGCTCTCCTTCCTCTACTCAGGGTTTTTGCCAGAGGACACCTGATGCTTTTCCCGTTTTGCCTTCTCCCAGTTCTGTTCATCTGGATTCCTCAGTTGCCTCTAGGGTTAAAGTTTCCAATAGGCAAAAGTGTGTTCCCAGCAGGTATCTGGATTAATTTTTTTTTAGGGGTAAGATGTGTTGCATTTTGTTGTACATTTCATTCTGCCTTGTCTTTCCCTGTCTGGATCTGCTGCCTGGAATGTATGATGCGTGCCCGCATCTTACATCCTGGGTTCCAGATTCCAGACCAACCGCATTACAAGATCTCTACCTGAACCTGTGATGATGTGCTGTGCTTCAACTCCCATTTGATCAATAAATCCTTTTCATGAAAATCAACTTATGCATCGTTGGATTTTTTACAGACTCTCCTTGCCAAGTCTGGCGCAACAAGTATTACTTGGGCCCGGTCACTCCTGATCTTCTTTAGAAACCTGGGCAGGAGTGGTATGGGTTGAAAGGCATACAACATGCCTTAGCTCCACTCACTATGAAATGAGTTGCTGAGGGATAGCTGCCTTGGAAACTCCAGCTCGCAGTACTGCTGACATTGCGCATTTTCTTCGGAGATGAACAAATCTAACCAAGGTTCTCCCCACTGCTGAAAGAGACCTAGCGCCACCTCTGACTGGAGACATCATTCGTGATCTGCTAGGCATCGACGGCTGAGATCATCTGCCCCAGCGTTCAGAGAACCTCCCAGGTGTTGAACCAACAGGGTTATGCCCTGTTGTTCCAGCCATGTCCAGAGATGCAGGGCCTCTCGACAAAGGGTCCATGACCCACCCCACCTTGCTTGCTGCAGTACCACATTGCGGTGGTGTTGTCTGTGAACAACTGCACCAACTTCCCCATTGACAGAGGGAATAAATGCTTTCAATGTTAAGCGAATCGCTCAGAGCTCCAACACGTTTATGTGGAGCCCCAGTGACCCATAATCTCCATCTATCCCAAGTGGCTGCCTCATCCCAGAAGTGACAAATCCGTCACAATTATGAAATTCGGTTGATGAAGGGAGAGAGGTCTGCCTTCGACCCAATCTCGGTTCGTTAACCGCTACTGCAGATCCTTCACAGTTCCTTCAGAGATCTGAACCACGTCGGTGAGATTTCCCTGATGCTGTGTCCATTGGAACTTCAAGTTCCACTGCAGACCCGCACACGCCATCTTGCTCGTCTTACCAACAGGATGCAGGAGGCCATGAGCTCCAACAGCCTCAGGGCCAACCTCAACAAAATCCAGGATAGAGGCTGAAATATCGGAATCATCATAACCTGAATATCCTGGACTCGCTGCTCAGGAGGATAAGCCCGAAACAGCACTGTGTCTAGAACAGCTCCGATGAAAGGGAGCGTCTGAGAAGGAGTCAGGTGTGACTTCGGTACATTTATAAAGAACCCCAGTGAATGCAGGAGGTCCACTATAGTCTGAAGGTGGGAGACGACTACCTAGGGCGAGGACGCCTACAACAGCCAGTCGTCGATGTAGGGGAAGACTGAAACCCCTAACCTGCGCAGATGAGCTGCAACCACCTCCATCACCTTGATGAACACCCTAGGGGCACTGGTGAGGCCGAAGGGGAGCACAGTAAACTGAAAGTGCTTGTGCCTTCCTTGAACCACAGGTAACCTATCTTGATGGGAATGTGAAAGTACGCATCCTTCATGTCCAACGCCACCATCCAGTCTCCTTGGTCTAAGGCAGACAAGACCTGAGCCAATGTGAGCATTCTGAATTTCTCCTATTTGAGGAAGAGATTGACAGTCCGAAGATCCAAAATGGGCCAAAGCCCCTTGTTTTTCTTCGGAATAAGAAAGTAGCCGGAATAACAGCCACTGCCTACTTTTGAAACTGTAACCCTTTCTATAGGTCCTCTGGCCAAAAGAGCTGTAACTTCCTCTTGGAGCAGGTTTAGGTGATCCTCCGCCACCAGTTCCTGACTCGTCAGAATAATAGGAGGACAAGAAAGGAAAGGAAGAGAATAGCCCGCCTGGACGATCTGCAAGACCCACTTGTCTGTTGTAATAGATCTCCAGCAGGGGAATGATGATGGTATTCTCCCACCCACTGGAGTAGTGTGGTCCTGCAGAATCAGCCTAGGAGTGCTTAGAGACTGCGGCTGCCGGGGGCAATGTGGTAGATGACTTCTGGCTTCCATTCCGAGGACAGAGGTTACCGCGTCCACATCCATGCACGGTTTGGGCAGTCTGTGCGGGATTGTGGTTAGGATAGGGTTGCCATGTCTGGAAACCCCTTGCTTTGCCACGAATGGGGCAAAAGGAAGACTGGCCATGAGGAGTGGAGGAGAGGCCCAATGATATGGCCATAGCTCGAGAGTCCTTGAACTTGACCGGGCCAGGGCTGCCTTTTCCCCAAAAAAGCGGGTTCCATCAAAGCATGTCCATCAAATTGGCCTGGACATCCCCCTAGAAGCTAGATGTGCGAAGCCAGGCATGGCGCCTCAAGGCCACTGTAGTTGAAATACACCTGCCCAGCGAATTGGTCATATCAAAACCACACCGTATGGTGAATTTTGCTGCATCTTTCCCGAGAGCACAGCCCAGGCCTCCTCCAGGACTGGTGGGAGAAACGGCCCAATAAGCATGCGGTATTCACCAACCGCAATGCCAGACTGGAGGAAGAAAACATCTTCTTACCAAATGAGTCCAGTCTCTTGGATTCCCTATCTGGAGAGGGGGAAGGGAATGCGCCCTGGGAAGTAGAGGCCTGCACCACCAAACTTTCTGGGATGGGGTGTTGGCTGAGAAGCTTTGGGTCACCCGTGTTGGGCAATGATGCTGTGTAATCATCCTGTTCACAGGAGCCCAGAGTGTTGGGAAGTGTCCAGACCACTGGCCTCCCCAAGTTCCCCATACCAGTCCATTGTCTCCTCAGAGACATCCTGGTTCTCTAGAGGGTCTCTAGACTCCACCCACTCCTCTCCTGAGCCTAGCACGCCCACAAAGTGCTCAGGCAACAACATAGAACCTGGGTTCTGTCGGATGAGGATGAGGCTTGCCCGGCGACGCTGCTGGCACCGAATTCTGGTCTGACATCGGGAAAGCCTATGTTGGTACGACCGGCATCTAACCGGATCTCAAGATCGGATCCCTGAGGCCCCACCAGCGTCGAACACAAAGGGAGGCGTGAAGTCGACTCTGGCTCCGGCTCTGCAGCACTGTGCCTAGAGCATCTGTGCTCCTTACCTCTTTCGACGACGGGCGCCAGTTGAGGTGAAGTTGAAGTCCGCTTGGACTTCTTCTTCCTATTGTGCCTCTTTCCCGAGGGTCCAGATGATCTCAAATGGGAGGAAGAGACCCTAGGGCTCAGTGAGCGATCCCATGTCCTCCTCTTCTTCAAACGGGATCGTGACCTCCTCAAAGTTTCGCTCAACGGTGACGACTCCCGGACAGCGAGCAACTTCAACGCCAGCTCCCTCAAGGTCTTCGGAGCCCTCGCCCGGCAGTCTGAACACGACTTCGAATCGCAGTCATGTTCAAGACACCACAGACATACGCGGTGGGGATCGGTAAACGACATTGTGCGGGAACAAGTCCTGCACAGTTTAAAACCTGTCTTCCTACCCAACATCCCTCGCACATGAAGTCAGCAAAAATATCAACACAAAAAGCAGCAGAGGGGTAGCTCTTCCCTCTGCTGCTCAGCGCTTAACAGGCGCTGAAAGAAAAGAACTGACGTCCGCGTGCCTGTGTGGGGCCTATGTAGGCACCGTGACATCATAATCGACACCATCAACGTCACGCGGAGCCGAATGGAGACACCCGATGTTGCGCGCAAGTGGTATTGCTCAGCAAAAGTTTCAGCCTGATGCCTGGGAAATTTAAGCTAGAAGTCTCTATCAGATAGACTGTATTAAGTACAGATTCACACTAGAACCAGGTCAAAAGCCTTACTTCTGGGTATAGTACATATTTTCTTTTTTTTAACAAAGTTTTATATAGTGCGACTTGACCCAAAGGTATTGGGTATCGGAGAGCTTTACATGGCACCAGTTGCGTTACATGAAGACACATTCATTTTTTTGTTAGGCACAAGGAGATTAAGTGATTTGCCCTGAATCACAGGATGTTCAGCGTCGTTGCCGAGACTCGAACCCAGTTCCCTAAATTCGCGGTCGACTGCCCTAGCCGTTAAGCCAACTCCTCTCTCCATTAGATGTTTCTAGATAGCCCGCCAGCTTCTTATTAACATGGGCTTCAAGAATCTTCATGGGACCTTGAAGGAAAGGGAGAAATATCTAAAGTTCAGTGACGCCTTACGATCCGCAATGAACTTTTTTGTTTTAGCAAGGGAAGGACACATGTCCGTCTCTTTGTTGCAGGAACACACACCAAACTGAGGAATTGGTTAATGAGTGCAGGCACAATTGTGAGGGATAAACATTTCAGGAACTTGGCCGGACACAGGTCCAGTGGTAACCCAGTTTTATGGGTCAGAATCTTATCCCTCATGATGTTTTCCATAACCAGAAGAAATTCTAGAAGCCCTGGAGTGAATGACGTGTCCTGTCTACAGGGGCGTAGCTAGAGCTTGTGGCACCCGGGGCTATCCCTCAGATTGCCGCCCCCCCTTGCTGCTGAAAAAAGACGGCAAGCACTTGAAAGAGGTCCGAGAGACGCGTAGTATCGCTGCTAATAGTTACCTCAATCATGCAAGTTACATGCACATACATGACACAGTCCAAGACTACACAATTGAATACACCGGTGACCGGCAGTACAAAGGAGAACACACACACTACACTGCAAGATCTAACTGGGGACTCTGAAAAACTGCATGTGACATCCATCAGAGAGTTGCGTGAACAATTACAACACGAAAGGAGTGCATACCACCTATCAGCCCTACATGAAGTTAGAATGTTTGAAATCCTGTTTTATGCTGCTAAGGTTTTGAGAATTTTCAATTTTATGCTGTCTGAAAAATCTCCCAAGGTAAGTTGGTCTTTGCCTTCTTTACAAGTTTGCATTAAATTCTGCTATGCGCTGTAGCTTTTGGAACCACACTTATTGGACTTTTGAGTTTTGGAATGAAAATCATGTTCCCTTGATAAATGCTGTCAGGCCAAACCTACTGATATCTATCAGGGGAAAACCGGAAGATGGCATTTAGGTGCAGTAAGCAGCAAGATCTGGATGTTTGTCCTCATTACGGGGGGAATAACCACTAGTAATGAAGGGTATAGCAACAACAAAACAACAACAGAAAAAACCACTTCCCTTCTACCTCCACTATCCTTTTTCAATCCAATTAACAGACTAACATGTCCACTCCTCAAATAAATTTCCTATTTCACTATACTAATTACCCACTAATCCTTTATGGGTTCCGAAGTAGCATGCTACTCACCGAAAAAGCACATTAACACCTCAACATGGGTGGCAAGCGCTATATAAATGCAAGCCTTTTTACCTCTTCTACCCCTTCGGTATCTTTCTTAATCCAAATAAATGACTAACATATCCACCACTCAAATTATTAAAAATGACTTGCATATTTCATTATACTAATTGCGTCTGTGACCTCTGCCTCCCGTGGTCTATCCCACCCTCCAGTGTGAAATGACCAAATATAAGTAGGAAAGGAAAAAAAGTGAAAAACAATTGGCAGGGCCTCACGGGAGTAACACTATGGGAGTCTGCAGACTGGTACTCGCCTGCATCCTCAGTTCTCATCATCAGCGACTGCTAATCCATAACAAAAATTGTGATAAAGTAAGAAAAAGAAAGAAGATCAGTGCTAAATTCCTAAGTCTCCATACCTCCACTATCATTCTCAATCCACATAATCTGACTAACATATTCACCACTCACCTTACTTTCATATTTTCATTATACTAATTCACCACTATTCCTTTCTGGGTTCCGAAGTAACGTGCCACTCGCCAAAAAAGTGCTTTCACACCCCATCAAGGGTAGCAAGCACTATATAAATGCAAACCTTTTTCCCTCTTCTATCCCTCCACTATCCTTCTCAACCCAAATAACTGACTAACATATACACCCCTCAAATTTCTTTCAAATGTTCACTATACTAAGTCACCACTATTCATTTATGGGTTCCGGAGTAGCGTGCCACTCGCTGAAAAAGCGCTTTGATGCCTCGTTATGGGTAGTGAGTGCTATATAAATGCAATTACAATACAATACAAAAAAATAATTGCAAAAGTGCCATCAACACCCTCAAGCAACCAGACAAGTGGAAACCATGGAACCAAATTTAAACCCATTCTTCCAAACTCCTGACCTCCACAAAGAACGTAGGTCCATATCGGTGCGTCAAAGGCAATATTGAAGCTACATGAAATCAACCACATCTGGCCACATTCTGGGTTAAACTAGACTTTAGGTTAAAGTTGTTAGATATACGAGGTGCTGCACCTCAGCCTCCTCTTAGATATGTTGCAGCTTTGACCGAACCAGACTTTTCAGAATTATTTGGACAGTCGTGGCTTCCCATAAGTTCCCAGAAGGGCAATAAGTTATAAATGTAGAACTGTACATGGTTTACATGTAAAACCAGTGTTTTACTGGTAACCAATGATAACATTGTTGGATTCATCAGAT
This sequence comes from Lissotriton vulgaris, assembly GCF_964263255.1. Classification (NCBI taxonomy): domain Eukaryota; kingdom Metazoa; phylum Chordata; class Amphibia; order Caudata; family Salamandridae; genus Lissotriton; species Lissotriton vulgaris. The sequence continues at coordinate 178,699,847 of NC_141687.1, read as the reverse complement.
TTGTATAAAATTGTGAAATGCCTAAGTGATGAGTGCAGGTGAAAAGTGCAGTAAATTGCTAAAGGTTTCACTGCACATTTTTATATGTTACATAATAGTGAGGCAAATATTTCAGAGAACCACAACCCCAGAGGAGTCCAAAGAGGCTCAAAGTTAAAGTACCCAACAAAGAAATAGCAGACTAAATCAGCAAATAGACATCTTACGGGAAAGATTAAGCGAGGACCTCTGAGTGGGAAGAGCAAGACCATCACAGAAGACTCATAGCTGCCAAGGTTTCAGATTGCTTATGTGTGACATGCTAATAATTTCAGTGTAATTATGAGTGACATTCAACGACTATGAGTGACATTTCCTCGTGAGCCACAAATCAAGCAATAAAGACGAGAGAAACATATACATATCAAAAATGACACCCATTTGAGCAACTAGGAACTCTGAGATCTTAAAACTGTTGCACAGCACCAGAATTTGATGCCCAAAAATTCAGCCCATACAGTAAACCTGTCACACCTACACTTCAGGGTCTGTACTGGGAGACAGCGTGCATATGGGAGTTCACTGCAGGATAGATTTTTGGTAGTAATATCAGAAAAATCCAGAATAAAACCCAGAGCAGCAAACCCAACGCACCCACAAGCAACCCAGAACAATCAGCCCAAAACTGTCACTTCAGGGGTTGCATTAGAGGCGGGCATAAACAGAAAGCTACCTCTTCAATGTCTCTGCAACGTATGAATGGGAGAGTGCGTGTATTTAAGCTTGCTGCAAGCCAGTTTTTGTTTTACAAACTCAGGATATCGACAGTAAAAGTCTGCACAAGAGATTTAACAGGCCAAAAAATTTCACTGGCCTTTTCAAGACCCTGGATTCTCTAAATTAATTATTTTCCTTTTTGCAGTTTTATGTAGCACCAGTTCAGCTGAAAGTTATTGAATGGCTGTAAATAAGCACCAGTTACAATTGATTTTATGAACAAGGGGAGTTATATGCCCAAAATGACAGAATGTTGAACCTTTGCTGGGAGTCAAAACTGTTTCTGTTCCTCAGTTCCAAAGTCAGTAGCACATCCTCTTTATAATGCAATTCCGTTGCTTTTTACTCGGGTGCAAACAACTTACTTAAATCAGATATGGTAAACTCTGCTTGTACCCAAAAGCACCCAGGGTCGACTTGGACTCACTCCCCACGCCTTTGACAGGCCGGTGTGCGCCAGTTAGGACACCATTCGCGTGGAGAGAATAAACTGCTGTAAGCAGTGCTCAACTCACACACGGCACCAGGAGTATTCAACAGGAAATCTGAGAAAGTAGCAAAAGAAGTGATGCCCACCATAAAGTTAAATATGCAACACAAAAAAAATATCGTCTTTTCTGAAAACAACTGACCTGCTGCAGAAAACAGAAAACAATAGAAGGCGCCACATCAATATCAGCTGGGACAGAGCTTGCTGTTGTTATTATGGTGACTAAATTCGGAGGGGCGTCACTCAAAAATAAACAAGAGGGGTGACTGTGTACAATAATGGCCAGTGCACGCGGCTGTCCTTGAATTGAATGTACAATTATGTGCACAACGTGGGCATTTTAAATGTGAAGTGTGGTGGCATCGGTAGAAGTGTCAGTGTGCGTTTTTAGTCCAGCATAGAAATGTGACGTGATAATTACGGCGCAGCCTAAAAGTGTAGCACAAACCTTTGTGGGCGGCAGATGACCCTCGCATGACTGCGAGACCGAGACCGTAACTCCTCCGGGAAACATCATTTACAACGAAGGCATTACTACGCGTTACGTTTACAACGGGGCACTTACCACGTAAACGTCTTTTCCACGCGTATGTCTTCCACGATCGTCTTTACCACGAAAGAAACATTCTGGTCAACCATCCTACGTTCAGCACGTACGTAAAAAAAGAAGTCCTTTTTTTATTTTGATAGAAGTGCTTTCACAATACATTAAGTAAGTGATAAGTAGTAAAGGCATGGGTGGAAATGGAAAAAAATTAAAAAGGGGGGCTGTGGGGGGCTTGGGGGGGTTTCCCCCCCCCCCCCAAAAAAAATTAATACATTTTGGAATATACATTAAAAACGAATAAAAAAGCTAACTGAATGTGTAAAATAAAAAGAATAATAAAAATTAACAAATGACCTTTTTTGAGGAAATATTCAGCCATGTTCCTGGGGGACACGATTTTAGAGGGTCAGTGAAAGTGAAAAAAGACAAACAATGTCACTTCTGAAGACATATTTTTTTTGCCTATCCGTTTCGTTATGTATTTTTGGGCATAATGGACGTTGGAAGCTTATTAACGTTTTCATGCGAGGTAAAATCCTGCGTTCTATTATTCTGCGTGGCAAAGACAATAGCGTTGTAAAATTCGCGTGGTAAAGCCATGCGTTGTATTTGAAATCGTGGAATTATCATATATTCGCACGCACCACACCTGCGTGCAGCGTAGAAGGTCACGTGAGTTGCTCCAAACTAGGGCTGCGCGCGCGCGGCACTGGTGGCCCGTTGCAGCGGCCTTTAGAATTTATTTGGGGACACTGACTGACAAAGTGTCAGACAGTCAGTGTCCCCAAATAAATTATAAAAGCCACCGCAATGGGCCACCAGTGCAGCGCGGCCGCCGCCTCCAACACAGTGCCGCCTGGGGCGATCCGCCCCCCTCGCCCCCCCCCCTAGCTACGCGGGTGCCTGTCTAGATAAGGAAAGGGAATCCTGTGACAGAATCCAGCTTTTTAGGATACTAAAGATTTGTTTTCGGTTTGCTGACACCCTTTAAAATTTAAGAGCCGAAATATAGGGTTTAGATATATGAACACTTTCCTTGCAGACAGTGAAGATAGATCAGTATCTCGGGGAGAAGTAGTTAGTTTGAGCCGTTTACAAGGGTTTTTGGTGCTCTTAGCTCCGCATAGAACCAAGATGCTGAAGACCATGTTCTGTGATCCGTGGATAGATGAGCTGCTGATGAGAGAAAAAGGAAGCGAGAAGAATACAAAAAGGCAAGAAAAGGAAAGTCAGAGTGAATTAGAGAGAGGATAGCTTCCAACAAAGAGAAGCTCACAATGCAGTGGAGACAACTCCAACTGGAAAAACGTAAATCCCTTCCCACTCTACCGGAGTACCTGTCAAGCTTCCAAAAGAGTTTGTCCGCTTGAACTTGGAGTGACAATTTATTTTGGAATGGTTTATTCGTTTTTAGATTGTGGAAGGAAGCTTTGAATGATGCGTCAAAGGAAGCCACTTCTAAGTTCTTTTTAATAAGTTGCCCTTTTAAACTGGGAAAAAATGATCTGCTTCACTCCGTACCTCATGGGTAAAAGAAATGAAAACAAGCATTGGCATAGCCAATAGGTCTTGCTTTTGGGACCGTAATAGTATTTAGTTCTGCAGCACAACATCCTTGGTGCAACAAAATTGACTGTTGCATGGCTAAACACTTATAAGGTCCCAAAGTCGAGACCTATTAGCTATGCTAATGCTTGTTTTCATAATTTCTAACTAAGTGTGAGATCGGTGAACATTATACTTCTGACATCCTTCTTTTAATTCATAACTAAGGCCTTCTACTAATGGGAATCGAGGACAAGAAACAGACACAGAATCTAAGCTCCAAAATAATAAAGTGTGCAGCAGTTCAGTAGGCTAATGCACGTGATACACAGCCTGCACAATAACAGACACTAAAATAAAGAAGTAACATAGGATACACGGAAACAATATAGAGCCTCTAAAACCATGATATTATAAGACCGCCTCTGGAGCTCAATTACAAGAGAGCACTAAATCAGAAGGTGCATCCCTTCTGTAAGAAGAATTTACGAACTATTTATGAACTTTTTTGTTTTAAAAAACAAATAACATTTTTAACGCTGTATACAAAATAATTTTTTCATTAAAGAAGGAAATATTTTTACTAAAAAAGGCTTATAGTTTGGATGCATTGTATGTAAGTGTGTAAATAGCATGAGGTAGAGGCATTAAATAAAAATAACGGAGGATCGGACGTTGAAAAACAGTAATTTAATTAGAACACGAGCAGCAGACACACACTAGGGGAGAATCAACAGATGCCAGATTCCGAAGGTAGACTGACGTGATGCTTAGGTGATGATTAGGTGATGCTTAAGTGATGCTTAGGTGGTGCCACTATATGGTGTGGATTGGAGGTACGTTGTGGATTGTGGAGTTGAAATATGTTGTTTGGTGTGTAATTATGTGTTGTGTATTGGAAATGTGTGGAGTTGAATTGTGTGTCCTGGAACTGTGATATTGAGTAAAATTATGCTTAGTGAAAATGTTTCATGGTGTGGAGTGCATTTATGTTGATTGGTGGTATGTGAAGAGTGACCCAGCTAACACAACAACTAAAGTACTTTCACTGTGAAGTAAGCGAGAAAGGTTCTAACAACCCAACGAAGTGCTATGTTTCAAAGCAGGGGAATTAATGAATCATCCCAAATCCAGAGACAGAGACTACTCGCCTTTTCCTCAAATAGTTATTTTAACTCCTTTATACCATCGATGAATGTCTTCGACAGCACCCCTGAGGTGCGTCATATCTGCATATAATACCCACCATATAAGAAATACCGCCAGTCACTTGGAGTGGTTTTCTTTTAAGAGATTCTGGTCTCTTCTAAGACAAGCATGTGGCATTAGGGAAAGGCGCAATCCTTAACACTACAGTGTTACACAAATGTATACATGTTTGCTACTTTTGTGAGCAGGAATAATGGAAAGGGGCGACCACTCGGTCCCCCCGAACGTATGGCGGAGTGCCTCGATCCCCCCGGGAAGCCATTTTCGGGCGGGAGGCGCGTCTCGGCTGGTATGCCCGAAGCGGCGTAGCCGGGGCGCGCTGTTTCCCGCCCTAGAGTGGGCTGGCCTAGACACCGACGTAGCCAGCCCCGCCCCCGGGACGGGCAGGGGCGAGTCTACGCCCGCCCTGAAGACGGATAAAAAGAGACGCAAGACCAGAAGACGTCCTCTTGTTCTTGTGCTCCGAAGCTGCACCTCCTCGCTACACGTGAGCTCGGGACAGAACGAAGAGCCAATTTTGAGCGTTTTAATCTTTTTCTTTGTCTTCTAGATACTTCGTCGGAGAGATGCCCAAGAAAGGAGCAAAGAGAATGACGACTGAGCAGTTGGTTCGGGCCCTTTGTAAGGATATGTCCGATATAAAGAAGCGGCTGGCGGAGCGAGACGGGGAGGAGGGATCGGGCCAACCACCGGCTGGGGGGAGACCTAAGAGGCCAAAAAGGGTTCCAGCCGGGGGCGATGTCCCCGCTCCCTCTGCCCCGCTCGAGGTGCCGACCCCGCTGCCGATGGAGGGGAACCCGATCCCCGTTGTCATCACCCCGACAACCAACGAGGATATGCCCCCCGAGCTGGCAGCACAGCTAGCAGCATGGTTGGGCGATAGTACTGGGGGCGCCACGACTGCCGAGGCACGGGCGCTCATAAACAAGCTGCGTAAGGAGAAAGAAGCAGCCAAGGTGACCGCACCGGTAGCAGTGATAGAAAAGCCGCAAGTGGCAGAAACAGCATCCGGTTCAGGTAAGCGGCCATTGCCGATCGCAAGGGACGAGTCAGCACCCTCTCGTAGAGAAAGATTGGGGCAGCATGTTCCTGTAGCAATGAAAGAAAAGATTTGGGCGGGGGAATACGTGAATATATTCTCCCTGCTTGTCGATCATTATGAGGTAGAGCATGTCAAGAGTCAGAAGGACTTAATGCATCCAAGTGTTTGGCGCGCAAAAATGGCCGCCTTTAAGGTAAATGAGAATATTGGCAACTGGGGCAATGCATGGGGTATTTTTACATCGATTTTAGGGGAACGTAGGCCCGAGTTGCTTCCCGAATTTCCCATTTATCAATCACGAATTATGGGTTACTCGACAGCGTATCAAGGTAACCATTGGTTCTGTTATGACAATCTGTTCAGGAAAGAAAAGGAGCATAACAAGAGTTTGACTTGGGATTGTTACGATTCTGTGACATGGGATAAAATGAAGGAATCTGGAATGTTAAAAATGCCATTGGTTGGGAGCAATGTTGGTGATTACTCCCGCCAAAATGTGGGGACGCCCTTTCGACCAAGTACGAGCACCGACGATTATTCGAGACCCGCAGGCAGTACAGGGAAAAAGGGTTTCTGTTTTAATTTCAACAAGGGGAAATGTACCAGGCCTCCGGGAACTTGTAAATTCAAACACGAATGTAGTACTTGTGGGTCGTCCCATCCTGAGTCATCGTGCAGAGCCAGAACGAGTGAGAATGGGGGGAAGGGTGGCGCCAAACAGGTCTAAGATAGTCCGAGGGGCGCCTTTACCAACCCCGATTGATACTTTGGCAATGATTCCCTGGCTCAGTGAATACCCGGATCGTACTTCTGCCGGGGTGCTGCGGAACGGTTTTACACATGGTTTCCGCATCCCGGTGGGGGACTTTCAGGGTGTAGGGACGTGCAAAAATCAACTGTCCGTTTTACAACATACATCTGTAGTGCAAGAGAAAATTCAGAAAGAGGTTAGCCGGGGACGGGTCGCCGGGCCGTTTAGTGTACCCCCGGTACCGGATTTTGTCTGTTCTCCGTTAGGGGTAGTCCCCAAGAAGGACCCAGGTGAGTTTCGTTTGATCCATAATTTGTCTGCTCCGCATGGTCTTTCGGTGAACGAGGCAATCGATCCGGAAGTTTGTTCGGTGCGATACGCATCGTTTGATGAGGCAGTAGCCATCTTGAATCGCCTGGGGCCCGGGACGTTGATGGCGAAATCAGATATCGAGTCAGCGTTCCGGTTGCTCCCGGTACACCCAGACGACCAGCGTCTTCTGGGATTCGGGTTTCAGGGATCATTTTACATAGATAGGTGTATGCCAATGGGATGCTCTATATCATGTGCTTATTTTGAAAAATTCAGTACTTTCCTGCAATGGGTGTTCACTAAGAAAACGGGTTTCCGAAATGTAATGCATTACCTTGACGACTTTCTGTTCCTCGGTCCCGCCGGAAATTCCGAATGTGCCCAGGCCTTAGCTGAATTCTGTGTGTTGATGGGTCATTTTGGCGTGCCATTGGCACCGGGTAAAACTATGGGTCCCACGACTTGCCTCGAGTTTTTGGGGATCGAGTTGGACTCAAGGGAGGGGTGTTTCCGTTTGCCAGCTATCAAAGTGTTGAAATTCAGGACAGCCCTCCAAGTATGTTTAAATGCATCTAAGGTTACACTGCATCAGTTGCAACAATTGGTGGGAAAGTTGAACTTTGCCTTGAGGGTGATCCCAATGGCCCGCCCCTTTTCCCGCTCAATTGCCCAAGCGATGGTCGGCCTAAAGGAGGGTCATCATCGTACGAGGTTATCGGCCGAGGTCCGCCAGGACATGCGAATTTGGTTAGCATTTTTGGCGGACTTCAATGGTCGAGTAGTCTGGAACAAGCCAGCCGTGTCCTCCGAAGAGCTTGGGCTATGGACAGATTCAGCAGGAAGCATAGGCTTTGGCGCCATTTTCGGCACAAAGTGGTCTGCACAAAGGTGGCCCCAGTGGTGGCACGAGAAGGGGCTGTCGAGCAATATTGCTTTCCTTGAACTATTTCCCATTCTGGTGGCCCTGAGAACCTGGCCTGAAGGGTTCAGAGATCATTCTGTCGTGTTCTGGTCCGACAATATGACCGTTGTAGAATGCATCAATAGTCAGGCAGCCCGTTGTAAATTGATTTTGAGGCTGCTCAAAGAAATTGTCTTACTGTGTATGCAACTGAACGTGGTTTTCAGAGCAAAACATGTCCCGGGGGTGATGAATCAGGCTGCTGATGCACTGTCTCGTTTTCACATGCAGGCTTTCTCGGGTTTCCTTCCTTCAGCGGACCCAGAGCCGGCACCCTTCCCCGAAGCTCTCTGGTCTCTCGGTGCCCCGAACTTCGTCACCTCGTGGGAGAGAGTCTAGCACCCAGGACAAGGAAGGCATATGAAGGGGCGTTTCAGGCCTATTTAGCCTTTTTGGGGGCTGAGAGAGGTGGACTTTGGGGTCAGGAAGAGTGGGTAGTACATTTTCTGATGTCCTTACGTAGGGCTGGGAAATCGGTGGCTACGGCCCAAAGGCATCGTGCCGCCATTTCCTTTGTTGCCAGGGCCCATGGGATCCAGGACCCGACAGCGTCTTTTTCAGTGCAAAAGGCGCTGCGTGGGTGGCAACGCTTAGAGGGTCGCAGAGTTGACGTAAGACGACCGATAGGTCTGGATAGGTTGTCCCAGTTACTGGCCACACTCCCTAACACATGCTCGTCTCCCTTCGAGACCTGTTTGTTCCGGACTGCATTTACGCTGGCATTTCACGGGGCTATGAGAATAAGTGAGCTGGTTGCTAGGAACAAACAGGATGTGGCGGGGGGCTTGTGCAGGGAACATGTTCAGATCAGGGGCGATGCGATGATTGTCTCCTTTCTCAGGTCCAAGACCGATCAAGATGGGAGGGGGGACTGCACGATCATTCGCAGGACCCCCGGGTCCTCCATGTGTCCGGTGCAGTGTTTAGAAGATTACCTAGCACGGAGGGCGGCATCATGGGGGGGGACATTATTGAGGCATGCAGACGCCACCCCACTGACGAGGTTTCAGTTTCAGCGGGTGCTTGCAATGGCCATTGCCGCAGCGGGCTTGGACCCGGGCGAATTTGGGACCCATTCCTTTCGAATAGGGGCTGCCACTGAAGCTACAGCCAGGGGTCTTAATGTAGAACAAGTGAAACGAGTGGGGCGTTGGTCCTCCAATTGTTATAAGAGGTACGTGCGATTGCACATGTTGTGAAGCTGTGATCATGTACTCACGCCTCTTGTCTTTTGTTTGTTTTCAGTTGCGCAAGCCTACGCGGCAGGGCGGACTGTGCAGTCGACCCAACACCAGGCCAGCTGTCGCACATCACCGGCTGTGAGAAAGGAGGTGTGGGTCGTGGGCCACTCATACGTGAGACGGGCCGCAGACGTATTCAAAGCAGGTGACATGAATCACATACCTGGGGAATACGGGTACAGAGTGTCCTTCTACGGAAGAGGCGGTCTCTGTATTGACCAGTTTCAAGCATTCTTTGAGGGTTTGTTAGGGCGGATGAGGTCACCGCCGTCCGTAGTCATAGTGCATTTGGGAGGCAATGATTTGGTCACCACCGGTAGACGACTTCTCCTGGAGGCTATGCTTTCCACGGTAAGTTGGTTAGCGAGGAGAGTTCCGGGGTGCATAATTGCGTGGTCTCATATGATCCCACGAAAGGTGTGGCGGGGGGCTATCTCGATCCCTGCTTTGAATCATTCTGTTAGGAAGCTGAATAACAAAGTGAGTAGGTTGTTCCGTTCCAAGACTTTGCATTCGATCTCGCATAGTTGTATTAATGATGACAGTATGTATTTGGGGGATGGTGTGCATTTGTCGAGGGTGGGGAATGAGTTACTCATAGGAGACTTCTTAGCTTGGTTAAAATCGTTAAAACATGACCTTTAGGTAGGAGTTTTGTGGGGGGTCCGGATAGCCGGTCAACTATCCGGACCTGTGGCGGGAAGGTCATGATCGGTGAGCACTAATTGGTAGATCCCTATGAGTGGGCGTCACCCAACACGGATGGGAGCGCTCGGGAGAGGTGGCCATTGGCCCCTCAATGGGGAGGCGGTCCCGTCTAAGGGCGGGTCGCCGGAAGTTAAGGAAAGGCGGTCAAGGCCCCTTCCTGTGTAGGAGGGGTTACAGCCCCCTCCTGGGGAATTTCCCGGGGCCAGTGTCATCTGCGACGGCAGATGCGGTAAGTTGTGTGGGGTGGGGGGAGGTCCACGATACCTTCTAGATACCACACACAAGTATTCGAACGACCTTTAAATGGCGTCGAGTCTTAAGTGCCCCCGTCAAGTCAAGGGAAATTGTTAGTAGTTGCACTTGAGGTAAGCCTCTGTGCTGTCGCCCCTCCCAAGTGGGACGGGTAAGTCTGGTTAGGGATCTTGACACCGGTTATGACCTTGCCGTTGGCCCTTAAACGTTAGGATGTACAATTTCAGTGTTTATAGAGAATGTTTTTGTAGGATGCTAGTTCGGCTAGGAGAACCTCTGTATTAGAGAATATGTTAAGGTTAGCCAAACATCGCAATGTGATAATGAAATTGTACATAACATGAAACGTTTAATGTTTAATTTTTTGTTTTAATAAATACGGCCGCGGGAGGGTCACTCCCTCCCACATCCAAAAACTTAAAGAACTGTTTCCGGTTTCCCTCCTTTCGGGATCGTGTTGAGAGGGGGTGGCGGGTATCTCAGCCATATGGAAAGGGGCGACCACTCGGTCCCCCCGAACGTATGGCGGAGTGCCTCGATCCCCCCGGGAAGCCATTTTCGGGCGGGAGGCGCGTCTCGGCTGGTATGCCCGAAGCGGCGTAGCCGGGGCGCGCTGTTTCCCGCCCTAGAGTGGGCTGGCCTAGACACCGACGTAGCCAGCCCCGCCCCCGGGACGGGCAGGGGCGGGTCTACGCCCGCCCTGAAGACGGATAAAAAGAGACGCAAGACCAGAAGACGTCCTCTTGTTCTTGTGCTCCGAAGCTGCACCTCCTCGCTACACGTGAGCTCGGGACAGAACGAAGAGCCAATTTTGACCCACCCACCAGCCCCTGAGGACAGCAAGTTGTTGTGCAATAAAGTGAATTTTATAAGTATGTTTTTCTGTTTTCGTTTACAGGTTGTGAAAGTATCAGTTTGTTGTTGATCATAATGAAGTATGGTGGATATCGTTTAGGTTGTTACGATTAAAATGACTTGATGTAGTGTTGCATTTAAGCATGCTCTTTCGGTCGTAGCGACCAATGTTTTCATAGGTTCGAGTAAGAATTGTCGTATTTATTTCTTGGTAGGCGGTAAGGTCATGATCGGTGAGCACTAATTGGTAGATCCCTATGAGTGGGCGTTACCCAACACGGATGGGAGCGCTCGGGAGAGGTGGCCATTGGCCCCTCAATGGGGAGGCGGTCCCGTCTAAGGGCGGGTCGCCGGAAGTTAAGGAAAGGCGGTCAAGGCCCCTTCCTGTGTAGGAGGGGTTACAGCCCCCTCCTGGGGAATTTCCCGGGGCCAGTGTCATCTGCGACGGCAGATGCGGTAAGTTGTGTGGGGTGGGGGGAGGTCCACGATACCTTCTAGATACCACACACAAGTATTCGAACGACCTTTAAATGGCGTCGAGTCTTAAGTGCCCCCGTCAAGTCAAGGGAAATTGTTAGTAGTTGCACTTGAGGTAAGCCTCTGTGCTGTCGCCCCTCCCAAGTGGGACGGGTAAGTCTGGTTAGGGATCTTGACACCGGTTATGACCTTGCCGTTGGCCCTTAAACGTTAGGATGTACAATTTCAGTGTTTATAGAGAATGTTTTTGTAGGATGCTAGTTCGGCTAGGAGAACCTCTGTATTAGAGAATATGTTAAGGTTAGCCAAACATCGCAATGTGATAATGAAATTGTACATAACATGAAACGTTTAATGTTTAATTTTTTGTTTTAATAAATACGGCCGCGGGAGGGTCACTCCCTCCCACATCCAAAAACTTAAAGAACTGTTTCCGGTTTCCCTCCTTTCGGGATCGTGTTGAGAGGGGGTGGCGGGTATCTCAGCCATACTATAGTCGCATGTAGTTGTCCCCTCCTCAGCATGCGGGCGGGCGGGACACACACACAGTCATAGATGCTCTGCACCTCACATACACATAAACCCCCTCCTATGCCAAGGCAAGAGAAACTGGGGCTGCATACGACACCGACCCCACTTCTCTCCGAAGGTGAAGAACACACCTTAAGTGGCTGACTGTACAATAGAAAACGATTTAATAAATATGAACGTGTTGATACATCCGACAAAAACATCTTCGGAACAAGATTGGATAATAAGAAACTTCCAGAGGACTTCCCAATTTCCAAACCATCAGTAGAACCCGTTCCTAATGGGCAGCCCCTTAAGATTTTGACAGTTTTGTAACTCAGCCACATAATGTCAGCAGACGTTCCATGCAGTGGAAGTCTGAAGCACCCCGTCCCCACGTAACAGGAAGGACGCAGCGAGATTTAAAAAAAAAATGGAATCTACAAAGTGCACCCTTTGCCGGCTTCAACCCGCTTTGCATGTGGACGGGATGCAGACCCTCCCTTCCTCCCTCAGTGGGCTAAGGGAGCTTTAAAAAATGCTAAAGGACGCCATTACTTTAATTTCGGTCGGTCGAATCGCTGCCCCCCTTGCCTCTCTTACCTGATGATGACATACATGACCAGCATGTGGCCGAAGAGCCCCAGCACGCACACCACGGAGTAGAGGGCGATGATAATAATGGCGATAATAATGGCTGTGGGGTCCTGGGCACCAGGGGAAAGCCCGCCAGCAGGGTTACATGGATGAAGAGCGTGGTCCGACAGGTTCCCCTCCTGGGGGGAGGGCATATTGCCCGAGACCGGGAAGGGGCACATCCATGGGGGCGCAGGGCCCCAGCCGTCTCCCTGCTGGCTGCCGTTGGAGGGGGAAGCCCTGCCTAGGGGCTGCTGAGACTCCATGCTGACAAACTAACACGAGCGCCTCGCAAGGAGGGGGGCAGGCGCGATTCACTCGCGGGAGCGATTATTGCTGCCAGATGGTGGCGCGCTCCAGCGTACACACGTTGCCATTGAAGGCAATGGAACGCGTACACGTGCTTGGCTGAAATGCCTAAGCGCTCGGAAAAGGTCTTTTTGCTTTGCAACGCATGCACGTTGTGAAGGCAAGACCTAAAAAGCAATAAAAGAGTTGTATTTGAACATATCCCATTAAGGGGTGAGTTTGCCTCATCCTACAAGGTTGCATCCAATATGTCCTTACCCTGCACCTTTCTTTACAACTCTTAATTTCCTGTCCCAGCAACCTCCCACTGGGCACATGAATCTCACTCCCCCTGCAGTTCTCCTATTATCGGATAATGTCATAACGCTTCATTCTATGTCTCATTCCGCTTCATCTGCCTTTTGCAGTCTACAGAGAGGCTGCTTAGTCCCGTCGGCTGGCAGTTGCCCTAAGCCATACAATTCCTGGACACACACTGTAGTTATGATACAGAACCTTAGCTTTAGTACATGCTACCTTAGAAATTCCAACAAGAGGATTGAACCGTCTACACCAGAGGAGGGGATGCCAGGGGGAATGGAGTAAGATCGAGGCCCAATTAGTCAACCACCCAGTCTACTAAATAATGCCTACTTATTATATCATGTTTAGTATTTAGTGTGTAATAAAGTAATGTTTTAAAACAGTAAGGCATTGGGCTGGACAATCAGTTATTGTTCTGTTATGTGATTGTTGAGTTCTGAGTTCGAGCACCCCTACACAATTTCCTTTAGAAGCTTGTGATTGCACGCCCTCGCTACCACTAAGAGTCAAGTGCTGAAGGGGTTGTACTTCGCCCGGTTGGCAGAGGCATAGTAGGATGCACCACGGTACATGATAAGCAATGAGGACAGGTAAAGGATTACAGCCCCCACAGTTGGGGCTCAGTGACCCTTGCTTACCCTGTGGCCCCTTGAATGCCGACTGACAACCTAGAAATAAAAACAAAATCAGGGAAGCTTAGTTCTCAAATAGGAGTTAGAAAGACGATGCAAATCAGCAACAACACATTGTACACAGCGACCATTTTAATGTATCTTAAATAATGGCGTGTTGTTACGTCACGAGGCTCCTTTACGTGTACGGCATGAATCTGAACACTGCTACCTGGACAGCAGATTCTACTTTCTGTCGTCATTCATCCTGTCAGTGGAGCCTCTGGTTTTCTTCAAGTGTTCATTCCTATCCTTCCTAATATAATTTGTCATTAAAATTATTAATAGAACCTTGAAATGTCGGGATTTAATCTGAATGGCGCCGGCGGACCTTGGAATTATCAGCTGACCGGTTGCACGAAAGAGAATAAAATACATTTCGAGAAGTGCTCTCTCCCGTAACAGATTTCAGCCAGACGCATGCGACAGAACTGCTTTATACAATAAATGCTAGGCTTCTTGTTAATCCTGCCATCAATCTCTGTCTAAAGCCCGCAACAGCAATTCTGATTTTGCCATTCCTAATTAGGTCAAAATGGTAGCAAAGAATACTGAATCATCTCCATGTGTCTGAGCATCACAAGGGAACCAAGCAAAACATCAATCAAGTTCCATACAATCTGTCACTGTGGCTTCAATCACGACCAGGACACTGTTCCTGGCGGTACCAGAATGAGGCTCACAGCAAACAGTCGCTTCTGAGCGAATGTTTGATGTTACAACGCTTACATTTACAATGCATGCACTTACAACCCAGTTTTTACATCACATCATCCATTACAATGCATTCCATTCCATTGCATGACACTACATCGCATCTTAAAAAACTAGCTTTACAACGCATTCCATTACATCGCATATTACCTTTACAATGCATACCATTACAACGCATACCATTACATTGCATTTAAGGTAAGTATTGGACATTATAGGGGTAAAAATGACTATTCTAACTCCAGGGGTGCAACAGTAGGGTAAGTGTTGGATAGTGTAGGGGTTAAAAATTATTATTCTAACTCCAATAGTATGCGTTGTAATGGTATGAGTTGTAATGCCTACGTTTTACTGACATGCGATGTAGTGTAATGCGTTGTAATGATATGCGTAGTAATGCCTGCGTTGTAGTGTCATGCGTTGTAAAGGATGTTGCGATTTAATGCCTGCGTTGTAAGTGTAGTGCGATGCAATGGTTGCGTTGCAAAAGGTTGTTTTCCCTTCTGAGCAGATGATGTACTGTAAACAAATAGATCCCACTCTTTGGCTGACCAAGGAGAACAGGATTCATCAATATGGAATTGACAAAAAAAGATTCCAGTCCCTCTGCCTGGTTGGTAAGTGGTGGAAAATCCTCCAATATCTGGAGGGTATGAAAAATGCAGAAGAGACTCCACCGGCAGATTTTCCTCCAGCATGATATCCATGTCTGAGGTCACACCCCTGTTTTTTTTGGAAAACCTTTATTTGACATTTCAACCAAGTACAAACACGGGCCTACAACCCCCAGGGCCGGCCGCTAAGCAGTTGCAACACAATAAAACTATCAAAACCCAGACTCCGCATCCCGGGGAGCCGATTAGCCACGTCCACAGTACGTACTGGTTGTAGAACATATCAAGTTGGTAACAGGATAAAAAGGTTTCCATTTTATAATATAAGATAGAAGGATCAGGTGCCATACAATATCTCAAGTTGCGAAAAAAAGGGGGGGGGGGGCGAATTAGCAATATGTCCACAGTTAAATCATCTTCGTGTAAGTCAGCGGCGTTAAGACATACTATTCAGGATAAGCGAGCGTACAAATACAGTTCGCGCCGGCTAAATGCCCGCCCAGTAGCACTGAAACATTGCGAGAATTGAGGCACATATGAAACAGCATGGCCATAAAAATTAAACCGTTACACTGACCCGGAAAAGAAGAAAAGAAAAGGGCAAAGAAAGATAAGAAGAAAAAAGGCCATAGAAAGAAAACAAAAAACAAAACTCCCATCCTCCAACCCCCCACCCTGCACCCCTGCAGATGACTACGGCCTACCCCCCTAGCAGCGTGCCTGTCGCCCAAGAACTGGAACCCGAAATATAGAAAAACCCAGAGAAAGACAGAAAGAAAGTAAACCCCACTCAAAGAGGGGAAATGGAGGAGGGCTATCTTCTACGTGCTCCCGGTCTCTCCCCCCCGCCCTAACAAAGGGGTCCCCCGAAACTGTCACATCCGAATAGTCCAAACTGGAAAAACATCCCAGGGGGAACCGCCAACCCTGCCCCGGACTCCGTTAATCTCCGTTACCGATAAAACCACAATGAACCACCCAAACAACAGTCTCAGCCTTGGCCCCGTCGATCAAATTCGCCGAATCCCTCAGATGAATAAAGCCCCATCATCAAATTGTCAAAAGATACACAGAAGTGGTCGGAACATGGTTCAGTAGATGGAAAAAGAACAGTATATCCCAAAGTAAGCCGCTGGTACCAACAATGTCCCCCCCCGTCTCCGAAGCCAGGCATTGTCACATCCGCCATCTTGAGAAACCGACCGGGGAGGGGGTTCGACATAATCCAAAACAGTTCACAGTACCAAGTAAAAGGTTCCAGGATAGGGACAGAATTTGAATGTTCCGACAGCTGCAAAACCGGGGATTCCAAAAAAGTAGTTAAGTCACCGATCACAGCCCGTTCGAGTAGATCCACTTCTGTAGGTGCAGGCACAGCTTCCAGCACTGGGTCTAAATGCGCCACTGGGGCGTCGGTCAAAAGGCAAGCTGGCTGCCGGGTCTCGGGCATCGAGTCAGGATTCGGTCTCAGTCCTTTAAGTCCATCTGCCGCCGTCAACAGGCCGCAGGTCTGAGCTGCCACAATCGCCTGAAGTGCCTCTAGGGCCGCCAGTACCGTCTGCAATGACGGGCCACTTTGGGCCTGCTCCGCCCAGTTCCATATTTCCTCAGGCATAGTGATGCCCACGGAGAGGCGCCTTCTCCGGGGTAAGATCAGCCGGAGCAGGACTGAGCCGTGAGGGACCAACCATCAGCATGCATTAGTGCGCGATGAGACACCAACCCAAGGTGCGCCGGCGATGCAAATGCCGGGCCTCCGAGTCAGGGACCCCCGCAACACAGCACAGTGCGTCACTCGTCTCCAACACAACACCAGGCTGCAGATGGTAGCAAAGCAATCCAAAAAAAACAAAAGTTCCAGAGACCGGACCCTGCCGCCCTCAACAGTCCGCTGTTGTTCAACTCGGCCCCGGCTAAGCCAGCACTCGAGACCCCGGCTTCCAGACTGGGTTAGGCCACAAATCGGTCATCGACGTTACTCTGCTCCACAATGTAAGAAAACCCCGGGATCACACCATCGGAGTGCGGAGTAGTTCACACACACGGATACGGGGCAGGAAATCAGGATAAGTGACAGGATCTTGGAGCGTAGGACGGAGGTGGGCGGAGCCGGGAGACTATGCGGCCATCTTGCTTGCTGTCGTAGCTCCTCCTCCCACACCCCTGTTTGATCCAGCCTACATCTGCTTGAAAGGCCTATTCTCTCTTGCAGGATTGTTCTCCGTTTCTTATGTTCTTCAGGTGGCTCATTGCTGTTCGCGTTCCGTGACATTTCATCTATCCTGCTTCTCTGTATCCATCGTATTGTTTCCTCATTAGGGGCCAAATCATAAAATGAAGTCAGAAATGTGCCCCTATTGGAGTCCTCCTATGATACATTCCAATAAATGCTTCATTACCCCTACATTAATAGAGGATTCAACAACTCCTCTTGAGTACCTGCATGAGACATAAGCTTACAATTTACAGTAGTGTAAATGGACATGGTATACAATCACACACATGTAAACATGACACAAAAGTTCTAGTGTATTGTAAATGTTTTTTGCCTTTTCAGCAAGGAAAGGAAAATGCTACTTACCAGTATGCATCTGTTCTTGGCATGTAGAGCTGCAGATTCTCACACTGAGCATTAGA
This sequence comes from Lissotriton vulgaris, assembly GCF_964263255.1. Taxonomy (NCBI): domain Eukaryota; kingdom Metazoa; phylum Chordata; class Amphibia; order Caudata; family Salamandridae; genus Lissotriton; species Lissotriton vulgaris. The sequence continues at coordinate 178,682,307 of NC_141687.1, read as the reverse complement.
TCGCCACCTGAAGTTGGGCTCGGATGATTGCATGTTGTTGTGGTCTTAGAAGAAGTCTTTGTAGTCACAAGATAGATGACTCCTCCCTTGGACGATATTGCGCATGGGCATCGACTCCATCCTTAGATTGTTTTTCGCCATGATGGGAAATGATTGAGTTAGTAGAAAGAAAAAATGATGTCCATGCGTGTATATCCAAGTAAGATACAACTGAAACTGATACAGGTCCCAGGGAGGCGGGTGGGCGTGTGAGAATCTGCAGCTCTACATGCCAAGAACAGATGCATACTGGTAAGTAGCATTTTCCGTTCGAGGCATATGAGCTGCAGATCTCACTGAGCATCGATTATACAGCAGTGTCTCCCCTAGCGGTGGTCACATGTATCAGTTGCAGTAGTTTAAAAAAGAGTTTTGAGGACAGCTTGGCCTACAGCAGCTTGCTGCTTGGCTTGCACATCAACACAATAGTGTTTAGTGAAGGTATGTGTTGTAGACTCTTTTGCTGCCTTGCAGTTGTCTTCTAGGGGAATGTTCCTTAAGAAAGACATAGAGGCTGCTAGTTTGCGTGTGGAGTGCGCTCTAGGAGGAATTGTTAATGTACATATGGCTCTTTGATAGCATATTTGTATGCATTTTACAATCCACCTTGCAATTCCAGCTTTAGAGATGGGGTTGCCCTTATGTGGTGGGAGAAAACTACAAACAATTGTTTTGTTTTGCGAAAGGATTTGGTCCTGTCAATGTAATAGAGAAGGTTTTTTTTCCACGTCTAGGACGTGTAGAGCTCTTTCTGCTACAGCGTCTGTGTTTTGAAAAAACACTGGCAACTCTACTGATTGGTTTATATGAAATGGAGTAATGACTTTAGGAAGGAATTTGGGATTTGTTCTTAGGACCACTTTGTTACGGTGTAATTGTAAAAATGGTTCTTGTATAGTGAAAGCTTGAATCTCACTGACTCTCCTAAGAGAGGTAATAACAACAAGGAAAGCTGTTTTCCATGTGAGGAATTGCAGTTCACATTTGTGTACAGGTCCTTGAGCCTGGTAAGAACAATGTTTAGGTTACACACTGGAGAGGGTGGTAACCTAGGATTCTTTTTAATCCTTCCAAAACTTGCTTTAATAGCAGGCACTCTAAATAATGACAGATGTTGTCAATTTTGTAAGTATGCTGCAATGGCTGCAAGATGTAAACGTATAGATGAATATGCTAGATTACATCTTTGTAAGTGTAGAAGATAGCAGATGATATTTTGGATGAAAGCATCCAGGGGGATCAATTTGATTATTGCTGCAGTAAATGGCAAATCTTTTGCATTTTGCAGCATAGCAAGCCCTAGTAGTAGGTCTCCTGGCTTCCTTAATGATATTCATACAGTCTGGTAGCAGCTTAAGGTAACCAAACTCGAAGACTTCAGGAGCCAGATCGCCAGATTCAGTTGACTTGGATCTCGATGTCTGATGTCTCCATGGTTCTGAGATAGCAAGGATGGGGTCAGACGCAGTCTTTGGTGTGGAACTAGAGATAGTTCTAGCAGCGTTGTGAACCACGGTTGGCATGCCCATGTGGGAGCTACTAAGATCAGTTTGAGAGACTGTTGTCATAGTTTGCGCACTACTAGTGGTATTTATGGGATGGGCGGAAAAGCGTACGCAAATCTGCCTGACCAGTTCATCCATATACCATTGCCTTTGGACAGCGGGTGTGGAAACCTGGCGGCGAAGGTTGGGCATTTTGCGTTTTCATGTGCGGCGAACAGATCTATGTCTGGGTGACCCCACTTGTGAAAGAATGGTAGAAGAACTTGCGGATGTAGTTCCCATTCATGAATCTGTTGTGTCTGTTGACTTAACAGATCTGCAATCTGATTGTGAACTCCTGGAAGGTGTTCTGCTAGTAGATATATTTTTTGTGGGATGGCCCATCTCCAAATGCTCTGTGCAAGCTGCGAAAGTTGCAGAAAATGTGTCCTTCCTTGTTTTTGGATGTAGTACATGGCTGTCATGTTGTCCGTCCGGGACAGCTTTGTTCTGTACATGTACTTGGAAGGACTTCAGTGCTAGGAATATTGCTAGCAGCTCTAGGTGATTGATGTGGAGCACTTTTTGTTGAGTGGTCCATCTTTCCTAAGTTGTATGGTGTAGGAGATGGGCTCCCCATCCTGTCAGAGATGCGTCTGTTGTAAGTACTCTTTGTGGAACAGGTTCGAGGAACGGCTGCCCTCTGGAGAAGTTTTTGGTGTTCCACCACTGCAGAGAGCGATGTGTGTGGCTGTCCACCAACACCGGGTCTGTAAGTTGTCCTTGAGACTGGTTCCACTGATGTGCTAGAAATTCTTGTAATGGACGCATTTGCTGTTTTGCATATGGTACAATAAAAATGCAAGATGCCATCATGCCTATCATTTGCATGAACACTGGCTGGGAGAGAGTTTTGGTCTTGAAACCTTGTGACTCAGGCTTGAATGCTCTGTATCCTGGCTGGACTGGGATAAGCTAGAGCTGTAGATGTGTTTATTGTAGCCCTTAGATATTGATGTAGATGTGAGGGCTGGAGATGCGACTTGGTGTAGTTGATTGTAAACCCCAAGTTGTGCAATGTTTGAATTGTGTGATATGTGTGTTGGCCACACTGATTGAATGACTCGGCTTTTATGAGCCAGTCATCTAGATATGGGAAGACATGGATGTGTTGTCTTCTGAGATGTGCTGCCACTACTGCTAGGCACTTTGTAAACCCTCTTGGTGCAGTTGTGACGCCGAATGGAAGAACTTTGAACGGATAGTGTTGTCCTTCTAGAACAAACCTGAGATGATTCCTGTGAGAATGAAATATGGGAATGTGGAAGTAGGCATCCTTGAGATCTAGTGTAGTAAGGAAATCGCCTGAGGTCGAGAATTAGTCTTAGTGTCCCGTCCTTCTTGGGTATTAGGAAATATAGTGAGTAAACCCCTGTCTCTTGATGCTGTAATGGAACAATCTCTATTGCGTCTTTTTGAAGCAATGAGAGAACCTCTTGTTTGAGCAGTGCAAGATGTTCTGTGGACATTGGACGCTGTCTGGGTGGTATATGTGGAGGGGTAGCTGTATGTTCTAGGCAGTAACCATACTGGATAATCTGTCTTACCCACTTGTCTGTTGTGATGGAATTCCAGACAGGTAGGATCTGTGTTAGGAGTGGAATGCTGTTGGGGGAGCGGAAGGAAGTCACTGTTTTGTGGTGGGAGAGGTTTGATTGTTGTTATTACCTCAACCTTTTCCCTTGTTGTTGTTGTTGCCTCTGTAGCCTCCTCTAAAATATACTCTATTGGAGGATGTTTGTGTATTTGTTTTAAAGGAAGCTGAATTGTCTTCTCCAGCTTGTTTGGAGCCTCCTCTATAGCAGGAGCAACGAAAGTAGCCTCGTGTTTGTGGGGACTGCAAAGCTCCTATAGATTTGGCAGTGTCAGTGTCCTTTTTCATTTTTTCAAGTGCTGTGTTTACAGCTGGTCCAAAAAGCTGATGTTGGTTAAATGGCAGATTTAAGAAGGTACTTTGCACTTGCTTAAAGCCTGAGATGCGTAGCCATGCATGGTGTCTAAGGAGGACACTAGTGTTCATTTCTCTAGATGCAGTGTCTGCTGCATCAAGTGCGCACTTGATTGATGCATTGGAAATTAGCTTGCCCTCTTGGATAAAGTGATTTGCTTGTGCTTTATATTGGTCAGGTAGATGCTGTAAAAGTGTTTCTAACTGATCATAATGAGTCCTGTCATATCTTGCGAGGAGGGCTTGTGTGTTAGCTATGCGCCATGTATTGCTTGCTTGGGCAGCTATTCTTTTGCCTGAAGCGTTTATCATTTTTGATTCTTTATCAGGAGGTGGCGCTCCACCTGAGGTTTGGGAGTTTGCTCGTTTTCTAGCTTTGGAAATGACTATGAATCTAAGGGTAGCTGTTCCTTAATGTAGGCAGGATCCCCAGGAGCAGGCCTAAATTTCTTTTCTACTCTGGGGTTTATGATCCTAGCACGTACAGGATTTTTAAACACTTCTGGTGCATGCTTAATGACCCCTTTGATCATAGTTAGTATTTGAACTGACTTTTGGGATTGTTCAATAGTATCTAGTAAGAAATCTTCTGCCTCATCTGAGTGCATTGTGACACCATGATAGATGGCAGCTCTATTGAGTAAGGGTCCAAACCCAATATTATCTTCTGGAGGAGATGGTTTGGATGGGTATGGATGTGGGTCAGGAATATTGGGTACATCCTATGGGATTGGGTACTCCCAAACAGGTGTATCACTTGGGTAGTTAAAAGGGTCATTTGGGTTGTCACCTCCCCCCATAATATCATCATCATCATTATGAGGAGGTGTATGTGGTGGTAAAAAATTAGGAGAATTTTGAGGTGAAATAGGTGAAGGAGGAGGAGGTGCAATAGAGGGAGGTATAGACGAAGAAGGGTGCATAGGTAATGTCGCAGAGTCCTTCTTCTTGACGGGCACTGGAGGTGGAGGTGATGTATCTAACTTCCTCTTTCTGTCTGGTACAGTAGAAAAATGTCCTGTTTTTGGATAATCTTTTTCTGTCTAGGATCAGGGTGAAAAAGCTCCTCTTCTTGAGGAACCGCTTTCAGTGCCGTTTTTATCGGTTCCGAGCATTGTTGTTGCTTTTCTTCATCTTTAACCTTAGGAGTTGTGACAGAGTCCTTTGGCTTAGGTCTTGGCTCTGAAGGTTTTGGCTTTGAAGCCGAAGCTTGTTTTGTCAGCTTGGAAGCGTCGGAAGCAGGCTTTATTATTTTTGGAGTCATTTTCTCTTTCGGAGTTGACTGTTTCGGAGTGGGTTTCGGAACCAGGACGTCTTTAGGTTTCGGTGCCGAGGGAGCTGGTGGTATCTGCACGTGCGCTTTGCTCGGTCCCGAGCTACCGGAAGGCTTTTGGATTTTCTTCGGAGCCGGGCTCGCAACTGGGCCCCGGTGGCGGAGTGTTGACCTTTGCCTTCGATTTTGATGTTGCGGTTGGGGTAGGGGCAGTAGTACTCAGGCGTTGACCCGAAGGTATGGAGTCATCGGAGTCATCTGCCTCAGATACGATTTCGAGATCTTCGGAATCTTCCTCTGGGACATCTGGACTCTCGTCGAAGATGTCCACCAGTTCCAGAGCTGATCTCTGCATGATGTGTCGACAGACCCTCCAATCCCGAATAGTCGTCTTGGATCGAAAGGATGCACAGGCTGGACAGCTGGACTCGTCGTGTTGCGGTGATAAGCACAGGTTACAGACCTTGTGATGGTCACTGTGCCGAAATTTTGCTCCACACTGGGGGCATTTCTTGAACGGCGTCCTTTCCGTGAGCTGTAGGCCTCACGGCATGGATAGGCCCAACGGCCCGCGTTGACGACCGGAATCGAGCTGAAGAAGTCGAGTCAGTGGTTATTGATATCGAAAGTTGTTTAGCAAAGTTTAAGTAAGTTTTTAAAAGTCAAACTACTTGGAAAGTAGATTTCGAATCAGAGCTGAAAAGTTACATCCAAACCCAGTGGCGGAAAAAAACAATCTAAGGATGGAGTTGATGCTCATGCGCACTATCGTCCAAGGGAGGAGTGGCCTATCTCGTGACTACAAAGACTTCTTCCAAGACGACAACAACATGCAATCATCCAAGCCCAACACCAGGTGGCGATCTAATACTCAGTGTGAGATCTGCAGCTCATATGCCTCCAACATATATTTCCATGTACAAAAAACCCTTCTCTTACATCCCCACCAAATGTGCGGGTTTTCCATCCTATTACCACCAGAAAAAAAATCTTCTCCTGGCAGGAGAAAACCTCAAATCGTATCCAGGATCAGCAAAACGTTGTGATTACTGACAAAATCAAACATTTGTGGGTGCTACCAACTTTCCATGCATTACCCAGCCCTGGCGTAAACTGCATTGTCAGTGAACAATCACAAGCTGTGAATACAAAGTTAGGTCTGGACTGTTCCCGTGGGGCACAGGGTCAAGACTGATTTGCATATGGCTGGGTCCAAACTGGGGTGGCATAGTGAGCAAAAGAACAATGGATTTAACCCAGATCTTCTGACTGGGGGAGAATATTTGCATTGTCAGCATTCCGTCCATCATTTGTTTGCTGTAACACTTAAAGCCATATTTAGGCGCACAAATTACTCTTTGAATCATGCCCCATACTTTTCCATTAGAGCCTGCTACAAACATGGGCAAACCTGACAAAAATCAGCCAAAGATAAACTTTGACCATTCCAAAAAAGCGCTTGATCACCCTGTGGAGGACCAACCAGCACCCCCACCAGCGTCAACTAGTTCAACTCCACCAGATGATATCCAGTCGATGTTTTTCACTATACAAGCTGCACTCACAAACATAGACAGCAAAATTGACTCCCTAACACACAGAGTGGACAAAATGTCGGAGAGAATGGACGGCATACTGAGAGGATCGACATGGCTGAAAGGCGGATATCGGAGGTCGAGGACGACAATAATCAGTTCATCACCAAACAAACCATGATAGGAAAACAAGTGGCAGCATTGATAGCTATCCAAATGGAGGAGTCCTTGTGTTGAAATTGGTTTGGAAATGAATGCCTTGTGACACATTTTTCTGATTTAGGTTCTATAAATTTGTGTATTGAATCATTGGTGTCCGACTACCTCCTAGTGCACCCCCTAGAGTTAATGGGAGGGCACTCAACATTTTTTTAGGATGAAAAAATAAAAAGTCAGTATATTCTATAATTTTTTTTTTTTATTCTGTACTTTTGTCTAAAGTGTTTATGTTGTTAATTATTGTATATAGGTGTGAATATATGTATGTATATAGTGGTATATGGTGTATAAAGAGTTTGTAAAAAATATTTTGTTTTGTCAAAAGAAAAAAAGAGAATTAGAAATGAGATAAAAAGAATTTATGTTGATTACAAAGAATTAAATGTGTAATCATGTCCCCTTGTGCGAGTGGTGATGTCCCGAATGTCTGATTAATTCAACTTTGAACTTATGGCATAGAAATAGGCGGATTGATTGTCTCCTATTTTTGAAAAAATAGTGTAGATTGGTTCCTCCTTTTTCCATTTTTCCTTGTTTCTAGCATTGACAGCTAAAGCAGAAGATTTGGAAGCCAGGTCCAGGAGAAGCAATATTCGAATAATGGGAATTGCGGAAACCACAAACACAGACCCCATGGAAAGAAACGTGGGCCGACTCCTCATAACACTTCTGGGCAGAGACATCTTCTCGGAAGTCTTTTTAGTAGAAAGAGCACACAGGTCCCTTGCTCCTAAGACCCGCTGGGCACCAGGCCGAGACCCATCATTGCTAAGTTACTAAACTATAGAGACAAAGACGCAGCGTTACCTAAAGCTCGTGAACTGGGCACTCTACGTCATGAGGGCATGGAACTAGCTCTATATCCAGACTTTATACAGACGGTACAGGAAGCGAGGAAGAAATTTGGACCATTGAAACAGAAACTCCGAGATCTGCAAATCCCTTATGCTATGCTGTATCCTGCCCAGCTGAAGGTTACTGATGAGGGGTCCACGAAAGTTTTTAATGAACCCAAAGATGTCATGAAATACTTACAATCAAGGAAACCCCCGGTAGTGCGTAGACGGTCTCCGAGAGACAGATTGCCAGATAGGGAGATAATGTCAGATATGGAGCGAGGTACGCACACTGGGACCACACAGATTAGGATACCGTTGCATAGAGTGCTAGCACCCTGCCTGCCGAATGGACTGCTTGATAGGCGATGAGATGCGGATAATTGGCCAAACCAGGAGATGCACCAGTAACAGGACTATTCTTGCGCTTATATCCTCTATGGACACTCCTGCTATGCTGAGTGTATGACACAAATACACCATTCAGATAAGTGACTCGAGAGCTGCAGCACTGTTACTATTTGGTTCTGGTTCCCCCGTTATTGGGTCACCATTGACTGCTAATATGGATAATTTGTTTTGAATTAATATACATGTGTATAGCTTGGCGGCACTGTTAGCCGTAGTGGTGCAAAGATGCGAGGTTGTGTAGGCCTCCCCCCCCTTTGGAAGATCTAGAGAAGGGTTAAAAGCTTGGCATCTCCCTGCCCTCTCGTGTGCACCATACCTGTTTCAGTGTTTGGATTTTTTTGTTAGTTAAATGCTGAGGGTGGGGTGATAGGGGCATGGGTGATTCACAGGAAATGTCTTTGCTGATACGGGTTTGGCCAAATGGGTGGGGATGGGAGGGGTAAAATGAGAATCACTGGGCGGTCTCAATGTACGATCAATGCTATTTTTAAGTTCCATCTTTTCAGGGCAGATACAGCACTACATGCAAATTCCTTTTCACTCTATACCGTATGACGACTGACCTGAGACAAGTTCGAACATTGACATTTATGACTTGGAACGTTAGAGGACTACAAAATCCACAAAAAATTCGGAAAGTGCTAGCCAATTTAGATTGACACAAGCTTGACGTCGCCTGTCGCCAGGAGACTCACCTGGCGCCCCAGCGAGAGAGTAGGGTTGGGTACAGATGGGCAATTTTTCGTGTAGCCTCCTCCTACTCAAACTATGCTAGAGGTGTGTTGATACTGGTCAAACGTAATATCCCTTTCACGCTACTTAACACCCTAACAGATGACCAGGGAAGGTATATTATTCTACAGGGCAACTTTGGGGGCACAATTCTTATGATAGTTACGGTATATGGACCAAACGCAGACAATCCAGTATTCTATGACCGCATATGGGCCAAGCTTCGTGAATACCAACCCACAGCTGTTATCTGGGGGGGGAGACTTCAACACATGTCTAGACCTGTCACTAGAAAAATCATCGGGTAACGATAAATATGGGAAACGATCGGCTAAATCCTTGAAAAAGGGCATGGAAGACTGGTAGCTAGTAGATGTTTGGATGATGAGGAACTGAAGTCCTAAAGAGGGTACATGTACCTCCTTGACACATAACTCTTGGTCCAGATTAGATTACTGGCTAACTACACAAGAAATTAGCACCTGGACTAAAACAGTGGAACATTTACCTAAAACGCTGTCAGACCACTCCTCAGTGCGTCTGGAACTAGCCATCCCTACTCACACCCCCAGACAATTTACATGGAGACTTCAACACTCGGCATTGCAAGGCCAGGTGTTTCGTAGCGAACTACATCAAGTGATCATAGGCTTCTTTCACTTTAACTCTGGCTCTGAACAAAGCTCTAGAATGCTCTGGGAAGCATTTAAGGTGACTATAAGGTGACATTGCATTAATAAACATGCAGGAATACTTAGGGACATACAGCAGCAGTTGGCCATGGTGGAAGGGGAAATTAGGAAATTGGAAGAGGATTACGCCGTCAGGATGGATGTTACACTTCTAGCAGACATTAGGCCCAAAACAGGCACGTTTCACGAATTTGCAGACACTGAAATTAAGTATCTGTCACGGCGGAATAAAGCCAGGGACTACTGGGAAGGGTGACGTCCTGGTAGGACACTTTCGCACAAAATCAGACCGACACATATGGCTGCACATGTCACGCAACTCATAGATGAACATGGTGTGCCAATTTATGACACTCCCACCATACTAGAGAGCTTTATGTCCTATTATTCTAAACTATACACTACACAGACGACGATTCCTAGCCCAGACATACATGCATACCTAGACGCCGTTGGCCTGGCATGGCTCTCAGATACACAAAGGGAATACTTTAGCCACCACATAACTGAAGATTAATTTAAAGAAGCAATCAATTCCCTGCCCAACAATAAAGCATCAGGCCTGGATGGCCTACCGGGCAAATTTTATAAAGAATTCAGAAACATCCTGGTGCCCCACTTGGCCGAGATGTACGCAGAGGCATACGAAGAAGGCACTCTTCCATTGTCATTGTGTGAAGCTCTTTTAATAGCCCTCCCCAAACTGGGTAAAGACCCCGAGAGGTGTGTATCATATCGCCCACTCTCACTTATAAATATTGATGCAAAAATTCTGGCTAAGGTAATAGCGAATAGGATACAGCCCTTACTGAAATCACTAGTACTACCAGATCAGGCGGGCTTTATCTCAACTAGGTCCACAACACAGAATATACGTACCATATTCGCAATGTATCACAGCTTAAACCCCGAAATACCTGCAGCAGCCGCTCTCCTAGATGCAGCGAAAGCATTTGATTCGGTGGAGTGGGAGTTCATGTTCACAGTTCTGACCAGAATGGGATTTTCGTCTTCTTTTCTAAAATGGATTTCTCTGTTGTACACCGAACCCAGAGCCAGAGTGCGAATAAATGGCATCACCTCGAATCATATGGAGATAAGTCGCGGAACGAGACAGGGATGCCCACTGTCCCCTATCCTATTTGCGCTTACATTGAAGCCACTAGCCTGTAAAATTAGACAAAAACACCTGGAAGCAGCCTTACAGTTCCATCTTTGCCCTATAGGGATTTCTTTGTACACCGATGACATGGTCCTATACACCAGGCACCCAGATACAAATTTAAATCCACTCATAAGAGAATATGTCAAATTCGAGAAGTATTCCGGACTTAGTATAAATTGGGACAAGTCAGTAGTGATCCCATTAACATTAGAGACCCCACAGACTACGTTAGACTACCCATTACAGTGGCATACCGATCCGGTGAAGTATCTGGGGTTCTGGATCCACCGTGACCTAGGTATAGTGGTTAGGGAAAATTATGGAACAGCCCTGACTAAACTCAAAGATCAAGTCAAAAAATTGATAAAATTACCTCTATCACTTGCAGACAGGATAGCGCTCCAGAAAATGGTAGTGCTACCTCGTTTTTTATATCTATTCTGGAATATACCGATATGGCTCCCACAGGTTTTCTTTGTTAAACTGCGCACTGTATTACAACGTCTCACGTGGGCCTGGAAGCAACCTAGGGTCAGTTGGAAGATACTAACGAACCCCTATCACCAGGGAGGGTTCGCATTCCCTGATCTGCAACTATATTACTACTGTGCACAGGCACACCACGCACACTATTGGATACAACCACAGTCCCATATCGCAGTAGAACAGGATTGTGTCCATCCAAACCGACTCACTCATTACATATCAGATCCTATTAGGTGTTATCCCAAAGACACGATACAAATGGTCAAATGTACATCTAGAGCGTGGCATACTTTAGCACTAAGAGCGAGGAAACTACCTCCATATGCCCCGGCGTTACCACTAGCTAATCATCCTAAACTTTTAGTAACACAGTAAAAGAAAATGCAGACTGTGCTGGGGGAAATGGGGTTATCGACCATGGGCACTTTGTTTCCACACAAGGAATTTATCCTGCACAATGACCCATCCCTTTGTGCACATCAAGCGCCATTAAAGAGGTTTGCATACTTAAGGTTAAGGGCAGCAGTCAAAGACTTGTATTAATCGTTCCCAGAAGAATCAACATCACTGCATGCACTACAAATATTATTGACAGCACCCACACGTACAAACCTCGTCACACGGCTATACACCACTTCCCAGAGTGAACAAGCTTTAGGGCCGGATAGGTCACTCAAGAGATGGGAGGACACAATTGGGTAAACTATACCCGAAGGGGACTGGAGCTACAGCTGTGCACAATTACACCTACTTACGTCAAACTGTAACCTAAAGATCATACATTTTAAGTTTACCCATCAGACATATTATACACGGGCTCAACTACACAGTTATGGTCTTAAAGAGGATGACAGATGTCTGCATTGCTCGGCACCTGGGGCTGACTTCTTACACATGGCCTGGGCATGCCCCACTCTAGACAAGTACTGGGAGGACATCACAGATGCACTATCGAATATGCTAGCCAAACTAATTCCTAACACGCCATTAGTATGCCTGCTAGGAATCCGTAAACTTAAACAAGCCAAAAGGCGTAAATTCCTGGCGGTGACTCTTTTACTCGCAAAAAGACGTGTAGCTATAAAGTGGGGTAGCAAATGTCTTCCCAGATTTAAGGACTGAATAACTCACTTATTGTATTCTAAGGAAACATTGGGGACCTATGCGGAGGAAATCCCCCAAGCATCCAGACCCAAAGATTTTTGGCAACAACTAATGGACTATCTGCAACAAACTCAAGAAGACTCTTGCTTGCCAAATACGGAGGGTTGAGTAGCAACGGATGGGTGATGCCTGCTGATTTGAACAATTTGACATAGTAGTTCCTATGTAAAGGACAAGTCTAGTTATAGCTGCGGTATGAAAATTCAAGTGTTGTGCTCATTAGATGGTAATCTTTTGTGTAACAGATCCCATGTCTTATACCGAAAGTTATATTACATGCTCTGTTTATGTTGCATGCCAATATATGCATGATGCTATTTTGACTGCTAAGTACAAAGGGACAATGATATATGATGTACATTGTTGCTGCTTGGTAGAAACAATAAAATATTTTTTTTTTAACTTTTCCTTATACAAATACTGTTTTTTCTTCACTCTTTCTTCATATTTTCAGTTTCGCCATTGACACGCTAATTCGCTCATTTCCATCCATCCACAACTAAAGCATTTTTAGGTCGAGCGTCAGCGAAAGACCTATTGTTTTCACTTTCGGGGGAATCTGAGACAGCGTTCGGCCACGCGCCTCTGCTGTCTCAGATTCGTCCTCGTGGGCGCGCACGGCGCCGTGCCCATCCCTTGCCTCCGATTCACAGCCTCTCTCAATCACACACAGCCACACTCACGCATGCGCAAACACATTCCCACGCGCGCACACTCACCCCCCGCCCCCGCCCCCACCCCCACATGCAGGGCTTACAATCACACACAAACGCAGGGCTTACAATCACACACAAATGCGCACACACACACCCTCCCAACCCCACTCACCGGGCACACGCAGAGATTCCATCACTGGGGGGGCGGGCAACGTCAATGTGCCCCGACACCCCCCCTCACCGGGTCTGTTATACTCCTCTCGTCCTGTTCTTCCCGGTGTCCAGACTCGGCAGTCTGCTCCGTTGTTTCTCCGCCCCTTCCGGACAGTTCGTGCGTGTCACGCCTCTCCTTTTTCCCGGCCGGAAATCCGATTTGCGTGTCAGGCCTCGTTAAGTAATGCATCTTTCTGATGTGCCGGGCGCGTTTGTGTGCTCTGCGAGAGTTGCCTGCGGCTGCCGCGCTGCCGGAGAATTCCAGAGCTGTGCCCTCCGCAAATAACCAGCAAACCCAATTTAGAATATGACATTGTCTGTTTATTAAATGGTAATGCTATTTTGAGTTCGTATAATGGTTTTTCAGATACATTGTGTGCCTCACTAACGACCTCGCCGACACGTGTGAAGAGAGTGGTGCAGTGAAACCCAGAGAGGGGGGTACTTTGCAATTAAGGTAGTCTTTTTCATAAAACCCCGGAGCAGACATATCAAAGTTCTGTCTGGGCAGCTCCCTGCAAATCTGCAGCACTCGTTGTGCGAATGGTGGAAAAAATGCACTAAATTTACAGAGAGCCAGGTGCTAGTGATGTCATCGGTTGCACTTGTGCACAGCATTGCACCATTGTGAAAAGGTGATCTAGCAGTGTCTCGTTTTAGCATTTGTATATGTGGTCGATACTCTCCAGTACACATTTTTAAGCAATGACATACGTGCGCTGGTACGCTCCGGAAAATGTGCAATTCATCGTTAATTACGCAGGGGCCATAGCATATACCTCTTCCTCCTCCAAATCCAAGTTGTGTTAATTTAACAGATGTGAAATTGGATACAATGTATGGGTATTGCCCTTTCCTATATTTCATACATTATCGGTGGTGTGCCCTTGCGACAGCCACATAGTGCCATTTGGCGTTATGTTTATGTTGGGGGCTGTGTTATGCACGGTGCCCAGACAGCACAACGAGATCTTGTAGGTGCGTGTTGAAACCCTTCCAAAGGGGCTGCAGATAATTGCATAACCCCTTCTGTATCACAGGTCTATGCCGGTGGTAATGTGCAGGGGGCAGGCAAAGAGACTATTTGTCGTGCACCGACATAGGTCCTATTGAATAGGTACACAGTCAGTAAACACAGCGGGCCCTTCCTAGAGTCGGGAAATAGAGGTCTCAGGGACCCAGAAGGCACCCCCACAGAGGGATGCTGTCACTCACGGAACTCATCTGCAGGGTATTTCTGCTCCCCTTTAAAAGTGAGACCGGTTTGTGCCTGCACAGTGAAAGGCAGGCCAGCACCTCCATGTAGCTGATCTATGTTTCACTCCCCGCCTCCCACCCCCATCCGTCTCGCACACCACATCAAAGCGTTCTGTTTCCTACCACCCATATCGCAGCCTGCCCAGCCTGTACCGTCTCTCCCTACCCTTAACCCTTCACCCTGCCCCCACCACCTCTCGATATTGCTGCTTGTTTTTTCTGTGCGCTTGTTTAATATGCAAACATTTTACAATTGTGTGGAAAAATGCAGGGGGAGCCGCCACTGCTTAAAAGACTATCCAACCTAACAACCCTCCATCTCTATCCAAACTGCTGTCATCTATTGCGGACAAAGAGGCCACACAAGTATGAACTTTGTACTCGTTGAGGTCACCAAATGTAGAACATCTGTCTCCCAGAAACATTCCTTCAATGAGGCTGTGACGACTGACTTTGAGGGTCATACACGTAAGCAACAGAATGAAGTCCACCCTCATTACCTCAACGAAGCACTTAAAAAACATCTCTTTTGTCTTTATCGATTAATACATGCCTTACTCCCATTCATCTTGTTGTTGTGAGCTGCCTACTCTCTAATGAATCTTTCTAATGCTAAGACATGGTATGGATTCCAGAAACTCGCGGGTATCCTTAGGTAACACTAATTGCATGGTAGGTTGGAACACCTTCCACAAGAGTGCTTCAGCCCTATGCATCTCAGGCTGAACTAAGGGCAAGCCTTTTCTAACCTTACGTCTTGTGTGATGTAAAATGTGATCAACATTTTAACTGTTTGTCGTCCAGATGGTTAAGAAATATTGGAATTAATTAAATTGTGTACCAATTTAAAAAAATTACAGCGCCCCTCTTAAAATTGTATTCAACGTGTTTTCAGCTATGACTCGGTTCAGGGTTAAAGGTCATGTTCCCTAAAGGCATTAACACTAAGCGTTCCACTGATTGGAAGACAGATAGTACAAGTGTGCTAAAGCAGATTGAGCTCACTAGTAGTGCAGATGCCACAAAGTGATTTTACACTATTTTGCTCCTTCTACACTACATAATTAACAGAAAATTACATTTTCTCCACATTTCAATGTGGAAGATGGAATTGTTTAACTATTCTCACTTTTGTTATATAGGCTGCTGCACAAACAATTGTTCAAGGTTCTGTACTTTGCGAACTTTGAAAGTTTCAAAATTTCAGCTATGCTGTTATAACGACTATCCCTGATATACGCTCGCGAAGGAAGGGCTGGAACTGCAATAGGACTGTTGTCTTCAACACACTAATGGTAAAACCAACAAGCATTGGCATAGCCCATAGGTCTAGTTCTAGACAAGTCCCTTTCTCGGAGGTTATTGCGGGTGTTAACTTAGAGACAGTCTCTTGGCCTTAATTATTGCACGTTGCTTTGGGTGCCCTGTTTGTTGTTAACCAATCGTGTATTCCTTCACTCATTTAAAAACAGAATTATATTGTTTTCCCTATAAAGGGAAGGCCTCCATTACTTTGTAAAGAAGATATGTGTCGTCTTGTAAGCAGATATCTAAAAAAAAAAGTGGGTGCTGCTCTCGGAGATACAATACTTTCAAAATTGCATGTACAAATTGCATGACCTTTAGATACAGAGCTCAGTGTGAACGATGTGGCTTGTACACACACAGCCCTATACACACACACAACCATACACACAGCCACACACACACAACCGCACACACAACCACACACAAACACACACACAACCACGCACACACACAACCACAAGCACACACACAACCACACACACACAACCACACAAAACCACACACACACAAAACCACACACACACACAACCACACACACACACAACCACACACAACCACACACAACCACACACACAACCACACGCACCCACAACCACACACACCCACAACCACACACACGCAACCACAACCACACACACGCAACCACAACCACACACACAACCACACACACACAACCCACACACACACAACCCACACACACACAACCACACACACACAACCACACACACACACAACCACACACACACACAACCACACACACCACACATACAAACACAACCACACACACACACAACCACACCGTCAGTTCACACTTTCACCAGGCACAGACACCATCAGTTGTCAGTGCACGCTTTCACCAGGCACAAACACCACCACCGTCAGTGCACGCTTTCACCGGGCACAAACACCACCAGCCCTCAATGCACGCTTTCACCAGGCACACACCACCAGACGTCAGTGCACGCTTTCACCAGGCACACACACACCACCAGACGTCAGTGCACGCTTTCACCAGGCACACACACCCCACCAGCCATCAGTGCACGCTTCCACCAGGCACACACACACCACCAGCCGGCAGTGCACACTTCCACCAGGCACACACACCACCATCCATCAGTGCACAATCTCTACAGACACACACACACCACCAGCCATTGGTGCACACATCAATTGTTAATGCATCCACAATTAACTATTGTAGCAATCGCAGTATGGGGCACTTTACTTTTAAACATATTCATCTAAAGCGCAGCCTGCCACCATTGCTACAAAAATAAATACACTTTTTTTGACCTACAGTTTATAGGCTTTTGTTGCAGTTGGTGTTGCAATATTTAGCAATGCCAATAGCTCAAACTTAAATAATGTGAGACCTATTGCATTGCAAATGCTTGTTTAAGCAGGCTGTCTATTTTGAGAAATTACTGGCTCATGTCCACCCTACCACAACCAAGCCATTTTTAACTCTTGCCCGAGGCAGAGCGTATGCTGTCGGTTCCAAAACATTTTGTTTCCTTACGGAGGCTAACAGCCCATCCATTGCTTACCCCTGGTTGGCTTTACCATCACTCTCATATCCTTGCTTTCTTTCATCAGAGCGATCCTGCCTCAATTCCACTTTGTACGTTTGTTCCTGCCCTGGAGCATGGTCCAAGTACTGCTTCCTTGCCCAGTGTCCTTCCACTGCTCACGCTTTCGAAGCTACATTTTTCTTTGATTTGCAGTACTTCATCAGAGTGCATTCACATTGTCTCAAGCATTTATTGTAAAAAGAAATTGAACTTCCAGCTGGCTTGGTTTTAACCACAGAGGGTTGTTCTACATAAAACCACGAGGAGCCTCTCGCTTGGAGCAAAAAAGCGATAAGCTTCAGTGATTTTGAAACGTGACTTTGAAACGGACTTCCCTTCTGCTTCTGACTCTTTGTGTGACCTTTTTCCAACAGTAAGGTAGTGCAGTGTTCTACCCAAGAGAACAGTGATGCTCTTGTAGACTTGTTTGTGACCTAGAGGCTGCTTACAGCCGGTCTACCCCAAAGTGCTCTTCACCCACCTGCACCCCTCCCGGCGTACTTTACATCTGTCCACCTCAATTAGTCTTTGCCCACTGCTCCTCCCAGCTGCTCGATCACGCAACTGTACAGAGGAATATATGATTTTTCAACTATTACAAGTTCCACGCATGGCATTACCACGCGAATTTTACATCGCAAGTGGCTTTACCACGCTGGAATTTACAACGAAGGATTGTACCACGGTAGAAACGTCTTACCTGCACGTCTTTCTCCAGCAGCCCCTTACTTCCATCTACCATGGAAACAAGCGTCAAAACACGTCTTCTAAAATAAAAAAAGGACTGTTTTTTTACGTACACTGCACGTCTTTGGGAGAGGGTCATTCCTTTTACTTCATTAATACCACAGAGCGTTTTTTTTATTTATCTAACTCGCTCCTTAATTGTTGTTTTTTTTGGGGGGGGGAGACCCCCCCAGCCCCCCCAGCCCCCCTAGCCCCCCTCCCAACCCTCCCCCAGCCCCCCCAGCACGACTGGACGGAATACCACGCTAAACGTACTTTCGTGGTCAAGACGGTCGTTGAAGGCTCCCTCGTTGAAGAGACGTTTGCGGGGTAAGTGGATCGTTAAAAACGTCAAGCGTGGAAAAGACATCGTTGTAAATGATGTTTCCCGTACAGAGCATTGGCAAAGCTGGCCGCCTCATAGCGCCTTTTATTTCTACTTTAAGTCATGCTGAATAATGCTATGCATTATGTACAATTAGCCAGAAGTTATCACATCTATAACCTTTCTTTTTTATTGCATTAAAAAATAAGCAAATGAAAGACGAAAACAAATGTAGAAAAAAATAAGAAAAGCAGAAAGTGACAGCAGCAGAATAGAGGCAATGCCCACACAAAGCATGTGCATCAGTGATTTGATGAAGTGTCCACACACTGTAAATACATTCACCTTCAATTTCACCGGCCAATCAGGTGGATGGAACCAGGCACCCCCAACTCCCCACAGAGGCTGAGATGCTCAGATTTTCTCTGTAAGTCAAATATAATATAGCCAAACCCAGGCATGGAGAGGTGAGTGGAGAATCTATGAATTAATTCAGTCAATGTTTGAGAACTAGAAATAGAGGGTAGTAACATCTCCTCTCCAAAACTGGATCTTTATTCACATGCTTGAACTAATGATTACTATAGCAGCTTCATTAATATGCTATAAAATAGCAGTAATGAGGCTCACCTTAATTAAGCAGGTTGCACAGCACTGCTTGTCCTACTACTGTAACTGAAGTTTTCTGCAGGCAGAGGCAGTAATGCTTTGTGTGGAGGATCAATTACTACTTTAAAGATGTGAGCTACAGTCACTGCAGCAAAGAGTACACCTCTGGGCGCCATGCCTGGAGTGGAATGTGCTTGTACATGGAATGCCTCATGCCTTGCAGTAGCAGAAGGCAATGCATGAGGAGATCCATAGGACAATTCCATGTTTCGATGATGCTAAACCTTTGTTAGTACAAACATTTGATGGCGCTTCTTGAATGTCTTGGCATTTCAGACTGTTTCACACCAGGGAAAGAAGAGTCCTGTGTCTGAGTTGGTGTCTGTGGAAAGGAAGTTGGACGATGGAGTTTTTTGTTTGAGGTGGAACAACGATGCCACCTTGGCCGTGAAACAGGGATTTGTCGTCAGTGGAACCTTCGACTTTTCAAATTTCCGATAAGGTAGGTGATTGAGATTGCTTGGATTTCTAAGCAATCTGATGGCTAATAAATTAACCATTTTTCACGACAGCATATGCTTAGTAGACTTGTGAACGGCTTTGAAAGAACTTCTCATGAAGGCTCCCAAAACACTGTTTAATTCACCGGTTCATCGTGATCTGGCTGTCGGTGGGAAAGTTTGAAAAAGGCCTTTCAGATACTCTTTCACGACTTTGGTAGAAAAGAGGGATGCTGCTATCTGTGTTCCTAAGCATTTTGATAGTGCTGCCAAATGGACTCAAATGGAGAAATATTTCATACCGGATTAGCTAGGAACAAAAGATAAGGCAAATTCGTCTGTGGAGACAAAGCTAATGGGTTCAGATTCTTATTTGCTGATAAAAAGCACAACCTCTTGCAATGAAATGAGCACATCTTGGTTGTGGCTTCTCTCTTTTTTGCACTACCAAAATGTTTCACCAGTCGGGTGACATATTCAAAACTCCAAACTCTGGAGGAGCAATTCAAGTACTACATTTACATGTGTGATTTACTCTTACACTTTTGAGTAAATGTACTACTTTTGGCTATGCACAAAATCCAAAAGTAAATTTACTCAAATACGCAGGCTTACATATCTCTCAAACCCCTCAGTTTAGCTGGTGGAGTCAGAATAATCGTAAATTATAGCTGTAGTTATAGCTGTATAGTTATTATAAGTTTTACAACCTTTTATGCCTGAGGAAATCTCCCCACTCGGGGGTAGAACCTCCACATTGTAGTGAATAGGAGATCTCTGCACTTAGGCTTTTCCCCGACAAGAGGAGTGTCTGTCAACTAAGCAAAGGTCAGCCTGACAGATACTCTTCTACTTCAGGTAAGGTAGCTAGGAGCTGCACACGTGCTAAATGCGCAGGCACTTGACTGCCTGAGCTGAACTTTGCCAACCTGAGGTTTCACAGCTCTTTGGGTGTGACCTCAGCCTGGCAAACATGCCTTGAGGCCCTCCCCCCCTTGATGCGGGGGTGAGTCCCTGATTTCCTCGGACCTGGGCGCTTCAGTTTTAAGCCTCAAAGTGAACATGAAAGAGTGTCAACCAGTGGCACTTCGTCACAGAGTAGCGTGGGGTCAGAAGTCATACTGACCTCATCCCAATCTGTGATGAGTGAGGGACTTCTGCCTCTCCTCATTGGCTGTCCTATGGTCAGCCTTTGAGAAGAGGCAGCAGTCCCAAACATCCTGGGACCTCTAAGGCTTCCATCCCGAACTTCAGCGCAGGTAAGATTTATGTTCTGGAATGTTTGGTGTATTTACGAATGGATGGTTGAATTGGTGAGAAAATGTGAATGGTTGTGTGTGTGTGTGCACATGTGTGAATGCATGGGTGTGAGTGAGTGGGTATGTGCGTGTGTGGCACCTCCCTACTGGCCGCTACTGATCTTTGTTGTCGCAGTGCTGTGTATCTCTGTCACTGATGTTTAGGATGCATGCAATAATCAGTCTTTGGCAAGTCCCTGGCTGTGATCTCTGGGCTAGTGAATGATGTGCTCTTTCAACCACAAATATGCTTGAGAAAATGGACCTTCAAAAAAATTTGGATAGTAGAGTCTCCATGAATTTCTCTGGCAACCCCATATTTGTAGTTTCAGTCAATCAAACAATCCCGACATTGTTACTGCATGAGCAGACTTTGAGATCTACATTAATGGCCTGCATGAGGACAGGTTCATTTTCCATTATCAACAATTTCTCTCTTCAGATGGTCATGTCATCCGTATAGTGTGAAATGTGGTGCTCTGCCATGTCCAGCCTACAATCTTACTTTTTTAGTCTATCTTTCAGTGGTCTAGTCTAGTCATAAGAGTTTCAATCTTACTGTTGATTGACATGAGTTACACTTTCATTTCCAGTAGAACGGCTTTCAAGTCTTCTGAAGCGTCAGTGACCTCCTCCACTACAGCATCAATGTCTTTTGCAGGGACTTTCATATGCAATTGTTTGGGAAGTGATTTATGTTAAAAAATGAGTGGAACTGATATTGATCTCTTTTACACAGGATATGAGTGTGTCGATGTACACTTCAGAAGGCTTGAACTGGCCTATAGGGCAATCAGGCAGAGCCCGATGGGCAGGGCTGACAGACCAGCATGTGGGACAGTTTTCTAGCAGTTGTGGGCCAGTTTTATGGCCTGGTGGGCCAGTCTTTATTATTGATTTCTCTGATATTAACACTTTTTTGCAATCTCCTCTGCTAATGGGGGCCACTAATTTTGGGGCCAGGGCCTATTTTTGTTCCAGTCCGGCACTGTACTCTGGTTCCAATTCCCTGCAAAAGGGCATGATGTCCAGCTCCTCCTCTACTCAGGTGGGACAACCAACAGCAGTAAGTGACCCCTTAGTGTTAGTTCCCTTCTTCGTGCCCAAGTCTTACACATCTTCCTATTGCTCATTGCAGCATCAGAGTCTTGTATTACTGTCGTAGGACTGCGCATGTCTTTACTGCCAGTACTAACCACAGCTGAATAGGAACTGTACCTGATCCAGCCACGGACATGACCTCCTTATGTGATCAATGTCTCCAAGATGGTTCGAGAAACAGGCATCAAGCCTTTAGCACGCAAATCTCCAAATGTCAGAAGGGCTCATTCTTAGTCTTTCACTGCAGGCAAGTCAAGCCACAATCACACGTCCAGGCTGTTATCATAAAATGTCTGTAACAGAAGATTCTGGAATGTATGTTAAAGATATTCTTATCAAGGGTTTCTTTGTTTTCTGTGCCTGGGAATCGTGCTCAGTTGACTCAAAATGGCCTCTGGTTTTTTCCCCACGCATCTATCCACATTCACACCTAGTCGGTCAAGGAGTACTTGACACGGCCATATCCCAGAACCACTGGGAAATTCAGAGGGTCTATCATTGCCACAGTCCCACAGAATAATTCCAGGTATGTAGGATTTAATAAGGATATTGTGACTAGGAAAAGAAGCCCCAAAATCAAATGGTCATCTTGGTTGGTACCCAGGCCACTGAACCTCGAATAATTTGCACTTTTCCTAGCATTGTCCTTCACCTTACACACTCTTAAGTGTGTTTCATGTCGTCCACAATTGCAAAGGCTTCTTTTAAATTAGGATTGCTTGCCAATAGTTTTACTTAAATACCGGGTTTTCCTTTACACCGGACAATGGGTCCTCTATTAATGAATAACCGAAATAATCAAATTTGCACATGTTTGATAGAACTCTTACACCGTCTCATAGCTAAACACTTTTCCATTTCACTCCTGGCACTACCTAATCAATTTGGATTATCCACCCTACATAACTTTTGTACAGGAAATATGACTATGGCAATCTGGAACACATCAATAGGCCTCCCACTGACCTGTTCTTTTACAGGCACTGGTAGACTCACATCCGTCCCTCCCATCTACACCCATATTATAGGTTGCAAAGGATGAAAATAAGATACGATTTAAGCAATTGTCTCCAAGATAAAACCAGATCAAAAGCACAATTTAGGAATGGTCTGGGTTGAACCATACTATACTTTCTGCAACCATATTTTTCTGAAAAAATAAATCATTACCACATCAAACTAAATTAAGGAAATGAAACAAAATGTAAAACAACAACCTCAAATAACAAACACCATTGCCTCCAAGAATACTGCATATATGTAAATATGTTGTGATTAGTTACGATGAATTTCCTGCCACTTATTTTTTAACACAGCACTTAAAAACTGCTTAGAGCAGTATGTTAGTGTTTCTATGTAGATGTATGCAGAGATAACCTTGCATAATGGCCTTACTTTATGCTACTGAAGGGTAACCACGGTTTAATTAGTCTTTAGTGCTTATAGTGTGAAATCTCCTCTTTCAACAAGTGTTCAATTACTACTTCCCATTGCAAACAAAAGAAAACAACACACTAACTTGTCTGCTAAATAATGGCATGCAAGATGATATATATAAAAGAGAAAAGCTGAGGGCCAGCAGATTGTTAGCTTTGAAGAACCTATGGTGTTGGACTAGGCCCTAAAATGATTATTGTGCACTGAAATAATATTGAGTACAAAAATATAGACATACAAAAATATCGAGGATAAAATATCGACTACAAAAATATCGAATTCCTATCTACAAACAGGTAAGTACAAAAATATCGAATTAAAAATATCGTTTAGAAATAATATAGTTAGTCAAAATATCGCATTTTTGTAAATGTCTTAAAAGTAATTTAAAATAAATGAAATATTAATATTAATTTAAGCTAAAAAAGATAAAGTTTTATTTTTTTAAACATATATATATATATATATATATATATATATATATATATATATATATATATATATATATATATATATATATATATATATATATATATATATATATATATGCCCAAAACTCCTCCAATTACGAAAGGTATATATATATATTCTCGCTCCAGGTTGTCCACCTCTTGAGTAGCACGCGAGCAGCAGCTTTAATTATGTGTAGGTGAGGACGGGGATCCGCTTGTAGATGCCGCTCCGTAATGGATCTGCCCAACGCATTTCGAAGCTCCATCTGCTTCTCTTCAGGGGCTTTAACGGAAGCGGTGTGCGCACCCGCTACACTTCTCCAATCATATTACTCACCCGCCGATGGGAGGCTCCAATGAGACTTCTGGGAAGTGTAGTGCGGAAAGCACACAATCAAGTCCTGTATGGACTCCACAAGTGGGCCCGTCCTCGATCCCATGTACGGCTGCTACTTCACTGCCGTGACCCCCAACGTTAGCGGGGTGGTGCATACTCTGCGGCTGGACAGCCGCATATAGATTCTCGCTCCAGGTTGTCCACCTCTTGAGTAGCACGCGAGCAGCAGCTTTAGTTATGTGTAGGTGAGGACGGGGATCCGCTTGTAGATGCCGCTCCGTAATGGATCTGCCCGACGCGTTTCGAAGCTCCATCTGCTTCTCTTCAGGGGCTTTAACGGAAGCGGTGTGCGCACCCGCTACACTTCTCCAATCATATTACTCACCCGCCGATGGGAGGCTCCAATGAGACTTCTGGGAAGTGTAGTGCGGAAAGCACACAATCAAGTCCTGTATGGACTCCACAAGTGGGCCCGTCCTCGATCACATGTACGACTGCTACTTCACTGCCATGACCCCCAACGTTAGCAGGGGGGTGCATACTCTTCAGCTGGATGGCCGCATATAGATTCTCGCTCCAGGTTGTCCACCTCTTGAGTAGCACGCGAGCAGCAGCTTTATTTATGTGTAGGTGAGGACGGGGATCCGCTTGTAGATGCCGCTCCGTAACGGATCTGCCCGACGCGTTTCGAAGCTCCATCTGCTTCTCTTCAGGGGCTTTAACGGAAGCGGTGTGCGCACCCGCTACACTTCTCCAATCATATTACTCACCCGCCGATGGGAGGCTCCAATGAGACTTCTGGGAAGTGTAGTGCGGAAAGCACACAATCAAGTCCTGTATGGACTCCACAAGTGGGCCCGTCTCCGATCCCATGTACGGCTGTTACTTCACTGCCGTGACCCCCAACGTTAGCGGGGTGGTGCATACTCTGCGGCTGGACAGCCGCATATAGATTCTCGCTCCAGGTTGTCCACCTCTTGAGTAGCACGCGAGCAGCAGCTTTAGTTATGTGTAGGTGAGGACGGGGATCCGCTTGTAGATGCCGCTCCGTAATGGATCTGCCCGACGCGTTTCGAAGCTCCATCTGCTTCTCTTCAGGGGCTTTAACGGAAGCGGTGTGCGCACCCGCTACACTTCTCCAATCATATTACTCACCCGCCGATGGGAGGCTCCAATGAGACTTCTGGGAAGTGTGGTGCGGAAAGCACACAATCAAGTCCTGTATGGACTCCACAAGTGGGCCGGTCCTCGATCACATGTACGACTGCTACTTCACTGCCATGACCCCCAACGTTAGCAGGGGGGTGCATACTCTTCAGCTGGATGGCCGCATATAGATTCTCGCTCCAGGTTGTCCACCTCTTGAGTAGCACGCGAGCAGCAGGTTTATTTATGTGTAGGTGAGGACGGGGATCCGCTTGTAGATGCCGCTCCGTAACGGATCTGCCCGACGCGTTTCGAAGCTCCATCTGCTTCTCTTCAGGGGCTTTAACGGAAGCGGTGTGCGCACCCGCTACACTTCTCCAATCATATTACTCACCCGCCGATGGGAGGCTCCAATGAGACTTCTGGGAAGTGTAGTGCGGAAAGCACACAATCAAGTCCTGTATGGACTCCACAAGTGGGCCCGTCTCCGATCCCATGTACGGCTGTTACTTCACTGCCGTGACCCCCAACGTTAGCGGGGTGGTGCATACTCTGCGGCTGGATGGCCGCATATAGATTCTCTC
This sequence comes from Lissotriton vulgaris, assembly GCF_964263255.1. NCBI lineage: Eukaryota > Metazoa > Chordata > Amphibia > Caudata > Salamandridae > Lissotriton > Lissotriton vulgaris. The sequence goes on along the minus strand of NC_141687.1, from coordinate 178,656,740 downwards.
TCCAGGTTGTCCACCTCTTAAGTAGCACGCGAGCAGCAGCTTTATTTATGTGTAGGTCAGGACGGGGATCCGCTTGCAGATGCCGCTCCGTAATGGATCTGCCCGACGCGTTTCGAAGCTCCATCTGCTTCTCTTCAGGGGCTTTAACAGAAGCGGTGTGCGCACCCGCTACACTTCTACAATCATATTACTCACCCGCCGATGGGAGGCTCCAATGAGACTTCTGGGAAGTGTAGTGCGGAAAGCACACAATCAAGTCCTGTATGGACTCCACAAGTGGGCCCGTCCTCGATCCAATGTACGGCTGCTACTTCACTGCCGTGACCCCCAACGTTAGCGGGGTGGTGCATACTCTGTGGCTGGACGGCCGCATATAGATTCTCGCTCCAGGTTGTCCACCTCTTGAGTAGCACGCGAGCAGCAGCTTTTTTTTATGTGTCGGTGAGGACGGGGATCCGCTTGTAGATGCCGCTCCGTAATGGATCTGCCCGACGCATTTCGAAGCTCCATCTGCTTCCCTTCAGGGGCTTTAACGGAAGTGGTGTGCGCACCCGCTACACTTCTCCAATCATATTACTCACCTGCCATTGGGATGCTCCAATGAGACTTCTGGGAAGTGTAGTGCGGAAAGCACACAATCAAGTCCTGTATGGACTCCACAAGTGGGCCCATCCTCGATCCCATGTACGGCTGCTACTTCACGGCCGTGACCCCCAACGTTAGCGGGGTGGTGCATACTCTGCGGCTGGACGGCCGGATATAGATTCTCGCTCCAGGTTGTCCACCTTTTTAGTAGCACGCGAGCAGCAGCTTTATTTATGTGTAGGTGAGGACGGGGATCCGCTTGAAGATGCCGCTCCGTAATGTATCTGGCCGACGCGTTTCGAAGCTCCATCTGCTTCTCTTCAGGGGCTTTAACGGAAGCGGTGTGCGCACCCGCTACACTTCTCCAATCATATTACTCACCCGCCGATGGGAGGCTCCAATGAGACTTCTGGGAAGTGTAGTGCGGAAAGCACACAATCAAGTCCTGTATGGACTCCACAAGTTGGCCCGTCCTCGATCGCATGTACGGCTGCTACTTCACTGCCGTGACCCCCAACGTTAGCGGGGTGGTGCATACTCTGTGGCTGGACGGCCGCATATAGATTCTCGCTCCAGGTTGTCCACCTCTTGAGTAGCACGCGAGCAGCAGCTTTATTTATGTGTAAGTAAATTAAGCTGCTGCTCGTGTGCTACTCAATGGTGGACAACCTTGGAGCGAGAATATACATGTGGCCGTCCAGACGCAGAGCAGGCACCACCCCGCGAGCCTTGGGGGTCACGGCAGTGAAGCAGCAGCCGTACATGGAATAGAGGACGGGCACTCTTGTGGGGTCCATACAGGACTTGATTGGTGCTTTCCACACCATACTTCCCATAACGCACAGTCTCATCTGAGCCTCCCAATGGTGGGTGTGGCATAAGGAAAATGGAGAAGTTGGTTGGCGGTCATGCACGCCGCTTTCATTAAAGCCCCTGAAGAGAAGCATATGGAGCTTCGAAACGCGTCGGGAAGATCCATTACGGAGCGGCATCTGCAAGCGGATTCCCGTCCTCACCTACGCATAATTAAGCTGCTGCTCGTGTGCTACTCAATGGTGGACAACCTTGGAGCGAGAATATACATGCGGCCGTCAAGCCGCAGAGCAGGCACCACCCGGCGAGCCTTGGGGGTCACGGCAGTGAAGCAGCAGCCGTACATGGAATCGAGGATGGGCACTCTTGCGGGGTCCATACAGGACTTGATTTGTGCTTTCCACACCATACTTCCCATAAAGCACAGTCTCATCTGAGCCTCCCAATGGTGGGTGTGGCATAAGGAAAATGGAGAAGTTGGTTGGCGGTCATGCACGCCGCTTACGTTAAAGCCCCTGAAGAGAAGCATATGGAACTTCGAAACGCGTCGGGCAGATCCATTACGGAGCGGCACCTGCAAGCGGATTCCCGTCCTCACCTACGCATAAATTAAGCTGCTGCTCGTGTGCTACTCAATGGTGGACAACCTTGGAGAAGGATATACATGCGGCCGTCCAGCCGCAGAGCAGGCACCACCCCGCAAGCCTTGGGGGTCACGGCAGTGAAGCAGCAGCCGTACATGGAATCGCGGACGGGCACTCTTGGGGGTCCATACAGGACTTGATTTGTGCTTTCCACACCATACTTCCCATTACGCACAGTCTCATCTGAGCCTCCCAATGGTGGGTGTGGAATAAGGAAAATGGAGAAGTTGGTTGGCGGTCATGCACGCCGCTTACGTTAAAGCCCCTGAAGAGAAGCATATGGAGCTTCGAAACGCGTCGGGCAGATCCATTAAGGAGCGGCATCTGCAGGCGGATTCCCGTCCTCACCTACGCATAAATTAAGCTGCTGCTCGTGTGCTACTCAATGGTGGACAACCTTGGAGCGAGAATATACATGCGGCCGTCCAGCCGCAGAGCAGACACCACCCCGCAAGCCTTGGGGGTCACGGTAGTAAAGCAGCTGCCGTGCATGGAATCGAGGACGGGCACTCTTGCGGGGTCCATACAGGACTTGATTTGTGCTTTCCACACCATACTTCTCATAACGCACAGTCTCATCTGAGCCTCCCAATGGTGGGTGTGGCATAAGGAAAATGGAGAAGTTGGTTGGCGGTCATGCACGCCGCTTACGTTAAAGCCCCTGAAGAGAAGCATATGGAGCTTCGAAACGCGTTGGGCAGATCCATTACGGAGCGGCATATGCAAGCGGATTCCTGTCCTCACCTACGCATAAATTAAGCTGCTGCTCGTGTGCTCCTCAATGGTGGACAACCTTGGAGCGAGAATATACATGCGGCCGTCCAGCCGCAGAGCAGGCACCAACGCGCGAGCCTTGGGGGTCACGGCAGTGAAGCAGCAGCCGTACATGGAATCGAGGACGGGCACTCTTGCGGGGTCCATACAGGACTTGATTTGTGCTTTCCACACCATACTTCCCATAACGCACAGTCTCATCTGAGCCTCCCAATGGTGGGTGTGGCATAAGGAAAATGGAGAAGTTGGTTGGCGTTCATGCACGCCGCTTACGTTAAAGCCCCTGAAGAGAAGCATATGGAGCTTCGAAACGCGTCGGGCAGATCCATTACGGAGCGGCATCTGCAAGCGGATTCCCGTCCTCACCTACGCATAAATTAAGCTGCTGCTCGTGTGCTACTCAATGGTGGACAACCTTGGAGAGAGGATATACATGCGGCCGTCCAGCCGCAGAGCAGGCACCACCCCGCAAGCCTTGGGGGTCATGTCAGTGAAGCAGCAGCCGTACATGGAATCGCGGACGGGCACTCTTGGGGGTCCATACAGGACTTGATTTGTGCTTTCCACACCATACTTCCCATTACGCACAGTCTCATCTGAGCCTCCCAATGGTGGGTGTGGCATAAGGAAAATGGAGAAGTTGGTTGGCGGTCATGCACGCCGCTTACGTTAAAGCCCCTGAAGAGAAGCATATGGAGCTTCGAAACGCGTCGGGCAGATCCATTAAGGAGCGGCATCTGCAAGCGGATTCCCGTCCTCACCTACGCATAAATTAAGCTGCTAATCGTGTGCTACTCAATGGTGGACAACCTTGGAGCGAGAATATACATGCGGCCGTCCAGCCGCAGAGCAGACACCACCCCGCAAGCCTTGGGGGTCACGGTAGTGAAGCAGCTGCCGTGCATGGAATCGAGGACGGGCACTCTTGTGGGGTCCATACAGGACTTGATTTGTGCTTTCCACACCATACTTCCCATAACGCACAGTCTCATCTGAGCCTCCCAATGGTGGGTGTGGCTTAAGGAAAATGGAGAAGTTGGTTGGCGGTCATGCACGCCGCTTACGTTAAAGCCCCTGAAGAGAAGCATATGGAGCTTCGAAACGCGTTGGGCAGATCCATTACGGAGCGGCATCTGCAAGCGGATTCCCGTCCTGACCTACGCATAAATTAAGCTGCTGCTCGTGTGCTACTCAATGGTGGACAACCTTGGAGCGAGAATATACATGCGGCCGTCCAGCCGCAGAGCAGGCACCACCCCGCGAGCCTTGGGGGTCACGGCAGTGAAGCAGCAGCCGTACATGGAATCGAGGACGGGCACTCTTGCGGGGTCCATACAGGACTTGATTTGTGCTTTCCACACCATACTTCCCATAACGCACAGTCTCATCTGAGCCTCCCAATGGTGGGTGTGGCATAAGGAAAATGGAGAAGTTGGTTGGCGTTCATGCACGCCGCTTACGTTAAAGCCCCTGAAGAGAAGCATATGGAGCTTCGAAATGCGTCGGGCAGATCCATTACGGAGCAGCATCTGCAAGCGGATTCCGTCCTCACCTACGCATAAATTAAGCTGCTGCTCGTGTGCTACTCAATGGTGGCCAACCTTGGAGCGAGAATATATATATATATATATATATACACAAAGATCGTTATCTTTCCGCACTCGTACAGATAACCACGACTCCTTGTGTAGCTTCAAATTCAATTTATTCGGCTCAGTTCGGACGCGTTACGGCTGTCCTTGCAGCCTTGCTCACCGAATTACACACCCAAGAAGCGCCATTTTTAAATTACCACTGTTACTAAACCCAGGTCACGTGTTGAACTACAAAACATGTTCATGGTAAACAGACTAGTAGTTTTTACATACGTTCTGCACAATTTAGCTCAATACAATTACATAGCAAGCATTGACGTATAGCATACATTTTTCACATTTCTTGTGACTTTATGTAACCAAGTTATTTATTATTTTTTTTTTTTAAACGCGCTTGCCCCACTTCATAACTTTTTAAGTTTTGAAGCATTTTAGGCGTTTTGCCAATAGCTTAGAGAAACCTCAATCACAAAGTTGAATGAACCCGCCTACAGCCTGGATTTCGCCAGTGATTTTTCTACATTCTGCCCAAGTGGGCTAGTTTATTATGGCGGCGTTATTCAAGCCCATGTGGGCAACTTAATACCTCATAATAACATAGAGTTAGTCTCTTACCGGCATTTTTAGACAATTATTACTTGTTAAAGGAAAAAAGTCACAAACCTTTACCATATATCAGATTACCATGCAATAAAACATTCAGCACGTGATCATTAAAAACCTTAAAATCATGCAGACATTGTTGGTGATTGGCGTACTATGCTTGTTTCTCTACAGATGCCTATGCAAATCCTCTTTTCCAAGCCCTTGGAGATACTTCACACGTTCAAATCAAAGTACACAAAGTTCCTTTCTGCTTGCTTTGGCAGAAAGACAACCACTGCAGGCCAATCCCCCAAGCAGCACTTTAGCTTGGGAATAGTCTCTCCTCAGTTTCTTCAGGTTCCTCTCCTCATGAAAGGTTTCATTTTGTAGTTCAAAGTTATCTAATTTCATGGGATCAGGGTCTCAATATTTATACCCCAAAATCCTTTGTTCTCTGAGGGCAGAGGGGTCTTTGCCCAGTCTAAACCAGTTCTGAAGCACCCTGTTTACCAGACTTCTCCTTTTCTTTCACAGTGCAGGGCAGGCACATCAGCCGTCCCACAGGAGGTGGAGCCAGAATTGTGGAAGGCAAGTACAGTCATGGAGCACTTTGTTTACAGGACTCCTTCTCTTCTTTCAGTGTGCAGGGCAGAGACATCAGCCGCTTCCCAGGAGGTGGAGCCAGCACCGGAGAAGTGTGGCTCAGGGGTTAGAGGCGGCAGACCCGGAAGCTGAGATCGGCCCTGGACCAGGGTTCAATTCCCCGCCTCGACGGGGCTTGGGCTCAATAATTCCACGGACTCGATAATTCTCGCTCCGGTGCCTACTCGACTCACGGGTTCACACTCTGCGACTCTGGGCAATAGCTTGCTTAATCTCCACAACGGCCCCTCGCGCCGGGATGCCTGGCTTTCACCTTGTGGATACCCTGCCGGGGTTATCTCACAGGGGAATACCAGGACGGGTTCCCTAACCAAGCGCTTAGATGCCTGCGATGTGGGTAATTTGCGCTATATAAATACATGTACATTGTGGAAGGCAGGAGCAGCCCTATTCAAGGTTCAAGGGCAACTCCTCCCTCCCATCTAGATGCAGATCTCTCTATTCACCACTGGGCTGACTCATCCTGTCTCTTGGAATCCCGCAGCCCTGTCACTCACAAAACCAGACAAAGGAATATACAACCTAGCAGAGGCAGACTTTATGGATTAGGCAAGCAAATAACTGCTTTCTAATAGTGGTATTTGCAAACACAGAATATTACAACCAACTTTACTAAAAGATGTATTTTATTATTCTGCGTTCAGGCATACTAAACTCGAATTTCTACCATGTTCTCTGAGTCTGTTAGGATTATAAAATGTAACCATTCTAACAGCCCATTCTGGCCTATGGAGAACAGGTAGCCTTGCAATAGTGAAAAACAAAAATGGCTGTAATTCACTATTAGGACCTGCCACACACATCAGGGCTTGTCCTACCTTATACTTACAATGCACCCTGCCCTTCGGCCTACCATATGGGTGACAGATATGAAGAAAAGGGAAGGGTTAGGGACTGGCAAGAGGGTGCACTTGCCCTGACAGCATGACAGTACCAGACTGCACGCAGGCTCTGCAATGGCAGACCTTAGACACAGTTTACAAGGCTGCTTCTGTGGGTGGCACAACCAGTGCTGCAAGCCCACCAGCAGCATTTGGATTTACACGCCCTGGGCACACTCAGTGCACTAGACTAGGGTCTGACAAGTAAACCAAATAGCCAAACATGGAACCACTGATTAATACATCAATTTACGGTAGGGAGCACTTGCACTGTGGCACTGGACAGCAGTGGCACAGTGCCCAAAGCATCTAACACCAGCAAAAACACTTGAGGCAACAGCAAAAATGGAAGGGAGACCCCCGCCAATGGGGCCAGGTCCAACAGAAGGAAAGAAGCACCTTAATCCACCAAAGAGAACATCACAGTTCATTCACAATGGCAGGATTCGCATTGTCAAAATACTCTCATTAACGCAAACAATTAACAATCCGTACTCAACAGGATAGAAGCTGAGAACTGCATTAGCATCAGCTCTTGACACTACAAAGCAATTATGTATAACAGGAGCATCGTAAAGAATCAGAAGGTCTGGATGGATTCAGTTTTAGGTGATGATGCTATAAGAACTCCAGTGCCTCATTAGTGAATAAAGGTCTCACCTTAAGGACCATTGTTTATTTGTAAAAGAGAGATAGCGGCAACGACCACCTTATTTCATCACTGCCACAGCTCCAACTGATCAGTTTAGAACCTTGCAAACACAATCAAGACAATTGGAAGGTGGCGCCTCCTAACAGAATGCCACTATAATGATCGCAAGCAACTACATACAATATATATGTCAGCCAAATGAGCATTTTCTTACAGTTTGAACACAAAATTCACATTTTCCCCACACGTAATGGCTTATTAACACATGGCAATAGTTTTTACAACCGCTTTTACTGTGCAACTCTTCCAACATTTCAGTGCCAACGCAAATTTCTCCAAGTGTTACCACAATGGAAAAGGGCTAGCAAAAGCGGGAATTAAAGCACCGTTTACACGAAATTCATTATATCTAATTGTGTGCAAACACTGTGCTGAATTTGAAACGCACACTCAAAATGAAGCATTACGTTGACCACATAGCTGAGAAGGTTGAGTGGCTAAGACAGTAATCTGTCTCTCTTCTTTATTAAATGTGTTTTCTAGTATAGATATTTGTAAGTAAAATGCTCAGAACCAAAATATTTTGAGGTGTGTTGTTAGACCTGGCATCATTGGTGTGAGTCTCCCTTCCATTTTGAAGGATTGCCTCCTCTGTTTTGATATTTTTTGCTGGTTTTATGCTTTGGGCACTGTGCCACTGCTATTCAGTGCCACAGTGCAAGCGCTCCCTGTGTTAAATTGATGTACTAATTGGTTACTCCATGATTGGGTTATTTGATTTACCTGTCAGCCCCTAGTACAGTGCACCATGTGTGCCCAGGGCTTGTAAATCAAGTGTGTCTCAGGCCTGCCATTGCAAGGCCTATGTGATGTCTACTTGGCCAAGTGCACCCACTTGCCAGTCTCTAAACCTTCCCTTTGCTTCATATTAGACACCCTTATGGTGGGCCCAAGGGCAGAGTGCATCGTAAGTATAAAGTAGGACATGCTCTGATGTGGGTAGCATGTTCTAATAGTGAATTACAATCATTTTCGTTTTTCACTATTGAAGACTATATGTTCTCATAGGCCAGAATAGGCAGTTAGATTATTACATTCTTATAATCCTAACTGACTAAGGAAACACGGTAGAAATTCGAATTTAGTATGCCTGAACTCAGAATAATAAAATGCTCTTTTAGTAAATTTTATTTTAATATTCTGTGTTTGCAAATACCACTTTTAGAAAGTAGGTATTTGCTTGCCTAACCATTTGAGCCTGCCTCTGCTGGGTTGTGTATTCCTTGTCTGGGTTTGTGAGTGACACGGCTGGGGGATAACCAGTAGACAGGCTGGGGCAGCCCGGTGGTGAGTAGAGAGATCTGCATCTAGATGGGAGGGAGGAGTTGCACCTGGGACCTGAATAGGGCTGGGCCTTCCCTCTACAATGCTGGCTCCACCCCCAGTGGCTTGTCTAATGTCTCTGCCCTGCCCTGTGAAAGGAGAGGAGGAATCATGTCAACAAAGTGCTCCAGAGCTGTATCATCCCTCCCCTGTGCTGGCTCCACCTTCTGTGGGGTGGCTGATGTCTCTGCCCTGCACAGTGAAAGGAAGAAGAGAGTCATGTAAACAAAGTGCTCAGGAACTGGTTTGGACTAGGCAGAGGCTGCTCTGCCTTCAGAGGACAAAGGATTTTGGGGTATAAATATTGGGACCCTGATCCCAAGAAATTAGATCACTTCTGGACAAGAAACCTTTCTTCCAAGGAGAAGAACCAAGGAAGCTGCAGGAGTTGTACTGTCCCTCTGCCAGTGAGCTGTTTGCCGGGTTGGCCTGCAGTGGTTGTTTCATTGCCAAGGGAAAGGAGAAGGAACTTTGTAAGGACTTTCATCTACAGAATATTCTCGAAGGGCTTGAACTGTGCTTGCCTCCTGCTGAAGGGACAAAAGACTTTTACCCCCATCTCCCTCCTGAATTTCCTTGCTGGAAATTCTGACTCCAGTCACTTGCGTGCCGCTGGGAGCGCGACGCATCGAGAAGAAGTGTGTCGCCGCTGCAGCTGAAATCATCGCAACTCCGGAGAAGCGAGCCTTCGTCGCATCTCCCCGGAAGCGTGTGTTCGTCGAAGCTGCCTGCTGTTGCATCACCGGAGAAGCCTGACGCCATCGAGAGAGTCGCCACCGCATCACCGGAGAAGCGGGTCACAGGGCCTGTCGTGGCTCTAAAGTACAGAGTCGTCGCAAGGCTGCCAGGGCGTCGCCGCATCAAGGGCACTATCTTCTCGCATCGCAACCGGATCATCGCATCGCATCAAGGTGCCATCTTCGCACCGCAACGGGCCCGCAGGCCAAGAATCTACACATCTCCTTTGCACCGGTAAGGCTCACGACGAGCCCCCTACTCTGCGCATGCATTGAGGAAGGAGGCAACCGTTCCCCCGGGTCACGGAACCGACACATCTCCCCTTTTGTTCACTTTGCGTTAGGCATCCAGGTACTTTGTTGAGAACTTTGTCGCATTTACCAACAACTTGAACTAAGAGACTTTACTCATCTTTTAAGTATTCTTAAGAGTAGTATTGTGGATTTTTGTCATTTGTGGTCTTGTCTTTAAGTCTACATATAGAATACTTATTTTTATAAAAACCTGTGTAGTGTTTTCACTGTATTACTGTGTATATTCACAAATGCTTAACACACTGCCTCTGAGATAAGCCTGTATGCTCGTGCCAAGCTACCAAGGGAGTGAGCAGGGGTTATTAAGGAGTGTAATCCCCTTATCCTAACTTAGAAGTAAGATTCTCTATTAGGACAAAGGTGAATACCATTGCCAACTAGAGACCCCCAGATCTAATATGTGTACTGTCTGAATAGTCAATTCGATGTCGTACAATTTAATCAATGTGCCTGCCAAAAAGGCTATGCCAGTACTCACTCTTTAACTTAGTTCGCACTTTGTTCGCAGTCTTCTTGATATCAGACATAAGCTCCTCCAGCTCCCCTTTGGTTTCTGCAAGAAATAGAATAGCACCAGAAAATTAGAAGTTGGCAGACATCACCTTTCATTTGATCTTATCAGACGCGCGGCACAGTTAGATGAACAATGCAGTGTACTACACACATCTTGCATTTCTATGCTTACTTTAGTCCATCCACACTCCTATGTCATAAGGTGAACCTCTACTAATGTTCATTCTTTTAGCATAAAACAGCATATCCCACATTTTATATAAAACTACAAGGTAATTTCTAAAAGCCCCCTTCCTCTAATTCAACAATGATTAAGTATCCGTCCCTTTCGAGGCCAAAATAAATTATTACTTAATGACTGTTATTTTAGATTTCCATTAGTTAACTTTACAGTAGTAATACTAGAGAATTAACGTAATTTATAAAGAGGCAGATTTAACTCTAAAGTAGTCGTGCATAAAAGCCCAGTTGAGAGCCAGTGACAGAGGACCTCAGGTAGAAGTTAGTCTTGGGAGGGGCTTATTTAGAGCTTGCCAAAAGAAATCCCAGTCAGGAATAATCTTAGTAATGCACATACAAGAGATGTGACTGCGTAGATTGGAAGAGGAAATTGAGTCTAGGAGTTGGTAATTTACTTAATGTATTTCTCCAAATGGTCTAGAGGCCGAGCTCATAGCTTATTGCTTCAATACAAAGCTGCCATGGTAATATTTTTGAATCGATAAAGAACCTCTCTGGCACTAACTAGTTATACTAGGAACCGAATTTTGAGTACAAAACAGCTTCATTTTGCTTGACTGCTCATTTTGTAACACCAGAGCCGGAACAAAAATTAATTGATCACAACCTTACCTTCAAATCTAATGAAGAAACATGATCTAAGATTAGGATGTAATATCATAACTCATCTGGAGTAGGATCATAGGATTTTGCTTTACATACCACTACTAGTTACATCAACTGTATACAAATTTGAAACAATGCAGAATATTACAACCCAAAAGACGGTTGATTAGGATAACCTTAAAATCAAGTCAGGAAAACTAAATCTCTTAACAAACGTTTCCCTGCTTTGCACCCAGATGCTGGAATAGCATATCAGACAGAATCCAGACTTCTCTGCTGTCAGAAGGCGCTAGAAAATCAGCCTCCTTAGTCTTTACTTTTTAAACTATCTTTTCTTCGCACATGCTATTTCAATATATCGCTTGCTGAACTGTGCCTACTGTTAACATAGTGTTTCTTTAAAGTCATCTGCTGTCCAAGTGGCTAGAACTGCAGTACATGAATTCTGTAAATAAATAAACATATCCAGCCAACACTAAATATCTTAGGCTCACTACTAGTAAAATGTCTGATTCGAAGGGTGGGAGCGTAGGTCACTCCAAGAGCTCCGCCCTGGCCAGAGGAAAAGCTCTCTTCCTGACCTCCACACTGACCCCGGAAGGGATGCGCGGTATGGAAGATACACCAACCACTGCGGACCACCGGACGAGAAAGGAAGGAGGCAGTTTGATGGGCCATTGGCACCCACAGGAGAAAACTATGCATGCAGTGACTGAAAGACGGCCACGTACTGATAATAACCCATAGGCACATCAGGAGGTGCCTAGCGTGAGTGAGCCCGTGAGTTGCTGGGCTCGGAGAGGGATGTGCATTGGACAACTTGTTGGTGAGGACGGTCCATGGAAATGTAGAGCAGGCGAGCTGGCCTGGACAATGCATATGATAAGATAAGGCGGCCTTCAGAGAGAGTGAAGTAGACCTGTGGTCCACAAGTGACTTCCTCGACCACAAAACTGTATTAAAAGCCCGGGAAGGAAGAGGATGCATAGGTGATATAGAGAGTAAACATGCTCAGGCAGTAGCTGGTACTGCTCAGACCCAGGAGGGAGGCCTATTTTAATTAAGAAAATAATTGAGAGAGGAGTGGTGTTCCGGGGATGCCGGGCTGGGAGATGCTCTAGTAACTGAATGTCAAGATCAGCAGGGGCTGTAACAGGGCTAGTCAACGTGTGGCTTAATGCAAGACACAAGGGGCTCAACGGTGATCATGCATGAAGAATACATGTCACCGGGTTTGGTCCGGCCAGATACAAAAGACCAGCAGACCACAGCAAGAAGCAATCAGGGTCATGCTGAGGAGGTTGAATTAGAGAGACATGGACTGAAGAAGCCCATGCTGGGAATCATGGGCCTCAATCACGTTTAACCAAAACAGCAGAGTCTGACCAAGAAGGCCTGGACTTTGCTGAGCGGTCAGAAGTACTTCAATTACAAACACCAAAGGATTTGATAGCCATATGGCATTGAGACTCCCAGAGGTTCTAAAGCAGACACAATTTTGAATAACAAAAACTTCTCATCCCAGTCAAAAATGGCCTCATGTAACGGCAGGAGAGACAAACATTAAAGGACATGCTAGCCAAAGCAGAACCCAAGAAATCGGATACCCCACAAAAACTACCCAAAACCCAGTACTGGAAATGGGCACAAACCCAGCTGACCTTGACAAAACAGAGACCCCCCCATTACAAGCTCATTCATGTAGGAATTGTTTTGCAACTTGAGTGAACACCTCTTTTGCTGAGAGAAGAAGTAATAATACATCTTCATGAGTTTACCAAGACATTGCAGGCTTAGGACACCACGTATCTACCTTGGATGACACAGAATGCTCGAATGGACGACCTGGAAACGCTAAGATAAGATATTCTCATGATAAAATCCCAAAATGGGAAACTCCAGGGCCTGCTCGAAGATCTTGAGAATTGAGCTAGAACACACAGCAGGTAAATCTGCAGAACCCGAGTGATGGAGAACATTGAGATATTAAGGGATACATCCTCCAAGACTTAACCCTTTCGATGCTGATGACGAGCTCAGCTCGTCATGATGCACAGTTGAGCTGTGCTGATGACGAGCTGAGCTCGTCATGAATAAAGAAGAAAAGCATTTTCCAGCACAGGAGGGGGAAAACGCCTAGCAGCCAAGGTGTTAAAAGAGCAAGGATTCCAGTTGGATAGACCTCACTGCGTAAGCAAGACAGCGAATATCTCAGCCACCTCTCCAGACATATTAACCTGTGCTGTGTGTATTCAAGCAGAAGGTGGAAATCATGCGGGCAGCAAGAACAGCAGACACAATAGATAACCTAAGCGAGTAACAAACGTTAGTTATTCCAAGATCTATCAGCAGGTATTCTGCAGGAGCACTGAGCCTTCTGTAGAATTCCTGAGAGAAAAGAGGTTAAATACAGACAAGATCATCCCTTCCAAATCATTTCTCAAGAATACGCTTACGTTAATAGCTGAGATTCTTCCCAGAGGCTCAACGCGTTTGAGGCCTCACGAGGAACAAGGCGAGAGTTAAGGTAACACTCTTAGAGCACAAACAGGATACCAAGGCAAGCTAGATGGAGGGAGGTAACCAACAAGAAAGGTCATTCGAAATCTTTGACAAAGGAACCTGCACGGGAGAGAAGGACGATTATCAACAACCTGGTAGTAGACGGCGTGGAGCTGACAGACTAATGAAAAGTGACCCAGAGAATTCAGACATGAACTGAACTATAGTTCTACAGGGACTACTACAGCAATGACGTCAGTGCTGAGAACTTGCACATCAGCAATTACTAGAGGGGGCTGGACAGGTGGGCCAAGAAGATAAACGAGCGAGGCGAGCGGAGAGGGACATGTGGTCAATAAGACAAGGTGAAGGAAGACCCAAACAGTGGAGTTTTCCCAATGGGAGGAGGCTTTAGATGGGAGTTCACTGTTTCCTGTTTCGAGAGGAGAATGGTTATAGGAGGGAAAGAGTTTGCCCAGAAACAGCCAGGTACAACAGGCATGCAAAGGTCTTTTGAAGCCCACAATGATCAGAGAATTACATCTAAAAGCAGGGCAAGCAACGGTCAACAAGGTTACACAGAAACTGACAAGACAGTAAGCCTAATGTCAGAGGCCTCAACGTTTAGTAGTCCTTTCAATGACGCAACATACAGCCAGTCATATCTGTCTCCGCCAAGAAAAGCATCTAGGTAAAAAAACAGTAGCACCAATTAAAATCCAAATGTTTTCCAAGGCCCCACCTATCTCCGAGTCCCAATAAGAAGGGGCTGGGGCTATTTTTCTGTCCAACTCCTTTAGGTGAGAGGATGTAGAAGTTGTGTCATTAGATTGATGGCGGTCACTAACAATATGAATCGCTCTGGGAGACTTCGCATTAACTCAAGACCAGGAAAACTTCCTGAAGGAAACAATTGCCAGTATCATGCAAATACCTGAGAGGGAAATCCTGATAGTAACAATTAGGTCTGGATGCAATGATAGTAGAAAGAATTTCAAACTCGGAGATTGAGGTTACATCCCTATTCGATCATGCGCTACTCAGTATTTCTGCAAACTCCCAAGTTAAGTGGAGCAGACAAATGAAAACTCGGAGGCAACTTCCTTAAAAGTGATAAAGTCGAGGTGGAACTTAATGAGTCGACTCTACAGTACCTTAGAGAGAATGATCAGGAGGGTACAAGCATAAGGCAGTTGTGAGGGGCACCCTCCTAGTAGTAGCAGCTCAGACCAACAGAGACAAAAGAGAGAAACATTCAGAGCCGAGCCAAGCCAAGCGGAGGAACTGCAGTACGCCCACAAATGAACATGAGTACAACAACCATGATGCAACCTAGTGGCAGCATTTGCTCCCCTTAAATTACTAGGTTTAAATAGAGCGAAATCCATACACAACAGAAAACTATAAAGGGACTAATGCCAGCAAATCTCCGCCATGGAAACAAAGAGGAAACACAATTAGGCACAGAATAAAGACTACTGCAAGGGGAAAGTGTGTGTGGGGGGGGGGGGGGAGTTTTATTTTGTTGAGAAACTTTCACTGTTCACAAGATCACCCACCAGATCAGATATATCCACGGTAGCTTACTAAGTTTTACAACACCAAGAACAGGAGGCAGGCTTTTTGCCATGCAGAGCCTCGTTTGCTAGAACACGATCTAAATACCAATCCATCTGTTCTTTAATGACCTTTCCCTTCTCTCTTGCTGAGCTTCCTCCATGATAACATCATCAAAATTGGCAATTAGCACTTCGAAGTGGCCTTTCGATTTATGTAGCACAGTACAAAAAAAAGTATAGTATAACATTAAGATGGTAAAATTATTTTTAAAAAGACAACTCAGATGTTTCTACAAAGGAGAAAAAAGGAGTGCAACACATGTAATCAGGAGTAGTAAAACACATATTGGTGGTATAGGGAAAATGGCACACAGTGCCAAAGAAAGGAAACATGCATTGGCAAGCCAAGGTCTGTCCATAGCAAGTTAGCATTATGTATCTACTGCCAAACACAAGCCATGGATAGTATAAGTAATAAAAAGCTAAAATGCCATTCTCTAACGGTGCGCGCATAGGTTTGCAAATAAACAAATAAAAAGTAAAATTTAACCTCATGAGAAAATATATTTTCCAAAAATTGCATGAAAGCACAATCGATAAATGGAAGCAGAGGTTGATCTACAAGCGGACTACTTTCTAAGTGGATGACCACATTTGCAAGGGAAAATGCTGGTCACAGTGAAGAGAGTCAATGGCTGACATGAGCTGACCCAGTGCTGTAGGCTCTGATGTGGGTAGCAAAATGTGAATTACAATTGAACAGGATGAAGGGAAAGAGAAAGAAAGAAAGAAAGAAAGAAAGAAAGAAAGAAAGAAAGAAAGAAAGAAAGAAAGAAAGAAAGAAAGAAAGAAAGAAAGAAAGAAAGAAAGAAAGAAAGAATTTTCATTGCGAGAGCTTTTTTTTATAGAAAATAAAGGGCTTGACAGCAGACCGCTGTAGCGGTCACTAGATCAGACTTAAAAGGTGGGGTGAATATACCAGGTTTGATGTTGGTGGTGCATGGAGGCAAATCTCTCTTCTTTCCAGTAACGTGGAAAAGGAGTATACTCGGTCACAAAACATCCACCACATTTTTGATGGAGTATCCCGCCTGCCAAACTCTAAATAAGCTCTTTAGAGCCTAGAGTTCTTGTGTAATATGGAGGATGCGATATCTGCTACATTTTGACCGAGCATCCCATTTGCCAAACTTTAAATAAGGCCTGTCTTAAATGTGGCTGATGTCCAGTCAGTCCATTGTACTATAAGCACGCTATAGGCTATTGCACTTGTAATACAGTGGACAGGATATTTGCCATATTTTGAGAGTATCAGGTCCACTGAACTCTAAATACAGCCCTAAGTCAGCCCTAAGTTGTGCTGTGGATCTGAGAGTAAGGCACAGCGTTCATAGTTATTAGAAGATAGTAGCAAAGCACGCACTTTAAGCCAAATTGGGTACAATGACTCCTCCGCAGAATGCAACTAGGACCGTTCTTTTGGCGAAAGTTACCATCCCGCAGCACCATTAAGCAGAGAATAGGAGCGTGGGATGCCACGCGTGAGGCATCATGAAGCCAGAGAACATCACTACACCATCACAGGAGATTGAAACACTTAATGGTTCCACTTTTCAAAATCTTCTTTAAAAAGGCAGAGGTTTATTATGGAAATGTACAGTATTTTTCGATTTGCCTCTCTAGCCCATACATCCATCTCAATTCTCAATGCAAGTCAAAAGAATATCACAAATATTCGAGTTTTAGACTCAAAAACCTTCCACTTTGATGATTATGAAGGCGGGGTGAAATGCGGGTATCTAGGTGTGCAGACAAAAGAAGTCACCACAGATCTAGAACGTTTTGTAGTACTTGAGGTTCAAGCTAGAGCATGGTTATGGAGCAGTATGGTCTACCGGGATCGAAGCTCTAATTCTACACAGCTAGACTTGGGGTAAGGTACAAGGTTTGAAAGAAGGTGAAGGATCTCTCAACCAGAGAGACCAGCCTGGCACTCAAAAGGCTTGGCTGGATCAAAGGATAATCAAACATTTAGGCCCAGTTACCAGTTACCCTGTATAGGATGCAATATTTATTGCAACTTATAAAATCGGATACACCGGGGCTTCGGTATTTATCAGATGTGGTAACTATCATGCACTACTAGTTAAGCCGTCCAAAATAGAACATGCAGATAGATGCCAGTGCTCTGTTCCAGTACTTTGCAGGCAGTTTCAACCTGTGAGTATGTGCCCTGGGAAAATTGCAGGGGCACAGACTTGATCACATCCATTCATTAAGGGCTGGAGTAAACTACGAACAAGTCATAATTCGGACCCAGTGCAAACAAGGATTTAAGTGGGGGTCGAACAGTTCCAGCACACTTGGAATCAGAATAGGCTTTTCACCATACTCAGGGTCCAAGTGGGGAACATTTTCTATAGGAATACAGGAAATGAATTAAAACGTTCAAGATTAATAAGCATCTGAATCTGAAATGAAGACTTAGGGCCTGGTTTAGTGTTTGGTGGTAGGTACACACACGTGACGGCTATCACCTCCACCGTATTACAAGTACATTAGGATATAATGGACTTGGAATAACGCAGATGGGATATCCATCATGTTTGTGACGGAGCCCTCATCTACCTTAATCAAAATAAGGCCCTTGATTTCTGATACCAAGGGAAATCTTAAAAGCATCTTCACATTGAGAAGGCATTTTGCCCCCCTCCTGTCAATATATTTCTTTTAAACCACTAATACATCTTCAAGACTTTTAATGTATCACAAGCCAGCTCTTATTTAAGCTTCAAGAGCCCAGACAAGGAATAAAGAGTTAACTGGAGACCAGGAAGCCACAAACAGAATCTTGCAGCATCAGTTATTTCTGGACTGTCAAACACAGCTAAACAACAATGGTACACCTGAGGGACTCCTGCGAAATCTAGATTACTCTGACTTTGGTATTATGTTTTTCTTTCTGTTGCGTTACTTTTAAGTGGATCTTTCTAGTGAGTGAGTGGTGGAATACAGTTGTTTCACTAGTCCCTGAGCATACACGGTTTGGAATGGCTCTTCTCTCAAGAGTCCTCTCCAGACTGTTCTCCAGATACAACCTTTGTGTAGAGTGATGCTTCGCACAGCAAAGTTTTCTCCATAGCAGAGAAACAGAGGTGTGAGGTTTCTGCACCTGGCTATCACCAGCCCAACAAAAGGAGTAAACAGGGAGAAAGAAAAGACAGCTCCCCTCAAAAGGCTTCCTCACTTTTCACAACAGAGCAGCCCCTCTTCTCCCCTCTACCATCCACCAAAAGCAGTGTTCAGGAAGAGTATTCAGAAGTTTCTTGCTAATCAAAAGTCCTCAAAGAATGTCCATTGGAGCCCTGTCTTCACTCCCCTCACTTCAAGTCTAGGTCTCTTCCTTCCAGATGAAGGGATGTGAGCAATGCAGTTCAACTGTCTAGGAGCACAGTCTTCAAACTTCCTCTTATACAAGACCAGGGAAGGAGTACCCACAATGGATCCCAAAGGCCTCCATTATTCTGGCTCTCCCATGCACACTATGTATGTGCCACATGAGCTACACATATCAACCCGTTTAACACGTACTCTGGATGTTTGCACAAAGGACAGGGCAAGAGCACAGCAGTAGAACTTCACACATGTTGGACGGTAGGCCGCCACTACAGTGACCCAGATAAAAAGATCTGTTCAGACTAATAACCTTAAAGCACTGTACAATGTCACCACCGCTCTATGTACTACACGAATGGGGTGTGTGACCAAGATGGCAGCAGGAGCATATGTGTCTGACTGAGCTTTGGCCCTTGCCCATAAGTGATCCAGCATCCTCCTACATGCCGGGGTGAGTGGGCCCCCGTCGTGTTGTTGGCGAATCCACTCATACTCCTACGTGCCAAGAGCCAGCCCTTGATGACAGGTGAACCTGGTCAGGCAGGGTGGCTTCTTAACATGCAACTGCTCCAGCTGAAGTGAAGATCTGCCTGCAGCCTTCTAGAGGGGTGGTGGCGGGGCCATCCGAGGCGATTACTGCACTTGGGGGTGGCAAGTACTCCTTTAGGGAGCGGCGCCCATGGGCTCTTGCTGTTGGGACAGTGGCGCTGCCCGCAGAGGCAGGCGAAGGAGTCAGCAGCGCCCGCCTAATAAGCAACTGGGCTCCAATGTCCATGTGTGGGGGCCATCTTGTAAATTAAGGTCGCTGAGTGCGCCCAGCACAGCAGAGCTCGCCCATTCAGCACCAATGAGCATGTGAGGACAGAGCAGCGGTGCGGTGCAGGGGCACCCCCACGACTCTACTCTGAAGTGAGCGGTGTGACGGTGGCCCTCAGATTTAGGCTGCTCTGTCTTGAAAATGATACAGGCCCAGAGGTTGGTACATGGCCAATCGGAGGTGCAGTGGGGGGGCCAATATGCTCACTCCCACAGGGGGCATTGTGACTATAGGTCTCCTACCAAATTCTGTTGCAGACTGCTTCACCCGTGGGCTCTGGATGAGGGGAATGGCTTGCCTGGTTAATCAGAGGTGCTATTGCATAATCAAGCTAATGCAGGACCTGGGCGAGGTGACTGGTAAAACGGTGCTGCGTCGAAGACCCATGAGGGGACTCTGAAAGCGCCCCCTCTATTTCTGGTTCGGCCTGGCGCTACGGACCTGGCTGCAGCAGAGCAATAACTCCTTTGTGGTTCTGCAGTCTGACCGCGCCTCTGACAATCAATCAATCAATCAATCAATCAATCAGGGAATTGTAAGCGCTCTGTTCAGCCGAAGAGCCAGGTCTTGAGCGTCTTCCTGAAGGTGTTCAGGGAGGGTGCAAGTCTAATGTGTCGGTAGCTCGAAGAGGGTCGAGCTCAGGGATAACCTTCCTTGTATGCCAGCGTCATGTAGTCTCGCGGCTAGTGTGCTTTGAGAGACGGTGTCGAAGGCTGAAGACAGATCGAGGAGGATGAGGGCTGTGGAAGGGCCCTGGTCCAGGAGGGTGCAGATCTCTGTGGCCGCGAGTAGGGCGGTCTCGGTGCTATGGTTGGCTTGAAATCCGGATTGGGACGGGTCGAGGACGGTGTCCTCTTCGATGAATCGTGTCAGTTCCCTGTTGACTGTTTTCTCTGCCACTTTGGCTGCAAAGGGGAGAAGCAAGATAGGCCAGTAGTTTTTGAGGTCGGCGGGGTCGGCCATGGGCTTATTGAGCAGGGGCCTGACTGTGGCGCGCTTCCAGTCATCTGGGAAGGTGCCTGTTATGAACGTGGTGTTGGTGGTGTGTTGCAGTTGGGGTGCAATGGTGTCTGCGGCTCTGTGGTAGATGTGCTGGGGGCAGGGGTCGGTGGGGGCCCTTGAGTGGATGCCTTTCATGGCCGCTGCGGTGTCCATGGTCGTTATTGGTGTCCAGTTGGAGATGGTGGGCTGGCTGGTGTCTTGGGGAAGCGGTGGGCTGGCTGAGGTGTCTTGAGGGTGGTCACTGAAGTTTTCGTAGAGTGTTCTGATCTTGATGTGGTAGTAGGTTCCGAGCTTGTCACAGAGGTCTTGGAATCATACCTTGACAATGCGTTGAACACTGACACAGAGGCTTCTCTTAATCCTAGATCAAAGGACTGGTACTCTAGCCCAGTTTGGGGGATGATTTCTGGTGATGCATTCTGGTTTCTATGGGTGGTAAGCCCCACACCTGCTCTTATGGGCCAGGCGTGCTTCAGGGGACCTGCTGGAGAACTTGGGTTGGACCGCGGCGGAAGGTGGGCAACAAATGTTACATTTTGGGCTTAGTGGTCGGATATAATTTCCCACCGATTGTCCTGCCCCACTATCACCATATTGCACTGGAGATTTGTGACCAGGTTTCTTGCTGTTTATGGTTTGTTGCACCTGTATGGTGGGGCACTAGAGGATTGCTCGTTCAGTGCTGAGGGAGTTAGGGTTGATGTTTGTGCTATGGTTGGGCTTCCGGAGATGGGCCTGCATGCCTGCCTATCTGTCCTTCACACCACTGCCATGTCACTATACACCAGACCGGTGGAGGGCAGGGGGGAATGTGAGCACATGCAGAGTGCGGCCGCCCTAACTGTACACATTATACATAGGAAAATCTAAGCGCAGTACAACCCCACGGTACGCCATCCTGACATTGAATGTGCATGGAATAGCCACTTCTACTAAGCGGTACTGTGTTCATATCAACCTTAAACAATGGCACACACACATTGCCTTCTTGCAGGAGACCCACTTGGTGCAGCCGGAATTACACAAACTTCATTCAAAATGGAGAGGGAGGGTATTTGGGACCACAACCTCGGTCTATGTCATGGGAATCCTTATATATGTAGCTCCCAAGGTGCCGTTTGTGCATGAATCAAACAGGGTAGCCATGGATGGCAGATACGTCATAGTTTACGGGTGGTTAGATGGCAGACCCTGGTGCTGCTGGTTATTTATGCACCCAATGCTTGGCAATCTGCCTTCCTGGACCAATTCATACCAGCCAGCTCTTTACTGTGACCAACAAACTCCTACTGTTTGGAGTGGGAATTTTAACTCAGTCCCCAACATCGACAGGACCAATCTGTACCTCTCCCCCAGCCGGAAGGCGCAGCCTGTTGCAAAACCACGCAGCATTTTCGGGAATACATGGCTAGTCATAGACTAATGATATGGGGCACTTACAGCATCCACTGGACGGTGAGTTCTCCTCTTAATTCCTAGTCCATTGGATTCACAAACGGTTAGACTTCCTGTGTATCGAAAACCTGGGCAACTCCATTCTCCAAACTGGTGGGAGTCTCACAGTAAAAGAATAACCATACAAGTAAAAGAAAAAACTTCCCGGAAACCACAGAGAAGTATATCTTTGGGTAACCACTCATCCTCATTATGTGGCCCAAACTACACCATCCCCAGCAGAGCCACCATACCTCAGATTTCCAACAGCCCAAGAGTGAGCTATGGATGAAACTATAGATAATAGAGATAAAGGCAGTCTACCTAAGAAGAAATGGGGAGGTGGGCGGGCTGCATGTGAATCTATGAAAAATAAGCCGATTTAAGGCGCTGACGCCGGTAGACGCAGAATTGCCGCCGCCATCTTGGGAAGGCAGGCAGGGTAGCGGTCCAGCTTCTCGACCACTCCCACCCTCCTGTCATGTATAAACACAACTACACGTCCCGACCGCGCAGCGGGCGGGCGCAGCGGGCGCGCCGAAGGCGCGCCGAAGGCAAGCCCGTCTGCGCCCGTCCGCGCCTGGCACGGGCCTAGGGCCAGTCCCCCTGCTCAGGCAACTACCAAGTCCCGCGTAAGTTGGTCTAGGGAACAGCTATTACAAATAGGAGCGGGCTCTTGTTTTACATCGGCTCGCTGCCCCCCTAACAACTTGGACGGACATGCCTTTAACTGTCCTCAGTGCAACATATCTCTCCCCCCTTGGAGTGAACGTACCTTACCTCTCTCTCCCGCCCCGGCTGCTCGCACTTTAAAACTAGCACTGATTAATTGTAGATCCCTTCCTCGCCACGCCAATGAAATTTGGTCGATTCTGACCACTCATAGTTGGGACATTCTATTCCTTACAGAATCATGGACGAAAGATACTTCTAACCCGGATATATATCTAGCCACCCCCCCGGATTATCGCTTCCTGGGTGTTAACCGAGAGGGAAAAACGGGAGGTGGTCTTGCCATTTTGTTCAAATCCCACCTTAATATAACCATTAAAAAAATTACTAACATTGGACTGATTGAAGCTATGTATTTTTCTATTGCTGACCTAGCGGCAGTTTACCTAACCGGCATCTTAGTCTACAATCCCCCTAAAGCTTCTCCCTCTGCATTATCTCAGTTGGTAAGCATTATCACGGATTTATCCCTCAAGCACCCGCACTTTATTGTATTAGGAGATTTCAACCTCCATGTAGATGATCCCACCTGTATTCAAGCCACTCGTTTCCTCGACGCCCTTCATAGCCTGAGTCTGATGCAACTAATCCAAGGTCCAACGCACGTTGCTGGCCACACACTGGATCTTATTTTCTCCAACCTCCCAGGGACCATTATTTATCCTTCCCTCCCCCTCACTTGGTCCGATCATTTTCTACTCAGGGTGGACATTCCACTCCCTCAGGCACCTACCCCGGTGGAATTGGGAACAGACTACAGGAGAAAATGGCACAAGATCACCTGTACTGCCTTAGAGCCGTTATTTAGCTGCCCTCTGGAGTCTCAAGTGGTAAATATCGACGACTGCATCACCAAATTCAATACTACCTTATCGGCTGCGGTTGATGAAATTGCCCCTCTTCTACCGGTATCATCCGCAAGATCTCGCCCCTCTGCTCCCTGGTTCTCAGCTGCTTTACGTAAAGAGAAAAGTCACTGCAAAAAATTAGAACACTGCTGGAGACGGACATATGATGCTGAGGCTAAAACTACCTACAGAATGGCCCTTAAGAAATTCATCAAATTAAAAAAATCTGCCATGACAGAGTTCTTTGCCTCCCAAATAAAAGCCACAGACAATTCAGCAAAGACACTGTTTAAAATTGTTAAAGATTTTGTAAAACCTCCTGCTATGACTCCTAACAACTTAGCCAATCAGTCTCTTTGCAACGGACTATCTGATTTCTTTCAAGAAAAAATAGAAAAAATTGCATCCTCCTTTCCTCCACCTGCCCCTCCCCTCCCCTTGGCCTCTATCACCCATGATACTGTTCCTACACTAGACTCTTTTAAGGATCTTACTCCTGACCTTGCACTTAAATTATTTTTACAGTGCAAATCGGGCTCCCCGTTAGACCCAGTCCCCCCAAAAATCATGAGTGAACTGTCTACCCTACTGCTGGAGCCACTCACTACCATCTGGAATGCCTCCTTACGATTAGGCCAATTCCCCTCTGCGTGGAAGGAGGCCCTTCTTGTGCCCATCCTAAAGAAATCAGATGCTGACCCCATGCAATTCAGTAACTATCGGCCCATTTCCCTTCTTCCGAAACCCGCGAAGGTTTTGGAGAAGGCAGTCCAACTACAACTTGCAGAGTACTTAGAGACCAACTCTCTGCTACATGATTCCCAGTCCGGCTTCCGTGCTGGTTTCAGTACGGAGACCGCATTACTAGAGGTTTCGGAGACTGTACGAGAATGTGTGGATAATGGCGAGGAGGCCATGTTGGTCCTCCTCGACCTATCCGCCGCTTTCGATACGGTGTCCCACCAAATTCTTCTAGGCCGACTGGAGCAGATTGGACTGAGCGGCACTGCCCTGGCATGGGTCTGTTCTTTTCTTTTGGAACGCTCACAGAGGGTTCTTCTCAGACCCTTTAAATCTGGATGCAAACCTCTCGAACGCGGAGTCCCACAAGGCTCAGCGCTGAGTCCTTTGTTTTTCAATGTTTACCTAGCCCCGCTAGCCAAGGTAGTGGAGGCTTGCGGAGTCAGAGTGATTTCATATGCTGATGACACACAGCTGATATTCTCATTTAGAGATCACTCTGACTCCAGCCTCTCCAGCTTCCGCCATTGTCTTGGCGAAATCTGTTCGTGGATGTCCTCGAACCACCTGCGGCTTAATACCGACAAGACTGAGGTCTTGTTTTTTAATCAAAAAATGACCATTCCACCCCCACTTTGGTGGCCAACGGTACTTAACCCCCCTCCAGTCCCGGTCCATTCTGCCCGCAATCTGGGGTTCACATTTGATGATACCCTCTCCTGTAGCCCTCAAATCAACAAGGTTACTGCGACCTGCTTTGGCAAACTAAAAATGATGAGAAAGATCTTTCCATTTCTGCCAATGGAGGCTCGCAGAACCGTCACTCAGGCCTTAATCACCGCCCATCTGGATTATGCCAACAGTCTATATGCTGGGGCCCCTTTATATCAAATTGAACGCCTGCAGGTGGTTCAGAATGCTGCGGCAAGACTGATTGGCAACATCCCATACAGACACTCTATCTCTGCGTTTCGCAAAGAACTCCATTGGCTCCCTATAGCCAACCGTATCAAATTTAAAACGCTTGTTCTGGCCTATCGAGCTCTGAACGGCTCTGGCCCAGAATACTTAAGAAAGAGATTGAGACTGTCTCACTCAGTCAGAGACCTTCGTTCTAACAACCTGCGTCTCATGCTTGTGCCTAGATTCCGTCGCTCAAGAATGGGTGGCAGAGCATTTGCTGTCCTAGCTGCCAAACATTGGAACAGCTTACCGATCGACCTTAGATTCGCCCCATCTGAAGCTCTGTTCCGAAGACGCCTGAAAACTTGGCTATTCGCTTCTATTTAGATTGCTCTTCTCCTCCAGCAGATAATTTTAGCGCCGGGACACCCCCGTCGGGGGTAGCCGTGCGCTTTATAAAATCCATTAAAAAAAAAAAAAATAATAATAATACCGGAGAACCCCAGTGTACAGGTAAGTAACTCGTTTTTTCTCCAGTATTGAATCTTTCATAGATTCACATGCGTGTATCAGAATTGATAGCAGTCCTTATTCCGAACCGCGTTTCTGGGATAGACCCCTTTGTCTCAGGGCTCTGCTTTGTCCTTTTTTTAATTTAGTTTTTTATATGCTGTATAACATAGTTTGAAATTGCTGTAAGAAAACACTCATTAAGAACTTTGAAACAGTTCTGTACAATTGTACATATACATATATATATATATATATATATATATATATATATATATATATATATATATATATAAATTCCCCGCTGTGTCCCTGGATTGCTTTCGTAGGGAAGTGGTTGTTTGGTGATATAAATATATATATATTTATCTGCAAAATGGGTTTCTTCAAATGCACGTCATGTCGTGCTTGCACTTTTGCAAAAAACAGCACCCACTATACGACAGCTTTTAGTGAGGACAAAATAGCTGTTCAAGAGTATCTAACATGCAGGTCTGAATTTGTGATATATAAACTCAAATGCACCTGTAATCTTAAATATATAGTTAGTACTAAGCTCCCTGTTTATAAACGCATCTTGCAACACAAAAGGGCCATCGTGAATTCAGGTATTAACTATCCGGTGGCAAGATATTTCAAATCCATTCACAATAATCAATTAAAGGATCTTGAATATACTGTCTTGAGTTCTGTCCCTAACCCCGGACGGGGGTGGTAATCGTGAAAAGCTTCTCAGACAGAAGGAAATCCATTTTATTTAATCTCTCGATACCAGAGCCCCTAATGGATTAAATTTAACTGAGGATTTACACAACTTTCTTTAGAGTTCGCCTCATCTTAGGTCTAATTGTATCTTTCCTCTATAATGAGCTTTATTTGTACATAGGTCTTCGCTTTGCATAGCAGCAATTCCCTCTAAAATAACTATCAATTATTGAATATATACACATACATTGATATGTGTTATTCTGTCTGATGTTGTTTAGTCACTGTTTACATATATACATTTTTGTATAAAAGTAACTCTGAATGTATTAGGACGTTTTTCATACTTCAGCCGCCATTTTGCTGCTAATGATTAACATTTTTTTGTGCACTATTTCTGCACTTATTTTCATCCACTTTATATCACTTAAGCACTTTTTTTTTTAAACAATTTTTATTAGTTACAATACACAGTACATAAAGACTTTTGGCATGGATGAATTTCAAGGTTGCAATTGTCCAATAGTATTTGTATGGTAAATCTCTTTGTTTCTGAACTCCTGTTATTCTATACCACAAGAACAGTACATATCGGCCCCTCCTCCCCCGCTCCCTCAGTCCTCTTCCAATTCACTATCCGAGCTATCATTGTCCGACTCTGTAACAGGGTCACAGATATCCCCTCTGTATTTGTTCCAATCGGACCATATGGCTGTCCATTTGCGGGGGCATTTCCTGTTTTTATATACTGCCCTTTCAGTAATCATGGTCGCATCCATGTCTTTGCACCAGGCTGTCAAGGAAGGAGGCTCCGCCGCCCCCCACTTTTGAGCCACATTTCTTTTGGCCACCATGAGGCCCAGTGTCATCCAGGTCTGCCCATAGCGAGACAGGTCATTTGGAGCCCAGATGTTGAGGATGCACCTTCGCGGCTCAGGCAGCAGGGAGACACTTTGCGTTTGAGATATTGTGCGTAGGACCCCGCGCCAATATTCCGCCAGTTGAGTGCAGTCCCAAAGTGTGTGAAAGAAGGACCCTTCATGTCCACAGCCCCGCAGGCAATAAGGATGTTCCGCCCTACCTATTCTGTGTAGTGTGGGTCTTGTGAGGTATGCTCAATGCAAAATTTTAAATTGTACCAGTCGGAGCTTGGCCGATATACCCACCTCTTTAGGTGAGGCGAGTGCCATCTGCCATTCTATCTCATCCATAGCCCCAAT
The DNA here is from genome assembly GCF_964263255.1 of Lissotriton vulgaris. Lineage (NCBI taxonomy): Eukaryota > Metazoa > Chordata > Amphibia > Caudata > Salamandridae > Lissotriton > Lissotriton vulgaris. The sequence goes on along the minus strand of NC_141687.1, from coordinate 178,629,385 downwards.
GTCCGTTTACCATTTTTCTTGGAGTGTCGTTGTGGGGTCTGGCATGTTGTTTAGTAATTTGTTATACGTGAGGGATGTGACTCGTTTAGGCATAAAATCCGTGAGGTGTCTATCTTCTAATGGAGATGCCTCCGGTAAAGTCCCGGTCTGAGGAAGAGCTGTTAGGAGTGTTTGTCTGATTTGCATATAACGATATGTCTCCGCTGGCGCCAGTTCATATCGCTGTCTAAGTTGGTTGAATGGAATAATCGCCCCTTTTTCCCATAAGTCCCCTACCATGGAGATACCAATGGCATCCCAGCGTTCGAATCCCTTGCTGTTTCTGAGATTCCCTAGCTGCTTCGCATCCCACAGTGGAGTGAGCTTGGTTATAACCCCCTTCCAACCTAGTTGTGTCTGAGCTGTGTACCACAGCATAACAGTATGTTTGGTTGGGCCTGTTAGTGTCAATGCACGCCGTCTGTTATACAGGGCAGCTAACACGTTATGAGAACCTAGTTTCGCTCGGTCTGCCATATAGGCTGGGTCCGTCTGTGGGGCATGCATCCATTGGTTAATCACTTTGAGGTGGGCAGCCCAGTAATAAAGGCGTAAGTTAGGGAGCGTTATGCCGCCGTCGTACCAACTGCGGCATAGTTTTATTTGTGCAATTCGGGCCGGTTTGTTGCCCCATAGGAGTGTGGATACTTGAGCGGTTATTTGCCTGAAATATTTAACGGGGACCAGGTATGGCGTATTCTCCAGTGCATATAGGAATCTGGGTAGGGCCATCATTTTAATTAATGCCGCTTTCCCTAACAACGTCAATGGCAGCAATTCCCAGTGAGCGACATCTCTTCGCAGTCGGTCCAGCGGGGGAATCAAATTCTTGGCAAAGAAGATCACTGGGTCCCTTGCAATGTGTATGCCCAGATACTTAAACGTATCCTGGGCAACTGCCAGTGGACAGTCAGGTGGAAGCTGCAGTGTCAGGCCATTTAAAGGGAACAACACAGTTTTATCCCAGTTTATAGTGTAGCCTGAGATCTGCCCAAATGTGTCGCAAATTCCAAAGAGGATCGGCAGAGTGTGTTCAGGGTCTGTGATGTAAACTAAAATATCATCCGCATACAACGATATACGGTCCTCCCAACCACCCACCCAGGTAATTCCACGGATAAGAGGAGCAGTACGGATCTGCGCCGCCAACGGCTCCAGAACCAGGGCGAAGAGGAGTGGCGACAGAGGGCATCCCTGTCGTGTCCTTCTCGATAGTGTAATGGTGCGTGATAGTCGCCCGTTTACTGCCACGCGGGCCACTGGGTCTGTGTAAAGGAGCCGGATCCACGCGCAAAATTTAGGGCCGAACCCCAAATAGGGGAGAACTGCAAAAAGGTAGGGCCACTCCACCATATCAAAGGCCATCTTGGCGTCTAATGAGAGGATCGCTGCTGTCTCCGTCAGAGTGTGTTCCCTCGCCAGCACACTGTGCAGACGCCTGAGGTTTAATGCCGTGTTCCTGTTAGGCATAAAGCCCGATTGATCCGGGTGGATTAAGGTGAGAATATGTGATTGTAATCTATTTGCAATTAATTTGGCTAGTATTTTAGACTCGGCATTGATCAATGAAATAGGGCGATAAGAAACGCATTCAGTTGGGGGCTTCCCCGGTTTGGGGATAGCCACGATACTGGCCATCCGTTGGTCCAATGGCAGCACGCCCTGTTCCAGGCCGTCGTTGTACATAGCCAGTAGGTGTGGGCTGAGCGTGGGTGCTAGGAGTTTTTTAAAGCTCCATTGGGATGCCTTTCGGGCCCAGCGCTTTGCCGGACTGAAGGGACTTGATTGCTTCTCCGATTTTCTCAGCCGTGAGGTCAGCCTCTAGTTCCTCAGAGGCCTTGGGGTCGAGTCTAGGCATCTCCGCTGTCTGCAGAAATGTTGCGACTACGACCTCCGTCGCTGACGGGTAGGATGTGTACACCTCACTGAAATGAGTGGCCAGTTCCTCCACTATCTCCCCTGGGTCTTAGGTGTAGGGCCCTTCTGCTGTTCGAAGTTGTGCAATAGTGCGGTTACCCTTTTCCCTCCTGTCCAGCCACGCCAACAACCTCCCCGCTTTGTCGCCAATATCGTAGATTTTATGCTGTGTTGCTGTGTATGCTGTCACTGTTTCTAATCTAAGGTGTTCCTTGTGCTGCTGTTGCTTTAACAAAAGATCTCGGGCCGATTCCGGCGTGGGATCGGTCGAGTGGGCAGAATCGGCTACCTGGAGCTCCTGTTCAAGAGTCGCGAGTTCTCTTTGCCTGGCACGCTTGTGTTCCGTTATGGAGGAAATGGCCTGTCCTCTGAGGAGAGTTTTGTAGGCTTCCCACAATATAGTCGGGGAGCTTACTGAGGTTACGTTCTCAGTGAAGAAGTGGTTTGTAGTGTTACGGATGTCCTTACGTATTGGCAGTACTTGTAAGTAGCTTGGATAAATCGGGTACAGTCGTTTCTGTGTGGTGTGCGAGGAGGAAAGTCTCAGAGTCACCGGGGAATGATACGAAATTCCTCTCGGGCCGATAGTGATGTTCCCTACACTGGAAAGGACGGATTCCTGGGCCAAGAAATAGTCCAATCTGGACAGACTGCCATGGACAGCCGAGTGAAAGGTGTATTGCCTCTCTAATGGATGTTTGTGTCTCCAGATGTCTGTTAATCCCAGCGCCTCCCCAAAACTTCGTAAGTGGGAGACTCCATTGGATGTCGCCCGTACAGGGTGTCTGTCCACATTAGCGTCCATCGTGGCGTTAAAGTCCCCGCCCACAATTAGATCTCTGCTTGGCAGAGACAACAGGAAGTCGCTCAGGGCCGGGAGTGCCACCAATTGTAGAGCCGGGGGGACATATACTGATACTACATTTATTAGTCTACCCTCCTATTGACCGTGGATTGCTGCAAATCTACCCTGGTCGTCATGTTTAGTTTGTTTGATTGTAAAGGGGGAGTTTTTTCTCACTAAAATACCTGTTCCCCTAGACCCCCCAGAGAATTCTGCGTGCACCGCCATACTGAACCCCCATCGATCCATTGATTTACACGCCGTCCCCGTAAGGTGAGTCTCCTGTAGGAGTACCAGGGTAGGGGCTTGGCGTTTAAGTGCGCGAAGAACCAGCCCTCGCTTAATTTTATCCCCTAACCCGTGGACATTCCATGTGATCACCGTGAGTGGGGCCACTGGGTTCACTAGACTAGTGCTTTGTGTGTTACAGCAGGAGGAGTCCGCCATTTCGTGGAAGTGGAGTGCGAGATGAGTAACGCAACCTTGTTGTGACTGGTGAGAAGGTACCATTCCGACAGCCCCATGCATTGTAGGCTTGTCTGTGTGAAACTCTAACAAAAAACTCTGAATTACTAACTCCCCCACCCCTCAACGCCTCCCCCCTCCCTGCCCGACAGACTCGGAACTGCCCGCCACCCCAACTCAGCAGAGTGCTCTATCCCATGCCCCAACAGTGTACTTGCGTGTAGGGGTTACAAAGTCCGAAGTGAATGTGACCCTTTCCTTGAGGGCGGGCCCGTTTCCGCCCCATGGCCAGAGCCGGCCTCTAAAAAACGTCTTTCTGCATCCGCAGTCCATTAGGTGAAAGTCCTCGCCCGTTCCACCTGATTCATTTCAGACCAGAATCTCCTTGATCCGGATTTTGTGAGCCCTCCTCGTTGGGAGTGAAGAGTTCAGGGCTACCCATCTCCACTTCATCTGCGTGGCGGCTGCGGTCTCTTCCACTACGACGGGGTCCCTCTTTCTTTCTCCAGCCTTCAAGTCAGTCGTACGCATCCTCAGGAGTCTCAAAAAACCATGTCTTCCCCTCAGCAGCCACTCTCAGCCTCGCCGGGAACAGCATGGAGTAGGGTATTTCACGTGACCGCAAGACTTTTTTAACTTCCAGTAAGCTTCAACGCCGTTTTGAGACTGCTGCAGTGTAGTCAGGGAAGAAGGAGATCGAGGAGTTCTGTAGTCGGATTTGTGGGGAGATCCGTGCTGTTTGGAGAATGACATTCCTGTCTCTGAAGTTGAAGAGGCGCGCAAGCACCGGTCTCGGGGGCACCCCTGGCTTAGCCTTTCCGCCTGGCATCCTGTGTGCCCTTTCTACTGAGAAGAATGTGGAAAGCCCCTTGGGCTGTAGCCAAGTTTTTATCAGGTCTTCCATGAATAAGTCCATTGCCTGGGTGCCTTCACTTTCCGGAATACCTAAAATTTGCACATTATTTCGGCGGTCGGTTGTAGGGGGATGAGTAGCTATCCACAATGTGCGCAGGTGGGGCCTGAAGTCTCTGCAATGCATCGCCCCTTTCTCGTTTTCGCGCTTTATAGTCCTGAGCTAATGGTGTGGGCAGGCGAATGCCGGTGCTTTCAGGGGTCTTGTATGAGCGGGCCCCTAGAGCCTCTTTAGCGCCTGGCGCGTGTGAAGAGCGTGGTTCGTGCCGCCCCTCCTGGTCCGGTCTTTATGATTAGTGCACCTGAACCCACCTTGTAGGTGTCTGGTTATTATTGTGGGGCCCCCACTATGAATCCGGCGTGCTGGGTAGCTAAGGGTCCCCTGCGCGGAGTGTGTCGCCGCTGTGCCGCTGATCACGGAGCCAATTCGGCTTGTGCGGGTACTTGGGGCCCCGGTTGCTGCTTCAGGTCTAGGCCTTCTTTCTGTAGTTGCCGGGAGATGCGGCGCGGGTTTGGGGCTGCTCCACTGCTGGTCGCAGCTGCGGGGTGACTCCACACTGGTGCGGGCTCCTTACTGTGTTCTTTTCGGCGCCCGGCCCGGGTCTGAGGATCGCTGCCCCGCTTGCATCCACTGTCCCGCGCTGCGGGATCTATTGCGCGCTCCCACCTCAGTGTCTTGTCGCTGCAAAGGGGCTACATGGGATGATCCCGCTTGCCTGCCGCGTCCTACTCTCCGTCCGATTTCCGGCGATGTCTCTGCTACTCTTCGCCCCGGAGAGTCTCCGGGCCTGCGGGTCACTCAAAGCCCCGGCTTCTATTATGGAGGTAGGCCCTCTTCCCCCGGCCTCGAGTTGTGTCAGATCTCTGCTGTGGATTTTCTCCGGACTTGTTGTCGGCGATGCCGCTCGGTCACGGGCGTTCACGGGTGCTCCCGCCTCCCATTAATTGTCAGGATAAGTGGTCGGATTTTTCCGGAGGGTCACTTCAACCTCGGAGCTCTCTCAGCAAGCGGCCATTTTCGTCGGCTGCAAGCCACGCCCCCCCACTTAAGCACTTTTTTTACTATAATGTTGGCGCCTTTAAAGATATTATGAAGATTTGTATAAATATATCTTGGTTCATTTTTTAACCATTTTAATTGACAAACTAACAACTGTTGATGATTGTGACAATTTATTCGATTTTGGCTCACCTAGAAATGTTTGATAAATTCCATCATGATATGATTTCAAACATCGTGGGGTTATCTTTTTGTTTAAACCATTTAAGATGGCATTTGCACTTTTATGGGGTATCTGAATTGTATTAACGTTTGCATCCATATGTGTCACGATTAACATATTCATGATATGAGTAGATATCCCCATGTGGCAAGCTAATTTTTTACTTGCCATTGTTTTAGGTGTAGCTAAATACTGACACTTGTCGTTATTTCCTTATTTGTGTTCATGCTGTATATATTGTCAAGCCTAATTTGTATCGGGTTTGAAATAGTTATTTTTCATGACACTGGTCAAAATGTATATTATGCACTGTGGTCTACAATGAATTAAGGATGCATATACAATATGTTTCTGGGTTTTTAACCTATCAAAATATCATGTATATAAGTCTTGGCGGCGTTACATATAGTCTGTCTTTTACATTTATCACTATAGGTGTGGTGTCAATTAAGCTTTCTAGGTCTACTATAAAAATGCAATGCTTTCTGGGGCGCATCATGTAACCAAGCTCCTTCGTGGAGTGAAACGCGTCATGGATTGACACTTGTCGAAAGAATTTTGCGAAATAAAATTCGTACTCTGCTTTGCACCTTGATTTTGCCTGCTGGTCCATAATTTCGAGAAGGTTTACAAGAGGTCTACACCTGATTCTTTCCGTCATGCATTGACGGCCAGGAACCTACTTTGATATATGTTAAATGTTCAAGTTGTAAAGCCTGCAGAAATGGTTGTAGTAAAACACAATATTCTACACCATTCAAAGATGAACCTGTGCTAATTAAAAAACAGCTCTCCTGTAAGACTGAGTTTGCAGTCTATGTGCTGCAGTGTCCTTGGGATCTTGGGTATGTAGGAAGCACCCGACTACCGGTTCACAAGAGGATACTGTAGCACATAAGAGCTATTACTAACAAGGACCAATCCTACCTTGTGGCACGCCACTTTCAAAGTACCCATGAGAGTGACCCCAAATACCTCTCTTATTATGCTATTGACTGCATTTTGCCTCTCAAAAGAGGTGGCAATAGAGATGCACTTTTGAGGGTCCTGGAAACTCGCTACATTTTGGAATTAGACAGCCGTACTCCCGGGGGGCTGAATGCTAGCGAGGATCTGTATACCTGTTTGTAAATCATTAACAAAATTCTTTTTAACATCTAGTAGTATTTTATCCAAGGTAACAGATCGATATATTTTATCTCATTTAGTCTGGATAGCCACATAGGATTCTTGAACAGTCTGTTTGCTCTCAATTGCCATGGTTTTAGCTGGTTTGGAACATCAGTCAGATGGTCAATTTGGTAGGGAGGGGCTCCTCCCTTCATATTGAGAAAGAATATGTTTTGTAAAAAAATTATAAACAACATTTGTAATTGATTATTTCACTCATTGTACTTAGCACTTTATTTATATATTTTGCACTTAGCTGTGACAATTGCTCCTTGCCATGATATGGGATAACATATCATCTTGCTTATGTTTACAGAGGTTATTGTTTACATTCGCACAGAACACTTTAATGCAGATTCCCACTTGGGATTTATTTTGCACAGGTTTTTTAATTAGGAAACTGGTCTCTAATATAATGACATCATACATTGTTTTTAGGACAATTTGATATATTTATTTGTTTATTTACATATGTATCTATCCTAATTGCGTGATGTTGCACATTTGTATTTATTAGATACCTTGTGTGGTAACTCAAACCCACTTTGGGTTATATGCATGACCGATAAGACTTCAAACAATTATAGTCTTTTTATTGTTTCCTTTCTTCAAACCTGTGTTTGTGTGGGTGAGTACTATTAGTCCGCCCTCAGTGTTTTGTATTTAAATTTCCCAAATGGCTTTGCAATCATATCATGTGATCAAGGCAGTGGATACTGCCGAAACGCGTAATGGCGGACATGCTGAGCAACAACAAGTTTACATAAATTCACTTGTTTGGCACCAAGAAAAGGGTTCCTCTTTCCAGTCCGGTGAAACGTGGCGGGACTGGGATTGCTTGGCGAATTCTTCTCCCATATATATATATATATATATATATACACACAATCACATAATTAACAAACTATATATTGAAAGACAAGTACCTTAGTGAAACAGGTGAAACAGGTGCCGCAGAACTGCTTGACCCACTGCTGAATCTGCTTTCCACTTTCTGTCCTGACAATAATGTCTGGTAAATGTGTGTACATTTGTCCAAGTTGCCGCTCTGCAACTGTCTGGAAGCGAGACACCTGCCAGCAATGCTGTTGAAGTTGCCATCTTCCGAGTGGAATGAGCGCGCACTCTCGTGCACAAGGGTTTTCCTGCTTTTTCATGACAGAAAACAATGGCGGCTGCAATCCATCTGGGGATGGAAGTTCTTGAGAGGGCCACACATTTTCTGGGCCCAGAATAACCTGTAAACAGTTGATTTGATTTACGAAATGATTTAGTCTTTTCTATGTAAAATTTAAGACATATACCAAAGTCCAAAGTGTGCAGAGATCTTTCTGCTGTAGTGGAAGGGTTCTTGAAATATGTGGGCAAGACAACTGGTTCATTGAGATGAAAAGTCGTAGAAATTTTAGGAATAAACTTTGGATTTGTCCTGAGAATTACTTTATCTTGCCTGAATTGTAGGAATGGCTCCGTAATCGAAAATGCTTGGATCTCGCTGACTCTCCTGGCTGAAGTGAGAGCAAGAAGTAAGACTACTTTCCATGATATGAACTGCATTTCGGATTTGTGAATCGGTTTGAACGGAGCTCACATGAGTTGAGACAAAACCGTGTTGAGCTGGTAAAGAGGCGGTGGATGTTTAATTGGTGGGAACCGCCTGAACAAGCCTTTTAGGAACTCTTTAATCAGTCTTTGAGACCAAAGCGATGGACAATCTGCAGTTCTGCGGAATCTGATGATAGCCGCCAAATGTACCATTATTGAAGCATGAGAAAGGCCGGTTTTGGCTAGTGGAAGCAGATATGGAAGTATTTGCTCTGAAGAAGAATTAAAAGGATGTACATTTTTTGTTGCACACCAATTGCAAAATCTCTTCCATTTTGCTGTATATGTTCTGTTAGTAGAGATTGCTGCAGAACTTGCTAGTATCTTCCAACATTCTTGAGGAATATCTAGTGACTGGAATTCATGCTCATAAGGTTCCAAGCTGACAATCTTAGAGAGGTCAATTGCGGGTCAAGAACTTGACCTTGATTCTTTGAAGTTAGATTCTGAATTATTGGAAATTGCACTCTGGGTACCACTGAAAATTGGAGAAGTTCCATGTGCCAGAACTGTCTCGGCCAAGCCGGGGCAATCAAAATTATGTGGCATGGTTCTGACTTTATTTTTCTTAGTATCCTTGGAATTAGAGGGAATGGGGGAAACGCATATGCAAACATCCCTGTCCAGCAAAGGTGCAGAGCATTTCCTCTAGATCTTTTTTGTGGAAATCTGCTGGCGAAATGTTTGCATTTCTTGTTGTGTTGGTTCACAAACAAGTCCAAATTCAGTTTTCCCCGTAGCCTGAATATTTGAAGAAGTTGGTCTTGATTCAGTTCATTCGTGGCAAATGGAAGGTGATCTGCTTAAGGAATCTGCCCTTGTGTTATGTACCGTACCCGAGGAACATTCTATACCTGCAAGGCGATGTTGTGTTGTATAAGCCAATTCTAAATTTCCTGGGCTTCAGCAGACCGGGATTTTGACTTTGTGCCACATTGCTTTAGAAGATACAACATTGTTGTTGTACTGTCGGTCCTGACTAGAACCGGCGAGCCACGAATTCTGGGAAGAAAGGCTTGAAGACCCAGGAATACTGCTTTCAATTCTAGTAGATTGACGGGCAGTGTTGCCTCTTGAGTTGGCCAATGACCTTGAATCTCTAGGTCTTGCAAGTGCACTCCCCAACCCTGTAATGAAGCGTCTGATGTCATGACGTAACTGGGAGACTAGGGTTCGAAAAGGAGACCCTTTGTTAAGTTGTTCTTGATGCCCCACCATGACAGTGCACGTTTGATCTGAGTTTCGATAATGAGTTTGTCCTCAAAAGAACCTAGGGCTTGAACCCATTGCTTGTCTAGGGATTCTTGCAGTGGTCTCATGCATAAGCGATAGTTGGGAACCAATGGGATGCAGGATGACATCATTCCCAGCAAAGATTTGAAGATCCTGATTGAAGTGGACCTTTGACTTTATTGATGCTGTCAAACTCTAAATCTTTTGTATGTGTTCCTCCGAGGGGTATGCTTTCACTTCCTGAGTATTTAACATTGCTTTGAGGAATTGAAGTGACTGTGTTGGGATAAGGGAAGACTTCTCTCTGTTTATCCGAAGACCTAAGACTTGGAAAAGATCCATGCAATATACTAGGGACTGTTGTGCTTCCTGGAACGATGCACCTTTTATCAGCAGTCGTCCAGATATGGAAAAATCTGGAGACCTTGCTGCCTCAAGTGTGCTGCGATCGGCACCATACACTTTGTGAAAAACCCTTGGAGCAGATCTGAGGCCGAAGGGCAATACTTTGAACTGGTAATGGCGCCCCGCCACCATGAACCGCAGATACTGTCTGTGTTTTCTGTGAACTGGGATATGGAAATACGCATCCAAGAGGTCTAATGAAACCATGTAATCTCCTCTGCGAAGTAATAGGAGGATTTCTTATAAAGACAGCATGCAGAACAACATTTTCTTTATGTATTTGTTCAGATCTCTGAGGCCCATTACCTGCTTCCATTTGATAGATTGCTTTTTCTTTATAAGGAAAAAGTGTAAATAGAATCCTTTCCCTTGTTGTTCTGGGGGAACTTCTTCTAATGCCCCTTTCACAATGAGAGCTAAGACTTCTGACTTGAGGGCTGACAGATGGTTTTGTTTTCTGTGAATAGGTGGATGAGTTGGAGGTTTTTGCAAGAATTCCAGGGTGTGGCCTTGTTTTAAAATATCCAACACCCATTTGTCCGATGTTATTGACTTCCAATGATTCAGAAAATGAGAAAGGTAATGGAACTGTTTGAGATGAGATGGGCCGGTCGCGCCTGAAGAACGTCACTGTCTTCAACCAGAGCCTTGTCTCTTTCCTCTTGCAGCAGGTTTCCTCCTGCCCTGTTGTTGATAGGATGTGTTAGAGGACCGATACTTCTGATTGTTGGAGAACTGACGGTACCCCTGCTGATGGTAAGGTTGGTACCTGTTTGTTTGAAAGGAGGAGCGCTGATGGTATTGTCCTCTCGATCGTCTGCCACGAAAAGATTGAAAACAGCCCTGTTGTGAAGACCCCAGAGCTCTAGCCGTGTCCGTGTCTGCTTTTATCCCCTGAAGCGCTTCATCAATATGCTTCCTGAACAGGCTCTCTCCATCAAAAGGCATATCCATGATTTTTGCCTGGACTTCAGGTCTGAAAGATGTGGTTTTCAACCATCCCTGCCTATGAAGCGCCACAGCTTCAACCATCTGCCTGAAGCCCACTGACCCAATGTCCATAGCTATATCAATGGACTCTGACGCTGCTTTGGCTCCATCTTGGAGAATCATAGTCGCTTCTTCTTTTTTGTTGTCCGGAAGATGGGACAAAATAGGTGCGATGTCCGACCACAAATGCCTATTGTATCTATTGATTAGTGCCAGTGCGTTTGCTGCCCTAAGAGAAGCTGCTGCCATTACAGCAAAGCGTTTTCCTACACTATCCATCCTTTTACCTTCTTTAACAGGAGGGGCAACACAGGCAGCGACTGGATTTTCAGAGCGTCTCTGTGCTGCCTGCGCAACAACAGATTCAGGACGTGGATGTCCAATCAGGCACGCTGGGGAAGTCTCAGGAGCATGGTATTTATTCTCAATTTTGGGAATTGAGACTGGTACTGAGGCCGGATTTTTCGTTAATTTCAGTCCTTCATCCCAAATATGCTGGATTATCGGGATAGCTCTTACAGATTTTCGAGACGTCTCCTTAAAATCATAATGAAAACATTAATTCTCCTTCACAGGCATTGAAAGTTTAAACCTCTTTGAGGCTTTTTCTATTAAATCATGGAAACTGACAATGTCCTCTGGCGGAAAGTTTGCCTGAGGTAACGGTGATGAAGGTGATGTTGGAACAATGTATTGATCCCATTCATCCCCTACTATGTCATCTTGAGCAATCTCTCCATCTTCTGCTTGGTCTTCATGATCACTTTCCATTAGGTCTTCCCGAATAGTTATTATTTTCGGGTGTCTACTCATTGCACCGGAGGTGGAGATTTAACCACTGGTGTTTCAACCACAGTCTGAGGAATATTTATTGAGGTTGAGGCCGGAGCATTATCCTCTGGAAAGTGTTGATAATAACTGTTGATCATGTGCCTTAAGTCAGATATTAAGGATAAAGGGACTGACATAGACTTCTCCTGGACATTGGGATTCTAAAAACCGTCACCGTTAATGGCTTGCTCGTCGACGACGGGATCGTCAATGGGATCGCCAACGGGATCGTCGATGGAATCGTCGATGGAATCGTCAATGAAATCGTCGACATAGATGCAGTTGTCACACTCACAGTTGACTGAGTCATTGTCGTAATTGCTGTCGACGACGCAGTTGTCAGCAAGATGGTCGTCGTAGATATCGTCGTCGACGCCTTCGTCGGCGATCTGACAGGAATTTCTTTAGACTTCGACGGCGGCAACGACAAAGGAGTCTTCTTCTCCAAGGTAGTTTTGTGAGGCGTTTGAGGTAGAGAAGAAAATGATGACTCTCCCCCTTTCGATTTTCCTGATTTTTGTCTTTTTTGTTCTCCTTTCGCCACAGAAGACTTTCTCTTGTGCTTTCTAGAGGAAAGTGCTTCAGTATCCCCATCAGACTCAGAGTCTGTGGCCTTCTTCTTTTCAAGCCATAGTAATAGGTGTGCTTCCCTGTCCTTAACCCCTTGGCCCCGGCGGTAATTCAGCCGCGGCGCTGGGGGGAGGGGGAATCGCGCGGTGCCACCATGCTTGTGACGAAACCACTCCGTCATGAGCCACGGCGCGCTGTGCTGATGACGGAGTGGTTCCATCACGGCCCGCCCGCTCATTAATTCCGCTGCGCAGGCGCAGAATTACTGCAGAGTGGGCGGGGCACCCGCGGCGTGACGGAAACACTCCGTCATCATCACAGCGCGCCCATGGCTCGTGACGGAGTGGTTCCGTCACGAGCACGGAACGGGTTAAGTGTCTTTGCAGAGAAGGTACGACAATGTTTGCAGTCCTTTGGAACATGCTTGGGGTACAGACAGTACAGCATTCCTTATGTGGATCCTCAGAAAATAAACTGGCTTTCCCACAGGATGTGCAAGATCTGAAAAGTCTCTTTTTAGAGCTTTCAGACATTTTGAATTAAATAAAGATGAAAATATCAATACCTCGCTTCCAACTGTTGAAGGTCAAAAGTTCAGATTAGAACAAACTAAGCAAAGCTCAGGGAGACTCCTTCTTCTAACACGAAGGTGGTTGGAAATCTGAATTATGGTGGCTCTGCTGGGGATGGTGTATCTCAGGCCTGGCAGCTGATTGGCTGTAGTTTGGGCCACATAATGAGGATGAGTGGTTACCCAAAGATATACTTCTCTATGGTTTCCAGGCAGTTTTTTCTTTTACTGCTATGGTTATTCTTTTACCGTGAGACTCCCACCATGACGACGGGGAAGATACAAGCATGTGAATCTATGAAAGATTCAATACTGGAGACAGAAGTATAACACTTTTACGGGGTTTCTTTATCTTGCAGAGCTGTTCAGAAAGCCAGAACATACAACAACAACAAATATTATTAATCACATAGACGAAACCTAGTGCATTTGCCACTGCTTGTGGTTTATGTATGTATGTATGTATGTATGCATGTATGTTTTAAAAGGCAACCTATGGGGACTGGAAGCAAGCATGAAAGGGATAGTGCTTATAACAGTTTAGTTTAGCCATGGGAGGTCCGATGGGGTTGAGGAAAGCAAACGCATTTATGAATGCTAATAGTTAAACAAAAAATTGAGCTGGTTGTAAAATAAAGCAAACAGTAGCCAGACATAGTGCAATATACAGAGCATAGATCTGAACACAAGCAGGAATGCTCTGCAAAAAATAGCGCTGTAATATATGAAAACGTAAGGCAGGCAGACAGAGTGGCAAATACAGAGCTTTAAAGAGGAACACTAAATCTATTACATCACATTCCCATCCAAACAATGCGTGTTTCTGTTCGCTTTCTGTATATAAAATATGTTTTAGGTGCATTAAAACGCCAGGCTAATAAAGTGCAAATTATGGCAGGAAGCTTAGAACACGAGCAGGAAACAAAGTAAACAAAAAATTGCACCGGTAATAAAAGAAAACAGACGTCAGGGAGATAGAGTGCCGAATACAGAGCGTAGCACAAATGAATATTTGAATATAAATTGCGACAACATTCTTGATTTTACGACCAATTTAACGCTCAAACAAAGGTTGTACCATGTCTGCTTGCAACAATAGGAAGACAGTCTGTTAGTCACTTCATTACGACTGATGACAAACTACAGTATACAGAACGTAGGCGGAACAGGAGCAGGAATGCTCTGCAAATAACAGTGCTGTTAATAAACGTAAGCATACAGCAAGCAGATAGAGTGGCAAATATGGAGTTGTACAGTCGGCTGCTAAATCTATTCCATCACATTTCCATCTAAACGCTACGCGTTTCTCTTTGCTTTATTTATTTATAATATGCTTTAGTTGCATTGGAAAGCCAGTGTGCTATAGTGTATAAATAATGTGTTTTATTTCAATAAGATGTCTCTAAAGCATATTACCAAAAAAAAACAAGCTGTCAGCCCAAGGGAGGTGGCAACAGGAGCACGCCAACATGGATTTTAGACAAGCTGTCGGCTTTGTGCGAAAAATATAGTGCGTCCTAGCTAATAAAGGAGAGTGTGTAACGCTGCAAGTGAAAGATCCAATCCCGGTGGGCGGGGCCTAAAGTGAACAGGGCAGTAACAAGGAGGAACTAAGAAGCCTCCTTTTCAATCGTGAGGTGGCGTTTGCATGGAGGATGATGCCTGCGAATGAATAAGATGGGCGGGGCTTTAACTCTGCCTCCAAAAGCTTCGGAATCTGTATTGATTCCAAGAAGCCCTCAGCATGGCAAGAGCAGCGCATGCGCTGCTCACACCAGGCCGAGACCTAAAAACACTGGCCCACCAATCAAAATTGGTTTTGATAATAATTGCAGGTAAATTCTCCGGTCCCACCACCCTAATAAGATTTATACCAGCTATAGGCTTATTCATTGCCGATGCGAAGGTATAGCTTACGAGATTGTCAGGCCCTGTCCACTACCCACAGAAGCCCTATACAACTCTGAGAAAAATATAACCCACACTTTTTCCGGAATCAGAGCTTGGGTCATCTCTATTCTTATTTGAACCTTTCAGACCAGTTTCTGGACCGATAACATTCTATCCCAGTTCGCTTTGTAATACGCAATCTTTCTTTCTTTAGTTAATGTGGCAATTTTGTGTTTTCAAAGGTTCTTTTTTCTTTCCTTATTTAGTACTACAACCTTATGTTATCTTAGCTTCCTATTTATGTACTGACAGAGTGAATTAAACCTGTAAGGCAGGGTGAGACTTTCTTGAGTGAAACCACCAAGCAAGGTACTGCTTCATTTATTTATTTATTTATTTTGTGTCCTCATATTCGCCCTTGGTAACCATATAGTGACGAAAAGATATAGGAGATGACTGAGGGACTGGCCCAGGTATACTGGGGGGGATTTAGATGGTACCTACCAAAGTATCCCTCAATGCCACGCATCCCAACTTTATCCTCATCTGATGGTACCGACAGGGTTGGCGAACTGCTATTTACAACCCATTTCATAGCCAGAGTCGCATGTATAGGGTATGTATAGCAAAAGGGGATCAAGAAAAATGATCCTTCCAAGCAGCACAATCATAGGACATGGGGGGGGGGGAAAAAAAAAAAACCCATGATGTTCTGGCTCCGTCGTAACCACTTGTTTACACTACATAGAGCGTACTACTCTCCACTACGTTTATCAAAGTTCCCCAATAATGCTCAGGTCTCATGCCCTAGATGTGGTCTCGTAGCTGCATCAGATACACATATGTTCTTTGAGTGTTCTTATATAACATCTTTTTGGAATGAAATCTGTGCTTCCCTCTCACTAGCAATTGGTGTACAAGTTAGTCCTTGCCCCACGTTAGTTTTCTTTGGTATTATACCCGAGCTTGAAGGTATAAGTAAAAAACTGGTCTTTTACAGCTGTTTATTAGCTAGAAGAGAAATTTGTAAACGGTGGAAAGACAAGACACCTCCTCTCTATACAGATTGGCGAGCAGCTATGTTACAGATGTCCAAACTAGATATGGCTAGAGTAGGCAACCAACACAAGAGGAGATTTTGGCTACTTTTGAATTGGTAATCACAGGCCTGCTTCATTTATTATCTTTTCATACCAAGACACTATATTCCGAAGTTTAATATTGCTACATTCTAAATCCTCAGAAAATTGCATACAAGCTAACAATGTGAGTTGTTTCAAATTTATACAGGTAGCCAAGAATCTAGACAGTCAATTTGAAGGGATAGTACAGACTCCCTATTTTTAGACTCATTGACGTGGGCCAATGATCACGGTCTCTAACCTTCAAGAGTTGTAAGTTCTCGCAGAGATAGAAATAACATAATTGGGTAAATTACATAATCAAGTCCTTTCATATTACCCATTGGAAAGGCTTGGCTGGTTGGGCTAACTGCTTCAAACCGGCAATTTAAGCACATTATGCTGGCTTCAGCCAAGCTCTGTTGCATCTCAGAAGCCATTTTCCGTGGGCCACATTTGGGACAGCTGGCAGTGGGAATATTGTAAGATTCCAACATATACAGCAGGTCGCTATTGTGTAGACCGTGTTTACCCGCATAGTGAAATCTCAAATAAATAAAACAGGGGCACATTTATTTACAGGACACAAATTATATAGGTCATCCTGGAATCGTACCACCCGCTTGTGCCTGATTACTTGTCCACATAGTCAACATATACATTAACCACAGTTATTTTTTCAAAATTAACATTCGGACACAGGCCTGTAACCAGTCACATTTTGTCTTTGCTTGTATTATTTGTTTAGCAATTTTAGTTGAAACAGGTGTCAATAAGGCCCCGTTCGGATGCCGTGCAATTTTGTATAAAACCATCAAAGATAGGTGTGGCACCAGATAACCAGGTTTCCATACTGTGCATTATTTCTTCGTTTGCACTATTCAAAGACCTTGGAGTTTTAGTTGCACGTCTCAATCCATGATCAAATTATGGATCACATACGTGTGGAAAACTAATTTAGAAACCTCCTTCAATGCCTTAGAGTTAACAAAAGCTACCTGTTTTAAATCACTGGAGGCTATTGTCCTTAGGGACGTGCAATTCTTAAGAGCTTTTGGGAGGTGCAACCTATTCAAGGGCCTCCACCCTTTCTTCTCCCCTTTCGAAATATACCGAAGTACAAAAGGGGATCTATTTTTATCCATGTTGGTTTTCTGTTGTCTACGCACTTTTAAAAAGGGTGTAACCTTCGAAAATTTTGCCTTCACAGGTGCTGCCTGATATACGCACATTAAGTAATTGTGCCCTCGGTTTCCTCTGGCATCAATTTCTTCACTTTTGGAACAAATGGGTGGATGCCTGAGACACATTTTTCTAACTAATTTTTGCAAAATCCTTTTTAAGAGGTACCACTCGTCTACCTGCCTCCCAATTTTGTTATTTTCCCCTGCTTACCTTATTCTTCCTTTTTGAGCACCAATTTTTCACCCTTTCAATTTTTCCTCTAAGTTCTTTGATTTTATATTTCAGTAAGGACTTCCTATCCTACCGAGCCCTGGTGAATCTACAACCATAGATAAAATACTGGTTCACCCCTTCTCTTAACTAACATTGGTCTCACCATATCTGGCATTCATGTATTTAATAGCACAAAATGAGTTTTCATTCCATCAACTGTTCAGTTTGATTGCTTCATGTATACCATGCAGAGTTATTGCTTTAGGAGCAATACTTCTAGCATGGGCCAAGAAGAAACAGACGCAAGTTCACTCATTTGAGAATGCTGGTTGTTGACCTTCTAAGCCTTCCATCGACCTCATTCTGCTGGTTCAAAGAACCTCAACCACCTTTTGAATTTACATCCTCAAGAGGAATATTATCCCCGGAGCAGAAACTGCACTTGTGGTGACATTGCCAGTCTCAGTTATTAACTGTGATGGACATAATGAAGATGACAATTGTTGATCTGGGTGAGTGGAATGCAACAAACAAGGAGACTTGGATAAACACAGCTTTGGATACTCCATAGCAAGGCCTGCCAAAAATTCCATAATGCGCGCCACTCCATTTGCAAAGTAGTTCTCAGATATATCCCTTTGATTTTGGAGACTGTAGGAAATTGGAGAATCCACAGGCTTTTTTTGTTCAAAGTGCTTTTCCCCAAATACCTTTAATGAGTCTGTCAGGTTTAAGCTTTGAGAGGGATCTTGAAGAGAGGCGCAACCACTAACTGATCCATTCTTTAGGCCCTCTCCTAGCTGTAAATGCAAGTTTTCTTTATTTTTGACCTTTCCTTTTATTGCTTGATTTTTCCTTTTTCCTACATTGCCTCGCACGCTGGACATGTTTTGCTCCTAGGGCCATTCCTCTTATTCAGCATACTCTAGGCTGAGTTTTGTTTCCCTGATTTAAAAGTACTAAATATATGGGGAAAAAAGCATACAGCTTAGCTCGTCTCTCCCAGAGGTACTGCTGTTGCTACTGCTGCCCCACCTCCTGTTCTATTCCACTAAACACCCTCTGAGGAAGGGAATCCTCCTATCAATATATTTAAGCGTGCTCCCTACTGATGTTATGTGGCTCACTTTGGTCTGACGAGTCTTAGTGTATTGAAACACCCATCTAGGTGTTCATTGGCCTGTCACATCTAGCTCAACCAACCTGCTGCACAACTACCCACCGGGCTCCATGTGAGGGCAGACACAGTTGTGGTGAGTAGAGAAGTACAGCCAAAGGAACTTCAAATAGAGCAGACACACACAATCTCCGACATTCAAGTATCACGCATTCAAATGGGCTGGGTGCTGGTACAAAAGTTGCATGACCACTAAAGTATTGTGTACTTTTATTCTTGTCTACTGGCACAGGTGGGAAACCCAGGCTCACAGAATAAAGCGAAGCCCATTGACTGTTTTTCTAAACAAAGAGTGAGGGACCCAACCACCAAATGGGTAGAGTACCAAAAAAGACAAAAGTTTCAGAAGAAATCCCCTTTGGATAAATGGCACACACCAAGCATCAATTTGCCACAGACACTCTTTTACACACCAGTGAGATGAACAGAGAGGAAATGTAAAAATACAAAATATAAAAATATACAATTTGATTCAGAAAATCATTTAAAAACATATAGGGCACAGTGTATAATATAGCAATTAGATCCTTGTGGCCTTTCCCTATCACAGATACAATTCTAATCATTCAAAAACAATAGCAATATTACCCAAACAAAGAAATTATTCATTAAGAAAAGATACACAAAGACATAATAAAAAACACAGTACACAAATTGGGAATACAATAAGGAAGAAATGGTTCCTATTTGTGAGAAATAGCTACAGTAGTCAAACAGGGATCAATTGTCATTTATATTCAAAACTTCATTCAGACTAATTGTCTCCTCAGACTTAATGTAGTTTCCACTTTTAAAAGCATCGATGCGTTTCAGTGGACAAATAATCTACAGCCATCACCTTCTTCAGGAAAACATAATTCATTCCCAATTACCCCATAAAATCTGAAATAAATAAGGGCAGTTAAAAAAAGGATTTCAATACGATCACATTAACACGAACACACCATAATTTTAACAAATAGATACATAACCTCATTGTTCAATTAATTTACATCACTGGTGGAGCTCAAAATGATGGTTAAATGGCAAAACACAATCATACTTTCCCAACATTCATACAGCAAACATATTGAATAAATAGGGCAAAAACCTCCAAATAGAAAATGTCACGAACCCAGATAATTGTAATGTCATGCTCGTCCCAGGAATTAAGACACGCATTGTAAAGATTCCTAGGTACATTATCGCCAATCGCAAAAATGCCAGGCCACAATAGACCTCAGCCGTGGTGAGTGACAGAAATCCTAGATACAACAACCTCTGTCACTTCAACATTATAGCCACACATTCAGACAAGGTCTCAACAAAGTACCTGTCAGGCCTAGGGCTGTAAAGGCCTCCAAAGATCGAATTTAGCTTGAAGTTTTTTTTTAACCAAAGGAGAGCATCTCTTGGTAAGTTAAGGCTGAGCAGATTATTGTTCATCCAGCATTTCACTGTTTTGGCAGTTAATGAACTGGCTTCTCTGATCACTGGAAGATCTGTAAGTCATCTGCATAAGAGATCATTTTAGAACCAAATCTTTCAACTACGTGTGCCACAGGTCTCATATGTATATTGAACAAAATAGGAAATAGGATAGGTCTCTAAAGGGCCGCATAACCTGTTATTCACACAATAGATTAAAACGATGACAGTTATCAGGAACTTTATGTTCCCCAAAAAAGGAGTGGAGCCAGCGGAATGCAGAGACTTTAATGCCTTGCCCCTCAAAGTTAATCAGGATGGCTTGCCTCACTGTATCAAAAGCAGCAGAGAGGTCAAGTATTACCAGACAAATCTGGTTACCTTTATCAGACTCTAATTCTATCATATTCATATCAGCTACCAAGCGCAACCGGCACAAGTAAGATCGGTGGGGTGAGGGCAGGAGGAAAGTCGACAACGACGGAATAGGTAAAATTAAAAGTAAATAAACCACTTACCTTGCGCTCACCACTTGGACAATGCAGCGAGGGCAAGGTAAGTGGTTTTATTTTACTTTTTTTATTTCATTTTACCTATCTCGACGTCTTTCGACTCCCTCCCCACCCCGCACCAACGCCCCACCACTCTTACCTGTGCCGGCTTCGCTGGTGAGGTACTAAGACCGTTTCTATCCCCCTACTGGTGTAAACCCCCCAAATGTTGCTCTTACAGCAAATGGGAGAGCCAGCGAGCCACAAACTTTTCCGCTAACTTCCTAATCACAGGTAAGAGGGAGATAAGATGATCATTTCTGACCCACCACAGGATCAAGGTTAGACTTCTGTAGAAGAGATTTTACATCTGATCATTTCCACCTGTCAGTAACTGTTCCCTTTGTAAACAGAAAATGTACAAAAGAACAGTGACAGCAGGAACCTTCACTGAAGATAGGTCTTTCAAGACCTCTGGGGACTAATCTCAGGTGGGCACCATGATTTTAGCTCAGGCAGCGCTTTGCTTTCCCTACCTCTGATTCAGAAACCTGAGGCAGATTAGCAACTGGAACTTTCACCTTACTCTCTTTCACTAAATCGTTACTTCTTGTACTTCTACCTGGCACTTGCTGTTTTCTCGATTTTAAGAATGAGATCTCACAGAACTCACTTCAGTCTGGAGTTTCCATGGGTAGACAATCGCGGTTAGCTAAATTCCTGAATCCTTAAAGAGTTTCTTTAGACAGCTCTACACTTCAATAATGCAATAGCAGAAATATTTGGCCTTCGCTACAAACGCTGCCTTAGTATTTACTCTTCTAAACCCCTTTCCCAAACCATCCGCTCAGCTTTTTCACTATCTTTATTCTGCCTCTCTGTGGCTTTTTTTGCCTCCCAACAGGGGCCTAGGCATCAATACATTTTGCTGGACACTGATGGAATTTATCATCAACACTTCTACATTAGGAGAAAAGGTAGGTACTTCCCATTTGTAAGTAACCTTTCAGGCACATTACCTAAATCAAGTCTTTTCCAGTCTCTGCTGATGCCTAAACCCTGTGTTTCTCTCCAAATGTCTACATATCTTTCCCTTTTATAAACAAAAATAGTTAGGAAAGTGGTCTGTCCACGTCTGAGGAGGTAAAAATAAAAGTTACTTACCCATAACTGTGGTTCTACAGCATTGGTATCTTTCATAGAGTCACATGATTGAATCACATTCCCTGTCATTAAAGCGGGCATTCCTCTGTAACTTTACCATAGTAGTACAAGGCACTGACAAGTTGAAAATGCCCAGACAGTGCCAACTGTTTTAGTACATACGCCTTGTTATAAGAACCCACAAACCTTTTCTTAGGGGCCAAAAAGTATGGTCTGGTGAAGAGGCTAGTAGGCAGAACAAATATGTGCATTTGGGACTATGAGTCACAAAGCGCATTTTGGCATTTTATTTCACTCAACCTTTAAATTAGGTCCCTAGTCCCTTAACACCTTGCGTGCGGTACAATTTACAGACGGGTGCTGAGCCCTAACGGAAACGGGCGTGGTCATGACGGAACGGTTCCGTTATGAGCACAGCTCAACCGATGCTCAGGACGGAACCGTTCCGTCATGAGCATCGAAAGGGTTAAAGAGTTGTTGTTGTTGTATGTATACTTGTAAAGCGCACTATCACCTGACAGGCATCTTGGCGCTGTATACCGCTGTGGAACCCGTCCTGGCTTTCCCTGTGAGATGCTCCCTACTGGGCACCCCCAAGGTGAAACCAGGCATCCAAGCGCTTTTAGGGCCGTTGTGGAGATTAAGCAAGCTATTGTTTAGTATGTCACATTGTTTCTTAGTCTAAATCTCTTTATCAGCTCCTGCAGTGAGCCTTGAGGGACTGTTATCACTGTTCTTGGAGAGTGAAGAGTACAAAGAGACTGGCTTGGTTATCAAAATAGTGTTAAACAGAATTAGAACATCAATGCTAAGAATTGAATTCACCACAGGGCTGCACAGTAACTGCTCTAGGACTCACTGGAAAGAGCTCAAAATCTCTTGCTGTATTATTTATTCCATTACCTGCAAACAAAGGTAGTGCTTAGAAAAGCTTCAAATTAAGTTAGTGAATTGATAAAAAAACCCTTCTGTGACCCACAAGATAAGTAATTTGCTTAGCTAGACAGACCCCCAATTTCAACACCAGGTGTGGAGCACTAGGTACATTTTACACGGGCACAGTGGGTATATTTTAAAGTTGGTTTTAGGAGACTTCACATCTAATCTTAGCTTTATCGCTGTATAAGGATTGTTGGACCTGGCACTTTTTGCAGGGCCATCCACAAACTTTTTGCCTAGTGCCTCCTATTTTTCTGACCCTCTTTTTGTTGGATTTAGGACTCTGGGCACTTTACCGTGGCTGATCGGTGCTAAAGTGCATATGCTCTCTGTCTAAATTGTACTGGTGATTGGTTATCCATTATTGACATATTTAATTTACTGGTAAGTCCCTACTAAAGTGCACTATTTGTGCCCGGGGCCTGTAAATCAAATGCTACTAGAGGACCTGAAGCACTGGTTGAGCCAACCACATCAGTAGCCATGTAAACGTGTCTCTGACCTGCCATTGCAGTATTTGTGAGTGTAGGATTAAACTGCCATGTCAACCTGGCAAGTGCACCTACTTGACAGCTAACCTTCCCTTTTGACTACATGTAAGGCACCCCCAAGATACCCCCATGGGCAGGGTGCAGTGTATGTGAAAGGTAGTACATGTACTGGTGTGTTTTACATGTTCAGATAGTGAAATACTGCCAAGTGTGTTTATCACAATTGCAAGGACTGGCTCTCTCATAGGCTATCATTGGAGCTGCCTTGTAAGGTTTTAAAGTGTAACTTTCAATTGGGAACAGCTAGAGATTTGGAGTTTGGACTCTCTCTGAGCTCAGAATTTAAAAACACATCTTTTAGTAAAGATGATATATGAATGTGAACATGGCACTTTTAGAAAGTGGCCATTTTCTTGTTTAACCCTTCTGTGCCTCTGCCAGCCTATGAATTCAATGTCTGGTTTCGACTGACAGGGGCCTTTTAGTGCATTCACTCTAGACAGTCACTCAAAGGGAGTTTAGGTGTGTCCTGTATATCCTGATGGACCATCACCAGGCTGATGGGCCTTCTTAACCTAGACTGGTAGGAGGAGTTGTCACTGACACCTGAATAGGGCTGTGTCTGGCCCCTCACAATGCTGTCTCCACCACCTGGAGTGTGACTCGAGCCAAGACAGAGAAAGGCAAGAACTTGTGCACTACAAATACTGTCCCTTGAAGAATGCCTACTGCAAAGGCAAAAAGGGGCATAAGTATTGGACCTAAACCACCAGACTTTTAGAAAACTTCTGGATCAAGAGGGGCCTCTGCCAGGGAGAAAAGCTGAAGAACTGTAACTGTGAGGAGCAGTACTGCCCCTTTGCTCTGTGTTGCTTTCTTGGGTTGGCCTGCAGTTATTGCTTCTGCTTTGGAGAGGAAAAGATCTGGACTTTGCTTTGAATCCTGCTTGTGAAGTTTCTCTACGGACTTGTGTGTGCTTGCCTCCTGTTAAGAAGTCTCAGGGTCATCAAAAAAACTTCTCCTACAGCATCCCTGAACTCCACTGCTGGGAGTTCTGACCTGCCAAGATGTGCCAACTCCAGTTCGGAGCCCTTGGAGATTGTGCCTGCTACAGAAAGCGGCAAAAGACTTACAAAATCAAGACATCGCCCTTCCAGCGCATGTTTTTCCGATGCAGGACTGACATGTGGGAGAGATTTCCACGCACCGTGGCCATGCAGCCTAAGAAATTGATGCAGTGCCTGCCAGTGGCCAAAGATACCACCGCAGCCTGACTTCAGAGCACTGTGTCTCTGGAGTCCAAGAACCCTGGATTTTGAGACCGCGGCTGAAGAAATCAAACAGCGCCTGTTTGCTGCTGCTGCATCGACAACCAGCGCATCCGAATTTCCACACATCGCACCGGTGTTCAAGTTTTCCACTGCATCACCCGCAGATCAGAACCGTTTTGTATTTTGACACATCAATTACCCTTACAGTCTGGATTCAACACAACACTTCTCCTTCATGCAGCAGATCTAAAGCATCACCTCCTCAGGAAGCGACGCATTGCTGTGTTTTACGATGCTTCCCTCCTATTGGCTTTTTTCCTTAGTGGAGTTTGACATATCTAAGGTACTTTGTGTAAAATCACCGCATCTATAGAGTTCTATGGACAGAATTGCTTGAAACCTTTAAAAAGTGATGTTTTGAGTTATGTATGTTGGATGTTTGTCATTTTGGTCATGTTTGGTTTAGATTTTTCTGAACTGATGACATGTCCATTTGTAGTGTTTTCACTGTGTTGATGTGTATGTTATGTATAAATATTTTACACATTACCTCTGAGATAGGCCTGACTGCTCATGCCAAGCTACTAAGGGGTAATCAATGGTTATCTTGGGTGTGTAATCCCTTTATCCTGACTAGAAGGATGAGTCCCTACTTGGAAAGATTGCATACCACTGCCAACTAGAGACCCCCAGTTCTAACAAGGCCAAACTGGAAGTTAATAGTGGTGTTGGAAGTGGAGTAGGGCCGGACTCCTCTCCGGGGTTGAGGGAGACAGATTGCATATGGGTTAGATTCGCTGGCAGTAATCTGACTGGAGGCCTCCTCAGATGAGTGGGGCCCAAGCCACACCAGAGGAATCCGGAAAGGTGCCACAAATCTACAACAAGGTTTCCTTAAAGGTTTCCACCTTTTAAGGCATCTCCATGACCCCGGAAAATTCAGGACACATTTGGGGAATAGGTTAGTTGGTAGGCGTCCAAGACCAAAAAGCAGCTTGGCATCCATGCCACGAAGTAGGGCGTGAGAAACTCCTGCTTCAACTCCTTATGCTTCTACTTTGACTACCCAATGATTTGGGGCGGGAAAATGGCATGCTGCGGAAAAGGCCTAGAGAGTGGGAGTGGACCACACTCCCAACTTCAATCAGGAACGTTTGTTCTTTGCTTTTTAGCAATGTGCTGCGATGTGCAATTTGCTTCACCTTCTTGGATTGCCTTGGTCCTCATCCTGGAGCAGTCTTCACATGACTTGGTGGCAAGAGAAGATCCAGGACACCAGAGAGTTGCCTTTTTTGACATTTGAGTATGAACAAACAACATGGCTGAGAATCTTGGCTTACCTTTTACGGAGTTGGATGTGAACCTGATTTTCTCAGGCCCTCCCTTCCTAACAGATATTGATGTCACACAAATAATAGCTCAGACAAAAAACTAGGAGAACTCAACCACACCCGTATTAAGATGATTCTACATGGAGTCGTCATGACAGAGTATTTGAGGTCAAATGCTGCCTGAGGGGGTTATGGATTACCAATGCCGCGCATACTTTCTTGGAGGATGCAACATTCAGGACAGATTGGGCACAGACAGCTTGGCACTACACCAGGGACTTGACTATTTTCATAATATAAACAGTCAAAACGTTAATAAATCTTAAGGGTGGCAATAAAGAAGTTCCAACTGTTATAGAGGAACTCCGTTTTTTACGGCTGGACAAAAATTTGAGTCCCGGATTACAACACGGGAAAAATACAGACAAATTGGAGGAAACTGAAAGACCGAAAAAACAGACCGAGTAGAAACAGAGCAAACCCAATGGGGAAAGCAGACATACAAACCAAAACAGAATAAACAGATGAGGAAATGAGACTGGAAGATGAACAAACTATTATTAACATATCGGATGTGGTATTATCTAAAGATGAAGAGCGTGTATTAGCACTAGGATTGTCATTCTGTAGACCATCGCACTTTAACTACAGTCAAACTAGGATAGACGTATTCAAATTCGTAAGAACGTTGTGCAAATTTGTTGCTTTCAAATCAACCTCAACAAAGAATCCAGACCCTGAACGGGATCAAGTAGAACCTAATTTTCAAGTATCAGATGTTCAATCGTAATCCAATTGGATCAATTAGAATGAGAAATCATGAGTCAAGAACTAGCATTTTCAGATCAAAAGGTATTTGATGCACAAGGTTTGGGTATTTATGGAACTCGAACAACATCTTTTAAACCACGTTCAGGATTTACACTGATATTACCAAGGGATTCAATCGACATCTTTTCAGAAATAGTAATACAGAATCTGAAAAGTCTTCATCATAAAATATCCCAACAATGAGGCAATCCGTGTGATAAAATCATCAACTACAACAGGTTAATGGATAAACAACGAACCAGGCGGATACAGTCATCAGACAGTCTGACAAAGGCGGAAATATTGTCATTTGGCCACTGCACATGTATAAAAATGAAACTTTGAGTCAATTGGATGATAGCAGATGTTACTGTCTATCCTATAAATTGGAGATGAAAGAAGTTAAAGCAAACTACAGTCTAGATTTGGCTAAATGGTGAGGTTCAGGTTTGATTTCTAAGGACGAATATTCCTCAAAGTGGAGCATACAAGAACATCTGTTTTATACCTCATACCAAAAATCCACATGGACAGGTCCAATCCACCTGGGAGGCCAATTATATTGGCCATTGGAGGTTTATTTGAGAACACATCTAAGTTCATTGATTTCTTCCTTCAAGATTAGATACAGCATTTATCCTCCTATATCCAAGATACTGGGGACTTCCTGAAAAAGATTTATGACATTAATTGGGAGGATTCCTTCATCCTCATTACCATGGATGTATCTTCACTTTACACAAGTATTACCCACTCTGATTGGTTGAGGGGATTGGAGTATTTTTGGGCCATAGGCCACTTAATATTTTTCAGCACATTAAAATGAATTTATCTATGACAAAGGGGTGTCTACATAACAATGTTTTCCTCTTTGACAGGTCAGTGTACAGGCAAAAAAGAGGTACAGCAATGGGCACCTGCTATGCCCCCAGCTATGCAAATCTGCATATGGGCTGGTGGGAGGAGCAGGTGCTCAGGAATAAACATGCAACAGAATGGTTGAAGAAGAGGTTGTTTTATCGAAGATCTCTTTGTAATTTGGAAAGGGAGAGGGGAAACAGCAAGAATGTTTACTGGGAGTCTTAATGACAATGATCTTAATCTATGTTTTAATACCATCATGAGTAAGACGGAGGTACACTTCTTGGATTTAACTGTGTATGCTGGTGATGGCAAGATCCAAACATGAACATATAGAAAACCTACAGCGGGTAACTCCCTATTATATGCTCACAGCTTTCATCCCAATAGTCTCAAATTCAGCATCCCATAGGCAGAAAATCTTAGAATGTTGCGGAATTGCAGGGAACATAGGGTAATAGAAGAAATACAGGGAGATCTGAAGACAAGATTTCTTAGTCGTGGGTATAGTAAAAATGTTTTGGATGGTGTCATCAATAAGGTTAATAATAAGAAACGTGATGAAATTCTTTTTCAGAGAGGTATCATACCAAAGAGAACACATAACTGAACAAAGAAGGCAATGAGTTGAGGATGATTACGGGTTACTGCAAGGAATACCTCAATATACGTAGAATACTTTCAAAACATTGACACCTCATCAGAAGTGATCCTTTATTAGATAGCACATCAACAGCTAAGCCACTCTTAACTTTCAGACAAGTTAAGTTTATGAGACAAGTATTGGTGCGCAATAGTCCCGAAATTCAGACCACAGAATCTTGCCTTGTAAATTTGGTGTCAGCATGAAAGAGGTGAACTCTCCATTATCCAACAGGAGTTATCAGATTAGGTCAGCCCTGCACTTCAAGAGTGATTTTGCAGTTTTTGTTCTCCAATGGACTTGCCCAAAAATGTATGTGGGAAGTACAACTTTGAAAGTGCATTTGAGAATCTTACAACACATTAGGGCCAGTATAAACAATGACCAGAATTACCTAGTGACTCGCCACTTCAAGGAGTTTCATGAGGTAGAACTGTCCAAATTCACATATTTTGTCATTGATTCAGTCTCCCCTAAACCCAGAGGCGGGAACAGAGAGCAAGAATTGAGAAGACTTGAATCTAGATATATTTTGAATCTAGATAGCAAAATGCCTGTAGGATTAAACACTGAGGAATAATTTCATGTTCATTTATAAATGTTGTCCTCCTCCTGTTCTCTTTGGTCAAGAATACTATGTTTTATTTATGACGCAACAACATATTTAGCTTTTAGAAGAAACATTGGTACTGCTGCTCATTTTATAAATCGTCATGTCTTGAGCTGTGCTAATATCAGTTCAAATTAGGGAACATGAGGATTTGTGTTTACATTGAATTAGCCCTCTTGGACATAATCCCCCCCACATAATCTTCATTAGGCACTGGGTAAGGCAAAGAAAATAAGATTTTTTTGTAATATTGATGAGTAGTGAAATGAAGGTTTTTGCAAATGTATCAACAAATACTTGTTTATATTACAATGCGGATATATACACAAACATTAATGAATTGTAATGGTTGTATCTAATTCCATATACATCTCTGCAGTAATCTGTATATAGTATATACACACATATATATATATATATATATATATATATATATATATATATATATATATATATATATATATATATATATATGCACCAGCAATTCCGACCACTTCCGTTTGTGCGGCGAAGCAGAAACTCAGACCGACCACAGCATATTCAGGCAAGGTAAAGTTTTATTTTCGTTCTTTCATAGCCAGCAAGAACCATTTCGGGCTTCAAGAGCCCTTGATATATATTTCTTTTTTTTTAAACATATACGTCTTACTCAAATATTTTAGTACATGCTAAACAGTCTTTATCTCTTTATCAATTTACCAATGAATTATTATATTTAATCTGCTTCTTTGCACACCTTTCATGCCTTTTTGCACATTTGCCTTTTTGTACATTTGCCATTTTGCACGTCTTCCCTCACTCAACTTTTGAGAAATGTTAAAGCGTACCTTGAAAGTATTTCTTCTATGTTAAATTATTATATCACAATGTTGCTATTATAAGTGTTTGGCCGTAAAGTTGTTCAAGCCATTTTGAAAAAGGCTGGGGAGCCAGCCGAAATGTGTTAAGAGCAGCCTCGCCTGAAAATAAATGAAGTTTACATACCCCTGTGGAGTGTCAGAGTTTGTCAGGATATATACACATACAAACACACACACAAGATGTCCTAGATGTATGGAAAGGGCAATTTGTTGTGTTTGTATTGTGTGATTTCTTTTTTCACTATGGATCACAATGACATTGATTCTATGTATGTTTAGAATGTGTTTTTGCAAGCTGTATATGAAAAAACATATATATAAAAAAAGAAACAAAGATCTATGTGACAGTATTTGATGTATGATTTTGAATATATCAATCCATGATTTTTTGTGTTGTGCTGTAGCTATTCAAAATAATTTTTTTCTTCTTTTTTTATTTGATGATGAGGGATGATTAGGAGTAATGCACAACCCCTCACTCTCTCATTTTTTGTTGGATAAAGGGATCATGTCCTATACCCCTTGACACGGATATTGGCAGGATATTTACAGTGTAACATCATACTCAATTCTTTTACATGAGAATTGTGATACCCAACAAAACACATTGTAGCTCATAACGTTACTCCATCCACAGCAATGCGCCAGGACACACACAAGGGACAAAACATAGCTCTCCTCCTGGTTCACCAATCACTCCATCGCCAGGGTGGTGGTGCGTACATGTTTTGAGGGTCAGGACTGGAATCTCTCACTTCCAATAGTTTTTACCCAATGGCATGGTACAATCCAATACACCAAAATGAAACATGTTGCAAAGATTACAATATAAAGAAATACACAGTTTTTAAAGCTGAAGACTCCATCATATATAAACCCGACTCTGAGCTAAGCAACAGCAGACCCCTCTATCTTCTTTCCTCTCTTAAACAGCCAGAAGGTCAGCGCTGCTGAAGGTGACCATACAGGGGCAGGTATAATCCAAATGCAAAAATGTATATATCGTTATCAAGCGCACCTCAAAGCCATTTGTTTTGAATTTTTTACTTTTAAAGCGCAGAAGCATGCCAAGCAGGAAGTGCCAACTGCCTGTCCCCAAAACAAAATGGACTCCCACCAGCAGTGAAACCGGCCTACACTGTGTAGCCCACCGGGAAAACACCCAGGGCCCGGCAACAGTAGTCCAGATCAGAATATAAAACACCACTATATTTTTTACATTTGTAAATGCTTCGCAGATCATTCGCTGTATTGTAAAATACACGCTGAGCACAGTACCCCAACAGCAAGCTCTCAAGGTGATAAAGAAAGCACAATACGACACCCTCTGATCCTGCAGATCCTGCACTACTCTTTTTTTGGCTAGGATTGTGCTATACAAACACCACATAAATACGTACATGTTTTGAGATACTGTTGTCTTTTTCCTAAGGATGGTGATTTCAGTCATCTACACTTTTATAATTACTGCTGCACAGCCTGAAGAGAGCATGAGACTTATTTCACGAAACCGGGCCCCATCCACTTTTTAGTTAGGTCAGTAGCAACTGACCCTCAGAACATTCCATGTGATGTCACATCAAGAATCTAAGCAATCTTGACGTCAAGTAACTGCACTATGGTATAAGACATACTGAAGCTAGTGTTTTGGCTAAGTAAGAGGACTCATTTCACATTACAAAGTTCAGACATTCGCGTATTCAAAAAGTCGCAAATACAAGCTGTTGAGCAAATATGGAGACTTCATCTAGAAGAAACGGGCATCTGTGCCCAAGATGCACAACATTAAAAACAACTTCCTTCACAGTATTAGTTCTATACACATCTATCTTAGTTCAACCACGAGAGTACACCATGACCCTTCTAAACCCATTCGGGGTATCTTCAAATGCTCCTGGGCAGTTTTTATTTTACTCTTGGTAGAGTTAGCCTCTGAATGGTTATATGTTGGCCCATTCTCAACCAAGGCTACTGCGCGGACTGATCCCCCACATGCTCTCACACACACACACTCACACTCACTTCTAGGATATTAGGACTCTTAAGACACACCCCAAACAGAAAACTAGAGCAGAGGCAAGCTACTGGAAGACAAATTCCACTAAGTATTGTAAAGCCATGAGAGCAAATAACCAGACTAAAATAAACAATATCAAGAAAGTAGTTAATAGAGAAACACCATAAAACAAGGCATGAGGACCTAGTGATGCATGAAGTTTGATGGACTACAAAAAAGTCAAAGTCACCAATCTCAATAAAATATAAGAAGTTGAAAGACCAGGGACAAGAGGACAACACAAAGTCTACGCTGGAAAAGGGACACCAGATTGTTTGTGATGTGCAAGTGCAAGCAAGAAACAGTACCCTGCACAAGGATACAGAAGGATCTACCCAGAGACCGACTTCAAAGGTTTGTGGACATAGGGTCTGGAAAAACACATATCTATTGGAGGGCTTCGAGTTTGGAGACAGCAAATATGCCAATAAATGTGAATGAAGAGTACAGGTGCCAGTTCATAAAACTCATAGGGCCACCAGACATCCCACACCCAGTGACCCCTGATTGAGGACATGACATCAAAAGAAGCATCACCAAATTACATCAGATGAAGCAAGACTGAGGATAAAAACTCTAGGAGGAGTGTAAAGTAAAACCATGACCTTAGTCTTGCAGTAACCAACAAAGGGGGGGGGGGGAAGCAGCTGCAAGGTTGCATAGGAGGAGTCAGTTGCAACTAGGGGACCTTCGATGATCGCCACACCATCAGTTTCTGGGGCACAGTGAATGGTAACACATCCATTCTTTGCTAGGTCCTTTGTCGAGGGATCATGTACTAAAACATAACAACTTCTCTGCTCTTTTGTGTTCAAAAGGCTCCGAAGAGTGTTCATCCAAAAGATGAGAATCTTGTGACCACAGAGATCAAAAAACAGCGCCAGAGAGTGTAGGATGCTGGCTTTTTATGTAGTAATGCAAAACATCCAGACGACCCGTATTGATTTACAGGGCTTATTTTAATAATCCCAAATGCTCTATATGTGGTAGTGTGGTCGAGGAGCTTATGCATATCATAGAGGAGAGTTAAGCATTTGTTGTATACACACACTCACACAGTCAATAAATGGTTCACACACAATAAGAAATCCAAGACCAATTTATAAAAATAAAGTAGATATTGTTTGAAGTTTGATATGAATTTAGAAATCGAGATCTTTGGAATACTTGAAGTACTTTCGGAGTAATCAATTTGACGAGAAAACAGTAAAAATGCTTAAATAACGTTTTTTGAGGTGAGTCTCGAACGCAATAGTGTTATCCTATGGGAGTAAAAAAATACACAGCAAACAGATACATGAAGTCGGAATTCGGGGTGCCCTTTTGGACTCAAGGTGCTAGGGGGTCAAGGTCCAAAGAACCACCAGCAGTTTCGGGTTACCTGCTCTGGGGTGTCCTCGTGCAAAGGTGCTGGTCAGGATGGTAGCCTTGAGCGCTACACTGTAGAAGTCAGTGCAGACCTGAACCAAAGGCTTCAAGGAGAGACTTGGGGGCAAGTCTGGGTGAACCCAAAGGTGGGCTAAGGTCATGAGTACACCTAGGCAAAGGGGCAGCGGCTAGTAGTCACGGCCCAGACTATGGAGCTTGTGTGCAGAGGGTCTTGGCTGGCTGGACACTAGAGTTTGAGGCTCTCACAGTTGTTGTTGTTGTTGTTGTTTGGTCGATTCTGCAAAAGGAAGGAAAACAAAAACTGCAGCGCCACTCTGGTCATGTATCTCATCACTCCTGAAGTACCTCGACATGGAAGTAGGCTTCCAAGGCAGGGGTGTCCGGGCTGGCCGAAGAACATGCCTTGGCTGATGCAAGTGCCCCAGTACTCAAGGAATTGGTGCAGGGGATTTCCTGGAGGGTATAGCATCTCGAAACTCAGTAGATAAATGGGTCTGACCTCAACAGCCAGAAAGACCTCCTTGTGATATACTACTTCCGGTTACATCGGAAGAGTCAGCTGACCAGCAGCTGATCTCGCCCCTTCAAAAACAGGATGCCTCCCTCCACGCGCAGCGGACGTGCTTGAGGTGAGACAGACCTCGACTCTGCGGGGACCACGAGCGCCTGGTAAAGGGCTCCTCAAACCTGCACTGCGCTCCTTTTTTAAAACTATTAATTGTTTGTTTTGAATTGCTCTTTTAGAACACTGATCGCCAAACTTCCCAAATATGGCCTGCACTCACCTTCATCCCACACATCCCCCGGTCCACCGCCGCCTATCTGATTGAGTGGAGGGAATTCACAGAAAAAGGCACAAAGGAAATGAATACTACTTCCAGTTACATCGGAAGAGTCAGCTGACCAGCAGCTGATCTCGCACCTTCAAAAACAGGATGCCTCCCTCCACGCGCAGCGGACGTGCTAGTGGTGAGACAGACCTCGACTCTGCAGGGACCAGGAGCTCCTGGTAAAGGGCTCCTCAAACCTGCACTGCACGCGTTTTTTAACACTATTAATTGTTTGTTTTAAATTGCACTTTTAGAACACTGATCGCCATACCTCTCAATTATTGCCTGCACTCACCTTCATCCCACACATTCCCTGGTCCACTGCCGATTATCGGATTGAGGGGAGGGAATTCACAAAAAAAGGCACACAGGAAGTGAACACTACTTTCGGTTACATCGGAAGAGTCATCTAACCAGCAGCTGATCGCGCCCCTTCCAAAACGGGATGGCTCTCTCCACGCGCAGCGGATGCTTACAGCGCGTGCACTGCCGGCGCACCAAAGGCAAGCCCATCTGCGCCCGTCCGCACCTGGACCGGGTCCAGGGCCACCCCCTCTGGTCACTTGCAACCAAATCTACACACTAACATCATACACTATTCCAGCAAACAACTAAAAGACATATCCGATGCCTTCAAGAACAAACAGATATGTCCTCATATTAACCTGGAAACCTTATGCACCCAAATCCCCACACACTGCCCCAACTGTCCTTTCACTCTAAACACTATACAAAAGCACCCACTCACCGTAGGCCCCCCGTCCCACATCAATCACACAACAATCAACTCTGCTGCCATAAATGCCCGTTCCCTACCCAAACATAAATATGAACTATTAAATCTTCTAGAAAACTACAAACTTGATCTCCATTTTATAACAGAAACTTGGGAAGACCTATCCTCAGGACCAGACTTCTCCACAGTAACCCCTGATGGCTTCTTCTGAGTCAGCAGATTCGACAGATCCACTAAAAAGGGTGGTGGACTGGCACTCATCTATGGTGAACATTACTCAATAAGGACAGAATTAATCCCTATAAAAACCTGCGAAGCCTTTACCTTCACAATACTACTCACACATGCATACTCCTTCAAAGGCATTCTGCTTTATTGCCCACCGGGACCTTGAGCCGAGTTCCTCTCCTCCATAGGGCATCTCCTAGAACCCTCAGCTGTAGAAAGAAACTTCACTATACAAGGGGACTTCAATTTCCATATGGAAGCACATAACAACCATGATACCTCAACCCTCTTAGCAGAACTCGAAGCAACAGGATTCAATCAACTAGTAACAAAACCCACCCACTCCGCAGGCCACACTCTGGACAGTCTATTTACTAAGAATAAGCAAATCACCCTAGAAAACATCCTCCCCTTCCCCTGGACATGCCACTGTTCGATTTTCTTCAATATTCACATATAAAATCCCACCTCCAATAAAATAACTTCTCCTCCCCCTAAACAATTTCAAAAACAATAATTGATGGACGGAATGTTGCACAATGGCAAAACATTTCCCCCCAGTCACAGATCTGGGTTTAATCCATCGTTATTTTGCTCACCACACCACCCCAGTTCAGACATGGCCATATGCAAATCAGTTTTGCCCCTATGCCTCATGGGAACAGTCAGCCCGAACTGCCAAGCCATGTCTTCCCTGGACCGGAATCAAGCATCCTAGGACCGGTTTGAGGCTATCAGCCTTCATCAGCCAGGATAGCTTGATTCCAGTGGCATGGAGAGCACGGGACTCACGTCTGAGCATACCCATCCCACTCGGGGTGACAAATGCAAAAACAACAATTGATGGACGGAATGTTGCACAATGGCAAAACATTTACCCCCAGTCACAGATCTGGGTTTAATTCATCGTTATTTTGCTCACCACACCATCCAAGTTCAGACATGGCCATATGCAAATCAGTCTTGACCCTTTGTCTCATGGGAACAGTCCAGCCCAAACTGCCAAGCCATGTCTTCCTTGGACCAGATTCAAGCATCCTAGGACCGGTCTATGGCTACCAGCCTTCATCAGCCAGGATAGGTTGATTCCAGTGGCATGGAGAGCACGATACTCACGTCTGAGCATACCCATCCCACTCGGGGTGACAAATGCAAAAACAACAATTGATGGACGGAATGTTGCACAATGGCAAAACATTCACCGCCAGTCACAGATCTGGGTTTAATCCATCATTATTTTGCTCACCCCACCACCCCAGTTCAAACATGGCAATCTGCAAATCAGTCTTGACCCAGTGCCTCATGGGAACAGTCCACCACGAAATGCCAAGCCATGTCTTCCATGGAACGGAATCAAGCATCCTACGACCGGTTTCTGACTATCAGCCTTCATCAGCCAGGATAGCTTGATTCCAGTGGCATGGAGAGCACGGGACTCACGTCTGTGGTGGCAGGCTGAAGATATCAGTCAGCTAACACTATAATTATAGTTATAGTTATTGATTTATATAGCGCTGAATCACCCATGAGGGTATCTCGGCGCTTAGGCTGTGGAACCCTTCCTGGCTCTCCCTGTGAGGGGCGGAGCCAGGCATCCCAACGCTGGAGGGGCCGTTGTGGAGATTAAGCAAGCTATTGCCCAGAGTTGCAGCGTGGGGCCCATGATTAGAGAAGGCGTCGAAGCGAGAATTATCGAGTCCGCGGACATTGATCCTAGACCCTGCCGCGTCGGGAATTGAACCCTGGTCCCAGGCCTGATCTCTGCTTCAGGGTCTGCCGCCTCTAACCAGTGAGCCACACTTCTCCACTATGTGACTAGTAGGGCTACAGGGGGCACCTATACGGTGCTCACTGGCTGCATGTCCTAAATCTGATACTGGCATCAGTATGGATTTATTAGGATGACAAGGTGTTTGATATCAAACACCATTATTTTCAGTGAATCCATTATGTAGCTGGGTGACTCGTAATGACAAGTGCCCAGTACATATCTTTAAAATGCCTTCCTAATCACTTGGAATGACTAGTAATAGAACTAGGCATGACAGGGGCACATCTGCCCATACAGTGTGCCTTCATGTGTAATATAAAGCACTGTGCCTTAGGGCTCTAAAGGTCTGCTGCGGGGGTGATTTACATATAGTACATGTAGTATATTTGGGCATTCCACACTGGGAGTGAGCAATATCTTGTTTTTGGAACGGCTTTCACCATTTCATGCATTCTGCAAAGGCAGTCGGAATGCAGTTTGTTTGTGAGTCCCTCTGGGTGGCATGATACATGCTGCACCCCTTTGGGTCTCTCTTGTATTGTATTTTTTTGAGCTTATATAGCGCACAGCTACCCGCAGTGGGTTTCCCGGCGCTTGCTTAGGGAACCCGTCCTGGTATTCCCCTGTGAGATAACCCCGGCAGGGTATCCACAAGGTGAAAGCCAGGCATCCCGCCGCGAGGGGCCGTTGTGGAGATTAAGCAAGCTATTGCCCAGAGTCGCAGAGTGTGAACCCGTGAGTCGAGAAGGCACCGGGGCGAGAATTATCGAGTCCGTGGAATTTTTGAGCCCAAGACCCGCCGATGCGGGGAATTGAACCCTGGTCCAGGGCCGATCTCAGCGTCCGGGTCTGCCGCCTCTAACCCCTGAGCCACACTTCTTTAGTACCCATGTCCTGGGTAGCAGGGGTACCACTTACTAGGCTCCTACAAGGGTGATAAAGTCCTTGCCAAGTGGGTTACAATTAACATTTGTCACTTTTGGGGGAAAGAACACTTCCACTGGGGCCTGGTCAGCGGAGTCGAAAAGCAGCATCCAGCGGTTCAAATGGGGGCAAACAGTGGGGGACATCTGCAACAAGCTCCGTTTTCCTACAGAGGGGCTACACTTGCGACCCCCGGAGCATCGAGCTTACATCCACAGAGTACACGTGATAAGGTACAGCTATACTTAGTATCCTGCCCAGAGATTATTCCAACAGTGAGAGATGGAGACAGATAAAGAAGGGAAGAGCGACGAGAGGCTTCAGCTGTGGCTAAGTGTCAGGGAGCCATGCCGGGAGGAAGAGAGAAGAGACAGATGGACTCCTGTTGACTCAGCGTGAGAGCTGCCTTTGTGCAGCTGTCTGTCGCATGCAGACCCATGAGTCACAACAAACTGCTGTGGCCCGACGGCCTTGGAACGCGAGCGGAACACACGCAGTCATGGTTCTGCGAAAGCGACTGCTGCTGCGCGCGGCCACCGCTCCTCCCTCCTCCCCCTCAGCCAGAGATTGAGATGAAAATCATACCTTAACGAACAATAGCGAATCCACAGCCTGGCTCTCTGAGCAACAATGGTGGGTGGGGGTGGAAACAGAAAGGGAAAACAAACCTTTGGATACGCAGCGAGGAACCACGCGGGACACCAGATTACTTGATTTCCATGGATGTGCGCCTTCCAACTCAGCTCTCGCCATCTGCTCCGACCCCACAATTATAGGCGTGCAGAATACAGTGATACAGCACTGCCTTGTCAGCTACGCAAGGCCAGGCGTTGAGCTTCCAGTGGAAAGGGGCGCTTGGGAGAAACGCGGCTTCTTGGGGAGAGCTCTATGGGCCTCCGAGGAAGCCGAGGGCTCCACAGGTGGAGCTGGGCACAGACCTATTTATAGCTCATAGAAGCGACAGGGCGAGGTGCTGCGGGCATCAGCATATATGGAAGGCCTGAGTCACAATGCTAGGGGGTGATCTACATAAGACTCGACAATTTGGGCTTTTCTGAAGGATAACGGTCCTAGCAAATACTTTGCGGTGTCCCTCATGATGGCATAACCCCCTCCCTCTTTATATTTGAAAATAGACACTTTTATACTTATACGTTTACTTGGACTGGTGGTTGGTTTGCAATTACCTTACCAGTCATTGTGCCTTCCCAAATAAATCAATCCATCATTAAATCTTCTTTACGTGAGCCACCACAAACAGTAATCCTTGCACTGTGCGTGTGTTTGCCTGTGCGCGTGCAAGCACCATTTTCTCCTTTCACTTCAGTAAGGGCAGTTAGTATCAAAACGCGGCGCCTCTGTTCCCCATGTTATGCACATCCTGCCGCACCGTGTGACTGGTTTTCCCGTCTGGCCCTGCGTGCACGAAATTGATCTAAACAGGGAACATCCTCCAGGAACCAGGCAAGAAAGCAGAGGGTATGTATGCTGTTTCATTCTAGCCAGCTCCAATAAAAGGGCAGAACTGACCTCAAGAGAAGTCCACACGTAATCAGTCACAATAACTTAATTCGGTCAATTTAGTCCATACAAATAGACATAAAAACACTTAATCAAATAACTTTAAGATATAAGCGAAACGAATACTCATTTCTATAGCAAACAGAGTGAACCATAATTCACTATTGCAGACTCTGTAATATAATCACACCTTAACCAGCACCAGCAATAGTGGCCCTGTAGATATGGTTAGGTTGAAATTTATACTGAAATAGAACACAACTATTTTTAAATTGCTAAAAACGTACATGTTTGCGGTCTGAGATGGTGATCTGACCTTCCCATTCAGGCATCGAGTCACACAGCCCTGGGAGAAGATGATAACAAATCATTTTCTATGATGGAGCTTTAGTTGAGTCCCCTTCACCAATAAAATGCTGGGAGGTCTGAAAAGTCCATTGAAATGTTATCACCAGATTTAAAGGGTTGAGGCTGAAATCTGACCTCTAGTGAAACGCATGGGAAAAGTATATCCAGGGCCTTCTAGTAAGGGTCAGTTCCAAAGCATGTTAGAGGTAAGGCAACAAATAACAGGGATGCTAGGGACATTTGGGAAGAATTAAGTCACAACGATGTAGACAGAGAACGAAAGTGAGAGGACGACACAGGAGACAGAAAAGGCATCTTAAACTTTTGACTAGATTCCGGGAGAGTTGCAGGGCACAATGTGGTTTTCACCGAAGAGAAACACAGAAAGTCTTTCAAAAGAATGCAATTAATTTGTATTGTACATCTATTTCCATGTTCTGGGCCCAGAAATTGTAAACTATCTAAGATATAGTAACAAGTCAGGATATGTGGTTTTCATCCTCACTAGGGAAGGATGAGATTCGGTGCGATCATAACACAAGAGAGAAACAAATATGTGTTAGTGGGAATGTATCATGTTTAAAATATTCTGCACGCACCTAGTATCTCAGATAAAAGTGGTGTGATCCAGTACAGAAGACAAAATGCATTCATCGACCTTTCCGCAGTGCCACTGGCCTTGAT
Organism: Lissotriton vulgaris; assembly: GCF_964263255.1. NCBI lineage: Eukaryota > Metazoa > Chordata > Amphibia > Caudata > Salamandridae > Lissotriton > Lissotriton vulgaris. The sequence continues at coordinate 178,589,659 of NC_141687.1, read as the reverse complement.
TGGCTGATCGGGAGCAGGTGAGTCACACATCTTTTCACTTTCAAGATAGTAAAAGAACAACCGAAGCCGGCTTCTTCCTTAACATGTTCAGTATACTAAGTTGTCGAAGAATTAAGTTAAGAGGTGATTTCTGCAGTAATTGTTTCACAGCAGCCAGATGCATAATATATCTTTTCCAATCAGATGCATCTGGAAAGTTACAGAGACACTTCTTCATACTCCGTCATGAATGATTATTGCATTTCAAGGGGGAGAGGCACCACATAATCAGCCTTTTTGTTGCAAGGAACACTAGGATCTAGGGCCAGATGTACTAAGCACTGGTCGCACAAAGACTGGTTGTAATTTGCTACAGGTATTTTTACGACCAGTGTGGTATTTTGGGAACCGACCTATGTACTAATAGGTCGCTTCGCAAAATACCGAATCATGGTGGTTCACAATTCACCCTACCTCATCAATATTAATGATTAATTAATTAGGTCATACAGTGCGACCCACTGTCATTTGCAGGGGTGGTGGCCTGCAGGGGTCTGCATATCACCAGGTCTGTGATTGCATTTAAATAAAGCAATTTGTTTTTCTTCTTACAATGCAGCTCGTTTTTCTTAAAGAAAAACGGGATTGCATAAAAAAAAAACCCTGACGAATTCGAAATTTCTTTTTTTGTTTTTTTTAGATTAAGCAGTGTTCCACGGCATTACTGCCTGCTCTTCAAAAAATCTATGTCAACATTCACATAGGGGAAGGAGTCTATAGGGAATCATTTCCTGTTTGCAAATGGCTCATCACTTCCTTTCAGTAGTTAGTAAAATATAAAAGTTATGCAACTGGATTTTGGTCACAAAACATGAATACATCCCATTCTGAATCTGTATTTGCAAGGGACGACCTAAACACACCCATTCCAGATTCCAATTCTATATTTAGGGCCCGATTCCGATCTCACTAGGAAAGCCCTCCGTACGACTCGATCCGGAGGGATTTCCAGGCAAGACTTGTTCTGTGAGTCTGCACGAGCGAGTACGATGCTGCTGTATGCTTACGGAATCAGTTCGCTCGGCCTCCCATTCAACTCCATGGGATACTGTGTACAGACGCGTACACAGGCTCCCATAGTAGAAAAGGGGTGGGTGAGGAAAAGCGTACACCCTGTGGCGGGCACCCAATGGTGCCCGCCACACTGTGCATTGCTGGATCGGGTGGACTAATGGGTTCAACCCCGTGATAGATTTAGAGTGCCCCGGGTGAAGGGGGGCCTGCTACGGCCCCTGAAGTACGCTTCCAACAGCCGTTCCATCTTGCTGAGACTGAGGCGAAGCGGCTGTCCGAATCGTGCATTGTACTTGCTCGGTCGGAATATGGCTCCATTGTGCAGCACGTTTCAGCTATGAACGAGTCGTCCGGACAGGTTCGGGTCCCGGAAATTATTCCGTTGGCGCATATGCGATCTTCGCATCGTACTTGGTCGTTCGGATCTGTGTACGGTTCGGTCGTAAACAAGGGTTACGAATCGTATCTGGGAAAGCCAAATCCGATTCGGAGGATTTCTGAACAACATTGGAATCAGGCCCTTAGTCTCAAAACCAAATTGTGATTTGGTAACATGTTACTGAATTATAATTTGGGTTTGTTACATAACAAAAGCCTTTTTACGGTCACAAACAGCACAATTTAGCGAATCAGAGCCTTTGTGACAGTAAAAATCCATAGTACATCTGGGCCATACTACCTAAGAGTGCATAGTCCGTTAGCCTGATTATCTTTGTATCTACACCTCAAAGGCTGATGTTCTGCCAAGCAAATTCGTTTGAAAATGACAACCAATGTGACCGACTGTCACAGGTTAATAAGCTACTCTTTGTGAAGCACTTGCGAACCTAACAATCATACAGCATACATCTTACAGCAGCTGAGTATGAAACCATGATTCATAATTCCATCCAACGAGTCACACAGAAACAAATAGTCATTCTATCTCCGTTGGGGACAGTAAAAACGCCTCTGCATTAGAAGGGAGATGTGTCACTAGCATTTCTCCACACTGCTGGCTCCTCTGCCTCTACTCTGCACCATTTTCAAGTAGTGGAGCAATCCTGGAGGAGCAATTGGAGGATAACATGGCTACTTGTAATCTGTTCCGTGATGGCCGGCAATCTTTGAAAGTAGTTGGCCATAATACCAGCCATGTGATCGCTCCATTTCTTTGAAATATTTTTATTTAGAGTTCCCCATATGTAAAGAATTGCTTTCATCGTGCCAATTCCAGTATTGTGTTGCAAGTACTCCCTTATGACAAGAATTACCTACAATTACGCTCTGGTTCTTACACTCACAAACACACTTGCACCCTCTCATACTTACTGACTCTGGGCCCTGGTACAACTGCACCATCTGTCCCATTGACAGCTACTCCCCTGACTCACTTCCACTCCCTCTCACAATCTTCATTGACACTCCTTCAAACGCACTCACACTCCTTCACTCATTCCCTCACACACACCTTCACGTATTCATATACACTCTCAAACTCAGATTCTCATTCACTTTCACACTCATTAATACTTTTAAACACACTCACAAGTACACTATCATTCAATCTCATTCACTCTCAATCACTCACAAACACACACAGAGAAACCACATTTTATGGCTTATCTTGCTTCCTTTGCTAAACATTTGGGGGTTCTGTGGCAGCTATAGAGCAGGAATCTAGCAATGGACACTGGAAAGACCAAGCCATAGTTCACACAGAGGAGCCAGACAGGTGCATGGCCAGGTTTGAAAAGGGGAAGACCTTCCTCAAACCCTCTCCCAGCTTCTTGAGAGGACTGGTAGCACCGCTCTATAAGAAGCTGGGGCAGTGCTGGGGATCCTGCCCCTGCTGCTCTGTGTAACTTCTCACTGGGCTCAGGGATGCACGGATGTGCACCCTGACAGCTACATTTTAGCAGACATAATGTACAGCCTGAGGCATGCACAGTATGTATGCTAAATAAAACAAGCATTTGCAATGCAATAGGTCTCGCATTAGGAAAGTTTGAGCTATTGGTATTGTAAATGACAAATATTTTATTTATGTGTTGGTTTTGAAAATAGCGAAATTAATAGCTTTGTCATTTACAATAGTTTTAACTTTCGCAAACGTGACACCTATAGCAGTTGTAATGCAATATGTGTTGTATTTACATGACTTAGATGTATTAATATTACAAATAACAATGGCTTTGATTTTTTTAAATAATTCATACTTAAATAAAAGTTATTGTAATTTATAATGGCAATAGCGTAAACTTTTGAAAATAACTTTAGGGAAGATTATGTTCAGTGTATTTTATTGTGATGAAAATCCAAGAACAGCAGTGAAATATTAACATCTTTTTGTGACATTTGTAATAAAGCTTGAAACATTGAGAGAACATATTAGAACCAGTTGTTGTTGAATGGTTGCACAGAGTGATGCTGTGGCGTTCAGTGGTGCTGAGTGATGCTGTGGCGTTCAGTGGTGCTGAGTGATGCTGTGGCCTTCAGTGGTGCTGAGTGATGCTGTGGCCTTCAGTGGTGCTGAGTGATGCCGTGGCCTTCAGTGGTGCTGAGTGATGCTGTGGCCTTCAGTGGTGCAGAGTGATGCTGTGGCATTCAGTGGTGCTGAGTGATGCTGTGGTATTCAGTGGTGCTGTGGCGTTGAGTGGTGCTGAGGCGTTGAGTGGTGCTGTGGCGTTGAGTGGTGCTGTGGCGTTGAGTGGTGCTGTGGTATTCAGTGGTGCTGTGGCGTTGAGTGGTGCTGAGGCGTTGAGTGGTGCTGAGGCGTTGAGTGGTGCTGTGGCGTTGAGTGGTGCTGTGGCGTTGAGTGGTGATGTGGCGTTGAGTGGTGCTGTGGCATTGAGTGGTGCTGTGGCGTTGAGTGGTGCTGTGGCATTGAGTGGTGCTGTGGCGTTGAGGGGTGCTATGGTGTTGAGTGGTGCTGAGTGATGCTGTGGCATTGAGTGATGCTGTGGCGTTGAGTGATGCTGTGGCGTTGAGTGATGCTGTGGCGTTGAGTGATGCTGTGGCGTTGAGTGGTGCTGTGGCGTTGAGTGGTGCTGTGGTATTGAGTGGTGCTGTGGTATTGAGTGGTGCTGTGGTATTGAGTGGTGCTGTGGGGTTGAGTGGTGCTGTGGGGTTGAGTGGTGCTGTGCCGTTGAGTGGTGCTGTGCCGTTGAGTGGTGCTGTGCCGTTGAGTGGTGCTGAGTGATTCTGTGGCACTGAGTGATGCTGTTGCGCTGAGTGATGCTGTGGCGTTGAGTGATGCTGTGGCGTTGAGTGATGCTGTGGCGCTGAGGGATACTGTGGCATTGAGTGGTGCTGTGGAATTGAGTGGTGCTGTGGCGTTGAAGGGTGCTGTGGTGCGTTGAGGGGTGCTGTGGCATTCAGTGGTACTGAGTGATGCGTGCAGCGGTGTAAGTCGTGCGGCAACATAAAAATGCATGCGTGTACTTGGCTTTTTCCCTGCAAACCTGCGCCTTAGTAGGAGAAATCACTAAGAAGTGGTTCAGTATTTTATAGGAATTTGGAACATTTTGGCTTTTTGAAAACCAATTTGGGCATTAGCCAGTTTCCCATTTGGGGACAATCATGACTGTAAAAAAAAAGTGGGTTGCTCAGAGGATATTCTAAATTACTACTGTATGCGTGTACACTCTATCATTGCCCCTAATAGTGTTCCACATTACGTGGCCACCCCTTTGCGGCTCTTATTTACAAAGGCGCGCAGTCTACCTCATGCTGTCACAATCAATCATGCCCCCAATGTGAGCGAAATCCCCTTACTCGGTTAAAAAAAATTGTATGAAGAGCACAAGAAACTCTTGCGCATGCCCATCCAGCCCTGGTCTGCCCCTCCTTACCGACTGCTTGGAGGTGTGCAGCCAGAGCTCAGACCCTTGCCTCGATCGGGGCGGATACGTTTTTACCAATGCTAATCCTCGTGACATCCGGCTTACTGGTACCACCTGTTTCCGTCCCCTCGCGTCTTCCAATGAGGCGGAAGTGCTCGGCAATGGCGACCATCTTGGAGTGGAAATCTGCTTGTTACACCCGCTTTCGTTTTGCATTATTTATGTGTGTATCCTGCAATCTACCTACACACATTGCTTTCTGATATACTGTAGTTCATTTTTCTTTTGGATATGTACATATGTCCACCCTATTGCTACGGGGCCGGGGAGAAGGAGGAGTGTGGCGCCTGTTGCGGGGCTCCTTTGACCTGAGGGAGCCCCGATTTACATGAGGAGACGCGCCGCGCCGTGAGGAGCCCCGCCGGAAGAGCGCAGTCGGTGAGTGGGGCCCAGGGCTGATGTGAAGTGCGTGCGTGCCTGTGTGCATGCCTGTGGGGGAGGGGAGGGAAGGGGGGGGGAGTGTGGGCGCGCGTGTGTGCGTGTGCGCGCGAGGGAATGTGTGTGCGCATGCGTGACTGTGTGTGATTGAGAGAGAATGCGAGGTAGGGGATAGTGTGCCTGTATGTGTGCCTGTATGTGTGACGTATGCCTGCGTGTGCATGCGCGCGCCTGTGTGTGTGTGTGTGCGTGCGTGCATGCAGAGGGGTGGGGGCTGCCTGTGTCTGTCTGAGAGCAAGGGCTTTGCACCGCGCATGCACAGCTATCAGACGCTCGCTCCCGAGGTGAAATCTGACCTCGTCAAAGCGCGCGTCTGGTAGCTGTCCACTTTCCTAAATACGGGCCACAATAGGTCTGAAGCAGACACCTTCAATGCTCACGCATTGAGGGTAGGTCTGCTCGACCTAAAAAGGACTGTGTCTGAGTGAAGGGATCACAGTTGAACTAAGCCCCTCACATGCACAACCCAAACACACCTACAGAGTGCTGTGTTTTTAAACAATACTCTGTACATGGGTCGTTGCTCAGCCCTCAAACCATCTACTCCTTCTCCTGTAACCATGATCCTAAAAACGAGGCCAAAAGGGCTGACTAGCAGACTGGCAGTGTTCATGAAAACAACTAAGCTATGATTTCATGAACACTGCTAAAATAAATGATGCGCAGTGTCACAAGAGGTAAGGAGTAGAAGGTGGGGCCTCACAGAAGGTCGGGTTGTGCCCTGAAGACCTTGTTTAAAAGCTGTCACTGCATCTATTGTGCGCATCAATGTGCAATTTCAGGCCCAGTCTCTTGTAATCCCTTGGCTAGTTCATCAGTGGGCCATAACAGACTCTCTTATATCTACTCTGCCATTCTGTTTATTGCTGGGCATCAAAATGTTTCTTTTTTTTCTCTGATACTTTGCTGTTTTTGAAGCATTTTCCACCTCTATGCCGCTTCTAGCTCTCCTCTGCTTTGAGAAGAATTATTAGGTCACTCTTGACTTAGGTGTGCAATAGGCCACTTTATTGGGAGCAACCTGGGTAACCCCAACTACTTTGGCTAAGCCCCACACACTAAATTGCCCTAAACGACTTATTTGTAACCCATCTCCCCACCCCTAAATCTTCCTCCTCAACTTCCCCCACTTCACATAAACCATGATAACAACCATATGTACTAAGTTATTCATGTGTACTTGCATTCCTCATTTGTCAATCCATTCTCTAGCTTGTTTCTCCAGCCCACTCTTGGACCAGGCCCGCCTCCTGGACTCTTCTTCCTCTTCCTTTCTTCTTCATTCTTTCCTTTCCCTTGCTTAACTATCCCTCTGAATCTGCCCCTCAGCTGCGTAATCCTAGCCACAGCACATATCTGGAAACAACGTAAAAAGCTCTGCCTGCTCCAAAATATTCCCTTCACGAGGACGGACTCTCAGATCAGGAGCGCTGAGGAAAGTGATGCCTCCACGCTCCTGGAGCAGTGCCATGTCTGGCACCCATATCACTCCTTCTCCCAAACTCCCCGAGGGCAGTGCACGCTCGCCCACCTGGATCCCTGCTTGGGAAGAAATCATTATGCCACACCATTGACTTAAGTGTGCAAAAGGCTGCTTTACTTGGTCCAAGCTGGGCAACCATAACTCCTTCAGCTGAGCAGCATGTGCAAATTTACCCTTCCCAATTTACTAAGTGGAGAAGTGTGGCTCAATGGTTAGAGCGGCAGACCCTGATGCAGAGGTCTAGCCCGGGACCAGGGTTCAATTCCCCGCCTCGGCGGGTCTTGGGCTCAAAAATTCCACAGACCTGATAATTCTCGCCTCGGTGCCTATTCCAATCATGGAGTCCCACTCTGCAACTCTGGGCAAAAGCTTGCTTAATCTCCACAACGGCCCCCACAACGCTAAAGGATGCCTGGCCTTCACCCTGGGGGTGCCCAGGAGTGGACGCCTCACAGGGAAACGCCAGGATGGGTTCCACAGCGGTATTCGTAAAAGCGCCTTGAGACCCTTGCGGTGAGTAGTGCGCTATACAAGTATCAATTTACATTTACATTTACTAACATCTTGTTACTAGCCAATTTCCCACCTTTAACAACTCCCTCTCCAACACCTCTCCCCATTTCCCATAAACCATGTTAACAACCCTCAAATGTATTAATGATGCATTCTTGCCTTCTTCATTTGTCAATCAATTCACCTGATTGTGCATCCTGCCCACCCTTGGGCCAGCCCACCTCCTTGACTCCTCTTTTGTCTTCCCCACTTCTTCCTTCCTCCCTTTCCTCCGGTTACCCAACTCTCCAACCTCTTATGAGATGTTATTTCTATCCACCCTTCACCACACAACTCTCAGCCACCCATGTCTTTAGTTTCACTGTCAAGGTGTCCGCATATAATTTATTCTCCAGTGTGGAAAGATGTACCCTATAGTATCAGAACATTCATAAACAAAGTCTCTGTACTAAATAACCCTAATCCTCTTTGAAATGCGAAACCCTAACATCTCCTGATTGACTTCCTTCCCTGCTCTATTAATCCCCACCAGCTTCTGGGACCCTCTCAACATCTGCCAGCAGAACAATGTCCTATCCCACCTGTCATTCAAAAGCCTCACTCCTTTATCAACTTAATCAGCTCATGACTTGTCCAATGTACCAGGTTATTTTGTCCCAGATGTATCACCTCTACATCTGCACAGTACTTTGACTATTTTTAAACATCTTTTAGAAATCTTAAAGACTGATCTTTACCTTGTTGGACCCCCTTTTGCTGGTTCTTGGCTTCTGATGCCCCTCCCTGGTCCACCACGGGTGACATACCGTTTGTGTGGAGGGAGGATCAGGCAACTTCCAGCCCAGAGGAGGTTAGCAGTCTAGCTACCATTCTCCCCCTGGATAAAAACCAGATGCCTTGCTGGACGCGTGCAGCGGGTGCGCCAAAGGCAAGCTTGTCTGCGCCAGTCCGCATCCAGGGCCAGAAACGCTGTTGGTTTAGGTTCAGACCGACACATATATATAAGAGAAGAGGTTTGTTCACTAACTACTATAGCTACTACATGCCAACCTCCTACACTCATGGAAAATATCAAAGGTCCCTTCTCCTGTCGTGCATGTAAACATACGTGCAATGTTTCAGCTAAAGAGACTGTATGGAACAAGGGGGAAACACAACCTAAGCAGCTATGTTGTGGCCTGATAAATACCAGATTTCTAGCAAAAAATGGCTTACATGTCTATGACATGTTGAGTGCCTGGAACTTAGACAGCCTATTTGTAACAGAAACATGGCAAGCGACATGTTCCAATCCTGATATAACACTAGCGCTCCCCATTGGCTATTCCATCTCCAGACTGGATAGAAATGGGCAAAAAGGAGGGGGCATAACCCTAATTTATAAGGACCATCTGAAGTGTCCATATCTGATATCGTATGACTACAAGAAGCAGAAAGTTTCTGCTTTACTTTCCAATTAGATAGCTTTACCACGTTTGCTGGGGACTTGATTTACAGGCCTCCAGGTCTTGCCTATACGTTTTTAGATACACTGGGTGAACGCATAATTTCTTTAGTGGTAAGGTTTACAAACTTCACCATATTAGGTGATTTTAATTTACATGTCGAAGACACAGATATAGCATACACCGACTCTTTTCTAGAAACTATGAACACATTAGGGCTAAAACAGATGACAGAATGGTCCACTCATCAAGCAGGGCATACCCCGGATGGAATATGCACAAATGCAGCTAAACTTATAATTTCCCCTCCAGTGGCTATCACTTGGTCAGACTATAAGTTAGTCCCTTTTAAGCTTGACCTTAAAAACATACAATCTGAAAAAAAGCCTGGGGAAACCAGGTCTTACACGGAAATAGGAAAACCTGCTTTCTAATCCCAGTTTACAGGATATAGCAGAAGCAAAAAAACCTTTGCTCACAGGAGATCCTGAAATAGATAATAATCTATTTAATGAATGGATGATAGCGGTGGCTAACACGTTGGCCCCCCTAAAGAAAATTAGCAGAAAAAAAAGGGTCAGCAACCTGGTTTACCCCTAGCTTTAAAGCTGTACAGGGACAATGTAGAATACTAGAGAAGAAATGGCAGAAAGACTACAATGCTGAAGATCTGGAGTTATTTAAATGTGCTCTTAGATCCTACCACCAGCATATTAAAAGAGAAAAAAAGACATACTATGTGAATACAATAAATAAAGCAGATAATCAAAAAACTATTTTTAATATACCATGCCTAAAAATCTTGAACAGGAAATGCCACCTTCACAAGATCTTTGCAAACATATCGCCGACTTCTTTGATAAAAAAATCCTTGAATTAAAGAAAGATTTTATTATGACTCCCCCCCAGTTGCTAAATGACCAGACCAAAAGGGAAAGAAGTAAAGAATTGATATGTTTTAAGGAGATCAATCTAGACAAGCTGTTCTCTCCTGTAAATCAGGCTCACCTTTTGGTCCCTGCCCTCCAACAATTTTATGCGCACTGGTGGACATAATTAACCCAATCATTAATCAGATCATAAACGCCACTTTTAGATCAGCCAAAATGCATGATAGCTGGAAAACTGCTGCTGGAAAACCGCTTCAAAAGAAGAAGCTTTCAGATCCCATGATCTATTAGCCCTGGAGAAGTGTGGCTCACTGGTTAGAGGAGGCAGACCTGGAAGCAGAGGTCAGCCCGGGACCAGGGTTCAATTCCCGGCTAGGCGGGGTCTTGAGCCCTAAAACTTCCATGGACTCGACAATTTTCGCTCCGGTGCCTACTTGATTCACGGGTTCACACTCTGCGACTCTGGGCAATAGCTTGCTTAATCTCCACAATGGCCCCTCGCGGCGGGATGCCTGGCTTTCACCTTGCGGATACCCTGCTGGGGTTATCTCACAGGGGAATACCAGGACGGGTTCCCTAAGCAAGCGCTTAGAAACCGCTTGGTGATTTGCGCTATATAAATTCTTGTACATTTACATTTACATTTATTTTACTGTTGCCTTGTCTGAGCAAGATCACAGAGAAACTTGTCAATAATCAACTTAATGATTTCATTCAGGAAGCCAACATATGACATCCTAAGCAATCTGGCTTTCGATCAGGTCACTATACAGAATCAGTGCTATTACATTCCGCTGAATCCCTAAAACTTGCTATGGATCAGGGAAAGGATGCAGTACTGGTTCTGTTAGATTTGTCAGCGGCATTTGACACGGTCTCTCATGATATCCTGAGAGACAGACTTGCATGCAGTGCAATTACGAAAAATTTACTGGCCTGGTTTATCTCCTTTCTAGAAAACAGATAGTAACACTGGGAGGCTATAGATCACAAGAAAGAGAATTGGCATCAAGGGTTCCTCAGGGCTCGGCCCTGAGTCCAACACTTTTTAATCTCTATATGGCACCATTGCCTTATTGATGGACACATATGATGTTAAGTGTATCGCTTAGGCAGATGACACCCAACTGATCCTTACACTGGCTAAAAACTCAACAGTGGCTGAAAAAAAATTCCACCACTGTAACAGCAGTGATGAACTGGATGAAGCCAAACCATTTGAAATGCAACAGCTCCAAAACAGAGATTATGCTTTTTGGCAAGAATAACGTTTTTAGACCAGACCAATGGTGGCTGTCAAACTCAGCACCACCTTCGACTACAGTGGAGACTGTAAAGAATCTGGGAATAAAATTTGATCATACACTTTGCTTCCACAAGCAAGCTCTTGCTGTGGCTGGCACTTATTTTCAAGTAATAAAAAGCCTCAGAAAATGTTTTGATCTACTCCCAACGTCGGCCAAAAAGACGGTGGTAGCAACCTTAGTGCTATCCTGTCTGGACTACTGTAATAGTCTCTATGCAGGAACAAACAAAAAAGTACTACAGGGGCGTGGCCAAGATGGCGGCGGAGTAGGACGTGTTTCTGAGTCCCTCTGGCGCCGAGCCATCTAAAGCCTTGTTTAGCACCCTCCTGGACTGTCGAGGCCCAAGACCCTCTGCCGCTCCTTCCCCCTGGGCCCCGGTGACGAGAATGGGGAATCCCGGAGTGTCTACGGCAGTACAAGGTGGGTGGTGAAGAGAGACCGGAGCCGGCGCGGACTTTGCCAGAGTGGAGAGCTGGGTCGCCCTGTGCTGGGGCCGTCGGAACCTTACGCCCTGCTCCCCACCTCGGCCTGGCTCGGGACGGACCCCGGGCACCGTCAAGTCAACGTCTCCCGGCGACAGAGGAGCAGAGGCCCCGGGTCCGGTGAGCGCGCTGGGAGGCGGGAGACGAGGTGGCTGAGTGGCGGCCCGGAGGCGCGAACATTTAGCCCGGGGATCTCCGGCCGACGTCGCCCCTTCTGGGGCCATCGCGACTTGCGCCCTGCTTCCTTGCCTGCTCCCGACTCGGAGCAGGCCGCGGGTCACATCGAGATAGTGACTCCCCCCGGCGACACTGAGGCAGTGCCCCTGAACCCCGTGTGTGTCCTGAGACGTGGGAGCCGCCTGCGTGAAAATCGAGCCCGGGGATTACCGGCCTACATCGACTAAGGACCCTCGGGACAGACTTGAGGAACGGGGCCCTAGCTTCTGCGGCGGGCCCCACAAAGCGAGCCTGCAGACCGCTTGAGGGATGGAGTACTGAGGCAGGAGCACTAAGATCATGGGCCCACAGTGAGGTGACCGGTGGCCTGCTGGGACCCGGTGGTTAACCTAGCCCGTGAAGAGATTGGGCCCACTCGTAGTCCCCTACGTACAAAGGTGAGCTTCGATGGGAGCAGGAGGGCCCCTGCAACTTACAAGGTGAGACGTCTTGACACGACTACCCCATCCGGCTTCATCGGACAAACTAGCGGTGTGTGATGTGGCCGAGGCACGGAGAGTGACCAGTGCTGGGGACGAAACTCGAGGGGTGGCCCACCTGTCGTCTTCCCCTACTGCTTGACCGTCCCGCAGGGGAGTGTGACCCTGCCCCATCCACCTGTGGCGGAGTGGGCCTCGGTGGCCTCGAGCTGACCCTCGGATCAGGCGATGATGGACGGAGCCCACCACAATCTCGAAGAACGGACATCTCGCTGAGGGGGTATTGAGTCCAACTGCCGAACGGCTGTGCTGCTAACTGACCAGCGTTGGATCGCCTGCGCTCGTCCCCTGCCCCTGGAGACAGGAGCTTGCATTCAGAGTTGTCCTAAGGGCGCGTTCCAGCAGCCAAGGCGTCCAACAGGACGAAAAAAGAAAAGCCGGGAAAGAGGGGATCCCGAAGGGAACGGTGCCTTCTGCCTCGCCTATCCTGGACAAACCCCCCCCCCCCCCCAAAAAAAAATCTGAAACCGAGGAGCCTGCCACCAAGGCCTTCATGAGAGAACTCTTTGCGGCCATTAAGGAGGACATATCGGAGCTACGCTTTCAATTGGCCTCTGACCTCCGTGAAGTGCGGAGAGATGTGGACGAAGTGGGGGAGCGAGTAGCGACATTGGAGGAACATGACGTGAGTACAGCTGAAGACATCCACCAACTCCAGCAGGACGTGCTCCGCTTGACAGAGCAAAATCTGGACTTACAGGCACAGGTGGAGGACCTAGAAAATAGGTCCTGTTGAAACAATATCCACATCCGCTCGGTCCCCTGGAAGGGCGAGGGGGCAGACCTGAGTGACTATGTTGAAACGCTCTTCAAACACATTCTGGCAGAGGAGGACATTCAGACCATTCGCATGGACCGAGTGCACAGGGTGGGTCTGCCACGCGGAGCTCAGGCGCCACCCCCTGACATCCTAGTGTGTGTCCATGACTTTCAACTGAAGGAACGGATCCTTTGTAAAGCACGGGATATGGCTCCCCTCCAGTTCCGAGACCACCGCCCCCAGCTATATCAAGACCTGGTGGCTTCCACCCTGCAGAAACGCAGGACCTTTAGACCTGTGACCACCTTTCTTCAGGAGCAGAAAGTGCCATATTCCTGGGGACACCCATTCCGCCTAATCTTCCGCTGGCAGAATAATCTGATCCAAGTGCTTTCTCTGGAGGCGGCGATGAATCTTGTGGGCCCGGATCACTCGGAATCGGCGTCTGGAGGCGGTGGCTCGTCTGGCAGATGGCGAAGATGCTCGACGGTGTGGCAGAGAGTGGGCAAGCCTTCGCGTACTGGGGGACCGGACCTCTCCGCAAGGCTGCACGAACGAGGAGCAGCGGTCGCCTCAGTGGCCCAGGTCACTGATGCAGAAGCGAAGCAAGATGCAGCGGCTTCGTGAGTCCGAGGAGGCCAACAGCAGGTGCCGGAGGGGGCTTCCACCCTGAGGTAACACTTGTGTTTTCTATCCATGATCGTGAGGGAGCCTGACGACACGTTCTGGAGGTTCAGTGACTGTCGCCATGTTCCCCTATTCATCAGACTCTTTCTATCTTGTTCAGTGTATTATGTTCTTTATTGGGGGATGTTGGGGGGGGAGGGATGGGTCAGTGGTGGTAGCAGGGGTAGGTTTATAGCGCCTGTCCTAGGGGCTATGCTGGCGGGACGGGTTGGCCGGAGGGGGGGAGATAGTTGGAATTGGGCGGTACCTGTGGGCTGGATTGCCTTGGCCGTGGGCGGGGGTGTGTGTGCTGCAATGGGGCTCTGGGACCAGGCTGGGACGGAGATGTCCATTCCTCTGGCTCCACATCATGGTAAACGGGGACTCCCGCCTTTTGTAATGATGTTTGATAGATCCTTCCAATGACACCCTTGGCTTTAGGAACCTGGAATGTGAAGGGGCTTAACTCCCTCCAAAAACGCCAGAAGGTCTGGAAGTATATCATAGATCACCACCTCGATATAGTGGGCCTTCAAGAGACTCACCTGCCCAAAAAGGAGGACTCTCGCCTTAGGCACAAGATGTTCCCATTAATCTACAGATCCTCTACACTTCTGAAGCACAGAGGGGTGGCCCTTATGTTCCGCTCGGCCCTACATTTTCAACCTAAGGGGGTACAGGGTGACAAGGAAGGTCTTTGGATCATGGTTAAAGGCCTCTTGAGTGGTAGGCTCTGCACTTTCTTAGTTTTATATGCACCTAACACGGGGCAAAATGCCTTTCTGCACACACTACTGAAGGCCGTTGTTGATTTTGTGGAGGGGCCATTGATTGCTATGGGATACTTCAAAATGGTCTGGCACCCAGATTTAGATAGCACACACTCCCACAGATCAGCCACAAGCATGTTCTCCCCCGACACGCAGCAACAACTCTCTGACCTGGGCCTTATTGATGCCTGGCGCTCCCTATACACTCAGTCCAGAGATTTCATTTTCTTCTCCCACGTCCACCGCACCTACCCCCGGATTGATCACTTCTTTGTGAGTCAGTCGCTGAGGGGGGAATCTGAGGGAGGCCAAGATTTACCCGCTCTCTGTATCAGATCACAGCCTACTTGCGATAGGACTCCAGTGGGTGGTACGAACTGAGGGCAGCTCCAAGTGGTACTTCCCCGCCTCCCTGGTTAGGGACAAACCCTCCTGCACCTCCTTAAGGGAACTCATCAATGAGTTAGTCACATTCAATGCCTCCGGGGAAACTTCCATATACACCACGTGGGATGCCTTCAAGGCGTATCTTCGTGGACACTGCATTGCACTAAACGCCACTATCAATCGGCAGCGAGGTCATGAGCGGGAACAACTAGAGGCAGAGCTCTCATCTTTAGAACAGGCACATAAGGAGAATCCCTCCAAGATTGGGCTCAGGCGACTGACGGCCATCAAGGGTAAATTCAGGGCCCAATATGACAATAGAGCCGAGTATACCCTACTGAAACTACGATGGCTCTCTTACTCTCAGGGTAATAAGGTGGGGGGTCACCTCGCCAGGCAGTTACGGGATAAGAGGGAACGTGAATATATTGGAGGTATTCAGGACGCACGAGGTGCGGTGACGCATTAGGACGAGGCGAAGGCGGAGCTCTTTGGAGCCTTCTACAAGTCCCTTTATACAGGGGAATGCCTGTGGGACACTGCCCAGGCCGAATACTTGCAAGGGCTGACACTGCCTCAGGTGTCGGCTGAATGGAATGAGGCGTTATCCGCCCCTTTTACCAGAGACAACGTGATGACAGCCATTAAGGCCCTGAAACCTCACAAGGCCCCGGGTGCAGACGGGTATATGGCCATCTTCTATAAAACTTTTGCTTCTGAACTTTGTCCGCATCTGGTACAACTATTTAACCACATGGCTGAAGAGGGTGAGACCTCCCAAACCATGACAGAAGCACTCATTTCCGTCATCCCTAAGCCCGGTAAGAATCCTAGTCAATGCACGTCCTACAGGCCGATTGCCCTCCTAAATCTGGACACAAAGCTATATTCCTCCATCATCGACCACCGACTTAACGACCTCATGCCGGCCCTTATAGACCCGGATCAATCGGGGTTCATCAAGGGGCGCCAGACTCATGATAATACCCGGAGGGTGATTCATCTTATCGAAAAGGCTACCAAATTTAATATCCCCGCGGTCCTGGTAGGACTAGACGCCCAGAAGGCGTTCGACAGGGTAGACTGGGGGTTCCTCTTCAAGACACTAGCGGCATTCGGCTTCTCCTCTAAATTCATAATGATGATCCGAGCGAACTATCTCTCCCCCCGATCCCGTGTGGCAGTGAATGGTCGATACTCTCATTTCTTTGACCACTCCAGAGGCACTAGACAGGGTTGCCCTCTTTCGCCGCTGCTCTTCGCCCTTAGCATTGAACCCCTGGCCATTGCGATACGAGCTAACCCTGACATCCCCGGGATACCCTTCACTGGGGAATCCCACAAAATCACACTCTTTGCGGATGATGTTCTACTATCCCTTTCAGACCCGGCTCACTCTCTCCCTCATGTACAGGCAACACTACAGCGCTTTGAAGCAGTAGCAGGTTTCAAGGTCAACTATGATAAGTCCTACGTCCTCAACCTTACGATCCCTCAGGCGGACGTCCCCAGCCTTCAGTCACTCACCCCCTTGCCGTGGACGAACTCCTCCATTCAATACTTGGGCGTCCACTTAACCCCCACACTGGGGAAACTATACGCTGCTAACTTCCCCCCGCTACTTACTAAGATCCAGTCAGAGCTGGCCAGATGGAAACCCATGTTCATCTCCTGGCTAGAGAGGATACACGCAGTCAAAATGACCCTCCCTCCCAATCTCTTGTACCTCTTTCAGGCCCTTCCTATAGATCTTGACGCAGAATTCTTTCGGCGGATACGGTCGATGCTGCTGCGCTTTATTTGGCAAGGGGGTCGCGTGTGCCTATCCTTCGCCATCCTACGCAGACCGAGGAGGGAGGGAGGGGTGGGACTACCAGATATGCATCTGTATTATAAAGGTGCACAACTCCGCATACTAGTTGAATAGTCACAGCAAGAGTCAGAAAAACACTGGCTGCATATGGATAGGAGCATGGCGGGGAGGTCGATTTGGGATTTGTTGTGGTGGCCCAAATGTGACCGACCAAAGAATGTCTACCTCAGCACCCCTACTAGCACCGTCCTGAAGGTTTAGGACTCTATTTTTACTGATGATAAATGGACCACCTTTCCCTCCGCCTTCACACCCATTCACTTCAACCCTGCCTTTCTCCCGGCATCCCGCGAGGGGCCTTTCAAGGCGTGGAAAGACGGAGGATGTTTGGCCCTTACTCACCTGTTCCACAACTATGACCCACTTACCTTTGAGAATTGCAGGAGGGACTATGGAGTATTAGAGACTGAACTATACCACCATGCCCAACTGCTCCACTGGGCACTTTTGCCACAAGTGCGAAAGGCGGCCACCCGACCCCTCACACCATTGGAGCACTTTCTGACCAGGACAGCATCCATGAGAGGGGCAATCACTTTCATCTATGGACACCTCCTCACCACTATCACTTCCCCTAGGCCTAGGTACATGCATATGTGGGAAGGGATCCTCCAACACAACATCTCTGATACTGAGTGGTCTCACCTATGGTCCGATATTGCTAAATGTAACCACTCGGTGGAGCTTAGGGAGGCGCATATGAAAACAATGATGGACTGGTACCTACACCCGCCAAATTGAAACTGATCTTCCCGGGTACTTCAGATATGTGCTGAAGGGGTTGTGGGTTCCTGGGGGACTTCCAGCATATCTGGTGGGACTGCCCCCTTATACGCCCATTCTGGGAAGAAATCCTGGCCCAAATTAAAGATGTTTTGGGATACCCTATCCCTACCACGATGGCTGCCACCCTGCTGGGTCTTCGTGCTACCGACCTCGAACACCAGACCAGGGCAGACAAGAGAATATTGTGGCTCTGCACTGGTGCAGCTAAAATTACTTTGGCCGCAGCCTGGAAAAAGAGAGAGGCCCCGGCCATCTCGCTCTGGCACTCGAGGCTGTGGAGGCTGCTCAGTTTGGAAAGAATGGCTGATGTCTTTTTAGATGACTTTAAAAACTTTGAATTTCGCTGGGGCCCGTTGGTGACATTCCTCTCCAGGCACCTGCCATCCGCAGTCTGCCCGCCCAGCGTCCGTAAGTTCCACCTATTCCAGGTTTGAACCCCTGTCGTTACTCAATTGGTTCTTTGACTGAGCTTTATTGCTACCACCACTAGGGGAGGGAGGAGGGAGGGAGAGGGAGGGAGGGGGGATAGTTCCTTATGTCTTCTTTGTTAACTATTGCATCCCACTAAGTGCTCTACTACACCGAGACCACAGAGCCCTACATCCACAGCAGGACTCCTAGCATTCTCACGTGCCAATTATACCACCCTGATGGAGGGCTAACTAAGGTTCTACGTTGCTAGCCTCCAGCGCACTTTTGCCTTTCAGCGTCCCGCCCTAGAGGATTAATGACTAATGTCCTTTATGCTAGCAGCGCAGCGCTGCCCTGGGCGTCCAGCTGATGTCATTGCCTTGTATGCGACAGCCCGACCTGACTCTGTTGGGTCGCTCCTAGACTCATGTTTTGCAAACCCCTGCGTGGGCTGAATTGCGGGATTGTCGCATGTTTCTTTCCTATGATTTCCTTTCCCCCTTTTTCTAAATGATCAATAAAAATACTTTTGACAAAAAAGTACTTCAAAGATTACAGGTGGTCCAGAACGCTGCAGCGAGGCTGGTACTTAATCTGCCTAGGGACTCCTCTTCTGCAATAGCACTAAAAACCCTACATTGGCTGCCCGTCCATTAGAGGGTTCTGTTTAATGTCCTTACAATTATCTATAAAACAGAAAATAGTATTGGGCCACAATATCTCAACGTTAGAATTAAGCCATACATCACTCAACGTACCCTACAGTCATCCTCAGAGAACTTCCTTACAACACCTAAATTTAAACTTAAAACCAGGGGCGGAAAGACCCTAGTAGCCATAGAGACAAAAGCCTGGAACGCCTTGCCAATGCAACTCAGACATACACAAACTGAACTCAATTTTAGGAAGTCTCTAAAAACATGTATCTTTGGTATCTCAGAGACTACGGCTTGGTCTTTTCTCTGATCATCTACTATCCGAGATTATGCCAGTTTTTCTCTGTATTTCTGGAAGGTGCCCCTTTTTCCCTCTGCATACAGTGCCAAGATACTCCTTGGAGTGAACGTTGCGCTATACTAAAACTGTTTCATTCATTCATCCGATCAGCGGGTTTCCTCTCAAAATTCCCACTTCAATGGCAACAACTAACCCCCACCTCATACCACCTAGGCCATGGCAACACACCATCAACGTCTCTGTCCTCTAAATCCAGCTGTTTTTCACCAAATGGTTTTTAAGCTTGCGTCCCAGACCACTTCACAATATATTGCCCAAAGATCCATGCCTCTGACCTTTTACAGGACTCTTCCACCACACCTGCGGGATCAAAGCGCACTGTTAGACTTGCCTCACAATGTAAGCCAATACACAATCACTTCTCCATCTTTTCAGACCCTTCAACCTATCATCACTCACCTCCACTATAGTCTTCCATTGCTGCCCCAATCCTAAATGAGTGTGTGTCAAACTCCAACCCACTCTATCCGGCCTGCCTCAGGCATTTCTCATTACTCCAAGCACTTGCCTGGCTAGGACTTGCGTTCCATCCTCGTGGCAAAACACCATCCCCATTTCCCAGCCTGACACTCCCAAAAATGTTCCTAACCAGTAAATCGGGCAAACCCCAATTTCACTGGACGTTTCAGCCACACCATACACCCGCTCCCTTTCTGATCTGTTTATATCCTATGCAGCCAAAGGCCACACACTTCAAATCACCCATTCCCAAGCCCCAAACCCCCTTCGCTCCCACAAGCTCAAAAAACATCCAGGTAAACATTGATTTAAACATCACTGTTTCCCCGGTGGATGCACATGCAACTCTCACCAAATCCACCAAGCACCTCAAAACCTGTATTGTTACAGGTTACATCTTCCTATCTGTCCGAGTTTCTCCGATTCATCCTTCCCGTATTTTCCTATCTGAATCACAAAGCAAAGGTCATACCCCCAATGCACTTTCCCATAAAAGGCAATCCCAGCCAATTTCTCCCCAATTGTCAAAGCTGCAAGACCCTTCCCAATTTGCCTCAGCGAAAAGCTGATCATGTCATTCGACCTCTCTTCCAATCCCCTCCCCTCCATTTTTTTTCGTCTGGCACCTCAATGTGAAAACGTCTTTCAGACTATTTTGTCTGTTCACCGCATCTATTCAGTCAATGAGTTTTTCACTACCCTAATGCCAATTTACCACAAATGTCCAAGACATCTGAGCCCTTCATTGCTGCCTTAGTTGTTAAACCACGGAACCTTGCTCACTGTGAATGAATTAACGCATTAGCCACCCCGTTATCCAACCTCATAATATGCCTGGCCCTTAGCAGAATATAGAAGCTCCCCACATTTCGAAAGCCAACTGTCTGCAAAACGCCTGACAGTGAGCCACCACTTTATATGCAAAGTGACAATATGTGAGCACCTGTTGTACCTTAAGCAGCTTGCATTTTCTCTTCGCTGTCATGTCCTTCAATACTTTTCTCAAGTTGGTCAGTTTGTCCTCAGGAATTCTCAACACCATTTTAACAGGGTCCAGTTCTATGCCCAGAAAAGTTAACCTGGTGGCCGGCCCTTCTGACTTTTCTGCTGCCAATGCTGGCCACTACCTCTAACGTCCCCATCAGCGATGCATATTCGCCTTCCACATCTGACCTCCCCAAAATCAAAAAATCATCTAGGTAATGCAACACCTGATAAGACATGGCTTCAAGCCGCATCACCCATTCAATGAAACTACTGAATTTCTCAATGTACATGCTAAGGAGCATCTCATAGGCATGCACTTATTTACACAGTAGGTACCTTAAAACTGTATCCCCAGCAGTTAAAACAGGCAGAAGGCAGACAATGGATTTTATATCTACCTTACTCTTCTCTGAACTCTTCCCACAGTTCCTACTTGCTCTATGGTCGTGTCAGCGCTGGCTTAAGACACAAGACAGTCAGCTTGATCAATAACGTCATTCACCAAAACCCCCTTGGGCCAAAATGTATGATGGACTAAACTAAATTCCCCCTCGTTCTTCTTAGGTACCACCCCCAGGGATGACACAATAATGCTCTGGATAATGGGGGCTGCAAAGGATCCCACCGTCCTACCACTCACAACCTCTTTGTTCAGTTTGTCTGCCACTCAGCCTGGGTCCTCCCTGCATCACCCAAGTTCACCACCTGTCTGTCCTGTCCATGCCCTTTGTACGCTATCCCGAAACCCCACTTGAACCCATCCCACAACAACCTGGCTGCCGCTCCCGTCCGGTATTCCAACAATCATGGGCAGAGGCCTCAGGCTCAATCGGTGTAGCTTCCTTTCCCCACAATCCCTCTATTCCCACCCCTTCCGCGCCCCACAGGGCTGTGACCTGTTCCCCCTGCACCTTGCAGCACATGGTGTCTTCCTCCGCACTTTAAGAACTTGTGCAGAAACCTGCAAAGGACATATAACAGGCCCCTTTATTAAAGTTCCAGCATGCCTCAGTAGTACCTTGTCTGGCTGTGTACCAACGCAGCCCTTGGGTGGGACACCCCTGAAAAGGTATGGAGGATACGTATAAACAACTCGTTGTATAGGCTGATTGCATCGACCTGGTGGGAGTCAGATCAGAGCCACGACTAGTTATCTGTCTCCTCCCAAGATTTTGCTGGAGACACACTCTTCCTATCTTGAAACAGCTCATCGTAACAGCAAATCAAGCCACTGTGACTGAAATGATACTAGCCAACCTGATGACATCCAAATACTTCCACACAAGTACACTGCATTTTGGGGCTCTTTCACAGACAATGCTTGTGTAGAAAGTAAACGCCTCAATTCACATGTCAATATTAGTCAACACCTTGGGATGATTAGCCAACTCGCTCTCTTCTTCCCTTGAACCCCTTTCAGCATTTTGGTTACCTATCTAGTAATTTGAAAATGTCCAAGCATTTGTTAACCCAAATGTTTCCTTTGGTGCTAACCATCAACTGCCCCCCCCCAGCAGGTCTTCTACTCCCATGTACTGGAGCTTCGTCTGTTGTACAGGGACAACACTTGCAAATGACAGTTGTGATTGCCTGTTTTTGCATGTGTTAAAACATAACTGTTAGAACTAATGGCTTTGTTAATTCTTGTTATCTAACTATATTATCATTTCATGTACTCCAGTCCAGCCTTCTAGTTTCATAAGAAGGACATAGGTAATGGTAGTCTCCTCCAGTTCCTGTTCTAAGTGCTTCGAGATTTACTTTAGTTTTTCCTTAGTTTAACATTTTGTAAGCATTTTTTGATACTTAAATTGACCTCCATTTTGTGAACTAGTGCAACTTTTATAATAGCAAATAACAGTTATTAGAACATTGGAATGTTGGGAGCTCCATTGCAGACAATGGAGTGCTCCCTGCTTCTATGGGCCGGTAAAGGCCCGCAGAGCAACATTCCAATGTTCTACAAAGGCTTCTCGAAGTCCGAGGGGATTTATATCCCCTCGAGCTTCGAGAACCCTTTGTTTAATTTGTTAGAACATTCTGCCCTCTAGTGGCAGAATGTTCTAATAGCCTTATAGCCCAGGGCTATACGGCTATTAAAGTCCCACTGTTTCATTAAAGTCCCTCGCCTTCGGCTTGGGCCTTTAACGATTCAGCAGGCCTTCAATATAGCCTTATAGCCCGCCGTAGAGGGCTATACCGCTATTAAAGGCCCTGTCCAGCGTTAAAGGCCCAGAGCCGAAGGCGAGGGCCTTTAACCCGTTCAGCGCGGCGGGAATTTTCGCGCTGTGCTGAACGTTCTTAAGAACGGGTGTGGTCATGACGGAACGGTTCCGTCATAAGCACAGCCCAACTGGCGCTCATGACGGAACCGCTCCGTCATGAGCACCGAAGGGGTTAACAAGGGAGAGGGACTTTAATAGCGGCATAGCCCATCTACAAAGGGCTATAAGGCTATTAGAACATTCTGCCACTAGAAGGCAGAATGTTTTAGAAGAACAAAGACTTTTGGGAGCGTGAGGGGATTGGAATCCCCTCAGGTTCCCTGAAGCCTTTGTTCACAGCCAGAGCTGTGATTAGAGCGGCAGACCCTGATGCAGAGGTCTAGCCCGGGACCAGGGTTCAATTCACCGCCTCGGCGGGTCTTGGGCTCAAAATTCCACGGACCTGATAATTCTCGCCTCGGTGCCTATTCCAATCAAGGAGTTCCACTCTGCATCTGAGGAAATATAAATTTTTGGTCAAGTTATGTTCCCTAACGTGTACCCCACCGTCTCCATGTACGAGTTTAAAGTGCATGTAACTTCCCTCCTGTGCCAGTTATCAAGACGCAAATACATTTGCGTCCAACGTTAACATGTCCTCTCTCAGACCCGCCATGAACGGGTTCAATATTCAGTTCCTAAGTATGCTATGCCAACGTCTTTTTGTGGTATACTTTACACGTTTTTCAGCTCTGGCGAAGCAGGCCCCGAATTCTGCCATCGAGCCTTTTCCTGTCTCCTGACTCCGAACGCCTCAGCCTGGGCTGTCTCTGTACCCGTGACCTCTGCCTTACACCCTGCGCGGCTCACCGCGTTTAGCTCAGCCTGCTGCCTGCCAAGACTGTATTCAACCTTCGAATTATCTGTTCCGCTCCTCGAAAATGCATTCCTGCCTACTAGTTTAAGTAAACAACCCCCAGCTGCAGAGCAAAGGGCTCGGCCTCACTGTCTCCGTACAAGTAATTCATAGCCTCTGTTACCATGGAAGGCCCATGCCCCCACGCCCATGCCCCCACGCTTCTCATGCAGACACTTAGACGCTTATACACGCACTCACAGTCAGTATAGAATAGCTTCTGCCCCAGAGACCTTTTCCGTCCAGATAATATAGTTCCCAAACATCAGATATCAGATATGATAGAGGTACGAGTTGATCTGACATGCTAGACTTCCGTCTCTTTCCGCTAGTGTAAATGTCAAAGTCCCCTGCACCTTCCAGTCATACGTCATGCACACGTCATGCAGCTGCGCGCGCATCCAGGCCTCAGATTTCTACTAACATTGCAAGATTCTGCTTTTGTTGCCACCCACTTATGACACTTACATGTGACGTTTCTAGCACACACCTCTATGTTCACGCCTAGTTCACGCCTTCTAATTACGTATCACTACCACGTGTGTGTCTTATCTTGTCTCTCTCAGCTGTTACGCCTACTGTATTGGTTCCTATAATACGATTTAAGTATAAAAGCTATGTATTGTCAATAAAATATTGCTCTATCCCTTCCTGCACCCCTGTGGTGGCAGGAATATGATATCCGGTTCAAGAACCATTCCTTTTTAAGGAATAAAACCCCTAAGAACTCTAACACCACGGACTCTGTCTATTTCTTTCCGATTGAGTTATTATTGATTAAGTACTTACCTGCATAGAAATTAGGACGGTAAATCAAATATTTACCACAATAATTTGGCGCCCGAATAGGGACCCCTCCCCCACCTCACGCGCCGGTTGGTGCGTTGCAAGCTCTGTCCCCTGCCATCAGTTAGACGGAACTACGCGTACTGGCAGGATTTCCTGTATCTCCCTCTGGCCCACGGAGGTGACGAAGACTGCGATCAGCACCCAGACGAGGCGGTGAGGAGTGCGGAGGATCCCGACCAGAGCCTAGCCGAAAGAAGCAAGGTCCGCGGTGTGAAGAGGCCCACCAGTTTTCCGAAGTATCCACGTGTCGAGTCGAGTCGAGTCCGGTCCAGTCCAGTCGAGTTTTCCGAGGCCTTCTGTTTCCGTGCTTCCCGGTGAGTACCATTGCTGGGACGTATCTAGACGGGTACATTATTATGTATCCGGTAAAGACGGGTTTGGGTACACAAACGCGGTCTGCACTGTTTTAGACAGTGCATCTGTACTGTTTAGCAGTATATCCGTTACTCAAGTTCTTGCACTGTCTTTGACAGTGTATCTGTGCTGTTTAGCAGTACATCTGGTTCCAAAGGTAGAGATATATGTTTCTAAATGTTCTCTCATGTGATCAATGTCGTGGTATGAGTGATTGTTTAATGTGCATTATTGTGTTTTTGTGTAACTAATTGTGTTCAGAGTTCAGGTAGAAAGGATCAAGTATCCAGTATTAAGTAGACAAGATGCCGTTTTTCAATAAGTTGAAACAGATAGGAACTAGGAAAGGGATGCTAGAGGAAGAAATTCCTATCCCCCCTAGGGACACGCCTGGAAATTACATGTACCACAAGCATGGCATAGACGCCATACTGTATCTAGATTTATGGGCCGATTATACTAAACACTTAGAAGAAAAATACAGATGGCCCGCTACAGGAACATGGGATGCCGAGTGCATCCTGAAAATAGAAGAAGCATTATGGAGAAAGAAAGCTAGACAATCACAGAAAGATGCTATAGAGTTATGGCGTAAGGAATCACATAAACGAGCCGAAAAAGAACTCCGAAGAGAAGATAGACTTAGAGAAGCGCCGGATAGAGTCCGAGAAAACGAATTAGTTAATGAAGGGATCTGAGTAAAAGCCGAACAGGTAGACCGTGCACGAAACAATCTTGTAAATGGTATGTACTTAGTGGCCGAGGGTTCGCCTGAAGCCCATTCAGAAATACCAAAAAATCTACCACCACCATTGGTTCCAATTAAAGTAAACCACAGGACTACTAAAGACATATTTCTGAATTCCTATCTAAACGATGTAGCACCCGCTTACACCAATCCACGTGCCCACGTCCCGCCTACTGACGGTGACGGAGATGGCAACCCGCCTCCAGACCATACCCCCCCATTACCGCAACAAGTTTCCCCCGTCCGACAGCCTGTCGTTCCTCCACCTCCACCACTTCCCTCACCTAAGGTTAAGATACCAAATCCATTTGCGCCTGATCCTACTAAGAGACAAGTTCAAATACAGATACAGACTCCACAGAGAGATAATGCTCAAACCTCAGCCTCAGGAGGTGCGACCGGGGGTTACCAGACCCCGCCAGCAACGCACAGATTACACCTTAGGGACATGCAGAAGCACCCTATGCTCCAATTACCCCGTCTCGACATACTCAAAGAACCGCTTCAAGTTTGCAGATACGATCCCGTACCCGGTAAAGACGATAGGATGTTGATAGCATCGCTACGTTTACGACAAGCTACAGATTACCTAGTGTTATTCTCAGGAATGAAAGAGCACCTAGATAGAATATATCATTTTGTCCAGACTGGGGAAAACCCTGAAAGTATTAAGGAGGCCATGGCACATCAGAAAGTTGACACTCAAGCATATATACTACGTTTTTTCATAAATTGCTTAATAAGAGAACGAGACAGGCCTGAGACAGAACAGGATGAAATGGATGCCCTAACCAAGTGGGGTCAAAATATATCCGAAGGAAAGCATGATAAACAGAATTGCATAGCCAGTATGTACAGGAAAATAAGAAAAGCAGTAATAGAAGTACACGAAAAAGAGAAAGAAAAAGCTTTCTCTGAGGAGGAGGAAGGATCTGAAGAACCAGAAAAGACTACAGACACAATAGCGTATGTAGGTAAGGGAACTTACCTTAGAAAAGGCATTCGTCCAGAAAGCAAGAGAGTTTTTCTCTCTGGCATATCAAAACCGAATTCTCCTGAACATCAGTTCCAAGACACTGATAAAATGCTTCGAGAACGAATGGGGTACCATGTACTCAATTCTATGGATGAACAAGAACTAGCCCGGTCAGCAGTACTGTGGGCTGACAATCCTAATATATACAATGATGACACAGTAGCACAGACATTTCTGAACCTTTCCCCAGACGAGCAGAAATTAGCAGGTGTATACATGATTCAGCACCTCCTCACGTTATACAGAAATCAACATTCTGATCCAGGTCCCTTACACGATACATTAGAAGCATTACTCATGGATAGATGGAGAGGCCGAAGTACCAAGTTAATTCAAATAATTCTAGAACAACGGCACAGATATAACACTTTCTTAAGCTCACAATACGTTCCCGCTCCGCCCCCAGAAAGGAAAATGTATCATATGGAGCGTCTTCATGGCATTGAAAGTCAGAACCCATTACGAGAAGTACACCCAGTCATGGGTGCCGACCATACCCTGAAACGTGTGTATGTACACACACCTCTGACCAAGTTAGAACTATTGGAAATGAAGAAACTAGTACCCTGTCACGATAAAGACCCTGCAGGTTTTCACAGAGAACTTAAAGACATGTTACTGATGGGAGATTACACATATGCAGATATCATGAAAATGTTAAAAGTATTGTTGCCCACCGGCATCTACGAGAAACTGAAGGAAAGAGAGTGGGAGGTGGGAGACAAAAAGATTATATGGGCAGAAATAGAAGACGAGGAGAAACTTCGTACTCCAGGGCTAGGCCTTGGGGAGAAAACTAAAGCATTACCAGGTTTAATAGTGCAGGTTCTGCCAAGATTACTGACAACTAGAAAGGAAGACTGGGATGCAATCTCAGCCTGTAAACAGAAACACAATGAAGATACTAGTGACTTCTATTCAAGATTCGAGAAATGTTTTATTATTAATAGTGGCCTTAAACCAAGTAGCGAGTCGTACCCACATCTTTTTGTATCAAAATTAGTCGAGAATTCCCTGCCACTAGTTAAGAACCGCGTATACAAAGTGGAGAGTACATGGCAGGCAAATACACCATCCCAGATGTTGCAAATGTTACAATACCATCAGAACAGAATCAGAGAAGAACAGGATCATGAACAGAAACGCATGAAAGACACGAAAATGAAAATGTTGGTGGCCCAGTCGGTTCCAGCCGACGGCCAGAGAAAGGGTACGACCCAGACCCAGAATTCAGCAGCTCCCGTTAAAGGGACATGCAACTATTGCAAGCAGCCAGGTCACTACGTACATGAATGCCCAGTCCTGAAACATAATATATCAACAGGTAAAACTAAAGAAAGACCGCGTCCGCCTAGACAAGATCATGTTCAGCAACAGACTTCACAGAATATACAGCCCATGCAGAATACACAGCCTATGCATGCATCACCACATTCAGTACAGACCGTAGCAGTACCACAGTCACAGCCACAGCCTATTGCTGCGACTCAGCAAGTGTCACAGCAGATGTACCAGTATGCCCAATCTGATTACCCCGATTATCCACGTTACACATGAAACAGCCTAGAGAGGGAGTTTGGTTTGCCTCTTATTGAGATTCCTGTAGATCAAGAGGGTCCTTATGTACACAGTCAAGTATTGGAAAAAGATAGAAAGTTTTTAATTGACACAGGGGCAAGCCGCACAACAATCAGTCATAATGAAGTCCCAGGGGCACCCCTCTCAGGTTCACAGAATGTTTCCCTTGGTTTTTTAGGACAGCCTATTGTAAATGAAGTATCGAAACCTGTCCGTTTAGCAGTAGGTCCATTATCACGTGTTACAGACTTGTTACTCACGAAATCATGTCCAGAAAACTTGTTAGGTATCAAAACACTAAAGGCTCTAGGAGCCGTAATATGCTGCTCTCCGGAAGGAGTTAGACTCTTCCTGCGAGACTTCAAGGGTCACTATGTATTACAAGAGTTTGATGTCAGATTGAAAAATGTACCAGAACACCTGTGGGCACAAGGCCCAACTGATGTAGGCTGCATGCATATTACACCATATCGTGTTACACTCAAGCCAGGTGTCGTTTTACCTCGAATCAGACAATACAAGTTACCACCCGATGCTGTAGTGGCTTTACTGGAAATCATTGAAGAGCTCATTACCCAAGGAGTGGTCGTAGAGACCGACTCCAATATCTGTAATTCCCCTATCATTCCGATTCTTAAACGTACTGATCCCAATGCACCGTCAGTATATCGGCTGGTGATTGATTTACGAGAGCTGAATAAATGCATTGTTCCACAGTACCCTGTGGTTCCCGATATCTCATCCTTATTGACTGCCATTGATTCAGAAGCAACGTTCTTTACTGTAATTGACCTCAAGAACGCCTTCTTCAGTGTGCCCATTGATCCAGAGAGCCAATATCTCTTCGGATTCAGTTTAAATGGACGAAGTTTCAAATTTTCACGCGCACCTCAAGGATTCACAGAAAGCCCCAGCATCTATAGCCAAGCACTGAAAAGACAACTTGATTGTATTCAAATGCCAGTTAACACTGCTTTACTGCAATACGTGGATGATCTGCTGATCACCGCACGAAGTGAGCCCGAATGTGAGCAAGCATCACTGACGGTTCTACATTTTCTGGCCGACAAGGGACACAAGGTGTCTCCTTCGAAGCTACAATTCTGTGTTCAGCAAGTTGTGTACTTGGGTCACTTGCTGTCCAAAGTGGGGAGACAGCTCACTCCAGATCGCATCCAGTTAATTGTAAATATGCCACAACCCCAGACACAAAAGGAAGTGCGGGCCTTTATAGGCCTCACCTCGTACTGCAGACAATGGATTCCCCAGTATGCATTTCTAGCTAAACCACTGATTCAGTTAACACAGGAGGCAGCGACTTCGACTGCCCTCCCTTGGACTCAGGAACATACACAGGCTTTTGAGGAATTAAAGAAAGCTTTATGTCAAGCACCAGTTCTAGCGACACCATGTTACAGCAAACCGTTTACACTTTTTGTTACAGAACGTGATGGTACAGCATTGTCTGTCCTCACTCAAGACCAAGCAGGTTCACATAAGCCTTGCGCTTATTTTTCAAGTACATTGGATTCAGTAGCCCAGGCACTCCCGGCGTGCTTAAAGTCAGTTGCAGCGACAGCCTTAGCAATCAGACAGAGCAATTCAATTGTATTAGGACATCCATTAACAGTTCAAGTTCCACATTCTGTAGAGGTTCTTTTAAACAGAACCCAGACTCAACACTTGACTATAGCACGACTGACAGGTTATGAATTGACACTATTCCAGCCACACATAGAAATCAGACGCTGTAGCATCCTAAACCCCGCAACATTGTTACCTTCGAGTATGACAGATCCAGCCCCACATGATTGTATAGAGATCATTAATGCAGTAACAAAGCCTAGACGAGACTTAACAGATGTCCCATTGACAAATCCAGACCTGACACTTTACGTGGATGGTTCATGCATGAGAACAAGTACAGGAGAATTAGTGGCCGCATATGCAGTGACCACTGAAACTGAAGTCAAAGAAACACATCGTATTGACACACTGTCTGCTCAAGCAGCGGAGCTCATCGCTCTGACCCGAGCCTGTATACTAGCCAAGAACAGAAATGTTAACATATACACAGATTCCCGTTATGCTTTCGGAGTCGTACACGACTTCGGAGTGTTATGGCAAGAACGAGGTTTTTTGACCTCTCATGGTGCCAAGATCCAACACGGTCCCCTCATTCAAGCACTGTTAGAAGCAATACATCTGCCCTCTGGCATATCCGTCATGAAGTGTAAAGCACATACTAAAGTTACGGATTCTGTTTCCCAGGGTAATGACCTGGCAGACCAGACAGCAAAACATACAGCATTGACTCACACCCAGACTACTGATGTGACAAAGACAATAGTACCGACACAGTGTATGTCAGTTAGGGATCCCACCCTAGATGTAATCGATATCCAGACGCATGCCACTTCAGATGAAATAAAGAAATGGACTGAACTAGGAGGGATTCAGACAGATCAAGGATGGATGACAAAGGGAAAATCTACATGGTTTCTCCCTGACTCAATGGTTCAAATCATGATAAATACAGCACATAGTCCGGCACATCTAGGAGAGAAAGCTATGTTAGACAGTTTACAGCATCTCTGGTATAACAAACACTTACGAGCAGCAGCAAAACAGAAAGTGCGTACTTGCATGATCTGTTGTCAGTTCAATCCAGGAAAAAGCGTCCCTGTAGAGCAAGGTGGATTTCATCCTCCCGATCACCCTTTTGAAGTCCTCCAGATGGATTATATCCAGATGGACCATTGTCGAGGATTCAAATATGTCCTCGTAGTTGTTTGTGCACTTTCCCGTTGGACCGAAGCATATCCAGTCCCAGATTACACTGCCCCGACCACTGCCAGGCAGCTGGTTCGAGAATTCTTCCCACGGTACGGCTTGCCTCGTGTTGTGTACTCAGATAACGGACAGCCGTTCTCATCCGAACTCATGAAACAGGTTTCCCTTCTGCTAGGATACCAGTGGAGATTCCATTGTGTCCGACATCCCGAAGCAGCTGGCCTTGTAGAAAGGCACAACCAGACATTGAAAACACGCCTTGCAAAGATCTGTAAAGAGAAAGGGGTCGACTGGATAGTCGCCCTGCCAGTTGCATTGTTCTATATGAGGATGGTTCCTCATTCGAGATCAGGGCTAGCCCCGTATGAAGTGGTCTTTGGCAGACCACCGAATATGTGGGGGACGCCCATGCCTAAGAAAATTACAGATGTTGATTGTAATATGCTGACAGATTATCTTGCCTCCTTGATGTCTGCACTCCAATCATGTCGTTCACAGGTTGCTGCAGCCTTCCCTGACAACACTGATGTAAAGCCACACGATGTCCGCCCTGGGGATACAGTCCTAATTAGGAACTTCGACAGGAAAAGCCCGCTGGAGCCCCGCTGGAAAGAGCCGAAGACCGTCCTTCTTACAACGAGGACCGCGATCAAGGTGGAAGGCCGAAAGGGGTGGATCCACACGAGTCATATTAAAAAATGCAACGAACTGACGCCAGAAACAGACTCGTCCACCCCCTCCAAGGACTGCCTCGAATCTAGTGACTGTAAAATTCCTAAGCGAGAGAAAACTCCCCAAGAGGAATACCGAACAAAGCTTCGATCTAGCAAGTCAGACAGTTTAATTGTTTAAGTCCTCCCCTAGGTGAATCGGTTAAATAGTTTCTGACATGTATCCCCTAGATCGAGATAGAGAGAGAGAGAGACAACTCAAGAAACGTACATATTGTAAATCACTCCGCAGTCACTGTATAGTGACATTATTGATTATGTTTTTCCTAAGTCTTCTGATTATTGTTGCGAGTATATTGCTTCCCATATACTACCCTATCTTCAAGCGTGAACAATCTGCTTACAATGTTTCTGCTGAACATTCTTTTAGTGAATTACCGCCTCACGAACTGTCCTACAGACTTGCGCTGCGCAACAACACATTCATTAGTATGTTACATCACTCCCATCAGACTAACAATGCTACAAACTGCTGGATATGTGGCCGACTCCCTCCCTATCAGAAATACAAGGGAGTTCTGCCTCTTTTCCCGTACCCGTTCACTCACAATGGCTCCTGTGGTGCATGGTTTAGATTAATTAATTCCTTAGATTCTGATATTGCTGTTTTCGAGGGGAATTGGATTTGGGGAAACCTGAACCTAGTTCTGCTCAACGTCTGCTACCCTGACACGAAGGGACTTCCCATTAGGACAGGAACTGATCTAGAAAATGAAGTATATGGATTAGGTAATTATACAGTTAACCTTATGATTCTTACTATTGAATCCGAAGCTGCACCCGTTCTCCCCGCTATGTCAGTATTACCAGTCACTGGACATTTTTGTGTTAAAAAGAAGGGTTCAGTACACTTAGGTCATAGTAAATGCACTACCGTGGTCGAATTCAGTGATCATGGCAGGTCTTCCTTTAGAGCTACTCGTCATTCCTATTTTGTTTGTGGCCATACCGCATACATACGCTTACCTCCAGATTGGGATGGTACCTGTTACATTGCCTTCCTTCTGCCACCTGTTTTCCTAGCCCCTCCTGATTATCACAGAAATACAAATCTAGTAAAGAGTAGACTCAGAAGAGACCTCCCGATTGTCGACTATACTGAAACGGCATGGGAGCAATACACAGATTTCAATAAGGGATTCTTTTTCTTCACAGGCCCCGTCCAAAACAGTAAATTAATACGAAGATTAACCAGAACACTCGAAGCAGTAGTAAATGAAACTGCCTCCGCTCTAGGTAACTTAACAGAGGAGCAGTCTGCTATGCGGATTGTTGTCCTTCAAAATCGTCTTGTTTTTTACGTCATCTTGGCAGATAGAGGTGGAGCTTGTAAGGTCATCGGGTCGAGTTGCTGTGTTTTCATTCCAGAAAACGCGCCAACTGTATACAAAGCTATTACACGTCTTCATAAGATTGCAAGTTTGATACATCAGAATCCAGGCACCTGGACTTGGTCCGGTTGGTTCTGGACAACGTTGACTGCTTGGGGATGGAAGATTCTATCCTTCCTAGGCATTGCCCTTGTCATAGTATTCAGTTGCTGCCTGTGCCTACAGTGTGGGCCAGCGATTTGTGGACTGTGTGCCACATCGTGCATTGAACATTCCAGTTTTCTCTCAAACCGCCAAAGGAAGAAAGAAGAGCAAATGATGTTACAAGAACAGACTGATCGATTCATGAGGATCGATATATCATGAAGGGTCCGTAGGGAACAAGGAGGGAATGAGGAAATATAAATTTTTGGTCAAGTTATGTTCCCTAACGTGTACCCCACCTTCTCCATGTACGAGTTTAAAGTGCATGTAACTTCCCTCCTGTGCCAGTTATCAAGACGCAAATACATTTGCGTCCAACGTTAACATGTCCTCTCTCAGACCCGCCATGAACGGGTTCAATATTCAGTTCCTAAGTATGCTATGCCAACGTCTTTTTGTGGTATACTTTACACGTTTTTCAGCTCTGGCGAAGCAGGCCCCGAATTCTGCCATCGAGCCTTTTCCTGTCTCCTGACTCCGAACGCCTCAGCCTGGGCTGTCTCTGTACCCGTGACCTCTGCCTTACACCCTGCGCGGCTCACCGCGTTTAGCTCAGCCTGCTGCCTGCCAAGACTGTATTCAACCTTCGAATTATCTGTTCCGCTCCTCGAAAATGCATTCCTGCCTACTAGTTTAAGTAAACATCCCCCCAGCTGCAGAGCAAAGGGCTCGGCCTCACTGTCTCCGTACAAGTAATTCATAGCCTCTGTTACCATGGAAGGCCCATGCCCCCACGCCCATGCCCCCACGCTTCTCATGCAGACACTTAGACGCTTATACACGCACTCACAGTCAGTATAGAATAGCTTCTGCCCCAGAGACCTTTTCCGTCCAGATAATATAGTTCCCAAACATCAGATATCAGATATGATAGAGGCACGAGTTGATCTGACATGCTAGACTTCCGTCTCTTTCCGCTAGTGTAAATGTCAAAGTCCCCTGCACCTTCCAGTCATACGTCATGCACACGTCATGCAGCTGCGCGCGCATCCAGGCCTCAGATTTCTACTAACATTGCAAGATTCTGCTTTTGTTGCCACCCACTTATGACACTTACATGTGACGTTTCTAGCACACACCTCTATGTTCACGCCTAGTTCACGCCTTCTAATTACGTATCACTACCACGTGTGTGTCTTATCTTGTCTCTCTCAGCTGTTACGCCTACTGTATTGGTTCCTATAATACGATTTAAGTATAAAAGCTATGTATTGCCAATAAAATATTGCTCTATCCCTTCCTGCACCCCTGTGGTGGCAGGAATATGATATCCGGTTCAAGAACCATTCCTTTTTAAGGAATAAAACCCCTAAGAACTCTAACACCATGGACTCTGTCTCTTTCTTTCCGATTGAGTTATTATTGATTAAGTACTTACCTGCATAGAAATTAGGACGGTAAATCAAATATTTACCACACATCTCTGGGCAATAGCTTGCTTAATCTCCACAACGGACCCCACAACGCTGAGGATGCCTGGCCTCCACCGTGGGGGTGCCCAGGAGTGGACGCCTCACAGGGAAAGCCAGGATGGGTTCCACAGCAGTATTCGTACAAGCGCCTTGAGACCCTTGCGGGTGAGTAGTGCGCTATACAAGTATCAATTTACATTTACATTTACAGTGGTGAACCAGAGGGTGACAGTGATGAACCAGAGGGTGGCAGTGGTGAACCAGAGGGTGGCAGTGGTGAACCAGAGGGTGGCAGTGGTGAACCAGAGGGTGGCAGTGATGAACCAGAGGGTGGCAGTGATGAACCAGAGGGTGGCGCTGCTAAACTGCCCGGGAGCCCTGTGGGTGTGAGCCCCCACGCTGCTGAACTGCCCAGGGGTTGTGAGCCAACGCGCTACTGAACTGCCCCGGGGCTCTGTGGGTGTGAGCTTCTGTGCTGCTGAACTGCCCCGGAGCCCTCTCAGTGTGAAAATCATTTGTGCTCAATTGCCTGGGATCCCTCTGGGTGTGAGCACACATTGTGCTAAGTGCCCCCCTACCCCCAGTACATATATACCCGTACCGCACAGCACCATTATGCTCTTGCACCATGAAGTCTGGTGCCTGGATGCTCCTGCTTGGTGTAGGTGGTACCACCGTCTGGTGCATTCAAAATGTAAAGTCATAACTTGCTACACAGCACCAATAAACACGTGTCCCCCCTGGCACTGGTATGCGCATGTACCAGGCGTGGAGCACCCGCATGCCACTGCACCCTACTGCCCAGCGCCAGCATATGCCTGTACGGGGCAGTTTAGTATGAGATGGGACAATGTCCAGCAGCAGCAGCTGCATGCGTCTGAACCCACTGAGCAGGATCAGAATGGCTTTGTACCAACACGCGCAGCAGAGCTATCTTGGACATCAGAAGGATTCTGGGGTCCTGTGCCAAACGTATTTTTGCATCCATGAGTTTCCCGAGCACCATCCCCGTGTAGCTTCTGTGACCATGAGGCTGCTTTCTCCTCATTTGGTGCTCTGCTCGGTCTCTGACCCTTTATAAACAAGATGCATGTAAACTCACATAGAAGCCCCGCCCGTTTGGCCCTGTCCACCACACACTAGCAGTAAGATAACGTCTTCCCGCCCATCCCCACTATAATGGTCACTCAAGGGACTTCGGCGCCTTTTGGCACGCTGGCAAAGTTACAGGCACACGTGGTCACATATTTGTGCAAATGGCACAAAAATCTGCGAACTCGCGGATTTTATTGCCATTTCGCACGAATTCGCGGACCGCGATTTCGCAAATTTCGCCCATACTTAGACACAAACAAAAATATATATTCACTAAAAAAACAAAGGTTACAGGGATGTTATTGTGAGGAAATAGAATGAAAAAAAACTTAGAAATTCACTCAAAAAGCCAAACGTTACAGGGACATTATAGTTAGGCTCATATTTCCCTCGTACAATACCATAGAAATTCAGCAGTTATAGTTGCTGGTCTGCCTCCCCCGACCTATTTCAGGCCCGGGAACCCCATCCCTCGGGTTCTGACCTCTTCTTTCTTTAAGTTATAAAAGAGGAGGGAGCCACATGGCCCCCCATCCTGGGCCAGTTTAACTTCCGGGGACCCCATTCCCTGGGGCCTGGCCTCCATTGTGGGTGCCCTGGTCCCACCCAGGGCATCAAGTAACGTCTGTTGGGGACTGATGAGGGAGCACAGTCCCTGCCGGCTCTCTGCCTCCTGTGGGAGCCAGCATTGCTTTCAGACATAGGAAGCTGGTAAACATGTAGCTACATCTGTCTGAAAGCAATTTTGCGGCGCTTTCAGCAAGTGAGAGAATTTCTGAGCTCTTGCCTGCTGGAAGCGGAGGGTTTACCATGACTTGGCAGGAGCGGTAAACCTCCCGCCAAGTCATAGCAAACAGCAATGTCCCCAGGACGGTCACCTTGGGACATAGCAGGGCTGGTCTTGGAGGGTGGCGGTTTCCAGGGCCAATAATGGGGGAGGTGGCAGACTCCGGGACTGAGAATGGCCTGGGGGGCAGGAGGCTCCCCTCAAATTTAAAAATACATTTTTTTGGCCCCGGAAACCTGGTGTTCCCCGGGGCACGGGGGTCTGCAAGGTTTCCCAAATATTTTTGTTTTACCCCCGGGGGTTGTGGTCCCCAGTGGAGGCCGTAGGGCCACCCGCATTAATTTAAACAAGAGCCCCGGGGGGTGCTTGTGCCTGGGTGGGGGGTCCGCAAGACAATATATATATATCAATACATCACTGTATATTGCTTTGAGTCTTTCAAAACAACGGTTACGGACCACTGTATAGTGCAATTTTATTCCTTTATTCAGTGCAAGATGGCATAACGCGTTTCAGCTCTCACAGGTTACTTGATCACGTGACAAAGTTCAGCGTTATCTTTCATATATTTAAAGTGATTGGTGCATGCGTTACTACATTCACCTGTGCAAATTACGCTGTAGACATAGAAAAGTTACTATTACAAATTTAGTTATGCAATGCTATCGATATATATACACACAAAGGTAAAAATGATCAAATTTGATAAAAGCATAGCCATAAAATTCCATAATCATCCGGGAACGGTTCCTGGGGCTGTAAATTTGTGTGAAAGCCCACATAGGGGTGAGGGTGGTGATACTCTGACTGCATGTTTGAGAAATGGGTGTGTTAGTGACACAAGTCATGTGTCCAAAGTTTTTTTTTTTATTGCGCATGATATTCGAAACGATGCCGCGATCGCCAGTGGCGCCGCCATGTACCGTTGCGGGGACATCGTGAATATCACTTCATCATCGCGAATACTGGTGAAAATATATAAAAATACATATATTTGTACCCACTTGTGTGGTCACTGTCACACACTCATGTTTGCACTCACAAATTCACTCAGACACTTATACACCCATTCAAATACCTACTCACACACTTATACATTCAGTCACATACCCACTCTGACACCCACTCACATACCCATTCAGGTACTCATGCACCTACTTACAGACTCACTCAGAGAGTGATGCACCTATGTACAGACCAACTCAGATTCATGCACCTACTTAGAGACCCACTCATACACTCATGGGTACAGTCTTATACCCAGTTAGAGACTCTTACACCCACTCATAGACCCACCTGGGCACTCATGCACCCACTTACAGACCCACTCAGATACTCATGCACCCACCTACCGACTGACTTCAAGAGTCACACATGCATGTACTGGCCCACTAAGACTCACACACCCACTTACAGACCCACTTACATTTACGTATGTCCTCAAAGACCCACTGAGACACTAATATACCAACTCACAGATATGCTTAGACACTCTTATGCCCATTCCCACACCCATACAGTCACTCACACACTCAGTCACAGACCCTCTCAGAGACTTATGGACTCAATCACTCACTCACTCATACACTCAGAAACTCACACTCACTAACAAACATACTTAGATATACACACACCCACTCACTCACCCAGTCAAAGATTATGCATCCACTCACAGACCCACCCAGACACTTGCCCTCCCAGTCACAGACCCACTAAGACACTCATGCATGCATCCATTCACTCACTCACCCACCCAGAGAGTTATGCTCTCACTCACAGACCCATTGAGACACTCACACATCCACTCATGGACCCACTCAGACACTCACACACACATAGTCACTCTCACAGTCCCACTCAGAGACTTATGCACACAGTCAGTTATAAACTCAGAGACTAATTTACCCACTCACAGTTGCACTCAGAGACCCACGGATCTACTAACAGAAGTCACTCAGACAATCACGCTGCAAGTCATAGACCTATTGAGAGACTCATGCACTCACTCACAGACCCACTCAGAGACTCATGCACCCACTCACTCACCCACTTAGACACTCATGTATCCACTCGCAGATATAGTCAGACAGTCATATACCTACTTACAAATGCACAAAGGGACTCATGCCCCTACACAGATTGAGTGAGAGACTTACCCAACCAATCACAGATCCATTGTGACACTGATGCACCCACTCACAGAGGTACTGAGGCATTCACACATTTAGTTACAGAACTATTGTAAGACTGATGCACAGTCTCACAGATATCCTCAAATACTTATACAGTGAATGAGAGACTTAGTGATACAGTGATGCATTGAGTCATAGAAATTGTCTAAATGTATGTTTTACACTTTATACAGTAATGCATGCAGGCATTGAATGTGCACTTTGTACAAACCACATGCTCTTCACGACTACCGTCGGCACTGCAATGACATCGGTAGTCGCAAATATATATTTTTTTGTTAAGGTTGTTTTCTCCTAAATTGATCACAGATAGAAAAGTTAAGAGAGTATCTTACTAAAAATTTAGATTTAAACTTTATTTAAAAAATGTCTTTAAATGTATTTTTCAGTGTCTGAAGTACATTTACTGATCACAGATTCTCCACAGTAAATGCGACAATGTTGTGCCGACTCAAACAATTCTTAAAAATAAAACCAGTTATTAATGTATTTTCTGAAAAACACATACCAAATCAAAAAATGAGTGGTAAATAATATAAATATCATTTATAATATCCAATTATAGAACGAAAATACAAAAATCTTAGAGGCTCACTTTTAAAAAAAATGAACGTTACAATAAAGAAATTAAAATTTAAAAAAAAACAATGGTTACAGGGACGTTATAGTAAGGAATTAGCATTTTAAAAACCTTAGAAAGTCACTGTAAAACCGAAGGCTACAGGTGTGTTATAGTTAGGAAATAGAATTTAAAATAATCTTAGAAATTCACTGAACAAAAACAAAGGTTCAAGGGACTTATAGTTAGGCTGACATTTCACTCGTACAACACCAGGGAAATTCAGCAGTTATAGTTAGCAGAGCTAACTATAAATCATGCCTCCACAACGTGCTGCTTATCACCTCACATTTTACATTACTCATGACATGGTACGTGACATCACTTATGACATCTCAAATTACATCACTGATGACATCATCCACAGAATCTCTGACACACCCACTCACACACCAATATCATCTCCAACGCCGACGACACCCAACTAATACTCTCCCTCACCAAGGACCCACTCACCGCCAAAACCAACCTCCACGATGGAATGAAGGCTGTCACCGACTGGATGAGGAGCAGCCGGCTGAAGCTGAACTCGGATAAGACGGAGGTCCTCGTACTCGGACTCACCCCCTCAGCCTGAGACGACTCCTGGTGGCTGACCACAATGGGAACAGAACCAACACCCACTAACCATGCATGCAACCTAGGCTTCATCCTCGACTCCTCCCTCTCCATGTCGAAACAGCTCAAGGCTGTCTCCTCCTCCTGCTACAACACCCTCCACATGCTCCGCAGGATCTACAAGTGGATCCCTACTGAAACAAGAAGAACGGTTACACATGCGCTCGTCAGCAGCAGACTGGACTGCGGCAACACACTATGCAAGAATCCCAGCCAAACATTTACGCAGAATACAACGCATCCAAAACGCCTCCGCCTGACTGATCGTCAAGGTCCCCCGCCGCAACCACATCACCCCCCACCTGAGAAACCTACACTGGCTCCCCGTCTACAAGAGGATCACCTTCAAGCTCCCCACACACGCACACAAAGCACTCCAAAACGCCGGACCAGCCTACCTGAACAGCAGACTCAGCTTCCACACCCCCACCCGCCAGCTCCGCTCCGCCAGCCTCGCCCTCACCGCTGTTCCCCGCAATCAACGTACTACCTCCGGCGGCAGATCCTTCTATCTCGCCGCAAAGACCAGGAACACCCTCCCACCTGCATACGACAGACCCAAGACCTACTCGCTTTCAGAAGACTCCTCAAGACGTGGCTCTTCGAACAGTAGCAGCTCCCCCCACCCCCCCAGTGCCTTGAGACCCTCACGGGTAAGTAGCGCGCTTTACAAGTATTCTGATTGATTGATTAAATATAACCTTTCATATACCCATTCTAACTTCCACACTACCATTCTCAAAAGCACTGACACACCCATACCAGTACTTACACGCCCACTCACTGATTCATAGGTCTACACACACACACACATCTACTCAGTTACACATATAGCCACTCATGCACCAACTCACTCACTAATACAGCCACTGATATATCCATTCATACAGCCACTCACACAGTCACTTAGAGTTACTCACAGTCAATCAGACAGCCATTTACTCACTTATACAGTTATACACACACCCACTCACTTATTCATACAGATACTAACACATACTCACTCACCCATACAGCCTCTCACACATGCACTTGCTAACCCATACAGCCACTATCACAATCCCTCACTCATACATTCAGTTACTCTTATACTCGAATACTCAATTATACTGCCTTTCACACACACACTTACTCACCCATATACCACTGACACCTCCATTCACTCACCGACACAGCCATACACACTCAGTCACTTATACAGCCCTTCTATTACACACTCACTAACCCATACACCCACTGACTCACTCATCCGTGGAGGCACTCACACACCCTCTCACCCACATAAACAGACAGTCATACACCCATAGAGGTACTCAGACAACCAATCAATCAACCATACAACCACTCATGTACCCATTAACAAACCCATACAGCCACTTAAACACCATCTGACAGACTGATTCAGACAACCTAGTCAGTAACCCATACTTTCACTGAGACACCTAATCACTCACTTATACAGTCAGTCACACACCTACATCGATACTGGCACTATTACACCCACTGATTCGTCAATACATCTTGGTATATATATATATATATATATATATTCAACACTTAAACATTTTAAAAACACTCACAGTCACTGAATAATGTAATCAGTGATGTCATTTGAGATGTCATCAGTGATGTCACTGACCATGTCATGAGTGATGTAATATGTGAGGTGATAAGCAGTGCATTGGGAAGGCACGAGTTATAGTTCGCTCAGCTAACTATACCTGCTGAATTTCTCTGGTTTTGTACGAGTGAAATGTCCGCCTAACTATATATAGCCTAATATAGTCCTGTCAGCCTAATATGTACATATATATTCACTGAGAAAACCAAAGGTTACAGAAAAGTTATAGTTACTAGTTCTCTATATTGTTGACACAGTATTTTGACCCATGATATTTTTGCTTGAGATATTCTGTGTAAACAAAGGAATGTATGTCACCCTCATCTATACCTTATAAGGGATCCTCAAGTGGGTCAGAGTCCCCAAAAAATTAGCAGAGCGGTCTTTCATGTAGCACAACACTTCTCGCCTTGATCTACGAACAGGAGCTGGTACAGCAATACTGTTTCATAGAAAATATTGGAGGTACAGACTTAAAATAAAACCCCCAAGTAAATTATATTAAATTTAAAATATATATATTTAAAGTAGTTAGAAATACATTTAATTTACTGGTAAATATCTAAAAATAAAACATTTATTAATTTATTTTAGTTTACTGTAATAACCTTTTTTGAATTAAAAAATTTAACATTAATTTTTATTAAACGAAAATAATACACAATATAATTCTGCCATTGGGGAAAAGACATGCATACGGTAAAGTAAAGGGAAAAGTAAAAAACGTTTCATTAACCCGAAAAAAAGTAAAAATATATGTATGCTAAGTATTAATGTAAATTAATATTATATATTTATTTAAAATGCAAACAAAATAAAAGGAACAGTACAGAACTATTAGTTTAATTTTGAATTACATTTTTAATTAACATAAGTATATTTAACTAAATTATCCTTTTTTAAATGAATAAAAAGAAATCCCACCTAAAGTAAAATGTGTATATTTACCTTTATGTATTACAAATTACAAAAAAAGAACTAAAACTCCTTGCTCACGCATTGTTGTCCATTTCGTGCTCATGCCCGCTCCTTCTCTGGGCTCTGCAATGCTGC
The DNA here is from genome assembly GCF_964263255.1 of Lissotriton vulgaris. NCBI lineage: Eukaryota > Metazoa > Chordata > Amphibia > Caudata > Salamandridae > Lissotriton > Lissotriton vulgaris. The sequence goes on along the minus strand of NC_141687.1, from coordinate 178,547,191 downwards.
TGTATCTGCTAGGACATGGTCGTCTTCCAGTCATTTTGTGAACGTTTGGACTTTTCAGGATCTCCTGGACTTATTAAGACTATGATTTCATGGTCTGCTCCATACTTACAGTCCTCCTCTTCATGAGATGTTTGCTAGTCACTTCTACGGGTCTCCACAAGTTCCTCCATTGAACACCACTAATATCTTGAGTGCCATAGGTTTCGGGCCTGGAGTGCCTGTGCACCGTCACTGAGGCTGCCTCCTCAGGGAGCCTAGGAGTATGGCAGTGTGATAGGGCGGGTGTGTGTCAGTTCTTCGGATCAGTGACTCTGAAGACGGTGGTGCTCAAAGGGTTGCCACGGTGCAGTGCAAGCGGTGTAAGTGATGCGGCTCAGGTGAGCAGGGAATCCTAACCCAAGTATTTGCAGCTGATAAAGGCTGCACAAGGTACAGACCATATAGCCAAGTAGCCATTTAGATTCAGGCTGAATTACTAATATCCTTTTTCGAAGAAAGGCTGCAAAAAAAACAGATCCTACACAGATTCTAGGGTGTGGCGGCAGCTGTGGCGAGAACCTATTGGAGGGAGGAGGTAAGTGATCATCGCTGTACTTTTATCTTTACTGCAGGAGATCAGGAGTTTGAATTCAAACCTAATCTTCGCTTGTATTTTCTCTATTCTTACGCAACTGGATAAACTGGGTTAAAGCTGTTTAAATGCTGAGTTTAAAACTGGCTTCTGGATATAAACAATGGACTTTTACTCTTGTCTTTTGCCGATTGGGCAGCCACAGAAGCAACGGACTTCGCTCTTGCTACACCTACTGCGCCACCAGTCTCAGCCCCTGTTGTGAAACGCAAACAACGGGTTCCAAACCGAGGAATAATGAGGCTGTGCTGGTATTGGGGGAACGCACTACCTGAATTGCAATCCTCTGCCATTGAACTCGATAATGCCACCATTGAACAGATTTGAGTTAAGTTTGATTGTATTTTGGAAAATTGCCTTCGCCCTCTGTGTATTCGTATGATCAACTGTCCCTGCTAGGGTCTGGCTAGGCTGGAGCAGTAACCGACTCCCCGACTGTTCCAAATTAACAACCCTATCAGTATCAACCCAGACTACCTCAATTAGAGGCCCAGACTCGGGGGCAGGGATCCAGGGGACGCATCCTTCTGATCACAAGATCTATCAAGATGGTCAGTTGAACTCTCTGCAGCCAGTGGCTGAAGGATCCCAGGTGCAGATGGCTGCTCAAGGTACTGGTCATAAGCTACAGAGGTCGGAATTTACCAAAGTTTGTCACCTATGACAGTTGCTTGTTCCTATGTTGATTTATTAGCAAATGTTCCCTGTTTAGCTCTGCAGACAGCAGAAGCAACAGGCCAGTTACTCAATAAGGTTACACACTGGCTTTATGGGAACATCAAGACTAATGCTGGTTTCTTTACCAATATATTATTTGCACAGAGGGTAGGCTCCGTGAGTTCTTCTGAAAAGGAATTTAGCCCCAATTGTATTATCATCAATGTTAGGCCTGCACTCATTACCGGGGATCTGATCCAATTAGATTACTCTGATCAGTTGGGCCTGGTCCTATTAAGCTGCTGCCATTTGTGTTCTTTGATAGACATCAGAGTCTATCTCTGTCAGGGCAGATTCAAAACTCCTAGCCCATGCTGCTTCTGCCAGTAGCCCGCCAAATTACTAATAGCATTCATTATTCTGTGCTAGTAGACCTGCCTGAGAACAATTGATGAACGAGGTGTTCAGCAGGTGTTCCCAATAACTATCTACCTAAGCTTTCGAACATAGCCCTTCCCCAATCTGCCCATTCGTCTAATCCCTTTGAATCTAAGTGTAGCATAGAAATGAAATTACCCGAGCCTCAGGACTCTTCCTCACTTCAGACGCCCACCTCCCCACAAAGCTCATGGCCAGTAATGTCAATCAATTACGTTGGGATATAGCTGGAGTATTATCCAAATTGTGCCTGGACTGGGTCAGTCTGCATGATATAATCATGTTACTGAGTTATCATCCTGGCTTAAGACCACCCTAGAATGCTCAATTTCCCTAACTGGTACCAATAGTGGGCTGATTCAAGCTTTCTACCTCATGTGGCCAAAAAACTGCTAAGGTCAAACCTAATTTTCATTTGCCTTATTGTACCAAGTACTCTATGTTAGACCTGGCTATGGATTGGTGTTTCCATGATAGGCTTGTTTGACTTACTACTAAGTCTCTAGTACAGTGCTCTGTGTGTGCCCAGGGCTTTTAAGTAAGCATGGGCGGAAAATCCGTTCAGCTCGCGGATTTTGCGGATATTCTGCAAATTCACAATCCGTGAGATTCGCGAATTTCCTGCAAAATCCGCGAGTGGAACGGATTGAGTCAAAAGTTGAAGCTGACTTTTGTAACTATTTTAGAATGGCGCTGGCAAGCTGCCAGCAAGCTGCCAGAGCCATTCTAAAATAATTGCAAAAGTCAGCTTCAACAGGAAGCACTAATAGATAAAGTAAAGCAGGTGCTCGAGTTGAAGCTCAAATTCAGTTACACAAACTTGGGGTGATTAATTATTGTGTAACTTAATTTGACCTTCAACTCGAGCACCTGCTTTACTTTATCTATTAGTGCTTCCGGTTGAAGCTGACTTTGTAGCTATTTTAGAATGGCGCTGGCAGCTTGCCGGCGCCATTCTAAGTGGGGCTGAGGGCAGAAGGGCACAAAGTAGGACAGAGGGCAGAAGGGGACCAAAAACGAGTGGGGCAGACTTCAGAAGGGCACAGAAACGAGTGGGGCAGAGGGCAGAAGACCACAAAAAAGAGTTGGGCAGAGGGCAGAAGAGCACAAAAACGAGTGGGGCAGAGGGCAGAAGACCACAAAAACGAGTTGGGCAGAGGGCAGAAGAGCACAAAAAGGAGTGGGGCAGAGGGCAAAAGGGCACAAACACGAGTGGGGCACAGAAAATAAAAAAATCTGCGAATTTCGCGGATCGCAAATTCGCAATTCTGCAAATTCGCGAATTGCAAATTCGCAAAATTCACCCATGCTTACTTTTAAGTCAAATGCTGCTAATGGGCCTGCAGCATGATTGTCTCACCCACACAAGTAGGGTTTCCAAGGGTTCTCAAACCTGCCACTGTAGTGTCTGCGCACAGTTTTACACTGCCATGTCGACCTGGCAAGTGCACCCACTTAAATACAAGAATAGACAACAAAAGACCTGACTGTAGCGGGCAGCCACCAACTTCTCTTTATAGGCCCTGAGCCGGGGGGCTACTGCCCCAACCCAACTGCTGTTTATAACTCACTAACGGTCTAATCCAGTCCTAAATGCCCAAATTATAATGTTACAATAAAAATGTTTATCAGTCATCTCCATAAGAAATACCCCCAACTGGAAAGGTGTTTATAGACAGGCAAGAAATATATGCAAAAAAAAATGTGTGCAAGGTGAGAAAGTACCTCATGTGCGCTTCCCTACTGGCGCTACTGGCAGGTTCTCACCAGTGTGCCCACGTTTTCTCATCAACAACTCTCTCACCAAAGAAAGAAAAGGGTGACATGTGTTAGCCAAAGTCCAGCTTCCTGCAGCATGAGTTAACGCCGGGAATACTGACAAGTGCGGTGTACCATCGGCAACTAATTGTGCTGGAAGGGGATTTTCAATTTATGAAAACATATCCCTAGATGCAGTGGGAAGCTGTTATGGGTGACATTGGCTACCACATGTCATCCTTCATGTAATGGTTGGAGCCTAGGGATGTGTCTGTCGAACTCGAGCACTGACGAAATTGCTGCAACAAAGTACAGGCAATGAAACATGTTGGCACGCACATAAAATGGTCTGCAACATGCAGTGTTTTTAAATTTTGAGTAAGCTCACAAATTTGAATAAAATTGGGTTTGGTTATATGTGAGTCTTAACTCAATTTTAATTGAAGGGATACTCTATACTTACGTTTCATTAGGTCTTCTCTTGATATACACTATTCACGACTTACTTATTAAGTTATTGCCTAGCTTAGAAGATGGGTCATCCAGGTGTATATTTAAATCACCTAGGATAGACAGACTGTCATAATTACTACTAACAGAGGCGATCCAGTCCACAAATTGGGTGGCCCAGGCTTGGGCAGGACCAGGTGGTCTATAAATCAATAGACCAGTGAAGGTAAATTTAGGGTGCAATTGTAGTTTAAAAAAGGCCGTCTCAGAGGCAGTTAGTGAAATTGGTTCCAAGGTGCAATGAAATGATCTTTTAAATATGACAGCTATGCCTCCCCCAACTCCTATGCCACGGTCTTTTCTAATAATAGCATAGTTAGGTGGCAAAGCTTCTGCGATATCAGGGCCTGCACAATCGTGAAGCCAAGTTTCTGTGAGAAACAGGGCATCAAGGGTATCCTCCAACAGAAGGTCATGGATATCTTTTTTATGTTTGCAAAGAGAAAGACAATTAAGACTGCCAATAGACCACTTTTGTATGGGCTGGTGACTTGTAGTAAATCTTTGGCAACGCCGAGGAGCCTCAAGACGGAAATTACAGGATGGGCATGAAATGGACGTCAGTCGGTCATTCGGTATGATCTTACAATTATGTTTCACCGGACATCTCAAAGAGTGAAGCGTGTCTGACGTAAAGGTCCGCAACAGTGGGCCTTTTTCACCAGGGATTTGGGGCCCTGTGCCCGGCCTGGTGCGGACTGGCGCAGACGGGCTTGCCTTAGGCGCGCCCGCTGCGCTCGTCCGCTGCGCTTCCAGGGAATGCACATACTTGTAGATGGATGGGGCGTGGCCTCAAGCAGTGGGCGTGGCCAGGGTGTTAGGCGCGCAATGGTCGCATTGGTCGTTTGTTTATTGTAGGTGGGACTATCAGTCGAGTAGCAGTGGTTTGGCTGAGCAGTTTCTTGCTTCCAAGGATGTGCTGGAGTTTGAGCCCCTATTGGACAAAATCGGTGCTCATACATGAAATGTACAATTTGGATTTTATTGACCAATAGTTTTTGCAGTAAGTGGTCTTCAAGATCAGATACTTGCTCAGCTCCCAGGGCCCCTGCAGAAACTCAGACACATTTACTATTTTTTTGCACAGCATATTGTCACCTTAGGAGGAAATAAATTAATGCGGTCAGTCAGAACTTGGACATAAGACAATATACAATTGCATTGAGAGTTTTTAAATCCGACATTAATGAAGTGATAGACTTTGATCTGTCTAAATTCTTATATTCGACGTGTTGTTTAAGGCAGACTTTAAGTGGATAAGTGATGGTTTAATAGTATTTTCGTATTACTTTCTTTGTTGAAAGTAGGCGTTGATTTTTATGTTCACAATATTTTATTGTATTGTATTTACAATATTTCTGTGCTTTATTGGGACTTCCCCCGAAATCAACCGAACAGACATATGTGGAATTAGGTATAGAAATTCTATAAATACACATCTGCCTGTCAATATTTTTGTCCTCGATATTTTGACTACAATAGTAAGATTTAATGACATTCAATACTCAATAGTCAGGACCCACACCTCCACGAGTGACACTGTGCAATCAGTTTGGGTACATCCTTCCTCTTCTGTCCCAACATTTGACAACAACGTTTTATGAGCCGGCCCCCCTCACAAATACCATGAATATAAATCCAAGGGCCTTACTCTCATCTGGGTTCGGGGCAGCCAGTATGGCACTGTGCTTCCTCTTGACTTCCTCAACATTCTCTGCAATTTTATCAATAAAGCCTCGAATTTCTTCCACCTGATGGAGAACACAGAGAAAAAAGATATGTTGAGGTAAATAACCATCCAGATCCACCAGCAGTAGGCATGTGAGCTCTCTGCACTCACTCTACGTCTATAACCCCTCGAACGTACGTGTTCAAAGAATTCATCCATGAAGCGGTCGCGATCCACACTGACTGCCACTTCATCATCTTCATCGCTGTCCTTTGCCTGCAAAGATACAAACCCACAGATTAGAAAACTCTTCATTCCACTCAGGAAAATAAATTCACACCTATTGGTAACTATCACCAAAGTACACAAACACACAGGTGTCTAAAAATCCACATATGGTTTCCAATGCCAGTAACATGTGGTGCAGGCCTTGAAGATCACTGTAGTCAGACACAGTAAACCAGAGGAGTGTGACATGTGGATCATGGGAGAGATCATTTGTTGATACAGCCCTATAGGATACTGACACTTTTTTTTACTTAGGAACTGACATCACCCACAAGCAGTTTTACTTACAATGATTTATATCAAATTGCACTGCTTTAATAAAAAACAGCACGCTGTTCAACCACTGCCATTTTGTACGCCCATGTTATACTTAGGCTTGCACTGTACTCATAGTTCTGAAGTATTTTGATTTTTTTGTACTTGCACTTGTGAGTATTCACAAAAGACTAGTTCAGCGTCTGAGAAAGAAACAGTTACCCTCAAACCACCGGTTTACAGTGTGTAGCGCTGTAGATTCACACACAATGTATTATCCTGCCATCTTGTTTTGGGAGTAGATGTTTACGTGTTATTTTAGTTCAAAGTTATTTTCAGGTCACAAGACCTGTTGTGAATCCACCCTAGGTCCACAGTGCGCCAGGACAAAGAATCAACCTCAGATTGCTTTCAGCTCTGGAGGTGAGTAGTGGAGTGTGGTGTCAAACACAGACCGGTAGGTACTGTGCATTGGTTATAGAGGTGGTGTTGAGAATATTTGTGAGTACAGCTGACTTCCTGGGAGGAAGCTGCGTGAATCTACAGCACCACAAATTACGAACAGATGGTTACAGGATAAGAAACAGCTTCCATTTGTAGCTTCTGTGGCTGTAGAAACACATGATCTGCACAGAATATAAAACAGTCCATCCCTTACACTGTGGCTAGCAAGTTGATAATGAAGATATTTGAAATAAGGCTCTCTAATCAATCAGCGCTCTAAATCTTGCTGGCAGGCATTAGTGTTCATGAATTGTGGTTCCGTGATCGATAGTGCTGAAACCCGATTTATAAAGATCGTCGGAAATGGACGATTTTGGTGTCAGCAGACCGCAAAGGACGAGTCTAACGTGTCTGAGTGTTTTCGTATGAATCGATATAGGAGAACACTCTGTATTTGAGGATTTAGTTTGAACCCTTGGGTTCCATTTTGTAATGTGGCAGCCATCTTGTATGGTTGCCCTAACATAGGCCCTATGATCGTGGCCGAACGAGTCCTTGACACGTACGCCTTAGCTGACTCCTGGTTGACCTGGCCGAACTGTCTCCTCGCCTGGGGCGAATCCTGCTGAGCCAGTTCCTTGTCCAGCAGCTGCACTGATAAAGATCAAAGAACAGGACGTGGTCCGATTTTATGGCCCACCGTTCCCACTCCACTATCTCCTTTCCATCTGTTTCTGCCTTTCCTTTACGACATGTTCATCGATCTGGGTTGAAGGTTTTATGATGGGTTTGTCCGGCCTGACCGAACAGGAAACTAACATGTGTGCGATCGTTTTGGTGGGCTGGACAACGGAAAGTGGGATTAACTTTGACTGTCGTGATTCGATACTTTTTGAAATGCTACTTGTTCATTGGTTCGTTTTGTATGCACCGAATGCAAATTGAGATGTTGCCAGAAGCGTAATTTTCGGCATAAAAGACTGAGTTTCGTTCATTGAGTTGGTGCAGTCTCTGTCGAACTACCTGTGTGTACTTCGTAGAACTCTGTCCCTGGTTGCAACCAATAAACTTTGGTCTTTGACGTCATCGAGAAGTATCCCTTGTCTCTGTTTGCCAAGACAGGTGAATCCGGGGTCTTTGGGTGTTGCCCTGACACCGCTGGGTTTTTTGTAATAGTATCGGTTCCGAGAAAACCCAGTACCTCAGAATGTATGCAGTGTTGACCATGTAGCAGCTTTACAGATGTCTGCTAATGGAATGTTTCCTATGAAAGCCATAGTGGCTCCTTTTTGGTTCTGCGGTTAGCCAAGACGTTTCAGTTTTAAAAGTATATATATATATATATATATATATATATATATATATATATATATATATATATATATATATCTTACTTAAAAAGCCTTTCAGTGAGCTCCGTTCATCCATTTGTCTGTTATTGTGTCAATCACATTTTGCGTCCACTCAGTACAGTACACAGCATGGGGCAATAGCTCAGCCTAGTTCAGCCACAGCCTAACTTCACTTTGAGTGAGTATTTTGCTCGTTCACAAGAAGCATATCTAAACACAAGGTAGTTCACAACAGGTTCAGTTTTACTTTAATATTAGTTTACTCTTGCCTTTGTGATAGCAGGAAACATTCTATCTGCTCGTCATGTGAGCACAGGGCTAATTCCGACTTTATCAGTTCCTGCCTCCTTCAAATGTAGTTGTGAATTCCTTACGTAGTGGCCTTTGTTTATCTGACTGTTGCTGCTTCACAGCACCCCAGACAGTGTCCATTGAAACTGTCCTTTGTAAAAGTATTCAGTTTTTAAAAATGTGCACAACGAAGTCTATTTGTAACTCTATTTCTCTATGTCACAATGGTATGTATTTCAATCGACAATTAGAGTTACACTGGTAAACCAATCTTGTCTGTATTTTCTGTGTGTATAGCTTTTCAAGTTTGTTTATAGTGTTCTTGTATGTTGTGTTTAGTTAGACGTTTAACTATTATAATACCAATTGAAGATATGCTGTTTACTCCAATTTGCTGAATTTGCAATTCTGTCTATCTATCTATTATTGCAAAACCAACTATCTATTCATCCGTCTGTCTATCTCTCTTTGTCTATCTATTTACCTATCTATCATGTCCTCTCTATCTATCGTTATTTATCTATCATTCCCTATCTATCTATTCTCTTTACCTTTCTATTGTTGCCTATCTATGGTTATTTATCTATTGTTGCCTATCTATCTATCGTTGCCTAGCTATCTATTGTTGCCTATCTATCTCTTTGCCCCTATCTATCTCTCTTTGCCTATCTATCGGAAGCTTCTCTATGTATGCAACCGTGTCTAGCTAGCTATATACACATTCATCTCTACCTATGCAACAATCTAGCCATTATTACAAATCTATCTGTCCGCCCGTCTCTTTCTCTTTGCCTATAGATCTATCTATCTATGCAACCTTCTCTATCTAGCTTTCTATCAAGGCAACATTCTATCTATCTATCTATCTATCTATCTATCTATCTATCTATCTGTTAGATCTGGGGGTCTCTAGTTGGCAATGGTATTCACCTTTGTCCAAATAGGGACCCTTACTTCTAAGTCAGGATAAGGGGATTACACTCCTTAATAACCCCTGCTCACCCCCTTGGTAGTTGGCACGAGCAGACAGGCTTATCTCAGAGGCAGTGTGTTACGCATTTGTGAATATACACAGTAATACAGTGAAAATACTACAGATGGACACACCACAGGTTTTATAAAAATAAGTATTCTTTATGTAGACTTAACACAAGACCACAAACAACAAAAATCCACAATACTATACTTCTGATTACTTAAAAGATTATTCAAGCTGCTTAGTTCAAGTTGTTGGTAAATGTGACAAAGTTCTCAACAAAGTACCTGGATGCATAACGGCAAGTAAACAAAAGGCTTGCAAAAGGGTAGATGTGTTGGTTCCGTGAACCGGGGGAACGGTTGTGTCCTGCCTCAATGCTTGCGCATGCAACGCTCGTCGTGAGCCTTACTGGTGCGGAGGCGATGCGTAGATTCTCGGCCTGCGGGCCCGTTGCGGTGTGCAAGATGGCGCCTTGATGCGATGATCCCATTGCGATGCGAGAAGATGGCGCCCTTGATGCGTAATGCGATGACGATGCGATGACGCCCTGGGAGCTGTGTGATAACTCTGTACTTTGGAGCCGCGACAGGCCCTGCAACACGCTTCTCCGCTGATGCGATGGCAACTCTTGCGAAGGTGTCACTCTTCTCCGGTGATGCGACAGCAGGCAGCTTCGATGAACACACGCTTCCAGGGAGATGCGGCGAAGGCTCGCTTCTCAGGCTTTGCGACGATTTTAGCTGCAGCGGCAACACGCTTCTTCTCGATGTGTCGTGCTTCCAGCTCCCAGCGGCACGCAAGTGACTGGAGTCAGAATTTCCAGCAAGGAAATTCAGGAGGGAGATGGAGGTGAAGTCTTTTGTCCCTGAGACTTCAGCAGGAGGCAATCACAGTTCAAGCCCTTGGAGAATATTTTGTAGATGAAAGTCCTTACAAAGTTCCTTCTCCTTTCCCTTGGCAATGAAGCAACCACTGCAGGCCAACACAGCAAACAGCAAACTGGCAGAGGGGCAGTCCAAACTCCTGCAGCTTCCTTGGTTCTTCTCCTTGGCAGAAAGGTTTCTTGTTCCAGAAGTGATCTAATTTCTTGGGATTAGGGTCCCAATATTTATACCCCAAAATCCTTTGTTCTCTGAAGGCAGAGAGTCCTCCGCCTAGTCCAAACCAGTTCCTGAACACTTTGTTTACATGACTCTCTTCTTCCTTTCACTGTGCAGGGCAGAGACATCAGCTACCCCACATGAGGTGGAGCCAGCACAGGGGAGGGAAGATATAGCTCTGGAGCACTCTGTTGACATGATACCTCCTCTCCTTTCACAGTGCAGGGCAGAGACATCAGACAAGCCATAGGAGGTGGAGCCAGCATTGTAGAGGGAAGGCCCAGCCCTATTCAGATCTCAGGTGCAACTCTTCCCTCCCATCTAGATGGAGATCTCTCTATTCACCACCAGGCTTCCCCACCCTGTCTCCTGGAATCCCCCAGCCCTGTCACTTACAAACCCAGACAAGGACTACACAAACCAGCAGAGGCAGGCCTGGATAGTTAGGCAAGAAAATACCTACTTTCTAAAAGTGGTATTTTCAAACACAGGATATTAAAACCAACTTTACTAAAAGATGTATTTTATTATTCTGAGTTCAGGCATACTAAATTCAAATTTCCACAATGTTTCCTGAGTCAGTTAGAATTATAACAATGTAATCATCTAACTGCCCATTCTAGCCTCAGGTAGCCTTAAATAGTGGAAAACGAAAATGGCTGTAATTCACTATTAGAACATGCAACATACACCAGAGAATGTCCTACCTTCCTTCTGCTTACAATGCACCCTGCACTTGGGCCTACCATAGGGGTGTCTAATATGAAGCAAAGGGAAGGTTTAAGGACTGGCAAGTGGGTGCACTTGGCCAAGTCGACATGGCAGTGCTAGGCTGCACACAGGCCTTGCAATGGCAGGCCTGAGACACACTTTACAAGCTGCTTCTGTGGGTGGCACAACCAGTGCTGCAAACCCACCAGCAGCATTTGATTTACAAGCCCTGGGTACACATGGTGAACTGTACTAGGGGCTGACAGATAAATCAAATAACCCAATCCTGGAATAACCAATTAGTACCTCAATTTAACATAGGGAACACTAGCATAAATCCAGAAAAAACATATCAAAACAGAGGAGGCAATCCGTCAAAATGGAAGGGAGACTCACGCCAATGATGCCAGGTCTAACACATCTCCCCTCCAGCTAAAATATGGGGAGAAATACCCTTCCCCTTGGAAGTTCGCTTCACTAAGGTGGAAAAATCTGGACAGACCATCAGCGCTGGCGTGTTCTGTACCAGGGCGGTGTTCCACTGTAAATCCATATCCTATGGGGAAATGGACCACCTCAACAACTTTGTGTTCTCTCCCCTCATCTGCATTAGCCATCTGAGGGGCCTGTGGTCGGTCTGAAACAGGAAGTGAGTCCTAAACAAGTATTGCCTCAACTTCTTCAGTGCCCAGACCACAGCAAATGCCTCACGATCAATTGCACTCCACCTCTGTTCCCCGTGGAAGTAACCTCCTACTGATGAAGGCTACAGGCTGGTCTAGGCCCTCTTCATTAATCTGTGATAGAACAGCCCCCACACCATGCTCTGAAGTGTCTGTCTGTACAATGAATTATTTTGAGAAGTTGGGCGCCTGAAGCACGGGTGCTGTGCACATGGCAGTCTGCAGGGCGTCAAAAGCCATCTAACAGGTGCCAGTCCAGTTCACTTTCTTGGGCTGCTTCCTGGAAGTCAGCTCAGTCAAGGGTGCAACAATGTTGCCATACCCCTTGACAAACCTCCTGTAGTACCCCGTGAGTCCTAAAAAGGCTCTCATCTGTGTCTGAGTCTTTGGGGGTTCCCATGCCAGGATGGTATCAATCTTGGGTTATAGGGGCGCCACCTGGCCGCTTCCTACCTGGTGACCCAAGTACACCACGGAACCCTGCCCGATCTGGCACTTACTCGCCTTGATTGTGATGCCTGCCTTGCGCAGTACCATCAACACTTCCCAGAGGTGCTGCAGATGTTCTTCCCAACTGGCGCTGAACACTGCAATGTCATCCAGGTAGGCGGCACTGAAATCCTCCAGCCCAGCCAATACCTGGTTGACCAACCTCTGAAAGGTGGCAGGGGCATTCTTCATCCCAAAGGGCATAACCCGGAATTGGTAGTGCCCATCTGGTTTGTAGAATGCTGACCTCTCCTTAGCCCCATAAGTCAAGTCGATCTGCCAGTACCCAGACATAAATTCAAAACGTGCTGAGGTACTGTACAGCCCCTAACCTATCAATGAGCTCATCAACTCTCGGGATGGGTTGTGCATCAGTCCTGGTGACTGAATTGAGCCCTCTGTAGTCCACACAGAAGCGAAGTTCAGGGGTGGCACCCGGCGGGGCAACCTTTGGGACCAAGACCACTGGGCTGGCCCAAGGACTGATTGAGGACTCAATGACCCCTAAAGCAAACATCTTGGAGATTTCCTCCTTAATGTAAGCCCTAACCTTGTCAGTCACTCTGTAAGGGGAAACATCCTTTACCACGTGGATTTTACTCCGCAAGGCTTTAACAACGCGTCCGTTACAACGCAAGTCGTAACCACGACTTGCGCTGGAGGGCGCTAGAGGATTAAGAATAGTATATTTACTATTTCAACACCTTCCCTAGTGTCCACGGGGACTGGAGTTAGAATAGTAAATTATACTATTCTCAATCCGCGCCACCAACGCAAGTCGTGGTAACGACTTGCATTGTAAGGGACTCGTTGTTAAAGCAGGCGTTGTGACGGTATGTGTCGTACCGACATACATCCCTCTGTAAGCCTTGTGCTTCACAGGAGGACTGTCTCCAGTGTCCACATCATGGACGTGCCACTCTGTGACACCAGGAACCAAGGAAAACAGATCAGAGAATTGTCCCAACAGCTGGCGACAATCTTGCTGCTGATCAGGGGTCAGTGTGGCAGAGAGGCTGACACCATCCACTGACCCATCTCGCTCGGTTGCAAACAGGAGGTCAGGAAGAGGCTTGGTCTCCTCCTCCATTCTATCATCTGTCGCTACGAGAATGCCCTCTTCGGACCTTTCTAAGTGGGGCTTTAGGCGGTTAACGTGCTGGACCCGCAAGGGGTTCCTGGGAGACCGCAAGTTCACCAGATAAGTGACATTACTCTTGTGCTCCACCACCTCATATGGACCGGTCCACCTGTCCTGGAGCGCACAAAGCTCCACAGGGGCCATGACCCAAACTTTCTGTCCAGGCTGAAGCTCAATCAGAGTGGCATTCTGATCGTACCACCGCTTCATTTCCTCCTGGCTGGCTTCCAGATTCACCTGAGCGAGATCTCTGAAACGCCGAGTCTGGTTCCTGAAGGCCAGCATGTAGCTATTTACATCCTGGGGAGGTTTCCTGGGAGATTGCTCCCAGCCTTCCTTGACCAAACTCAAAAGTCCTCTTACCGGGTGACTATACAAAAGCTCAAAGGGGCTGAACCCTAGAGACTTTTATGGCACCTCACGGTAGGCAAGCAGAAGGCATGGCAAGAGGAAGTCCCAATTATGCCTCATTGGTTCTTCAAGACCCATGATCATGCCTTTGAGGGTCTGGTTGAATCTTTCAACCAGCCCATTACCTTGTGGGTGGTAAGGAATGGTGAACTTGTAGGTCACACCACACTCGTTCCACAGAGACTTTATATCATTAGAAATGAAGTTTGTACCTCGGTCAGACACAACCCCTCTAGGGAACCCAAAGCGGGAGAAGATCCCCATCAGTGAACGTCCCACCACAGGGGCCGTCACTGTCCTGAGCGGAATGGCTTCCGGGTACTGGGTAGCATGGTCCACCAAGACCAGGATAAACCTGTGGCCCATGGCTGTCTTGGGTTCCAGTGGCCCCACAATGTCAATCCCCATCCGTTCAAAGGGGGTACTGACTACAGGGAAAGGTTGGGGAGGGGCCTTGTGCCTCCTTCCACTTTTCCCACTTGCCTGGCAAGTTTGACAGGTCCTACAATGAGTAACTGAATTCTTCCGCATCTGGGGCCAATAAAAGTGGGAGACAAGCCTTTCAAAGGTCTTGTTCTGCCCCAGATGACCAGCCAAAGGAACATCATGAGCCAAAACCAGTAGGAAGTCTCTGAAGCGCTGGGGTACCATCATCACACGGGCTGACCCAGACAAAATTACTCCCTGGAGGGACCCCCTTCTTGCTGCCAATGAGTCAGTGCAAGTAGGTTCCAACAGTTCAGAAACTTGCTTCCCTGTAGATACCAGGGCATCCCCCTCAAGGTCTGTCTCCTCCTGGACTGTGGGAACAATGGGAGCTGGTTTCCCGTGCCCCTTACCTCTTCTCTTTAAGGTAGGTCCCAGGGCCATACTTTCAGGCTCCTGGGTCTCTTGAACACACTTAGCTGCCATAGACCGAGTGGTCACACATGCCCACTCAGGCAGACACAACATGTCTAAATGCGCCTTCCTCTCCACCTTAGCCCAAGGGGAGCTTTCTAAATCATTGCCTAACCTGCAATCAACAGGCATGGATGGCCTCACAGCTACTTGAAGAGTACCAGAGACCCCCCTCCCCCACTAAAAGGGAACTTGAGCAACCTTGCAGCGGCTCTCTCTGTTGTCAGCGGCAACAACTGGGAAGAATGCAACGTGGACTACCTGCTCTTCAGACACCAGGTGACACTTGACAGCTGTCACACTTGCTCCTGTGTCTCTCAGAGCCTCCACTCCATGGCCATTGATGGTCACCCTCTGCCTGTTTTTCTTAGTGTTATCAGGCAGCTGAGTTCTAGGGACCATCTCAAAGTCTCCTAATGAGACAAGGGACATTTCTGCAGGACCACAGCCACCTTGGGCACCCATCTCCTCCCCACCCAGGGCTACACTGGGCCATCTGACTGGGTGGTGCACGGGGTGGCACATACTGACCCTTTTGAGGACACTGGGGATCATACTCACGCCAATGATGCCAGGTCTAACGCTATCTATCTATGCAACAGTTATATATTCATACAGGGAGCATACCCACATGCAAAGTAGTTCCTTTTGGTCCCAAGGACTACTAAGGAAATGTGCCTTTTTCGACACCACAAATATAGTTTTTCCTTTAGCAATGTCTTTTTAACTGATGATGGCCGCCAACTTCCCTAACAATAACGTTTTGCAAAAACCAAGACAGAACAAAATTTGAATTGCCAAAGCCAAAAGGCTGGCCCCGGTGTCAGACTTACTGGCTTTGCCAGTGCTTGTCTAATTGTTGGCTATGCTTTAGGAGGCTCAAGCAACATGTGCATGGCCTTCACTTAACAAGTATTTATGAATTTCCTAATCCTTCTGGCAATGCCAGCCTTAGAAATAGGATTACCCATGTTTGGCTTAGTAATATTCCCATCTTATGGATGAATTTGGTTCTATCAAAGTAATAGATGAGTATGCACTAAATATCGAATGTTTGTAATTGCCTTTCATTACAGAGTTTGGAAGCAGGAAGAAGAGGGACAGCTCAGTGGTTAACATAAAATAGAAAACCACTTTTGGTAGGAACTTGGAGTTAGTTCTGAGGGCTCAGAGAAGTCATGACCACTAAAAGGCAATTCTCCATGACAAGAACTGCATATCACAGTAGTGCACTGGTTAAAATGGTAGGCTCTTAAGCCTAGTGAGGACTCAACTTAAGTTTCATACAGACCTGGGGGCATCTTTGGTGGAAAGACTCTTCGGAGACCTTCAATTAAGGTTTTAATGATAGGGATTTTAAACAATGACAATGTTTCCTATTTTGTGGGTAGGTTTCAACCACAGTCAGATGTAACAAGATAGAGGTGTTTGGTAATCCTTCCTTCTGCAACTGTAACAAATAACAGATGATATCATACACAGACATTTTAAGGGAGCCTACTTGTTTGTTAATGCAGCTGTAGACAAAGCTTTTCCAGTTGGTAGCACAGCAGGCGCGTGTACTAGCCTTGCACTCTTCATGCCGGATTTGCATGCACTCTTTAATGAGTTTGAGGTACCCAAACTCTAGGACCTCAGATCGCTAAATTGATTTGTCTGGATGCCTGAGCTGACCTGGATACTGAGATAAAAGATCTAGCATCAGTAAAAGCGTCATTTGTGGATGTACTGACATCTCTAGTAGCATGAAGTACCATGGTAGTCTCACCCAGGTTGATGCCACCGAAACGAGGGTCACTGATATGAGACTCCATTTTATGACTGTATACAGGATCAGGGTAGGGGAAAGGCATGGGCATCCATGGGCTGTAGATGTAGGAACCTGGAGATTAAGCTTTAGCATTTTGCTAGGGTGGCAGTCCACTACATTTGAAAGTATTGTTGGAGGACTTGGGCATTCATTTCCCACTCATGAAATTGTTGATGTGTCTTGCTTATCAGGCCCGAAAAGTTATTGTTCTCACGCAGGAAATGATGATCTGCTAGAAGCAGAATCTGGTTGCTAATGGACCAATGTAATATGTCCTGAGCCAGCACAGACACCTAGGAATAGTGTGTTCCCCTCTGGTTCTGGATATAGCACATGGCTGTCATGTTGTCAATCTTTATGAGGACTACCTTACCTCGAATTAGTGTGTTGAAAGCTCTGAGCGCCAAGCGGATTGCCACGAGTTCTTGATATCTGATTTGGTAGCTTATTTGTCGAGAAGTCCATGTATCCCTTAAAGTCATGTGATTGAGATGTGCTCCCCAACAGGAGTGATGCAAAAGAAACAATTGATGGACGGAATACTGAACAATGCAAACATTCAACAAAAGTCACAAGGATCTGGATTTAATCCCTCATTCTTTTACTCACCACACCACCCCAGTTTGGACCCAGCATATGCAAATCAGTCTTGACCCTGTTCCTTATGGGAATAGTCTAGCCTGAACTACCATGCCCGGTCCTCCCTGGACTGGAAACTAGCATCCGGTGACTGGTTTCGGGGCATCACCCCTCATTAGCCAGTCTAGCTTGTATCAAGTGCTGCAGTGAGCACAGGACCCACGTCTTGGTATACCCTTCCCACTTAGGGAGAAAAATACAAAAGAAACAATTGATGAACGGAATGCTGAACAATGCAAACACTCACCCCCAGTCACAGATCCAGGTGGAATCCATCAGCATTCTTTAGCTCACTTCGCCACCCCAGTTCAGACCCAGCCATGTGCAAATCAGTCTTGACCCTGTGCCTCATGGGGACAGTCCAGACTCAACAGCCAAGCTAGGTCTTCCCAGGACCAGATATAAGCATCCTGGGACCGGTTTCAGTATAACACCCCTCATCAGCCAGGCTAGCTTGAATTCAGTCGCAAAGTGAGCAAGGTACCAACGTCTGGACATACCCTGATAGATTTAGGCCCATATCTCTGTAGTGGGGTGCATGTATGACAATGTTCTGCATTCTGTCCATCAATTGATCTTTTTGCATTTGTCACCCCAAGTAGGACGGGTATGCCCAGACGTAGGTCCCATGCTCTCTATGCCAATGGAGTCAAGCTATCCTGGCTGATGAGGGGTGAAACCCCTAAACCGGTCCTAGGATGCTAGTTTCCTGTCCAAGGAAAACCTGGCCTGGCAGTTCTGGCTGGACTGTTCCCATTGGGTACAGGGTCAAGACTGATTTGCATGTGGCTGGGTTCAAACTGGAATGGCATGGGGAGCAAAAGAATAGATGGATTTAGGCCCAGATTTCTGTACTGGGATGAATGTATGACATTGTTCTGCGTTCTGTCCATCAAAATATCACTTTCAGAATTGGGCGAAGGAAAGGCCCACTAATTAACAAGTTATTGTTGTTCTACAATATGGGAATGCATTTGATCCTTTATCAACACCCGAATCTCCCATGACCCACCTCGCTAGACACTCCTGCAAAGTGAGCATGTGAAATCTGGGGTGCAAGTACTATTGCGATTAAAGGACTTATCATCCCCAACAGTCTCATTACCATCCTTACAGGGAGAGGATTCTTGTCTGAACAAAGGGGTAGCAGTTTTGGAATGTCATTGTCCTCTATTAGTTGGGACAGATTTCATGTGGCAGTGATAAGTATCTACCCCCTCCCCCACCAAAAAAAAGGCATGATCCACTAGGACTGCAGGTGTGACTTTTTAGCACGAATGGTGAACCCAAGCCTGTACAGCAAAGACACAGATGTTTGAGTGTGTGCTAGTGATTGCTGTCTGCTGCAGATCTTGATCAGCCAGTCATCCAGATACGGAAAGATATGAATGGTGCCTCTGTGCAGATACGCTGGCAGCAATGCTAGGCACTTTGTTAACCCCTTGATGCTGTAGTGTCCCCAAAAGTGACCCTAAAAAGGTAGTACTTTGCAGTGCTGTCCACTTACCACAAAACAAAGATACCAGGGGTGGGCTGGATGTATGGCATGTGAAAATAGGTGTACTTCAGGTTGAGGGCCGCCCTGAAGTTCCTCTTCACAGGAAGGGGGTGATTTAAGGGCCTATGGTCCAAGTTTGGCCATAGGGTGTCATCATTTTTTTAGATTAAAAGGTACAGGGAGTAAACTAGTTTGCTGACCTGTTGTGGGGCACTAGCGCAATGGCATCTTTGATGAGAACTGCCGGCATCTCTTCTTTCAGCAGGTGCAGAGGGTTGCGTGATTGGTAGGAATTTTGGGGGAGTCACCGTTTTGAGGCAGAGGCATCCCTGTTGGAGAATCCTCTACTGCTACCTATTCTGTTGCCCCTCTATCACCCTTACCAAAAGATTTTGCTGGCTGGGCTTATGGAAGCTTTGGAGCTGCTGGTAACCTTCCCTCTGGGAGGGCGAAGGTGCTTTTGTGCTTCCTCTTGCCTGAAATGATGAAAGGCGGAGTGAGGAGCAGATATCTGCAGGACACCATTATTATGACTGTCTTCATGCCCTTCTTTATCTTTTCGAGCTTGCTATCGATCTTCTCCTTGTCAAAGGGAACAATAGAAGCTGCTAAAGCCCTGGCTGGAAGCCAGAAATTTGCTGCCAGGCATGGTGCGGCAACAGTATTAGGATGATAATCTCTCCGGAGGCAGAGTCTGCAGCATTCAACACACACCTAACTTTTGCAGTGAAAATCCCCCCACCCTCCGCTGCCAGTTCCTGGCCCCTTTTACATTGAACCTCATTGAGGGGTTTGATCAGCTGCTTCATTTCCTTCCAATGCTGTTGTTGCTTTGGGAGAGCAAGCCAACAGAGTCAGCAGGGACAGCAGAGTTAGCAAACCCCCAGTGCGGAGAGGGCCTCGCCTTTACACACGTCCCTGCTGCATCTGGTCCTTTGCTGTCCTTTTCTGGAGGAGCAGCGTCCACAGGTGCCTAAGCTGAGGCTCACTTTCTTGCTTCTGGACAATGAGCGAGTCAGGCAGGACATGGCCCCTAATGTACACCAGGTCATCTTGGGCTGCATGAAATTTCTTTTTAACCCAAGGATGACAGCCCTTGCCTTCACTGGGTCATTAATGTTTCCCAGGCAATCTTGAGCCTTGTCTGTAGCATTGGGAGGTCCTGCACAACTCTCGGCTTTGGAGAGGCTTTGACGAGGGTCATCCTCCTCCTACGCCACGTGCATTATAACATCGTGGTGCTGTGCAGCCCTCTACCACTAAATGGTAAGCCGTAGTGCCATCTGGTGGCATGTTTTAAAGGGAATGAGTCCAAGCATGGATTATTCTGGTGGGTTCACGTAGTCCTCACATGGACCTCCCTCCCAAGGTGCTGAAGGCTCCTAGTGAAGGGCAAGTCCATAGGTTGCACACTGCTCCACCCACCAGCGGGTATACCCCTGAGCATCATGGTAAACGCAGTTCTTTGAAGCGTGTGCGCTTTTCATAGAATCTCTAGTGTAAATGCAAAGTTGCAGGCCAACTCTGGACACCGGTGTTTCAGGATAGTTATCCTTCATCAGCAGAGGATAGGCAGTTCTTCGGGGTTTGCTGTGCAGGCTGCCACGTTTTATCGGATCTGGTACCTCTCACGGCGCGCAGGTGCGTAATCCGAGCTCGTTAGCTCATGTGGCTCAAGGGAGCCATATTAAGTGAAAGTCCATAGGTCGCACTCTGCTCCACCCACCAGCAGGTGTACCCCCTGAGCATCATGGTAAATGCAGTTCTTTGAAGTGTGTGCGCTTTTCGTAGAGTCCCAAGTATAAATGCAAAGTTGCAGGCCAACTCTGAAGAACTGCCTATACTCTGCTGATGAAGGATACCAATCCTGAAACACCTGTGTCCAGAGTTGGCCTGCAACTTTTCATTTACACTAGAGATTCTACGAAAAGCGCACACGCTTCAAAGAACTGCATTTACCATGATGCTCAGGGGTATAGGGTGCCTGCAGTGCAAGGAATGTTTGCTTATGTGCAGGAAGGTGTCCCTTTCAGCATCTAACAATCATTAATGGCGATTTGCTACTTCTATGTGTGCTGCATTTTGCAGCATGCATAGAAGTATCAAATCACCTATATTTAATGTTTGAAGGGACACCTTCCAGCACACAATCAATCACTAAAGGCGTTTTGAGCTGTGTGTGTTGCAGAATGCAGCATACATAAAAAAAGGAAAAATTAGGAGAAATAAAAGTATTTCTCCTTGTTGTGCCTATCTAATGCCGGCTTTTGCATGGCGTTAGTTTTTGGCGCTGCCTCACATTTGCAGATCCTTGTAAATCTGAGACAGGCTCAAATAGCAATAGGTGTTGTGGTGAAACACCCACAGCAACACCCATTGCACACCCCTTTCACATAGAAAAGTGCGTGAAAGGGTACAATTTACATAGTGCCATTAAGCCACGCATAGTGGCTTAACTCCACTTTGTAAATATGGTACTGGGCATAGTCATAAAAAGTGACATTCCAGTGGCGCAATCCTCTTGTAAATATGCGCCTTAGTTTCCTCATTTTGGGGATCTGACGGTCAAGTGTGGGTGCTCCTGCAGAGGAGGTTTGGTGAGAATCTTCCCAGTGGACGGGTGAATAAAGATTTTTTTTTTTGGTTTGTCGTCCAGGAACTCCGGGAGCTGGAGCTTTATTGGGCCCTTGCTTGTGTCTGAGCCCAGAGTTGAGGGTTCTTTCGGTGTCAATCTAGTGTCAGTTTGGCTGATGGTATTGCCGTCGAGTTCAGCTCTTATGCGGGTTTCTCAGTCCCTTGAGGTTGAGGTGGTGGTCACAGATGGCATGGCTTAGCGCCCTTTGCCGATGGTTTGCTTACAGTCAAGGGCATCTCCCAAGGCCGAGCAGTAACCGGGGCTAGAGTTAGACCGAAGGTTGGTGCCAAAGACATCTTCCAGCAAACATTTCAAGAGAATCCTAAAGCTGCATTTTGTAGTGCTCCCAGCCCCTCTCCAGTCAGTACTGAAGGGTATTTTTGAACTGAAATGCCGACAACCTTGTTGTGTTTGGGTGATAAGCATAAGTTACTCACCATGTGTTAATCTGACCCGAGCAAGTTTGTGTAGCACCTATCGCAGAACTGAAAGGGTATTCTCTCAATAGCTCGAGAGGTGAAGGGTGGTTTGGGTGCTTATTTATATTTTTGCTTTAATAAACAAGCTTCAAACTTCAAGTAGGCGTGAAAACTTTGAATTTACTTTCACAGTAGTCAAAGATGTTCCATCCATGTTGTGCAACTCTGATATACTATCCTGAGATGCAAGTCAACAGCGGGAAACCTCACCTAACACCCACCTAGCAACTGACAGACACCACCCACCCACAGACACTGCCATGAAAAGGTCTCAAACGTCAGATGTTTTAAGTTAAGTGTAGTTTATTTCAAAAACCTGTGCTGTTCATAGTACACCTAGGTCATACAGTACATTTGTGCCATGTGTTATTAAATATCTGAAACACTTACAAAAGGAAACAATTCAATTAGGAAATGTGTAAAGATTCTGGTACAGTTCCAATCCGATTCATCTCCAATAATACAATCAACTGAGACAAAATCATAGATTAAAATATCCGTCCCCAACTTTATTACTCAACCCATGGACAAACTGCAAATCACTCTAGTCACAGGCAAATGCTTCCGCATTGCCACTCATATATACAGTGTTGGAAATTGCCCTTTTTGCAGGGTTATTCCCTAACTTTTTGCTTCTTCCTCCCTTTTTTTCCCTGACCTGTGGTTGTTGGCAATAGGACTCTGGGCCCTTTACCACTGCTGATCAGTGCTAAAGTCCATATGCTCTCTGTATAAAGTGCTATTACGATTGGTTATCCATGGTTGGCAGATTTGTTTAATCAGTAGGTCCTAGTAAACTGCACAGAGTGTGCCGGGGCTGGGGATTCAAATGCTACTAGCGGGCCTGCAGCACTGATTGTGCCACCCAAATGAGTAGCCATAAAATGGTGTCTCAGGCCTGCCACTGCAGTGCCTGTGTGCAGTTGCTAACTGCCATGCTGATTTGACCAGTGTACCCACTGGCCAGGCTTAACCCTTCCCTTTCTGTACACATTCGACACCCCTATGAAAGGCCCAAGGTACCCCCCTGGAGAGGGTGCAGTGTCACTGTCAGAGCATGTCGCCCATACTAGTACATGCTCTACCTTTCACTTAGGTAGAGCATGTACTAGTGTGGGTGACATGCTCCGATAGTCAAATATTGCCAATTTCGTTTTTCACTATTGAAAGGCTATCTTGTCCATAGGCTAGAATCGACAATGCTGTGTATAATGTTTACCTGCATATATTCCAATAGGAGCAAGATAGAAAATTGAAGTCTGGTATCCCTGAACTCAGAATTTAATAACCCATCTTTTAGGAAGGATGGTTTCTAAATCCTGTGTTTGAAAATAGCACTTTTAGAAAGTGGCTGTTTTCTTGTCTGACCTTTCTGTGTGCCTCTGCCTGTTTGTAAATTGACTGTGTGGTTTGTAAGTGACAGGGGCTGGGGTGGCTCCAGGAGGCTGAGCGAGTCAGCACTAGGCTGAAAAGCTCCATCTGCATCTTGAGTGGTGGGAGGGGATAGCACTTGGGCCTGAATAGGGCTGTGCCTGCCTTCCACAATGCTGGCTCCACCTCCTGCTGGGCGGCTGACGACCCTGCCCCTCACTCTCAAGAAAGTAGATGTCCATTCTCAGGAAGAACCCAGAACTGGTTTGGACAGGGCTCAGAGCCCTACTGCACAAAGGGATCAAATACTTTTTGGGGTATAACTACAGGACCCCAAACCCCGGAACTTTAGATCATCCTGGAATCAAGAAAGAACCTCTGCCAAGGAGAAAAGCTGGAAGACTGAAGAGGAAGGACTGACCTGCAGTGTGTTTGTAGGCTGACCTGTAGTTGCTATTCTGCCAAGGAGAGGGAAGGACTTTGCTATTACTGTGTCCCTGCTTGAAGAGATCTCCAAGGGCCTGAGGAGAGCTGGCCTCCTGTTAAGAAGTCCCAGGAACAAAAGGACTTCACCCCCAGCTTCCCCCCTGAACTCTGCTGTGTGAGTTCTGACCTGCCTAGAGTGCTTGATCCAGTTGTGGGGCCTCAGGAGGTTGTTTCCTGCTGTTTGGGGAGCTGGAAAGGAAGAAGAGAAGAAGATCTACAATTTTGCACGCATAGCTCGCTTGCGGAGCGCATTGTCGACAGTGCGAGAATATTCCTGTTGCAGCGAAGATCGTCCCAGAGCATGTTGCCGCTGCAAGACCCGACGCATCGTTCCCTCGCGGAGCACATCGCCCCCGTGCGGGAAGATTCCTGTTGCTGCGAACTTCGTCGCAAAGCCTGTCGTTGCTGCGAGACCCGACGTACCGCTTGCCTGCAGACTGCATCCAGTCGCTGCGAACATCGTCGCAGAGTCCAGCACCAATGCATCGAGGGGCCGCAACAGAAGAGGATCAACGCTGCGCTGCGCATCGGCGCTGGACCGAAGATCGTCGCCACCCCGGTGATCGTTGCATTGTGCCTGTGCGAGACGCTTCCACCAGAGAACCTGCAAACCGGAATCCATACAAGGTATCGCATCACCCCCCATACAGACCGGATTCGACTCAACCCGGCCGCTGTGTGCAGCGGGGTTGTCGCATCGCCTGCCCAGGGTCTCAGGAGTGACACATCGTTTGTTTTCTGACGCTGCAGCTGCCGCTTGGAACTTTTGTGGCATCTACAGGAACTTTGGGCTAAAAGTGACGCAACTGTGAATTATTTTGGTGCAAACCCTTGAACTCTTTTTAAAGTCTTATTTTGGAACAGTGTATGTTGGATTTTTGTTGTGTTGGTCTTGTGTAGTCTAGATAAAAATACTTTATTTTTCTAAACTGGTGTGTAGTCCATGTGTGGTGTTTTCACTGTGTTACTG
The DNA here is from genome assembly GCF_964263255.1 of Lissotriton vulgaris. Taxonomy (NCBI): domain Eukaryota; kingdom Metazoa; phylum Chordata; class Amphibia; order Caudata; family Salamandridae; genus Lissotriton; species Lissotriton vulgaris. Next base: position 178,522,596 of record NC_141687.1, on the reverse strand, counting down.
TGAGGGTTGGTACAAATACTTTACACATTGCCTTTGATAAGCCTGTCTGCTTGTGCCAAGCTACCAAGGGGGTGAGCAGGGGTTATCCAAAGAGCTTATCCCCCTTACCCTGAATAGAAACAAGGTTCCATATTTTGACATTGGTACCTACCTCTGCCAACTAGAGACCCCCAGATCTAACACACAGTTTTCCAGAGAGAAACTCAAGGTCATTTTAAACAAAGCGAGTTTGCCCTACACGGCACATGCTTAACCTTTACTGCATGCAGGCGTAATCTGGGTGCCAGCCTGTTGGTGGCAGGACTACATCTTGCTTTGTAGTAGAACTAGCCACACAGACTTATCCTGGACATCCCTCACCGAAACCACATCTCCGGCCACCTGAGAGACCTCCACTGGCTTCCGGTGAACAAGAGAATCACCTTCAAGCTCCTCACGCATGCCTACAGAGCGCTGCACATTACCAGACCCGAATACCTTAAACACTGTCTCTCCTTCTACACAACGACCAGACACCTCTGCCTCACCAATCTGGCCCTGACCACTACCCCACAGGTCCGAAAAATATTGGCTGGAGGAAGATCCTTCTCACCTCGCTACAAAGATCTGGAACTCCCTACCTCTGCACCTCAAGAAATCACTGCCACTGCCTCAAATAAGGAAGGACCTCAATCCCTGCCTCTTTAACTGAACTGCAGAACCCCCACTGCTCCCCCCGCTGCGCCTTGAGACCCTCTTGGGTGAGTAGTCGCGCTCTATAAGGACCCTGATTGATTGATTGACAGAGGCAATATATCAAAGTCTCTCCAAATCTAGCAATCAACCAATGCCATGAGCTTCTTCAACCCTTCTCCCCATCCCCAGAAAATGTGAACTGCCCTGTCATTCACAATCCCTTCAATACCGGTCATGTCTCTCCCTATTAATGAGTTACTGCTAAATCCCCTGCAAGGACATTACATTTGTAGATTAAGCAGACAGTGACGGGGTTAATAGTCTGGGCTTCTCTTAATTAAAAACTTTTCTCAAGCTTCAGTCCATCACAGGAATAGGAGCCCAAGGGGAGGGGGGTGGGGGACCCACGTGATTCCATTCACCTTTGCAGCCTTGGGCAGCTCTTGAACAAATCATTGTTTTCAGGTATTTGAGTCCAATTGTTTCAATCTACTTTAACCAACACAAACACCCCGCCCGCTCTCATGCCCACACCCAGGTCAAACAGGATTACTTTAGAAGCCATCCTAGAGTCATTGGATGATTATCCAACTACTCTAGAAGTCATTTTCACATTCTCAGACATCATCAAGCTCTTGAAGTCATTAGCAGAGTTTAGAAACTTGAGCTTGATGACTTGCGAATGACTTGACAATGAGTATCTGATTACTTCACAAGGTGTGACTATTGCTGATGATTTGAGGATTACTTGAGAATGAGCATCTAATGACTTCACAAGGTGTTATATTCCTGATGATTTCAGAAGGATTTGAGAATGAGTATCTGATGACTTCACATGGTGTGACTAATCCTGATGAAGGAGTACCGGTTCCTATCCCAATTACCGGTTCCTATCCCAATTACTTGTTCCTATCCTAATACATGTTCCTATCCCAATTGAATACCCCTGTCCTAAGAATTTTTTTACCACCTTCCTGTAAAGCTTTCTGATACCCTCATGGGTCTGGTTCGCGCTCTATAAAACGTTTTTGATTGGATTGATTTTTTTTTTGCTACAACTATTGTTATCTAAAGGTCCATCTTGTTCCTCCAAGTGGACTAAAACTACAGCTCCCAGAATGCATAGGTTCGGTTGTCAAAGGAAAGTTTAGGATTGAAGAAGACATAGAGCGGACGGAATCTTAATCAAGTCAATTAACCAATTAGGCGGATGGGGGACAAAATATATGTAGCTTTTAAAAATTATAAACAAACCAGGAAGGGTTTAGAGTCATAATAGCATTATGGGCCCTACTTATGGAGTGGTGTATTGTTAAAGTCTTGAACCACGATCTACGTCAGAGCCACTGGAATTATGTGGCAATGGAAGACCGAAGTATGCAGCTAGATTGAACGAATTATAGGACAAGAAAATGCAAATTATGAGGCATAACATTGCACAATCTGCAGCAGTATTGTATGGTTGTTTTAACAGCTTTGGGTCCTGTTTGGGCAAAGTTTAACAAACTTGTACCATTTTACCACGTGCAATTAGTGATCTGCAAATGAAAGGTATCCCGTTAACCTTTGCGCAGGATCTGTCACTGTGTGGAGCTAAGCCGTCTCTTCAGTGACTTTTGATATGTTTGAGCTAGAAACAGTGTGATTTTTTTTTGAAAGCTGAAGTTTATGCAGCAGATACATCTGGAAAACTCGCCAACCACAGAAGCACTTAACCCATTCCTCTTGTCTTGCCTCCAGGACTTGTACTCATGATTTTGCTTTAAATACAATAAAACTGTCATTAATAATAACTTTTTTATCTAGTGCTGAATGCCACATGTGCCATTTCCAAATACCTGTAAATGCAATGTGTTATTGTTACCCAGTTTAAAAGAGCCTAGGTACCTTCACATCACTGCACGTTTCAGCTGCGAATGTTCAACTCACTGAACCTTCTTTCCGGCTTAAAAAAAAGAGTACCAGAATAAAGTGAACACTACAACTCGGTGTACTACTCCCACGTTTGATGTGCAATTTGAGAGCTATGAAAACCTAACACTTAATTATTTTTGCCACGTTTAGTTGGGGGTCTTATATTACTACCTTACTCGGGACTGCTTAATTCAGCGGCCTCTGCTCTTTAGCAGTTAAAACTCAGAAGCTTCCGGCAGCAGGCTGTTCTCTGCAGCAGCGCCCGAACCCTTTCAGCTATCCTCTAGTTTAAATCTACCCCAAGTACAGTGGCTTCGCAGGGAAGTGTTTTACTGCAGTTCCTTTTGACCTTCTCCATGAGTTCAACCCCCTGGGACACTCCTCGTGCTGGTATTGTGCAAACCTCTGAAATTGGCCTACTTAATATCGGGTTAATGTGTTGTTTTGCAACTAGCTAATGTGAAGTGTTACAGGGTACTAAAAACAACTCGTTTTATAAAGTTATTTCTGCCCTGGCCTTGCGGCTTCACAGCTCAGTGATTCGTAGACGCTATTTAACTACAACACAGCGTTGCACATTTTATCGACTTCGGAAGGATGAGTCCCTGATTTGACCTGCTCCGGTTTCACACGTGAAGGCTGTATAAGGATTTCAGCAGCAGATGCATAAACCTGTTGGGCTATTTCATTGCTTTAGAGGAACCCGTCAAGAGTTTTTAGATCTGGCTTGACAGTGCAAGCATCACGTTACCTTTTAAAAGACAAAATCCGTTTAACTTTAAGAGGCTTCATTTTAGAAACTGCCGTGGGCGGGGACAGCACATACCAGACGAGCGAAATATTAGTGCGCGCAAAAAATTAACTTATTCTATGTGTGAACACCTACCAGAAAACACTGCTAAGTTATATAGACATGTATAGGCTGGAAATGAGTTATAATGAAAAAATAGGTTTGTGTTTATGCTTTTAACTACCATTAGCGATCGCATGTTTTTCAGCGTTAGGTGTAGAGTAATTACTTTTGTGCTAGAAAGGGCGAGACTCTCCAGCTCCGCACATATTGCATATGGCGATGCATCACCCCTTTAAAGAAAATCATGGTGTCTGTGTGTGTGTGTGCTTGGACGGGAGGCTGCGTTCTGATTCGTCAGCGGTTGTTCTCTCAGTTTTTGATTGGGTTGAATATTTTTTTGCTACAACTAATGTTATCTAAAGGTCCATCTTGTTCCTCCAAGTGAGCTAGAACTACAGCTCCCAGAATGCATAGGTGCGGTTGTCAAAGGACAGTTTAGGATTGAAGAAGACAGAGGGGACGGAATCTTAATCAGGTCAAGTAACCAATTAGGTGGATGGGGACAAAATATATGTAGCTTTTAAAAATTATAAACAAACCAGGAAGGGTTTAGAGTCGTAATAGCATTATGGGCCCTACTTATGGAGTGGTGTATTGTTAAAGTCTTGAACCACGATCTACGTCAGAGCCACTGGAATTATGTGGCAATGGAAGACCAAAGTATGCAGCTAGATTGATCGAATTATAGGACAAGAAAATGCAAATTAAACCCATTACAAGCAAATAGCTAACTCTTTAAGAACAAAAAGCACTCCGGGCACTGTTTATTTATTCTTTAAAGCAGTTTCTAAATGTATTTTAATACGTTTCACGCATCTGTTCATAACTGTAGTCACTTTCAGTCGTCACCAAGCTCAATTACAAATTCATATATGGCTAATAAAAATGTTTTGCAAAAAAATAAAGCTCAAATCATGGTGTTTTTGACATTGGTGTGTGAGTATGTTAAAGAGTTGATTTTTGTAACACACACATGAAGTAAGGGGGCCACTTCAGAAGTTTATAGACCTCGTGTTCTAGAGCACGTTTTAGTGTATCACAGCCAGTTGCCTCTTTCTTCATAGGTCCTCGCTGATCTCCACATGACTAGTTACACATATAAACAAGCATTTGCAATACAATAGGCCTTGCAGTTACAAGAGTTTCAGCTATTGGCATTGTAGATAACAATGCCTTTTATTTATGTTTTTAAAACAAAAACAAGAATAAAAGGCACTGTTATTTGCAATGTCAATATCTCAAACTCGCGTAAATGCGAGAGCTATTGCATTGCAAATGTTTGGCATTCTTCTCACAGCATTAGAACTGCAACTCAGTCTTTTAGCCTTTCTTGAGCTTTCAATAAAGTTGGGTGACCAATGGAAACGGCCTTTCCTGCAACCGACCTTTGTGACCTTTGCCCGCCCACAGGCCATTTCGGCCAATCAGCAGGAGGATTGTTGACCTGCAATCGGGCTACTCGACCCCGGCTCGTCGCTCGTCGTGGTGTGTGCTCTGCGCTGCTGCTGAAACAAAGGGAAATGCCGGTCCTTCCGAGCTGCGCTTACCTGCAGCACAAGAAAGGGCGCTTTTTTTGAACTTTCAGATGCAAACGGAGGATGGGGCTTGGTTTTAAAACAAGTGCAGCGCTCTGGCAGGAAGGGAGTGAGTGTAGTCACGATTGCAGGGAGAAACAAAGGCAAATAAGGCACTGAATTCCCCTCCCCCAAGGTGAGAGATTGACCAGGTTTGCACTTTTAAGTAGGGGTCGAGAATTCTCTTTCGGTCTTGCGTTTTTTAAGGCTTGTTTCATTCGTTCTGATTACTAATCTTTTTCTTCATTCTGCACACCACACTCGAGCCATAAATATGCTTTAAAAAAAATCTTAGTTCTACGCATCTTTCTTCATCTCTTCTCCCAGGTTCGACACTTCCCTCTGTCCCGGTGCAGCTTGCGTTCTTCCTCCTGAACCCCTGCTCTAACCCCTGCTCCATTTTCCTGCTACTCGTCCTTTACATTACTTCTCTTTTAAGTTTGCTCCGGGTCGGACTGGCCTGGTAGTGCCGCAACGGCTGACCTGATAGGGCAGTATGTGGGGCATTATTTGGGCTGTTTGTGGACTAGTTTCATGGTTCTGGTGGGCCACTTTTAACTGTTGCTTTCCCAGTTAGTACCACAAACATTGCTTGCTGCAAGGTCAAAGAATGCAGGTCCCATACCGTGTAAATAACATATACAAATGGCTATACAAGGTCCAAACTGCCTGAATACAACTGTGGGCCACTATTTAACTAGATGATTTACCGGGCCTCTTTAATTTTACTGCCTGGGTCTTTTTTAGGTTTTGCCTCGCCGAAGATGCGCTCTGCGCATCTTTTCGGCGCAGGCGAAATCCTGTTGAGTTGCATAGTGTGGCTTGGTTCGGCCCTCGTCCTTGATTGGCTGGCTCCGTAAACGGAGCCTTGCCATTGGACGAGGGGCCTGTCCGTCAATGCCGGACCAGACACGGGGGCGTTCCCGACATTCTTTGGCTTTTGCCGACGTCACGGGACGCCGGGAACGCCCCCGTGTCTGGTCCGGCATTGCCGGCACTACTGCGTCTCTTCTCCCCCGTTTCCTGCCCCGTGACTGGCCGGCCGGCCAATCCTAGCGCGGCCGGCCGGAAGTGCCCGCCCCCCGCAGCCCGGGGGAAGAAGTTGGCGTCTAGGTGAGTGGCTTTCTTGCCGTTCCCTCCCCCCTCCCACTGCCCGTGTGCCCGCCCGCCTGCCTCCCGCTGTCCGTGAGCCTGCCCGCCCCCTCCCGCTGTCCGTTAAACATTAAGGGCGCCAAGGTGCGCACCGTGGGCAACGAACCAAGTTTCACCCACGAGTCTGTGGGTACCAGAAATTTACGTTCCGCCGGCTGGATTCGGTAGCCGACCGGGCTGTAAGTTTTACCCGGGATTACGTGCTCACCGGTTCAGGGGTGGTTAAAGCTGTGGGTTTAGAGAGCCTGCATGAGCCCAATCTATGTGGGGGCATGTCAGCCAGGGCTAACAGTGGCGGTCCTCAGGGATCTGAGTTCTGATGTGTGTCCCTGGGGGGGAGGGGTGGGGGCTGTGAGTCTGGGCTGACACCGCTCTCTGCTCCCTCTAGGCCTCGCAGGTGACCGTCTGCCCCCCACCCTGCCCGAGAGACTCCCCGCGAGCAAGAGACAGTCACAGGTAGACTTTACTAGCTGCCACAGACAGAGACCCCACAATGCCAGAGAGAGACCACCCCGCGGGGAAGCCCTCTGCCCCATTTGCTGTCAGAGGGCCATCTCTTGAGTGACGCAGAGGGTCGGGGTTGGGCAGAGCTGTGTGTGGGCCCCAGTCCAGGCATGCAAGAGTGCTGCAGGAGAGGTTTGGGGTGCAGTGCCAACGCTTCCGGTCCCCTTTCCCGCACTCTTCTTTCTGGCGCCCTCGGCCTAGCGCCGGAAGAGCCGCTCGCGCCGCTCAGACCAGCGGCCGCTTCCATTCCGGGACAACAGGGGGGTCCCAGGTAAGGCGTGAGGTGCGCTGACCGAGCGCCGTGGGGGTGGGGGCATTTCCGCAACCACAGCAGTGCGGCATGGGTGAAAGATGGGGGCGTGACGCAGATACCTGCGCAGCAGGGGGGACTCTTCATGGGGCCCCCAATACTTCAAACGGTCCCCAATGCACGTCTGTGAGACACTGCAGCCCCTCGTCCCAGTGCGCGTGAGGGGCCGTCATTGTGTGATGCGTCACTGAGCGCCTGGGACTCAGTGTTGGAACAGCAGGGGAGATGAGCGTCAGAAGTGAGGCGCACTGGCAGAGCAGGGTTTGGTTGGCAGAGCTTTGTGTGGGCCTCAGAGCTGGAACAGCTGGAACAGGTGGGGGTGGGGGGGGGGGTGCAAGTTAAGACTGTGGTGCAGCGAGAGAGCAGTGCATGGGCCGGGGCACTGGAACAGCTGGGGGTTGGGGGGGTGCGAGTTAAGACTGTGGTTCAGTGGGAGAGCAGCGCATAGACCGGGGCACTGGAACAGCTGGGGGTTGGGGTGGGGGTGCAAGTTAAGACTGTGGTGCAGTGAGAGAGCAGTGCATGGGCCGGGCACTGGAACAGCTGGGTGTTGGGGCGGGGGTTGGTGCAGTGGGAGAGCAGTGCATCGGCCGGGGCACTGGAACAGCTGGGAGTTGGGGGGGGGGGGGGAGCGGGTGCAAGTTAAGACTGTGGTTCAGTGGGAGAGCAGTGCATAGACCGGGGCACTGGAACAGCTGGGGGGTTGGGGGTGCAAGTTAAGACTGTGGTTCAGTGGGAGAGCAGTGCATAGACCGGGGCACTGGAACAGCTGGGAGTTGGGGGGGGGGGGGGAGTGGGTGCAAGTTAAGACTGTGGTGCAGTGAGAGAGCAGTGCATGAGCCGGGGCACTGGAACAGCTGGGGGTTGGGGTGCAAGTTAAGACTGTGGTGCAGTGGGAGAGCAGTGCCTGGGCCGGGGCACTGGAACAGCAGGAGTACTGCACGTTGGGAACGAGGTGCACTGCTCGAGCCGCGCGTGCGCCCAGAGGTGCCGCACGTCAGAAACGAGGCGCTTCGACAGAGCTACTACTTGTAGGTGACCTTTAAAGCTTCACAGCCACAATCCAAGGCATAGGACAGATAGTTCCGAGACTTGCCACTCCTCCCAGCCCCTCCCAGCGCGCGGGCAGCGAGGGTCCCTGGCTCCGCCCACGGGCTCCGGATCCAGCCAATGGCAGCGTGGGGAGCCAGCCGGAGAGGGTTTAGCAGGGAAGCTGGTTAAAGTCTGGCACTTGGGCAAGGGACGTCAGAGGACTAAGACCAGTTTCCAACCACAGGAAGAGGCTGTGAGACTGCTGGGGGCTAGCCGAGCCAGGCCTAGCTATAGGGGCGCTGTGCCATCCTGGGGAAATCCCAGAAACCCACCCACGGGCCTTGTGCCAACGCATGGGACCCTGTTTTCGTGCCTCTGTTGCCTGCTTGGGACCCTGTTTTTGTGCCGCTGTTGCCTGCTTGGGACCCTGTTTTCGTGCCGCTGTTGCCTGCTTGGGACCCTGTTTTCGTGCCTCTGTTGCCTGCTTGTGGCCCTCTTTACGTGCCCCTGTTGCTTGCTTGGGACCCTGTTGCTTGCTTGTGACCCTGTTGCTTGCTTGTGACCCTGTTTTCGTGCCTCTGTTGCCTGCTTGGGACCCTCTTTTCGTGCCACTGTTGCCTGCTTGGGACCCTGTTTTCGTGCCTCTGTTGCCTGCTTGGGACCCTGTTTTCGTGCCTCTGTTGCCTGCTTGGGACCCTGTTGCTTGCTTGTGACCCTGTTGCTTGCTTGTGACCCTGTTTTCGTGCCTCTGTTGCCTGCGGGGGGGCTCGCAGCGAGCCCACAGTGTGTGGGGTGGGGCTCGCAGTGTGTGGGGGGCTCTGTGTGGGTGTGTGTGGGGGGGCTCTGTGTGGGTGTGTGTGGGGGGCTTTGTGTGGCTGTGTGTGGGGGGGCTCTGTGTGGGTGTGTGTGTGGGGGAGGGGGGTTTGTGTGTGTTGGGGGGGCTCTCTGTGGGTGTTGGTGTGTGTCATTTGCAAGAGATAAAGCTAGTGGCATTGTAAATGACAATGCCATTTATTTATGTTAAAAAAAACATAAATAAAAATAATGTCAAGAGCAATGCCAATCGCTCTAACTTTAACAAAGGCAAAACCATTGCATTGTAAATGCTTGTTTTCTCTTCAAGCCCGTCCATGCGTCTGCTCTACAACTACATACTCCAGACACTTGGTCTCCATCCTCTGCACGTGCTCTCTTCTCACCACATAGACTGTCCATCCGCATAATGTTCCCTATACTCAGATGTGTTAATTGTCAACACTGCTTTACAAATACAGCGACTGTGGGGCTCTTTTGTCTGCAACTCGGCACAGGAAAGGTCGGAAGGTGAGCGGATGAGTGAACTGGTGGAGGGGTGGGTGAGTGAAGGGATGCATGGATAGTTGAAATAGTGAAAGGATGGATGTAAGAATGGAGTAGTGAAAGAAAGGATGAATGGATATGTGAAAGGATGTATGTACGAGTAAGTGAAAGGATGGCTGAATGAAAGGATGGATGGAGTGAAAGGCTGGATGGATGGCTAGGTTGGAAGGGTGGATGAATCAGTGAAAGGGAGGATAGATGAAAGGTAGGGTGAAAGGTGGATGAGTGAGGGAAAGGATTGATGGTTGAGCCAAAGCATGGATGTGTGAGTGAAAAGGTGGATGGATAGATGCATGAATGAATGAGTGAAACACATGTAAGGATAGATGAGAGAGAGGCTGGATTGATGATGGGAGGATGGATGAGTGAGTAAAAGGATGCATCAATGAGTCTAAAGATAAATAGATGGATCAGTGAGTGGATGTGTAAATTGACGGAGTGAAAGGGTGGATTAGTGGATGTATGGATGAGTGAAAGGGAGAATATATGGATAGCTGGATGAAAGGGTGGATGGTTAGATCAGTGAAAAGGGTGGATGGATGAGTGAAGGTGAGAATGGAGGAGTAAAAGTGAGAATGGATGAGTAAAAGAGTAAATGGATGAGTGGATCAATGTGTTGAAGGGTGAATGGATGAGTGAAGGGACGGGTGGATTGATGAATGAGTGAAAAGGTAAATGGATGATGGATGGATAGGTGCATGGATAAAGGAGTGAAAGAATGGAGGCAAGGATGGATGAGTAAAGGAAAAATAGATGGATGAGTAAAAGGATGGATGGATAGTTGAGAGGAAGGGTGGATGGATGAGGGAAAGAGTAAATAGAAGGACTGGGTCGATAAATGGATGGGCTAAATGAAAGGTTGAATGTATGCATGGATATGAGAGGAAGGGTAGATGGCTGGCTGTATTAAATGGTAGACAGATGAGTGAAAGGCTGATGGATGGATAAATGGGTGAAAGGAGGGGTGGATGAGTGATTGAAAGGGTATATGGATGAGAGGATAGATGGGTAAAAGGGTGGATCAGTCAATGAATGAGTGAAAGGGAGGATGGATGGATGGAGTAAAAGGATGGATACATGAGCAAAGAGTGGATGGATGAGTGAAAGGATCGATGGATTAAAGTGGAGATGGACAAGTGAAATGATGGATGACTGAGTGAAAGGATAGATATGTTTTGGGGATCGGTTTGAAGATGGATGAATAGGTTTGCATGTAGATGGGTATATGGATGGATGGAATGGTGAAGGACTGAAAATTGGATGGACGATAGAATGTAAAGGTGAAATGATGGTTATCAGTAAGTGGATTGTAGAATGAATGGATAGATGGTTGGATGTAAGGGAAAAGCAAGCCTATCTGGGATGGTCCTGATGACTTGCTTCACTTGCTTGGTGTCATACGAGTTTTGGTCAAAATGGTGGGTATTTAAATTTTCTGGCTAGTCCCTTGCCTATACTCTGTGTAATTCCACTTTCCAACCTTTTATCCGCTATCTCCACTCACCAAATCCGATCTCTACTGTGCACATTGTTGTCCACATCAGTCATCTTTATACTGCACATGAGCTCTCCACCCTCTACAAGCAAGTACCACCCTATTTATCTACTCTTTACACTATAGTTTTCTCTCAACCGTGCTCTTGCTCACTTCCCTCTGCACACACCTCTATATATCAGAATAGGGAAAGCACAAATGAAGCACATTTTTTGTAATTCTTTGAGGTGACGTGGAAACAAATATTTCAATATAATTTAGAACAAATCAGTACACTAAGATATGACACTTCCACACATTGTTTTTTTTGCACTGTTTACTTTAAATCAGTAAAACTGTATGCCTGAGCAAATGTAATAGTCATTTCAATTGGAAATGTGTTGACTGGACAGGCAGTGCACCATCACACCAGGCATACTCCACGCCACACCACTCTGCTCTCTACCACACCATGCCCCTCCCCTCTACCACATGCCCCTCTACCACACTCCACTCTCTTCTACTTTACAACATGCCAATACACTGTCACTCTACTCTGACATTATACGACATACCACTCCACGATACACCCCTCCACTCTATGCTCCTACATTTTTTGCAACAACTCTCTACTTTGATACTCCAATCAATGACACCTCACTATACGGTACACCACTCTACAGCACTCCAAGACGCTCTATGCCACTCCACGACACTGCCACTCTGTTAAACGCCCTCTACACCACTTTACTCTGATGCACTACTCTGCTCTGTAACTCTCTATGCCCCTCCACTATACAACACTCCACTCTGTGACCCTTTACTCCACTGCTGGTGGCGGTGCTGGCCGGGGGCAGGGGGCAAGGGCTGCTCCTGTGTCAGACGCAGTCGCTGCTGCAGTGCTAAGGCTGTGTTGCTGGAGCCGTCTCTTGCTCCACTAAGCCAGGCATCGGCTGCCCTCCACGCCCACTCTGAGGGCACTGCTGGTGAGCACACCTTGAGAGTAGCACCAGTGTCATTTGCCCAGACCACATCTGGTTTGCTAGCTGCGGTAAGAACTTAAGAATGAGGTCTGGGCCTGCGCTGCTGTTGTGACTCTGTCGCTGCAGGGGAAGTCGATAATATGCTGGGGAACCTGCGGTGGAGGAGGAAGGGAAAAGCGAGTGGGTGGGCAGTATTTCTTAGCTGTCTTTGTGGTTTTAAGCCAAGCTGTGTGTCATTTTAGACACATTTCAGTATTGTTTTCTTTTACCTGGGCGGCATACACGCTACTACCCTTGTGTCCATAATGTTACACCATGCCTGTCTCTTCATAGCTACATCTCCATCCTGTTTCTCTGCAGTGAACACTAATACTTTGCCAGAGGGTGCCACTTTGCAGTTTGCCTGAGGCGCCCAGTGCTTACCCTCCTCATGTACACAGCTCCCCTCTGCACAGCCCTGATCTACCCCGGCGGCTCTGGTCCCGCGTTCAATCTCTTCGTGCCACCCTGCCCACTCTTCTTGTTTAAAATAAATTTTGCTTCAGCTACCTGTCCCCTCTGCTTAGCTGACTGTTGTACCTCTCCGGCATCATACTCCCAGACACATTCTGCCTAGCTGACTCTGGTGCCCCTATGTCCAGTTTCACCCAGCCCTAGTCTGCCCACCCTCCCTCTATTACTACCTCTCCTGCAGTTACATTGTCTCTCAACCTTGTGTCCCCCCCCCCCCCAGTGTCAAACTGGCACTTTTATATATCTACCTATATGACATCTGCCCATTCAAATCATATTACCCTCTACTCCGCTAATTTCTGTTCCTCTATGATTACAAAATACATGATAAGACACTGCCCTTTCTTTTCCTGGTGCTCGTTCCTCTCTACCAACCTAATCTTCCCAGCCCTTCTGGTAATTGCGGCATAGCAACATATCCGCAGTCATGTCACATTTCTTTACTAAGCCAATTCACAGCCCTCTACATTTGTGTCTTTCAACATGCATTTGGATTTGTTCTACCACACTACCTCCTCATCCCACTCTGCTCTGTCGCCTGCCCGTCCCTCATTGCTCAGCCTAGGTACTGCCCATTTGCCTATACTCCCACATTCCTATTAGTGTCAAGGGTGCTGTTCTCATTGCACATGAATCTACAGTGAAGTTAGGGTACCATATGGTGATTTTTCCTACATTAAAGGTCTGCTATCACCAAACTAGGATTAATTTTTTATACTATACCTCCATCTTTTAAGCGTTATATCTTACAGTTGTTGCTATTACACTCTTTCCTATTTCTCCATTTACCAGTCTCAGAAGGATGGTAAACTAAGTTCTCTACAGCTCTATGCCACTCCATCTCACTCTACATTTTGCCACTATACTCAATAACACCACTTTGTGTCACCACTTGACACCACCACTCTGCTACCACTACTCTCAACGTCCCTCAAGGCTCCTGGACTTTTTGCCAATGTATTTTACACCACTCTACCATATACCACTTCACTCTATGACAGTCTACTCTGCCACACTTCACTCTCTGCCACTGAACTCCACTGCACTCTAAGCTGCACCACTATTTTACTCTGCGCCCCTGCACTCTTGATTCTCAGCTCTACAAGACTGCCTTCTCTGAAACTGAACTCAATGCAATGCTACTCTGCACGACTGGAATCTAAGTCACTCACGCTGCAATCTGCATTGCTCTACGCCACTCTAATCTATTCTGTACCATTGCACTCTACACTACTCTGTCACTGTACTATGCTCCACACCTCTGCAATCTACCCTGCACCTATCTACCATGCACCACTCCATGCCACTCTTCTCTGAAACAATCTACTTTACACCACTGCAATCTACTCTGCACCCTACATCGCTTTACTCTGCGCCAATGCACTCTACACCACTCTACTCAACCAGTGCACTCTACGCCAGTCTACTCTGCACCACTGTTTTTTACACTGCTTCAATCTAGGCTACTGCACTTTAACACACTATAAGCTTTGATACTCCACTCGGTGATGCTCTACTCCATAAACCTCTACTCGACTCTTTGCCACTCCACTCTACAACACTATTACATGCTATGGCACTCTCCAACACTACTCAACAACGCTCTACCTAACCCCTTCCATGCCACTTTAGTCCACTCTATTCTACAACATACTACTCCGCTCTAATCCATGCCACTCCACTCGATTCTACAACACTTTACTCCACTCTGCCATTCCACTTTCCTACACGACTCCACTTTATGCCACTCCTCAGCAATCTAGTCTACGCAACACTTAACGTCACTCTGTTCTACACCACTCCATGGCACTCTGTCGCTAGAATCTATGCTACTTCATCACATTGCACTTTTCAACATGCAACTCTTCTTTACCCCACTAACTTTTAGCCATGCTGAACAGCCACGCTTGTGTACAATATGGCTAAAACATATTGGCAAAGACAATAGCTCTTGCAAAGGCAAGATCATTTGGCTTTGCCAATGCTTGTTCGTTTTAACCGATACTACAGACCATCGACAAAAGACATTGCAAGTCACATGGTCAAAAAGGCGAAACCTATTGGCTTTGCCAATGCTTGTTTTTGTAACCATTATTTGCTCTGCCAACAAAGTAATAAAACTGTATTTCTTAACATCTTGTGAATGGCAAACAAGTATTACTACTGGAAATCATCCTAGAATAATACTTCTACATATTGACACCGCCATGCAGTAATACAGCCAGTACCCATCCTGCGGTAATACATCCCCATTATTAATAAATCAAATAGTACGGTTCCAGTCACATTATAAAGTTATCCTTGGATCATCCATGAGTAATGGAGCCTCGTTCTGAAGTCATCACAAAATGATTCTGTAATAATACAGCCCCATCCTGAAATACTCAAAAGATCATCCTGGAGTAATCCACCCTAATCCGAAATCATCATGGGATCATTCTGGAGTAGTACAAGATCACATGTTTTCCACTGAAGTAATCAGGGACCCATCCTGGAGTAATCCACCCTAATCCTGTAATCAGCATGGGATCATCCGGCAGTAGTTCAAGCTCATCACATCTTTTCCACTGAAGTAATCGGGCCTTAATCCTGGAGTAGTTTCTCTGATGACTCTAGATAAAGTCGTCCCATTTAAATATTTTTGCCTGTGGGCAGACTTCAGGATGGCTTCGGATGACCTCCCCAGTTAATTGCAGGAATAGCCTGGCTGAAGTCATCGAATGACTTCAGAATCACTCCAGGATGATCTTCCTTTTTGACTTGGGCACCTCTCTCCACGCTACATAAATACCTTCTGAGATAGGCATTCAATCCAACACCCACCCACTGTGCACCCCTTTGTACTTGCCCATGAAGTTTTCATCTTTCACCAAAACTATCATCTTGGTGAAAGCTCGGAATATCCCCGAGCACTGCTCCAGTTGGAACCATTATGAGAAGGAAAGGGTAAGGGCATGTATGCCAACATACACTGCCAGAACCAAACAGGGCAGTACCCCACTCTGACCCCAGCTCTTCGCTGACCCTCCGAGGGTTCATCCGGGCTTTGAGACACTCGAGCCACCCCAGGACATCTAATCTCCCAAGCGGCCCCTGCCATTCTACTACTTCTGCCCACAAAACCACAACTAGGGTAAAAGATAAGGGAAGGGCTCGGGTGGCACAATCAGGGCAAGCTAATGACAGCAAAAGCCGGTTATGGTCAAACCGGGCACCCAGGGTTTCCTTCAGAGCCTTGTAGCCTGCGACTTTAACCATCGTCATCCAGGGGCAGCGGAGATGAGGACACAGGACGTCAATCCTCCGAGGGCAGAATGGGGCCCAGGCAGGCCTCGCGCTCGTGCGCGCGTTGACTGTATTCTGGCTTCGGTTACAAAAAGGCACGCTGCCATTCATTCACACGCAGGGCATCCGTGTGCCGTCAGAACACGGAATCCGGGCCTTACCATCTGTGTACAGAAGAATGCACTCTTCTGCCAAAGCAGGAAGCGAGGCCTCACACAAGGAGAAAGTGACGGGATCTCTCCTCGTCATGATCCATCGCTGCTGCCAGCCTTCGCCACCTAGGGGCAGTGCCACTCGATGCCAACACTAAATACGAATTTGTAAAGCCAAAAGGTTTCGCTATTTTATAAGTGGGAAGTATGGGCCCAATGTATCAAGCCTTTTGCGACTCGCAAAAGCCGATATTCGCAGAATGTCGGCCTTTGCCAATCGCAAACGGCCTTTTTGCATGTTTTAGAATGTATGAAAAAATCGCAATTTAAGGAATCGCAAAAAAATAACGATTCCTTATTTTGCCTTAACATGTAAGGAATCGCAATTTTTGCGATTCCTTAAATGCTATGTATGTAGCAATTTCAATTTGCGAATTTTGGTTAAGGAATCGCAAATTACCACCAACTTGTTGTTGATGGTAATTTGCAAATTCTTTAAAAAAAGCAAAAATTGTCATTTGTTAAGGTGGCATGTGATGCGCACACACATGCCCATAGGGCATGTGTGTGTGCCATATGCACACACATGTACATTTCAGGGATGCAGCAGGGTGTCTTTGAGACACCCCTGCACCCTTGAAATAATTCTCAAATTGCGATTAGCAAATTGCGAATTCACAATTTGAGAATTACTACACAATCATACCTATGGGCCTCCTGGCCCATAGGAATGCATTGGAAATTATTCCTTATTTGGGAATTCACAAAATGCGAATTCGCAAATAAAGAATATTAAGGAATCGCTAAAAAATAGCGATTTTGTACATACATTCCATTTTGCGAATTCTAAATAGCGATTCGCAAAAAATTGCTATTTAGAATTCGCAAATTGGAATCTTGATACATCTGCCCCTAAATCTTTAATGAGCATTTGTGTGTTCAGTTGTGTATTTGAATCTGATAATAAACCGTCGGTTCGGTGGATAAGTGTATAGATAAAGGAGTAAAAGGCTGGACGGATAATATAGCGGGAGTTCATGTATGAAAGTTTGAATATGTAAGAGTACTTAGGCCAGTGTAATCGGAGTAATTTTGGTACACACGCATTGGGCTTTGATGCGGAATTACCAATAATTACGCGATTACTCTAGCTCGTGTGAATAAGAATATTTTTTTGGGGGGTGGGGGGGGTTGGAATCTTACCACGAGAGCACATTTAGAGATTCGTGTTCTGCCGCACTTCGCGCGGTTTCTTAGCGCAGAATTCCTCCTTGCGTGCAGCTTCCTGGTTGCTGGAGCACCCAGACCTTCGTTTTATTTCCATTAGTAGCCCTTGGCTCACCCTCTGCAGCAGTGCCATTTGAAGGATTTTTGGGGCCTGGGCAAGAAATATTGCGACCCGTCTATAGAACAACATGGAATCACTTTCATTTCCAGTTCAATAAAATTCTGAATTATATGTAAACATTTCAGAAGTACAAAAACTGCTGAAAGTTCAAGCTGCCCAGCATTTGCCAGTCAAACCAGTAGTAAAAGAAAGCTCGAAAAAGCACAGGCAAAGCTATTTCTTATTGCACTTGGATCTAGATTCCTTTTGTCTTGCAACAGCACTTTTTCATGAGGAATTCAAAACCTAACCAACATCTTCCTCCCACTATTGGAAAGACAGGGTAAGGGTGGCTTGGTTAATGTTTAAATTACAATTACATAACAATAAATGAAGACATATGCCTACAGCTCTTGCAACTTTTGCTTTAATCGCTGAATATTCATAATCCCAAAGCACCCTCCCTTCACAGCTGGCATTCCTGCAGCACATTTAAAATCAAAGAACTGCTCAAATGATGTTCACCATTTCATTGGGTGAAATCTGATACTTTTCCCCTTAATGCTATTCTCCCACCTTGTCCCTTCTCTCCTCTTTCACATGTACACTGCTTTATATAGATAAAGACCTGTGACTCTGTTGAGGAAAAGAAATAGAAGGGATGGGAGACTGTAGAAGGATGGAAATGTAAAGAGAAGGGTGTAGTGAGAAGGGTGAAGCTGGGAGAGAATGGAGGTAGAGAAAGAGAAGAGGTAAAGAGACTGATAAAATAGGGGGAGGTATAAAATAAAAGGAGAAAGCTGAAGTAGTCAGAAAGAAAGATACAGAGAGAAAGAGAGAGAGTGAGAGAGAGAGGAACATAAATGTCGAGAAAGACTGGTTGAGGTATGGCAAGAGATCAGGGACATGAAATATAGAGAAACCGGTGGGGTACACTGAGAGGTGAGGTAGAGAGAGAGGGGTAAAGTAGACAGAGAGATACTTTACAGAGGTATAGGTAAAGTAGTGAGAGAATTGTAGAAAGATGCAACATAGCGACGGTGGTGAAACAGAAAAAGGGTCAAAATTATAAGAAGTATTCAAACAGATCAGATGAAGAGAGAAAGATATACGTTTTAAAAGGCAGAAAGAGATGAGTTGTAGAGAGAAAGGTGATTAAGGAGCGAGACAGAGGTAGAGAAGAGAAAGAGAGGTAAAATTGATTTAGAGTCAGAGATGGGGTGACAGTAACAAGATACACTGAGGTGAAGATGGAGAGATGAGGAAAAGAGAGATGAAGTGGAAAAGGTAAGTTGGAATAGAGAAGGAGGTGCAAAGAAGTGTATAGTACAGACAGAGGTAAGGTGGAGAGAGTGGCGAAACAGGCATAGATGTAGAGGTAGGCTCTGAGAGTGGGAAAATGATGTCAGGTTGTGAGAGAGTAGAGACGTGAGGTGGTGAGAGGTGTATGGAGAGAGGTGTTGTTGACATGTTGAGGATGAGGGAGAGAGATGAGATAGAGACACACTGGGTAACTACACAGATGTAGAGCTCAGTTGTGAGAGATAAAGAAAGGGGCAAATCAGAAGAGGGGATGGGAGAATTGAAAGATTATTTGTTTAGATTTAATTGCAACCAAATGTATGAGAGCGCGAGGGCAAGGTTAGGCATGTTGGGGATGCCAAGCTGGGTTCATTAAAAAAGCACCCACCAAATATGTACATAAGTTCCCAGGGGGTTTCTTGGAAGGTGAGACCCCTAAGCAATTGCCACTTTAATCTATGCCTTAAAATGACTGTTTTGACCAGACCTCAGCCAAGTCAGAAATCATTTGCCTACACATCTTGCACAGAGGGCAGCTCACACAGTAGTTCTCTTTGCTTTCTTTCAATTGCCATTTGTTCTCACACTTAAAATATCTAAAAAGATGCCAGTGGACATGGTAAAATCTGTGAGCAGTGCACTTTTTATATTCACAACCTTCAGTTTAAATTAACAACCATTAGTCAGAAATATTTTGAGAAAAGAGTTTTAAATACCACCCTGCCCAATTGCTCTCAAGTTTCACTTTGTATTGTATATTCCACTCCGGAAAGGAGCTCCATTACCATTAATCACAGCAAAATTCATAGCTGAACTTAGTGGCAGCGGCTACTTAATGGCAGAGGGGGAGGAGGTCGCGGGGGTGGGAGGGAATGATATATTTTTTTAAATCACTTAGCTACAGGCCAGCCTCTTCTGTCAACTGCAGGACTCCAGGGCCAGGAAGCACACAGGCTCCCAGGCTCACCTGGCCCATCACAACGCTGCGTTACGGCTGCGCTATGATTGGTCTGATCGCCGTGGTTCAGCGCTCAGAGAGGGACTGGGAGGCTGTGCATGACCTCTACCGAGGCTGTACAATACAGCCTGGTGGAGAACAAGCAAAGGAAACATGACTGTTTGGCTGGCCCAAGACAGCCGGCCAAACCATCATGCGCACTTAAGAGAGTGCTCACCACTCCTCCACCTGCTAGTCTGTGTTAGCCCAAACCTGCCCCTAACCAGCAGAGCTACGACAGAAAAATAACATGATAATAACAATGCGATATTATCATTCTATTTTTCCTTTTTGACCCGCTCCCAGAGCAGTGGGGGGGGGGGGGACGCTCCTCAGCCTTATCAAAGGCGTCGTATCTGACCGAACTATCCTCCTATGGGCTAACACGAAATATGAAGGACACGTCAACAAACCATGGCTAAAGGGGGTTGATCCCAAGCCCACTCTTTGCCTTTGTGTGGGCTGATGACAAGAACTCTGTCAAACAGCAAATGCAGTTTGTAGGCAGACATAACAATTCCGATGGATTTAGAATACAATTCATGTGTGGAAACTGTAATCTCATTTGCTTGATAGCCACATTTTAAAATCCTCCAAACCCAAGAAGAAACAGGGTAAGCAGACTGAAATTTTGCAGTTAGGATACAATTGAATATCAGATTGCAGTATTACAAGAAAAGAACATGTGGAAGTTATGCGTCAAACACCCATTAACTGCAATTAACTAACATTCAAGAACCAGGATAGCTCCTTCAGTGAGAAGGGTCAGATTCGTGTGCTCCATCATGTTTCTGGCATTTAGCAGCAATATTTCAGTGTGTTAACTAGATTGTCTATTTGACTCCCACAGATGCAAATTGGCATAAACGGAATTCAAGAAATTACGCCGGCTCATAGGACAAGCCCTGAAATTCTTTCAGTCACCTATTTGTTCCACATAATAAGCCATCCCTTTCAAATATTCCAAAATAAATCCATTTATAGTCAGTGTGTGTATTACTGTCAGACATCTAGGCCTCTCTTCAAGTTTCTTATACTGTTCATCCCAACTCCTTCCTATTTTTTATTTTATTACAGTGGAAGTAAAGTAGAAAGCAGGAATGCCAGATTTTGAGACCCGTCCCAAGCCAAAGCAGTCCAAGTTCAAACCAAGCCCAAATTCAGCCTAACAGAGGCCAGTATCAGCCCAAAAAACAGCCAAAGTTGCAACCCTCGAATTATACAAAAACAGCTTTCAGGAAACATTCCCTACTTCATTTTAATTTCTATTCAATATGAGTACAATGGGAGCTTGTTCAGTGGGCATCGATGCATTCTACCATTATGTCCAAATTCTATTATTAACTACTTATTTTCAACATCAGTGCCCACTATGACCATCTAACTGGCACTTCAGTCACCACAAATCTAATCCTGAACCTAGCATTGATGGATATCTTTGCAAAAGCAGACTATAGCCCCTCTTTAAAAAGTCTCAGAGCGGGAACATTGGAAACCATTAAGTAATTTGGCTTCTTAAACAGTACATTTATTGGACCTCTAGGGATTACCACCACAAAGCAATACACTTAAAAAGAAACCACCCAAGGGTTAAAGCAATTCCAGCATGACTTGTTTGGCTAGCTGTAGGGGTCTTCACAGTGTGACAAACAGCCCACTACTGCTTGCTAGAATGTAAGTAGGACAGTAAAGACACAGTCACTTACTCTGACCACTCCCATGCCCTTCACTCCAAAGTCTTTCAGCATGAGCACTTACTCTGGCACCTATGCGGTTGCCTTTGTGTTGCTGCAAATACTAGACAAAAGGTTGGTGTCTTGGCAAGAAGCAGCGTCTGAAGCAGATCGGAAATAGATCCCTTTCCCAAAACCTTCCGTGGAACCCTCCTCTAACATCTCAACACTAATGCTCCCTCCAGTGCAGCACCATCATCTCTCAACTTGTCCCATTCTGTTTCCCTTCATCATTAGCGTTGGCTCGCTCACCTGTGCAATGTCATCAAGCTGCGCAGCTCCTTCACACCTGCCAACCACCCAGGGCTGTCAGTGGGGCAGGCCCAACAACCCTTTGAGTTATGGCCTCAAAGGGCCCTTTGTTCATATCTTTGAGAACAATAATAACGGTTTATGAAAACATGCGCATGACAGAGTACACTGCTCCCAGAAAGCGGGCATGCAAAGATGGAGGGGAGGGCATTCAAAGAACATGAGGGGGCTTTCAAACCAAAATGAGGGGGGCAATCGAAAGGATTATATTCAATGCACTACACACCAGAAAAGCTCTAAAATTAACATTACTAACAAATGCAGATGCGATGTACAAACATCTTTGCTAAATGGGTAAACTAAAGAAATATATAGGTTGTCAATGATCATAGAAAATCCAGACAGCTATGGACCAGGTTTGTTGTGCACTTAAACATGCTAACACACTTGGTGCTTTTATTTATGGAAGAGGGAACCTTTGTGTTAAGTGAATAACTCTTCCCCTACATCGCTGTTCGCCTGCCCTTCCATGCAGCAGTTAAATTAGCAAGCAACCGGTGTATTAAGCATGGAATACTCCAATGGCAAAAGTGCACACTTGGAAGCAGAATCAAAATAACTTTCTCTACACCACAGGGACTGGTTAACACGTACACATTGAAACAGAAGGTTCCATCTCATATACCAACTGGATTGAATTTGAGAGAGCAGTTTTGTTTAACCCACAGCATTCATTTATGCACAAGTGCCCTAGTATCACTTCTCTCTCTATGCTAGCCATTTATCATTCTACATTCCAAACCGCAGAGTCCATAATTTCATCAAAATACTGGTGGTGCCAAAGAAAGCCACCTGATTAGTGGTAGCACTAATCACTCCCCTCCTTTGCCTGCAGTTCTGTGGTGTTTTGGCAGACATGTGGCACAGAAGGCTATGGCATGTGCTAGTGTGGGCAGCAGCACGGACATCGGACCTGTTGTATACAGCAGTCGGCTCCAGCCTCCATCCGCAGCTCCAGGTATTTTGCCATTGATTTGCCACCGACTTCCAGTGGCACAGTTGGATTGGGATCAAAAATCGGCCCGGGCACACCAAAAAAAAGTGGCCCACATTTGCGAATTGCCTTTCCGCAAAACACTGCTTCAGCGAAGTTTTATGAAAAGAAAGAGGGTGGGGGCATGTTTTATCTTCACTTAGATACAAGAAAAAAATGCAAAGACTAGTCCACAAATTCATTGACGATTTTCAGCAGGTGGCGCCAGAGAGCAGAACCAGAGAGACGGACCGCCGACCAGAGTGGAGCGGAGCAGAGCGGAGCAGGAGCGGAGAGGGAGGCTCGTCGTCAATACCATGACCGAAAGAACTCCCGCCTGCCCACCGGGCCCCCGCAGCGCAGCAGGCAGCCCAACCGGCGGTACCAACCCGCAACCTGCAGCGACGACCAAACCGAGACCAAGCAGTCCGGTCTCTATAGCGCGGAGCGGAGAGGAGAGGAGCAGGAGCGGAGCAGGAGGCTCGAAGGCAACTCCGCGACCGAGAGCAACCCAGCCTGTTCGCCTGCCTGTTGGGCCCCAGCAGCGCGATCCAAAGCGCAGCAGGCAGCCCAAGTGGCGGTAATCAACCCGCAATCTGCCGCCGACAACCAAAACGAGACCAAGCACTCGGGTCTCTATAGCGTGAAACGCGGTGCAGCGGGCGGCCCCAGCGGCGGACACGGCCTGCACAGCTAAAGGCCTGCCGTCGACCGGCGGAGCAGAGGAAATCGAGGAACGGATCGAAGCGGACCGGAGTAAGAGGAGAAGACCTGAAACAACACTCCGATGTGCCAGCGAAACACCAGCTCCAAAGTGGCTTGAAGTACCAGTGTAAAGCCCCAAGAACTGGTGGACTCTGAGGCAGGAGACGGCCAACTTGAACGGAAACCTCCAGCAGTAGGACCGTGAGAGGGGCACCTGGGACTCGGGGAAAGGGGAGGTGGTGACTTGAGCGGTCAGTACTACCTTTCCCCGCCCCAGCGACCCCCCCAAAGCGCCCTACGCCTCCAAAGAGTACCCACTTAACCATTTATCTCACGCCTAGAGGGATTCTAACACCTCCTTATAGCCCATTATCCTCCTGATAACACGTGGGGTAGCCCAAAATAACCACCCCCTGGGAAGGCGGAATAACTACCGCCCCAGGATAAGGAAATGGCTTTCAAGAAATTGAGGTCGCGAACCATCTTCATGAAACGAATGGGAACTGAAGAGGCAATCAGAAAGTCCTTCAATAAAGCAGTGAAAAGTGGACGGATAAGAAGGACTCCGGCAATAACCAATTATTTTTCTACACTTACCACCAAAGGTCAAATAGAAAGTCAACCGCAAAAAGAAGGAATAAAACCTGAGTTGAAGGAGGGTGGAGAAGACAAACTGGGAGCTTCACAGGACGAATCAGGTGAACAAAACCTAACAAACCCTGAATTTGAACTTGAACAAAAATCATTCCATCAGTTATAGAGGAATCCCCCCTGGAATCAGACTTATCTGGCCTAACTACTCCGACTCTATTAAATATCCAACGCAGTACTGACTGTAACAACCTATACTCAGAAACAATTGTTAAGGAGGACGATAAGAAGCTCGAACCGCATATAAGGCCAGATGAGATACTTACCAGTACACTACA
The DNA here is from genome assembly GCF_964263255.1 of Lissotriton vulgaris. Classification (NCBI taxonomy): domain Eukaryota; kingdom Metazoa; phylum Chordata; class Amphibia; order Caudata; family Salamandridae; genus Lissotriton; species Lissotriton vulgaris. The sequence goes on along the minus strand of NC_141687.1, from coordinate 178,498,538 downwards.
AAAATCCCCGGATCGAGAAGTTGATCTCGAATATTCACCAGACCTCTACATGTTCAAATCTACCAGCTTAACTAATCACAACACTCCTGTGTCTAAGTCACTTTTTACCTTGCAAGAAATTTTAGAGTCTGTCCTCTCACTCTTAGGCCATATTCTGGCGAATTCAGACCAAACTCTTGATGTCCAAATAGGAATATTAAAATTCCTAGTAAAAGAAAAAAGGAAAAAAGACAACACCGAGTCAACAAAAATGCAAGAAACGCCAGCAAACATTCAAGAGGCAATAAGTAACAACAATACCATCAACACGCTGCAAGTCCAGGGAAAAAGCGAAATTGGTACCCAAACGCGAGGAACATCATATAAGGGAACTCGGAATAACCACCAGGAATCAACTCTATATTCTCTAAAGAAGCTCTTCAGAGAAGATCCAATTGATGCCCATAACCAATATCCTATTTTCACTAACACCAAAAATAAACCAATAACGTCCAATTCGGTGACTGATCAAGGAAAGAAGGCTAACATCATCCTCGACGGCGAACAAGCGAGGAATACACAAAAAATCAAGAAGAACCAAGAAGGAGCTGGGAAAAAAAGAGGAAAGCCACAACGAAGAATCAAAAAGAAGAAAGCGCGTAGGCTCAAATTCCAGAAAGCAATAATCCCTCCTGCATCCCAGCATGAGCAAGAAGAAAGTACGAAAACACCGACTCCCATAAAGGGAATAAATCGAAACGTGGCAGAAAACGCAGACAATAAAACTCCTCAACAAAACCCTACTTTAAACCCAAGAGCCGAAGAATTTCACCTCCATCCAACAACCACAGGGTCAAGGGAGCGCTTCAAAGGGCCAGAAGACCATGGCAAAAAAGCCCCACCCGGGGAAGAAACATTGTCAAAACACTTACAAATAAAAAAGCTTTTTCCCACAGACAATGTCCCACTAAATCGAGGTAGAATTGTTAACCTCCTCCAACGTATTATTCCGTTACAAACCTTAACAAGAAAAGAAATCGATTTAGTAATATTCCCAGATAAAGAAAATACCAAAATAGCGGTGGTAGTATTTTGGTCATCGGTGTTACCAGGGATCATCTTAAGAGAACAGGAGACCTTACATAAATGTGGCTATGATTTGATTCCAACACAGGAAACCACAGTCAACAATCCCAAAAAATGGTTCAAAGGACCTATATGGAAAAACTCCCATATTCAAAATAAAACTACCTACAGCACAGAAGACTCAGCAACAAATTCAAATTTAAATCAAAATCTAAAGATCTCAGTAAAGAATGGAGAAAGAGAAGTTTGGAGCCATGACGCACAGGCAAAGGAAGCAGCAAAAACGCTCCAGTCATGGTCATGGATCTATGAGTCACTGAACGGTAGGAAAAATGCAAAGTATACGACTCATACCGTTTAGCAACGGCCTTCGATAACATCTTGGAACATGGCAGGGAAAACTACAGACAAAATGACGGAAGCCACAAAAAATCGACCGGACATATTGGCATTACAGGAAACCTGGTCAACAAAACCTTTTAACCAGGACGGATATTTTGTTTACGATACCCCCGTGCAGGAAGCCAAACGGGGACACGCTAAGGGAGGGATAGCTATCCTATTAAGGGAAGAGTATCTCTGGGCTCAAGAGATTGTTGACACCAAATCTAAGCAATTCCAGTGAATAAAGATCAGGTTGGAGACTCACCCCTCAGACCCACAAAAAGGTCTATTAGTTTTCAATGTATATGTTCCTCCCGGATCAAAGAATGACGTCCAATTTGTGGAAACCTTCGACGCCATTCAGCAAATAATCGAAGCTCAATCTTATTTGCCATACCTGATCATGGGTGATTTCAACGGTAAAGTATCAAACACCGAAATCTCCAACTGGGCAAACTGGTACAAAGATGAAGCTCTAGAAATTCTGGTGCCGACATTCCCGATCAGAAGCAGGGCTGACAAAAGGGGGAAAATGTTATTAGCGTCACTTCCAATAATAAATGGAATCATCTTGAACGGAAACGTGGAAGGTGACATCCCTGCATCCCACACAAGACGGGGAAATAGAACTCTATCAATTCTAGATTATATGATTTGCAGTTTGGAGTCGTTTGAGTCCCTTTACATTTTCGCACCTATTTTACTGAAGAGAGCGACCACGCAATCCTGTTATTACACACGCAATGGAAAATAAGAACCTGCTCATCCAGTCATATCATGTTTAAACATAGCACAATAGAGGCAAAAATAAACCAAAGGCGGATCTATTGGAACTCAACCATGTTAGATAAAATAACCACCTTAATTGACACAAACCATCTTTTATCCATAGAATATTCCGCTGATCCAATAACGAACTTTGAATCCATCATCGAGAAACTAAACCAAGCTTTTCAAAATAAACTGCAACAAGCTGCACCAGTAAAGAATATAAATAAAAATAAAACCTCGAATTCATCAATTGCAAAAAGACTAAATAAACTTATTAGAGCACAATACGTGGACCGTTCAATCTCAAGACAGGCAGAAATTAATCAACTGAAAAATCAACTCAAGCGAAAAAAGCGTCGTTTAAAAAGAATAGTGCAGGACAAAAACTGGGTCGACCTACAAATTGCGGCAAAACAGCGCAACCAACGATCTTATTGGTCATTAATCGCAAAGGAAACCGGTACAAAAAAGGTCCTGCAAGCCATCCCAGTTCCACCTCAAGAATGGGAAATCTACCTGACAGATTTGTATAGAGCAAACACGAGTAATGAAGAGGCTGATAACACCGGGAATAATAGCGAAGGAAACAACGTTCCGATTGGAACCGCCTCCCCGTTTTCAATAGAAATGCATATCCGAAAGGCAAGATCTACAGGAGCCTCCGGCCCAGATCAAATACCAATCAAGGTCCTACAGGCAGACCCCAAAGGTTGGAGTAAGATGCTCTCTCCCCTTTTTAACTTCATCTTCAAAGCAGGATCAGTGCCAAAATCCTGGAAGGGGAGTATCATAATACCGATTTTTAAAAAAGGATCAAGACATCAGGCTGGTAACTATCGCCAAATAGCATTACTAGATGCCACGGGGAAAATCTTCGCCGCTGAAGTATTGGATCAACTCAAAAATTGGGCATTTTCTCAGGACCCAATCCCCCTATATCAGGCCGGCTTCAGGCCAAAGCACTCGGTTATTGATAACATTGCGATATTACAAACAATCCTCGACAAATACGTTGTAGGAAAATCCCAGCCGGTATACACAGCATTCATTGATTTTTCAACTGCATTCGACCGAGTAGACAGACCATCTCTCTGGAAAAAACTGAGGAAGCTAAGAATCCCAGAACAATTATTACAAATCATAATCACACTACATTCGCGCACGTGGTGTCAAGTACAAATGGGGTGTGAAAAGGGCCTGACCAACATAATTCCAACAGCAAATGGACTCAAGCAGGGGTGTCTCCTAGCCCCCTTGTTATTCTCACTATATCTTAGTGATTTGCCTCAGCACCTGCAACAAGTGCCAAGTGTGCCTCCAAAGATTGCAGCCCAAAACGTTCACGCCCTCTTATACGCAGACGACATCGTAGTGCTAGATCTCACGCCCTTTGGTCTGCAAAGACTTCTAGACACTCTGAACAAATATACTCAGGAAACTTCTTAATCCCGAATGTCACTAAGACAAAAATAGTTTCTTTCTCAGGAAGAAAAAGAAGCACCAAATTTTGTTGGAGACTCGGCGGTGGAAAAATAGAAGAGACTGAGGAATACACCTACCTGGGCAGAATTTTCACTAAGACCTTAAAAAACAATTCACAGGTTAATAACCTGACCAGGAAATCCGAGGTGCACGCCGGAGCCCTTCAAAGACTATATGCGGCTTCAGGTAATCGACATTTTTCATCCCTTCTCAAAGTATATAGCACAAAGATACCTCCAGTTTTATCATTCGCTTTGGAATATATTCCAATAAAACAGTGGTCATCCCTGGACCAAAAAGAAGGGAAGATACTGAGGAAAATGCTGAAGGTATCACAATCCACTCCGGTGCAAGCTCTTCGCCTCGAATTCTCAATCACGAGTTCCTATTCAAGAGCCATCGCAAATGTCATCAGGTGGGCATATAACCTGCTGCACGCAAAGGATGGAACTCTCCGTTCTCTACTTAAAGCCGAGACCTTCAACTGTGATGCTTCGAAACAAGCATTCTTCAGTAACATGTCCTCTGCATTTAAACTGGCTGAGATCAATGCTAACTTGTTGCTTACGTGGACCCCATCACAACTGAAACTCTTTTTAAAATGTTTTACTCCCAGACTCAGTTACGATCTTGATTTTTCACACTGCGCCAAACTGACTCTGTATAAAAGCTTCGCGGAAACAATTGCACCTAAGCAAGTACAACAATACATAGACCTTAATCTCTCGCATGGCGCTAAGAGATCAATCACCCTGTTACGGCTCGGCATTTTACCAGTGCTAACTATAACATCAAGTTGGCACCCAAATGGAACTTCATTATGTAACCTCTGCTATGGAGGGGAGCAAGATGTAGAACATCTTTTATTCACATGCCCTAATCCAAAAGTAGTTGCAGCTAGGACAAAACATCTGTACCCTATATACATAAATTGCTGTATCACTACCGTATAGGACTTGATCACTGTATGTAAATTTCCCCCAATGAATTAGTTTGTTATAACTTTTATACATTTTTAAAACCTTTTTTAGCTTTGTATTAATATGAAATATTCTAAAACTATTTGTAACTGAATTTTACCGTATAACATTTGTGGTCCTCAGTAGAGTACCAAAACAAATAAAATAAAACTTGAAACTAGTCCACACTGCTGAGCCACACATGAATTCAAGTGAGACCACTTCTGCTGAGGCCCCCTGCCCCCTCTCAATCAGCATACATTAATGGGCCGGTCCAGCGAGAGAAAGGGAGCAATACCTCTACCCATCTGCCTCGAGAAAGGCCAGTCAGGCACCCTATCGGCCGCTGGCTGCATCCCCCAGGCTGCCCAAAAAAGCAGCCCACAGCTAGACCTCGCTACCGGCCCTTCGGCCATTTCCCGAGTGCCTGTGCTACCAATGCGACCCTGTCCAGTGGTTGAGCACAGCCCTTTGTCACCTTTCCTCTCAGACGGGCCTTTAAGCACGACCAGCAAGATATGAGAAGGAGGGGACACTTTTCTTTCAGGCTTGGTGTCAGAGTTGCTGCCCAGCGGGAATCGCGATTCTCCTCTAGAGAACCAGTCTCCAAACTTACTGAAAGACTGGGCATACACTGGGCATGAATAGGTACCGTGGTTTATTCAAGCAGGGCAGTCCTCTGAAGCACTTTGGACCCTGAATTAGACGTACTGCGCTGCAAACATACACCACTGGGGGGCGGTGTGAATATTGATGAAAGTAGTTACATTAATGTGCACCTGGCACCGTGCATTACTGTAACTACTTGTATTATTGTGTGAGTGTGACAGACAGTGATGTCAAAGCTGGGGTTAGGGCTGGCCTTAAGGAGGGGCAAGCTAGAGTAGCCAAACAGAATGGGGAGAACATCCATCCGAGGTAGGGGTCTGTGCCCACTTTCAATGCAATGCAACCGGAGGAACAAATAGTGAGGTGCCCCCAAGCCAGCCCAAAAAACAGTCACCCGCCACCAATTCTTTTCTCCGCACAGATGGGAAAAATGTCGCCCATCTGTGAGGGAAACAGCCCGATCAGGCAAAACGGGTAGAAATCTGTTTTCCTCCTTTGTGGCGCCTCTGGGAAACACTATCTGTTTAGGTGATATCAGGTGTCGGCAGCATTGTGGCCACTGGAAGGGGTCACCCTTAACTTTGGCAAACCAAGACAGTCAAGAACTGGCCTCCAAGATCCTTCCGCCATCCAAGATCAACCTTTTTACATTTTCCGTTTGAGAGACCCAATAAGACCCCAGGGAAAATATAAAGCTTATCCCTGCAGTTTAGATTTTATAACAACCGGCTTATCTTTGAGTGGTGTACACTGAATGAAATCACTTATTCTGATCAGCTTTTTCACAATGACAACAATTTTTATCTTTCTCGCTTAAAATGTCAGAACATTTATCTTTCCTGTCATAGAGGCCTTTCTGCTGAATAGGAAAAGGAAGGCAATCTAACTGTAATAGTTCCAGCCTTCCATAATACCGCAATAATAAATTCGAACAGAATATGTGGCATTTTCTTCTAAAATTGCTATAAATTCCAACCATGTTCAGTTCTTGAAACTTCAGTAAACTGAATTTTTCAGGGACGCCTTGTATTTTCCCTGGTCAGCACAGTAAAGGACAAGATATGATTGAACAGAGAAAGCGCCCAGCTACAGACCCTCCTGCAAACGTCAGTGGGGTCTAATTAAAGTAGTTGAACTTGGTGAATAAAAGAAACCCAGCCCACACTGAGAGACCCACTACACATGGGACCAACAAGGAAGATTGTGCACCAGGACCGTGCCTGACACACTGACACCTTATCAGGAAGAGATTTATCAACTGTAAGTAAGTAGTCTTGATTTGCTTAAATTGTAATGTGTCTGGGATTAGGAAACATCTCTGATAAATAATACAAGTATCTCATCTTCTGGCGGTAGCTCTAGGGCAGCTGAGTTGAAAGAAATTGACCTTAGTATCTACTGTACATTTACGGTGGTCTCGGACACTGAAAAAGAAAAAAGCTACAGAGGATCAGGTATGTCTTATCACTAGTGAAGATTACAAGTGCAACACTGAACATGTACGTTTGCGCCTAGATGTAAGGCATCTGAAATGCAGCATATATGTTAAACACCAAACCTCGAAGATGGGGAAAAAAACAGAAGAACAGACGAGGGCAATCTTGACATATCTGAAACACAGAGGTTGGGAAATGAAAACAAGATCTGAGAACTGTGAAGAATGAGAATGTAGTCAGGGGAAGAAGTAAAACATCCCAAAGCGGCCTGTAGATCATATTTCCCTGTTCTCAGTCTCAAGAAGTTGAAGTTGTTTTTCCATTTAATGGCTGAGCTTGTTTTATGCTAGGCCCTTTTGCGTTTTATCATAACGACAGCCCCTGCACAGGGATAGTCTTTTTTGCCCCGCTTAACTGAAGTGGTATTCCTGGTTTTAGCAATGTCACAAAAGTGGACCTACTAACCTCGAAAAGGATCCTCACACTTGTAATTATGTGTCAGAAAGCAGTTAGCAACATCCCATCTCTTTCAAATATGGTGCATACACACATTTCTTTACTAAAATTCTCCTAATTCTGTTTTTGAAATGCAAACACCTACATGTAAATTTTATGAGTTTACATGTTTCCTTTTTAAGTTGCAAGTGGTTCTCTTTAAAAATTCCAAGCAGTACAGACTTCATTTACCTTTACACCGTGAAGAACATTAGCTTCAAGATTAGAGGAATATGTGCACACCACTGGCATAATTAGTTCAGGATGGACTAAGTTCGTATAATTCTTTTGTTTCTGATTGAGATGCACAATGTAACAATAATGGGTTTTCCAGCATGCTACATGAACCTCCTGAGATGACCTCCTGGGTGGTATTGGTAGTAGGTGGGATGGAGAGAACTAGCTGGAAACTTTTTAAGCCCAGGAAAACAGCCCTAAATTCAAACCCATTTATGGAAAAGAATGTATCAGATCTATCCCATAAAATACTAGCAGATCCTGGCAGCCTCAACTTGTGATTCACATCTGCAGGTGGAAAGAGCATCACGTCAATAGGTTTGAAGCTTCGATCACAAACTCAGAGGTGGTACCAAAGACTGGAACATGCTGTTCAGCCACCGATTGCAGTGATCTGCGAGGCGGGGATACAGTTACCTCATTCAAGTGGTCTGCAGTTCCATAAGCCTCCATAATGAAGATGTTCTCTGGGAAAAGAGTCTTTTTATTAAAGTATATTACGTCTTGTGGAGGGACCTATACACAGAATTGTTCCTGTGAAATGGATGTTTATCAATGGTATAGAAAAGGAGTTCGAGAGGTTCACCGTGAACCCAAGATTATAGTGGTTCAGAGATCGTAAGTCAAACTGTACATAGCCAAATCCCTGGAGGATACTATCAAAGGGAAGCCATCCCAGTGAGGGTAGCATGGGATTTTCTGAAGCACCGAAATGGATATTAAGTAGCTAGTATTTTGTGAACACTCAGAGGGCTGACTGTACTGTGGCCAAAGGCCATTCTAATGGACTGGTAGTACTGGTCACATATCACAAAAGGTGTCCCACACGTTCACAAAGAATAACTAGTGGCTGTACTAAATTGTTGCCAATGCTGGGGACAGGCATAGTAGCTTGAACTTCAGAGCAACAGTACCTGATCTAGAATGACTCTAGTTTGTGAAGAGCCCATTTTATATACTCCAGAAACTAGTGTAAATAATAGATATGTATTTTCTGTTGGTTGGGAATTGATCTATTGTATGCAAAAAGACCTCCACAAATGCTCTTGAGAGACAAACTCAGGCAAATGCTTACCTTGCTGGTTGTAGCAGTGGAATCTGTAGAACATAACAGTTTCTGATCACTGACAGGAGTGAAGAATCCTGGGTGATCTAGGTGCAGTGATGGTAGTGAAGGGTAGGCCTACTTTAGTGGGTAGCAGAGAAGGAACGGTTTCCAGGGAATTCACTGGAACTTCCTGGCCCCTGTTCAGACTACCTTGGATTTCCACTTGAAATGCACCCTCCTGGTTTCAGAGGTCGAGGTCACTGGCTGAAGGTTTGTAGGAAAAAGTAAGTCTGTCCAATTTTGAACAGTAACAGAACCCTGCTCATTGAGGCAAGAACCAGAGTCCACCAAACGATCTCGGTTTTTAAGTCTGCTGACTTTCAGTTTATCCTCACATAGAAAAGTCATTGTTCATGAACTGTGTATTGCACTCTATGAAGTCCCTGGACATCACCAACCTTTGCTCAGCTGTACTCTTCCTGGAAGCATCTGAGCATCTAGGGGCACATCAGTGAAATGTGTGCCTTGTGTACATTGAAGTGATCCTGTTTCAGTGAAATAGCACATTTTCACAGACATCCTTTCCATAACTCTCAGACATTCGGACTCCGTGTCTATAAAGAGGATCAAGATTTTCTTCTACCGGTACCAGACCTTACAACCACAGACCTGTGGGCCGGATTTAGTTGTTTGTGGTTCAGGTCCTGCCATCCCCGGTCATCCTACTCGCTGACTTTATGGTCCACCCACCCGATATAGATGTTGGCAGGTCCACGGACAAAAGACCACCAGACTTCCACCACCTCCACAAGGAATCTTCATCTGTGTCGACAGTGTCACATGCAGAAGCGGCTGGCGGCGAGACTTCAGCCAAGAGTCCCACTGAGCTGATTAAGATGTGCCTTTCAGTCAAGGCAACTGTGGCGGGAATCCCTCCTAACTTGAACTGGCTGAATCAATGATAATGACGTAAAAAGATACATTTTGTCCTCCTTAACGCTTCCCTCTTGTACCCTATCGTCCAGGCCCCTCCAGTGCTGCTCAGACTCCACCACTCCATTGTCGCCGAGATCTTACGAAAGCTACTTGTACTATTGCCCTACTATGTATTGTTTGTTGACAATTGCCAGTCTATTGTATTTTTGCATTGCTCTTACAGGCAATGTTTTTCTGAGATGTAATGCAGCAGTGTTCATTTTCTAACTTATCAAGGTAAATTGAACACACCTGTGTTGAAACCTAAAAAACTAATATGCTTTGCTGGGATGCGTGAGGGTGTTGTGCTAGTAGTACCTGTGGGTGGATATTCAATGGTGTGCATCTGTTGTGTGAGTGGCATGCAATATGTAACACAAAGGGACATAAAACATTGCCTGCATATGTTTTTCATGCAAATATGACATGTGTTTTGACATTTTAATAAGTTGTATTTACGAGTCTCCACACCACTAGGAAGTCATTCCCTCAGCAAACCGCCGCTAGGAGACCGCCAGCACAACAATGACATCAAAATTGGCTCGGCGCAAATCTGACAGAAATGGAATACTGTTTGCCAGCAGAGAAGACTGCCGTCGCCGCGGTCTACTGTCTATTTCTGCAATATCTAATTACCACCTTGCGTGCGGCCCCGATTTTCTCCCGGTGCTGAACATTCCTATCGCGGGTGTGGTCATGACGGAACGGTTCCGTCATGAGCACAGCGTGACCGATGCTCATGATGGAACCGTTCCGTCATGAGCATCGAAGGGGTTAAGGTGTGTGGACCGTTGTCAGCTTGACAGACTACTTGGAAGCACCACTGTGGTGGGACGACAGGAGTCCTGCCAAGATCTAAATCAGGCCGTGAGTTTGGGAATCCCCTGAGAAAACTGTCATCCTTGTGAGCTCAGTCTTTATTGTTGAGAGGTTTTGAAATAGCAAACTATTCATTCGAGGCCTAATGTACAAAGACCCAGTGGCAATCCAGGATGTGAAATTTGCACACCAACTGTTTTGCATAGGGGTATGTAACTTGCGAGGACCACCTATGATGGACATTCACAGGGGGTCACATGACGACCTGTCTAATGAATTAGGCAGAGAATGTGGCCTACAAGAGACAACACCGCACCATCCTTGCATTTACTTTCCCAAGCACTTTATTTAAAAACAAAAATCTTACAGTTGAGAAAAAAAGGGGAGGTCCTGTAGTGCCCCGCACCAATGCCAGCTCCCAAGCCATCCTTCCTCCCAAGGCTGCCCACACAATTCCTAAAGGGGAGGCTCTTCCACAGTGAAAGCTTACCTTCTGCAAATCAGACACCTCCCTCCTTAAGGAGGTAATGCATCTAGGAGGGGCGCTGCTACGAGCAAAACATGGAGGTCACAGTCTTGTGAGGCTCCCACCGTAGCCAATGACTCCTGCAATTTCTCGCCTATCTGGACTCTCTGCTGTTGCCGGTATGCCGCATTGGGAGAGCGCCCTACCCAGTGTTGGATGGAGCACAACTGTGCCACGGCCGCCAAACACCAAGGCTTCTGTGGCCCTCAGCATGCTACCAGATGCCTAACGGGGAGCATCTGGGCCGTAGATGCCAAATACCAAGGCTGCTGGGCCCCTTGGTGAACGCAGCCCGTAGCTCTTTGGCCTGTTCCTGGGATTGCAACTGTGCCCGCTCTGTGATGGAGGAATGACCAACCAATCCCCTCAAGCGCGAGTCCTAAGGCGCGGGTGGGGTGACTACCAGCAGTGCCTCAGCAGCCCAAAGCTGGAGCTCCCCCTTGAGCATTACAGACCTCACGCTTCCCAGCGTTGGAGCAAACCAGAGGCATCCATCTGGGAGCACCTGCTCCTCTCCCCGGTACAGAAGACATCAAAGCTAGTGCTTGACTAGAGGGTGCAAATTTCAAAGTCTTGAGGCAGAGAACATGCTGATCAGTGGGTGCTTTTACACCGCCACTTCCCCGTGGGACTTCCTGCATTTACTGGCTGCCACCTCTAGAAGATAGCAGTGCCTCCTTCAGAGCCTCAGCCCCCTGGGATGCATGGTGTGAAGGCGTCCCCACTCACTATCATTGAGGACACGAGGCTCGAGGAGCCCAACCACTTCCACACCCCCTCGGGGAGCATCATTTCTTCTTCCACCATTGTACCACTGGGACCCTCCTCTACTGCAATGCTGAGACACTGGCATTGCCTCCTGGACATTGTGGTCAGGCCACTGGCCTACCTCACCTGGCTCCTCTGGCCGGCCCTATTGAAAAGACCATGCTTACTGTCTTGTGGACTGCTCTTGCTGCCATACTTAAGTGTGGGAAAGGGCGAGCTGGTCCTCCTTTTCCTAGTCACCCAGATCTGGGTTCACCGCCATGAGCTGGACTTCCAATTTCTACCTCCCGCCATCAGCGCCTCCTAGACAACTCCTGGCATCCACCCTGCTGTTGATAACCGCTGCAAGTCCTACCTTACTTCTGCCACCATCTCTTTAAATGGACAGCACCATGATGGGACGCACGAGGCAAACCAAAACTGATGCCCATTCAGCGGTGGATGCACCTGGGGCCTCATCAGGGACTCTTGCGGCAGCAGACACTGCTACCGATGCCTACAAGCTTGATTAAATCCCACTCACCATGACGACGACCAGAACCTCCCTGGAGTCCAAGATCGATGCCATTGATACAGATGTTAATCTTCTCTGGGACAATCAGCATAAATTATCAGACAGAGTCTTCCAAACTGAAAAAACTTTACAACAGGTACAACCTCAGATCCAAGACTTACATCAACAAGTGCTGGATTTACTGGATCCAGTTCACTTCCCAGAGTGTAGGGTGGAGGACGCAAAAGGGTGCTTGTGGCGCAACAATATCCGTGTGATGGGCATGCTGGAGGGGCGCAAGGACCAGACACAGTCCATTTAATAGAGAACTGGTTCAAAAACTTTGTTCCGGCCACTGACCTGCCCCATTTTCTCCATTAAATGCACCCATTGGGCTCCTACTAGGTGCCTGCCTTGAGATACTCTCCACAGCCCTTAGTTGTCCCCTTTCCACATAACAGGAACCGCAATGCCATCCTTTGAGCAGTGCATCAACCGAACGCCCTGATGAAGGACAATAAGTGATTAATGCTATTATTTAAGAAAAGAAAATCAAGGCTGAGAAAACGAATTCCCAAAGTATTTAAAATTTGTAAAAAGAAACAAATCAATGTACATTTCAGTGTTTAACGTGTGTACACTGCCCTGAAATTATGAAAAGATCGTATATAAATTAGCCCTACCACAGAGAAAAATATGCCTATAAAGTAATGGTACTTGTGCCACAGACTTCGGTGTCTCCGTGTCTGTTACATAAAGGGCCCATGAAGACTGGGTGGAAATATGGAGTGAGTCTTCCATAGGACAAGTGAAATGAAGTGGACAGAACATAAGACAATTATTAAACTTAAAATATGAAATCACCAGCATCGAGCCAGTTCATGATCATCATGCAGTCTGATTCGAATGTATTGATTGCATGAAAAATCTCTATCACAAAGGCAAACATTTTGAACTAAAAAAAACCTGGGACATTATAGCCGTAAGGTATAAATGATTTTTAACAACGAAAGTGCTTTGTTATTAAAAAATACAGGTTTAGTGAAGGAGGCACAAGCCTGATGGAAGACAAGGCCGATTCAAATTACAAAGGGAAGGAACCGGACTCCCCTAAACATTGATCAAATACATGTCCAGGTGTGTATACTGACTCATGAAAATATACGAACGTAAGTTTTTTATTGCGATTTGAATGTTGTTTTTTTGCGTAAAACTGAAAATTGAATGAAATCCGTTGAAGTGCGAGGAATATGTGAAACGCGCTGACTTATGTTTTGAAAATATTAATTCAAGGAAGAAAAGTTAAAATTAGTAACTGAATGTTCTTGAAACATTTGTAAAATTGGGTATCGGACAGGGAAAGGGAAATGAGAATCTCAGCAAATAAGCCTCAGACAGAATGGACACATTTTAAAATGTTTGAGGCACTGGCCTAGTAACTCAGTCCTATTATCAGAGATGGGTGAACTGGTTTAGATTAGGACTAGTCATCCAGAAACCTGTCCCAGTGCTCGGCCAGACGAGGCTCCCAGGCACTCTAGCATGGGAAAGAAAGGCTTGAAGTTACAGAAGCTTCTGAAACCCCGGCAATCACAGAGTGCTGGTCTAGGTAAAGATTCTGAACTTATTTGATGATGTCACACTTTCCAGTGCCAAACTGCGCCTGGAATGGTCTTTATAAACGGTATCGATCTTGAACATGATCAGCGCGGGCTTTGGGAAGTTTACCATAAACCTATGACTCCAATTAAAGTTTGAGATCCTGACATCCCAGCTAACTGAGAGACTACTGGTAACCATGAAGGAGGCCGGATAATTGGGAAACCTCACATCCACCATGTGGGCAGGCATGATTTGCAAGATGCTTAAATCAGGGGAGATTCTATGCTCGGTCGTCCTATAATCCATTGACCATGGTCACTTTGAGCACTAAATTACTAAACAAAATCCTGGATAATGAGCTTTGGCTGGTGGCGGGTAGCCTTGAACATGATCAGCGCAGCTTAATACTCGGTTGTATCAAGACGATGAAGATCCGCAGACGCATGCACTCTTTGGCTGATGAAGTCAAAGAGCTTTCATCTTTCACTGGTTGCAGTTGTCCTAAAGAAAGCTTTTGATGCACTAAATTAGGATTATTAGATGTGAATGCCATTCATGTTTTCATTCTACTACTGTTGCTGGCAATTGCATTTTGCCGGCAGATGTTGTCTCTTCGCGATGTATATTTCTCTGACTCCTTATTACCATAAAAAAAAAATGTGCAACACAAAACAAAATAAGTTAAGATTATTTAATGGAGGTCGTGTGGCATATGTGTTTTGGTAAAGTTTTCTGTAGCTGGGTGAAAGTACTCAACGCTGCCCAAAAGGCGAGGATCAAGAACGGTAGAACAAGTTCAGAAAGTTGGAGCATTGAACGTGGTACTAGGCAAGGGTGTCCGCTCGCCTTAGCCCTGACTCTTGAGACCCAGGCAATTAAAATCAGGACAGATTTAGGGAACTGGGGGGGGATAATAGAGTTGGAGACACTACTCATATGATCTCTCTATATGCAGATGATGCTCTGGGGAATCAGTCTTGAAACTGCTGGCGTACTAGGAGACATTGGGCACAGTGGTGGGCCTTACAGTCAACAGCTGATTGGCAACATCAGAGAGCCCCCCCAAGTCCTGACGCTCGGCTCGGGGTTTTGAAAAAATATAATGCTAATAAATTAACTTTATTGCCATTTTATTTTTCCATCTCTGGGGGCATTTATTAGTGGGGCGAGACTCCTCTGCCTTAATGGAGGAACCGTCCTTGCTTACAATATGAGGACAGTGTTATAGGGACTACAGTCATCAATTCATTTTTAGAACACTTTGCCCCAATCTATTATGGAAAGAACTGCAATAGCGAAAAAAGGGTGTTCTTACCGCTATGTTTGTATATTATGCAAAATTCCCTGTGCCTTTGACTCCTGCCACTTCTAAGAAATTGAAGAGCCTGCTTGTTTCCCTAGATGGGTGGAGAAACCGAGTAGGGTAGCCCAGACATGTTAAAGTTGGAGAAGGTGGAGGGAGGGTTGTGTTTTCCAGACATAGAGCTTTATTTTTGTGTAGCACATATTCAGCATGCAGCTGGATTGGTTGCCCTGGAAGGTAACTGGAAGAGGCAGTTACTCAGATTAACATATGGGGATACTTCATTGTTGGAATTACTTAACCTTTTCTGTGCTGATTACGGAAGCGCTCCGTCATCAGCCGCGGTGGCGCTGTGTAGGTGTGGGCGGAAAATCCGTTCCGCTCGCGGATTTTCGGGAAATTCGCAATCCGCGAGATTCGCGAATCTCCCGCAAAATCCGCAAATCCGCGAGCAGCGGATTTTGCTCGCACTGCTCGCACTGTTCGCGTGAGTTCGCGCCCCGCGAATAAGTGCAAAATTGCAGAAATACGATTTTAGCAAAACTGAAAGTAACTACTTACCAGGTTCAAAAGTTCAGGCTCATCATTAGTAGCCATTTCCTGTAGTGCTTCCTGAGGGGCCCCTCCAGAGTTCAGTTGCCAGTTGAAACTATTATGTGACCCTGCTCTGAACCTCAGAATAGTTACACATATGCCACAAAGGTCCTGAATTACAGCTAAGGGAGACAAGCAGGAGCCAGGCTGGAAGTTAAAATCCATTAATCAGCCCCTAATTCATTATTGTCAGTTGGGGCAGGGCAGGTGTTGTAACTAATTTTGCAACAATGAAAGCACTTAGCAAGTGCAAAAGATCACTAATCAGGGCGCACTAAGGAAACAGGTGCCAGCTAAAAAAATATTCTGTGACACATTAATCAGCCCCAAATTAATTCAGGTCACTTGAGGCAGGGAAGGTGTGCTTTGCTTTGCCGAAAATAATGTACACTGGACAACCAGAGGGTGTGGTGATGAAACAGAGGGTGGCATGGGTGGGCCAGAGGGTGGCATGAGTAGTCAGAGAGTGGCAGTGGTGACAGAGAGTGGCAGTGATGAAGAAGAGTGTCCCAAACAGGCTGGACACGTAGAAACAACAAGTTCGCGAAACTTGCGACCCGACAGGTAAGTTCGCAAATTGCGAAATTGTAAAAACCCTCGCGAACTGGCAGAAACACGGGCGAACACAAAAAAAAAAAATCCGCAAATTCGCGGGAATTCGCGGATTTTGCGGATTGCGAATCCGCAAATCCGCAAAATTCGCGAACGCGAGATCCGCAAAATTCGCCCATGCTTAGCGCTGTGCTGATGATGGAGCGGTTCCGTCATGGCCCGCCTGACACGTCTGTACTGCGCTGATTTCGCGAGAGGCGTGGCGCGTTCTATTGAGCGGGCGGGGCCATGACGGAACCGCTCCGTCATGAGCACAGCTGAACCGAGGCTGGTGGCAGAGCAGTTCCGTCACCAGCATGGGCGACCCGCGCGGCCCACCCGCCCCCTTAGCGCTGTGGCGGAATAGCCGCCACAGTGAAGGTGTTAAGAGAGGGTCAAGGGTACTTGTCAGGGAATTATCCCTATGTTATATATCAGACCAGCTGAGTTTGGGAAAGAACAGTTGCGAGAATCCTGAAGAAACCGCCATTTACATAAGAATTGGATATTTAGGTCCTCCAGTCATTTCAACATACTGCTGTGGACATGAAAGTGTTGCACTGGAAGGGGGGGCTTTCATACATTGGAGGATCTGTATATTGGGGAGGATTTATTACGGTTCAAGACAAGAAACTACTTATGAGTTGGGCCCTAGCCAGTTCACTAAATTAGCTGCGACCGTCAGAGAAATATGGAGTGAGTCTTCCATAGCCCCCACCCCCCTTTCTAGTATCCCTGAGGCTACATTGCAATTAGGAACTAAGTGTCATCTTGATGTTCAGAGCACTAAAGAGTTGACAAGCGTGGGAAGCGGACATTGACAAGCAACTTATGGACAGAGACAGTGATGACGTGCTTAATTAAAATGGGTCTCATGTAATGCAAGATTTAAGGCCCTGATTACGATGGCGGACGGACTTCAGTCCGTCCAACCATTGTGTCATATTTGGAACTGCCCGCCAACAAGGCGACAGCCCCACAATAAGACTAAGGATGCAACCGCCACTGTGGTGGTCACATCACCCACCTTTAAAATTGCGGCGGTTGCTGCTGGTTGAAGCACCCGCCGCAATGTTAAAAAGGGATGCTTTACATATCCCTGTACTACATGACAGGCACCATGCAGTGCCTGTCACTTTGTACAGGGATATGTAGGGGGGAAATATAGGAGTCCCCCACACCCAAACAAAAGGGCCAGGTTTGAAGGGGTAAGACAATAACAAATTGTCCCCGTAGGAATTGTTTACACAATATTCTTCAATAAATATCAGTCACCACAGTGATCTTATACTCATAAAGCAGCAAGGATATTACAGTATGATACTGTTATTTTATTTTGTTTTTATCAAAAGTTTTTTATGGCAACAAAAAATACTACACAAAATATACACTTTGTTTTCTTGTATTATAAGACACCTTATGTTTTTTTACATGGGGAATCACACTACCATGTAATTTAATTTGTAATTTGTGTGTTTATATAGCGCTAGAATCACTCCCGGGGGAGTATCTCCGCGCTTCGACCGCTGCGAAACCCTTCCTGGCTTCCCTGAGAGATGGTCCCTTAATGGGTATCTCCAGGGTGAGACCAGGCATCCCCGGCGGTCTGGTGGGGCCGTTAGTGAAGATGAGGCAAGCTAATGCCCAGAGTTGCCGAGTGTGATCGCTGATCAGAGTGGGCACCGAGGCGAGAGAATTATCGAGTCCGCTGACCCTGGTCCAGAAACCTGCCGCGCCGGGAATCGAACCCTGGTCCCGGGCCGTCCTCTGCTCTCGGGTCTGCCGCCTCTAACCAGTAAGCCACACTACCTAAAAGGGATGAAGTTACAACATAATTCATTAATTGTGACAAATATTCAAACAATGATATAAATGAAGTGGTGTCGTGCGTCGACGTTTCGGTCCCTCGTTGGTTAAGACAAATCCATAGGACCATCATCAGGACCAGTTGCACATATATATCAACAACCTCCAGCTGGAGGTGAAGAAGACTAAGACTAAGACTGTGGTGACTGATATTTATTGAAGAATATTGTGTAAACAATTCCTACGGGGACAATTTGTTATTGTGTTATTGATCATACCCAGTCCTTGTGGGATTATTGGGTGGCTCTGTCCTGCTAGAGAGGTTTGAAGGGGGGCCCGCTATGGGCCCCTAATGTCCATCCCCGCCAGCCTTATTATGGCTGGTAAACCGGCATGGAAAGCCTAGCGTAGAGAGAGCATCCTAATCCCTATGGCGATGCCTGGTAGGCACTGCCACTATTTTAGGGATTGTAAGGCCCTCCACCACATCGCCGGATGCATGGCAGTCAGGCTTTTCACCCGCCTGCACACCGCCCGCCATCAGAATCTGGTGGCGGAAAAGCTGCTTAGGATGGTAGGGAGACCGGGCGGTCTCCCCACCATCCTAATCAGCACCTAAGTTGCTGCATTTTATCCTCGCCGCACTTACTTAACCCCGGTCAAACTGAACATAATACATTCACAGCTCGGCTACATGTCCCAGGTGCAGAATAGATGATGTCACCTTCTTGCACTTCACATGGACTTGTGCAGAGGTGGCAGATTACTGGAGAGAGGTGGTTGGGAGACTGTACAGTGATGCGTGTTCGCTTGTTGCTCTCTCCATGGTGTTGCCCAGCCTTATTTATTGTTAAATTTTTTTCGAATTTAAAATAGGTCATATATTTTATAGTTAAATAATTCTGTCATACTTGTATATATATTTTTAATATTTATTCGTATTCACTTATATGTTTAACTATTTTAAATAATTTAATTTATTGTACCATTATTTTCTGAGGGTTTTTATTTTAAGACCATCCCTTTGTTATTTTTAATGGGAGGGTGTTGCAGTACGTGTGGTTAGCCTTGTGTAGTGCTGGATTTACTACAAAAGTGTAGGTTACAACAAAATTGTAAGTTGTAAATACTAAAAAGTAGTAAGCTTACTTAAAAAAAGCAAACGTACACAAAGTGCAGTTTGTGACTCAGGACCACTATGTGTTAGCTGGATTGGTTGGTTTGCACTGTAGGTATAACTTGTGTTGCTCCTGTGCATTTGTGATAACCAGCACAAGAAGATGTGTGGCCATACATAGAGAAGCCAAGCGATGTCTGGGGAGGAGGGTAGCGGGCCACAGGGCAACTCATCCTCCTATTTTGGGATGCTTATAATCATGGATTGGGATTGAGAGGAAAGGAGTAAGGGAGTGGGGGAAGAGAGGAAAAGAGAATAGATGCAGGGTCAAGGAGTAGGAGCTCCGGGTAGATATTTGGATGTTTCGACTGTTTTGGAGAAGAGTTTTATCTGTTATCTGTCAATCCCGAAGTTAACTTGCCAAGCCAAGCCTTATACCCATCAGCAGAACTGGACAGCATTAGAAGCTGTTCCGATTATAACACGGAATTTACGTGGTCTATATTTCCAAGTTAATTAAAACACGGTACGGAGAGTGGTGAGGGAGATGCTCCTTTACGTAGTCTGCCTCCAGTAGATCCACTTGAAATCTACTGATACTCATTTAATTAAACACAACCTTCACCCCGCTAAGTGTTGTGCAGGGACAAAAACCAAGGGGGGAGGGGCAAGGACTCGAATACACAAAGATTTTCACTTTGAGGAAATAAAGGTGTTCAGATACTCTGGTGGGTCGTTACATATACTTAGAAAGTCGACACCCGGGAGTTGCCTTTAACCCCTTCCATGCTGATGACGAACCCCAGCCGTCATGCACTACGGTGCTCGTGTGCTGATGACGGCTGGGGTTCGTCATGGCCCGCCCCTGTTCTTTTGTTTACCGCACAGCGGCGGAAACGGGCCAGCAGGGAAGGGGTTAATATCCTTATTGTTTATATCCCCAACCATGGTCAGGAGTAAAACATATGTAATCGTTTGACAATGATCAAAGATTGGGGCCCAGATGGTGTCCACTGGGTTGGCGATTTAACCTTGCACCAGATGCCCTATGATAGGTGTGTACAAGAAACACTTTCTTAGACATTGAAACAAGAACTGAAGGATTTAAGACTTGCAGATATATGGAGAGTCAACTATCCAGACGAAAAATAATGGACTTTCTTCTTTCATGTACACGGGTCCCATTCAAGGATTGACTTGATGTGCGGAGATGGATGTCACCGGTTCAATGACAACTGATATAACAGCACAGTCTGACCATGCTAGATTAGTGTGGGAGGGAGAGTGACAAGGGAACGTACACAGAGGCACAACAGGGACCTCTGATACATCCCTACTCAAAGATCATGCACAGGCACTGTGGGATGCAATGATACATCTACGAATGACGCTGATGAGGTCTCCTCTAACACACTCTGGAATGCCTTCAAGGCGGTCTTCAGGGAAACGGTGACGCACTTCCATTCCAAACCCGTACAGTTGTGCAGGCCTGGCTAACGACCAACCACCACCTGGGATGGGGTACTAAACTAAAAGCTGAGACCCCGATGTGGGACAGCAACCGCCTTGAGGAGGTGAAAAAACTGCAAAATAATATAAGATGGGGTCTGATAGGGGTGGACAAGTTGGTAGACGTCTGCAGAGGGGGCGCGATGGTTGCCTTCACTGAGATACAGACAAAATACGCTCTGGAGCAGAGAGAGATTTTCAGATTCTTACAGCTGAAACATGCACAGAGGTGCCACTTACCCGAGGAGCAGGAGCTGCCAGATTACTCACCCATGGAGGATCGGCTGCTTCTTGATCCCATGCTGACTAAGGCACCAGGTACCTTCTATCACACGATCTGGGACTGCCCAATAATACAGCTCTTCTGGAGGGAGGTCACAGCAGTGATGGCTGCAGTTACAGGACTTACAGTCCCACTGAAGGCCAAATGGCTGCTCCTAGGTATCACTGGGGAAGAGAATTGGCCCAAGTACCAAACACTATGGCTGGCTGTAGCTGTGGTGGTAGTAAAGTGAACTTTGGCCAGACTGTGGGGCACGAGCAGATCACCAACAGTCCAGGAATTGGAAAATTATCTTGACTGGTGCCAGACGGTGGGACGCAGGATCTATCAAGGTCAAGGACGCCTCCATAAATTGATGAGATTTGGGGACCATGGACACAATACAAAGCGACCTGAGGGAGGGGCTGGGTTGCTTTGAAGGGAGGGGCAAGGCAGCCCGTTGCTGAATGCATCAGTTGGTATAGCCGGCGTGATACGCACTGTACATGTGAAAGGGCCGGGCGTGATCAGTGTTGAGACAAAATGTGAACAGGCTCCCTGAGAGGGGCCCATGGTGTTTGTTAATCCTCTGAACTGTACTGTTGTGAATCTGAACAACTGCGTAATAAAAAGAGTTATTAAAAAAAGATTAGGGCTTTCTATGATTTTTACGCTGCTCAATATCGACAGGATCCAGTACAATTAATATTTGAACCCTTTATTAATACAGCCCACCTATTGAAACTAACTAATGTCAATAGGGGTAGAATGCAAGATTTAATTTCAGCCGAAGAAGTCTCAAAGGCAATCGCTGATCTACACTCTGTTAAGACCCTGTGACGAGATGGGCTAACCAACAGGTTCTAAAAGTAGTTTCAATCAGAGTTGATTCCATGTCTAGTGACCCTTCCTAATGGTAACACCCTCAATGGCATAAGCGAATATCATCCTAATACATAAGCCAGACAAACCTGCCAATAATGTGAGACCTATCGCGCTGTAGCATTTAAACTTCTGATGCAATACGTTTTACAAAAGTATTGGTCAACAGTTTGATGCCACAGAGGCCTAACCTCATAGACCCGGATCAGTCTAACACTTTTGGTGATCTGTCATGAGGCACAGTGGCACTGTGCTCAGGACGAGCTGAGCTCGTCATAACCGCCGTGGAACGCCCACGCAAGGATAATTCCCCTCCAGTGCGGGGCGTTCCATTAAGTGGGCGGAGTCGTGATGAGCTCAGCGCCACCGTGCAGCATGAAGAGCCGAGCTCGTCACAAGCACTGCGGGGCCACACGCGTTCCCCCTACCCCCTGCATCGCGG
This sequence comes from Lissotriton vulgaris, assembly GCF_964263255.1. Lineage (NCBI taxonomy): Eukaryota > Metazoa > Chordata > Amphibia > Caudata > Salamandridae > Lissotriton > Lissotriton vulgaris. The sequence continues at coordinate 178,476,363 of NC_141687.1, read as the reverse complement.
GGGAATCAGCCCTGCGGCGAAGGGGCTAAATGTATTCTCCAGAGGCAAGCTGTTGATAATATTAGATGTATGCTGCACCTAACAAAAAACACTTACTTTTGAAAGTTACTCTTAGGTATTCAGTCATTAAACAATGAAAAATCATTTGACAGTCAGCTGGATATTTCCCTCACAAGTCTGAAAAGCAGTCTGTCTCGGTCCCTACATGTTAACATAGGCGGCCACCAACCTCACCAAGTGGATCAGCGACTGCGCTGACGACCTCGCCCCCCTGAGGACCGCGCTTAGCAGACCCGGCAGCAAGAAAGCCCCATGGTTCACCGACGAACTCAAGAACTCCAAGAAGAACTGCCGAGCCCTCGAGAGAACCTGGCGCAGAGACCCAACTCTGGACAACATTGCTGCCCTCAAGCTCGCCACCCGAAAGCACCACCAACTCATCCGCGCCACCAAGAAAACCGCATTCAAGGAACGACTGGACAACAACGCACACAACAGCAAGGAACTCTTCAACATCGTCAAAGAGCTCTCCAACCCCAACGCCGGAAACAACGACATCACTCCTTCGCAAGACCTCTGCAACGCCCTCGCCTCCTACTTCCACAACAAGATCGCGGACATACACAACAGCTTCAGCACTCAACCGACGCACGCCACGACCGAACCCCCACCCCCCACCACCACCCTCCGCGCCTGGACTCCGATCAACACCGAAGACACCATCCGCACGATGAACTCCATCCACTCCGGATCTCCGACCGACCCCTGCCCTCACCACGTCTTCAACAAGGCCGACGCTGTCATCGCACCCCACCTGCGGGACATCATCAACACCTCCTTCGACACCGCTATCTTCCCGGAGAGCTGGAAGCACGCCGAACTCAGCGCCCTACTCAAAAAGCCATCAGCCGACCCCACCGACCTCAAGAACTACCGCCCCATCTCGCTGCTCCCGTTTCCTGCAAAAGTCATCGAGAAGACCGTCAACAAGCAGCTGGCCGCCTTCCTCGAGACGAACGGATCCCTCGACCCCTCGCAGTCTGGCTTCCGGGCAAACCACAGCACCGAGACCGCCCTGAACTCGGACAAGACGGAGGTCCTCATCCTGGGATCCACACCCTCCGCCTGGGATGACTCCTGGTGGCCCCCCGCCCTGGGCAGCGCACCCCAACCTACAGACCACGCACGCAACCTGGGCTTCATCCTGGACTCCTCCCTCTCCATGACCAGACAAGTCAACGCCGTCTCCTCGTCGTGCTTCAACATCCTGCGCATGCTACGTAAGATCTTCCGGTGGATCCCCACCGAGACCAGGAAGACGGTCACCCAGGCCCTCGTCACCAGCCGTCTGGACCACGGCAACTCCCTCTACGTCGGAACCACCGCCAAGCTCCAGAAGAGACTTCAGCGGATCCAGAACGCCTCAGCACGTCTCATCCTGGACATCCCCGGCGCAGCCACATCACGGACACCTGAGAGACCTGCACTGGCTCCCGGTCAACAAGAGAATCACCTTCCGACTCCTCACCCACGCACACAAAGCCCTACACAACCAAGGCCCGGGATACCTCAACAGCCGCCTCAACTTCTACGCTCCCAAACGCCAGCTTCGATCGACCGGCCACGCCCTCGCCGCCGTCCCCCGCATCCAAAGAGCCACCACAGGAGGACGGTCCTTCTCCTACCTCGCCGCCAAGACATGGAACTTCCTCCCGACCCACCTCCGCCGGACCCAGGACCACCTCGCCTTCAGGAAGCAACTCAAGACCTGGCTGTTCGAGCAGTAGCGGACCCCCCCTCCCTAGCGCCTTGAGACCCTTTGGGTGTGTAGTGCGCTATATAAATGCTGTGATTGATTGATTGAGAAAGCGGTAAGTTATAAGCAGCCAGCAGCAACAGTAATTGCTAATAGAATCAGGTCAGAGGGAATATCCTCTAATAGAGGAACAAGACAAGGTTGCCCACTCTCCCCACTCTTAGTTGACCGTATGGTTGGGAGCCGCTATGAGACAACAAACAGATATTAGAGAGATTCCCACTGTGAGAGAGGAACATTCAATCCAAGTATTCACCAATAATGTTCTCCTCTCACTAACCCAGAACACTCTATTCTCAGGGTAACAAAGGCTTTGGCTTAAGGTAGGGTGTCTGGTCTTAAGGTGAACCTTAACAAATCAGTATTGCTAAATATTAGGTTTGCCTCTGGAGATCAAGGACCAACTATGAGCCAAGTCCCCGTTTCGCTGGGCTAACAGCAAAATAAAATACCTAGTATTATACTTTACGCTGCCACATTGACTAATACATGCTGCAAACTACCCCAGACGATTAAATGATATTGCGACAGTCTTGCGCAAATGTCAAAATCTGTTTTTATTGTGGGTGAGTAGAGTGGCTGTTATGAAGCAAAATGTGTTGCCCAGGCTGCTATTCATCTTTCAGACACTCCCAGTAAAGGATATAAAGGCTTTACAACAGGCTATTGACACCTTTATCTGGGCATTTTTGGGAAAAATTAATAGCAAATAGACCACCTGAGAAGTGGAAATATTACCAAGGATAAAGTTATGTTAAAGCTTGTAGATTTATATAGCGTAGTTTATCACCTGGTAGGTTATCCAGGCGCTGTCCTTCAGCAAGGGGAGATTCAGTGATTTGCCCAGAATCACAGGATGTTGCACCGATACAGAGACTCGAACACGGATCCACAGCTCCCGAGTCGGCAGCTCTGCCAGCTGTGCCACATCCTCTCCCTCAACCCAAATTATGGGTTTTGTATGGTCTTAATATGAGACTAAACGACACAGGATCGATATGTGCAGTGACAGACAGCATTCCTTTTGGAAATACCCAGACAGGCTAGAAACACAAGACCCCAGTCTGCTACTAATCGGATATCATGAGACCGGCCTGAGAAATATGGGACTCAGCCACAAGAAATCAGTGGTTGCTTACCTTCCCCTGCCCCTTAATCCCGGTTTTAAGGGTGTCACCTGAACTTTAAATATATATATATCTTTTATTTTTCATTAGTCACCCCTCACGCGTGCCTTGTAAATCCACAGGGCAAGGATCTAATATATAAAAAATAGAATACACTACAAATAGGGGTTATTGTGCCATCACAGTGAAATAAACACTGGGCAGGCTTCGCTAGACTTTCCCCTAAGTAAACTAACATGCCTTCACCCCGTAAAGGTCAATGGGTGTTAAATGCTGGCCAATCAGCAGGGATTAGCTATCATGAAATGGACAGAAAAAGTTGGCAAAACAAAGGGCAGCTTGCCTTAGCATTACCTCTTTTGACTTTGAAATGCCAAGGAGGGCTTCACCTATTCATTCCTAGTTCCCTCCAAGACAGCCAGGCTCCAGTCACAGCAGGAGCAGTGGTTAACTTGTAAAAGAAATAAGTATCGGTACTCTCGTCAGGAGGCAGCTTGAACCAGCCGATTTCTTCTGTTAGCGCCGCCTAAAACAGAATCAACTGCTAACCGTAAAAGTGGGGCGAGGTTGTGGCATAATGGACTGAGCTGCAGACTTCAGAGCTGGGGAACCAGGTTACAGTCCCGGCTCAACATTCTTTGATTCTTGGCAGATCACCTAATCTTCGCGTAAATTAATAAGTCTTTAACTGGTGCTCATGAAAAGCCCCAGTGTTGATGATTAAGTGCTGGTGCTGTGCACCTAAAACCACCAGCTGATTTCAGAGTGGGGGGGTGGCGGGATTTCCTTTGAACAGTGGAGTGGCTTAGAAGCTCAAGACAGGCCTATCTGGTGGAAGCTGGGTTTGGCCTTCTTGAAACGGGGGCGCCTCTTACAGTAAGACAAAGAAAGAGGAAGTGTTGCAAAAAGAGGCGATGGACTGCAAGAAAATAGTTAGGATTCCGTGGTAGATTTTCACCAAACATTGGCTAGGACACAAGATGTATCTGGCACTTCCCCCATGACCTCCTCAGAACATTAGAAGAACTGGGAAGATTCCATTTTAAGAAGGAAACCCTCCTGGAAGAAGACTACAGGTTTCTACTGGAAGAAGAGGACTCCAGAATCCTGCTGCCACCCAGGGATTGCTTTCCGAAGGTTAAGTTGTGTCCGGGCAAGAAAATCAGACTGATCCCACTCTGGGCTTACTGCTGTGCTGAAAATTGCTTCAGTGGGATTATGTAGCAAACGTATGTAGCCTTGTGGAGTGCTACCAGGCTACTTCTGCCAGCTTTGCTCCGCTGGAGGACTCTGATTTCCCATACATTGGCTACGTTCGAAGGTGGAACTTTAGACAAGGTGAGGCGACAAATCTTCCAACCTGCAAATCGACCTCCCTGACTTCAAAGACCAGGGCTGTCCTGCTCACAGCTTCTGCTGCCAAAACCAAAGGCGTCAGCGAGAGCTGAATAACAACATACCTTACCATGTGGGAAGATTTCAACATAACAAAAGACTATGTATAAAAGGTAAAAAAAAAATTGACAGGGACGACCCACTTGCTGTACCTGACTGATATTAGTACCTTTATTAGACATTGCAGGAACTCCCTACCCACATTACACTTAAGGGATCCTTAGACAATGTTTTAAGAAGTGATGGGGAAGAAAGAGATGTGTTTAATTTGAGTTCTTGCTGTCCTGTTATCAGATCAAATTGGGGTAGGGGGCAAAAGTAATTTTGGAAGCAATGTTTGCTATTAGGTTACTCAAAGCGATCAACAATTTGGAGATTGGTTCAATCTTTCGGTCAGTTCTGACCTCCATGCAGGTGATCATTAATCATTTCAATATCAGATGGTGTATCCTGTATTAAGAGTTATTATGTGCTATGACTGGGGACACGGGGACACTTAAGTAAGAAGAGGTGATTGATTTATATTCATTGTAATCTTCGAACTACTCCTACACAAAGTGTTCCTATGCTAGAGTTAACTTCCTTTGTTTTAACAGTATCTTTGGCCTTAAAAACTGAACAAAGGGGAAGACCATTGTATTATTTCTCCATGGCAAGCCTAATGACCTTTTTTATCCTTTTTTGATTATTTGCTTTCCTAAGCATTTTTTTCTTCTGTTCTTCTTGGTAAAACCTAACAGCTCATTAGTGGGAGCTGTCTAAAGAGAAGGTGAATTACCAACTACAGCTGCCTGCTCCTCCGGATTATCTTTGGGAAATATAGGATGTATTATAGCTACAACTGTAATCCCCAGAGGGATTATCAATTATTGTTGTAGAATCTGCAATTTATAATTGAGGAGATGAAAGAGCAGTCTGTCTACCACTACCATTGAAGAGAAGGTGCCCCCAGATGTTCTGCCTCTAAGTAATCCACCACACTTTGTAGCACCATTTTTGCAAGATCGGCGAACGTCTACATTGCAGTGTGTCATTTGTATGATCTGCCTGAGCACTCAGACAAGAATTTAATTTCAGCAAATAATCTACTATTGAATTAAGCAGCTAATGTAGCGTTATATAGGCAATCTAAGCTTTTGCGCTTGATTTGACAGAGCAAAGATCATAACAATAAAAGCAGCATTCACTCATTGCCAAGTAAAAGCATTATCCAAGGAGTTGCAGAATGGCACTGAACGTGCCATTCTGCAACTCCTTGGTATTGAATGTGACACAAATTATGGATGTAAATGCTGAAAATCGGGTAGGGGGTTCAGCATAGCTGCACAAATTGAGATCTTTTCTGTCAGGGGGGGGGGGGGTAGTTTCACAATTTTCCAACATTTGTATGTATCATCAGGGTGAATGAGGAGCAACATCCGAGCATTTATGTTCTCATTCATTACTTGATGCCTTTCCATGTTGCCCTATCCGTAATTTCAAATTAAAGATAATTTAGGGTGAGGACAGTTCTAATATTGGGCTCATTTAGGTAGCAATGCCAATACACTCTGAAATAGTGAGAGAGAAAGATCGCTTGCCCGATAACTTGGGGTTTGGAGTGCAGAGTGTTGCTCAGCAAAGGGACAAACGGAATAGCTGTGACTACCACTGCTAGGGCAGGTGGGTCATCTAATTGCAAAGCAAGTGTTTCAAAACTGTTTCAAAGCATTCAATAACCCTGGTACAGTACAGTCCACATATCAATACAAACTGTTGTTTCAGATTTAGTCTAAACAAGTAATCAAGGCCATAAAGAACATTTAGTACCCTAAGCTAACATTCTAGACCGCCATCAGGCTCTTGAACCTTTGGTTGTTCTATGGCAGCAAACGTCATCTTAAGCAGCACCAGTTGCTGATGTTGTCTGGATTAGAGAGATTGATAGGGTAAGGGAGAGACCGTTGGCAAACCCTGACTTGTGTACAATGCCAGTAGGTGCAGTACCCATGTTCAGATGGACTAAGATTGAAAATTAAAATCAAGCAGCTCAGAACAATGGCCTACCCACTATATTGCTTACATACTTTTGAGATGTATTTCCCTAAAATATGATTAACTATCAAGACCAAAAGAGAACTTGCTTGCAGAACGTGAAGAACAGTCGCGAGAAGCCGACCTATTCACTAAAGACATAATGAGGGGGCTTGCTGAGTGAAGACAAATGAAGGTAGAAATAGAAAGGTTGGCTGGGCTTGTTTTATAGGGTACTACCCTGCTGCTTGTTGGAGTCTCACCAAGACACATAAAATGTACCAGACTAGTACACCTAGAAGCTAGAATCTGAATCGCCCTTGTCTGGCAATATAATTTATATTGTTTGGTCATACCGCCTAATATTAAGATACTTGAAATGCTATCCTTAGTCTCTGGCTTTAGTTCTCTTGTTGTGGCTCTTGCCAAAGCATAACATTCAAATCCAAATTCCACCAAGCTCCTTCAAGTGATCCACTTTTGGTGTCTTAGTTGTACTACAAAATCCTATCACTCAATCAATTCTTATTAAAATAATTTATTTTTTTAGTCGTTTTGGTGGGCATTTGCTATCAAAAAGGTTTCACAATTACTTGTTGGTTTAACCTTTGCACATTCTTTAGGTATGTTCTGGTGCAGCATAAATTTCCTTACGTGCCATTTAGAATGTCATATGTTGTGTATTAAATGGACAGGGTGTCAGGGGTTTAGGATCGTTACTACTAATTACCTGGGTCATTTTTATTACAAGTTCACAGTGCCATATTGTTTAGCATACACGTGAGCAAGGAACCGATTTTCCAGTGGAGTAGTGCTCACACTTTTCTGTGCTCTGGTAAAATTGAGATGGTTGGGTAATTCAGTGGACTAAAGTAGCGACTCCATGGACTTGTGTTTGACCTCATGGTCAGAGGTTCCAAAACATGGAGGGTCCACTCAGCCATCCAAGGGTGAGAAAATGAGTACCATTAAGTTGTGCAAATATCTATTATTGGTCAACAGCATCAAGAAACCCACAAACATGCTTTACATATTGGTACATTGTATCTAGGTATGTAAAGCTCTCTTCTGTTCTAATGGCTAGATCAGTTTGATATAAATATAAATAATACATTCAAAATGATACCATTCAAAAGATAATTTTAGGAAAACTGGAGGGGAATGGTTCAGAAGAAGAGAGAGGAGGTTCCTGAATGTAGAATGGGGATCCTGCCGGGAGCCGAGGAACAAGACCTCTGGACTGATGAGGCGCTTTAAACTAAAATTTGTGATAGTAAATTTGAAGCTTGACAAGCTCTCACTACTCTCCTGGTCCCAGTGCTCTTCCCAGTGGGATACAGTTACCTGGGGAGCCCCATTGCTGTGATGGACTGAATTTGGGAAGGAGCTTCTTTTGCTACCTTATAGATAGTGGATTATACAATAAGTAGAAAATGTGCAACATACAGGGTACACCTTCAAACTGTAAAAGGATTTTTAGTTATTACAAAATAATGTCTAAGGGGGCGCGGCTTGCGCGCTGAGGAGTAATGGCGGACCCGGCGTGAGCTCCGTCGCATCACAGAGCTTAGAAGCTGTTTTTGGATATCGTTTCCTGCCTCCGGAGCTGAAAAGTGATGGGCTTTTGAATCGGAAGCCGTGGTGAGTCTGCAGACCGCGTTGCTGAATGGATTCTCGCCCGCTGTAAGCTGCTCTACATTCACGGTGTTTTTGTTCCTGGCACAGACGCGAGCGGCCGACATTTTAGGTCGCTGCGCTCACGTCTCTATAAATCACCAAATTCGACCGCATTTGTTTCCAATTTTACTTATTTTTGCTATAGCAACATGTCAAAGTGCCAATTTAATGGTGCATTGAACATTTGAGATTTTGGCACATAATGTTACTTTCTTAAGGCACCATTTCGTCACGACCTGAACTATTTATCATCAACTGGTATTTTCAAGATCTTAAGCACCTGAGGGAGTCAATTCACTTAATATTCGTGCTATTTACAAGCTATTTAATTATAAGAGTGTAAAATTGGCACCAGCAACGATACTTTTTCAGCGACTACTAAATATACATTTATCACGCCACAAGGAGTATCAACAATATGACAGCATGAGATACAGTAGTGGATGTACTTCTCTCCCTCTAATGGATACCTGAAATAAGTTTCTACTGATATTGTAGTAGTTGTTTGTTCACATTATTTCTCCTGCTCTTACCAATACAATGTGGTCATGACGCAGCCTTTTTCCCATGCCAGCATTTGTTTTTTCTGAGGTATTATTGCACGGTTTCATTGATCTTTATGCATATTTGAAGGACTCTTTGCTTCTTGTTCTCACCTTGACGATAATATTATAACAAATAATATTTTCTTTGGATCAACGCGACAAATAGTGAGAATATCTGATACTTTCTCTAGCGGTGTGGTGGCTTTTGTTACATATCACAATGGCTAATGATACTCATTCTGCTAGAGCTTCAATTACCGGTACTAAACCAAAACGTCATAATAAAGATCCACCCTCTCCCATTCATTCTTTTTAGAATCCTGTTCTGGACTCTATTTTAGATGAAGTCCGTGGTCTTCAACCCTTTATGACTGCGACCAATGAAAAGTTGAAACAAATTGAGGAGAGATGGATTGTTATGAAGAGTAAGGTTCTGGACTTGGAACAACGTGTGAGTAACCTACTGGACGTATCCACAAAGATACCCTTCCTGGAAGAAGAAATTCATAAGCTCAAAATCCATATGGAGGTTGTTGAAAATCGAAACCGTAGGAACAATCTACGCCTTTATGGACTTCCCAAAAATATTGAAGGATCCAATATGGTAGCGTTTCTACAAAAGTTCCTTCCAGAACTTCTAGATCTTCCAACATCTTCGACGACTCCTTTCAACATACAAAGAGCACATCGTTTGGGTCGTCTTACTCCTAATGCTACAAAGCCTCGTGGAATAATAATGCTTTTTCTTGAATTCACTGAGTTGATGCAAGTTTTGAAAGCTTTAAGACTTAAACATCATCTTAATTGGTCTGGTCATAATCTCTTCATTTCTCAGGACATTTCCAACGCAACAAATGCGCGTCGCAAAGAATTTCTTGCTTTGCGTCCTCAGATGAGACATCTCAAGATCCAATATGGTATCCTCCATCCATGTTTATGCAAAATTACTCATAATGGTCCATCACGCTCATTTGATGATCCGGAGAAACTGAAATTATATCTTCTCAACCTTTCCTCTAATGGAATGGAAACTAATGTCTGACATTTTTCTTCACTAGGATTGTTCATTTGAACTCATCATTGGTGTTTATTCAATGTTCTCAAGTTCTTGGTTTCTCCTTTTATATCTTTTTCCTTTTCTTCCTCGTTCTACCTGTTTCTGAGGTCCGTGCCCTCTGGCGTCACTATGCTTCTCCTTCCTCAACTTCTTTTCTTTTTACAGATCTGGATGTTATTCCTTGATCTGTTTTCTTCTTCTTTCCTTTTATTTCTTTTACTTCTCTTCTGTCTCCCTTCTCCTTCTCCCCTTTTCTTTTTTGTTCTCATTTTTTATCTTGTCTTTTGGTAACCGTTTGATCTTTACAAATGCTGTACATTGTTTCTCAGCTTTAGTTTTCTCTTTCAACAACTATTTTACATTTATTACCATGTGTTTTTTATCACATGCTGACTATTATCTTTCCATTTTCTCTTTTTGTTGTTTTTGCAGTTACGTTTCCCTGTTTCCTCCTGTTTCCCATATCCCAACGTCATGGTTAATGTAGTTTCGTGGAATGTTCATGGTCTTGGTCATCCTGTCAAACGTCAAAAGGTATTGTCTCATTTAGCTAAACTTAACGCCCAGGTCGCTTTTTTGCAGGAAACCCATTGTAATGACAAAGAATCTCTCAAACTTAAACGTCAATCGGTAAATCAAATAGTTTTTTCACCGGCTGCTGATCGTCATGGTGGTGTTGCTATATTGTTTCACAAGTCTACTCATGCTCAGATTGTGTCATCAGAGTGTGATACCTCAGGTCGTTGGGTTTTGGTAGATGCTATTATTAATAAACAACAAATTTCCTTTTTTAATATTTATGGTCCTGTAAAACCAGATACGGATTTCTGGCAGTCTATAAAATTGAAATTGTTATCTATTTCAAACTCTGACATTGTGGTTGGTGGGGATTTTAACAACTGGTTAGACCCATTTTCTGACAGACAATCAAAATGCAAATTTAAACCAGATAAAACACACAAATCATTTCAATCAGCTATTTCCTCCCGTCCCCTATTTGATACATGGAAAACATGTAATCCCGCTACTACAGAATTTACTTTCAATTCTCCTGTACACCATACTAAATCTCGTATTGATTATATTTTAATTTCCAAATCTCTGCTACCTTCTCTACAAACTTCTAAAATTGGATCTATTTTTATTTCTGATCATGCTCCTACCACTACATTTATTGACCTTTCCACTACCACATGCAAGCAAGGTCGATGGCGATTTATTAATCACCTCTTATCGGATTGTACCTTTATATCGGAGGCAACATCCTTTATTAAGGAATTTTTTGCTTTTAACAATTCATTGGATACATCATTGCACAATAATTGGGATACTTTCAAAGCATCCTTTAGAGCCTTCACAATTGCCTACTCTTCCAAAAAGAAAAAGCTAATGAATGCTAAATATAAGGAAGCTCTTACTCTTATTAAAACATTAGAACACGCTTACTACTCATCCAAATCCTCATCCTCACTACAAGAATGAATCAAAGCTAAATCCAATCTAAATAAAATTCTCACTGTGGATGCATGTAACATCCTCCTTAAGATTAAATCAAAATACCACGGTGGTCAAAACAAAGCAGGAAAGATGTTAGCAAATTACCTAAAAATCAAATCAGAGCGTAAAACTATTGGACCTATTCACTCAGAAAAGACGAATGCACTCCTCTCAACTGACGCTGATATTATTAATACATTTCAATCTTATTACAATCTATTATATACAAAAACTACTACACGATCTGAAGAATATTTTACCTCTTTTTTCCGAGATATCCCCAAGCCTACCACCTCCCTAGATTTGTTTCGACAACTTGAGGAGGATATATCTCTTCAAGAACTATCTGATGCGCTCAAATCCCTGAAAAAAGCTAAAGCCCCTGGTCCTGATGGATTTTCAGTTGAACTGTTTTTAGCCTTTTCCTCAATTTTTTCTCCCAAATTATTGGAAATGTTTAATGCCTTCATATCCAACTCTACGGCATGTGGAACTTTTTTAGAAGCCCTTATTATTGTAATCCCCAAACCAGATAAGGATCCATCTTATTGCAATTTTTTTTGTCCTATTTCATTAATTAATTATAACTGTAAAATATTTTCAAAAATGTTGCCATCCCGTTTGGAGAAGATTATCCCTCTCATTATTAAACCTGATCAAGCTGGTTTTGTTAAATGTCGTCTGGCCTCTGATAATGCTAGAATGTTCTCCAATATTTTAGCTCTTAGCAAAAAATATCCCTCTCCATTAGCTGCATTATCTTTGGATGCAGAAAAAGCTTTTGATCGCATTAATTGGGATTTTATGATGCACACACTAAAATGGTTTGGCTTTGGTTCAAAATTCATTTCATATGTCAAATTGTTATATACGAATCCAAAAGCTTGTGTTTTTGTTAATGGCCTCTTTTCTTCTTACTTTTCTCTTCAAAGAAGTACTCGACAGGGTTGTCCCCTCTCCCCGTTACTTTTTGTTGTTGTGCTTAGAACCCTTTTTGGAACGTATTAGAAGTAATTCTCTCATTACTGGTTTTAAAATTAAATCACATCACATTAAATTGTCTGCTTATGCTGACGATGTTCTTATTTATATGTCTAATCCTGTATCCTCCTTACTCCCCTTTTTACAAGAGATCTCTGCGTTCGCTAAGGTTTCAGGTTACAAATTACATTTTTCTAAGACGGAGATTTTACCCCTAAATTCTTCATGTTACAGACATATATTTGAATCAGCTAATTTCACATGGTGCCCCCAGAAAATAAAATATTTAGGCACATGGTTTTCCTCTGGCATTCGTGAGACATTACTTTTTAATTTTAATGCCTTAAAACTTAAAATTGCAAATTTATTGAATCTTTGGTCACCTTTATTTTTATCATGGTGGGGTAGACATGACACCATTAAAATGATGATTGTTCCCCAGATATTGTTTTTATTATCTAGGTTACCCTTCAAAATGCTTAAATATTATTTCTCCCAGATTAACTCGTTATATATTAAATTTCTCTGGAATAATAAACATGCACTATTGCTGTCTCCAAATTGATTCATCCCAAGAAGGAAGGGGGTATAAGATTTCCTGATTTTCAATTGTATCATAATGCTTTTCGGATTTGTCAGTTTTATGCTTTAGCCGCAGACTATCAGAATCTATCTAAACCCTCTTGGGTCAATGTTGAATGCTCATTGCTAAATGATTTTTCAATAAGAGATATTGCTTGCATGGATAATTGTACTTTTATTTCTAAATACCCAATTTTGAAACACTCTCAATACCTTTTACATACTCTTTTCTTTAAAATGTTTGATAAATATCAATCTTTTTTAGCCTCCTCAATATGGTTTAACAAATACATTAAGTTTCGACACAAATCCTTTTATTACAAACAATGGAAAGAAAAGGGCCTTTGCTATGTTAACCAAATATTTGTTAATGATATGATTTTATCCTTTCATCAATGGCAAGAGACCTTTCACTTATCGGATTCCTGTATTCAGCAATATAATACTTTAGCTCCCATATTACAGGAATGTTCACAGAATTTTATCTCTGATCCCATTCCTACATCATTCACACCCGTTACTCCCTTATATCAAATTTCCACTGATTCTATTTCTAGTGCCTCCTTTATTTATAAAATCTTATCTACTTCAGAGGGCACTCGGAGTAAATCAACAGTCGAGCTTGAATGGGAACTAGACCTATCCCAGATATTATCTGTAGCTCGATGGGATAGATTCTGGCAAAAAAATTCAAGAATTCCAAAGCTGCAAATATTACACAATCTCTATATTTTATTTACAATAGAGTTGTTATTACACCCTTGCTCTTACATAGATTCAATTGTTCTATTTCCTCAACATTTTGGTCTTGTCATACTGCTGAAGGGTCTCTGACTCATTTACTGTTTTATTACCCAAATGTATGTACTTTTTGGAAAGCTATATGGTCGAAATGTAATTTAATTTTTCAATATAAGATTCAATGTAACATTATAAATGTTTTTCTAGGTACAATGTCACCTGATTTTGATCAAATTTCCTCCAAGTCTATCTTATTTGATCTATTTCTTGCTGTTGCTTTTATAGTTATATTAACTTGCTGGAAAGACAATTCTAAATGATCTTTTCTTCTTTGGTGGAATTTGATATGTGATGAACATAGAATCTCATCGGTTCCTCAATCTTCAATTTCTTCACAAATTAAATCTGATCTATTATGGTTACCTTTCACTACTTTTCTATCATTATCTTCTTAATCTTTATAGTCTTATCACTTTATTTCACAAACCTCCTCTTCCCTCCTCTTTTCTTCTTTCCTTTTTTCCCTTTTTCTTTCATCTCTGCTCTCTCTCCTTTTTGTTTTTTTTTAAAAAAACTACTACTCTTTCCTCTTATATTGTATTCATTCTATATTTACACAGGTTGATTATCTACTAGTATTATGGTATATTTAGGTTTACTATGTATTCTTATAATCACTAATTTTGAACTGTTCATATAAGACTTATGTTGTAGTTTGTTTTCTCTTATCATATATCTCATGTATTTTATGTATATTCATAACTCATACTTTTGTCTTCACTTATTCATCAGAAATGTTTAAATGTTCTTTTTAATCCTGTGTTTTTCTTATCTTCAATAAAAACTATTTAACAAAAAAAAATTGCACACATTAAGCAGAGGTCATCTTCAGAAACTTGGCAAAATGGTACATATAATAGTTTACATAGTGCTTACTGCACAAGCCTTGGGAGCTTCCTGGCGCTGACAGTGCAGTTGATGCAATGCTAGCTGTATTATTTTTCATAATCAAGGCCTACTTACCACGGAAAGATTCCGAATTTGTTACTTGTAAGTAACACACACATCTCTACAGCAAGTACAATAAAATCAACTAAGATGTAAAAAAAAAAAAATAATGCCTAATTTAGATGTGGATATGTTAGCATGACTAGCCCCTAAACACCTTGCATTGACATCCATTAATATTTACAGACAGAAATGTGCACGTTTATTTTAAGTCAACAAGCCCTTTTTATTTCAGAAATAAGCAAAATAGATGCTTTCTTCAAGGTCATGTTTATTTAGCAAAACATATTTGTATTCATTTATATTCCATGTTCAGGATGTCTGTGTTTTTGTAACTTATAAGCTCCTTTGCTCGAGTCTTTTCTAGAGACCATCCATAAGTTAAATTGTCTATTGTATCTGTGTATTATATAAACATCATGTCATTTTATTCATTTCCTATGCACACCTTATTCAATATTAGAGGTGTAGTCAGTGTTTCTAGATGTATCTAATGAATTGGACTTATAAGTGAGGTACATTATCATTATTAGTACACCCACATTGTGTCATCTCACAGCACTGACTGTGTGACTTCTCTATCTAAAATGGTATGAAAGACGATGTTTTTGGCATTTGTGCCAGACTATTGCTTACCTGCTTAGAGCAGATTATGCCAGTCTGTCTATTGATTTATATGTAGGACTTTCTTGGGCTTTCTGTCGAGGCAGGCTCCATGTCAGTCCTCTGGTTGCTGGGTGCTGACTTGCTTTAGAGGTGACAAATGCAAAAACAATTGATGGACAGAATGCAGAACAATGTCATACATTTACCCCAGTACAGAGATCTGGGCCTAAATCCATTGTTTTCTTTTGCTCCCAACGCCATTCCAGTTTGAATCCATCAATATGCAAATCAATTTTCATCCTGCGCCCAATGGGAACAGTCCAGCCCGAATTGTTAGGCCAGGTCCTCCCTGGACTGGAAACAAGCATCTTAGGACCGGTTTCAGGGTTTCACCCCTTATCAGCCAAGATAGCTTGACTCCAGTGGCATGGAGAGCACGGGACCCAAGTCTGGGCATACCCGTCTCACTCGGGGTGACTGTGCAAAAAGAACAATTGATGGAAAGAATGCAGAACAATGTCATCTATTGGCTGGGGGTGAATGTTTGATTTGATCTGCATTCTGCTCATCATCTGTGTGTCTTTTGCTTCCTCGCTTTAAGTGCACCGGGTATGCCCAAACGTGGGTCACTGGCTCACTGTGCCACTGGATTCAAGCTAGCCTGGCTGATGAGGTGTGATGATCGGAATGCTTGTTTCCGGTCCAGGAAGGACCTGGCTTGGCAGTTCGGTCTGGACTGTTCCCATGAAGCACAGGGTCAAGACTGATTTGCATATGGCTGGGTCCAAACTGGGGTGGCGTAGTGGGCAAAAGAACAATGGATTTAAGCCAGATCTCTTGACTAGGGAAGAATGTTTGAATCATTCAGCATTCCAACCATCATCTGCTGCAGTTACACTTTTCGGCCTAAGTGGCACGGGTATGCCCAGACGTGGGTCCCTTACTCACTGTGCCACTGGATTCAAGCTAGCCTGGATGATGAAGGGTGACATACCCTGAAACCGGTCTCAGCATGCTTGTTTCTGGTCCAGGGAGGACCTGGCTTGGCACTTCGGTCTGGACTGTTCCCATGAGGCACAGGGGCAAGACTGATTTGCATATGGCTTGGTCCAAACTGTGGTGGCATAGTGGGCAAAAAACGATGGATTTAACCCAGATCTCTTGACTGGGGAAGAGTGTTTGACTAATTCAGCATTCCGTCCATCATTTGTTTCAGTTACACTGAATTCAAGCTAGCCTGGCTGATGAGGGATGATGCCCCGAAACAGGTCCCAGGATGCTTGTTTCCATCCAAAGTGGATTTGGCTTGGCAGTTCGGGCTGGACTGTTCCCATGAGGACCAGGGTCAAGACTGATTTGCATATGGTTGGCTCCAAAGAGGGATGGTGTGGTGAGCAAAAGAAAGATGGATTTAACCCAGATCAATTGACTGTGGGTGAATGTTTGATTTGCTCTGCATTGTGTCCATCATTTGTGTCTTTTGCTTGCTTTAGAGGTAGACCTTATTTTTTTCCTGTTGCATTATTTTCACATACTGTTGAGAGATGTATTGTTTATTCCCCAACTAATTACATTTTTGCCTTCCTGAATGATCTTAATTTTGAAAAAAAACTATAAGGTTTAACTTGGAATTCTGACTGTAGTACGTTTCATTTGATTTGACTTGGACTGCATCGCAACCCTCTTATTTTAAGAAGATTCTTGAAAAGGGCTTCAAATCCAATAGCAGGGCAACCAGGAGTAACCCTCTAGCTTAGTTTCTCGGATAGATCTTGCCCCATAGCAATAGACAGTTAGGCCTTTGTAGTCTCTCGGTATCTCACACTAAGAGTCTCTACCCCCTCTGTGTTGCACTTGCCCCTAGTGCGCTTCTCCCCCATGCTGCTTTCTCATTCCCTTCGCCCCACTTTGCTTTCTTGCTCGTGTGGTTCCCCCCTGAGTGCTGCTGCTCCCTCCCACCTGCTTGCTCCCCTTTTCTGCCCCCATCCCCAACTGTGGTCCTTTTTTATTATTATAATTTTTTTGGGCGAAGGACTAGCACCAAATTGCTGCCAGCTCCTCCAGCTTAACAGCGCTATTGTGCTACTTCTATATCTGTCGATCCATCTTGGATTTGTAAATTAAAACAATTTGCACTGCGTTATTTTGCGGGCCTGCCCGCGTAATAGGTCATGTGCACACCACAAAATGTAGCAAGAAAGAGAGAGAGCGCGAGAGAGAGAGAGAGAGAGCATATTTGCACCCACAACTGTGAATCGGAGGGGAAAAAAAAGTCTTTTTCTGGTCGATGACGATCAGGGCTCTGCTGAATGAGCACTGAATGTAAAGGGGCTACAATGGTTTGGGTAATATATATCCCCCTCCCAGCAACAGGAGAGGGAGTACAAGGCTGCCTGGGTGGGCCTGAGGGTCTTAACTGCTTGGTAAGATGAATAGACTGGGTGCTTGATGTTTCCCTGATTGACAGAGTATGAGAGAGACTGCAGTTGGATCTTGGTGAGCTGAAATAATGTGCATTCTTCGAGGGGAGGCCTCACCTGGGCAAGGTTTCCACAACCTTAGTGAATTCAAGCACAAGCCTGCTCTACACCGCGCTCACTGAGTTCCTTAGGCAGTGCCTGCATCACTCGCCCACATGGATGAGAACTAACCTGGACCATCGACTGTGGCTGAGTAGCAGCGAGTCCAGTGACCATTGTCCAATGTGCTTCTAAGCTAGGGTTCTAGGCCACAGCTGGACATGCAGTGATAGGTGATCTATATAGGCAGGCAATGATCCATGACAACCTGTGTCATCCAAGGAGACGCCAGAGGTACAAAACACTCACTGGTGTGCACCAGCACTTCTTAGAACCCACACAACTCTTGCCAACTTTCCTGAGGGGGCGCCCTGCTTCCAGCTTGGTTAGTGGGTTACTGGTCCTTGAATGTTTTTAGAGGGATTGCCTCAAACTTCCCACCACATCAACGTATGGGATGGTCACTTTACCTATTTACATTGACATGTCACAAGGGCCACTAATGAGTCATTGTTATGCAGGGGCCCCAATGTATGAAAGAGGAGAGTTTGTTTGGCCGAATCCAGAGAGTTTGAAAGACTGTTCTTCCTTCAAATATGTGGATGTTGTTCACAGGCAAACAGCCAAATAGACATCAGGAACATGCTCGACAACGGAGAAACCGCGGCCCTCATCCTCCTGGACCTGTCAGCCGCTTTCGACATAGTCTGCCACCACACACTAGGAGCACGCCTCCACAATGCCGGAATCCAAGAGAAGGCCCTGGACTGGACCACATCCTTCCTCTCTGGGAGAACACAGAGCGTCCGCCTCCCCCCCTTCCGCTCCGAAGCCACCGAGATCATCTGCGGCGTACCCCAAGGCTCATCTCTCAACCCAACGTTGTTCAATGTCTACATGGCACCACTCGCCCACATCGCCCGACAGCACGACCTAAACATCATCTCCTATGCCGACGACACCCAGCTGATCCTCCCGCTCACCAAGGACCCCCACTCCGCCAAAACTAACCTCACGGGTATGTAGTGCGCTTTACAAATGCTATGATTGATTGATTGATAGATTGAATAGAGAAATAAAGCTGTGAAACAAAAACAGAAGTCTGAAAATCAAGTTATACTTGAAAACCGCACTATGAGAAAGGTCATTGTGGGGGCGTGGCTTAGCAACCCATGATGGCGGCTGCGGTCTGCTGAGGCTCTGCAGACGGGCGGCCCAGAAGTCCGGTTATTCTTGTCACCTTGGGGGGACAAACACCCTCCCAGACAGCAGAGCCCCGGCAGCACCGGGGAAAATCGGTAAACAGCGGCGCCCCGCGCTGCGGGGGCAGCAAACAGCGCCGACTTCGGCCCGTGGACCGGGGCTCAAAATGGCGGCGACCCGCTCCTGATCGGGATGGGCATCGGAAACGCAGACCGCCCAGACATTCACATAATGCGGGCGCACCCAGCGAGTGCACAAGCCTGGAACCGGCCATTCTGCGGTCCCCCTCATCCTCCACCGCCGTGACCGCCAACATCACCCTGTACCGGAGAGGGGCCAGAGACCCTCCGGAGCTGGCGGTGTAGGCCGGGCAGCGGGGGGCATCACCGCGAGGCTAAGGATCCTCGCTGGGGTCAGAGGTGGCCCCAAACCCAGTACGGACATTGCTCTCCCAACAAGACATTTTAGACGCATTCTGGCAATACTATGCAGTGGTTTACAGCACCCAGATGCACTATCGGCAGGAAGCATTAACCCATTTCCTGGACCTGCTGTTGCTCCCCCATATCGCAGGGGCAACCAGGGTTTCCCTAGATACGAAAATAACAGCAGCCGATGTCGCCTGCGCGATACGCTCCTTGGCGCGGAACAAGGCTCCGGGCCTCGACGGGCTACACTTGAGTACTACAGTACCTTCTCCACCCTGTTGATTTCACGGTTGACCGCCATGTTTGCAGACGCCTTCGACCGAAGAGAATTCCCAGAATCGCTGCGGGAATCGGTCATTGTGTCCTCTCTTAAACCGCATAGAGACCCGCAATAACTGTCCTCATACCGCCCCATCACGCTCCTATCGGCTGATTGCAAAATTTTGGGGAAAATACTTGCCGCCGGATACGAACAGATACTAAGCCCCCTGGTTCACCCAGACCAAAACGGAACACGTCTCAGAATATTAGACGGATCTTCCATGTCCAGGATCAGGTGGGAGACGCATTCCCCCGCGCGGCCTGCATCATACTTGACATCGAAATAGCTTTCGATATTGTGACCTGGCCATACCTATTTGCCGTCCTTCGCCGGACGGGAATAGGCCCAACCCTGCTACAATACACTCAGCTTCTATACACCAATCTCACGTCTAGGATCAGGCTGGGTCGATACATTTCTCCCCCGCTGCAGGTCGAGAGGGGTACTAGACAGGGCTGCCCCCTTTCGCCACTGATCTTTGCCTTGGCGGTAGAGCCACTGGCGATCCGCTTGCGCCAGGAGGGATCCGCCTGGGGCATTCCTATAGCGGGTACTGTCCACTGCGTTTCCATGTACGCGGATGACCTCCGCCTGTATTACGGAGGACCTGACCTCCATATGGACAGTACTGTCCGAATTTGCGGAGGCAGCAGGCCTCCAGGTGAACTGGGAGAAATCCGTAGTGTACCCCCTGCATCATTCTCTCGCTCCTCAGGAGATACGGATTGGCACCCAGAGCCTACCTTGGAACATGGGCACTCCCCGTTACCTAGGTGTCCGACTCTACCGTTCTCCCACCGACATCTACGAGGGCAATCAATGCAAGGTACTCGCCAGCATTCGTTCCTCGGTGGGCTTCTGGAAAAACCTCCCACTAGCCCCAATCGGTCGGGTAGCCCTAGCAAAAATGGTCATCATCCCACGACTATAGTATTACTTCACCAACCTACCGGTCGTGCCACCCGGAAGTTTCTTCCGCGAATTGGACATGCTCCTTCGAGCACTCGTGTGGGGAAACGGCCGACATTGACTAGCCCTTACCAAACTGCAGCTGCTAACCACACAGGGGGGTCTGGGTGCCCCCGCCTTCGAGTCGTACTTTCTCGCGGTGCAACTTTAGTGGCTTTCGTATTGGACGGCGGGCGGGCAGGCACACCGGGGAGACTAGCACAATACACGGCCCTGTCCCCATACCCGAGCTCTGTCGCCTACTACTCCCGGGCAACAAACCCCGCCAGACCTACCCCTTGCAAGTGTCGGTGGCATGCAACAAATTCATCGCATTGCAGCAAAGACCCCATGCTATTCCCCACGGCTACCGCTGGTGGGGTGGCCACGAGGGGACACCCATTTTACAAGCGCCATGTTGCGCGTGTGGACGGAATCTGGAGTCACGGAAGCAGAAGCTCTGTTTGCGGAGGGACAGCTTCGCCCGTATGAGCAACTTATGGAGGACCACGACCTCCCCCGGGGCAGTTTCTGACATCGCCAACTAATCGACTGCTTTCGCCAACACAGCGACCTTACAACTCGCGAGGCCGTAACACACCCTGTAGTCCACACTAACCTTTACATGGGCATTGGCCGACACCTTGTCAAATGGCTGTATAAGTCAATTAAAGAACTTACACACAAGCCCCTGCTCACCCTGAGAGCCACATGGGAGGTCGAGTTTGGGCGGCAACAGCACGACCGGGAATGGGACAGAGCGCTGGAATTTCCGAAGAAAGTGTCTAGAAACGCAAGGTTCCAAAATATACAGTACTTTATCTTACACAGGGCATATCAGACTCCGGCACATCTCCAACGGTTCTACCCCGACACACTGTTTGTATGTCCAAGATGTCGCTCCCCAGATGCACACTTCCAACACATGTTTTTGGAGCTGCCCAGCCCTTCAGACCTACTGGTCAGCCCTACTCAACTCCATCTGCACTCCCACGGGTCTCACAGAGCTACACTCCTGGGAAGCAGTTGCTTTGGGAATCTTTCGCAGGCCAAAGACACACAAAGTACAGGTCCGATACGCTGCTCTGTCCCTGCTCCTAGCAAAAACGGAACATAGCCATGCAGTGGCGAGCGATCACCGGTCCCTCGTTTGAGACATGGGTGGGTGCGATGCAAAAGTGGGCGGCAGCAGAGGAGGACGCTCTGAGGGAGGAGGAAGTGAAAGGTCAGCGTAAACACCCCATATCCTTAGAATGGGCCACGCTGTCCTACCAGTTTATGCAAGCCCTGAGCGCGATACCCCTAGTACCTCCCAATGTGACGCTACGATCCAGACAGCATCCACGCCCCATTAGGGTGTACACGACACGACCCCCCAACATCTCCGGTCCTCCCCTCCTCCTCCCTAACCTCTTGCAGATGTGTCCCAAACAATCTCTCCGATCCTGCTCCCCCGGCTCGGTCTCCGCCCCCCCCCCTCCTCCCCGGTTTATTCCTTTTCCCCCCGCATCTCCTCGGATATGGTTACCAGTCTCATTCTTCCCACACACGTTCCCCCGTTCCTCTCCCCCAGTTCCCCCCCCTAACCTCACGATGTGGCAGACTCTGACGGACCCATGCCTCCGATATGCACAACATATGAACAGTGTTTACATCCTGATGGCCTGTTTGTACCGTTGTAACTTCACCAATTGCATTCAGATGTACTGTGAGCGCTTTTTGACAAAAGGTTAATAAAAACATTTTTTTTTTTAAATGAGAAAGATGATTGTGCAAATTCTAAAGTAGACAGGGAGGGTAAGACCCAAGCATAAACAATGCATTTTAAATGAAAAAATACTCGGTTTCAATAGAGGCTATAGGCAGATCAGGACATCGCAAAGTTTACCGGAAGGGATTGATGATTGGTGCAAATTGATGGCTATTTTAGTTGTTTTGAAGAACCAGACTGCCCTCTTGTCAGAGTATGGTGGTAGTTCTTATTAGTAGGAAACAGAAGAAAGGCAAATGTAATGCTCTCGGAGAGGCCATTGCCTGGCAATAGGGTAGCCATGAGGAAAGCAATGTCTTCATCCAACACACTGAGGGGAGGGGAGGGGAGACTTCGCTTCCTGAATATAAAACAGGCTATGGCTGTTCTGAATAAGCAGCCCCAGCCCTGAGAGAATTGAGCCCACTAAAGCTATAAGAACTGAAGCTGTACAGTCATTAAACGTGCCAGGGCAAGAATACGGACTTTCCACAGCTTTGCAGCATGACAGCAACTCCCAGCATTCTCTCTATGGAAACTAGCGTAAAGAATGGACCCATAGGGAAATCCAAGACGTCATAGCGCACTCCCTACTGTAACTCAGCTGGATTTTCCAAAGAAGACAGGAGGACACATACTGAGAAGAAGGGAAATCACATATTTATCTAAATTAAAGGCATTCTACAAGGGAGATGCAAAAAAAGGAATTAGACGACCGAAAGCACATGCATCAACATTGCCATTTGCGAAAAATAAGGAATCGCTAATAAGGAATCGCAAATGGTTATGCATGAAGAAATTGCTAAATAAATTGCGATTTCTTATTATTCCTTAATTGTGACTCGCAAATTGTGAATCGCAATTAAGGAATACTTCCCCATTCATTCCTATGGGCCTAGAGGCCCATAGGAATGAATGGGAAGACATTATCAATTTACGATTAGCAATTAGCGAATCGCAAATTGAGAATGCGATTTCAAGGGTGCAGGGTTGTCCAAAGGACACCCTGTTGCACCCCTGAAATCAATCTGTGCACATATGTTGTGCACACACATGCCCTAAAGGCATGTGTGTGCAAAACATGAAGCTTTGAAAAATGCACAAAAGTGCACTTTTCAAAGTTTTCGCAAATTACCATTTCAAGCATTGCATTTAAGAAATCGCAAAATGCAATTCCTTAAATGCAATCGCAATTTGAGAATTCGCAAATATTTGCGAATTCTCAAATTGCGAGGCTCTTCACCCTTCATGCATCCCAAAAATTCAAATTGCATTCGCAAACGGCCGATTTTTGCTAATCGCACCATTTGCGAATGCAATTTGCAATGATGCATGTGCCCCTAAAGGATGCAATCCATATTTTGGTTCAGCTACTAAGTGACCAAAAGCTTGTTATCAGGACAAGCACAGACTGAGAAGGCAATGAATAATATTTTTATACATCTCTAAATTGCACTGAGCCAGTGAGAGAGCGTAAACTGAGTAAAATGTATGAGTACATCCGAATTACATGTAGTACGCACAAGTCATGAGGAGAAATGCCATGAGTGCGAATATTATATTCACCTATATCTAAACTGTGTAGCCAACGTAGAGAATATATATATAGAAGTGGAATTAAGAAAGAAACGAGTATGAAATGTATAACCTTATTAGATGTGATTAATCAAGGTCCATGATAAATGTAGCTGCTAATGGGAAAAGGTCGTGCTGCAAAGCACAGAAGGGAACAGGCCACATGGCCATGCCTGAAAGAGTTAGAATGGTATACCTTTCATTTACATGGACGGCACAAATGTTATAATTAAATGTTGTTTGTTCGTTAGATTTATATTCCATAGATGTGAGTTCTTTTTAGTAATTCAGAAATGATGCTAACATGTTATTTTAGTTAACTGCTGCAAGAAGGGTTGTAGGCCTAAAGGTTCTAATCTGCACGTAAAGGCACGGGCCGACTTGTGTCTAGAAATTGTTGCAAACTTCTGTTAGAAGTTTATGAGAATGGGGATCCAGCTACGGATGTCTGTCTGCAAATGTGAGGGGGTCCAAATTAATAATGAGATGAATAGAGAACTGTTTAGGAGTTCGACGCAGACACGTAGGAGGGTTCGAGAATGTTGGGGTGTATCAGCGGGCCGGAGACGAGTCTGAGAAGCAAGGTCAACTCTAACGCACGAGGCTCAACGGGGAAGATCATGGAAAAAGCCAGAAGAAAACATCACGTGAAGGGGCGTCTCCCGAGGGGCGTCTCAGAATGTTATTGTTTTGTATTAGGGACAGCACCCCTGGGTGGAGGCAGAGCAGATGCCTGAGGACCCTTCAGAGAGCGGATGGGTAGGCAGAGAGGGGTCATGACTGGCGAATATAGGTTTCCACTTAGAGATTAAGAGTGGGTGATCTTCTTAGGAAGTCATTCACAACTGACACCTTTTGGTAGGATGAGAACTTGTTAAGTAGGGATACCATCCAGATCAGGGTAGGGACAGCCTAACCTGTATTTTCCCTCCTGCTGTAAATGACAGAGAGATCTCAATACGTGTCCATGCTAGTAGCCCTATTATTTTTAGAATTGGTACTTGTAGTTTTCATTGCTCGTCTGAGGGTTTTCAGAGAGCACATGTATGTAGTTGGGCCTGTATACCTGGTGAATCTCATTTTGAGGTGCCTGTACTTGCAACTTATATTGACTTTATAATAAACCTTTGAAAGCTAGAAGCAGTCTGTGGTTCTTCCGAGTCCAGCCGTTATTGATTGAACTGACCTGGTATTAGATGCACCTTCTTTCCTCAATGACAGGCAATAAAAATTCAGTCGACCAGAATCGGGGTTAGATCAAGAGAGATAAGATATTGATCAAATCTCGAGCCCCAGCAGTTGGTAGCTATAGAGGATGGTTGCCTTCTTGAGGACGGTAACCTAGGCCAGGTTAGCTTACCCCAAGGCCCCTAGAGATCGATGATCGGAAGAAACGCCCGCCGAAGAGGATCTGGATGACGTGAGAACAGAAAAGCAGCAGTATCGGTCGAGAGTGAGTATAAAGGGTCATGCGTGTTAGATTGCGGTGTTTCTATATTGTATTTATGTTGTGTAATGTCTAGCGGAGTTGAATGCCTGTAGAGTGACTGTGAGACAGGTTGTGAGCGCGCGCAACCGGTGCAAATCTTAAGTTCAAGGAGAGCTTAAGTGCTTTGGGTGTATCGGACATTCAGAGTAATTGTCAACCAGAGTGAAGGGGGTCATGAGGTACCATTGATCGCCCGCAGGACCGAGATAGGGGGAACGTAAGAGTGAGTGCGTGAGTAACGGACGCTGGTCGGAAGTTACTGTGTGTAAGGAACCTATCGGAGAGACGGAAGACGCTTCGTCAGTTGTGGTGACAATTACAGACAGACTGTGGACGTACAGTCAAGAGAAGTGACGGCTTGGTCGGAAGTAGTCATTTTTCAGTGTATGAATGGGACGCATGCATGACCGGGAGACGAGCTGAGAAAGGAGGGGTGCTGCTGCGAAGCGGAGACTAGTGACGTCAGAGAGTGCCGCGCTGGGATTGGCCGGTCGGAGCAAGACCGCGCTGTGATAGGCCAGCTAGAAAAGCCGCGCTAGGATTGGTGGATTGTCATCAGGAAGTAAACAGAATAGCGAGGTTGAAAATTGTATGTTTAATCATGAAATGTTTTAAATGGTTAAGAGCGGCATTTAAGAGAGAAAGGCGGAGATCTTATGAAGGGGAAGAAGCCCCGCCGGAGGGTACGCCGGCTTATTATATGGCGGTGAATGTGGGGCTACATACAATAATGTGGATCTCGGAGTGGAGTAAGATTACAGAAGGAAATGAGGAACTGACGTTTCCTAAGTACGGGACGTTCAGATTAGAGGTGCTACACCGATTAAAAGCAGTTATGACCTCAATGAGACCTATGCCTAGACCGACCCAGTTCGAAGCTCTCAATGCCTGGATTAGGGCGGCGCACGAGAGAAACCTGAATAGACGCCAAGAGAGGGTGAAACGATCGGTAAGAGCAGTGCAAGATGCTAAGTGGGATGCGGACGCTAAAAGATGGAGAGTGCATAACATTGAAGTAAACAAATTGTACCCAGTGTTAGAAGTGACCCCAAACAAGAATCCATGTGAGGAAGATGATGAGAGCGAGACAGAGGACAGTCTGATAAATAGGTTACTAACAGATAGGCCACCCCCATACAACAAAGAGACAAGTAAAGAGGAGCAAAGCCGGGAAGGGGGGGCTAGCGTAGGGGAAAATGGACCGCTTTCCATAACAGATTGGGATCCCCCTGCTAAGAAAGAACTGTCCCAGCCTAATCCGGTGCAGCAGGTAGTCGGAAGGTTTGTAGTACAGAGGGCCCCAGAAACAGAGTGTGCCACTTCCTACGCACTGCCAGATGCTCTGCAAGTACCAGTCACTATAGGCCCTATTGTATCGATTTTCGACCCAGAGAGAGCAGAGATGGTAAGGAGGAACGATACTATCACCTCCTCAAGACAGATGCCCAGGCCGAGGGATTGGAGCACCCCAGTACACACAACAGTGGGTCAAACAGAAGATCCGGAGGGACCTAGATGGCCGACGGATCTAAGGGGGTCAGGACGCAAATCCTTCCAGGAGCTAAACGAGTACATGAAAAAATGGGATGAGGCCGTAGAGGCTCACAAGAGCATCATAGCTGCAGAAGCAGAAAGGGAAAGCCAAGATAGCAGAACCCGGACTCATTGCGGAGCGGATGAAAGTCGCCCAGGGTGGGGCGAGAAGGGACAAGATAGTAGCAGAGACCCTTGCCCTACCAGAAGCCCTGAGTGTGAGGGGGTGTCTCGCCGGATTCACAGCGAAGAGGATAGGAGAACACAGGAGTATAGAAACAGCTTTAAGTGCACTCACCATGCGTCTGGACAGGACGGACAGAATGGGAGTCGCGAGAGACCTTGCCATAACCACTGTGAGCGCGGACAAGAACGTGGCCCGGGGGAAATAGGGAGTCGAGAAGGGTCTTACAAGATACTGAGTGACACCAGGCAGAGGGAGAATAGCGATAGGGTGGAGGACAGCAAAGAATCCTGTCGAGAAATAAGGGAGCCCAGAGAGAATGGACAAAGTGGGAATGAGGGAAACAGGCTCGTGTTCCATCATCCTCCGAGGCAAGATGGGAGAGCATGGGACCTGGAGAGATGGGAACAAGGGAGGACTCCCCTTAATTCCCCTGACCCTAAGCGTAGGGCCCGGAGCTGGGACGGAAGAGAAACCAATGGGCCACCTAATAAGGACATACTGAGAGCAGAGATAAAAGCCAAAAGACTCGACGTTGCTACCTTAAAGTCTGATCTAGATGATATGGTGGACGGTACCTTGCCCTTAGAAAGAATGGACATGTATGAACAGGATGAGATACTGTTCATGTCGAAAGATGTCACACGGAAAGCAAGGGCAGCACATGAGAAGTTAGTCGAATTAGCAGAAAAATACACGGTAGACCTGTCGAGGACCAAAGCACTACAGGGTAACCATAGGCTACATTATACGGATCGAGATTTAGATGAGAGAAGAACAATAGGCTTAAAAACACACATAAGGGAGCTGATCGCAGGAATAAGGACGTGGAGGGCATTGGACAAATGGGAAGAGAGGTGGTCCAAGAAAGGGACCGTCAGGAGAAGCATGCTTGGTACGACACCTGGAGGATTGCAGGGAATAGAGGCATACCCTTTGCGTGAAGTTGCAAATGGGAACTACGTGCATGTGCCATGGAGTAGGGGAGATTTAGCTGCTTTTACCAACTCCTTCCCAAAATTGAGGGAGAACCCGGTCGAGTGGTACAAGCAAGTAGAGAGGTTTGTAAAAATCTCTAAAGTCCTATGGATAGATCTGAACACTCTGTTCGATATAGTGGTACCAGGAGACTTGTGGACAGCATGCAAAGTTAGTGCCGAGTGGCCCACATCGGAACCAGAGAGAGATACACGGACTAATGGACCGTCCGAGACAGTAATGGCCAAATATGAGAGAGTGATGACTTGGCTGAAAGATAAGGTGCCAATGCAGGACATAGATTGGGTCAAAATAGATCGAACTAGACAGGAGCCCAAAGAGACAGTTCATGAATATTATGAGAGATTGTTGAAAGCCTTCAAGCAGTACAGCGGGTTGGACGTAATGGATCCTAAAGACATAGGGCAGTTTGTGTCTAAATTTGTTTTGGGTCTAAGACCAGACATAAGTCTAATGATTCAGCAACACTTGATTTGTTGGCAAAACAAACCTTTGGATGAAATCCTGAGATATGCTAGGTATTGTT
Organism: Lissotriton vulgaris; assembly: GCF_964263255.1. Taxonomy (NCBI): domain Eukaryota; kingdom Metazoa; phylum Chordata; class Amphibia; order Caudata; family Salamandridae; genus Lissotriton; species Lissotriton vulgaris. The sequence continues at coordinate 178,447,842 of NC_141687.1, read as the reverse complement.
GTGATGAGATAGATTCTAAAGCAAAGAAGCTAAAGGAAAAATTGATGGTGGTACAGATGCAGTCAGCAAAAGGGGGGCAACAGCAACAAGGAACAGGAACTGGGGGTAAGAAACAGTATAGCCAGAACAAGGGCAATGAGGAGAACTCCACCTTTAAACCCAGAATAGACATAGCTGCCTTGAAGAAAACGACTAGGTGCCACCAGTGTAACGAGGTGGGGCATTGGAAACGCGAGTGTCCCTACAACGTAGAAATTGGAGAACAGGAGGTAGAGGAGGAAGAGGTCCAGAGTACGCCTGCGAGAGGAGTAACGCCATACCAGGGAAAGGTGCTCAAAGGGGTACTCCACCTCCACGAGCCCAGTTCCCTCAGCCACCCAGAGTAGGGACTATGGGAAAGACATATAGACAGATGCCCCTGTTTGTAGGAGGAGAGGAATGTTACTACGTTGATCCACTGACTGGACAACGAGTGGAAAGGGAGGACTGTACCCTTGGGGCAGCCCTAGAAGTGGATCAAAGGGGACCCTATGTAGAGGCAGAAGTGGCGGGGTGCCCCACAACATTCCTGGTGGACACAGGAGCCACTAGATCCACGATCAGATCAGCTGCAGTCCCAGGCTTGCCCATGTCTGGAGAGATGATACAAGTGGTGGGGGTCGCAAACAGGAGAATAAACAGCCAATTGACAGAACCAGTACAGGTGAAAATAGGGAAATACAGTGATGAGCATCAGTTTGTGGTTTGCGATTCTAGTCCTGTATGTCTGCTGGGAAGAGACCGTCTGTGTAAGTTGAATTGTACAATATACTGCACACCTCAGGGAGTGGAGGTATTGACCAATGATGATGACGCAGATTTCAAAGTCGCAAACTCGAGAATATGTGTAGAACTGTATCCCACCTTGACAGTGGATGAGCTCCCATGGGACCTAAGGGAAACCGTGGCCCCGGAAGTGTGGGATTTCACTGGGGAAGAAATTGGGCTAGTCAAGGGAGTAGAACCAGTTAAGATAGTAGTAAAACCGCATGCTGAGTTTCCAAGAACACCCCAGTATAAATTGACTCCAGAAACGATTGCCGGTATAAAGCCCGTGATCGAGTCCATGATCAAGCAGGGAATATTGAAAGAAACCGTGGGTAGTCCATGTAACTCCCCGATTATGGGTTTGCAGAAACCAAATGGAAAGTTCAGAATAGTGCAGGACCTTCGAAAGATTAATAACATAGTCGTTTCATGTTGTCCAGTGGTACCGAATCCATCAGTGATACTGTTTCAGATACCGTTCCAAGCTGGGTGGTTTACGGTGATAGACCTGTGCCAGGCTTTCTTCTCGATCCCTTTGGACGAGGAGAGCCATTTTCTTTTCGCATTTAAGCTGGAAGATCGCGTATTAACATGGTGTCGTATCCCCCAGGGGTATACAGAAAGCCCATCGATCTTTAACCAGCTGTTGAAGAAGAATCTTGAAAGTCTAGTGCTACCCCAGAAGTCAGTTCTGGTCCAGTACATAGATGACCTGCTTGTGGCGTCAGAGACAGAGGAAGCTTGCAGGGAGGACTCCATTGCTTTGCTAAATCACCTAGCTGTAAATGGGCATAAGGTGTCCCCGGGGAAATTGCAGTATTGCCTGACAGAAGTGCAGTACTTGGGACACAGAATTGAGAAAGGCAAACGAAAAGTGTCACCAGACAGAATCGAGGCGATCATGAAAATGAATGCGCCTAAAACACAGAGAGAGGTCAGAATGTTCCTAGGGATGGTGGGGTATTGCCGACAGTGGATAGCCAACTTTTCACTGAAAGCAAAACCACTGCAAAAACTGACGCACAAGGAGGTGAGTGATCCGGTACCATGGGACAAGGACTGTTTGAAGGCGTTCCTGCAGCTGAGAGAGGACCTGTGTCGTGCTCCTGCTCTGGGAATGCCTGATTACAATAAAACATTCTTGCTCTACTGTTGTGAGAGAGAGGGTTGTGCTTTGGCTGTGTTAGTCCAAATCCATGGGAATGCCCGTAGACCAGTTGCCTACTTCTCAGCTACTTTAGATCCAGTAGCCGCAGCGTTGCCCGGATGTCTCAAATCCGTTGCCGCAACAGGTGTCAGTATTGAAAGATGTGAGAATATTGTCATGGGGCACCCGTTAGAGGTATACGTGCCCCATTCTGTTGAACTGTTGATGACCAGGACCAAAACACAGCATCTGACCAATAGCAGGCTCACGCGCTATGAGCAAGTCATTCTTGCTGCAGAGAACGTGACCCTCAAGAGATGCTCTGTTTTGAACCCTGCTACCTTGATGCCACTTCCAAGAGATATCGAGGATGAGGATGAATGTACAGACCATGACTGCCTTGATGTGACTGAACTATGCACCAAACCGAGACCAGACATCGTTGATGAGCCACTGACTGACCCAGACGAAGTTTTCTTTGTCGATGGCTCATGTGTAAGGGACGAAGTTGGGCAGTTGAGAGCAGCTTACGCTGTATGTACAATAATGGGAGTTGTAGAAGCCGGATGCCTGGAAGGAGTACACTCCGCTCAGGTAGCTGAAATTGTTGCATTAACGCGTGCCTGCCTGGCAAGCAAACAAATTCGAGTCACCATATACACCGATAGCCAATACGGTTACGGGGTAGTTCATGATTACGGGCAGTTGTGGTCTCAAAGAGGTTACATGACTTCTTCAGGCTCTCCTATCCGTAATGGAGAGTTTGTTCGATTACTGTTGGAAGCTTTGCAATGTCCAGCATCTATCGCTGTTGTGAAATGTACCGCGCATACCAAAAATATGGACTTCGTGTCACAAGGCAATAGATATGCCGACGAAGTCGCAAGGTATTGCGCAGAACAAGGGTACTCTTTCACGGAGGTGGAAGTGGGTGGAATACATGTCAGAACTGAATTAGCTATGGTTTTGGAAACTGTTGACTCCTGGGACGACTTAAGGGGTATGCAAGAAAATGCACCAGACTTTGAAAAGCAAACATGGAAAACTGCAGGATGTGTGCTAGGCGAGGCCCATTTCTGGGTGTCAGCAGATGGAAGAGCAGTATTACCCAATGAGATGGTGAGCCCAATGGCCAGGCTGATTCATGGTCCAGCACACCTAGGAAGGGATGCTATGCTGAGAGTATTCAGGCAGACCTGGTATAACCCGAAATTTAGAATAGCAGCAGAATCAGTGTGCCAGCGCTGTGTGACCTGTCAGCAGCTGAACATAGGGAAGAGAACACCAGTTGCTCTAAGCCACATAGGGAGGTCAGGAGGGCCATTCAATAGGATGCAAATAGATTTCATAGAAATGCCAAGATGCAACCGCCTTCGTTATGTCCTGGTGGTTGTTTGCATATTTTCCCGATGGGTCGAGGCATACCCTACACGCAGGTGCGACACCCTCACAGTAGCCAAACTATTGCTTAGAGAGCTCATTCCGAGGTTCGGGGTGCCGGCCTCTTTGGAATCAGATAGGGGAACACATTTTAACAGCAAGCTTGTAAAGATGATTTGTGCGGCTTTAAACATTGACCAGAAGTTGCACTGCAGCTATCGACCAGAGGCTTCAGGAATTGTGGAACAAATGAACTGTACTATAAAATCCAGGATTGCCAAGATGTGCTCATCAACGTCCCTGAGTTGGCCTGATGCTCTGCCATTAGTTCTTATGAGCATTCGTAGTACCCCAGACAGGAGAACAGGATTGTCACCACATGAGGTGTTAATGGGGAGAGCAATGCGATTGCCGTCTGTGCCGACGGCTGCACTGTTAAACATCACAGATGATATGATCCTGGACTATTGTAAGGGGCTGTCTGACGCCATTCATTCTGTGTCCCTTCAGGTGCAGGCTGCCGAGGTTCCATCGTGCCAGGGCCCGTGTCATGACCTGTATCCTGGGGACTGGGTCCTGGTGAAAAAACACGTGAGAAGAAGCTGCCTAGATGTTCGTTGGAGAGGACCCTATCAGGTCATCCTGATCACGAACACAGCAGTAAAAGTGGGAAGTCTGCCCAACTGGATCCACGCGTCGCATACACGGAGGGTTCCAGCACCTCTGGAAGAAACAGCTCCTCTCTCGGATGAAAGTCTGGAAACGGAAAGAGAAGCCACAGAGGGGGCTAGCCAAGCTGTAGAGGTGCAAGAAGAAGCTGGAAGTGTGTCTGACCAGGCTGAGGACGGTCAGTACAACAGTGAAACGGACGACGCTACAGAAGGAGGAAGTAGCTGGGAGGACGAGTCGGACTCCGACCCAGCCGACAGAGAGCGCGAGTCAAGCCGAAGGAGAAGGAGCAGAAGGGTAAGGCGTGGAGAAGCCAGTTGGCCGCCGAGAAGGAGTACAAGCCTGAGGTCAACGCCAGAGAGAACCCTTGCTCCAATATCGGAAGACTCAGACCAGGAGGAAGGTGCTCAGGGCGCTGCAGCACCAGATTCAAGAAGATCAAGGAGAATACGTGTACCAAACAGAAGATACGCCACCCCTGAGTGGACATATCTGGAGACAGATGTCTTGGGAACGAGCGACAGGGAGGATCAGGGCGGTGCTGGTGTCCTGCTCTGAACCTATCATCAAGGTGGAAGTAAAGCTGTTAGTGCCCGGAGTCGAAGCAGAAGGGACACTAACTTTCACACTCCCCAGCCCTCCCCGCTTAAGCAAGTTAAAGCACATGTTTTTCACTGAACTGCAATTCCCCGATTTTGGAAACAAGGTAACAGACCATGAGGAGAATATCCTTCGCTTGGAAATATTGAACTATGCTATTCAAGCCGCAGGCCCAGGCCTTATAGTAGATGCTTAAAAGACTTTGTAAATAAGCGAGAAGAGAAAGAAGATTACCTAGCGCCCAGGAAGCAGAGAATTGTAGGGACTTCCCTATAAGTTGACGGAGAAGGGCTAGGGATGTCTGTGTAAAAAGCTTGAAAGACATTGCAAAAGAGGAGTGCCAGTTCCACAGGTGGTTCTAAAGACTGGAAGATCAAAAGAGACTGTAAAGGAGCAGAAAGAAAAGAACTTTGTGTTACAGAAAAGAAAAGAATAGTACCATCTGAAGAAATGGAGACCGGCACCCCAAACAGAAAGGCCAAATGTATAATAAGGAACATTAATAGTAGGAGTGATTTTCCTTATAGCTTTAGTTGTAACTGTATCTTATGTTATGGGACATGAGAGTGAAGCAAGGGAAACGGATGACAAGGCTGTAGTGACATCGAAACCCACTGTTGCTAGTAAGAAGGGAGAAAATGTACAGGAGAAAGCGTTATTAGCAGCAGAAGCCCGTAGGTTACACATAGATGAGTCCCAAGGCGACTATAGGTCAAACGCTTATGCTAAACTTCTGTATGAATACGTGGATGCCATGGAGGTTAAGGACTGCTATGTCTGCATGCAGTTGCCGGCGTCTGTAGATGAAGGCATTAGATATCATCACCTCCCGCTGACATATGGCATTACATGTAGCTTATTGCTTAGTATATTTTATGGGAGAGATAGTTTTGAATACTATTTCTCCAATTACGATTCTGTGTTACCAGAAGTCCCAAATTATAAACAGATGAACAAATGGGACTACTGGAAGAGTGAAGACAGATTGGCCAAGTTCTTCATTCCTTGGATTACTTTAGATACTTCACATGCCCGTAGAAATAATCTGACATGCAAAGTGTCAGAAGTCGAGAAGAAGTTTATAGGGCAGGTGGATGATCGATATAGAAGGCAAAAGATCCTGAAGAAATCAGGACAGGGGAAAACAGATTGGACCGAAGAAGAGAAGTCACACAAGAGAAAAGGTAGTAGCGGTCCAATAGCTTTAGATAAAACGCAAAGAGGGAAATTATGTCTTCACACAGCCAAAACGTATTACGAAAATGTGTACGTAGGAGAAGTTAGTTGTGAACATGCTTTCAATATAGAATACTATACAAAGGACTTCCTGAAAGGAATGCAAGTGATTCCAAATGTATACTTTGTGTGTGGGAGAAATGCCTACGTGAGATTGCCTGACAACTGGTACGGATCATGTTATCTGGCAATCATCTTCCCCAAAATATACCATGCCCAAGACTTAGAGATCATCGAGGGCAAGGCCTCAGTGAGGGGGAGAAGAGACCTGAGAGATGCAGAAATGGTCGGAGATGTATTTGGAGCTGTTTTTCCTCTTTTAGGACTGATTCTCAATGATGTCAAAATTAGACGACTGGCTACAGTCGTGGACAGGTTGTCTGCTAGCACTGCTAGGTCCTTAATGTTGGTGGAAGGAGAGATGCAATCGATAAGGGCCATGGTGCTTCAAAACCGTCTTGCATTAGACGTCCTGTTAGCAAAAGAGGGCGGAGTCTGTAAGGCTTTGAAGGTCCAGGAATGTTGCACTTACATTCCAGACAATTCAAAGCCTCTAGAAAAGGTCATTATGAATATAACTAATATTCACAAGGAGATCGAAGACCTATCAAAAGAAAATGTTTGGGAAAAAGTGGGTCATGGAATGGGTGAAGTTGGAGGTTGGTTCGCCAACATAGGAAGGAGCTTTGTTTGGTACATCCTAAAACCTATCATCATAATAGTGATCTGTGTGGTCATGTTGTGGGGATTGGTGAGGCTGTATCAATGGTATAGATCAAATGAGTTGGAAAGATCCAGAAGAGAGCAGCTGCAGAGATTGGCTGCTATACAAGACAATCAGTATAGGAGCTTGAGGGCTCTAGAGACGCAGAAACGAGGAGCACTAGCAATTACTTCAGTTTAAGTGTTGGTGATGACCCCGAGAGGTCATCAAAGGGGGGAACTGAGAGAGCGTAAACTGAGTAAAATGTATGAGTACATCCGAATTACATGTAGTACGCACAAGTCATGAGGAGAAATGCCATGAGTGCGAATATTATATTCACCTATATCTAAACTGTGTAGCCAACGTAGAGAATATATATATAGAAGTGGAATTAAGAAAGAAACGAGTATGAAATGTATAACCTTATTAGATGTGATTAATCAAGGTCCATGATAAATGTAGCTGCTAATGGGAAAAGGTCGTGCTGCAAAGCACAGAAGGGAACAGGCCACATGGCCATGCCTGAAAGAGTTAGAATGGTATACCTTTCATTTACATGGACGGCACAAATGTTATAATTAAATGTTGTTTGTTCGTTAGATTTATATTCCATAGATGTGAGTTCTTTTTAGTAATTCAGAAATGATGCTAACATGTTATTTTAGTTAACTGCTGCAAGAAGGGTTGTAGGCCTAAAGGTTCTAATCTGCACGTAAAGGCACGGGCCGACTTGTGTCTAGAATTGTTGCAAACTTCTGTTAGAAGTTTATGAGAATGGGGATCCAGCTACGGATGTCTGTCTGCAAATGTGAGGGGGTCCAAATTAATAATGAGATGAATAGAGAACTGTTTAGGAGTTCGACGCAGACACGTAGGAGGGTTGAGAATGTTGGGGTGTATCAGCGGGCCGGAGACGAGTCTGAGAAGCAAGGTCAACTCTAACGCACGAGGCTCAACGGGGAAGATCATGGAAAAAGCCAGAAGAAAACATCACGTGAAGGGGCGTCTCCCGAGGGGCGTCTCAGAATGTTATTGTTTTGTATTAGGGACAGCACCCCTGGGTGGAGGCAGAGCAGATGCCTGAGGACCCTTCAGAGAGCGGATGGGTAGGCAGAGAGGGGTCATGACTGGCGAATATAGGTTTCCACTTAGAGATTAAGAGTGGGTGATCTTCTTAGGAAGTCATTCACAACTGACACCTTTTGGTAGGATGAGAACTTGTTAAGTAGGGATACCATCCAGATCAGGGTGGGACAGCCTAACCTGTATTTTCCCTCCTGCTGTAAATGACGGAGAGATCTCAATACGTGTCCATGCTAGTAGCCCTATTATTTTTAGAATTGGTACTTGTAGTTTTCATTGCTCGTCTGAGGGTTTTCAGAGAGCACATATATGTAGTTGGGCCTGTATACCTGGTGAATCTCATTTTGAGGTGCCTGTACTTGCAACTTATATTGACTTTATAATAAACCTTTGAAAGCTAGAAGTAGTCTGTGGTTCTTCCGAGTCCAGCCGTTATTGATTGAACTGACCTGGTATTAGATGCACCTTCTTTCCTCAATGACAGGCAATAAAAATTCAGTCGACCAGAATCGGGGTTAGATCAAGAGAGATAGGATATTGATCAAATCTCGAGCCCCAGCACCAGTAAACATAGCAAGCAAACCCAGCCCTCTCCTGACCAAGAAAAGTTTGGAGAAAATGAGGTCAAACACACAATCACATGTAGTAAGGCTGTAGCAATCAATACAGTTCACAGGCAGTTCTCAAGGAGAAATTATAAAAAATGCAGTACCCAAGCGTGAAAAGCACCATAGCAAGGTTAATATCGCCTCTGCATGTGTAGATCTATAAATAAGCCCGTTTCTACAGCGTCCAGCCAAGTAACCAAAATTCCTAAAGAACTTAAAGCCAGTTGTACAAACAATAGTAATGCCCTTTTGCGTTCGAAAACTGTGCGATCACAAACAGGCCTTGTAAATCTAGCCCTTGCTTGTGGTACTCTGCGGTGCCATGACTGGATTCAAAAAGGGTTTTGGCATGAAATTGGTGCTCAGGGCGTTATGGTCGCTATCGCTTCTAGAGACTACCTCCATTTCTATTAGGCTTGGCTAAAGTGAGTTGTCTACAAGAATGTAGTCAATGCTACTGGTGCCTTGCTTAAAAGTTGTATGTGGGGTCAATCAGACTCAATAACACAATTTACAACCATCAGGCCATGGCCTGCTAACAGATCAGCAATTTGGCTGGCAACTCTGGAGTGCTTAGCCACTTGGTTTGTAACATTAGCAGACAGTGCCCTGGGCACTTGTGTTTGATCCATCAAGTTATGGGGGATACGTCAAAGGGTAAGTTAGCATACAATCGCCAGGGATGGCTATAATATATAGTCAATCATGCCTGAGAATTGGGCCATCATGTCCGATTGGTCATTTTCCGGGACAGCAAATATAGACATTTATGATAGCAATATGCCTGGTGCCCATTTGAATGACTATGCCTAGTAGATCTATGGAAACTAGTGTAATTTTCCTTGTTACAGGAACGAGGTCATCCTAAACCTCATCAGCAAGCCGCTTGAAGCTGTTCCTGCTGGAGATGGTACTGCATTTATAGCAATTGTAATGTACCCTGATCTAAACACCGGTTCTAATGCCCATGTCTCCTGGAGAAGTATGATATGGTGTTGGTCAATGAAAGTACCCCAGTCGGGATCCGCTAACTTGGCTCTAATCCCCGCTACATTCCATGACAGGAATTTAAGGAACTAATCTGATGCAAGTTCCCCCCTACCTGGGGGTTCTGTGGATTGGTGTTCTTACTCTCATGGATCATTTCTTAATTAGAGGGTTGTGGATGTTCCCCCGCAAACAGTAGATGGAAACTCTAACAGCGGGGACCTAGCTATGGGTGAATTTAGCTGCAAGTCAAGATTAGTGGTTTCAAGCGGTTTAGCTAGTATTCAGTCAATGTCCAACAGGTTTCCCCCGAGAATGGCTGGAGGAGATGGCAACAGATTACAATTTGGGGGATTCAGGCTGTGAGTTTCAAGTTTTATTTATGTTACAGAGCTCCAAAGAGGTGCACATTAAATATAAATTTATGTGTATATTTTATCAGACACAGACAAATTCTTAACAGTTTCAAAAACATAAAAGAGCATTATGAAACAGTACATACTTGCGTAAAAAGTTTACAATATGTACAAAGTTGAAAAGCATTTAATAAAAGTTAACAATTCTGTAACAGAATATTTAATTAGAGGGATTATAAAATGATTCTGCATTTCCAAGGCGGTTCATATAGACGACTGCAGGCAAATTGGCCTCAGCCAATTTTGCTGTGGTAATTGAAGTGCCAGGCAGACAAAGGGGACAAGATTTAAGTCTTTAAGTTACTTTCAGCAGCGGATCCGTACCATTTTGCCATAAGGGGATTAAAGGCTGCCAACCTAATCTGGTAAATTCCATTTTATATAAATTTGTGGTCTGTTCACTAAGATTGAATCTTTAATATTTAAAATACCCCCTTTTAAAGTACACCTCCCTATCTAGGCGGAAACCTGACACTTGTATGGCCTGTTTTAGACTAGCTTTTAGTTGCAACACAGACAGGGTGAAAACTGTGTTAAGATCTTGTCGAAGCTGTTCAGCAGCATATAGGAAGTTCTTGTAGACAAATGACTTTTTCTTTTTATCTACCAGAATTTATTTCTTCATGAGAAACCATAACCTGTTCCATGCGTCAGACGGCCAGGCGCCGTCCATCGCTACGGTACTCGTGTGCGTCGGACAGCTCCCAGCCATCCGTGCACACGGCACAGGAAATCCATCTGGTGCTGGCACCAGAGGGATTTCCTTTAGTCCAAAACAGCCTCGGGAGCTGGGGAAGAGCTGCCCCAGCTCCTGAGGCTGTTCGGATTCTTTCAGTAAACTGAGCCAATCGTCTCGTTTCAGTTTTACTGCCTACGTGCTCACGGGGCTATTTCAGCTCCTGAGCAAGTAGGCAGACGGGAGAGGTATTGTTAGAAAGGGAAGAATCTGCCCTTTCCAATGGTACTCCTCCGGGTGGATACCTGCTTGGGTATCCCTGTAGGAGGGATCCCTGCTTGGGGATTGCTGTAGAAGGGTGATCCCCAAGCAGGGATCCACCACTAGACACCTGGGAGGGGGAAGCGCCCCCTTGGCCCTTTGAATATGGCCAAAATATTTGGCAGGAGCAGTCTCTCTGCCCCCCTAGATCTGGCCTCCACTAAACACCAGGGATTTTTCTCTTTTTAATGTAAAAGAAGGATGGGGGTTGCCCACAATGGGCAAGGCCATGCACCCACCAAAATCCAATTGCAAACCGTCTTTCTGCAATAGCCCCTGATCAGCACCCCCGGGGGGACAGAAACGAGGGGTAGTTTCAAGAAATGTTAGGTATCAACTGAGCACCCTGGGGTGACAAAAAGCACACAAGGCACTAGGGATGTTTTTTTAAAGTAATGCCACAGTCTTTCTGCTCCCCCCAGGGAGGCATATGGGGGCAATAGCAGCTGATCTGCCCCATGGGGGGGGGACAAAAACCCCACATTATTTTATACATAGGGGTGGGGGCTGCCAAGAATGGGCATGCCAGTGTCCCCACCCACCAAAAATAATTGCCACAGTCTTTCAAACCCCTCCCTGGGAGGCACATGGGGGCAATAGCCCATTATCTGCCCCCTGGGGGGGGACAGAAAGCCCAATAGGCACCAGGGATTATGTTTTTTATTATATGTAGGAGTTGGGGCTGCCCAAACTGGGCATGCCAATGCCCCACCCCCAAAACAATTAGCCACAGTCTTTCTGCCTCCCTCAGGTGGCAGGTGGGGGCAATAGCCCCTGTTCTCCACCCCCCTTCCCTCTCCCCCCCCCCCCCCGGGGCAGAAAGCTCACTAGGAATCAGAGATTAAGTTGTTTTTTTTATACATAGGGATGGAGGCTGTCCAGAATGGGCATGCCAATGCCCCCCAAAAACATTTGCCACAGTCTTTCTGCTGCCCAGGAAACCGATGGGGGCATTATCCCTGGATCTGCACCCCCTCCCAGGAGACAGAAGCCCAACTAGGTGGCAGGTATTTTATTTAATGTTTATACGTAGGGGTAGGTGCCGCCCAGAATGGGCATGCCAATGCTCCAACCCCCCCAAACACAAATGGGACAGTCTTACTGCCCCCCTGGGGGGCAGATGGGGGTTAGGTGTTTAGTGGGGTGCCTAGACCTTTTTCCTCCTGGTGTCATTGCACCTGCTGCACCATTGACATCATTACCCTGTTGTCTGCAAAGTAACTGCACTTGTGACTGCCTGTTTAGCTTAGAATTTTAGCAATAATCTGGGTTTAGTGGGGTCCCTGGAGCTTTTAGCCCTAGTGCCACTGCACCTACTGCACCATTCAAATCAAATCCTTTATAACTGCAAGGTCGTTGCAATAGTGACTGTCTGTTTAGTAGTCAAATATAGCAATATTATGTGTTTAGAAAGGTTCTGACAAATTTTGGGCTCGGTGCTACTGCACTTGCTGCACCACTCAAATGATGACCCTGGTAACTGCACCTGTGGCTGCCTGTTTAGTACTAAAGTATATCATCGCTCTTGTATATTGACTTTACTTTTTAACCTGCAATGTTTATTACAACATTTAGAATTTGATCATAATGACCAAATCAATCCGATAATGCCTGCAAAGAAAGGTACTGAGGAATGAATAGGAAATGCCACAAAAATTCTAAGGCTAAACGATTTGCTTTACACAACTAAATAATAAAAAACTTGGATTCGAGCATACTGTCAGAAGCTGTCTGCCTTTCGATGGAAAGAGAGCTTATCTCGACAGTGAATGGGACTTAAACATTGTGAATAGCTTTAGTAGAAATATCGTAAATGTGTGCAGCTAGTGGAAGTTAACAAACATAAAAGAGAACCAATACAGGTGGTCGTGATCTCTTGGCCCTCTGCTTATATTCGTACGGTCTTCTGCCCCTTTAAGGGTAGTGGTTTCTGTCTTCCGTATGTAAAAAGATGTTGGTATTTGTCAGAGACAGAGGTGGTTGTGGCCGGAGGCACTAGTACTGCTGGATCCCCATTACGTTTACGAAAGCCCCAATATCGATTAGGGACTCTATGCTGGATCCTGAGATCTCAACAATGCATATGGGTTGTGGTTGTCGGTTTCGTTTGGGAACAAGATGAGGTAGGCTTTCTACTCCTCGTCTGGAAATGAGTCTTCTAATTGGTATCAGGGGTGAGGTGATATCTTTGAGGCGCCCTGAGATTCCAGGTCTTCCAGGGACAGTTGCCTTACCAATTTCAATGGTATTTTCCTCCCTTGTGCGCCTCTGCCTCTAGGCCCATCGCTGCTTGTGGTGGTGAAGTGGTTTAGGGTGCCACACTCTGAGCATGTCCGTCCTTGTGCTGTCCATTCCTCAAGGGCGTGTTCTTCTTGCCCGCAGTACCCACAGCAGGACCAAGGATGTCATCCATGGTGATGTTGGGCTGCCGCATCATGAAGCCCCTTAATAATTTGTACCTGCAGCCTTCTATAATTTGCGCCATTACTTCCCTTGGTTGGTCATCTGCTGGGCATATACTAGCTCGTTCCTGCAGGCATGCATAGAGTGTGTCCATCAATAGTTCTTTTTGTCTTTGTATTCATCAAGCTGCTCGCTCATGATCCACTCGTCCCCCAGCCCACCAAATCTCATACACAGACACAGCCGCTCTCACACATATAATCGGCACCTAGACTAACTAAACACAGCTACACACATTTACAAACAAGCACACTTAATCATCCACACATACACAATCACATAAATATTCACATACACTTTAGAACGCGTGCAAGGACAGTGCTGTTTGGTTCCCAGTATTGCTCTTTGGAGACTCAAACTGGAAATTCATCTAAAGTGTAGTGCTCTTTCTCTGTCTCTCTGATGGTCCCTGAGCGGTATGAAGGATATAACCACCTTGTGAAACAATAAAAGTATGTGGAGAATAAGTTTCACTTTGTTCTTTCACGTTTGAGCACACAGAATTTCAACATAGCAACTTTTTAGCAGTACTATGGGAGTAAGATGACAGTTCTGGGCCATATGATAATGAACCCTTTGCCCTGATAACTTTGATTTGTCAAGCAGGCACGAGTATTGCTAAGATCTCCTAAAATAGTGTATCTGACAGGTCTTTGAAAGATTATTTAAACAATTCATAATCTGGACTAGAACAGCCAGAAGGACAATCAAAAGCCCCCTTCCTCCCCCTTACTTCTCATAAGCAGACATGCGCATTGTTTTTAATAATAAAAAAAAAGAACAAAGGCAGACTGATGCAGAAATATAGGCTGGAAGCGAGTGACTCGACAAAAAAACGAGGTACAGATTTACAAATAAATCACACAACGCATCGCAGCAAGTGAAGTTGATGCACGGCATTACGTGAACGCGACAAGCAGAACAGCACCATATCTACAAAGATGTGATGCTGTTCTATTCCCTCTCTTTGCATTGGCGCACTTTATTCTGTCATGGGTCAACACAGATACTCTTGAACCATAGTGAAAGGGTGTCTGAGTTGTGGTCAGTATAGTTTTTGTGCAGGAAATCGTCTCTTCGGGCGATAATTATGCCGAAACGCAGTTTCCTCTTTGCGAAAAGCAGCACACACACAAAAAGGGAAAAACAAGGAGAAATAAAAATATTTCTCCTGCTAACAACTGCCTCAGGGAGGTGCAGGAGTTTGGCGCAAATCATCGTCCACAAGTCTCTCTAAATATCACAGTCCATTGGTGCTTGCATGGGTACGTCCATGCACCACCCATAGAAAGCCTCCTGGATGCAAAGATAGGCAAAGCAGCGCATTGTGCTGCCTTGAGTTACACTGAGTTATAGCCCAATGCAAATCCCTTATGACATTGCTGAAGTCAAAACTCAATTGAAAAAATTACTAAAGTTGATCAGTTATTACAGGCGAATAGAGTTACTTCTCGAATGTGAAAACAAAATTAGAGATAGGCTGCACGGATTGTAGGCTCCCATGTATTATATATAAACATGCAGAGATACACACCCGGTATTACTGTTACAGTAAGGAAAGCCGAGAGGTATGGCACATCACTGATAAGCTTGGTTTTACTGTCAGTAGCCAATGCCGTAGACCACTGGTTCCTAACATTTTGACTTTCGTACCCCCTCACTTTATTATTACTTTAACCCGGGTACTCTCCCACTGAAGGATTATTGGAACCTGTGGACCCCCATTGAACCATTAAGGGAAGCCAACGATCCCGGCCTAAGCATTTTCGATGATTTAATAATCAAAAAAAGACACAAAAAATACGGACAAGAATTTATCAAGCAAATACACAAATTATGAAATATTTAATTTGTATCACATACAAATATAAAAAAAATTAAAATAAATATTTGGAAGACAGGTACTTTTCTAAATTTTGTGGAGGCCACTCATCATCCACACTATATTCTCTTGATGCACTTGCTTCGCTCCCACAAATCAGTCTGAGGAGTTTAATCTAACTTTTAGCCTTTCATTTCAACTTCTGTCATATTTACAGGGCATTTTCAAATCCCCAATTTTAAATTTTGCTTCTTTATTTATATACACTTTACTAATCTGTTAATAAAACGTAACTTTCTGAGCAGCTGTCGCGGACTCCCTGAGTAGGCTTTGCGGACCCCAGCGGTCCCCGGAAGACACGTGAGAAACCAATACTGTAGGCAACACATGAAAGAAAACACT
This sequence comes from Lissotriton vulgaris, assembly GCF_964263255.1. Lineage (NCBI taxonomy): Eukaryota > Metazoa > Chordata > Amphibia > Caudata > Salamandridae > Lissotriton > Lissotriton vulgaris. Next base: position 178,432,519 of record NC_141687.1, on the reverse strand, counting down.
GGTGATGATAGGGGAGGGGAAAAAAAGACTAATCTTTCTGCGGCCTTCCGTGGGCACCATAGTACCATCAAGAGAGTAACCTTACGTGTTGGAAATTCTGACGGGACTGAAACATATTTTCCGTTTATTTTAAACTCCTCAGAACTCCCTTAGGCTTGACTGTTTACATTTAGACCCAGGCCCAGAGGAAGTGACGCAGAGTGCAGCGAATGGCGGCCGGTCTCTGTGGAGAACGCTTAGTTACACCCTAGTAATGTTACCACAGTGGGACTCCTTCGTAGAAGCTACCGGAAATACTACAGACTGGTGCAGGGAGATGTTTCCAAGAGTCTCTGGGGCAAACAAGAATACATACGTAACAGTGATTATCTAATGGCCCTGCAGATCATCGACTGATGTGAACGCAAACATCAGAACATCTCAAGCTTCAAATAGTTCCTCAGGGTTTGAACCCCCATTTTAGACGACTCAACACAGCGGTGTTTTTTAGATCAGTGCGACAAATAATGTAATCTCTCTAACACAGTACCTGGCCTGACTGAACTTAAACCACATGAGGTGCTTTGAGAACCCACTAGCACGCAGGATTCCAATAGCGAATATGTCACCTCAAGTGACAATTGATAATTACTTGTTAATATTCTATTTGTTGTATTTGTTGCAACCACAAACAAAGGCCAACTCGGAGACTACGCCACAATAATGAAATAACTGGAGGTGCAAACGTGCATCCATCAGCAGACTACAGCAATATATAAAGTAATGCATATGTACAGTTTCTGGTACAGAGCTGGAAACAACTCTCTGTGCTAAGAAGGTGTAAATAATGGATACAATCTATGTATCGGTTAAATGAATTATATAAAACATACTAAGGCCTACAACACATATTGTGCATAAGTGAATTTTAAGAAACGTCGTGAGGGGAAAGGAGAGTGATAACCTCATAAAACGAGGCATTTCTTTGCCGAATTACCCCCCAAAAGGTTCAAAAAGCGAAGAGAAAAAGCTGGATTTCAAGTAAGCAGGACTATGGGGAAGGCATGGGTGTCGGGATGTTTGTGGAATAGAGTGGGCTGACAGTAAGCCATCAGGGTACACTGTCAAAACTGAAACCCAGCACTTGATTCAGGCCAGCATACGTTTGAAACATCTCAGATTCTGTTCGGTCCGGACAACAGAGGCTCTACCTAAGCACAGTCTAGGAGCATGTCTCCCAATATGGCAAGGGCTTCATCAGAGTGTTACCTTTCGCAGAAATAAATATTGTCCATTCGGTTTTGTTTTGGTATTGTGGAAGGGACAACTACTCGTGGATGAAAAATAATGTGTGAATAATTCTCAGTATTCTTTTGTACCATGGCAATTATCCCTGTGTTTGCATTAATAGTCAGAAATTATGTGGACAGCTCTTAAATATCCTTTCAGTGATTTTGATCAACTGTTTGCATTTTAGGTGAATATTCTAAAAGATTTTTTTTAAAAACAAGATGTCACTGCTTTTCAATTTTTTTTCTGACATGAGAAAAATACAGACTAGGTAGGTACAAAAGCAGGCATGTACACTTCCTTAAATCTGTATTGCATAGAGTTATGCTGTATTGAATTTATATTGCACTCATAGCCCTGACAGTGCATGGCAGCGCTTTTGGTTGATGTCAATACGTTCTGTTGTCGGTTTTGGGCCATGAATGAGTGAGACTTGGTAGGATGAATTTGAACTTTGATTGGATGTCTCTGGAATATACAAAAAGCCATGATACGCCTATTGCCCAGCAGTGGTTTGCCAGTGTCTTTTCAATGGCATTGACAGCAGGGGCAGCAAACAGTGTAAATCTCTTCATAGGTGACAAGTGATGCAGAGGGGATGAGGTCTTTGGATAGCCTGGCTCCTAGCCAACATAGACTACAGCGCTCTCTCCTCCAACATACGAGACGTGGCTCGGAGTATCCCTACTGATAGCAAGTGCTCTGCCACAGGAGGCCTGAAGCGAAGCATACGCTACAGTCGCTTGCACATTTTACGAATACCAAGTGCTCTGCCACAGGAGGCCTGAAGCGAGGCATTCACTACAGTCGCTGGCTTCTTTTAAGATACCAAGTGCTCTGCCACAGGAGGCCTGAAGCGAGGCATTCACTACAGTCGCTTGCATCTTTTACGGATACCAAGTGCTCTGCCACAGGAGGCCTGAAGGGAGGCATTCACTACAGCCGCTTGCTTCTTTTACGGATACCAAGTGCTCTACCACTAGAGGCTTGAAGCAAGGCATTCACTACAGTCGCTTGCATCTTTTACGGATACCAAGTGCTCTGCTACAGTATGCCTGAAGCAAGGCATTCTCTACAGTCGCTTGCTTCTTTTACGGATACCAAGTGCTCTGCCACAGGAGGCCTGAAGCGAGGCAGTTACTACAGTCGCTTGCATCTTTTACGGATACCAAGTGCTCTGCCACAGGAGGCCTGAAGCGAGGCATTCACTACAGTCGCTGGCTTCTTTTAAGATACCAAGTGCTCTGCCACAGGAGGCCTGAAGCGAGGCATTCACTACAGTCGCTTGCATCTTTTACGGATACCAAGTGCTCTGCCACAGGAGGCCTGAAGGGAGGCATTCACTACAGCCGCTTGCATCTTTTACGGATACCAAGTGCTCTGCCACAGGAGGCCTGAAGCGAGGCATTCACTACAGCCGCTTGCTTCTTTTACGGATACCAAGTGCTCTACCACAGGAGGCCTGAAGCGAGGCATTCACTACAGCCGCTTGCTTCTTTTACGGATACCAAGTGCTCTACCACTAGAGGCTTGAAGCAAGGCATTCACTACAGTCACTTGCATCTTTTACGGATACCAAGTGCTCTGCCACAGGAGGCCTGAAGCGAGGCATTCACTACAGCCGCTTGCTTCTTTTACGGATACCAAGTGCTCTACCACTAGAGGCTTAAAGCAAGGCATTCACTACAGTCGCTTGCATCTTTTACGGATACCAAGTGCTCTGCTACAGTATGCCTGAAGCAAGGCATTCTCTACAGTCGCTTGCTTCTTTTACGGATACCAAGTGCTCTGCCACAGGAGGCCTGAAGCGAGGCATTCACTACAGCCGCTTGCTTCTTTTACGGATACCAAGTGCTCTACCACAGGAGGCCTGAAGCAAGGCATTCACTACAGTCGCTTTCTTCTTTTAAGATAACAAGTGCTCTGCCACAGGATGCCTGAAGTGAGGCATTCACTACAGTCGCTTGCACCTTTTACGGATACCAAGTGCTCTGCCACAGGAGGCCTGAAGCGAGGCATTCACTACAGTTGCTTGCTTCTTTTACGGATACCAAGTGCTCTGCCACAGGAGGCCTGAAGCGAGGCATTCACTACAGTCGCTTGCTTCTTTTAACGATACCAAGTGCTCTACCACTGGAGGCTTGAAGCAAGGCAGTCGCTTGCTTCTTTTACGGATACCAAGTGCTCTACCACTAGAGGCTTGAAGCAAGGCATTCACTACAGTCGCTTGCTTCTTTTACGGATACCAAGTGCTCTGCCACAGGATGCCTGAAGCGAGGCATTCACTACAGTCGCTTGCATCCTTTACGGATACCAAGTGCTCTGCCACAGGAGGCCTGAAGCGAGGCATTCACTACAGTCGCTTGCTTCTTTTACGGATACCAAGTGCTCTACCACAGGAGGCCTGAAGCAAGGCATTTACTACAGTCGCTTGCTTCTTTTGCGGATACCAAGTGCTCTGCCACAGGATGCCTGAAGCAAGGTATTCACTACAGTTGCTTGCTTCTTTTACGGATACCAAGTGCTCTGCCACAGGAGGCCTGAAGCGAGGCATTCACTACAGCCGCTTGCTTCTTTTACGGATACCAAGAGCTCTACCACAGGAGGCCTGAAGCAAGGCATTTACTACAGTCGCTTGCTTCTTTTACGGATACCAAGTGCTCTGCCACAGGATGCCTGAAGCGAGGCATTCACTACAGTCGCTGGCTTCTTTTGCGGATACCAAGTGCTCTGCCACAGGATGCCTAAAGCAAGGTATTCACTACAGTTGCTTGCTTCTATTAAGATACCAAGTGTTCTGCCACGGGAGGCCTGCAGCGAGGCATTCACTACAGTCGCTTGCTTCTTTTAAGATACAAAGTGCTCTGCCACAGGAGGCCTGAAGCGAGGCATTCAGAACAGTTGCTTGCTTCTTTTATAGATACCAAGTGATCTGTCACTGGAGGCCTGAAGCGAGGCACTCACTACAGTCGCTAGCTTCTTTTACGGATACCAAGTGCTCTACCACTGGAGGCTTGAAGCGAGGCATTCACTACAGTCGCATGCTTCTTTTACGGATACCAAGTGCTCTACCACTGGAGGCTTGAAGCAAGGCATTCACTAAAGTCGCTTGCTTCATTTACGGATACCAAGTGCTCTACCACACGAGGCCTGAAGCAAGGCATTCACTACAGTCGCTTGCATCTTTTACGGATACCAAGTGCTCTGCCACAGGAGGCCTGAGGCGAGGCATTCACTACAGTCGCTTGCTTCTTTTACGGATACCAAGTGCTCTACCACTGGAGGCTTGAAGCAAGGCATTCACTACAGTCGCTTGCTTCTTTTACGGATACCAAGTGCTCTACCAGTGGAGGCTTGAAGCAAGGCATTCACTACAGTCGCTTGCTTCTTTTACGGATACCAAGTGCTCTGCCACAGGATGCCTGAAGCGAGGCATTCACTACAGTCGCTTGCATCTTTTACGGATACCAAGTGCTATGCCACAGGAGGCTGAAGCGAGGCATTCACTACAGTTGCTTGCTTCTTTTAAGATACCAAGTGATCCGTCACTGGTGGCCTGAAGCGAGGCACTCACTACAGTCGCTTGCTTCTTTTACGGATACCAAGTGCTCTACCACTGGAGGCTTGAAGCGAGGCATTCACTACAGTTGCTTGCTTCTTTTAAGATACCAAGTGCTCTGCCACAGGAGGCCTGAGCGAGGCATTCACTACAATCATTTGCTTCTTTTACGGATACCAAGTGCTCTGCTACAGGATGCCTGAAGCAAGGCATTCACTACAGTTGCTTGCTTCTTTTACGGATACCAAGTGCCTTGCCACAGGAGGCCTGAAGTGAGGCCTTCACTACAGTCACTTGCTTCTTTTACGGATACCAAGTGCTCTACCACTGGAGGCTTCAAACGAGGCATTCACTACAGTCGCTTGCTTCTTTTACGGATACCAAGTGCCCTACCACAGGAGATCTGAAGCGAGGCATTCACTACAGTTGCTTGCTTCTTTTAAGATACCAAGTGATCCGTCACTGGAGGCCTGAAGCGAGGCATTCACTACAGTTGCTTGCTTCTTTTACTGATACCAAGTGCTCTGCCACAGGATGCCTGAAGCAAGGCATTCACTACAGGGCTAGAGACAGCTTTAGCTGTGTCTCCAGGCTTATGTAATGAATATTATACACTATGCATTATATAAATACAAAGTGCTCTACCACAGGAGGCCTGAAGCGAGGCATTTACTACAGTCGCTTGCTTCTTTTACGGATACCAAGTGCCTTGCCACAGGAGGCCTGAAATGAGGCATTCACTACAGTCACTTGCTTCTTTTACGGATACCAAGTGCTCTACCACTGGAGGCCTGAAGCGAGGCATTCACTACAGTCACTTGCTTCTTTTACGGATACCAAGTGCTCTACCACTGGAGGCTTGAAGCGAGGCATTCACTACAGTCACTTGCTTCTTTTACGGATACCAAGTGCTCTACCACAGGAGGCCTGAAGCAAGGCATTCACTACAGTTGGGTGCTTCTTTTACGGATACCAAGTGCTCTACCACTGGAGGCTTGAAGCGAAGCATTCACTACAGTCGCTTGCTATTCTTGGGGACCCAAATTGGATTTGCCTTTTACGCAGCATGTATTCTCCGAGTCTGTTTAATTCTAGCTGGGTCGGCGCCAGCAGATAATATGAGATTAAGAGAATTATGAGAGACTAACAGTATAATCAGCTTGTAACAGCTAAACCGAGCACAGCCATTAATGCAATTAAGAATGGGATGGATGGGTTCGACGTCAGATGTATGGGGTCACTACATTTCTCTTATATATCCTACCCGGTGAATATAAAGGTGGAAACAGCAGGCAGATGACCAATATGATGCCTGATTATGTTGGTGAAGGTTCAAATACTGATGAAAAAATACATATTTAATCCCAGGTTAGAAGGGGTCCTTTTTTTTTCTTCAAATAAAAGCTTCATATATCTCAGTAAATGTTAGGGCAAACGTATTATAGTTAGGAAAAATATGAATATGGCAAAGGAAAAAATATGAAAAACATATCCATTTAGGATTTAATATCTGGTTTACAGCTTAGCTATCTGCCAGAGCTCATGCATCAAGCGTTGGCAAAGCCAATAGGTCTTGCTATTTTGAAAGAGCACATAGTTTTGAAGAGGCTCAGCTGTCGCTTTCCAGATGCAGGCTGCTGTACCTCAAAGTGTTCTAAAGGTCACCTGAGTAAGACACAAGCCTGTTGCATGAGGCTGCAGGACTCGAGGACATTACTGAAGGTCCCTGGAGTCAGATACCAGGCTTCGCTTTAACAGGCAGCAGTATGTTAAACTGTTAAGAGAGGTCCCATGGCCTCCCACCAATGATTATAGAAAGGGTGTATATTCAATATATACGTGCATATTAACTTTCATACGCCTGATTTTTTTCCCTTGATTTCCAGGGAATAAATAAATATGGCAGTGATGGGTTGTTATGGCCAGATTCATAATGGACACCCCGAGTGCATCTCCTGTATGAGTGAAAAGAGTCACCCTGACTCTACTAGGCAGTACCAACCACTTGTATGTTCATGGTAAGTGTGCTGGGTTTAGGATCAGCGCTGAGCTGTGTTCTTTTATGTGCAAAGCGGCAGGAACCAGTGGAAGCACAAGAGAAGTGATGAAGGGACTGCTCTTAATATGCAGGCCCCATGGAAAGGGGAGGGTGGAGTGACTTGCTGACTCTAGGACTGAAGGAGAGATGGGAGCAGGACCAGGAGGAGAGACCGCTAGGAGAGACCGCTAGGAGAGACCATGCTATGGACTCTCATGCACAGCTACAAGTCCTAAGTCACCCGAAGAATACTTGTAACAACACGTCTACAACAGAGGGCAAACCCTAATCATGGAAATTGTAAACCAGCACGTAGAGACAGAGGCTTTGTGCACGTACAGGCATTTGAGAGGTCGCCGTTGTGTCAGCTCCTTAGGAAGCTCCATTACTGCTCCTACCACATTTGATGGCCTATGGAACACATGCTGCCAACCCTTTCACCCTGACGCAAGGGTGGCAGCCTCCAAGGCCGCAGATTTCTCACCGCGATTGCGGCACTGGTTGGCCTGACACACGCAAGCTGCACACAGCAGTCCCCCTGATGTTCAAACCATACTCATAACTTTATCTCTGGGCTTCAAAACAAGACCCTGCATTTAAAGGCCTCTTTTTAGATACCTTTTAGTCAGCTTTCAGCTTGTTCTTGTGGAAGACCTCCTGGGGACCACACCAAAACCTACAGCGGGTTTACGGCCAATCCATTGTTGACCACTGCTTGGCTTTCTTGGCCCTCATTTACTTGCTTCTTTTTCAGAGGTCCTTTCCTCTTCTGTTTGTCCCTCCATGGAGCATAAGCTTCTTAAGCATTCTTTTGATTGGAAGACTTGTGTCCTTTCACTGCCTACATCCAGGAACTATTTTCTTGGTTTTGAGCACTCCTTTGGAGTGCATGTGTTTTCTTGCTCTGGGTCCCTCCCATTTGTGCTGCTTCACCTCGCTGACCCCTCCACTCGCGCTGTTTGCCTCCCCCACCCCGCCCGCCCGTTACTTCCGCTCGCCGTCCCGTCATGCTTCTATCCCCTCCACCCACCCGTTACTTCCGCTCGCCGTCCCGTCATGCTTCTATCCCCTCCGCCCGCCCGTTACTTCCGCTCCCCGTCCCGTCATGCTTCTAGCCCCTCCGCCTGCCGTGCACTGCTGCTGGTACCACGCGTGTCTTTTGTTCGGACTCTGGAGCTCTCTCTCCGTGCCCCGGGCGCGAGCATTACGGTTTTCTTTTCGCTCCGAAGGCTTCCCTCGCGGGGCCACCAAGGCAGCGTATGTCTTTGTCCGCCAGGATCGTGCCTCCATTTTAGGTCTGGGCTAGAGACAGCTTTAGCTGTGTCTCCAGGCTTATGTAATGAATAATATACACTATGCATTATATAAATACAAAGAAGGTTTTATTCCATCCCGAACCGTCATTGCTCAATTAGAAATGCCATTCACACATTGAACCCTCCCATAAGCAGTATACAAATAATTGGGCATGGGTCAAACCCTTTTAGCTATTGCTTTATTGAGAGCGTCAGCCAATCAATTAATAAAAGATCTTGATTCTGATATTAAATGAACCCTAAAAGATATAAAGGATACATTTCATGTAAAACGTTATCATGAAATCATTATAAATCCTCGCTAAAAATTAGATAGTGGGTCACCTTTTTGGATCTTCCACAGAGCACTAATTTGATCATCAAATTGTCAATAAAACTGAGAGGTGGTACTTAGCCCTTTCACAGTTAAGTTTGTATTACAAAGGAGTCCCCCGCCCCCACTACAGGCAGAACAGCTTCCTTCACACTACACCCCATTAAGCAGTGCTGAAGGACCCAATGTAAGGACATCAGGAAAGTGATTAGATGTTGTTATGCCCTCTGCAGTCAATGGGTTGTCACGCCGTTAATGCTACTGCAGGTACATTTGTTGCCCCGAGGGCATACGGTGCTCAGCCATGCGTTTGCGCCTAGGGTTGCCACCTGATAGTTTTCTAGCGGCACCACCGTATGTTTATGTCCAGGCCGCTATAAAAATAAGGAAATTCACTTAAAGGCGATGTTTTTCGCACTTATCTGTACATACTTCAAACAGCACATATAAATAGAAAGCACTTTTAAATGTGTTCTAGTGTGTTAACGATCTCGGACTAACAATTAAAGTAAAGAAAGGCGAAAAGTAATCTTACATGCAATTTTGTTTAAAGGCCTCTTTAGTATCCTCTCCGGGCCTTCGAAAACTCTTAAAACAAACAAATGGCCAATGTTTTTCTTTTGGAAATATTGAAACCCTATTTGCATCACAATAAAAATATTGTTGCCAATGTTATTCAGTAGATCCTGAATGAGATAGTAAGTGTCAGCTGAATTATCATTTTAGAAAACAGGCATGACCGACGTCAAACCGTTAACTGAATCAGCAGTGGGGCGGAGTCAACATAAGTGCACCAAAACAGTGCAGCTAAAATAACTGAGGCAGAGTATGGAAGTGACGGGGTGTTGCATCTGGTATAGTCTCTCAGGAGAGGGCCATAAGTCTCATCCATGTATGGCGTGTAGCTTGGGGCATCGCTGTAAATTTCCAAATTTATCTGTGGACTCACCTGCATGCTCCTTCTCCCCCAATGAATCCCCTTTCACACAGACTCCTCGTCCGCTCTTGCTACCTCTCACACTACTTCCACCTACATCAAGCTACATACACGCACCTCACGCAACGGGCACGTTGGTCCATCTTACCCCACTGGCAAAGGTGAATCCTCCCATACGGGGGGCAGTCATTTGCTCCACCATCTCCTCCCATCGCTCTAGATCTCGCTCAGAATTTTTATCTGTTCTAACTATGCGTAGCCAAATTTCTTCCCCCAATGCCCATTCATGCAGATCCTTCCTCCACCTAGCTATCTGCGGTGGTGCAGGCGCCGTCCAGTGGATCACAATATACTATCTAGCCAGCAGTAGACCCAAAGAGGCCAAGTGGTAAAAATATTCATGTCAGCCCTCGGGGACACGAGCAAACTGAGTAGGCAATGTCGGGGAAAGACCTTCAGTTTGGCAGCCGTAATTTCCCTCAGCATCTCCACCATTGAATGCTAAAACCCTCCTAGCACTGGGTATGTCCAGGTCATATGTAGAAAAGCCGTCAGGGTAATATTGCATCTGGGACATCACCCCAAGGCGCTCAAGGTACTGTCTATGTAGTCTCTGCAGTGTTAGGTATGTGCGGTACAAGAAATTGAATTGTGTCAATTTAAATCTGGCATTACTTGCCACTTCCTTTACCTGTACCCAAGCTCTGTCCCAATCCAGGACCCAGTCCATCAGAGGGTCCGCTAAATCATCATCCCATAGCTGTCCCTCCCTCATTAAGTCATTGCGGCGATCCAGTTTGAGGGCCAGGGTTAAACAGTTCCCATGCTTCTACAAAAGAGATATAAACATCTCCCGGATATAGATCCTGTAGCGACTGGCATCCCCCATCCATTCACTGGCTCACATCCATCACTGTATGCATCTGCAGAAGCAGACTCAGCCACCATACAGGTAGCGTCTTAGCATAGGTTTGGCGTCAAAGGACTCTGCGCGTCGCCGCCTCACATGGGCTCACCACCGGCCTCACGATATGTGGACATCCAGAGGACTCCCGGGTATCCCGCATAAGTTGCAAGAGGAGATTCTGTCCTTCAAGGATCCCGTCCAGTAGGCCTTTCTCCCGGTTTGGGCATTCTTCATGCTATAGCGCCACCTTTTGTAGGTGACCCGCCAAGTAGTAGAGGAACAAATCAGGAACCCACAATCTGCCTTTATCGAGGTCTTGCTTCAGGACATCTCATTTCACTCTACTCCTCTTCCCCGGCCACACCAGCGATATAAGTAGGCTGTTAAGGTTGACAAAGTGTTTGACTTGGCCCTTTTTAGCTAAAGTTTTTGCCTTCCCCCTAGATCTTTTTTCTGACATGGTGTTGCCAACTTAGGTGCTTTGGGCACTTTGCGACTGCTGATCAGTGTCAAAGTGCAAGTGCTCCCAGTGTAAAGTGTAATGGTAATTGGTTGTCCATGACTGTTATGTTTGCCTTACTAGTAAAGTGCACTGTGTATGCCAGGACTGGTAATGCAAATGCTACTAGTGGGCTTGCAGCACTAATTGTGCCACCCACACAAGTGGCCCTAAAGAGAAAACTCAGGCCTGCCACTGCAGTGCCTGCACACAGTTGTTAAACTGCCTTGTTGTCCTGACAAGTGCACCCACTTGCCAGGTCTTACCAGTCCCTTTTTATGCACATCTAGACACCTCTATGGTAAAAACGAGGTGCCCCCCTGGGCAGGGTACAGTGTATGTGAAAGGAGGGACATGTACTAAAGTGGGTACCATGTCCTGACAGGGAAAAACTGCCAAATTCGTTTTTCACTGATGCAAGGCCATTTTGCCCATAGGACAGAATGGAGGAGGCTGTGTAATATGCTTCCAGCCTATCTTCCCATAGCCTTAAGATGGAGAGGTGATGTTTAGTGTGCCTGAACTCACAATTTAAAAACACATATTTTTGTAAAGGTGGTTTTTGAATTGTGTGTTTAGAAACCACGCTTTTAGAAGTGGGTGGTTTCTTTGTTCTAAAAATTCTGTGTGTCTCTACTTGATTGTGGATTGACTGTCTGGATTTGAATGTGATAGGATCTAGGAAATGTCTTGACCCAGGGGAGGAGGTGAGACAGCAACAGGCTGCCCTGCATCTTGAGTGTAGCGGGAGGAGTAGCCCCTGGAGGTGAAGAGGCCTAGGCTGCTGCCATAAAACAATGGCTCCATCTCCTGTTGAGTGATTGAGGATCCAGACCCCCACTAATCAAAGGAAGAATTGTCACTGGCCGGGAGACACCCAGAACTGGTTTGGACAGGGGCCACTGCCCCCCTGAACACAAAGACTTCAAAGACATTTAGGGGTAAAACTATGAGAGCTGAAACCCCTGAATGTTGGACTGATTAAGACAGAAAAGGATTAAAAACTACGTTGTGGTCAATAGGAACCTCAGCCAAGGAAGAACAGCTGAAGAGACTGAAGAGAAGGACTGACCCTTGCTGTATGCTCTTGGGCTGGCCTGCTGTTCACTGATTTAACCAAGGAGAGGCTAAGGGACTTTGCTGTGTGTTGTGTTCCCCTGTTTGAAAGGACTTTTCTGCGTGCTGTGTCCTGAAGTAACTTGTCCCCAAGGGCCCGAGTAGTGCTAGCCCCTTTTGTGGAAACTCAGGAACATTAAAGTTTCCAAGTGTGTCTCAGCGACGCTGTGTGCTTGTGATTTTTGCAGCCTGAGACCTTCGTAAGAACTGCCCCGTGATTGTGTGCACCCGGAGTCCAAGGGAGTCTCAGCGACGCGGTGTGCTTCGTGCAGCCTGAGACCTTTGTGAGGATTGTCCTGTGATCGTTTGCATCCGGAGTCCAAGTGAGTCTCAGCGATGCTGTGTGCGTGTGCTTCGTGCAGCCTGAGACCTTCATGAGGATTGCCCTGTGATTGTGTGCACCCAGAGCTCAAGTGAGTCTTAGCGATGCTGTGTATGTGTACCCTGTGGCAGCCTAAGACCATCTTGAGAACTTTGTTCCCGGAGCAGTTGTGTTCTCTGCTTCGATCAACAGCATGCCCAGAAGTGCTGCGATCGTCATTGCCATCAGGCCGGACTGGTATCCCCAGAGGAGCTGTGGGAATTTACCGCCGCCGGCCTGAGCCTACCTTTGTCAAAGAGAGACCTTGAACAATCACCGTCGGGGGTCTGGTTTCCACTGCCCAAGATCAACAAAGTTGCATCGGAGGCCCAAGCAATGAGGAGAGGAGAGTGAGATCTTATCCCCCAAGGAATGCTCATTGAGCGTACGTGTGTCGCTGCCGGGGGCGGGGTGCAGGCTACGAGAGAAACGCTCTATGCCTTTCCTATCTTTGCAGCGCGAGCCTCCGCTCAAGCCCGTATCGCGGCCCGGACTTGCCGAGGGGTGAAAGTACCGGGGCCGCGGTGTGGAGCTGCACTTTGTTTTCCATCATAACAGTGTTGGAGGCACATTTTGGCAGTAGCTGACCGTGAGTCAGTAAGAGTGGCATAGAGACCACCCAGTGCACCACTAACGGTGCCGGAGTACTTTATTTTTGCATTACCAACTGCCTGATTGTTGCATTACGAATTGCACTACTTTAGCATTACGAACTGCCTGATTGTTGCAAAATGAACTGTATTATTTTTTACATTACAAAGTGCCGGATTCTTGCATTACCAACTGCATAGCATTGCATTAGGGCTGCATTGGATCATTGAGAATTACTCATTAATACTGCAAGAACCTACAACCTGGCCTAATAACCGGCAAGGTGAAATATTACAAATACACATATGTTGGATTTTTATCATGTGGTCTCATCATATAACTTTTTTTATAAACACATAATTGTCTTTATAAAACTTGTGTGGAGTCCATTTCTGTTGTTTTCACTAGGTTACTGAGAGCGTGGTTGCAAATACTTTACACATTTGACTTGGAGATAGGCCTGGCTGCTCGTGCCAAGCTACCGAGGGGGTGAGCAGGGGCTATCTGAGAAGGTGTCATTCCTTTTCCTGACTTAGAAGCAAGGGTCTCTATTTGGACTAAGGTACCTACCTCAGCCAACTAGAGACCCCCAGTTCTAACACAAAGGTACAGCGGAGAAGGGCACAAAAAGTATTTTGTAACATGCATCACAGGAGGAGGACCATGGGCTGCCAGCCCCATAACAGAGCGGCAGGATGTTACAGAAAGCTATTGATGATTCTAGTCCCACTATCACCTTCCCCATATTATATTTGTATTGCCGCTCTGGCGTGTGAGCCACCTGAATTCCCAGGTATCAGAACCCATGCACCTCGCAAGGTCCTCCTACCGCCTGTGGGTCTACCTGGTCCAAGCCCTCTAGCTTCGCCAGAGGATATACCACGTTGTTTTGTTTACCCAGAGGCTGGACATGGCACCAAATGTTGCCAATCCCCTACAAAAGTAGGGGGACCGCCGTCCTGGGCTTTTGTAAATGTACAAGGGTGTCATCTGGTACATATACACAATGTGTTCTGTTCAGTGGCGGCTGCCATAAACAAAGGGTAGTGGTGTGAAAAATACAATATTTAAATTAAAAAAACATACCTTTTGCCGCAGGGGCCTCTAGCATCGCATCTCGTCACACTACCTCTCATCCTCCTCCTGCCTGGTCCCAGCAGTCCCTGGGACAGACTCCTTGCCCAATCCCCGCGAGGGGATTGGTCTGAGTGGGCAGGAAACATGCCTTGCTTAGACCAGGGAGTCTGCAGGGTTTCTCCTAGCCCGGCTGTTCAATGCAGTTGGGCTAGGGAGAACCTAAGTGTGCATGTGTGTTTTGGTCAGCCTGAGACGGCCGGCCAAACACACATGAGCACTTACGAAGTGGAGTGCACTAGCACTCCTCCTGCCCCTCCTATTCCTCAGCTCCACTCCTCCCAACACTGCTGGCTAAGAGCCGGCAAATGTAAAATAAAAAGATGTAAGAACATTGTTTTATTTTACATTTGCTGGCTCTGAGCTAGGCAGTGGGGTAATGCTTCTCCACCATTGCATAAGATCCGCCACTAGTTCTCTTACTGATTTTTATGCCCTATTTGCCCATACAGGTCCGGAGATATATTGCCAGTGGCTTCAAACCAGGGCAAGTAGCAATGGGTATAGTGGGAAATCCTGCCTGGTGCCCCAAGCTATCTCTACGGGGTCAGAGACTATGTTCCCTGTTCGCACTATAGCCTACTGCGCTGCGTACAGTACTAGTGCCCAGCGAATGAAACATGGGCTGAAGCAGACCCTCCCACAGAGACACCCAGCTCAGGGAGTCAAATGCTTTTTCAATATCTAGGGCTATTAGAGCTCCCTCCATTCCTTTCTCAGTGATTGAGTGCAGAACAAGAGACAGGTGACGTGAATTCATATGCGTGTCTCTACCTGTGAGAAACACACATAGGTCTTTGTGCACCAAATGTGCTACCACCCCTCGCAGCCTGCCAGCTAAAGCTTTAGAGAGGATCTTGGTATCAACATTTATCATTGATAATGGGCGATATGACCCCGGGTCATCAGGGTCCTTGTCTGGTTTTGGGATCATAACTATCAGCGCGTCCCACATGGACCGGGGAAGAGCGCCCCTGTGATATGCCTCTCGGAGGATCTCGAACAGTTTAGGGATTAGTCGTTCCTTGTATTCTTGTTACCACTCCATTGGGGGACCAATCAGGCCCTGGGGCTTGGGACCTGGGCCTTTTCTCCAGGACCTTCTATAGTTCTTACTCCTGTAGTTCTGATTCCAGTTGCTTACAGTGTTCTCCCATTAACCTAGGGACCTCCACTCGGTTGCAGTACTCTTCGACACCCGACAGAGTTACGGGGATAGCGTCTCCATAGACCTTTGTCAGGTGCCTATGGAGTAGAGTGTTGCTAGTCACCTGTGTACACACTGTCCCACCCGCTGGGGTAGTAAGGCCCAATATCAGGGGTTAGGCGCATTCCCTTTTCAGCATCGAAGTGGTTCCGTCACGAGCACGCAAGGGGTTAAGTGGGATGAAAAAACTGGGGGGGTCTCTCAAAGGGGTGTGGCTAATGTAATTAAGGGCGTGGCTTAGAAACATGTTAGCTAAAAAAAAATCTTAGCATAGTGTGCCGCCCAACTTGTATTTTGCTGTTTCTGTAATTTCCTCCAGATATATGATACAACAAGTAACATCATAACTACAACAAGTCAGGACTATAGGCTTTGTCAATGGTTGTTAGTTGCATAAGATGAATAAGCTGCAACTATGGCCTGTATATAATATTGAAAAAGCTTCCTCTTAAAGCCCTGGTGGCACCACGACAATGTTGCTGCTCCTGAGTTTCAAAAAGAGAAGGGAAATCTAGAGAGAAAATGATTCGCCATTCCCCAAGGATACAAGAACTCCAGGAAGGACCACCACACCCGCCCGGGAGGAGGAATCGCCATCATCCCCAAATCCACCCTCCGCCTGACCATACCCCCGACGAGCCCACAGACATGATGGAACACCTACACTTCAAGATACTGACCAGCCCTACCACCACCCTACAAGGAACACTCATCTACAGACCCCCTGGACCCCGCGGACCGTTCACCAACTCCACCACGGACATCAACTCCCCGCATGCCATTGCATCCACCAACTACACCCTGCTGGGAGACCTCAACTTCTACCTCGACAACCAACTGGACCCCAACACCGCATCCCTCCTGGACAACCTCCACAACATTGGACTCCGCCAAATCGTGACCGAACCAACACACTCGGTAGGACACACCCGACCCACTTTTCACAACAGGAAACTCCATCACCTTCAGTCACACCACTGAACTCCCGTGGACTGTAACTGATGTGTCCACTTCACCTTCAGAACACCCACCATCCACAGACACCAGCACCTGTTCAGCAGAGCAAAAGGAACAATTGATGGACAAAATGCAGAACAATGTCATACATTCACCCCAGTACAGAGATCTGGGCCTAAATCCATTGTTTTTTTGCTTCCCATGCCTTTTCAGTTTGGACACAGCCATATGCAATTCAGTCTTGACCCTGCGCTCAATGGGAACAGTACAGCCCAAACTGCCAGGCCAGGTCCTCCCTGGACTGGAAACAAGTATCCTAGGTCTGGTTTCTGGCTTTCAGCCCTCATCAGCCAAGATAGCTTGACTCCAGTGGCATGGAGAGCACGGGACCCATGTCTGGGCATACCCGTCCCACTTGGGGTGACAAATGCAAAAAGAACAATTGATAGACAGAGTGCAGAACAATGTCATACATTCACCCCAGTACAGATATCTGGGCCTAAACCCATCGTTTTTTTGCTTACCATGCCTTTCCAGTTTGGACCCAGCCATATGCGAATCAGTCTTGACCCTGAGCCTAATGAAAACAGTCCAGCCCAAACTGCCAGGAAAGGTCCTCCCTGGACTGGAAAAAAGCACCCCAGGACCGGTTTCGGGCTTTCCGCCCACATCAGCCAGGATAGCTTGACTCCAGTGGCATGGAGAGCACGGGACCCACATCTGGGCATACCCGTCCCACTCAGGGTGACAAATAGAAAAAAGAACTATTGATGGACAGAATGCAGAACAATGTCATACATTGACCCCAGTACAGAGATCTGGGCCTAAATCCATCGTTTTTTGCTCACCATGCCTTTCCTGTTTGGACCCGGCTATATGCAAATCATTCATGACCCTGCACCCAATGGGAACAATCCAGCCCAAACTGCCAGGTCAGGTCCTCCCTGGACTGGAAACAAACATCCTAGGACCAGTTTTGTGCTTGCAGCCGTCATCATCCAGGATAGTTTGATTCCAGTGGCATGGAGAGCATGGGACTCACATCTGGGCATACCCTTCCCACTCAGGGTGACACATGCAAAAAGAATAATTAATGGACAGAATGCAGAACAATGTCATACATTCACCCCAGTACAGAGATCTGGGCCTAAATCCATCGTTTTTTTGCTTACCATGCCTTCCAGTTGGACCCAGCCATAGGCAAATCAGTCTTGACCCTGCGCTCAATGAGAACAGTCCAGCCCAAACTGCCAGGCCAGGTCCTCCCTGGACTGGAAACAAGCATCCTAGGTCCGGTTTCTGGCTTTCAGCCCTCATCAGCCAAGATCGCTTGACTCCAGTGGCATGGAGAGCACAGGACCCATGTCTGGGCATACCCGTCCCACTCTGGGTGCCAAATGCAAAAAGAACAATTGATGGACAGAATGCAGAACAATGTCATACATTCACCTCGGTACAGAAATCTGGGCCTAAATCCATCATTTTTTTGCTCACCATTCCTTTGCAGTTTGAACCCAGCCATACCCTGAGCACAGGACTCTGGATTCTGCATTCAAACTAGCCTGGCTGACTGGGGGTGAATGTTTGCATTGTCCAGCATTCCGTCCATTAATTGTTTCTTTTGCATATCTCACCCTAATTGGGAAGGGTATGCCCAGACGTGGGTCCAATGCTCACTACACCACTGGATTCAACTAGCTTGGTTGATGAAGGGTGATGCCCTGAAACCGGTCCCAGGATACTTTTTTCCAGTCCATGGAGGACATGGCTTGCAGTTCGGGCTGAACTGTTTCCATAAGGAACAGGGTCAAGACTGATTTGCATATGGCTGGGTACAAACTGGGGTGGTGTGGTGAGCAAAAGAATGATGAATTAAACCCAGATCCTTGTGACTGGGGGTGAATGTTTGCATTGTCCAGCATTAGGTCCACCAATTGTTTATTTTGCAAATGTTTGTTACATTAGCAGGCATGTCCAAAGACATCTTTCAAGTACAAAGTTTTGTGCTAAATACTTGCCTGAAAGTGTTCTATTAAAACAAGCTATAAAGACAAAGACATTTGGGCGCTATTGCAGTAATTACTCCTCTGTGCTATGCCATCCAAAACCTCTGAAATTGCAGGGCTGAAACAAGATCCAATGCTTAAAATAAACAAACATATTTGCTAATAATGTCATGACAAAACAAAAAGACCTTCATAGAGAAACAGTATAAAATGGCAGTCACACAGTCACAGCTCCTCCACTAGATGAGTGCATGAATCATGAGAGGGTATTTTCAGCATCTGCTTTTTAACCTGGCATTTCTGTCCTTACTTTCAGGTTTATTAACTGAACAGAAGTTTATAGGCCTCCATGCACAGTTTGAATAGGCGGCTGTCACACTAGGCACATTGCACATAAGTAGTATAAGTAAGAAATGCAGTCTTGCCAGAACAGAGGGACTTAATTTCCATTGACTCACTGTCTCTTTCAATAAGCAGCGAAGCTTGAATACGGTTCCCATCCTGGGAAGTAGATCGCAAAGCACCATCACATCGGAACCTAGCACATGTAAATGGCATTTCATTTCAAGGGTCCTACTCATTTAACATCAGAAGTAATGACTCAGAAGTGTGGCTCACTGGTTAGAGCAGGCAGACCCTGAAGCAGAGGTCAGACCCGGGACCAGGGTTTAATTCCTGACGCGGCAGGGTCTTGAGCTCAAATGTGCACGGACTCGACAATTCTTGCTTCGGTGCCTGACCTAATCATGGGTTCACACTCTGCAACTCTGGGCATTAAGCTTGCTTAATCTCCACAACGGCCCCCGCGGCGGGATGCCTGGCTTTCACCTTGGGGAAGCCCTGTAGGGCTATCTCACAGGGAAAAGCCTGGACGGGTTCCCAAGGCAAGCGCCGAGATACCTCCCCAGGCGATCGTGCGCTATATAAGAACATACTAAAAAAATTAAAAAAAAATCCAAGACTGTAGACAAAGGTGACTTGGTGTGTTTATTTTTATAGATTTTATTTGTTGCCTTCTATTAGTTTCTATTGCCTTGAGGTTGCAAAGAAAATGTGTGATGTTTTAGAAAGCTGCCCACAGTCACCTGTCCTCTCAATCTATATAATTTAGCCCCAATTTCCCTACCTGTGTTTTGTGAATTTATTCCCTTTCCCAAAGTCTCCACTCTGCCAGAATTGTCCTTAGCAGTGGGTTATATAATAATGTTTTTATTGGTTAACCATCTACTGCTCCAGTTGAACATCTCAAACATTGTTTTACAGTTGCTCCTTTGCCACTCCTAGTTGGACACTTCAGGCATACAACTTGGTTGGTTATGTGATGCCCATTCCTATGGGTTGCTCCTCTGCAACACATCGATGCCCTCTTTAGGCCTACAATATGGATTGATTTTCTGCCGTTCCATGGTGAATCTACCAGAATACATATTACGACTGGTTGTATAACGCCCATACTTATGTGCTTCTCCCTACTGTTCTGGGTAGACTCTTCGGACAGTATACCATGGATGGTTGTATAACGCCCATACTTATGTGCTCCTCCCTACTGTTCTGGGTAGACTCTTCGAACAGTATACCATGGATGGTTGTATAACACATATACTTATGAGCTTCTCCCTACTGTTCTGGATAGACTCTTCAGACAGTATACCATGGATGGTTGTATTACGCCCATACTTATGTGCTCCTCCCTACTGTTCTGGGCGGACTCTTCAGACAGTATACCATGGATGGTTGTATAACGCCCATACTTATGTGCTCCTCCATACTGTTCTGGGTGGACTCTTCAGACAGTATACCATGGAAGGTTGTATAACACCCATACTTATGTGCTCCTCCCCAACGTTCAGGGCGTACTCTTCAGACAGTATACCATGGATGGTTGTATAACACCCATACTTATGTGCTCCTCCCTACTGTTCTGGGTAGACTCTTCGGACAGTATACCATGGAAGGTTGTATAACACCCATACTTATGTGCTCCTCCCTACCGTTCAGGGCGTACTCTTCAGACAGTATACCATGGATGGTTGTATAACGCCCATACTTATGTGCTCCTCCCTACTGTTCTGGGTAGACTCTTCAGACAGTATACCATGGATGGCTGTATAACGCCCATACTTATGTGCTCCTCCATATCGTTCAGGGCGTACTCTTCAGACAGTATACCATGGATGGCTGTATAATGCCCTTTCCTAAGAGTTGCTCCTCTGTCACTTATGTTTCAGCTCCACTCCACATTCTATAATCAATTGAAGGTGGCACCTCCTGTGGGTACCACCCTTCACCTCTGCCCAGTTCCTTCCCCAATGTGGCATATATTGTGTGAAACAAATTACTTGATGATGGCAGGTCTCTGCTTCCATGATCATGTCTATTCTCACACTTCTCCTACACAGTCCACAGATATATATCCAATGTGCAGCTTATACAATTGCTGACCCAGTCTGAGTAAAGTCTGCTGTGCACACAAAGTAAAAAGCTTTTCCCCACATAGCTGACATTGAACTCACACACTTTAACCATTCCGGTGGAAAAAAAACTATGTATCACTACTCTTTGCTTTATTTAATGCCACTTGAAGAGACAAAGCATAAAAGAACAGTTCTGCTCATCACACGCTCCATCAAATTACTACTAACAGAGGCAATTCAACAGCTACCCACAACTCCTTCCAAAGCACTCTCAGAAAGAAGTGTTACACTTCTGCAGATGGGCTTAACTGCCTTTGTTATCAGAGATGTGAACTATAATACAAATGCAACTAAAATACAATGCAATATTTCATACAATCACTCTCCTTCGAGGACAGGAAAAAAAAGCCAGGCAGCAACATCAGAATTAACCATAGTACCCAGGGACTTTGATGTGGCAATCTAGTGATGGCAAGAGTAAGGATTCCCTTTTCATGTATTGAAAGAAAAGACTTAAGTCTCTAGGGGGTTCGAATCAAGGACACAGGGTGAGCCAAACGTCGTATCTAAAGTTGCATAAAGATTGACAAATTTACAGTCAATTGTAACTTGCCTTAATTACTGTAATCTTAAATACCAGTACATTAGTAAATGATGAGGATGTATACACTAGATGTGATTTTACTTACAAAAATATTTTTATTTTTAGATATTGTTATCTGTTCATACCAACTTTGAATATTAAGAGTTTTCACATTTATTCATAAAATACATTAAAAACATTTGATACAACAATTTATCACACAAAGTATATCTGCATTAAAAATTCCTGATACAACAAATTATCACACAAAATATGTTGACGCGGCGTTTCGGTGATTTGAGTCGTCACCTTCTTCAGGACAGTATTTGAATTAAAATCACTCTAAATTTAAAAACAAGAAAACAAAATATTGCAATTACTCCATCGTTGTTATGGTAGTTGTGTACAGAACAGAACTTGACTATAGTTATCTCATTGTACTTTAATCTCCACATTTTTGTCACAATATAACATCCTATTCTCAAAACAGTACATCCTCATTGATTTTCAACGTTTGTATACAATTAATCAAACTGGAATAGTCAGAATAATTAAGAACTAAAGGTTCTTTTTTAGTAACAGGCCTATAATATATTTGTAAATCCCGCAACTTTATTGTGGTCACACCCGTTCATTTGCATCCCCTTGAACCTTTTTTATATACTGAGGGGGTTGAGTTGTTTGTATTCCGCCTCTCTCTCTTATGTTGTCTCATCGCTTAGCGATGGACCATATTTAATTTTCTTATTATTGTACCACTTCAGCTTCTATTTCACTCCAGGGTATACGGGCATTGTACATACCTCAGATGAGCTGTAGGTCGGTCGCTTTAGTCAATTGGCGATTCTCGACCGGTACGATAAATATCTTGATTTCTACAAATTTACAAAGGGGGCGTCATCAGATCACCTCGCGCTAGGTATTAGCATTTCCTAATCATATTCTATTTCTCAGATATTACCTTTATTTTGCGGATATTCCTCTTAATAGGAGTGGGTTTTTGTAATTTTCTTCCACTACCAAGCCCTCTGGGTCAGATATCAATATTCCTACGAGGAAAGTGCAATTATTAATTAGCGTCTTCCCCTTCCATCCTATTCAAAGAGATTTTACTGGCTGGTTTCTTATTCCTTTATCACTTAGGGTGTTTTTCTAGTTTTTGCTGAAGGATATGACTCTTAAATACCTGGATTTCATTTTGAATGAATCCTGTGAAGGACGGTCTTTCCTTTCTTCGCCAACTTTTAATTTCGAGTTTTTACTTCTATTTGGGGGAGAGAAAGGGATTTCATTAAAATAACTGGGTCATTATTCTCTCTGTTATGCACCCTAACTCATTGTATGCTACTCTTACCTGAGACCGTATCTTGTAGGTGCCCGCTCTTAGTTGTATGTCGGTGATTTTCTTTAAAAAGGAGAGATTCCTATTTCGTCTAGAAAAAGGGGAATTGGTACATAATGTTACCCTCTATACTGCTGTTAAGTAGTACTTCGAGTGATTAAAGTTTCTAGAGTTCAGGTTTTGGGCTGGAGCCGAATTTGTACTTACTTCTAGCTTGTCTTCTCAGTATCGTACGGGCGTTTTCCTGGACCGTCCTTCCGGGCAGTGGTAGCCATACTGAGCTTCGTTTAGGACTTTTATATGCCTCTTAGTTGCTCTAATGATGTTTCATCGGTTACACCTGTGATTTCAACGGCAGGTCGCTCTCTCTCCTCTCAAACCGTGGTGGCCATCTATTATAGGCCTGTTTCTAAAAAAGAACCTTTCAGTTAGTTCTTAATTATTCTGACTATTCCAGTTTTATTAATTGTATACAAACGTTGAAAATCAATGAGGATGTACTGTTTTGAGAATAGGATGTTATATTGTGACAAAAATGTGGAGATTAAAGTACAATGAAATAACTATAGTCAAGTTCTGTTCTGTACACAACTACCATAACAACGATGGAGTAATTGCAATATTTTGTTTACTTGTTTTTAAATTTAGAGTGATTTTAATTCAAATACTGTCCTGAAGAAGGTGACGACTCAAATCACCGAAACGCCGCGTCGACATATTTTGTGTGATAATTTGTTGTATCAGGAATTTTTTGTTTTTTGTTTTTTAAAACCTTTATTATCGTATGCGCAGTACACAGCGTCTGCCTACAACCCAATCGGGCCGGCCGCTATGACAATCAACAATATTCCAGACCACATTATGCTGCGGAAAAAGCCAGAAATAACATCACTATGGTGCATTGGCATCATACATAGAGGAAGGATCATGTAGGTTTAATTTTTATAATTTTGATGAAATTTGAAACAAACAACACAAACACTCACATGGTAGAACAGTGTCTAGGGCACGGGACGGGAGAAGGAGGGAGATCAATTTGAAAGAATAAAGGCAACCTTCTGGGGAGGGTGGAGACGGTGAAAAGGATTATTAGAAAGGTATAGTAGTCAGTCTATATGAACGTCAACTACGAGGGGATGTTAGTAATAAATTCAAGTGGTGGGGTACAGATGTCTCCACGGTATGCATTCCATTGTGACCGAATTCTACCCCATTTCCTGGGCCGGCCCGAGCCTCATATACCGTCTTCTCCCGAAACATCCACCAGTCCATGTTTTCTCTCCAAGCACTGATCCCAGGTGGTCTGTGGGAGCCCCAGAGTTGCGCTATATCTCTCTTGGCAACCATGTTGCCCAGAGTGATCCAAAAGGTCTGAGCAGCCGTACAATCCGTAGGCTCCCACACATTAAGCAGGCAGCGCCTCACCTCAGGGAGGAGGGAGACCCCGGTGACTTGCCCCATTACATCATGCACTCTGGACCAGAAAGCGGCGATCACCGGGCATTCCCATAGAATGTGAAGAAAGGTGCCATCCATACCACAACCACGTTTACACAGCCCATCAGTCGAGAACCCCATCCGAACCAGACGCGTACCAGTCATTTAAACTCGGTGGAGGATCTTTAACTGCACAAAGCGAAGGCGGGCCGGAATAGCCACCTCCTTGGGGGAGGAAATCGCCGTTTGCCAGTCCTCGTCATCTAATTCGAGGCCATCTACCGTCCAAGAGGCCCTAAGCCTCACCAGAAGATCAGCCCTGTTATTAATACGTTTTTTATAAATTAGAGAAATCGTGCTGTCCGGCACATGGCCGTCCAGAATCCGATCCTCGAGCGGGGATGATTGGGGGATTTCCGTTCCAGGGGGGAAAACAGAGAGCAGCGCGAGACGCACCTGAAGATAACGAAAATATTTCCTGTTATCCAGTTGATACTCCACCTTCAGGGCCTCGAAGGACTTAATTGTGCCTCCGGCCCAAAGATCCTCCACCTTGCTAATACCGATCATATCCCATCTATCAAACACTTTCGTTCGCCACAGGCCACCCAACCGCTCTGAGTCATACAGCGGGGTCATTCGCGTCAATCTATCACTCCAACCTGTGGCCACAGTCGCATCCTTCCAAGCACGCACGGCGCATTTCATAGGTCCAGTCAGAAGGCGGAGTGGTGCCTTTGAATATAAGGCCCTGTTGAAGTTGCCGCCCGGCAACAGGAGTTTATCCATAGCGAAGGCGGGTGCGGGCCCCGGGGAGTACGTCACGTGGTTAATCGCGCTGAGCTGTGAGGCCCAGTAGTAACGTCTGATGTCTGGAAGGGCTATGCCACCATCGTACCACGGGAGCGTGAGTTTAGATAAGGAGATGCGAGCTCGTCCGTCCCAAATTAACTGCCTCTGTAGACCTTCAACCTCGCAAAAGTAACGGGAGGGTACAGGATCAAAAAAATTCTGCAAGGCATACAAAAATCTGGGAAGGGACATCATTTTAAAAAGTGCTGCGCGTCCCAATGGGGACAGAGGCAAACCGCGCCACCTCCGAACATCCTGTTTGAGGCGACGAAGAGGAGCATAAAGGTTACGATCATACCGCACAGAGGAATCCATAGAAATGAAAACCCCCAAATATTTGAACCCAGTCTCTGCCACCTGGATCGGGAATCTACGAGGCAGCGGAGGCAGTTCCCCCGCTGTAACGTAAACACACGATTTGGTCCAGTTAATAACGAGCCCCGAGTTCTTCCCAAAAGAGCTAAGGACATCAAAGAGCACGTTGAGGGATTTCTGAGGTGAGGTAAAATAGAGCCGAATATCGTCTGCGTACAGAGAGACGTGATCCTCCAGGTCCGGTGCCCACCAGATCCCCTTAATCGAGGGCTCCCATCGAAGCCATGCCGCCAGTGGTTCCAATGCCAAAGCAAAGAGAAGTGGAGAGAGCGGGGAGCCCTGTCGGGTGCCACGCCCCAATGCGAACGGTCCAGAAACTCTGCCGTTAACTACGACTTGGGCCAACGGTTGTTCATACAGAAGCCGCACCCACGCGATAAAGTTAGGGCCAAAACCAAACTTCGGGAGGGCCGCCCACAAATATGGCCACTCGATGGTATCAAAAGCCATTGTGGCATCCAGGGAGGCCACGACAGCGGGTTCAGTAAAGGTCCCAGCTCTCGCGAGAACGCTGTGGAGTCTACGGAGATTAAGCGCCGTATTCCGATGAGGAATGAAACCGGACTGATCCGGATGGATCAAGTCACAGATAACTGTCAGTAAACGATTAGCAAGGACCTTAGCCAGGATCTTAGGCTCGGCATTAAGCAACGAGATAGGGCGATATGAGGTGCACCGATCCCGAGGTTTGCCGTCCTTGTAGATTACTACTATAGTGGCCAAACGCTGGTCGGAAGGGAGGCTGCCTGCCTCAAGAGCTTCAACAAACATAGTGCGCAGATGGGTCGTCATTTTGTCCGGACGCAGTTTGTATAACTCGATAGGTAAACCGTTGGGCCCCATAGCTTTACCTGATCGCAAGGACCGAATGGCAATGGCAATCTCATCCACCGTAAAAGGTGCATCTAGAGCGGAGCTATCCTCTTCCGACACACAGGGAAGCGCAATGTCCCGCAGAAGCAACCGAGAGTCAGCCTCGTCGCGATCACTCACAGACCGGTATACGGTCTGAAAGTGGTCCACAAAGCATTCGACAATCTCCCCCGGATCAGTCACACACACTCCAGTCTCACGGGTTATCACGGGCACCTCACGATTCAGTCGCTCAGATTTATCCAACCACCCCAACAATTTACTAGCCTTATCGCCCACATCATAGAGCCGGCCCAGCTGATACATACGCATCACTTTAGCAGCGTCAGTCACCAGGGCCCTATAGTCTGCCTGTTTCAACGCTAAGGAGTGCAGGATTGCAGGGGTATCGTCACCACCCAGGCCACTTTCAAGCGAAGTAATTTCCGCCTCAAGAGCTGACACAGTTTCTCTCCGGGCCTTCTTGTCAGCAGCAATGAAGGACAACGCGGTGCCCCGTATGACGGACTTAAAGGCCTCCCATAGGGTAGTAGGGGAAGAAACGGAACCCTCATTCTCGTCGAAGTAACAGTCAATGGCCTTAACCAGGTCTGAGCGAAGCTGAGGATTCCTAAAATGCCAGGGATGAAGAGGGGGGACCCTACCTCCAGAACAGTCTCCCACCGAAGCCTCGAGCAACAGGGGGGAATGGTCAGAGATACCCCTGGGAAGATGTCGAACCCCACGCACCAAGGAGGTATTAGCAGTTAACATCAGAAAATAATCAATCCTCGAAAGGCGTATCAGGAATTTTTAATGCAGATATACTTTGTGTGATAAATTGTTGTATCAAATGTTTTTAATGTATTTTATGAATAAATGTGAAAACTCTTAATATTCAAAGTTGGTATGAACAGATAACAATATCTAAAAATAAAAATATTTTTGTAAGTAAAATCACATCTAGTGTATACATCCTCATCATTTACTAATGTACTGGTATTTAAGATTACAGTAATTAAGGCAAGTTACAATTGACTGTAAATTTGTCAATCTTTATGCAACTTTAGATACGACGTTTGGCCCACCCTGTGTCCTTGATTCGAACCCCCTAGAGACTTAAGTCTTTTCTTTCAATACATGAAAAGGGAATCCTTACTCTTGCTTTCACAATACCCTTCCCTTTTCAGAAAAAGGGTTTCTCCTTCTAATTTGAAGCCAGCAATGTAGTGATGCACAGCAAGGTGCACAGCGACATACATTAAAACAAATACAATGCAATCAAAGGTCTATTTGCTGTAAAGAAAGCACTGACTGCAGGATCAAAAAACATATGCATACACCCTGGCATACACTCTAAAAAAAGTTCTCTGTACTTACAATCCTATCTGGTTCATAACCGCGTTAAGTTTACGTGTGCTGATAAACAAGTGTGGAAAAGTCATCACAAATATTTGTGACTCGAACATTTTAGGACGAGACTGAAGAGAATTGATGATTCTACTTGCAGGTCAGTGGCTCTGCACTTTTTGTTACTGGCAGTAGACAAGTTCTTGACGTCATCCTTTTTAATCCCTTGGAGTCTAGATGAACTTTTATTCCTTGAAAGTCTTGTTCATGGAGGGTCTATTGGTTCTTCCTTCTAAACATGTATTTTGCACCAAAGGTGTTGTCTAATCTTCCATCACCTCCAGGTGCTGGTCGACTCACTTCGAATTCTTTAGCCTGGATCCCAGGCGGAAGGTTTGCTTCAACCTTTAGAAGTCGGGATCATGAAATGTGTCTTATCTGGGCACAAGCAGGCGCTGCCCGTTAAAGTAAGAGCGGTGGGGCGATCGGGGTGAGGTAGGTGGTGGGGTAGGGGGATGGGATGGGATTTCGACAGACGATGATGGGGGTTGGTGTGGGGGGATTCAATATTTGAATCATTTTCCCTTATCGCCATGTCTTTCGAAATCCCCACTCCCCTCAGTGGGCCTGGCCGCTCTTACCTACACGGGCCACGGCTAGGCACACACATTTCACTTCTGACGAGGAAGAAGACAACTATTTATCGGCTAAGACATGGTTGGTATCTCAGCATGCCATCTATGGTGTCTTCAGTCATGCAGGTTTTAAGGTCGTTGCTGTAGCCTGTTGATGGATAATTAAAGCTTCATGAGTGTTTGGGTGGGAGTGGCAGTCGCAGCGAGTGCTGCTTTCAAAGGTTTATGAGTTATGGATAAGTATGAGCGGAAAATCCGTTCCGCTCGCGGATTTTGCGAATTTTCGGTAAATTCGCAAATCCGCGAGCGGCGGATTATTCCGGGGGCAAAAGTTGAACCTGTTGTAACTATTTTAGGATGGCGCCGGCAAGCTGCCAGCGCCATCCTAAAATAGTTACTAAGTTAGCTTCAACAGGAAGCTATAATAGATAAAATCGAGCAGGTGCTCGATTTTATCTATTAGAGCTTCCTGTTGAAGCTAATTTAGTAAGTATTTTAGGATGGCGCTGGCAGCTTGCCGGCGCCATCCTAAAATAGTTACAACATGCCCTTCCTGTAGCGTCGTCGAGGCAGGTGTGCCTTCTTCACAAATCAACCGTGGAAAATCAGCTGTGATGCTGGATAGAGGCTTTTGCATCCTTGACTTTCACGAGCACAATACCCCTGCTGTTCTTGTGACCAGGGGTTTCTTTCTCTTCATCTGCTGAACTGATCTTTCTCTGACCTTTTATACACACAAGAAGCATGTTGACCGCGCATGGTAGCCCTGCCCGTTTGGCCCCGCCCACACACTCGCGGTTTGCACCGTCTGCCCGCCATTCACCCACTATGATGGACAGCTCACTCAAGGGACCCCTGCGCCCGTCGGGGCGATTGCATAGTAACAGACACATGGTCGCTCGAACTAGTTGATGCTCAAATTCAGTGACTCATTCATTAGCCCAAAAACAATCGTGAGCGTCGTCGAGGCTGGACAGGTGTGCCTTCTTCCCAACTCTACCGTGGAAAATAAGCTGTGATGCTGGATAGAGGACTCACAAGAGGCATGTGCACTCGCATGGAAGCCCCGCCCCCGCCCCAAATCCGCAGATCCGCAAATCCGCGGATTTTGCGGATCCACGATCCGCAAA
This sequence comes from Lissotriton vulgaris, assembly GCF_964263255.1. Lineage (NCBI taxonomy): Eukaryota > Metazoa > Chordata > Amphibia > Caudata > Salamandridae > Lissotriton > Lissotriton vulgaris. The sequence goes on along the minus strand of NC_141687.1, from coordinate 178,403,339 downwards.
TCCGCAAAATCCGCGGATCGTGGATCCGCAAAATCCGCCCATGCTTAGTTATGGACAAAACAGCTTCCCTTAGTTAACTCTTCATTTAATTATTTTTCAAACATGACCAGTGGTGTGTAAGAGGAAGCAAAGCATTTGGGTGGCCCCAATGAATCCTGTTTATTTGTTCAGCATCTCTCAACAGTATATTAAATACTGAACAGGGAATGCTACTTATTAGCACTGCTACGATACGTCAGACCGGTTTAAATAATCAGACTTCAATTACAACAACAACAACATGCACCTGACATATTGACTTTGCCAATGCTTGTATTCCTTTTTTGTAGGTACTGATTCCCTATGTGCCACCCTACCTGTAACGCACAAACTGCAGCACTGACCTGGCTCAGTGCCTTGCAAGGCACTTTCGCTATCTGGTGATTTCTTGAAAGGTGTTAGCCCCTGATCAACTCCTGAAGCAGCCTGTGTGAAAGGAGCTCTGCTCTTTCAACCGTGAGCCGAGGATCACACAGAGCCAATGTTGCTGCAGTGAATCCCACAGAAGAGCTACATTAGCATGGGGCAGTCCTGTACCTGTAACCGAGGCAGGCTGTCCCTTGTGCGTAGTGCGGCTATACTTGGTCTCTGTGTAAAGGGACTGGGAGTCTCCCCATGCCTGGCCCCGCAGGCAGCCTACATGGTATAAATAAAACATACATCAAGGGCAAGTTCTAATCTCCAAGTACTACTCAGGTTCACTAACAGCTGGAAACAGAATCTGCAAATGATACACAATTAACATCACGTTGACTAATGGGAAAACTTTCAAACACACAAAGGCAGCCACACACCCAGTCGTCACACATGCTACCATACACACACATAGCCGCATGTTAACTCTTATACATACATATAAATCAAACACAAGCAGTCTCACGCCCACCTGTTATGAAACTATCAATCACACACACGGTCACACGTCCATTCGTTAAAGAGCTGCCGTAAAAACATAGCCACATAGTCACTATTACACATACTGCTAGAAACACGAAAGCACACAATCTCACACAAAAGCAGCCACAAATCCAATCGTCATAAAAAAAGTCCCAAATACATACACAGCCATACCTTCACTTCTCATACATGCTGACACACACACCACCCACCTACAAACACACACACACACACTGTTTCTATCACTATAGGGCATAAAAGTGAGTTATTCACTGTCCTGTTCTACAGCAGGGCTCTGCCCTAGTAAGTTCCCGAGTACTCCCCATAGGCTTTAGGATCTGGAGGGGGAAGCTGCGACACCCTCTCTACACACCTCACATGCAGGGAATGTCACCTATTAAATACAATTTAGGATTGTTTGCTTCCTGCCATACACACACACAAACTGTGTCTTGTCACAGCCAACGAATTTCAACAATGACAGTCCACAAAGTAACGTTTCTGTAAGCTAAGAGGGCATGCAGTTTCAGAAGGCACAATAATAGGTTAAGTAAAAAATACACATGCACTAAGAGGTGCATGCTTTACCTAAGGAAAAAACAGTCCACCTCTGCAGAGCGCACGGCTCAGTTGCGAAGCCTGCAAATGCTATCCGGGAAACGATGAGGCTGCAGGAGGAATTTGCCGATGATCACACTACGCTGAGTGGGTAAGCCGGGACTGAACGAACGACTGGCTCAATTGTGCAAGTGCAGCCCTAGAAAACTGGTATACGCAAAAATTAAGGAGAGTGGTGGCTTTTAAATACCATCTATGAGCGACGTCTGGGTGCGGTGGGAAAATAAAGGACCCTGTTGATGTTAGTAATGTATTGCGTTTGGGGGAAATATCGATAGTGAAAACAAGCAGTAACGAGTGGTGGCGACGGCGGAAAGTGACCTTCCCTCATCCCCGTGTGTACAGGCTAAGTTTCCTGCCTGCCCTCCGTAAAGCGCACCTCAGAACGCGCATTAATATTACAGCCACCGTGCTTCTAATGCTGATATTGACCCTGTTACAGCTGCGCTTCTGCTTCCAGATAACGTTTGTACTGCGCATGTATGCTGGACAGGTCAGGCAAAATATTGTGCGAATTGAGTCAGCCAATCCCAGGAAAAAAAAGCATCTATAAATGCAATAGGACTCTTATTTATGCGAGACATATTGTATAGTAAACAAAAGTGCAGGAGTCAAAAAAGGCACAAACGGGAGGGGCGAAGGGGGGTGAAAATTGAACGACTGCGGGAGAGGCCGGGTGGGAAACACAAGAAAAAAAATAGCATTACAGTAAAGGGGCGGATAGCCTCGGAAGTCTACAAATGACAACATGGCCGTGAAGAGGAGGGACTAACAATGGGAAAACCAATGAGAACACTGCATTTATGATGTAACCCAATCAAAAAGATGGGCGGAGCTTAAATGAAGCTTCCCCGGTATAGTGTATACAGCATGCCTCGCAGAGCGATGGCAGCGCGATGCGCTGCAACGCACTATGCGAGACCTAAAAATGCATATTTAGTGCCTTGAGGAAAGCATCCATTTTGACATCCCAAATTTTTTGAATGTATGAAAAGACTTGTAGAATATACTCATAAAGATCAATTACAAACCAGTTGAGAAAGGTATTTGCTAGAAGATATACATGTTTTACAAATAAGTTCCCATTTTAAGGCTGCATGATAATTCTTAATGAGGTCTCGATCAATGTTGATGTTATTGATTTTTTGTCACAGCATGTCATGAGACTGGAACAAGTCTAAAGGAGGGGCGCATGCTGAAAAATCACTGAAAACAGGCATTTCTTATATGTTCCTATGAACTTAGGATATTTTCAGTTTTAACACAATCTTCAATACTTTGTAGGATTACTTTAGACGAATCGTTACTATGAATATCGATCAGGGTTCTCAGCCTCTATGATTTAGGATACTCAAATATGCCTGTTTAAATAAAAATCCTCCTCCTCCTCGAGAGTGCCATTGTTGTGAAGTTTCTGAGGAAGCTTTCGTATTTAATTTATTTTCTGTGAAGCAGTTTCATTCCTACTGCCCTGTAGGATCAGTTGTTCTGCACTATCTGCACGTAACTGACCTGTCTTTATTTGCCATACAGATACTGGAGCGTCTTAATCCACTTGACTGTACAAAGCTGGCTAGAATGCTGAAAGTTTTAGAACTGCACTTCCTTATCTTTGATTTTTGGTTTGTTAAATGGAAAACAAGAGAATTTCATTGTGAACTGGTCTTTAAAAAAAGCCCAAAAATCTGAGCCATTCAGTGCAGCTTGCATTGTTAAGGACTGGAGCAAAGTATCCTATTGATTCTATACATTGGTAACTGGGTCAGCAGTAACAGGTCAAATTAAACCAGAGAGGGTTGAAACACACTGCTTGATTTTACGGACACACAAGTATGGGAACTCTAGTCATGCTACTAGAAAAAAACTTTCATTAGACCAAATTACACCAAAGAATTAGGAACTTTATAGTGAAATGAAGTATCCTACTGGCCCAGAAAAAAACAACAGAACTAAGTTATCACAGGGACCAAATGTAACCGGAAGGGACTCGGATATGAGAGAGCGCAGAACAGAGTTAAAAATTGTAGGGGTGCATCATATTCACGAGTAGTCAGCACCCACATATATAGAAGACTTACTAATTGTGTTCAAATATAATGTAGGGTTGAGAACTAATGTAGTTGGTATTAGAGTTACACTAAGAGCTAATGTAATGTGCTTTAAAAATCAATAGTGCTGTTTTAACATAGAGATGTCGTTTGTTGTGGAGTGTTTCACTAATAAGAGATGTGTTTTATAAATCACCATTGTGCTTTTAGATTTGCCTTATTAGACTCACGGTTATAACTTTTAAATGCAATTGAATGGCTTAGGTAGAGAATTGTAAAGAACGTAAATGTATTGCTTATGTTAGAATGTTGGTGCACATAAACGTGCAGAGGCACATTTCATGGAAATCGTGTAGGCCTGATTTGAAATGCCTTGCTTAGCATTAAATCGTAGAAAGGTTTTTGGAGAAAGCTGCTTCAGCTAAAGTCAATTGCAACATTTAGAATTTGTGAGCCGATTCACATGCGTTCCTTTGCAGGTGCAGAACCAAGTAGATAGTGGAGTAGAAGGGCCCATTGTGTATGAGAGTTAGGATGCTAGGCTCAGACGTGGAGGAGTAGCCGAGGAATTCAAGGAAGCAACGTGAAGCGAAGAAGAGCCTGGGACCCAAGGACGTTTTAACGGACAAGGATGGAGAGGTGCCATAATGGAAAAATCTGAAAACCAACACTTTCTAGAGGGGCGTACCTGAAGGCGTGTCGTTCGCATTGTGGGGTTTTGTATTAGGGACAGCACCCCGAGGGTGGAGGTAGAGCAGATGGGCTAAGCAGTCAGAGAGAGAGGTTAGTCAGAGAGAGAGGTTGGTCAGGCAGAGAGCTTAGCTAGGGCTGAGTTGCCTGAAGATTGAGATTGGAGGAAAGTGAGTGAACTCTTTTTGAGAGTCACCACTGGTGACCTTTTTCTGAATGGGATATCGTTAAGTAGGGATGTCATCTAGGATAGTGTAGGGACAGACTAACTTGGATTTTATTCCTTTTATAAATGCTTACTAAAACTCAGGTTATAGCAATTCTTGTTAGCCTAATGATTCTTGAATTGATTCTTGTTCTATTTCTGAGTCCTCTGAGATTCTTCCGTAGGATTATGTTTGTATTAGTGCCTGTTTATCTTTTGAATCTTTTGCTGAGATGTTTATACATCCAGTTGTTTTTGGCTTTGTAATAAATCTTTGAACTTAGTTCCTGGTCAGTGGTTCTTTGGGGGAAGAAGGGGAATAGGTTGAAATTGTATAATCATTGTTTAAATAGATTTCCTACTTCACTCTATGTTGGTAAAAAGGTCTAGTCGACCTGTGTCCGGAATTCTGGAGTATGGTAGGCCGACATTTTGGAACCGCTATAATTGAAATAATACTACTAGTTCCTACTAGATCCTACAGCCCAAGCAGACCAAACCTGGAAAAAAGCCCAGAAAAGAGGACAAGAAAAGATCATACTCAACAGCTTTTTCTGCAGATGCAGGAAAGCCATACTTCCCTTCTGACTTATGAATAAAAGTACTGGGCACTACAATCTAGTTGTTCAGTGATGTGCTTTTAATGAGGTCATCAAATTCAAGGCCATGACAATACGTTCTGTATGCGAGTGAAGTCTTACGACGGAACCTCGTACTTCATCTGACACTGAGGATTCAGTATTGGAGCCATATTCCCCATACCAATGAAAACATCCAGGAAACACATTCCGTACACTTCCCTCCAATCCAGAGCATCAATGGAATAAGATAGAACCTCCATAAAATGCTAGAAATTCCTTAGTAAGCGATCCTCTGTGTCTGAATCTGGGATATAGAACAGTAATACTACTCATCAGACCATGTGATCCAACAACGATACTCCCCTCCTGATACCTTAGTTCAAGATGGGCCATTATTTTTCAGTCCAGCCAAGGGAATCCATTATTTAGTCACCGTATATGATAAAGTTCTTAACACTAAAGATATCTACACGCACACCTATTCCATCCATCCAAAAGCAGCATATATGCACGCAAGCTTTGGCCTGCAAAAACATTATTGTACGATAAGAGCAGTTTGAACAGCATGATAATCTGTAAATCATATAATGCACAAAACTCTAGTTACATTTTATTCATTTTGTATAGTATATTTAAGCCTAAAGAGCATCAGAGCCTATTAAATAGAGCAACAAGCGTAGCTTTGTCAGTGTGAATCACTGGGTGGGAATCTCAAATTTGTCAACTAAAAAGCAGTGGGCCACAGGGTGAATGTGTGAGGTGATTAAGGTTCAGGATGGACTGTTCCCATGAAGAGCAAGGTTAGTACTGATATGCATTATGTGGGCCTGTGTGGTTGCTTTAGGGTTTCACGGACAGGTACTCTATTGAAATGGTGCTGGAGTACCCAGTTCATCAAACTCACAGTCTGCTCTCCTGATTTTGAAGAAATAATGAGGAGATATTAAGTTCTATCCTCGTGATGCCATCAGCAAGTAGGTGCACCATTTCGGAGCAAACCCGTCTACAACTCTTTGTAAATGTGGATATCCCTGTCCCCAAGACCAGTGTCTTTTCTTACTTAGGCATTATGCTGGACGACAAGCTAAATTGGGGCCCTTTGAAAAAAAGCAAACAGGGGTGATTTCTAAGTGCTATTGCAGCTGTTTTTAACTTTGTTTACCAATTGGGCAAACAACCAATAGGCGCTCTCCTGCAGGTATATAGAACCGAGTGTTTATCGCATATGGTAGTGAGATTTGACTGACTGACTGACTGTACTTATAAAGCGCACTACTGCCGAGGCGTCTTGGCGCTGTGTTAGAGTAAAAAACTCGGACATGAATGCATCATTCTAGTGTTGGGGAAAGAGCCAGCTTTAATTTCTTTCCTAAATGAAAGTCTGTTGGATAAACTTCTAAGATGTAGTGGAAGTGTATTCCAGAGTTTAGACGCCAGGAATGAAAAAGGCTTTCCTCCACAGGGTACTCTTTTTATCTTTGGGATTTGTGCAAGGCCAAGGGAAGAAGACCTTAAAGTCCGAGTAGGGACATAGTGTGAGAAGAGAGCTTGCATATATTCAGCCCCCTCTCCAAACAAAGCTTTATGAACTAGACAGAGTGACTTGAATTCTATTCGTGTACGTACAGGGAGCCAGTGAAGGTTTCATATGGCTTTTGATGTTGGGTGGTGTCTAGGCAGCCCAAGCAGTACTCTGGCTGCTGCATTTTGAATAGCCTGGAGCTTATCTAGTTGAGTAACACCCATTCCTAGGTATCCTAGAATCAATCAATTCTAGACAGAATAGTAGAGACAACCACCGTTTTCCTTAGGGCAAAGGGAATATACGGGAGAATCTTTCTCAATCCTCTTAGAGTGAAGAAGCATGCAGACGTGACCTGATTGATCTGTGGAGCCCAGGTCAGGTTTTTATCAACCATTACTCCCAAATTCCTGGCTTTCGAAACTGGTACCGGAGGTGGTCCAGCAGTTCTAGGCCACCATAGCTGGTTCCAGATTTGGTCTTTTTCAGCGAAATTCCAAGACTTCTGTTTTTGCAGCATTTAGCTTTAGAAAATTCACATTCATCCAACTCATCAGGGATGAAATGCAATAACAGAAATCCGTGGCCCGGGTATCTGCAGACTCAGCTACAGATACTATAAGCTGCGTGTCGTCAGCATAAGATACCAACTTAAAGCCATGGCTCTTTACCAGCCTCGCCAGAGGGGCTACATAGATATTAAATAATGTTGGCGATAGGGCCGATCCCTGCAGGACTCCACCTGGCAGGGTGAATTCCTCTGATCTAAGGCCATTCCAACAGATCATTTGTTTCCTGTCTGACAGAAAGGATGACCGGAGAGAAAGTGCTGAACCATTGACATCAGCATCCTGCAGCCTTTGATTGAGCACAGTGTGGTTTACCGTATCAAAGGCTGCTGTTAAATCGAGCAGGACCAGTATAGCCCTTCCCCCTTCATCTGTTACTTTACGTATTTCTTCTGTTGCCAGGATTAGAGCAGTCTCCGTAGAATGTTTAGAATGGAAACCATGTTGAGTAGTATCTAACAAATTGTTTATCTCCAGGAATGACATTAGATCTATGTGTATTGCTTTTTCCAATACCTTCGCTGCAAAAGGCAGACAGGAGATAGGTCTACAATTCATCTGAACCTGTGGATCCAGTTTAAGCTTTTTCAAAAGTGGGCGTATGCATGCTTGTTTCCATGCCTTGGGGAAGACTCCATCAGACAGAATTTTATTAATTAGTGGGGATAAGGCAGTGCAGTTCTGATGCCATATGCAATATGTATGGCGGACAAGGATCCAAGGGGGAGCCAGATTTAATACTTAGTACCAATTCCTCCACCCTTTTTTCTGTTATTGGGGAGAAGGATAGCAAACCTTTGTGTTCCACCCTAGATTCAGGCTAAGCTATATTTATTTCTCCTATATTATTCATTGATTCTTCTAAGCTATCATACACTGCTTGCACCTTATTTTGGAAAAAAGTGGCTATTTTATCTACAAATGTTTGTTCCGGCGTAAACATTACGTCACCTGGGCTTCTCGACAGGGCATTGACCGTTTGAAATAATTCTTTTGATGAATTTGCAGCTTCTTGGATTTTAGTCGTGTAGTATGTTGCCTTTGCCTGTATAATTGCGGCCTTATATTCTTCCAGGGCTGCACAATATTCTTTCTTATGGTCAGTGTTATATTGGGATCTCCAGAGTTGTTCCTTTTGTCTGCATTTTATCTTTATAAGTTTTAAATTGGGTGAGTACCATGGAGATGAAACCTTTTTAACTATAGATTTCTTGGTCACTTCAGGTGCCACTTTATTTACTGCTGTGTTGGAGTTATGCCTCTCATGAAGAGCTTCAAAAAAATTGAAAACAGGTTCTTGAGTCGGCTGTTATGTGTACTCCCGGGAACGGCTACCTTTATTGTCCTAAAATAATTGGCTGTGCTCTATTCGTCAGAATTGTTGTATTTTTGGCACCCCATTTATTTTATTGGCTTACAGTATGGCTAAGCAAAGGGACCGCAAGTAGGTGCACCATTTCGGAGCAAACCGGTCTAGAACTTTTTGTAAATATGGATTTGCATCAAAATTCATGGGTGGATGCACGGAATGCCTATGCACCACCAATGGAATGACTACTTGATGCAAAGTAACACAAGCCAGCGCAATGTGCCCTGTTGTGTTACTTTTTCTAACAAATCCACGCAAATTGACATTTATGTGGCTTCGTAAATACCAAGGCAAATTTTGCATCGGGCTGGGTCTAAAAAGTGATGAAACTCTGGCACAAAATCTTTGTCAATCACGGCCTATGTAAATTTATGTTTGAATCAAAATCCATGGTAGATGCATGGGAATACCCTCTTGACGTACTTGACGTAAAGTAACACCAGGCAGCACAAGGCGCTGCTTTTTTTCTTCTTACAAAGACATGCAAATTGACATTTGTGTGTCTTTGTAAATATGAAAAAGGATTTTGTGCCTGGGATGCATTGAAAAAGTGACCCAACCTGGATGCAAAATCTTTGTAAATCAGGGCCTAATTATATTTAAGTTCCTGATTCAAAAAAGTTAAAACCGGTTAGTGAAATCAGGATGACAAGAACACCGACAGACATAGCAGATCCCCACCTCAGAGCCCCCAGACTCAACTAACAATAATGCATTTATTTGGGGGGTGTCAGACCCCAAACACCCTCTTTGAAGCTATGCCCAAGGTGGTAAATACTGCAGACATGCGAGCACCACAACCAAAAGCACACACTTGAAATCAGAAAAACTGTTTCTGATTCTGAGAAATGAAGAAACTGGAAAGCGTGCACACAGTCCTCACACCCAAACACTGAAGAGCAGCATCACAACACAAGTGAGCCCAGCCGAACGTGATCTGGGTCACTGCCTCATTTTCCACTCATTAGCACAGATCCCGCAGGCTCAGGAAGCGACTCGGAGAGCTCTGCTGAGGCCGGTGCTCGCGACAGCTTTCTCAGCCCGCGCAGGCTGGACGCTGAGGCGCGGCTCTCAGCCAGGCTCTGCTCATATTGTCCTCAAGCAAAAGGTTGCACTTCGCTGGTACGAACTTGCACCCATTTAGAACCATGCCTTTTAATGGAGGCAGGCTCAACACAGTCATCCATGTGTTACCTGCCTTTTACCTTGTTTCACCAATCGCCCTTTTATTCCTACAAGTGGTGTTGTTATGGTGTCACAGGCTTTGATGCAAGCAAACCCCTCAACCCATGGTGGAGTTCTAAAGAACAGTCATATTTGGAATTATGTTGGACACCACTGGGCCACAGGACCACTGCACTAATGAGAGTTACGCCTACACCTCTTTCCACCATTCTTTTTTGTCCTCTCATAGTGACTACCCATTTGTCACTTTTGGGTGTGCTGTATCTCTCACTCCTCTTTCCGCCGCCACAACCTAAGGAGCAGCAACCCAACACAAGATAAGAGCATCACTCTTGTCATGCACACAACACCAATACATATTCCAAATAGGCCACACTAATATTGAACACTGTTTCAACCAATAACTACCCCATGGTGCTGCATATTACCTGCCTGCTAATGTGTTTCAACATTATTCAGGGATATGAAGCACTATATCAGACAAATTCCAATACAACACACCTCCTACAGCCACTCTTTCCCTCTTTTAACATGCTTTTAGGATCTTGAACCTATTTTAAAGCGCACTACTGCCGAGGCGTCTTGGCGCTGTGTTAGAGTAAAAAACTCGGACATGAATGCATCATTCTAGTGTTGGGGAAAGAGCCAGCTTTAATTTCTTTCCTAAATGCAAGTCTGTTGGATAAACTTCTAAGATGCAGTGGAAGTGTATTCCAGGGTTTAGACGCCAGGAATGAAAAACGCTTTCCTCCACAGGGTACTCTTTTTATCTTTGGGATTTGTGCAAGGCCAAGGGAAGAAGACCTTAAAGTCTGAGTAGGGACATAGTGTGAGACGAGAGCTTGCATATATTCAGCCCCCTCTCCAAACAAAGCTTTATGAACTAGACAGAGTGACTTGAATTCTATTCGTCTACGTACAGGGAGCCAGTGAAGGTTTCTTATGGCTTTTGATGTTGGGTGGTGTCTAAACAGCCCAAGCAGTACTCTGGCTGCTGCATTTTGAATAGCCTGGAGCTTATCTAGTTGAGTAACACCCATTCCTAGGTATCCTAGAATCAATCAATTCTAGACAGATAGTAGAGACAACCACCGTTTTCCTTAGGGCAAAGGGAATATACGGGAGAATCTTTCTCAATCCTCTTAGAGTGAAGAAGCATGCGGACGTGACCTGATTGATCTGTGGAGCCCAGGTCAGGTTTTTATCAACTATTACTCCCAAATTCCTGGCTTTCGCAACTGGTACCGGAGGTGGTCCAGCAGTTCTAGGCCACCATAGCTGGTTCCAGATTTGGTCTTTTTGAGCCAAATTCCAAGACTTATGTTTTCGCAGCATTTAGCTTTAGAAAATTCACATTCATCCAACTCATCAGGGATGAAATGCAATTACAGAAATCCGTGGCCCGGGTATTTGCAGACTCAGCTACAGATACTATAAGCTGCGTATTGTCAGCATAAGATACCAACTTAAAGCCATGGCTCTTTACCAGCCTGGCCAGAGGGGCTACATAGATATTAAATATTGTTGGCGATAGGGCCGATCCCTGCAGGACGCCTCCCGGCAGGGTGAATTCCTCTGATCGAAGGCCATTCCAACAGATCATTTGTTTCCTGTCTGACAGAAAGGATGACCGGAGAGAAAGTGCTGAACCATTGACATCAGCATCCTGCAGCCTTTGATTGAGCACAGTGTGGTTTACCGTATCAAAGGCTGCTGTTAAATCGAGCAGGACCAGTATAGCCCTTCCCCCTTCATCTGTTACTTTACGTATTTCTTCTGTTGCCAGGATTAGAGTAGTCTCCGTAGAATGTTTAGAATGGAAACCATGTTGAGTAGTATCTAACAAATTGTTTATCTCCAGGAATGACATTAGATCTATGTGTATTGCTTTTTCCAATACCTTCGCTGCAAAAGGCAGACAGGAGATAGGTCTACAATTCATCTGAACCTGTGGATCCAGTTTAAGCTTTTTCAAAAGTGGGCGTATGCATGCTTGTTTCCATGCCTTGGGGAAGACTCCATCAGACAGAATTTTATTAATTAGTGGGGATAAGGCAGTGCAGTTCTGATGCCATATGCAATATGTATGGCGGACAAGGATCCAAGGGGGAGCCAGATTTAATACTTAGTACCAATTCCTCTACCCTTTTTTCTGTTATTGGGGAGAAGGATAGCAAACCTTCGTGTTCCACCCTAGATTCAGGCTAAGCTACATTTTTTTCTCCTATATTATTCATTGATTCTTCTAAGCTATCATACACTGCTTGCTCCTTATTTTGGAAAAAAGTGGCTATTTTATCTACAAATGTTTGTTCCGGCGTAAACATTACGTCACCTGGGCATCTCGACAGGGCATTGACCGTTTGAAATAATTCTTTTGATGAATTTGCAGCTTCTTGGATTTTAGTCGTGTAGTATGTTGCCTTTGCCTGTATAATTGCGGCCTTATATTCTTCCAGGGCTGCACAATATTCTTTCTTATGGTCAGTGTTATATTGGGATCTCCAGAGTTGTTCCTTTTGTCTGCATTTGATCTTTGTAAGTTTTAAATTGGGTGAGTACCATGGAGATGAAACCTTTTTAACTATAGATTTCTTGGTCACTTCAGGTGCCACTTTATTTACTGCTGTGTTGGAGTTATGCCTCTCATGAAGAGCTTCAAAAAAATTGAAAACAGGTTCTTGAGTCAGCTGTTATGTGTACTCCAGGGAACTGCTACCTTTATTGTCCTAAAATAATTGGCTCCATGGTGCTGCATATTACCTGTCTGCTAATGTGTTTCAACATTATTCAGGGATATGAAGCACTATATCAGACAAATTCCAATACAACACACCTCCTACAGCCACTCTTTCCCTCTTTTAACAGGCTTTTAGGATCTTGAACCTATTTTACGTAAGTCTTTCTTCTAGCTCTTCTAATGTGGGAAGCACCAGCAACTTGACCCCTATACTATGTCCCCCATACCTCTCTTCAATGCCAATCTAATCCCTGCCCAGTTACTCCCCATTCCACCTGCTTCCACTACAGTCTTTACTTTAATTTTCCCTTTCGCTTTCTGGATTTGTCTTTGCTCCTAATTCCTATTCTCACAAATTGATTTCTGTTAAATCATAATTTAAAACATTTGAAGGAAATTTGTTGCAAGTCGGCCAACATGGCAAAACCCGGTTTGGTGACTCAATGGACTACTGCATGATTTCCTGGGACCTATGTTTGATCTCATGTCACAGGTTGGTAGCTCAACCGGTCACAAAACCCTTTCATCCTCCTGATGCAATAAAATGTCTTCCATTCAATAGCTAGCAATAGACATCTGTTATTCAACGTCAAGATGCCCACAGCCGACCGTGCACTTCAAAGATACACATGATTCAAATTATTTATTGGATACCTTCTCAGCACAGGTTTGGATTCACTTGGTTTTGATTTTAATAAATAAGAGACAAACACCAAGCAGAGAAACTGGCGAGACCATGCATTACAATGAGTCACCAATGCTCATGCAGTAAAAACACTTGGTCTTACTCGCATGGCTGAAAGTGAAAACAGCAAACTGAGAACAGATAATTCAACACCCTGCGTTCAGGCACGATCAGAAACTCACATAAGTGAAAGAACAATTCCAGTCCCCACTTAATTTTTATAATAAATATCATTACACCTTCATCTCTGTCCTCTTCATCACAGCCATAACTGATTGAGGCATTTCCAACTCCAACAGACCATTTAACACACTTAGGGAATCTTGAACTCATTTTACTTAAGTCTTTCCTCTATCCCCATGCAAATTGAGTAGAAGAATGTCCTTCTCCAATCTCACCACCTGTATCTCTTCTATCCTCTTCAGACCTACACACAGGTATGCCATTATTTTGTTCAAATATATTGCTTATGTAATGCATTTGTGTACTTACAGTAGAAGATGTGATAGCTGCTGTTACAATTACATTCTGGCTGCCGACACACTCCGTGCCCCTGTGCTGGGCTGGGATAGGGAGCTTTGGCAGTGCTGGTGACCTGAGCTCTTTGAGAACCACAAGTCTTGTTTCAGCCCCACAGCAGTCCAATTATGCATCACAGGTTCGGCGAGGCATGGAGGTTGCCGGTGTATGTTAGCCAATACTTGCTGGTTATAACGATTCCTGAGCGGCGACTCCTATTAAAGAGACGCTGCTTATAGGACGTCTTGATGTATGACCGTTTCAAGTCAGCTGTTCTCGGCGTCCCAGATGCTGCTTGTAGCACGTTTTCTCAACTTTGCCCATTATGGAAGGTGGAAAGGCTCCTTCCAGACAACACGATATAGAACATGTGCAGGAGTAGGTGGATCTTCAGAAATTGATAGCAGCCTTGGTCAAAAATGTGGTTGAATCTGCTCTCTTGGAGCCTCAGTCAAAGTAACCGAGGGAGGATGAAGATAATAATCAAGAGGCTGATCAACTGGGGAAGTATGTCCAAGGCAGACAACTTTGTGGCCTCTTAAACTTATCAGGAAGGTGCTAGTCTGTGAGGAAAAACCTCAGCAGGAAGAGATATTTTGTGCTCAAAATCGCCCAGGTCGATGATCTACCATAACATGACGTGATAAATCAGATTTTACTCAGCAAATACAGACATGGCATCAATTCCTCGTTTCCTTTCAAAAAGATATTCCCTGAAAGACTTTAATACTAATTTTCCACAAACCCCCGAAAGCAGTGCTTCCCAAATTGATTAGAACCACGACCCACTATGGGAGGGGATTTAGCCTTGTGGTTAAAGCTGTCGACCTCGAAGCTGGGGAACCGGGTTCGTGTCTTGGCAAGACGCTCAACATCCTGTGATTCTGGGCAAATCACTTAATCTTCCTGTGCCTAACAAAAATGAATGTGTCTGTCTGTAACGCAACTGGTGCTCGTGTAAAGCGCTCTGATACCCAATGTCTCGGGTCTTGTTCGCGCTATATAAAACTCTTAAAAACAAAACAAAAAACACTATCTAGAATGACAAACACTTGCAACCCACCTGACTTTGATGGACATGGTGCAGGGATGTTTTAATGCAACTGAAGTATCATGTGGCAGCACACTGGCATTATCAGACAGCACATTTTCAATTGAAATGCCTATTAAATTTACACAGACGTGCAGCTTTACTGATAAAACTATACTACAAACAAATGATGAGAGAAATCGGATTTCAATGAATATTTATCATTTCTGCATCACCAAGTAAAGTGTCCTAATTTGTTTGAATCGTATTAACATTTTTGCTTTCATCACACTTCAGAAATGCAACCAAATGTGCTTCAGTTTTGCCTTCCTAACTGCTGAATGTGTACAGTTCACGTACAGGTATTTACATTTTGATGAGCATTGCAGAAACGACACCCTACAGTCTTTCCTTTCACACTCTCTGCACCCCAGCAAAACGGTCACATAATTAATTTTACTTTTTTCTCCAACTGCAAACAGAGAGGTTTGTTAACTCCAACACCCATTTAAAAAAAGCATAAGCAGCAATTTGTCAAAATAAATAGCCTGCCATTTGACCTGTTTATTAAAGCGCAGCAAATGTTTAAAAATAAATACCGAATTTAAAGGCATCTTTGTTTATTGCTTGGCCTTTCATGACCCACCACAACCGGTTCATAACCCACCAGTTGGAAACACTGCCCTGAAGTGAACACTATTTTGGCTTTGACGACTCAATTTCCTCTCTCGGGTCAGAAGACGCAATTTTACCTGACGTGGGAGACTAAAAGGGTCTCAACTTCTACTTTCTCTACCACTCGCTCTGCACATGCCACACAAGTTCCCCTTCGGATTTCCAAAAGCTCTATGATTGTCTTCATAAGGATAGATATCCTACTGCCATTTTGGATCCTTTTCTGATGTTTGCCTGATGTTTCCTTTAATGGGCTTTGGGCAGCTTCATCTTCAGCCGAGGCAGCTGTTGCACTGCAGGGAGACGTTTACTGTGGATCAAGTCCTGAAGCTCGACTCGTCTCAAAGACCTCTAATTCAGAAATGGCTGTTCTCGGTCCAAGGCAGTTTGGTGAGGATTAGCTACATGGCTCAAAAAGCAGCTGACAAGAAAAAAACAATCTCAAACCGTTTTCAGAATCCTTTCTCTCAAAGCAACAAACCCAGAGGGCACAAGATAAACGTTGCTTATGTGGCAGGGCCAGGAATTTGGGAGACTGCGTTTACTAGTAAAACCTGCCCAGTCACCTCTGCCTTGCCACTCTCCTTTCCCAAGAACAAAGATAGTCACAGAAGGGACTATGCTGGAGTCGGTGCTAAGTTTAGACTGTGCATTTCGGACACTTGGATTCTCAACATCATCAAGAGGGGTATTCCATTTCATTTTCTCATGAGCCTCAAACACACTAGTTTGTTCCTACATACTTCTCAAAAGAGGAGTTTAGAAGACAACCTATGTTTCTGGGGTCTAGGAACTGTTGCAGAAAGGAGAAGTATTTCCTGTCCCGGCACATCGTTTTTAGTACAGAGAGCAGACAGATACTGGCCAGTATTGGACGTAAAGGCATTAAACAGGTTTGTCCTAGGTGGAAAAGGTCTGTAGGATTTCCATCCAGTCCATTATACTACTACTATTGGAAGGAGATTTCCGAATGACTTTTGACCTACAGGATGACTATTCATATTCATCCAAACAGTCCGGTTTTCTTTTGTTTCGCTATGGAGCACCAACATCTGGATTTTCAGGCTTTCCCTTTGGGCTCACGCCATCTCCCAGAGTTTTCTGCTACTTCTCATTTTAAGACCCAGAGGATATCAAGAAAGGGACCTAAGTGTTGTAGAAATTAGACTACATGAGAAATCGTCGCAGCTTCAACCCATACGGATCAAGACTTTTATTGCAGAATTCAATATGGAGTTGGGTCGAGTCTTGCTGCTTCACAGCAGGATTGTGACAATTCAGAACAACCTCGCTTTTCTGCTCAGTCAACATTCACTCTCGGCCAAGGGTTGGTTGAAAGTCCAGGGACTGAAGGCAGCAGCTACAGCAATAGTCCCCTGCCATCTCAAGCCCTTGGTAAACCACTTGCTTCACCTCTGGTCACCAAGTTCCCAGCGGGTCAATCAGCAGGTTCTGTAGACCCCTCAGATACATCAGGAATTACAATGGTGGTTAGTGGAAGACAACTTGTCGAGAGAGGTCCCACGTCATCAGCCTCTCCCAAAGCAGCTTACCATGGATGCAAGTCTATAGGGTTGGAGAGCAAAGATAGCGGACCTAGAGATAAAGGGCGAGTGGCTGAAGAACAGGACTGGACTGGCCTTGCCTTAGCGGGCACCGGACAATCCCCCAGTGCGCCTTAGCGGGCACCGGACATACCCCCAGTGCGCCGCACCGGTGGGGCCGTTTTTCTTATAGGGCCGTTTTTGCAGCTTAGCTGCTAAATCGGCCCTGTACCAAAATCGCCCCAAAACCGTCCCCGGCAAAGAGCTCGGCGGCACCTCCAACCTCCCCGAGTGGGGAGGGGGAGGGCCGGCCAAGCACTTTGCCAGGACCGGTTATGGTTCCCAGTCCGGCCCAGCTGGAAAAAGAGCAGTTACACTCCTCAAACTGGAGGGAGTTAGCGGCATTGTGGAATGTGCTGTAGGATTTCGGTCACCAGTTGAAAGAGTCAGATCGTGCTGTCAGGACTGACAATCAGGTTACAAAAGCCCATTTGAACCAACAAGGTGGGGCAAAGAACACCAGTCTCACCCTACTAGCCACCCAGATATTCTCTTTGGCAGAGTGTTGCCTTCTCGCATTAACAGCAGTCTACATACATGGATGATTGAATTTCAGGGCAAACAGTTTGTATCAGGAAACTCCCATCCTTGGTGAAGTATCAGCTGTCTGTCCAGGAATGAGTTGAAATTAAATGAAATTTTTATAATGAGCTACAAATACCTGAGGGTGTCTAGGTGCTGCTTCAGGCTAGTGGATTTAAAAATGTCATGTTGAACTCACCAATTAAAAAAACAGGTTTTCAGCCCTTTCCTAAATGTAAGCAGATTTGTTTCATTTCTTTAGTATTATTGGCAAGGAATTCCAAAGTTTCGTAGTGGTATGGGTGAAGATATTGCCTCCCCATTTGCTTTACGCACTCTTTGAATGATCAGATTTCCACGGATATATGATGTTAGCACGCATACTTTTAGCACGCATACCATTACCACGCATTTTTTACAACGCAGGACCTTTTACAAGGAATACCTTTACAACGCATTACACTACAACGCAGATACTATTACAACGCATACCATTACAACGTAAGTATATAATATTTTTAAATAATGTAATTAATAATTATTTACATATTTTAATTAATTATTAAATATTTTATTATTAAATATTTTAATTAATTATATATATTTTTTTAATAATTTGTAAATTTATATGTTAAAAATACCCCTGTACCCCAAAACCCAAACCCAGCCATGAACCCTAAAAATACCCCTGTATCCCAAAACCCAAACCCAACCCTGAACCCTAAAAATACCCCTGTACCCCAAAACCCAAACCCGGCCCTGAAACCTAAAAATACCCCTGTACCCCAAAACCCAAACCCAGCCCTGAACCCTAACAATACCCCTGTACCCCAAAACCCAAACCCAGCCCTGAACCCTAAAAATACCCCTTGTACCCCAAAATGCAAACCCAGCCCTGAACCCTAAAAATACCCGTGTACCCAAAACCCAAACCCAGCACTGAAACCTAAAAATACCCCTGTACCCCAAAACCCAAACCCAGCCCTGAAACCTAAAAATACCCCTGTACCCCAAAACCCAAACCCAGCCCTGAAACCTAAAAATACCCCTGTACCCCAAAACCCAAACCCAGCCCTGAAACCTAAAAATACCCCTGTACCCCAAACCCAACCCTGAAACCTAAAAATACCCCTGTACCCCAAAACCAGCCCTGAAACCTAAAAATACCCCTGTACCCCAAAACCCAAACCCAGCCCTGAAACCTAAAAATACCCCTGTACCCCAAAACCCAAACCCAACCCTGAAACCTAAAAATACCCCTGTACCTCAAAACCCAAACCCAACCCTAAAACCTAAAAATACCCCTGTACCCCAAAACCCAAACCCAACCCTGAAACCTAAAAATACCCCTGTACCCCAAAACCCAAACCCAACCCTGAAACCTAAAAATACCCCTGTACCCCAAAACCCAAACCCAGCCCTGAACCCTAACAATACCCCTGTACCCCAAAACCCAAACCCAGCCCTGAACCCTAAAAATACCCCTTGTACCCCAAAATGCAAACCCAGCCCTGAACCCTAAAAATACCTGTGTACCCAAAACCCAAACCCAGCACTGAAACCTAAAAATACCCCTGTACCCCAAAACCCAAACCCAGCCCTGAAACCTAAAAATACCCCTGTACCCCAAAACCCAAACCCAGCACTGAAACCTAAAAATACCCCTGTACCCCAAAACCCAAACCCAACCCTGAAACCTAAAAATACCCCTGTACCCCAAATCCCAAACCCAGCCCTGAAACCTAAAAATACCCCTGTACCCCAAAACCCAAACCCAGCCCTGAAACCTAAAAATACCCCTGTACCCCAAAACCCAAACCCTGAAACCTAAAAATACCCCTGTACCCCAAAACCCAAACCCAACCCTGAAACCTAAAAATACCCCTGTACCCCAAAACCCAATACCCCTAATAAATGTTTTTAAAAAAAGATAAACTTACCTATACTTACGCTGTAATGGCATGCGTTGTAATAGTATCTGCGTTGTAGTGTAATGCGTTGTAAAGGTATTCGTTGTAAAGGGTCCTGCGTGGTAATAGTTTCGTTGTAACAGTATTTCGTGCTAAAAGATGCGTGGTAACAGTTACATACCGATTTCCACAGTCCGAAGACCTAAGTTCTCTGGCCGGGATGTATAGTTTAAAATGTTGTGACAATTGTAACGGACCAAGACCATGCAGAGATTTAAAGGCTATGCATAAGGATTTAAACTGAATGCGCTTTGCGATTGGCAGCAAGTGCAGTTGTGTAAGAGCCTCGGAAGCTGAATCAAAGCGTGAGAGCCTTAATACGACTCGAGCTGCTGCATTCTGTGCTGTCTGGAGCTTACGAATGCTGTGCTTGCTCGCACTGGTGCATAGTGCATTACAGCAGTCAAGCCTGGATGCAATAGGTGCAGTTACCACTGATATCCTCAGCTCGAAGGGATAAAAGGAAGTACCTTCTTCAGAACTTTAAGAATGAAAAACAGGTAAATGTTGTGTGATTAATCTGGGTTTCAAATGATAAATAAGTGTCAATGAAAACACCAAGATTTTTCACTTTATGTGAGGGGACCGGTAAAGGACCCATTTGAGTGGGCCACCAATTATCTGTTCAGACGGAAGATGAATTCCCAAAGAGAAGGACTTCAGTCTTAGACAAATTTGGTTTAACCCCTTAAGTGCTGCTGACGGCCAATGGTCGTCAGCAGCGCTACCTCCCCAGTGCTGCGCACGACCATTGAACGTCCATTCAGCACTAGTTCTAATGGACAGCGCAGCACTGGGGAGAAATGTTTACACGCAGCTAAGGTGTTAAGACAGTTGTCTTGCATCCAAATTCCTATATGGCCCATACAGTCCTGAAATTGGGCTGCAGTTGCCGCAGGTGCACTGTTGATTGACACAATATTCTGCGCGTCATACGCATATGACACCAGGGCGAAGCCATAACTTTTAATTAAGTTGGTTAAGGTGGGACATATAGAATAAATAGGGTAGCCCTGGGGGACTCCACAAGGAAGAGAAAAGGGAGGGGGAAACAAAATCTCCAAGTACCACCACTTGGAACTAATATGACAAAAAAGAGCTTAACAGGGAGAGCGCTTTGTCTCTGCACCCAATCGATGATAAACGGTCCACCAGCACATCGTGGTTGACTGTGTCAAAAGCTGCTGACAAATCTAATAGGATCAGGGCTGCGCTCCCCCCACCGTCTAGAGTTTGTCTAAGCTCTTCCGTGGCTGTAATAAGGGCCAGTTCAGTGCTGTGATGGGCCTGGAATTCATAATGCGATGGATCAAGGATGCCATTTTCAGTGATAAAGGTGGATAATTCTTGATTGATGATCTTTTCAATTATTTTTGCAGGAAACAGCAATCGTGAGATTGGCCTGAAGTTTAGGGGGTCTTTAGTTTCTAAATTGGATTTCTTTACAAGTGGTAATATAGATGATTTTTTCCTTTGGATATGGAAGTCTCCAGAAGTAAGCATGAGATCAAAAATAGGCAGAAGTGATGTTGCTACGATCTCTGGGGATAAGTGAAGAATTCTCTGCGGACATGGGTCCATGGGGGCCCTGACTGGACTATTGAGAATATTTTTATAATCTGATCTAGAGTTAAAATAGGAAATGATGAAAGTGTCAGCATTGTAGGATTTCCAAATGAGTGGGTAGTAAAGGAGATTTGTGATTAGTCAGTCATAACCACTTTATTTGGTTAATAAAAACCATAAAAGTACGTAACATACAACATATATCACAACAATAATACATTTTAAAATAGAATTCATCAATAGGCTTGGGCAACATAAAACCTTTTTAGACCAAATTTCATAGATATACAAATAAAACAAGTTATAAACAATTCATATTTAGCAACGTGCAACCAAAATACAGCTGTTTCAACATAAACTCTGATGGGACGTCAAACGTTAAGAAAATATTCATTTGAACATTCAAGAACAACCTAATTACATGTCAAAGAATATAGTTTTTCCTATGCCTCACAGCAGCCACTAGGTAGCTCGCAATATTAAAGATCTCCCAGGGATCATTCAGTATTTGTACATATAACAGAGCAGGTCTAACCTGCGTAACCCTTTACCCTTTAAAATAGGGATTTAAAACCCTCTCCGGATTATTGAAAGTGCAAGGGCCTAAATCGTTCACCATACTCCAACCCTGTGAATCTGCTAGTAAACAGTGAATAAGATTAAAACAAAATCTGGTTAAAAGAAGGCGATGGAAGGTTTGGTAACAAATGTCAAATAGAGTTCTATCTCCCTCTCACATGGACAGACCATACAGCAGTTCTTTTTAAACTTACCATTCCGGATCGCCCTGTTAATAAACCATCGAATAACTATGTTGAAGCTAGAGCTTGGCAAAACATAGGAGGGGAAGACTTTCATAATCTTCTTACCACCACAGACACCCCTATTCCGGCTGATTTAGATCAGGCCACCAAATCCTATTTTTATTTGCTAGATGGAGCAGGGAAGAAGTTAGCCCCATTGAAAACTGTTCGCCGCCATAGAATACGTCCATCGGCGCCCTGGTACTCTCAGGAGCTCAAAGATCAGAAACTTATATGTAAACAGCTGGAAAGAATGTGGAGGAAGGGATATAATGATAAAGCTAAAAAAGAATACAAGATAAGTCAAGCACAATACAAACAACTGTTACAAAACACTAAACAAAAATACTACACGGACATGCTTCATGAGGCAAAAAACTCTCCCAAAACACTTTTCAAAACAGTAATTGACCTGGCTCACCCCAAAGCACCAGCTATCCCGGCAAGTCAAGATCTATGCAACAGAATAGCTAATTGTTTCATGACAAGGTCAACACCATTTTTTCAACTTTCTCAGACTTACCCAAGGAAATCTCACTTAAGCCGGCTGTCAATTCCAGCATAACTCCAAATACAAATACCAAACTTGAACTCACCTCTTTTAGTTCTTTCTCAAATGGGGACACATACAAATTGTTGGCTAAAACCAAATCAGGCTCCCCCTCGACCCCTGTCCGATAGAAGTGTTAAAACTAGCTGGTCATACAGTGGCGTATAAACTCACTTCCATCTTTAACCTAATGTACAAAGAAGGATATTTTCCCAGAGAATGGAAACGTGCCTCTATATTACCATTGTTGAAAAAACCTAATCTGAGCCCGGATGACCCAAACAATTTTAGGTCGATATCTAGACTCCCCCTCCCGGCTAAACTAATAGAAAAAAAATATGAATAACCAAATTAACCAGTTTCTCAATTTGACTCAGGCACTCAACCCCACCCAACATGGGTTCAGAGAAGGCCACAGCACCGAGACGGCCTCATTAAGTCCACGGAGGAAATTAGAGCTACCCTGGATCAAGGAGGCAGGGCAGCCCTCATTATGTTGGACTTATCGGCCGCATTTGATACGGTACACCATGCACCGATTAGAGGAGATCGGAATAAAAGGCACTGCCTTAAAACTCTTAAAAATCATTTCTCTATGATAGAATTCAAACGGTCAAATTAGACAAATATGAGGCAGAGGCCTTCTCACTGCCATGTGGAGTTCCGCAGGGATCTTCACTGAGCCTGACTTTATTTAATGTATATGTCTCCTCCCTTGAGCCACTTATTGAATCGTATGGCTTCAACTTAACATCCTATGCCGACGATACCCAAATCGTTGTTGCTATTCAACCAGAAGGATGGCTAGATACAGCGGTCAAACTCCGTGACTGCATGAATGCTACACGTAATTGGATGGCTAAAAACTGCTTGAAGTTAAACTCCAGTAAGACTGAGGTGGTACTATTCGGGAACAACCCAGTTTTCTGGACACCAAACTGCTGGCCGAATGCACTAAGGCAACTGAAGAACCTGGGCATCTGGCTAGATGACACACTCAGTTTAAAGGACCAAGTAAACTCAGTAGCATCCTCGACTGCGTTCACTCTTAGAGCCTGTAAAAAAATTATACCTCTAGTTCCTAAAGAAGCCCAACAAACAGTAGTTACAGAATTAGTGATGTCCTAGCTGGACTACTGTAACAGCCTTTACCTCAAGCTACAAGAAGGCATAATGAATAAACTTCAGATCCTGCAGGATGCAGCCGCGAGACTCCTTTCAGGAACACCCAAATATGCATCAATCAGGGGCGCAATCAAAGGCCTACATTGGCTGCCTATGAGGAAGCGCACCAATTTCAAGGCCATGTGCCTAGTATTTAAAGCACTGCACGGAATAGGACCAAAACTCCTGAAGCAACACTTTGAGTGGTATATACCCAAAAGAACTCTCCGTTCATCTGACGCCAAACTTACTGTCACCGATCAGATAAAGAAGGCCTATTGGGGCAGCAGAAGCTACATTGCCAATGCAGCCACCGCCCGGAACTCCCTTCCGTTCCACTTAAGACACCAGACTAATCTGATGGCCTTTAGAAAGTCCTTAAAAACCTGGCTTTTTACAGATTAGTTGCTTACCAGAGTTTACAGCTTTCTCTCCCAACATTCATCAGTAGATACTTTACCTTAGCACCAGGACACCTCTTTTGGTAACAGCAGCGCTTTACAAATGCACATAACATAACATAACATAACATCTGTGGAGAGGTTTTTAGCAGAAGGTATGCTTTTATGGTAGGTTTCATTATCTCAGACGCCTCTCTCTCTAAAATCAACAAGTTTAAAAAATGTGTTTTAGCCCACACCAGGTCCTCTTTTCTTATTTTTTCCGGTGAGTCGAAGAGTTTAGGGCACCCTAATTTGTTTAAAATTGACTTAACATTGTAGCCATGGAATACTGCTTGCTTTTTCCATAGAGACACAATCCCTGGCAATCTCATAGTTCAACGCTAATTCTGGGTTGATCCAGGTCATTAGCCAACATACCACCGGGGCCAGCCTTATCAAATCAGAGACATAGCAAATGCCTAATTCTTGGCATATGACATAGGTGGGGGTAGATTGAGGGACGGACAAGAGAGACCTTAAAAACTTGTTTTCAACTATCTGAAACCCCTCCCTCGGTTTATATCCCAAGATTGCAGACCGATACCTCGCAATAGCTGTGCAGTTTGACCTGTAAATATTAAGCATGGCTACGATTGGTTTGGCCCCAAGTCGCTGAGCAAATCCATGGACGGCGGCTGTAGATCTTGCCATGGCATATTTTGTTGCATTGTGTTGGGGGACCCACAAACCCCTCTCATCGAACAGTATCCCCAAGTAAGTGAAAGAGGTCACCCTAGACAGCTCTACGCCTTCACAATAAAAAGGTTTGAGCTTTTTTGGTCTCTGTCCCATGATAATTGTGTGCGATTTAGGTATGTTGACAATTAAATTCAAGGATTGCATAAAGGCATCAAATGAATCCAGAAGCCTCTGGAGCCCTACAGCTACACGAATCAACAATACTGCGTCGTCTGCGTATAGGAGGGAAGGGATTGCCCTATCTCCTACATGTGGAATATCTAGACTGGAAGAGCATAGGGAGTGGCCTAGGTTATTTATATATAAGGTAAAAAGCAGGGTAGCTAAAATGCAGCCCAGACGGAGGCCTCTACCAATGCTAAAGTGCTTTGTGCATTTGCCATCTTTGCTAACTCACCCTCGCAAAAAGATCCCTATGTAGGTCTACCAGGAAATAAAATAAACAGTGATCCACTCCCATTGCACACTCCTTGTACCCCAGCCTAATTGTCAGACCGTTCATTTGACAAAATCCTCTAGCTTTGCAGTCTAAGAAAGAACAGCAAACTGTAAGCTACCAGTGTGAAAGTGAGGGACGTTTGCCAAAGCCTCCAAACCACAAACATAATTTGGGAATAAGGCAGAAAAGCGTAGTTAAATATCCATGTCCAGTTCATCCATAGTGCATTAGCACTGAACTGTGTGTGTGGAAACCTGAAGGCAACGTTTGGGCATTTGGAGATTTCTGCTGTTGCAAACAAATCTATAAGTGGGAAATCCCAACTGTGGGATTAGCGGAGGAGGACTAGTGGGTGAAGTTCCCACTCATGGACTTGTTGCTGCATCCTGCTGAGGAGGTCAGCAAAATCAATGTCCATCTCGGGAAGGTACTCCACTAACAAAGAAAGTTTGTGGCAGAGAGCCCACCGCCAAATGCTCTGTGATAACTGCAAGAGTTGTGAAGAGCGTGAGCCCCCCTTTTTCTGAAGATAGTACATTGTTGACATATTGTCTGTCTGAACAAGAACCACCTTGACAATCAGGTGAGGCAGGAAAGCCTTTAACGACAAGTGAACTGCTAGTAGTTCCAGGTAGTTGATGTTGAGACCCTGTTGTTTGGGTTCCCACTGTCCCTGGATGTTCAGATACTGTTAGGGGCTGTAAGGGAGGTATGCATTGTAACAGTGCTCTGTGAAACTGGGTTGAGGAAAAGCTGTCCCTGCAACAAGTTGCTGGTGTTCCACCACAGCAGAGAGCGACAGGTGCGACAGCCAATCAACACTAGATCATCCCAATGACACTCCGCCTGAAACCACTGTTGTGCTAAGCATTCTTGCAAACGACGCATGTGTAACCTTGGATAGGGTAATGCAAAAAGCCATCTTTCCCAAGAAGTGCATGACTGTTCTGACCGTGACCTGTTGATCTGGTAAGAAAAGTGGGAGCATTACCTCAAAAGACTTTATCCTGACAGGGTTCGGATAGGCCATGCCTACCTCTGAATTGAGAATATCCCCTTGTAGCGACTGTGACCTGTGTGTGTCTGAGATTTTGCTGGTGGGTGGCTCTCTTAATCAGCCAATTATCCAGATAAGGAAAAACGTGTATGTCCTGTCTGCGCAGGAGTGCGGCCACTACCATGAGATACTTGGTGAATACCTGGGGTGCGTGGTGACCCCTAAGGGAAGAGGCTTGAATTGGTAATGTTTTCCATTGACCACGAACCTGAGATATCGGTGAGGGGCTGGACATATTGGTATGTGGACATAGACATGCTTCAGGTCAGGAGGTGATGAAGTTGCCTTGCTGGAGAGCGACCATAATAATTAGTCTGAAAGGATGTGTTTGTTTATGGGTAGGAGGTCCAGAATGGGTCTAGGACACCAGTCTTGTCCTCTTTTGGGGTATTATGAAGTACAGCAAGTACAGTTCTTTGCCCTGCTGATGGCTGGGAACAGGCACTATAGTCTCTAAGAGGAGAAGTCATTAGAC
Source organism: Lissotriton vulgaris (assembly GCF_964263255.1). Taxonomy (NCBI): domain Eukaryota; kingdom Metazoa; phylum Chordata; class Amphibia; order Caudata; family Salamandridae; genus Lissotriton; species Lissotriton vulgaris. Next base: position 178,376,675 of record NC_141687.1, on the reverse strand, counting down.
ATCCTCCCTGAGAAGAGTTTTGTGCTGTGGGAAGAGTCTGTGTTTGCAACATAGAATGGTGGGAAGCGTGGAAGTGAGCTCCAGACAATTACCATGTTGGATAATATACTACACACATTGGTCTGAGGTGACGGTTTGCCATGTGGGAAAGAAGCCATGAAGGCGCACCCAGACCAGAATTGTACGGTCTTGGGGAGAAGAGGCACATCAGGGTTTGGTGGTGTTTGCAGCTCCTTTTGAGGAGCCAGCTTTACCTCTGCTTACAGAGATTTTGCCCCTAAAGGACCCTTTAAAATGTCCCCTGATAGAAGGTCGCTGTTCCTGGGTGCGTTGGTAGGATGTGGAGGCCTCTGGGAAAGCGGTCTTGGAGCCTACAGTGTGCGATGAAAGGAGCCAGGGCAAGCTGGGCTCTGAAGATCACCATCGATTTTGCTATCTCCATATTTTTCCTGATCTTTTCTAAAGTTTGGTACATCTGTGGACCAAAGAGATGCTGTCCATCAAAAGAGTTTAATGCCAGAGATATGTAGCCAGGCATGTCTGTGTAAAAGGACACTAGAGTTGACCATCTTAAGCATGGGGAGGGATTAACCCCTTCAGTGCTGCGTCGGGGCGTTGGCCGACGGCAGCACTACCTCCCCAGTGTTGCGCACGACCATTGGACGTCCATTCAGCACTAGTTCCAATGGACAGCGCAGCACTGGGGAGGGATGTTTACGAGCATCTATGAGGTTAAGTAGAGCACTGAGTGGAGGAAAGAGTTTCAAAGAGGAAATTCTCTATTAGGGTCTCCGTATGGAGGTCCACCTTATGAAATAAGGCGGCCCTACCAATCAATTCTTGGTAGGACATGGAATCATCCATTGAAGAGGGGGTGGAGCAGGGTAAAGGTCAGGGGATGTGTCTCCCAGTGGGTCTATCTCATAGGAGTCCAATAGATCACTTTGCGGGGGTGAGGACAAATGTGTTGCACCCACAGTCTCCATCCAGGCCCTAACGTTCCTCAGCTCCAAGAAACCGCCAGGTAGATGTGCGCTTAATAAATGTTTTTAAATTCAAATTAAATTCAAATCTCCACTTGTGTCATAGTGTGGTGATCCCGGAGGTGTGATGTCAAGGGGTCCCCTGGAAAAGAAGATGGGGAAGGTGAGGGATGAGTGGCTAAGAAAGAATGTGAGGGGATGGTTGGGTAAGAGGTAAAGGACTAGTAGCTTTATATGACTTTTTGTGTTGCTCTGGGGGATTCTGAATGTCCAACACTTCCTTAAAGGACAATTGGCGTTTTGAGGGTGGAGCAACTGTAGACACCAGAGGGTGGGTAAGGATCCAGGCCATATGGGAGTGGAGAACCAGGTGCTTCTGCCTTGCATCTGGGGAGAATCCACTCAACAGCACCTCCGCTGACATCAGTCTTACTGGTCGATGCCAAAGTCTTGAAATTTGAGGGAGGTTTTGATTTTGGAGCTGAAATTCAAGTTGGTGCCGAGGCTGATGTGGTTTGTACCGAAGGTCGGCCCGGAGCCAGTGTTGGAGTATCTAGCGCAGAGGTGGCTGGTTTCGAAGGTTGCTTTAATGCCAGGCAGAGCGTCCACAGTGATTTGTTGGTGCCAAACATGGACCAAAGGCATAGGCCTGTCTCTGGTGCTTTAGAGTGGCTGTGTGCCCTTTGGCAGTGGGCTGCTCAGATTGAGAGCATTTGGCGAGGGTGTGTGCTGTATTCACAAGCTGCTGGGTAAGCAGAAGATCCTCAATCTCCAGTCCAGAGTCAGAGCTTTCTTTGGGGGAGAAAGCCTCTTCATATGCCGCCAACGGTTGTGGATGGAGTTCCCCCTCGATGTCCTATGGACCCAACAAGTCTGGGGTGTCGTCACCACTCCTGCGCGACATCTCGAGCCGACGTACCTGATGGTCTCGAAGAGTCTTTTTGGAGAGGAAGGAGAGGCAGCCGTCGCTGGTGGCTTTGTTTGTGCTCTGGAACAGCAAACTGCATACTTGATGGAGGTTAGTCCGAGAATATTTCATGTGACAGTGAGGACAATACCAGAATGGTGTCCGTTCCATCACGTCGAAGCATGGTGAGGAAGAGCAACTGAGAGATGCAAGTAGGCCCCAAAGGCGAGGCCTATGAGGGGACGTGATTGACCTGAACAAAATAGCCAAATGTCTATCTGAGGAAGAGAGAAAGGAATACGCGATTGAAATACAATACTGATGTAGGGATGGAACCTGTGTGAACTGAAAAAGAGCACTGCCCTGGTGTTGACCCGGAGAACAGGAGCAGTCCGAACCCAATGGCGGAAAGAAAACAAATCTAACAATGGAGCCGATGAACATGCGCGTCACCAGCAAGAGGAGTCAAAACATCTTGTGACTCAAAAGACTTCTTCAAAGAGAAACAACTTACACACATCCGGGCCCACCACTCGATGGCAGGAGTATGCACATCATGTGTATCTACAGCCACACATGCCTTGAACACATGAGTCACCTCCACATCTTCGCACATTCTAGGCATCCTTCACACAGGCAACAGCAACCATTGTGTGGAACACCCACATAAGAGGGGGTAATGCCTCACTGTCATCCATAATTCCTCATAGTCGTGAAACCTAGGCAAGTACCTTGAAGCTGCGGACATGCCATTTCCCTAGATTTGCAACTCAGACTGCCACCTTCCATCTCATCCACAGGCCTCCCGGACAGAACAATGACTTTATTATTGAATTCACAGATTTCCTTATCACCATATCCAGCTGACATGACCACACCACCCTCTTGGGTGACTTCAACCTCCCGGACAATGCAAGCTAAAAAAATAAATTAAGAAAAACACAAGAGACACGCTTTATTGATACATTCAACATGATGTATGGTATGATGGGGGTATTTATAAAGCGCACTGCCACTCAAGACTGAGCATCCTGGCACTAAATTAGAAACACAAGTAGTTAACCAGCAACTACAAATAAGGATGTAATATTAAGGGCCCATGAGAAAGGAAGTGCACATTGAAATCAGTTGGTCAGATATTTGTAAGAATCATCAGATAACGAGAAAAGACAAGTTTTAATATGTTTCCTAAATTCCATTTCCCAGTCTGTAAATCTAAATGAAACATGGAGCTGATTTCAGATTTTGGAGCCTAGTACAGTGAAAGATTTGCCTCCCTTTGTTTTGCATCCAATAACAGGAATCGCGAACAAATTAAGGTAAAAAGATCTTAAGGTATTAGAAGAGTTCTAATGTTTAGGGGATAAACGGTGGAAGGCACAGAAGACCAAGGTCAGTATCTTGAAAACATTCTGTTTATGGATTGGAAGCCAATGCAATGCGCTTCCTGAGTCTCTGAGAAACGGAAGAATTACGTGAAAGTTTCAGAAACTGCCTGACTGTAGTATTTTGGACCATGTGAAGTATGTGTAATAAGAATTTAGGGGAAACAACCTTTACAACGCACTACCATTACAACAAAACTTTTACAACGCAAGAACCATTACATCGCATGCCATTACAACGCATGACACTACAACGCATACCACTACAACGCATGTTATTACAATGCAGTCATTCCAACTCAGTCATTACAACGCATACCATTACAACGCATACCACCACAACGCATAGTACCCTTACACTATCCAACACTTACCCTAATGTTGCACCCCCGGGAGTTAGAATAGTAATTTTTACGGCTACACTATCCAACACTTACCCTACTGTTGCACACCCTGGAGTTAGAATAGTAATTTTTACTCCTACACTATCCAATACTTACCATACATGCAATGTAATGGTATGCGTTGTAATGGTATGCATTGTTACGGTAGTATGCGTTGTAATGGAATGCGTTGAAAAGGTAGTTATTAAAAATTTGTTGTAATGGCATGCGTTGTAATGGATGTTGCGTTGTAAAAATGCGTTGTAAAGGTATGCGTTGTAAAAGTATGCATTGTAACGTCATACATCCACAATTTAGTAATACCTAAATACAAGTTGTAGCAGGACTACTGTTTCCCTTGCTATCAGAGGAATGTATTAAATAAAAGTATTTTGTCATTTGATGTAGGAAAAGCAAGTGCCTGAGATAGATATGTCTTGAGAATGAAAAAAGAGTGAACAATCGAATTTGATACCTAGATTAAGAGCCACTTTAACTGGAGGGGGCGGGGGGGAGATTGTCAGGCCACCCCAACTGAGGAGGAAATAAATTATCCTGACCAAATAAAAGTATCTCCATCTGGTCAGTATTGCATTTAAGGGAATCAAGTTCCATCCAGCGGACGATATTCATAAAACATTTAAAAGTGAGCTTCGAACCAAAAGGGTTCTTGTCTAATGACAAGATCAAGGGAGTATCGTCGGCATATGAGAAAGATGCAATACCAAAAGAGTCGACGAGAGTCATTAAAGGAGATAAATAGACATTGAAAAGCGGGGATCCCTTGGTAACCCCATAACTCAGGGTTTTTTTCTTTTGAGGAAAACTGACAAATAGATATAACATGCCATCTGTTTTTAGGAAACGGCTGAAACCAAGACAGGGCCTGTCTGCAAATGCCACTAAGTCGTGAAGAAGCACTGAATGAGCTGTTAAAAGTTGCAGACTGATCTAAAACGATCAACACTGCGTTCTGACAGTATCTAAAAAGAGTTTAATCATTTCAGAGACTTCTAGCAATGCTGTCTCAGTCAGATGCCTAGGCCTTAGCCCTGATTGAGCTGGGTGAAAACTGCCGAAATGTTCAGGAAAATCCAGTAGTGGGTCATTGACCACATTTCTCCAGCATCTTAGCTGGGGCGGGAAGAAGAGAGATGGGTCTAAAATTGGCCAGGAGTTTTGGACAGGCAGTAGGGTTGTTTAAAAAAAAAAATGGGTTGGCCACAGCCAGAGTCCATGACTCTGCCACCAGGGAGGCGGAGAGGGAAACATTCTGAATATTATTAATAACTGAATTGATAACTTCAGTAGCTTTAACGTCCCTCCCTGGGAGGACAGGGGTCTAAAGAGGAGCATGATTTGCCTAGCAGAAGAACTTGCTAGCTCTGACTGAGATGAGAGAGATGTGCTGAAAAACAGCAAAAACAGACTTAGGTGGCAGAGAGTTTTTTTCCTGTACCAGAGTCCTTTCACGACCATTATTAAAACTCACACGGTTCTTGGGAATTTTTTATTGAAAGTAATTAGAAGAATCGTCACATGGAGTTTGAGTAGGCAGGAGATCGCCTTCAGAGGCTTGCAGATGAAGAAAGTAATCTCAAACATTTTCTTTGGATCAATGTTTGCAAATTCAAACAGAGGTGAAAAGCAATGTATTTGCCTTTTTGATAAGAATATAGTACTTTTCCAGAGCAGCTCTATAAATACGTTTGTTATCTAAGCTGTACTGAGATCTCCATTTTCTTCTAAACTGTGTACAAATAAGCTTCACTTTAGCCTGGGATAAATTACCTGAGGGGATCTGGCCGCATCTAATTGGTAGGGGTGGGGGCAAATCTGTCTATGGCATAGTGGATCCAACAGTTATATAACTCAAGGTCCTTAGACAACTCTCCTGTAGGAAAAAGAGGAGATTGTGCCAGGTGACTGGACAGACTTTTGCCAGAAATGTTGCTTCATTTCCCAATAATAACACTACTCGAGCCTAGGGGTTATTATCTTAAGGATAGTAACCTACTCCTATATTAATGGGAATATATGCGTGGTCCGACCATACTCAAGCTTCAGGAGTAACAGGAGAAAGCATAGTATGATTAGTAAAGATTAAATCCAGTGTGTGGCCAGCTATTTGAGACGGACCAGTCACACACTGAGAGAACTTTAGTACAGCCAAGTTATCAACAAGGATCCTACTTTCTAAGTTGAGGGGGGTCATCTACATGAAAGTTGAAGTCACCTATCATTGTAAAATTGAAAAAATGAAGCACATAAGGAGTCAACATGTCTTCTAAAGAGTTCAGGAAACTAGAACAGGAACCAGGTGGATGGTAAATTAGGACTCCTGACATTCAGCTTGAATGGTTTGAAAAAGACGTCAAGGCTCTCAGCATCTTTAAGATTGTCAAACATAATCGTTTTTTACTGAAACTGCTCACGAAAAATAATAGCTAATCCCCCCCTAGCGAGCCTTATCTATCATAGCGAATGATGGAATAGCCCTATATGAGGGCAGCTGAGAAGTCTGGGTTAGACCAACTCTTAAGCCACGACTCAGTGATAAACAGGAAGTCAGAAAGGCAATTGGAGAAAAGGTAAAAAATGTGATGACTATGTTTAGGGAGTGAGCGCACATTAATGAGTCCAGCATGAAAAGTACTTACAGATGACGAGATAGTTCTCACTCATGGCATCTTCTCAGAATCTCTCAAGACTGGCCAGATACTTTCACTCCTAAAGAAACCTACATTATACCCTGATGATCTCGCCAACTACCGGCCCATCACTCATCTACCATTCATTGGCAAAATCATTATAAACGCAGTCTATGTTCAATTCCAAGATCACATCAGTGTTAACCAGCTCCTGCACAGCTAAAAGTCTGGCTAGAGAGCATACAGCAGCTCAGAGACAGCCATATTACACGTCATAGACAACGTCCTCTTAACTACAGATGAAGATGATCCCTGCCTCCTGATATTGCTGGACCCTTCAGCTGCCTTTGAAAAAGTCAACCATTTCACCCTCGTACATAACCTCAAGTCGCAAATGGGATTCTCACACAATGTCCTTCGCTGATTTGCCTCCTACCTTACCAACTAACACCAGTTTGTTCAGATGGGCACCTCTAGGCCACACACCATTTCTATCACAAGTGTAGTACCCCAGGATTCCATACTGTCTCCTTCAACCTTTACCTGGAGCGACTTGCTGCTCTACTCACAGATAATAACATCAAGATTCACCAATATGTTGATGATACACCACTCTACCTGAAAGTCTCTTCTTCTTCAGACATTCAAAGTCTCAAACACTGCTTGCACATAATCCAGACCTGTCTGCCCAGTGCCTACCTGTAGCTAAACCTCATCAAGATGATATTTCTATTTACTAGGAGCAAGAATCAGAAGGTGCAGGCCCAGTATAGCGCATAGGATTTTTTTGACCGCAGGTTGTACAGATTATTTACAGGACCCAAAGATCCAGTGTATTGTAACTCAGGAGGCTGGCTCAGATTGTTTATTGAACCATACCGTGATCTGGCGGTCCCGTGTTCGAATCCTGGTAAATCCAGTCATCCTTCCACAGTTTGTACGCTCTCCCTCTTGATTTGAGCCTTTCGGCCCACCTTCCGCAACAGACGGTACCACACAACATTGCTGTGGTTTTTAGGTGCCCTTCTTCACCTTCCCACCTCCCCCACTTGTCCTGAAGAAGACCCCGCAGTAGGGCAAGAACTAGCCTACACCTTTTGGGGTCGAAACGTCGACATACCTTCCTCATCCTACCCTCCAAACAACAGAACATTTAGTGGCTGTGTTACTATACATGTGGGATAGGATTATCCAATGTACAATTTATTTATGACGATGTATATATGTATATATGTATATATGTATATATGTCAATGTGGTACTGAACTTTGAATGTACATAAGACCACTTGTTATTGCTTCTATAATTTGTCTTCTATTTCCACACTATCCTAATCACGGTCCCCTCCCTCACCTGTCCCTTTTTCTCCTATTGACACTGAGACTATACATATACATATGTCTACCATTTGTTGATTGTTCAGACAATTAATTTGCATGTGAGGATGTATATTAAAGAACATCACTCATACTAATCTGTTTACAAAATTGATTTTTGAAATACTTGTATTGTTTACAATTGTTATGTGTGTTTAGTATGTTGTTCCAACTGGGACCACTTTATATACAACATTGATTACCCAGGTCCCAGTGCTATTGGGTTAACCCTTATTTTGTAACAAACCTCATGAAGGCAGAATTCCTATTTTTTGCCATGAAAAAAAGGATACAGTACAAACCTGGTGCAATTATACCAACCGTGATGGCTCTGAACTCCCAAACTCCCACTGAATGCCAAATCATTTTGATTCACACTGAACACCAATGTCTCCCTTACGGATAGCCAAAAAAACAAAGATAGTATCAGCTCTCTCAAACCACCTCACCCAGAAAGAGTTTTCAGAATTGCTGTACAAGTGCTTGTACTCTCATATGTGAATGGTGGTGATTCCATATTGCATGAACTCCCAGACCCCACACTGGCACACCTTAGGAGTATACTAAGTGGCCCATGTCTCAGCCAGGGCCTGAGGAAACAATATCACATCAACCCTACCCTGATGGAACTCCATTGCCTCCCATTGGTAGCCTTGAAAGCCACCTGCATCACTTACAAAGCCATCACAGCTAGCATCCCCCCATAGCTGGTGAATGTTGACACACCTGCAGCCAGAACATCATCAGACTGCAGACTAAGATAGTGAGATTTTTCCATTATGAATACTACTCATTTTGTGTTCTTTTGTAATTATTTTATCACAATAAGGAAAAAATTCATTTTGCCATTGATTAAAGATAAAGGCTTCAGGCAGGTCAAACCGGCCCTTTTGTACCTTCAGCTGTTGTCAAACATCTGGGAATTTTTTTACGTTTCTACCTTCTTGACCATAGCTGGGCAAAAAACTTAATTGGAAACAGTGTGCTTAGTGAGACCGTATTTTTTTGATCCCCTTAATCTTTTGTTAAAGGTCTCTGACCCAAATTAATTGTGATTGAGTCTGTATATAAATTTTAAATTGTTAATGTGAGGTTTGGAAATTGTATTTTTAATCAATGTATTATATTATAACTGCCAGTGTCCACCAGCTAAGATGAAGGCTGCATTTGTGCAGCTAGGGTAAGAGACAATGGGCTCGTTACACGTGAACATGATGTGACTGTACGATCAAAAGTTGTGAGCGGCCTGGTATTTGTGCAGAAGGAGCCAGTCTCAGAAGAGAGTGCAAGGATTGGTGCTGACCTGGGGTAGGTCTTATAAAATAAGTGGACAGTCATAGAGTAGGTGTTGGAAAGTGGGTTATTAGTAGGGGCAAATGTAGGTCTGCCACTGGCAATAAGGCCACTAAAAAATGGTAGGACTCAGCATAGGTCTTAGACAATTATTCCTATGCTCAACCCTTGGTAGCTTGGCTGCGTGCAGGCAGGCTTAACTTCAAAGAGAGGTATGTAAAGCATTTGAAAACACAAATTCAGTATATAATTAAGACACACACATAATAAAAATCCAATACCAATTTATAAAATAGTAAATAATTGTATCTTTAAAATGACACCAAAACGACAAAAATCCAATGTAGGGAACCGGAGATATGAATTTTGAAAGATTTAGCAACATATAGCACTTAGAAGATTATACCACCATATTGGGATACCTGATCATGATAGACCGGGTCAAAGTCAAAGTTTCAGGCTGACCTCGATGGAGCCCTGAGCGGCTACAGCTCGCGGCAGGTCCAGGTTTTAGTTTCTACCTTCACACTTAGAAACTTTTCTGGAGCTTTTTTCCCGGGGTCTGTCGATGCTCTTCATGTAGTCGGATCCGGTGAGGGTTCGCCAGCTTCATATTTCATTTAGTCCCAGTCAAACTCTGGAAGTTGGACCGATGGAGCTTTTAGCTGGATGAACGTGGTTGGCTTGGCTGGCTCGCAGTTGAAGGCAGGCGGCCTGGCCCGCCAGGTTGAGTCAGTCCCTTTATGGAGCTTTTTTTCAAAGTTGCTCCAAAGTTCTCCAAACTTCTTGAACTTCTTCCTGAAGTTCCTCAAGAGGTCCAAAAGTGTCTCAAAGTCACATCAAAGGTCTGGAAGCTCCAAGATGGTCTTTAAAAGTTGAGGACATCAATTCCCACAATCCACCTGGACAAAACCCTTACAAATCCACTGGTGTTCTACAGGTTGAAGATCCTTGGAGGTGATGTTCCAGGTGAGCTCTTTTAACCTGGAGCTTTCAGGGAATCCACTCTTAGTTCTTTTTCAGCAAGATAATCCAAGGGATGTAGTTTCAGATGGTGCAGTCTTCAGAGGCCAGGCACAGCAAAACTTCTTAACAGGGCACTTCTTGCTTCAGTACGTTTAAAGCAGCAGATCTGAGAGGCTCCGCCCCTCTTAGATACTTATTCCCAGTTCTCTGGGTCAAGCAAGAGGTCACTCACTGCTGACCAATGGAGGCAGGCCACCTCCCCAAAAATATGACCACATCCTGCAGAGTCTCACATTATTTTGTCCCAGAGTGCACCGGATCTTCCAAATTCATAATGGCTGATTTTCCAGCAGAGAGTCAAGAGCTGGCTAAACACACCCCTTAGGATGGCTTATTTCCATAGACTCTCCTCCTACCATCTGCACATGCCTTCCATAATCCTAGGTCTGGTTGGGGTCAAAAGTGTAGAGTGGAAACGGACACTGTGGCCATCCTGCTGCCTTTGAAGACCATGTTTTACGACTCTTCCCCCTGCTCTGGCATTCCTGTGTAGCAGCACACTGCCCTACCAGCAGAGCCGGTTAACCCCAGCGGCTCTTTATCACCTCTTCAAGCCAGCTTGGCTAATCCACTCAACCCTGACCAATCAGGGCAGACCACTGGAAGGCTGAATTTGGACTTGCAAACAAGAAAGTCTTAAAACTTCTTGTCTGTACACTTTAGGAGAAATTCAACAATATGATATTGTTGGATTTATTAATACCATTCTGGGAAGTCTTTGAATGGTATTTCTAGCCTGTTCCTATCAAAAGTTATTAGTTACTAACCTCTTGTAATGTTAACCTATGTGGCTTGGGATTTGCAATGGGGAAAATTACTTGAGCCCTTTTTCTAGGACTAGGGCTTATAAAAACATATTTTATAATTACTTCACTGATTTCTACAGGACTCCTACTCCATGTGCAATTAGGGGAGACTTTAGGGGTTCTGAATCTGCTGAAATATTGCAGATCCTCCCTCCACAGTGTTCCTAGCATCAAAGTCTAAATTGAGCAGCACTTTCCCACAATTTGGGGGATGAAATGTGAAATTTCATTTAACCCAGGGCATATAAAACTAATTTTATAAGGATGCACCGTATAAATATCTGACACGCCACCCCTGGGACACCTAGGGGAGACCTTGGGGGTTCCTAATATGCTAAAACATTGTAGGTTATCCATTTTAAGTGCCCCAAAGTCAAATTTGGGCACAATTTACTTTTTAAAAGCAGTCCTGGCACTCAGGGCTGCTTTTAAACTGAGCTCAGGCTTCAGCAGTGCAAACATGCAAGTGCAAAAAGAGCTGCTGGCCTCTAAACTACCATGCCCTAGGGTACTAGGGACTTCTAGGTCGTTTCAATCCCCCTGCCCTAATATATACTATGGGCTTACAGGGTAGGTGATGCCAATCACAGGGGTACCCCATCATACCATTGTGTAACCTAGTGTATGTAAGTGTTTAAACTTTACTCTAATATGTCTCTTTCAGCATAGCACTGACCCTGGGCCTGGTTAGACAGAGGCAAGGGTTAGTCAGTTACCACCAGTACCATTCAGCCAAAAGTTGGGGGGTGCCCAGAGCGCAGGATGACTTTGCAATAATAGGGCAGTAGTGATTACAGCAAATTATGTTGTGTTTTCACTGTAATATATATTATATATATATATATATATATATATATATATATATATATATATATATATATATATATATATATATATATATATATATATATATATATATATAACTGCAGGAATGCCCTGAAGCATTGAAAGGCACACAACATCGCCCTGCCCTCCAGCTTAATCACGCAGCATTCTCCCTGCTCCGCTTGTCGTTCTTCTCCGCCGACGCGTTTCAAGGCCTGGCGGCCCCTTCTTCCTGGGCAATTAAACAGCAGACTCGAAGGCTTCATTCCCATTTCCTGCATTTTATTTCTTTCCATGACCCACCAGGGGGCGGATGCTGAGTGATTTGTCACCGGTGATTTCTGGGGTATGGAGTCCATAGATGAGAGCAATTTTTCTCTTTAAGTAAGTTCAAGCGTGTGTTTCATAATTAAAAATGTGCGTTATATCCTTGAGTATGTAGTTGAGCCTAAGATCTTGCTCATTAGGCGTATGGAGCACTGTGCCAGTTTCAGCTTGGATTGGTTCGAAGCACTGGCCTCACTCAGCAGGTGTGAAGTTCTCTCCTGCTGACAGCGGTGCACTTTCCACGGCCGGGCTGCTGTGTGAGGTTATAAAACCGCAAGAATGCCCTGTAGCATTGAAAGGCACACAACATCGCCCTGCCCTCCAGCTTAATCACGCAGCATTCTTCCTGCTCCGCTTGTCGTTCCTCTCTGCCGACGCGTTTCAAGGCCTGACAGCCCCTTCTTCCTGGGCAATTAAACAACACACTTGAAGCCTTCATACCCATTTCTGGCATTTTATTTGTTTCCATGACTCACTAGGGGGCAGATGCTAAGTGCTTTGTCCCCGGTGATTTCTGGGGCATGTAGTCCGTGGATGAGAGCAATTATTCTTTTGTGTCATAAATATCTTGAATAGAAAGATCACTGATTTCTCCCATGTTTTCAGAAATAACCAGAGCCTAGAGTTTCAAGCCAAATTTTTGTAATTTCAGTTTTGATATAAATTTAAAAATGTCAATTTTAATTTTTTTATATCACATTTTACCTTTAGACAAAATCCCTGTTCTTTCTTTCAAAAAAAGATCTCATTGTTATCAAGTTTTTGCTAGATAAATTGATCACAGTAATATCCATAATTAGATCTGTACTTGTTAAATTACCAATTTTTTACATGTCCAACATCTTGTTTGCAAACCTGTCTTTTCTTTTTAGGTCTCGCGACCTATCGATGCGCGCAAGCGCATCGAGCGTAGCGAGAATTCATGTCGGCGAAAACATCTTCAAACCAAAGGGCTTTCAGCCCCGCGGTTTTCATGCAGTGCCCGTGTACATGCACGCGCACTCCTCCCACACCAGCAACTCCCCCCTCCCACACCAGCACCTCCCCTCTCTTTCCACGCAATCACAGCCTCCCCCTCCCACACCAGCAACTCCCCCCTCCCACACCAGCACCTCCCCTCTCTTTCCACGCAATCACAGCCTCCCCCTCCCACACCAGCACCTCCCCCCTCCCACACCAGTACCTCCCCTCTCTCTCCATGCAATCACAGCCTCCCCCTCCCACACCAGCACCTCCCCTCTCTCTCCACGCAATCACAGCCTCCCCCTCCCACACCAGCACCTCCCCTCTCTCTCCACGCAATCACAGCCATGCACTTCAGTTCCGCCTCCCCCTCCCACACCAGCACCTCCCCTCTCTCTCCACGCAATCACAGCCATGCACTTCAGTTCCGCCCTGAGAGCATGGTATGGCAACATTCGTCGTAGCAGAAGGGCAGTGACAGAGCCGGAGACCTCGCAGCTTGTGGCGGTCCGTCCCTGGTTCAATTTTTCCTCAGTCTTCCCCACTTTTTCTTCTCTCGTGATGTCTGTTGTTTTCTTCGTCGTGCTCTCCTCCCTCCTTTTCTCCAATCATGTATTTGTTCTTCCGGTATCTCTCAGCCTCCCCGCGCGCCCTCCCTCCCTACCTCCGAACAGCAGGCTTCAGTCACAGAGGGCAGACCTCACTTTCTCACCCATGCACGTTCACAGAACATTCAATTATGGCTTTTTCCCCACAGCCTCACACCTCTTCCCACATACCTAACCCGGGCATCGCCGTCTCCTTCTCTCCCAGCGACTGCAAGAGGCTGGGCGGCACCACAGCTTCCGGGCGGGAAACCTCAGCGACAGAGCCGGAGACCTCGCAGCTTGGGGCGGTCCGGGGTCCAGCGGGTAGGAGATAGACAGGAAACATCGGACCGGATGTCCATATTTATAGTTCAGGGCTAAAACATCTATGTGCTTTCCTTTCCTTTCCCATCGTCAATATATAGGCATCAACAGATGGTCTATGTACTTTATTTGAATCATCTTAGCCTTGCCGCTGCGCTCATTTTATTTCCTTTCTTCCCTATCAAAATATCTTCCTTCCTCTTTTCCCCTCCATATTTCTCTCCCTGGTTCAATTTTTCCTCAGTCTTCCCCACTTTTTCTTCTCTCGTGATGTCTGTTGTTTTCTTCGTCGTGCTCTCCTCCCTCCTTTTCTCCAATCATGTATTTGTTCTTCCGGTATCTCTCAGCCTCCCCGCGCACCCTCCCTCCCTACCTCCGAACAGCAGGCTTCAGTCACAGAGGGCAGACCTCACTTTCTCACCCATGCACGTTCACAGAACATTCAATTATGGCTTTTTCCCCACAGCCTCACACCTCTTCCCACATACCTAACCCGGGCATCGCCGTCTCCTTCCCTCCCAGCGACTGCAAGAGGCTGGGCGGCGCCACAGCTTCCGGGCGGGAAACCTCAGCGGGGGATCTCGAGGGTGCGAGGGTGGAGGACTGGGACATCATCACCTCCACCTCGCGATCACAGGCACCATCACAACACAAACCGCCAACCCAGTCACCATCAGCCCAACCCAGCCACCATAACCACCCAAATCCCAGCAATTCATCCCATCAGTCACCATCATCACTTCCCCATACCACCACAGCCACCGTTCTCCAGCAAATCCACCAACCGTCACCATCATCAACCCAGCCCAGCCACCATCAACCCAACCACCATAACCACCCAAATCCTAACAATTCATCCCATCAGTCACCATAATCACGTCCACATACCACAACAGCCATAGTTCTCCTGCAAATCCACCAACCGTCACCATCATCAACCCAGCCCAGCCACCATCAACCCAGCCCAGCCACCATCAACCCAACCCAACCACCATAACCACCCCAATCCTAACAATTCATCCCATCAGTCACCATCATCACTTCCCCATACCACAACAGCCATCGTTCTCCTGCAAATCCACCAACCGTCACCATCATCAACCCAGCCCAGCCCAGCCACCATCAACCCAACCACCCCAATCCTAACAATTCATCCCATCAGTCACCATAATCACTTCCACATACCACTACAGCCATAATTCTCCTGCAAATCCACCAACCGTCACCATCATCAACCCAGCCCAGCCACCATCAACCCAACCACCATAACCACCCCAATCCTAACAATTCATCCCATCAGTCACCATCATCACTTCCCCATACCTCATGTGGCATATGTTGCAAATCCTTAAATATGCAAACAAGCACTGGCGTTGCCAATAGGTCTCGCAGCAGGAAAGTTGGAGCTATTACAATTGCAAATAACAATGCCTTTTATTTTTGTTTTCATTTTAAAAACATAAAGGGCTTTGTCATTTACAAAACCAATAGCTCCAACTTTCCTACTGCGAGACCTATTGGCAACGCCAGTGCTTGTTTTTAATGACATTTTCACCTGCCAGACTAAATTCATATGAAAACTGAAATTAAACAAATTTGACTCGAGAGTCAAGGCTCTGGTTATTTGTGGAAACATGGGAGAAATCAGTGATCTTTCTATTCAAACTATTTACGACACAAAAACATAGTTAGCAATTAGTGAGGATGATAAAAGTCAAGATAATATTTATGATTTAATTAAGAAATAGATATTCAACGAGATATGTTTGAGGATAGTGGTCTCAAAGAGAAATCTTAATTTAGCAGAAATAACATTGATATATTTTACCAATTGGTTAAACAAGATCTTGAAAAAAAAGGAGGGGATGCCCTCTGGAAAAGAACTTTTGACGTGAGGGAAAAGAGGGGAGAGGCAACAATACAATGAAAAAACTCTCTCAGGACCTATATTTATTTTTTCTGATTCTGCATGAATTCAACATGGGCTGAGCATAAAGTTTAAACAACAGCAAAGTGCAAGAACATACAGATATTCATCTGTCTTAACCTTGTTTATTTATTTTCTTTCTTTGGACCCTTACACTACAGTGACATTATTGCCCATTTTCTGGCAGTTTCTCTGTTGTTGATTTCTCTACCACCACTTTACTCTTCCCTTATCTCTTGTGCCTCTTAGACGCACTACTCTTCCAGATAGAGATTGGGGGCTCACAGGGTCTTCCCCAGAGACCTGGGGTATGTGATATCTTCTCGGACTACTGAAACTATGTTGGGGAACCAGGTGGGTGCCTGGATGTCCTCCTTTTTGTGCACAAGTCCAATTGACCTGCCCGGTAGGCTGGGGATGCTGGGATACTCTGTGCACCACACATGTGACAATACTGCTGAAGCCACTAAAGGTTCCTGCCCCTCCTAACACATTCCACAGTTGGAGACCTCACATGGAATGGGTTGTGTGGCCTGTTTTATTATCTCTCTGGTGTCTAAGGTTTCCCTTTCTTGGTGTGTGGCGTGGCTTCCCGATCCCACTTGGGAAAGGGTCCAGATCACAGCATTCTTACAACCATCTCCATCCCAATGGTTCACCTTAGGGTCTCGCTTTTGAGCCTCAATGCACTAGGCCTTAACTCATCTGTAAAGCGGCGCGCACTCCTTACTTTGCTTATGGATTCTTGCTGTAACACGTTTCCTAATGTTGCTGGCTGGAAACGCCTCTGGCTGAGATGGTTTGATTGCAAATATTTTTATTCCCTGTCAGGGAAGAGGGTGGGGGTGGCTGTTCTATTCGCAATACACTTCCCCAGAAGGACGCTAAGCTCCAAGGCAGAAATACCTGGCAGAATGCTGGTGCTGCGAGGTATGATGGGGGGGGGGGGACAAGCCTATACACTTGCATCCCTATATGGCCCAAACGACCATCAGGAGACATTCCTCATGGAGGCCCTGAGCAGCATTCTGGAATCCCCAGATGAGAACTGTAGACCTCAATATAGTGAGCTATTCTCCACTAGAAAGATCCATAAAAAAGGTGGGCCCTTCATGGGCACTCTTGGACTCTACGAGACAGTGGCTGACTGAGGCAGGACAAGTAGATGACTGGTGACAACGCAACCCCACTGCTCTGGAACACACCTACTTCTCAGCAGCGCATCAGACCTATGCCCATATAGATCTCATCCTCGTGCACCACACTAGCGACACAAGATGCCGAAATAGGAACAGCGGCACTCTCGGACCATTCTCCTATTACTCTCACCCTGCAGTTGACTGGGGACCACAACTGTCAGATGATGTAGAGACTAAACCACAAACTGCTCACATACGGCTCGAATATTAAAGAGGTACAAAGGGCCATACAAACTTATTTCGAAACCAACAATGATGGCATTACCTCTGTCCCCCTGTTGTGGGGCACTTTGAAAGCAGTAATACAGGGTCAGTTTATCGCAATAGCAGCCAGGCTGAACAGGAGGGACAAACGGGAACAGGTGGAAGGCCAGATAAGAGAACTGGAAGGGATACACCGGCACATGGGCTCGGTCCAATCTCAAGGTCAACTTACCACTGTACAAAAACTATTGCAAGCATTGCACCTCGACCGGGCAGAGTACTCACTTCTACGCATTAAACAGCGCTATAATGAGGGCATGGAACAAGTCTGGGAAACTCTTGGCACACCAGATCCAAACCCGAATAACTAAACACCATATTGCACAGATCGAAGGCTCTCAAGGAGAGAAAATACAAACAGATGACCTTCTAACTGGCGAATTTGAAAAATGTTATACCGCCCTCTACTCCGCCTACCCTTCGGATGAGGAAATGGGAGCGGCCTATGTGGCCCAGGCACCAGTAACCTCCCTACTGGGCCTCGAGGCTGATAAAATTAACACAGACATTCACCAGGATGAGGTGACGCGGGCCATTTGGTGACTCGCATTGGGTAAAGCGCCCGGGGAAGATGGCTTTTCCTCTGATATCTATAAACTTTTCACACCTAGCCTAGTCCACTGCTTATGCAGCTTTTCAACTCGTTCAGCGACATCAAAGCCATTCCCCCTTCCATGAGCATGGCTACAGTTGTAGTCATACCTAAGTCGGGTAAAGAGCCGACGCAATGCACCTCATATTGCCCCATCTTCCTGCTAAAGGTCGGCTAAAAAATATTCACTATCGTCCTGGCTGCTTGCCTGGTCCTCTACATGTAGGGTCTGGTGGACCCGGATCAGTCTGATTTTATACCAGAACGTAACTGCAGTGATAGGACCAGGCAAATATGTCACCTTCTCGAGAAGCCCCAGCGCTCCAAAATGCTGGCTATACTTCTATCGGTGGACGCCGAGAAGGCATTTGATATGGGGTACTCGCCCTACCTGCGACTGGTGTTGTCCAGGTTCGGCTTGGGTCTGAGGTTTTTGAGCTGGGTGTGTTGCAACTACAATGAACCAGAGGCAAGGATCAGAGTGAATGGCGTTCACTCCCGCTCCTTTAAGATCCTGAGAGGTATCCGACAGGGGTGTCCTCGGTCACCCATGTCATTCGCATTATGAATGGAGCCCTTTGCGGAACGTATCCGCCAACATGGAGCAATCACCAGGGTTTAGATGTGAGATAGGGAACACAAGATATCTCTTCATGCTGATGATGATGTCGTACTCTTCTTCACTCAGCCGTTCACCTCCCTACCCCCACATACAGAAGATTGAAGAATCAATATTTAAAAAACGCACGCTCTCAGTTTAACTATCCCAGAAACCGAGCAAGGGTGCTTAATGGTGGAGTTTTCCTTTGTGTGGTCTCCAGATGGCGCCACTTATCTGGGTTTACAGATATTCCCCACGATTGGAGGGACGATCCATAAGAACTAAGCTGCCTTCTTGATCAATATTCAAATGGCAGTCCAAACCTGAAGGACACTCTTGATGTCCTGGTTGGGCAGACTGGCCGCAATCAAAATTACTTTACTTCCCCTTGTAGGAGAGTAGGATCTGCTTACTATGGTTACCTCCCCCCTTCCCCCCTTTTGCTGTGTTTCACTGGTTTATCGACTTTAGTCTGGCTGTGGCCCTGCTAACCAGGAACCCAGCCTAGCTGCTTCTTCTCTAAATTGATTGCATGCACTTTAGGTACACTCCAGATTGATTACTGGGTTACCCTTGTGAGTCCCTAGTATATGGTACCTTAGGTACCAAGGGCATAGGTACCCCAGATGCCTACTAGGGACTGAAGCATGTATTATGCCACCCCTGGGAAGCCTTCCAAAATGGCACCACAGGTCTGCTACTGCAGCCTGGGTAAGGTGGTGCTAGCACCCCTTACTAAGATATAGTATACCTATATATACACAGACACATATAAACCTATAAGTCACTCCTATGGCAGTCCTTGACAATCCTGAAGGCAGAGTGCTGGGTTTTGCGTGAGAGGGTACTCAAGCATGAGCTGAGCCCCTCTGCAGCTTTCGGAATCCCTTCCTTATAGCTGTTCTGTGATACAGCCATACCATATACTCTTAAGTGCATTATAACCTTGCGGTAAATGCTAACTTTGGAATGGCTGCATCAAAACATGTCGGGTTTGGTGTCAAACACTTTGGAATCCTACCCCCGCCAGTCCTAGCGGCGGGGGTAGAATTCCACCCTTCTAGAGGGAGAAGACATGTACACACTTACCTGACCGGTAATAGTTTAACAGAGCCCCAGCATCACAAAATGGATGCTGCTGCCACAGATACAAATCTGACCTCCTGCTGCTGTGATTAGAATAGAGTCCAGTGAGTGTTATTATCCTTGAACTAGTCCAGGGATAGCCTTTTGGCTTTGATTGTCTACAGTACCCTGCTCCCTGGAACACGTGGGGTCTTCTCTCTTCCCTCTTCTTACATCAGAGAAACACTAGTGCTTCATCGACCGCACAATTGCTGGCATCCATGTGTGAAAAGTACCCTGGCTACCGAAACAACATCGCCCAGCCAGGGTCTATATTTCACCCGGTTCGGAGAACTACGATGACCGTTTGGGACAAAGTATAAGTAAACCGCGGTCTGTCCACCCCTACGTCCCCATTGACCCCCTTTATAGGCCAACTGGAGTTTTTCCGGCTAAGGCAGGAAACAGCTACATCAAATGGCAGGAAGCCAATTGTAGTAAAATGGCCGACCTCTTTGACGCAGGGGGATAATGGAGTTTCCCAAACTCTCCTCTGACTATTTATTTTATTTTATTTTAAAGATTTTATATAGTGCTGGTTAGACCCGGAGGCATCAGAGCGCTTTACATGAGCATCAGATCATAGTTACAGGTTACATCATTACAAAGGTTACACAGTTATTAGAGCATGGCAACATAGTTACTAGTATGGTCGAGATAAACAATAAGCACAAATACATAAGGGGAAAAGCTTCAGGTGAGGAGGAAGGAGCTGGGGAAGTAGACAGGGAATGAAGGCGGGAAAGAGGAGGGGAGGGTGAAGGACACCACATGGAAAGAGGAGGGGAAGGGCAACGGGGACACAAACCGGTAGACGAGTCAAAGCAACATCCGAAGTCCAGTAAGCAGTGATCCCAGGGGAAGTGGTATCACTTCCCTATCTCAGTTGCGGGAGGCTCCCTTTATGCAGTGGACTCTCTCAGAGGGGTCGCTGAGACTCCAAGGCCTCCAATCTGGATCCTTCCCCAAAAAGAGGAGAGGGAGTTCTTTAGCAAGGGGTGCCATACCATACCTCAGCTGTGAGTGGCTCCCTTTACGCAGTGGACTCTCTCAGTGGGTTCACGGAGACTACAGAGTATAAATATTGGATCTTTCCCCAACAAGGGGAAAAGGAGTGCTTAGTCAATAGGGCACAAAGGACAGGGGGCTAGGCAGACTAGCAAGTAAGATGAGAGATTCAGGGGAGTGGGGATAGGAGCTAGGAAGGTAGACAAAGAGAGAAAGAGTACTAAATGGGAACAGATTTAATTAATGAGTTATTATATAGTGCTGGCTAGACCCGAAAGGAATCAGAGCACCTTACATTAGGAACAATATTATTGTAATTTATATCAGCCATAAGTTACATAAGTATCAAGAAAAGCATTTAAAGAACATATTGGACAAGGTGAATGGAATAAGGAAGGGTAAGGGGATAGGTTAAAGAGGTAGGAGGAAGATAGGATGTAGAGATGAGCGGAAAATCTGCCCAAGGTCTGGCTGGGTAGGTGACGGCAAGGGGGGAGGGGAGGTGGAGTCCACAACCCATCTCCTCTTTAGCTTTATGGTAGCTCCAACGAGCATCAGCCAAATCGCTAGGTTTCCAAAGTTTGGGGTAAGTTCTGCGGGTTCCAAGTCCTGATGTGTAGGTAGGTTAGGGGATAGGTTCAAGGTCTGGTCAATGTCCAATTGTTGTCCCAGGGAAGTAAAACAACATGTAGGGGGGCCACTATGGAAGCCATCTTGGGGTCAGGCAGGGGACTGTACTGTACACTGGTGGCCATCCTAAGGTCAGGAATCTGGCAGTTAAAGTCAATATCCAGGACAGCGGCTGCCAGAGAATAACAAATCCAGCATGCACACACCATCACACACACAGACATGCACAAGCACACACAAATGTGAGCAAACATTCTTATGTGCGCACTGACGCACACACACAAGCACATAGACAGAAAACATCTAAGAACACAAGCACACATAAAATCCCATGCTCTAATACAAAAACACCCAAATACATGCACACGCAAACATCGTCACATGCACAGACATGCACAAGCACACACAAATGCGCTCACACAAGCACACATACAGAAACTATCAAAAACACAGGCACACATACAATCACATGCTCCAGAACAAAAATACCCAAGGACGTACACAAATACATGCGCACAGACATGCACAAGCACACACAAATTTGCGCACACACTCTCATACGCGAACAGAGAGCGCATACAAGTACGCATACAGAAACATCCACATGCACAAGCCCACATACAATCCAATGCTCTAATACAAAGACACTCAAATACATGCATACACCATCATACGCACAGACATAAGCACACATACATAAACATCTGCTCGCACGAACAAGCACACATAGAATCACATACTCTAATATAAAAACACCCAGATACATGTCCACACCATCACACGCACAGACATGCACAAGCACACAGAAATGTGAACATAGTCTTTTATACTCGCACAGGCGCACACACCCCCTCATACACGCACAGACACACACATAAAAGCACTCCCATGACACATTTCTCCAGGACTGCCGCAGTATTAATGGCAAACAATGGCAGATTTGGACAGACTAATGAAAGAAGGCTAGTTGTACATGCAGGAATTGTTTGAGGCCAACAAGATGGTGGGCCCAGAGTAAGAGTGACAGCAACCTCGGCATAAAATGGCGGCCCCCAGATCAGCACATCCTGTGTAGTCTATTATGTGCACCATCTTCACCACCACGTTCACGTGGCCCCTATGAACAACGTTGCTGCCTTCTCCCCACCAAGCCGTACAAACAGCCATCCCCGATGTAGAGGAGGCAGTCTTCAGCATCCACAGGCTCAGTCAGCTGCTCCACGTCACATAGCAGCCCATGCAGCAATCCCCGGGCAGCACGTCCAGCGGGCCACAAGTACTGCTCGGTCCCTCCTCACCTTCCCAGCAGCTCTAATATGGTCTCCCCACTCCACAACTTACAGCAGGCGAAAGCCACTAGTTAGTGCCAGCTAACCGCCTCAGCCCCAGCTGCTCTAGTTCCCGCAGCGGTCGCTGCGGCCACAGCCAGGATCACACACACCACTCTGGTCAGGAGGAAGGGGGGGGCTCACTGCTCACCTCTGCTTTAATGAACAGGTCCGGCAGCTCCGCTGCGGCTCCTTTTTGTGACTGAGCCCCACTCGCGGATGGAGGCTCCCGTACTCCTGTCTCATGTTGGCCGCAGCCACGGGGTTCCTGCCAGGCGCCCTCACCACTCTAGCACCGACCGCTCCTGGTCGGTGACTGGGTTACGCAGCCACATATCCGCCTGCATGCAAGCTGCTCCCTAACACAATTTGAGAAATTATTTATAACACGACAAACAAGCGCTTGCTTTCAGACATATACTCCTTTCTTCTTACACCCAAAGAGCAAGTTAAGTCCCCTGCGCAGTGTAGATGGGAACCTGAATACGAATGTAAATTCTCTACCAAAGAATGGCAAGACATAATACACAGAGCCATGACCTCCTCCTGCAGCACCGCTGGAAAAGAAATGTTTCTCAAAATAGCACATAACTCTTACAATACTCCTGATAGGTTGCGACGCTGGAAGCACGGGGGACGCTCACTGTTGGCACCGGTGTGGCCAGGTAGGCACTCGTTCACACGTGTTGTGGCACTGCCCGAAAATACAACCCTTCTGGCATTCCATATTACCGGAAATATATGCCACTTATAAAACAGATATACCTAGATTCCCTAGCAACTTACTCCTAGCACTCCCCAATGCCTAAATGTACCCTCTCTGTCGTGCCGGGGATGTGCCACTACCTTGGCACTGGGTGCTGCCAAACAGGTGTTGCTCTCTAAATGAGGAACAGATGGGGTTCTAACTAGGTTGGAATGGTTACACAAGCTATGGGAAGTGGTCAGCATGGAGAAAGTAACAACAAGCATTATGCATTCCCCCAAGAGTTGAGACCATGTGCCTTCTTATACATTGCTACCAATAGCTTTTGAGATTCTTCTCTTATCGTCCCTCCTCTCCACCCATGAATACTCTTTACCCTGCCTTCTTCTGACTATCCCTATAATGATTCTCCCCATTGGCCACTGGTGTGGTAGGTGGCGGCTAGTGTTGTATTAGCAAATCTCAATAAAAAGATTTAAACCATATAAGTATTATTGCAAGATTAAATTTTTGTTTAGATAAACAACTTCTGAGGTTGAATCCATATACTTGAAAGTTGTTAAGCCTTGTTATCGATGTATATATACTTTACCAAAGATTTGTAAGCAGGTCTGTTCCCTCCTGGATGACCAATCATCTCAAAGATTGAGGGCCCTACAGATCATCTACCAAAATATGTGGATTTCTTTTAAAACAGTATATTGTCAATCTACACATCAATAATACCAAACATATTCCTAGTATCATTCGAGATGTTGAGTGGGAACAGGGTATGTTATTGATTTCCTTAGATGTTATTTCACTATATGCAAATATTTAATACAAATGTTGTATTGATGCAATGGACTTTTATTCGAGAAAAAGATTAGCAAATTTCTATGAACATACATTGATGCTTTTGGAGAGGATTAATTTAATCCTAAAAAATGTTTCTTATAAAAAAAAAGACTGGTATGCGCAATGCTGTGGGACAGCTATGGGATTCTGCTTTGCAAAATGTTATGCCTTTGTACATGGGATGGCATGAGGAATCATCTATCTGATGACCTGGTGGAAAAGGATGGAGTGATGGTATTCCTTATTGGAAATGTTTTATTGATGACATTTATTTCATATGGACTGGCACAATTGATCGACTAATGTCAAGTCAAGTCAAGTCAATAAATTTATATAGCGCGCTACATACCCAGAGGGTCTCAAGGCGCTTGAGGAAGGGTGGGGAATTACTTATCGAATATCCAAGTTTTAAGTTGCTTTCTGAATGCTAGGTGGTTCTGAGTGAGACGAAGGTGAGAGGGGAGTGAGTTCCAGGTTTTAGCTGCCAGGTAGGAGAAGGATCTACCTCCCATGGTGGTTTTGTTGATGCGAGGTACGGTAGCAAGGGCTTGGTTGGAGGATCGTAGCTGGCGGGAGGGGGTGTAGAAGGAAAGTCGTGTGTTGAGGCATTGGGGTCCAAGTTCGTAAAGTGCTTTGTGTGCGTGGGTTAGAAGGCGGAAAGTAATCCTCTTATTGACAGGGAGCCAGTGGAGGTTTTTCAGGTGTCTAGAGATGTGGTCTTTACGCGGAATGTCTAGTATGAGTCTGGCTGATGCGTTCTGGATGCGTTGGAGTTTTTTCTGGAGTTTTGCGGTGGTACCGGCGTATAGGTTGTTTCCGTAGTCCAGGCGGCTTGTAATCAGTGCATGGGTGACCGTTTTTCTGGTTTCGGTGGGGATCCAGCGAAATTTTTTTTTGAGCATGCGAAGAATGTTGAAGCAGGATGATGAGACGGCGCTGACCTGTCTGTTCATAGAGAGTGAGGAGTCGAGGATGACGCCCAGGTTCCGTGCGTGGTCCGTCGGGATGGGTGCCTTTCCAAGGGCCACTGGCCACCAAGAGTCATCCCAGGCGGAGGGGGAGGTACCTAGGATAAGGACTTCTGTTTTGTCTGAGTTCAGTTTCAGACGGCTGTGCTTCATCCACTCGGCTACTTCTTTCATTCCTTCATGTAGGTTGATTTTGGCGGTGTTAGGGTCTTTGGTGAGTGAAAGGATCAGTTGAGTGTCGTCAGCGTAGGAGATGATGTTGAGGTTGTGTTGGCGTGCGATGGCCGCGAGGGGGCTCATGTATACGTTGAAGAGGGTGGGGCTGAGTGAGGATCCTTGTGGTACGCCGCAGATGACTTCAGTGGCCTCTGACTTGAATGGTGGGAGGCGGACTCTCTGGGTTCTTCCGGTGAGGAACGAGGTGATCCATTCCAGTGCTTTTCCTTGGATTCCGATGTTTCTGAGGCGCTGTAGAAGGGTGCTATGGCAGACTGTGTCGAAGGCTGCGGAGAGGTCGAGGAGGATGAGGGCGACTGTGTCTCCATTGTCCAGTAGAGTTCGAATGTCGTCTGTTGCTGCGATGAGGGCGGATTATGATGTTGAAAGGATCTATTTTTAAATGTGGAACTTTACATCAAGGGCAACAGACTGAAAGTAAATTATACAGGAAGCCTACACCTTGCAATGCTGGTCACCAAGCAAGTAGTGCACACCCGAAGTCACAGTTGAGAGCCATACCATATGGTGAGATGGTTAGGACTAGGAGAAAATGTAGTGAAGAAAATGAGTTTGTCCAAATTATTAAACATAAGGAAAGATTATTAATGAAGCATCATGAAGAATACTGCATGTTACCAGGGAGAAAACACTGCAAGAGCGTAGAAGGGAATCAACTAAGAAGAATGCCTTAATTCGAATAATCACCTATTATGGGTCGAATACAGGCAGATTGAGCCATATCTTGTTTAAGTATACTTACTGCTGATTCAATTACTACCAGATGGGACACTACGAAACCTAGTGTTAGGTTGAGAAGGGTTGAACCCTATAAAGTATGGATTAGCCAGAGCTACTCAAGTAAAAAGCTTCAAGGTAACTGGTTTAAGCAGGCAAGTAAGAGTTTCTTTCAATGTAGAACTGTGGTGTTTGCAAGTATATTGAAACCTATTCTTTTTTTCATCAGCATAGCACTGCAATTACCTACAACATTCGCACAAATTGTGCCACATAACTTGTGTTATATGTAATTATTTGTAAATGTGACAAGACATAGATAGGCAGTACAATTAGACTACTAAGAGAACAAATCTATGAGCACATTAGAGCAATAAAGCTTAAGGACGATCTTTATCCACTAGTTTTGCACTTTTCTTTTTTCGAGACCCCCAGACAAGCAGTCATGCGCACATGGTGTGTGCAAACAACTCGTCCCCCTGTGCCACCAGCCCCGCCCAAACCTGCAAAAAATAAAATAACTGCATTATCATCATTTTATTTTTCCTGCTCAAAGAGCAGTGGGGTGACGCTTCTCCGCCTTAGCGGAGGACCCGCCCCTGGTGATAAACTATTTAGCAATAGCCTAAGGTACCTATGGTATTTATGTATAATTGATTGCTATAAGTATCTGGATTATGAAGAATTTATGCAAGGAGATGATCACCTCTTTTGTATAATGTTGCCATCTCACATCCATCAGTGGTCAATTACATAGTTTTAGTTTGTCCAGATGATAATGACGTATAGGTTGATTATCATGTACAATAATACTTGGTATAATTATTTTTTTCTGTCTAAAGATGGAACTGAATCAGAATACTGTCAGCTCACAAAGGAGTTTCTAATGGGAAGTTCTTTCTTTATATTGGTAGTATGTTTTAAGATGTACTAAATGTAAAATACAGTTATTAATTTAAGTTGGTGAATATACCAGACGATATTGGCCAGTGTTACTGTTGTTCTGTGGTTATTTTGATTTTGATTCAGCAATAAGCTGATGCGCTGACCTAATGAGAATAGTGGCATTGCAATTATACCCTTCTGATCAATAATGGCGCTCATCCAGGACCCCGGAATACACACTAATCTGTATACAGACTCATTGTGGGCAGTCCTCTCTTTATTTCTAGTTTACAGAAACTTTAAAGTAGGCGCTTATACTGAACACCAAACAGGCACACACGAGATTCAGGAGATATGCACATGGACAGATGAAGTAAGTGTAATGGGCGCTCTGGTTATTTACCTGTGTGAGGTCTGAGTAGGCATTTTCTGAGATAGATTCTTATTGAATGTTTTTTTATACTTTCCGCGGTACCCATGTCCTATGGTTAATTCGTATTTGATTCGCAGTCATGGTCTGTTGTGACTCTTGAGAGGATACAGTAAGTGGAGTTAAGAAACATGCTGTTGGGTGATACTTGACTATTTATGCTTATTACGCGGACAGCTTGAACAATAGTGGCTTTTTGTTTTTTAATAGGCGATACATTACCAGATGAGAAGCACATTAGTGGTAGTATACTTAACTGTTAATACATACTGAGGTATGAGTTTCGAGTATTTTGAGCACCATCGGTTTCAATGATAGGGTTGTGACACTTGATGTACTCTGTTTTGAAGGAAATACATTAATGGTTTGTCTACTTCACAGTGTGAGTTGATTTATTTTAAGTAGGAGTCGTTTTCTGGTACTTCAAGTACACTGTGATACTCACAGGACATAATGTGGTTGACCATGGATGGATCAGAGGATAAACTCTACCTCGCCATACACTTTAATCTATTAAAGTTATTAGTTGAGCTTTTACACATTTGGTGTTTGGGAGAGGAATCTTAACTATACTATAATGTTTTAAACCAAAACATTCATAACAGTCTTTTTGGGTGATAGTTGTGAATTATTTTTGTATAAGGATATCTGGTTTTATTATATTTGTTTTTGTGTTTTCTAGCCCTGAGGAAGTTGTGGCAAAAGGAGCCAGAGAAAACACGTGTTAGCTAGAGGAAACATAAGAAAATTAAAGACTGTCCTTTGAATAATACATGTAAGAGTTCTTGTGTGATCTTTGACTTGCTCACCTGGAACTAATATTTGATATGGGGTGTTGGCCATATTTGAAGGGTGTTGGTAGCTACCCCTCAGCTTGGTTGGAACTAGAATTGTGTTATGGAAAGTAAATGCAGTGTGCTTCATTATCCCCTCCATAGCACAAGATTTAAAACTAGATGAAGTTAGGCGACCCCTTTTTGTCTAGTTTCGGCCTTAAAACCTAACTAGTCATGGTCAGGGGCATTCAACAGGGCAAACTAGACATCAATGACGAAATACCTACATTCTTTGTCATCATTTCTCATGTAAAGAACAGAGGATAGGGAACATACAGCCACATTATTGGCATAGATTATAATTCTGTCCAGTATTTAGTAACCTAAGGGAGAACAAATGAACATATAACAATATATGTCATAAACTCAGTGTTTGAGATTGTCATTCTAGGCTCTATGTATAGAGCTACTATCTGCAGAGAGGTACTATTGCCAAAGTTATAGTACATGCCCCTTCCAAAAACTTTAGCCAACACAAACACATCAACACACACACACAAGAAAAAAGTCAAGCAACAAGTCATGATGTCAGTCTATGATTGCGAGTGCAAATACCGAGGGCAAGCTACCCAGTTATCAACTGCATGCAGGAAAGCATACTAAGTATACAACTTGATCTAATGGAAAAGATATAAACAGTCAATGTTATAAGTCTTATTCTTATTGTTTGAAGCATTTCCCATGTACAGGGTCATATACTAATGCGTGCTTACAACAGTACCTTCCGATGCCAGCCTCAGCCCGGTTTACCTGCATCTCCCTGCCAGCCTGCACAGTGCAGTGTGGCTCTATAGGCAGGGTTTTTTAAATAATTAAGGCACACTGCCGTGGTCTAAAAGAAGAAACAGCGGTGTCTCAATGGGTGGTGGCATACTTCCTGTAAGCCCAAGAGTGCAAGGAGCTTTTGAGAAATGTTAACTGAATATTTGCACTACTAAGAAAGACAGCAGTTGAGCCATCAAAGTCCACTCATCGCAGGAGATGAAATGTGAAAACAAGCATTGGTAAACATAACGGCGTCTGAACTGTTGAGTGCATTGCATTACTCGAGTGTAAGCAGGTGTGCCTTGTAAAATTGAAATGGGTGGAGTTACTAGTATTATAGGGGTCAATTTATTTTAGAAATATATTTTTAATTAAGATCAAGTGTTTGTTAAGAGGTGTTATATTAAATATATTTTTAGTTAAATAAATAAATGTTTACTTACTTCACTTTGATTGTGTGTTGCTTCTCTCATGTAGAATAAAGTTCTCTGTTCTCCACAGGCAGGTTTCGTAGTGACCAGAATTGTTTTTAGTGGATTGCACCTGTTAATTGTGGATTAAGTTTTTAGGTCTCGCCTTTACCATTCCACAGGAATGGGAAATGGGGAGAATCAAGTCGGCAAAATCCTCTTCAAACCAAGGGCTTTTAGCCCCGCAGTTTTCTTGCAGTTCACGTGAATCACGTGAGTAAACATGCACGCGCATTCACGGCCAGGGCTTCTCCTCCCCTAGCAGCACTCCTCCCACGCCAGCAACTCCCCCCTCCCACACCAGCACCTCCCCTCTCTCTCCCCGCAAACACAGCCTTGCCGTAGCAGCACTCCTCCCACACCAGCACCTCCCCCCTCCCACACCAGCACCTCCCTTCTCTCTCCCCGCAAACACAGCCTTGCCCTAGCAGCACTCCTCCCACACCAGCACTTCCCACACCAGCACCTCCCCTCTCTCATCCTGCAAACACAGCCTTGCCCTAGCAGCACTCCTCCCACACCAGCACCCCCGCAAACACAGCCTTGCCCTAGTTTTACGACTTGTGCCTTGGTTGTACAAAACATCAGCTGGATAGTGTAACTTGGTCATGTAACATGCGTGAGGATACGAAAGAAAAAAAAAGGCTCCAAAGTTAAGACACAGACACATCGGATATGTACGTACTGCCTCAAATGTTCAAACTACAGAGCGTCCCTATCCTTAGGTAGAACACACACTTCTGCCACACTGTCCAGTGGAGTGCAAAAATCCAGCGTCCGCTACACAGATGAAAAACGTGAGGACTCACGCCGTAATTACAAGTTTCTTCACATTATCGATGCGTCAATTGGTTGGCAACTTGAAGGGAAAACATTCCGAAACAGCAAGTAACTAAGCGGAGTCGATCTGCCAATCCTCAAATGGCGGCACTCAGACACCGCACCGGATGGCTTCCGGCAAAAGCGTACGCCCAAACGTCCTCCACAGCACGGCGATTGAAGAATCCACACACTTCATGGAAACCATCACGGAGGGAACACAGGTATGGAGAGGCTGCGCACTATGAGTGTGCACGCCTCAGGAGGCTTGCGTAGATTGTAGCAGCACTCCTCCCACACCTTTGAAGTGAAGCTTAGCTTCACTTCAAAGGCCCCTGCTGCTTCACACTGTGTCGCATTTCTCCTCCACCCTCCCCTTCTCTGCCTTCCCTCCGTCATGTCTACTTACTGACCCAGCTTATTATTGGTATGTTTAACGTTATTGGATAAAAAGGTCACATTATCTTTTGGTGGCCATTCAGAATGTAAAAAAAATGTAGAAAGAAGAGTAGTGATCTACTATAGAAACAATTCTCGCTGCTTTAAAGTAAGAGTTTACCAATACCGGAGCTCCCTCTGCTGTGCATTAGTTGTTAATGAAGTTCCGAGCTTCATTCACTGCGTTGAAAATGCTTATCGCTACATACTGTTCACTGACGTTTTGGGCGAATTCCTCATACTTGATTACTGATCTGTTTCAAACGTTCGTCTGCTGTCTGACAGGATCTCGTGTTAGGCATGCCTAGGTATCGGGGAGGCAATGATGCCAAACCAGTACTTTAAATGGGCCGTTACTCGCAGGTACAGAGTACCGGCACTTCTTATTTTTTTATCACTGAGTACCGGCACTTCTCTACTGCCGAGGAGAATACCGGTACTCATTAAGGATAGGCGCATTGCTGCTAGGGCTGGTAACATGTCTCTTAACAGTCAACACTTCGGTAGGCCTGAGCCGAGCCCCGCTGAACTATTCAACGTGGGCTCGTTTGTAGGATATCTGGGTGCATCTTCACCATCATGCTGTGTTGAAAGGAATCGAGGCAGCCCGGTGAGAGTGCAATTGAGAAAGCCATGGGGGGTTAAAATGACTTTAATCCCACCCCACTCTTTTGTGCAAATGTCTGCTTACGTGTGTGTTACCTGTGCGTGTTTTAGTGTGAGAGAAAAGAGGGAGGAAATCGAGACACTATTGGGGGAATATTAGAGGAAATGTGTGGAATGCTTTGAGTGTGAACATCTGTTGGTTTCTTTCTGTGTGTGTCTGCATGCTCGAGAATATATAATATTGTGCCAAGTAACAGCAAATAAAAGTATTCAAGCGGCAAAAATTACTAAACAAGGAACTGCTTAAATAGCACTTCGTTTGTCTTTGTTTTGTGTAATGATTTAATCAAGCGGCAAATATTACTAAACAAGGAATTGCTTAAATATCACTTCGTTTGTCTTTGTTTTGTGTAATGATTTAAACAATTTTGTTCTTGGAAATCATTTCTCATGTGTTTTGGATTGTGCTACAACTAGTATAGAAGTCAATAAGTAAGTAATTTCTTGCCTTTGGCCACGCTCCTAGCTCCGCCCACTCGCCAAATTTAAATGAGTATCTGCACTATTTTTCTCTGATTTAAAGCACTGTGCCTAACGGCCTGACCTGCCTACCCTGGAACTGGGGAACGAGGCTCGAGTCCCGGCATCGGCTCAGTATTCTGTGCAAAACATTTAATCGACCCGTGACTAAATGAAAAATCTGCTCTTGTGTGATATAATCCAGCTATAATGCCCCATGGGCCAAGTTTTGAATTGAAAGCAATGCTCTGGACACAAGTCTGTCCGTTTTGTGCAGTGTTTTTGAGTATTTCAGTGTTCAATTAAGAAATGTCTTTGGCATACTCGGATATTGTAATTTAAAAACAATTACATGATTGTTTACATATTGTGAAATCGTTGAATTTATTGCTAATAATAATATTCATACTTTGCTAAGTGAGGAGTGTTTAAGCATCTTATCGAGTTAATTGAGCTAGGCCTGGTCAAAATATGTATATTTTCTGGGCGGAAGTTGAGCAAAATGCTTGCTAAAATATTTTGCACTATTTTTTAGCATAGATACGTCTTTACGTCCTTTTTTGGCTCTTCACACAAAGATAAAGCAGAAAATCCGACATGTCACAAACAGCTGTTCTGTTTCCATTCCTCCCTGTCACCTGCAATAACATTTTTACCAGAATTAGGCATAGTGATGTAATTGCAGGCATTTCGATTTAAAAAAGTAATATGAAGGGACGCTAAAGTCCGCAAAACAAAATTGTTGCTTGATATTTTAGGTCCCTGAAAACTAGTTTATATCCAATCAAATCATCATTCTGATTAACCCATCGACTTCTTTGATGATCAACAGATTCACGCACGCCAAGCAATGGTAAACAAAATATCTTAATGTTTGCTCATGTACGTGCTGCTCACGGAACTGAAGGAAGATTGGTGCAGACGGGCCCTGATCTGGTGGCTGAAGTAACAAGCACTGGCGTTGCCAATAGGTCTCGCAGTAGGAAAGTTGGAGCTATTGGTTTTGTAAATGACAAAGCCCTTTATGTTTTTAAAATGAAAAATAAAATAAAAGGCATTGTTATTTGCAATTGTAATCGCTCCAACTTTCCTACTGCGAGACCTATTGGCAACGCCAGTGCTTGTTCTATTACTTGTTAATCCTTCCAGCTTTGAATCTGATTGGTTAAAATATTTTTGAAAAAATTTTAGTATGTGTAATTGCACGCATGTTACTTTTTGATTAATATATGGTATGTTACTTTATGATGAAGTTATCCATTTATTTCTGTTATTGTTAGTCAGCATTTCCATTGACAATATTTATATTGTTGCTATTTTGCAGAATAGCAATGTATTATTTAGAAAAGTATATTTCATTTTCTATATTTCTGTAGCCGGTTGTTTTGACGATTTGTTTTTAATATACCTGTGTTGCAGATACTATGGTGTTATACATAGTGTGCACTACAAATTAATATATTACAGCTGATGATAGTCAATAATATTTTGGAATCACAATATCTTTGTGAGAAACTACCTTTACATTGCGGTGATTACACTGCGATGCTATTACAACGTGGTTGTTACAACGACCCGTTCGTTGTAAGTCATTACATCGACTTGCAGTAGATAGTGCGCTAACATTAGTAATAGTACTATTCCAAAACCTTCCCTACTGTTGCGTAGGCTGGAGTTGGAATATTAAATTATATATTTCTAATTTCAGCACGCCATCTACTGCAAGTCGATGTAATGACTTGAGTAGTAATGGCATTGCGTGGTAACAACTCGGTCGTTGTAACGACTGCATTGTAATGCCACGCGATGTAATGACTCGCGTAGTAATAAGTCACATTCTATTTTTGTGGTTCATATTGCAACATCCAACTCTAAAGGGCTTATCTAGCCCCTTTGCTTTTCAATGGGATTTCATATTGGACCAGCTCCCATTTCTGAGTGTTAGGTGGCTGTATCTCTGAATCTGCTTCTCTAAATCTAAAGGCTACAACCAATATTTGCCCTGGTGAAGGCAAGTGCAACACTAGGGGCACCCACTGCAGTTGTTTGTAATACCAGTAGCAGCTGCTGTAACACCAATAGCACAAGTGAACCTTTAGGAAAAAGCAGTGACTAATTTCAATCAGCAATATCACTCGAACCATAAGGACTAGAAAATGCTTGACATTAATAAGCCAACATCCTCCAGCCAGTGCAAGTGAACCACACACTGGAAGGTGTGAAGGCTGACTACCTCCTTATCTCGTTGGAGATGAAGAAGTTGGGATAGAGACCCCCTACTTGAAAGGGATGGGTCGAAGACAGTGTAGGCTCGATGAAAATAATCCTAGAGCGTCCCACTCTAAAAGATATTGTTGCTTCCTTTGTGCACCATGTCTGTGGTGACTTGGTGACTACTTGACAGTTTCAGTTAGTCAGCTATCATCTGACAAGTCCTACAGTCATCTTTCCCTAGTGCCGGTCTTCCTGTGGATCAAGTCACTTCTACCTGGCAAGCGCAATCCAGCTTCCCAACAGACATTTTTTGCTTTTCACTTCCCTTCAGCGCAATGAGGCGACTCTGCAGGCTTTCCAGACTTTTCACCAGTCTGGAGGGAGCAGAGAATCTACACCTGTTCCGGTGTGTTATTCTTACCCTAGTGTGGACTCATTTAAAGTGCAGAAAATAACAAAGTAGAAGCAAGTAATGGGTGAGGGATTAAGAGCCTGTACAACTGGTAGAAGCAGGACACCAGTGCCAAACAAAATGTCTAAAACATTAAAAAATGTAAAGGCCGATTCAGATATTGATCAGTTTTTGCGCGCTTCTGAGACAGATTAGATCTAACTGGTACCGTGGGCATCAGCCTTTGGCCCACATCTACTCCCTTTGGCAAAGAAGATCAACACAACATAGGAGATAGATTGGTTTCACTCAGGGTAGGGGAAACCTTGACAAAGTGAATGGGTCGGAAACCATCCAAAAAGACTTGGTTTGAGGTCAAAAGCAACAGCACTTGTACAAAAATAAAAAGTAATGTTTCTTGCTGTATGTTCAAATCTTATTTCTTAATTGTTAAAAGACACTGGCCAACACGTTTCACAACTTCAAGGTCGTTTCATGAGGGCCGCAACCTTAACGTCTAAAATAAAATTTGTTGTCGGGACAGACAATAAACATAACCAGATACACACTTCTGACAACTAATTTTAATTTAGATGTTTCTGGGATAGGGAAAAAAGAATATGCATTCAGACTAGGATATCTTAGATATACATCATCAGCACCAGCTCAAACAATCAGGAGACCATTATTTTGTGCAGCACATACATGATGCGAAAATGGACTCCATCATTCTCCAATGCATTTGTGAAACACCCATCTCTCCTACAGATAATGATATTCATCCATCAAACATGCCACACTGTATGTAAAAAAAGCCTTATGAAGAGTGGGCAAAGAGGAATGTTTTCAGCTGGCATTTAAAAATTGATAGTTTACTCTGGGTTCCTTAAGCTATTACACGCTCTGGTTGTGATAAGTGCAAGGGATTACCCTCCCATTCTTGATTTTCGGAAGGTGGGCACCATCACTTGGCTCGCAAATTAAGAGCTAAGAGGGCGGGCTGGCAAATACCATGTGCACCCCTACATGAGGTATGGGTATTATCGTAGATGCTCTTGTGGCAAAGACACTGTGTTTTGAGACATTTGAAAAGTTGTTGAAGTTTATATAGACTCTGTGAACTAGTTGAAAGCCAGATAATCACATGCACCAATGCTAAACAGGTAAGTGACCAAACCCATTAAACTCCATCATCCCAGTTATTATTAACAATAGACCTCCCCACACCTACCCGTAACTTAAGAGGAATGAACCTGATTTCAATACTTAACAGTCAGCTGCACAACCCTGTGTTCATTACAAGACACTCTTTTCTTTAATGTATTCTGCACATCTGTTCAGTAGTAAAGTACTGTATGTAGATTTCTAACACCATCTTGAATTTCAACCTTGAAAACCTAGTCATAACTGGAATAGGGCTCTCCGAGTCCTTCAACATCCTTCTACCCTAGCAGTATTTCCCTAAACGGGGTAACTGAGAGGACAGGCATGGTGGTGGAGTAGTTCTTATTCATAAGATCACATTAGGCTTCTGAAAACTTCCTGCTGTTTTGTATGACATCTTCCAATGCCCATCAAAGGAGATCTTCACTCATAAGGCATTTACTCTCAGACAAAATGTCATCTACCACCCCCTAGTAAAGATAACACATTTATTGAAGAGTGCATGGACTTCATTATGTTTCAACTGTTGTTGCCTGAGGCCAGCATCTTTCTATGTTATTTCATCTGTATTAGAGTGACATCCAAGACCAATCTGTCAATCTATTGCCTTCTTTCCTTGTTTAATTTTCATACGAAGCTTTTAAAACTCCTCATAGTTTAAGGCCTACCTTCTTGATCTACTCATCTCAAAGGATATACCTTTGTCTGCCAAAGACCTCATACTAGTGGACTGGTCTGACCATTTTCAGATTAAATTCACTCTGGCCTTTGGCCACCAGAAAAGCTAATGACAACAGAAAGAAGAGACAATGTGGCTTCCTGACACCAAAACCATAAACATTACAGCTCTGGTCAAAAGCGCTAGATGGAATATTTCCTCATGTGGTTCTCAGAAAGACATTAACAACATTGCAGAGGAATACTATAGCAACAATTGATGGACAGAATGCTGGCATGGTGAGCAAAAGAACAATGAATTTACTCCAGAACAGTGATTGGGGGTGAGTGTCTGAAAAGTTTCAGCACCCCATCCATCATCTCCTTGTGTTTGTTTTGTTCACCCTCACCGTACTGGGTATGCCCAGACATGGTTCCCGGGCTCACTGTGCCACTGGATTCAAGCTAGCCTGGTTGATTAAGAGTGATTTCCCTGTTAGAATTGGGGGTATATAGTTGGCAGAGGAAGATACCTTGGTCCAAGTAGGGACCTTTCTTCCTAGTCAGGGTAAAGGGGATACACTCCTAACATAACCCCTGCTCACCCCCTTGGTAGCTTGGCCAGAGCAGACCGACTTATCTCAGAGGCAGTGGATAAGGCATTTTTGAATACATTGTAGAATACAGTGAAAACACTACAAATGGACAATACAAGTTTATAAAAATAAGTAATCTTTATCTCAATCAAAACAAGATCAAACAACAAAAATCCACCATACAATACTCTTAAAATTAGTTACTGTGCAAAATAACCTTCAAAAGGCAGGAAAAACATGAAAAAACAGTTCTTCCGACTTAGTAGCTCTTTGCGGGCTACCACGATACTAAATACAGCAGAGTCTAACAATTCCTGCCAACCACATCGATACGGGTTAGCAAATGCCCAGGAGTCAGTGACGTTTCTTGAGTTCATTTGTTACAGAGGCATTTTTCTTCAGTCCCCAAACGAGTCTGGCCACTGTATTTTGTAAAACCTGCACTTTATGTGCATGATACCAGTAGAGAGATGCAATAGTCTATTCTTGCAAGCACCAAGACTTGACTCAGCTCCTTCCTTGGAGATGTAGGGATCAACAGAAAAATAATTCTTGTTCTAGCTAGCATACAGAAGCCGGTCAGGCAAAGACTACCGATCTGTTTAGTAAAAGGCAGATCGGAATCAACAAGAATTTTCATGTTACGTGCATGAGGAACTGGTGCTGATGCCTCACCCGGTTCTTCAGGCCAGTTATGCTTGGGTTAAAAAATTACGAATCCCATATTATTAGAATTTAGCACTGAGGAATTTGTGTCCCACCATTCTGAGACTTTGCATAAGGAATGTTTCAAGTTTGCTGCAATCTCATTTGGATTTTCAACCTAATAATAAATTGGCGTATCATCTGCATAGGTTTGAAAAGAGATACGAAAGGGCTCTATCTGACCAAACAAAGGAGCCATCTACAATTTGAAGAGCGTTGGGCTCAAAACTAAACCCAGAGGGAAGGGAGTTACAATAGGCTTAGGAGAAGATCTAATTTGTCCCAGGGCACAGTCTGTGTTCAACCATACAGGAAAGACTTGAATCAAGACAAGACTGCTCCAGGAATCCCAATTGCATCCAGGCGCTGGAATAAGAAGGAGTGAGAGGTGGTATCAAGAGCAACAGATAAGTCTAGTATCAAACATTACTGCTACCTCATTTTCATGAAGAGTACACCTAATTTCTTCAGCTGCTCTTACCAGGTTCTCTGTGACCAGTCCGGAGCCACAAGGATGACCTGGGCCAGGTTGTTTGTGGTCTACATGAGAACTATGGGCAGGAGTGATATGGGTGGAAGGGTGTTGTGAGGAAGAGGACGGTTGCCTTACCTTTAGGGCGTGCAATGGGAACCAACCTACAGTAATGCCGCAACTACCCAATGCATCTAGGGACTTGAAGGAACTGAGTGCAGGTCAGGTATCATCCCTGTGTACCGTTTCTTCACAGATAGACTCTATACTGGAACCGGAATGAAATGGAGAAGAACCTGGAAGTAGTCACGAGGAACCAATATAAACAGGAGGAACTACGGAGGAGGTGTCATGGACCATCGAGAGAGAAGACGGACAAGGAGAGAGAGGAGACGCCGAGCAGCGAAGCGAACCTGGAGAGGACACCCTGGAGTTCAAGACGGAAGTGGGACCCGAACCAGACCAGGAAAACGACGAGGCGGAGGACCGGTGGACAGAGGATTGGTGGTACCCGCCGGAGGAGGCTGGAGAGCTGCCGTAACTCAGGAGAGTAACACAGAGCTGGTGAGTGGGGCGGTCTTCGGGGACTTGTAAGGGAAGCGGGAGGTGTGTGAATGGGAGGCGGGCAGGAATGAGATAGGGGTATCGAGTTTGTACCCTTGAAAGTTTCACCCTGTTCGCCAGTTTAATCACTGACCCAAATAAGAGTCAAATATAGGCTATAGTTGCATTTACAGGATTTCACGAAGTTAGTGAAGCAATAACTAAGAACCCCCCCCCTTCTTTTTGGTTTATTCTTCACTGAAGACAGTAGATTTCTTCTTTATTCCTTTCCGTATTCCTTTGGTTATTTCCTTCCCTCCCTACCCCGAGCACATTCTCCTGGACTCAACCTCCCCTCACTTCCGGTGCGGTGACTGGTAAAGGTTTAAGCCCAAAAACATAACAGAGTGACTGACGGCTCCATTTTTAGATCTCTCTTACTATGAGCCTCCGGGGAGACCCCAACCAGTCCGAAGAAGAGGAGCCAGGAGCGTCTCCTATTGTCAGCTCACCAATGAGCAGTTCTGAAGAAGACCAAGAGGAGAGACACTCTGTATCACTTAATATTCCCCTTTATACTAATAAACCACATTCTTTTGGACCTTATATACAGCCTCCTTGCCTGTTTATCAAGCCTGCGCTCCCACAGGTGTATAGGAGGCCTGAGCTCCACCTAAAACGAAAAACATCTATGAGCGAGAGATGGTTTGGAAACTCCAGTGCACAAAACAGCTGACATTGAGCATTCTCGTTGGAGGCAAACACATCTAACCAAGGCCCTCCCCACTTCTAAAAGAGACCTTGCACCACCTCCAGGTGGAGACACCATTCGTGATCTGACAGACAACGATGGCTGAGTTAATCTGCACTGGCATTCAGAGAGCCCACCAGGTGATGAATCATCAGGGATATGCCCTGCTGTTCCAGCCATGTCCAGAGGCGCAGGGCCTCTTGACAAAGGGTCCACGATCCCACCCCACCCTGTTTGCTCCCACCCCACCCTATTTGTCGCAGTACCATGAGGAGGTGGTGTTGTCCATGAACATCTGCACCAGCCTTCCCTGGATGGAGGGTAGATAGGCTTTCAATTCCAGGCCGATCACTCAGAGCTCCAGCATGTTGATGTGGAGTCCTGATTCAGCCTTAGACCAAAGTCGTCTGATCTCCACCTCTCCCAGATGGCCACCCCATCTCAGGAGTGATGCATCTGCCACTACTGTCAGATCTGGTTGGAGAAGGGAGAATAGTGTGCCTTTAACCCAACTAGGGTTGGTTAGCCACCACTGCAGATCTTTTGCAGTTCCCTCCGAGATCTGTACCATGTCGTAGAGATTCCCCTGATGCTGAGCCCACTGGAACTTTTGGACCCACTGCAGAGCCCGCATATGCCAGCACACATGTGTCACCAGCAGGAGGCCAGGAGGCCCAGCAGCCTCAGAGTCAGTCTGACGGGAAGCCTGGATAGAGGCTGAAAAATCGTTAGCATAGCCTGGATATCCTGGACTTGCTGCTTGGGATGATAAACCAGAAACTGCACTGAATCCAGAACAGCTCCTATGAAAAGGAAGCATCTGAGAGGGAGCCAGGTCCGACTTCAGCATGTTGATAAGAACCCAGGCAAGTGCAGGAGGTGCGCCGTGGTCTGTAGGTAGTTGCAAAAACAACAGTTGATGGACAGAATGCAGAACAATGTCATACATTCACCCCAGTACAGAGATCTGGGCCTAAATCCATCGTTTTTTTGCACTCCACACCATCCCAGTTCAGACATGGCCATATGCAAATCAGCCTTGACCCTGTGCCTCATGGGAACAGTCCAGCCTGAACGGCCAAGCCAGGTCTTTCCTGGACCGGAATCAAGCATCCTAGGACCGGTTTCTGGCTATCAGCCGTCTTCAGCCAGGATAGCTTGACTACAGTGGTGTGGAGAGCATGGGACTCACGTCTGAGCATACCCATCCCACTCGGTGACAAATGCAAAAACAGTTGATGGACAGAATGCAGAACAATGTCATGCATTCACCCCAGTACAGAGATCTGGGCCCAAATCCATTGTTTTTTTGCACTCCACACCACCCCAGTTCAGACATGGCCATATGCAAATCAGCCTTGACCCTGTGCCTCATGGGAACAGTCCAGCCCGAACTGCCAAGCCATGTCTTTCCTGGAAGGTGAGGCTGCATTCAAAAAACAGCTATTGACATAAGGGAACACTGGTACCTCTGATCTTTGCAGATGAGCTGCAACCACAAACCTCACCTTGGTGGACACCGAGGGGGCGCTTGTAAGGCCAAAAGGGATCATGTGAACTGAAACTGCTCATGGGTTACTGTAAACCGCAGATAGGGCAGATGGGAAGGCATGACGGGAATGTGGAAATTGGGGTCCTTCAAGTCCAATGCTACCATCCAGTCTCCTGTGTCCAGGAGAGACAAAATCAAACAACTTGAGCATTTTAAACTTCTCCTTAAGAAAGAAGTTAAGAGCTTATAGAATAGGGTGACTACCTTTGTCTTTTTTGGGACCAAAAAGTAGTGGGAATAACAACCACAGCCTACTTCTGGCACCGAAACCTTCTCTATGGCTACCTTGGCAAAGAGAGCCATGATTTCCTTATGGAGAAGGGAAAGATGATCCTCTGTCAGGGAGTAGCCCCTTCGGACAATCTGCAAAACCCACCTGTCTGATATTATGAACTGACAGTGGGGCAGGTGATGTCTAATCCTGTTGCCAACTTGATGCCCATGGTGGTCACTGGGCAGATTAGGAAGGCTTGGAGGTTGCAGTTGCTGGGGGTGGGTGTGGGGGGGAAGGGGAGTAGGCTGACCAGACCACTGAATACCTTACCCACGAGAGCTTTGGGTATCGCGCTCTTGTCCATGCAGAGGCTAGGAAGCCTACGCAGCTTGGAGGCTGGGAGAAAATTGGCGTGGTTAGATTCACATTCCGTAGACACGAAAGGAGCGAAACGCAGAATTGGGGGTGACATAGAGCTGCAGAAAGGCCCAAAGACTTCGCTGTAGCCCGAGAGTCTCTGACGCACTCAAGCGCTGAATCTGCCTTGACTCCGAAGAGACTGGTGCCATCGAAGGGCATGTCCATAGGGGAAGCTTGGACATACCCTGAAAAGGCAGTCATGGTGCCTCAGGGCCACCGTCGATAAAACTGCTCAGCCCAGTCGGTCGTGTGAGCCCATATCGTATTGTGAACTTTGCTGCATCTCTCCCGTCTGCAACAGCCTGAGAGAGGTTGGCCTGGGCCTCCTCCAGGACCTCTGGCAGCACTTGCACAACTGTGTCCCATAGAGGCTGGGAGTAATGGCCCAAAAGGCATGCGGTGTTCACAGACCGCAATGTTAGACTGGCGGAAGAAAACATCTTCCTCCCTAAAGAGCCCAGCCTCTTAGATTCCCTATCTGGGGAAGCAGTAGGGAATGTACCTTGGAATGTTGAGGTTTAGACCACCAAGCTGTCTGGGGTAGGGTGATAGTTGAAGAAGTTTGGGTCCCCTTGGGTGGGGCAGTGGCAGCGGGAGATCGTCCTTTTCACAAGAGCACCCATGTTTGGTTTAGAACAAGTCCCCAAAAGGACGTCAGTAAAGGAGTCATTGAATGGGAGTAAGGGTTCGATTGAGCAAACTCCTGGTTGCAAAACCTCTGTCAAGATATTAATCTTGACTACCACTGAGGACAACTGAAGGTCAAGAAGCTCAGCTGCCCTCCGCACCACCATTGCATATGAGGCTACCTCCCTGTAGCCATGGTCGTGGAAGAAAGCATACCAGTATCTGGAGAAGTATCCAGTCCACTGTCTTCATCCAGTTCCTCACTGCGGTCGATATTTGGGTCTTCTTCATAGGGTTGGTATTTTGCAGGGTCCAGCAACCCCTCTAGATCATCCCCGAAGCCTAACCCAGTAGAATAGGGCTCAGGCTTTAATCTAGAAAGCAAAGTTCCTGTTGGCATTGGGCGGCGCACATCTGAGGAACCAGGCTTTGAACGCCGACGCTCCCTCGACGCTTCGGCTGACAAATGAGAAGTTGAAGGCTGCTTCGACTTCTTGCTCTTTTTCTTGTGTCTCAAATTACTCGAGTGTCCAGAGGACTTGGAGTGGGATGATGACTTCGGGCTTCACAACTGCACCTGGGACCTCGATTTGTGCAGAGTTGCATGCCTGGTCGCCTAGAGCTTTAGAGACCACTCCCTCAAAGCTTTTGAATTCATGGCGCAGCAATAAGAGCACAACTTTGGATCGTGGTCACGCTCCAGACACCACAGGCAGACATGGTGCAGGGCAGTCACCAACATCGGACTATGACAGGCTCCATGGGTCTAGAATCTTGTCTTCCTAGATCACATACTCCTAAACACACCAGGAGAAAAACCTCAAAAACTCTCGACAAAATGTTGAAAAAATCCAGCCTAAGAGTGACTGAGGGGTCACTCTTAGGACTCTTCTCCAGGTCAGCGCTGGTTGACGCAGAAAGAAAAGAACAGATGTCAGTACGCTTAAATGGCACCAATATCGCTACCACGTTGTTACTTCCTGCACAGTAACCGACAACGATGCACGTGAAGCCGATCAACCTCACCTGCTGGTGCACTGGGGTACTGCCAACAAAAAATCTTCTGGATCCAGTCTGATGCCTGAGGAAATTCTACGGTAAGGAATCTGCGGCTTGAAGTCTCTTTTAGATCCTGTGTGCAGTAGAATTGAGCTGCCACTACTGCTAATCAGTACATAGGCTGGAAGGGGAAGATGCAAGCCAATGTTACTCAGAAAAGGGAGATATTTTGGATGTTCCATTAGAATCAGAGAACGCTCATGTTTACTAAAAGCAACACAGGACACCTCCAGTGGACTTGCATGACTATCACAATTATTGGAAGTAATAGACACTGGTCTGCATAGAAAATGTGAAGTGTAGGACAGCACAGATTTCCTAGGCCATGAAGAGGATTTTGCCCAGCCAGTCTCTGCTCCATTGGATCCTCTGTCTTCTTGCTAGTATCAGGTCATGTGCTGATAAAAAGAACGATTCCAAGGGAGAATGCCACCCTTTCCGCAATTTATTAGAACAATTAGACTGTGAAAGCAGGCCAATAGAGGTGTCTATGGTCGTATCACCAACTGCAAAGTGTAAACTTTGAACAGTTAGTCATTCAGGTAAAGGCAAACACTCCCCAATGGCTCATAGGACTAGACTAGGCAGTTGGTTAACACCATCAGCGCAGATTCCACAGTGGCTTCCATGGTATCGCTGTGTTTTTATGCTGACCTTTATAAACCATCTCGGTTTTGCTCAAGAAGGACTGTTTCCCTTGTCTAATTTCGGTGCTCGTAGTCTTAGGCTGCAGCTGAAAGGGATTCCTCTTTCTGGGATCCTCCTCAAATCCTGTCCAGATCCTTCCTCCGTTG
The DNA here is from genome assembly GCF_964263255.1 of Lissotriton vulgaris. Classification (NCBI taxonomy): domain Eukaryota; kingdom Metazoa; phylum Chordata; class Amphibia; order Caudata; family Salamandridae; genus Lissotriton; species Lissotriton vulgaris. The sequence goes on along the minus strand of NC_141687.1, from coordinate 178,332,773 downwards.
TGGAGGGCCTTAAGTTTCATTAAAACAATAAATAAATAAATAGACGTAGAATTTACGCCTGAACGTAACCATCTTGCAGAGACATGGAATCAAGACATTGTGTTATCAACTGTGCGGCAGGCCGGGAGCGTTTATCAGGAAAAACATCGAGTGAAACGTGGAGGAAACTGTGACAGAACGCTACAACTCTGAGTGAAAAAAAATATATTTAAAAATATAAATGAAATGCTAAAGCACAGACATATTTATCAATTATAACAAGCATACAGATGGAAGAGAGCTTTCAGAGGCCCCAGAGGTTAATTGGCATACTCCATTTCCTTGGAGGCTTTCGTTAAGAATAACTTAAAATACAACGCATGGCCTTCCTGGCGGCATCGAAAGACGTGCACGTGTTGGGACTGGAGTCTGGGGAAGATTACTTGCGAGTGGTGCATCTCCTACACCACACCGTTAGAAGGCTTCAAAGAAATCAAAGCTACATCTCTCCAAACTGCCGAGTGGCCTAGGCCCAAATGCCTGAAGTGTTCGGCCTCCTGGTGCAGTGAGCCACCTCGCGCCTTCAGATGCAGCCCATGGCTCCTGTGGGGAGGGAGGAGGAGGGTAGCGCCCTGGTAGCGCACCGGCCCGATGCCTGCCTAATGATTCCCAGGCTCAGATGGGATTTGCTACCTTCAGCCTGAAATAAAGTATTTACGAAGCGGATCACATATGTACAGATTAAAGTGTTTTCATCGCTTATGTTAAACCCCCTAGGCCATGCCGAAATCCCAGGCACTACAAGCATCCATTCTGCTTCAGAGGTCAAAAGGTCGCAGACGCTAGCATGAGAGCAAAGGTTGAAAGGGGCGGGACCAGTGTGCCGCGCTGTCCTCGTGCAGCCTAGGAGGGGGCCAGCGCTTTTCCTTGCAGAACTCTGGCGCTCCCTCTAATGCACATTTATGTATGCGATTTTATATAGCGCGAACTTTACCCGACTCTAAGAGTCACATAAGAATGGTAGAGAGCAGAGCAGTCTACTGCATATACTAGTGATTAGAGTTATCTCTATATACATAGGGAAGGGATAAGACTGGATATACTCTAAGAGTCACGTAGGAACGGTAGATATACAAAGGTCTACTGCATATACTAGTGATTAGAGTTATCTCTATATACATAGGGAAGGGATAAGACTGGATATACTCTAAGAGTCACGTAGGAACGGTAGAGAGTACAAAGGTCTACTGCATATACTAGTGATTAGAGTTATCTCTATATACATAGGGAAGGGATAAGACTGGATATACTCTAAGAGTCACGTAGGAACGGTAGAGATACAGAGGTCTACTGCATATACTAGTGATTAGAGTGATCTCTATATACATTGGGAAGGGATTAGACTGGATATACTCTAAGAGTCACGTAGGAACGGTAGATATACAAAGGTCTACTGCATATACTAGTGATTAGAGTTATCTCTATATACATAGGGAAGGGATAAGACTGGATATACTCTAAGAGTCACGTAGGAACGGTAGATATACAAAGGTCTACTGCATATACTAGTGATTAGAGTTATCTCTATATACATAGGGAAGGGATAAGACTGGATATACTCTAAGAGTCACGTAGGAACGGTAGAGATACAGAGGTCTACTGCATATACTAGTGATTAGAGTGATCTCTATATACATTGGGAAGGGATTAGACTGGATATACTCTAAGAGTCACGTAGGAACGGTAGAGAGTACAAAGGTCTACTGCATATACTAGTGATTAGAGTTATCTCTATACACATAGGGAAGGGATAAGACTGGATATACTCTAAGAGTCACGTAGGAACGGTAGAGAGTACAAAGGTCTACTGCATATACTAGTGATTAGAGTTATCTCAATATACATAGGGAAGGGATAAGACTGGATATACTCTAAGAGTCACGTAGGAACGGTAGAGATACAGAGGTCTACTGCATATACTAGTGATTAGAGTTATCTCTATATACATAGGGAAGGGATAAGACTGGATATACTCTAAGAGTCACGTAGGAACGGTAGAGAGTACAAAGGTCTACTGCATATACTAGTGATTAGAGTTATCTCTATATACATAGGGAAGGGATAAGACTGGATATACTCTAAGAGTCACGTAGGATTGGTAGAAATACAAAGGTCTACTGCATATACTAGTGATTAGAGTTATCTCTATACACATAGGGAAGGGATAAGACTGGATATACTCTAAGAGTCACGTAGGAATGGTAGAGAGTACAAAGGTCAACTGCATATACTAGTGATTAGAGTTATCTCTATATACATAGGGAAGGGATATGACTGGATATACTCTAAGAGTCACGTAGGAACGGTATATATATACAAAGGTCTACTGCATATACTAGTGATTAGAGTTATCTCTATATACATAGGAAATGGATACAAATGGATATACTCTAAGAGTCACGTAGGAATGGTAGATATACAAAGGTCTACTGCATATACTAGTGATTAGAGTGCACACAGCACGGAGACACGGCCTCCATTTCTGCCGGCCTTTTAGGAATGCACCAGGTACTGTGCCCGGCCCTTTAAAGCCAAAATAAAAGCAAGATGCACAAAGCGGAAACAAGCAACAGCCGGGCTTTAAGGGGGCCAAGTCTAAGACCCGGTATTAATTCACAAGCATTTGCAATGCAATCACAGCTTTAAATGGGGGAAAAAGTGCAGGTACTCATCAGATCGAGCTGGGGAGCGTGGCAAGGAGGCGGGGCTAGAGGCGGGACTAAGGGTGGGTCTAATGAAAAACATTTGAAGGGCGCAATAATTTTTTCGGTTGCGAATGATGACAAATTGCTTCCCTTCGCAATTTATTGTTGATGCCCTTGCATGTATTAAGTTGTACTAGTTGACAGACTTGAAAGGTAACTAACTATCAGGTCTCCCTTTTTGTCAGAGGCCCCTCTATATTAAACAAAACATTAAAAGATGCAGACTTGTTTTACTGAAAATTAATTAAAGGAAAAAAGACGACATCCTAAAATGCAACTCTGACCCGCATCTGGTGGAAGGAAGACATCAATTGTCATGCTAGTGATCGTGGGAAAAGCAAGTTATCTGGGGTCTCACAACAGAGCAATAATATTTCACCCTTTCATTCACTTTCTAGATTCTGTGCCACCCAGCAAAACCTAGCTCATAATTCTGAGGGGCTAGTAAAAGGATGGAGGCACATATAACCATGTACATATGAGCACGGTGTCACTGATGATGGTCGTCAGCAAGCCTGCTGTCGCCACGGTTTCTGATATGGGAGGCACTCTGTACCCACATGTGTTTGATGCTCAGGGCCTGCTCCTTCTCCTCAAGTCCAAGGCTTGGCTTCCTCCCTTCGGTGCTTTAGGTTCCCTGGTGCTGCCACTCCTACTTTGTGGCTTACTTTTTTCATGAATGCCATATACAGCCAGCTGCTGTGTCAACTGGTGATGACCAGTCTGGTGCACCTCATAGTGCAGTGGAACCCTACAGATTTCTAAGCTGCTGTAGTGTAAATTGGGAGGGGCAGACATTTGGCACTATCCGTTCATATCTCTGTACTGCTCATAGCCGTACACTTATGGATGCCTCCACAGTATTGTCCTGGAAAAACATACCTGCGATTCCCCCGCTAACCATGATCCTTCCTTCTTTCGACTTCTCTGCCTGCTCCCTCCTTCCAGTGCGGGGATATGTGTCCTGGCCTGTAGTGGTGTGGGTGGTTCTTAAGCTCCTTGCTTGGCCTGAGGGGTCTAGCCCTCTGGCCACATCTGAAATGACAACTACATTCTTGGGACAATCTTTACAGTAGTCTGTGTACCACTTTGCCAATTCACTGATTTTACATGGATGGAAATCCATTTTCATATTATACTTTTGTCACAACACACTAGTGGCACTCTGTGGGTGCAAAACTCCCAAGCTGCAGTGTTGGGTGTGCATCCAGAAGAAGGCAGCAAATGAAAGATAAAACACACCTAAAATAGATGGTCTTACTCTATTTAGCTGAAAACTGCAGTTATTTTCTAAGAAAGTTATGTGAATTTGCATCAATTTGCTATAAAAGAAGGTGGAGGGCTGGCTATAACTGCCCCTCCCCAAGGGAGACAGTCTTTGACATGAAGAAATAAAACTGAATTTCCCAGTTTGTGATTATTGTTGGATGTCAGTAACATTCACTGTTTGGGGAATCTAGTCATTTATGCATCTGTGACAGGTAACAGGATATGGGCCTGTCCCCGTATGGTAAGCACTCTGCCTCCAGACATCCTTCTTCCTGATGTCCGTGTCAGTCAAAGCCCTGGTCCTCACCCACCTGAATGGAGGCAACTCTCGGCCCCTTAGCCTCCTTAACAATATTCAGACACCCATAAAGCACCTTAATTACTGCAACCCTTCCCATCATGGGCGTGTAGAAGTTGGTCAAAACCACCCACACGGAAGGTATTGTATTGTATTTATATAGCGCTTACTATCCCTGACGAGGCTTCAAATCGCTTTTTCGGTGAGTAGCACGCTACTCTGGAACCCAAGAATGATTAGTGTGGAATTAGTATAGTGAACATGTGAAAGTAATTTGAGTGGTTGATAGGTTAGTCAGTTATTTGGATTCAGAAGGATAGCAGAGGGATAGAAGAGGGAAAAAGGTTTGCATTTATTTAGTGCTGGTTACCCCTGATGGGATGTTGAAGCGCTTTTGTTTGGAGAGTAGCACTTATCGGGTTTAAAGAATAAAGAAATACCAAAAAGTGTGACTGAGCATGTGTATGACAGCAAAAAAGCGTAAGTGGCAATCTGGAATAGGCCTAGTTTCTGAGAAATGCTTGATACCAGACACAAGCATTCTGGATGCAATTTAAAGTGTAACATCATAGAAATGAGTGAGAAACATTCTGCAAGCCATGGGACGCCATGTCTTAGTCGTGTTTCAATACTTATAATGTTAGCTACGTTCAGAGTTTTCTGGTACATGCACATTTTCAACTTCGTGCACATTATTCTTCCCCTTCCAGTGTGCCCCAGTAAAGTCTATACTGTGTTTAAGTATTTTGATAAATCCATTCTTCCTCCAAGTATGCAATCTGCATTCTTATGATTGTTTGGTGGGCTTTTTGTTGTTTAACTTAGTTACAAAAAAATGAGTCACATTATGGTAAACTTTTTATTAGTGATAAAAAAAATACACAAGACTTAAAAATACCAGCCTCCCCATAAAATTATTTTTCTATCCAGCTGCCGCCACCGCTGTAGATAACATTTTTTTGGATGCCGAGATACTCGCCTACCTCTACCCTCTGATGTCCCTAGCCCTTACATACTAGCCCCATGTCCCCTCCGATGCCCTATGTGTCTCTTTACGTTTTCTCTTTTTTCATGTGGTCAACTTTCATCTTAAATGTCCCCTCGTTCGTCTCATCAAATTCCATCACTTGCTTTTCCGGGATACCCCTCCCCCACTTTAAATACCAGCCTCTGCCACTGAAACATTCACTCTGTCCTCACTCAACAGGCCCCTTCCACTGACATGTGTCATTCTCGAAAGCCTTGGATCTTTCTTGGGACACCTACCCACCCCGACTCTCATCAGATGATCCTCATCTCATCCATCAGGTGCTTTATTTTAAACCCACTGCCCCGCGCCCGCAGAGTATTCTCTACTACAATTTGCTTGCCCCTTTCTTCTTCTTCAGATAACCCCTCGATTTCTTCCGCTGACTGTGCTTACACCCCTTCACTGCTGAAAGCTCACCTCAGTTGTCCCCTTTCTTACCTGCTGTGCTATCCTATCCTTTCCGTCTTTTTCGCATAGAAATGTAAATTGATACTTGTATAGCGCACTACTCACCCACAAGGGTCTTAAGGCGCTTGTACGAATACCGCTGTGGAACCCATTTTGGCTTTCCCTGTGAGGCGTCCACTCCTGGGCACCCCCAAGGTGGAGGCCAGGCATCCTTAGCATTGCGGGGGCCATTGTGGAGATTAAGCAAGCTATTGCCCAGAGTTGCAGAGTGGGACTCCATGATTGGAATAGGCACAGAGGCGAGAATTATCAGGTCCGTGGAATTTTGAGCCCAAGACCCGCCGAGGCGGGGAATTGAACCCTGGTCCCGGGCTAGACCTCTGCATCAGGGTCTGCTGCTCTAATCATTGAGCCACACTTCTCCAGAAGGGAAAGCCATAGCAAATTGAGCTTTTTAAAGAGCTTCCCTTTCTTCCTGCGCACAGCTTCCTGGTGGGTAAGGTCACACCAGAGAAGCAACTAAAGTAAAATTTCGGAGGGGGGTAGTGGGGGGCCTAAGACAATGTTTGGGGGGGGGGTTGGGGGAAGGGGGAGACTGAATCTTCAAGCAAAAAAGTCAGAGAGGCGCTGCAAGGGCTCTCAAAGAAGGGGTGAAGCACATCAAAATCTCATTAACAAGCTAAAAGGTCTTTCAAAGACCTGTGAAGTACTCGGGTGCAGCTGTGTGCACGCCCGGTAAGCTGTCTCAGCTGGGGTAGCCACACACGACAGGGGCAAGGGTACGAGCGGGGCTTAAGTCCAATGGGCATCTTGCACCTGGGTCACACGTTGCCCTGCCTTGGGGCCATGGCGTTACTTCCCTCCTTGTGAAATCACCAATATGTGAGCATGCGCCGCAGTGTAGAAATGCGATGCATGCTCACATGACTATGCGTGACAATGAGTACCGGTACTCTATTTTGTAACGGAGAAGTGCTAGTACTGAGAGGGGGGGAGTGGGGGGGGGGAAGAACTGCCGGTAGTCAGTACTGGTGAGTACCGGCCCATTTAAAGCCCTGAAAGCAATTGGTCTTGCAGTTACGCGAGTTCAAGCTATTGGCATTGTAAATTACAATGTGTTTTATTTATTTATTTTTTTAAAAGAAAACAAAAATAAATGGCATTGTTATTTGCAATGCCAATAGCTCAAACTCGCGTCAATGCGAGACCTATTGCATTGTAAATGCTTGTTTTTATAACTATTTGCAATTTATCATCAAATATGTATACATGCATTCCTGAACATTTGATATAATTAGCAATCACATGTACACACTACTTCACGTTAAAACGTGTATACGCGATTGTGGTCACTAGTCTTCTGTTGGTGTTTATTCTTTTAAACTTTCCATGGGTCTTGATGGGTTAACTTTTTTCATATCTATTGTCACCTGTTATCACAGCTCGCACTTTTTGGGTGGTTTAACTCCGTTCATGCATACACACTGCCTTGCATTTCATGATGTCACGAGGTTCAATGAGGTTATCCTGTGCCATCTTTCTCCAGGTAACATGCGGCACATAAATCTGGATTCCTATTCGTAAGCAGCGTCGCCCACCTTAGGCACCATTAAGTATTGATGTTTTGCCTCTTGTGTTTGTTCTTTGCAGTTAACATTGAGTAAGTGGGCCCATTGTTTTAAGTGGGCTCTGTTTTTAGAAGGATGTGTCCATACAGCACCACATGCCTCGTGCCACCACCACAGGTACTGCGTCTCACGCGTATTCTTCTCATTGCAATTTCAAGACACCACGCCCAACACAGAGTTTTACAAGACAGCATTTTATTATTGCGGGCTTGCAGTTTAGCATTTAATGAGTGCACTCCATATTGAAGTTGTTGGAACAGCCGTGAGAAGAACAGTAAAGTAACAAGCTCTCGCAGTGAGAGACATGTGCACATCGCTTGTCCGGGCACGTGCACATCTCCTGTCCCCCTACGGAAGCTAAATCGACAACAATAGATCTCGCCAAAGCGAGCAGCGCCTGCGCAGCGTCGCTAGGCGAGACCTAAAACTGGTTATTAAAACGGGGCCCTACAGGGCCCACTAATCATTCGTTTAACTTCTACAGGCAAAAACACTAACCGATTTTTGAACAATGAATGTAAAAACCGTTAACGTAATTATTGTCATCGATTAAGTTCTTGTTTAGATTTCACATATTGATCTTGCATTCAGAGTGTGCTGGCTATGGCCTGGATGTTGTGCTTCTGTATTTCTTTTCCTGCAGTCTATTACTCGTGTATGTTGCATACTTTATACTGAGTCGTCTCAGGTGTTTACAACGAGCCACAATTGAGAGTTCAGGGTTTGAGGTTGAAGGCAGTGAGAGAGTTTCTCACATTGCATCTCAGTGAGCCAAAAAAGATTCAAAACACTTAGTCCACCACTCCTTGGCCTCTCTGTAGAGCGCACAGAGCAGTGGTCCCTTATTTTAGAGGCAACTGTGATTCTGTGCAAATGTGTGCAAAGGAGGTTCAGAGCTGTCAAAATATTGACGGATTAAAAGAAAATACAGTGCTTATAGGTGAGAGGGAGCGTTGGGTACTTGGGGGTTGTGAAGTGAAGCAGATGGGAGGAAGTGTATTCAGGAGAGAATGGAAAGACGGTGCTAAATAGGAAACAGATGAGCACTGGCGGCTACCATTTAAAAAATATGATTGGGTGCGATCATGCCAAACTCACCATATATGCTGCACTTCTCCCCAGCGTTCCACTAGCAGGAATGGAAGGACTTCCTTCCTGCTAAGTGGAACCCAAATCCAACCAATCCTTGGAGCTGCTCTGATTAACGTGAGAGCTGCTCCAGGATTCGTGGGAGCAGGCTAACCTAATGCTAATTTTGAGGCTGGTGCCTGTCAAACAGCTGGCACTGGCAGTGTATTTAAATTCAAAGGTTGAGGTATCAACCCAGCCAGTGGCGGCTCGCAGTGGAAGTGCTTTGGGCGGTGGGGAGGGGGAGGGCCAGGGTGGGTGGGTAGTGGAGTCGGACAGAAGACGTCCACGAGTAAAGTATGTAAATAAATAAATAAAACTATTTACCTTGCACTCGCTGAATCACTGAGTTGGCAATGCAGCGAACACACTGTAAATAGTTTTATTTACTTTACTCGTGGGCGTCGTATGTCCGACTCCACTAACCCTCTACCCTGCCCCTCCCCCGCCCCGCAGCACACCCACTGCCAGCCACCACTGAACCTAGCCTTAACAGACACTGACCCATAAAGAGAAAGTAATTAATTCACCATTTGGTACATTTAGAAACCGTTTGCCTACACCAAATTATACACTATCAACCTTTTCTTTCCTTCCAGAAAGGATCTGAGCTTCAAATGTGGCTTCTAGGACAGTGGTTACTGGGCAGGATGCACGCAGGGGTGTGGAATTCTATAAAATATCTACTTGTCTACGGGGCAGGTTGCTTCATAAATCCTCATGTCCTGTAACAAAATCCACTTTCCCCTTTGGTGCCATGTAGTGCAGCGACAAGTTATGGCAGCAATCTCATTATATAAGAGCTCTGATACAGCCTCTCTGATTATGCCAGGGTTCATACCATAGTAGTGTTTGAATACTTGCAATCTCTTAATGTTGCCACGTTTCCGCAGATCAATATACTGGGGCTGAAGGTAGTGGTAAGAAATAGTTCCAGGGTTAGAATGCCCTTTTGAATCTGTGCAAACCTACTAACTTGCATTTTTTAAGTATTTTCAACAACTCTTTTCTAATCTTTTTCCATACTGAGAAATGTTGGAAATTTACTCCTGACAATGGCAGATGTAAACCTTCTTCCAGAGTTGGGGAAAAAGTAGGGGGGGAGTGGCAAGTGAACTTGCAAGCACTCAGATACTTGCATGAACAAATCTACACATGCACATTTGCTCATGCTAAAATGCAGTTCAGAAATATTTTCTAGCAGTACTATTTGTGTCCTACTTCTGTAAATTCTTGGAAATTCACGAAAGCTGTGTAGCTGCACTTAATGCAAGGACATATACAATGGATGCACTTTTGAGACTTTCTTTAATATTTGGGCCCCTAATTTGGTCTGGCGTTGACCGTGACCTATGTGTTTATTAAAATTCTGTCTCCCTCTCTCTCTGTATCGGCTGGCTTCACTGTGAGTGACCGCATTCTGCTCTTTCACAAGGAGCATATCTGCCGCAAAGTAGTTTTGTTCAGTGCCAGGAACTACTGTGACAGTGTGGTCTTTTTGAGACCAAAAAACAATTTTTGCTTTTGCCAATGTTAGTTATAATGGCGAGGGCTAGCAGCTCCCACACCAATAAGGTTTAACAAAAACCAAGCCAAATCAAGTCACACATTGATAAAACTAAAAAGCTGACCACCAATCTCAGACCTACTGTCTTTGCCAATGCTTGTTTGTTTTGTGTTTCCCATAATCTTATTGAAACTGGTTACACTGATTTTCCATTATGAATATTTTTGGGAAATACTAGCATGCGTCAACACATGTTACTAGATGCTGTAAAGAAATGGTACCCGAAATTTTACAGTAGTTTAGCAAAATGTTTTTTTCCTGCTTTCATCTTTTTATGAACATATTATTTTGACAGTAAAGAATCATCAATCTTGCTTTCAAGTTTCTGCAAATATTTACATCAAATCAGAGAGCATTCTGAGAGCATTATGCATAGTCCCATATTGCTAAACTTTGACAACATATACTGGAACCATTGTTAGTAGTGCAGTCGGAGCTTACAACATTTACTTAGAGAGCTCACCCTAATAATAAAGGCTTTCAATTAATGAACTATGAATACAAGTTTGAACAGCATTAACATATGGGCAAAAATATTACCATAACTGCAGACAGTGCCCTTCCCTGATCCATAATGTGGTACTGTGAACTGACAAAGGGTTTGTGCTGCAGGAGGTTGGGCCTACTTGTCCAAAGGACAAAATACACATGAAAACTTGTTGCCCTTGACCCCAAACAATATGTTCTGGGTGTCGGGCTATTAGGAATTCCACATCCCTGTGCATGGTGGGATTTTGCCACTTGCTACTGATGGGCTGGTAACTGATGCAACAACACTATAATTGGTTTATCAGGTTACTACTTTGTACACATGACTCCAAAGGTAGCTAAGTCAAGCAGTCAAAATGTGTTCCTGCACTTCGCGGAAGGTCTGGAACTCAGATACAATCTATCAATGTAACTGCACGCTGTCCAGTGGAAGCGACATAAGTAAAAAAAAAGGCTTCAGTTTCATGCAAGAAACATAAGGCAGTTAAAATATTATGAATGAATGAATGGCTTTATTTCGATATAAAAATATCATAAAAGCAAATACAACAATTTTAAAATCATATAAAAACAACTGCATTATATTTACACCGATAAAATCGTATTAACCAAAACAGATAAAACAAGCATTAAATAGTCACAGAAAGCCTATTCAGACGAATTATCCATGCCCATTTTAGAAACTTGGACACACAACATGTAACCAGGGTACAGGTATCCGATTTTAAAATATTAAGCCACTCAACACATCTAAAGGTCCTTACACTTTCCAGTAGTGGAGGCAAGATATTGTGTTTAAACAATCTTACAGCACTAAATAGTTAAGACAGTGGTATGCAGATAACTGAAATCTATGACAACGCTTTGCTATGGAGTAAGTATGTGATTTCTGGGCTACCCCCGGAAATCTTTACCCACAATTATTTTACCATTGCTCTATATTTACAGTCCCGGTAAATATACTTGAAAGTGCCAGACAGAAGGTTGCAATGTATCAATATTCTTCTGATAAGTCTTTCTTTGGTCATACTTACTTAGTACTCCAGGGTGCAATGGGGGCTACCACGGGGGTGGGAAATGTCTAAATGTCACACAAAGTGCAAAAACCATCACCCCAAAAAATAATCTGGATTTCCATCCATGGTCAAAATGATAGTTTTAGAAGTCTCAAATGGCTGGTCCCACATCAAAATTGTAGTGTCCAGTTAATGGAGCTATCAGAGCTTCAATGGCCTTTAACCAAGGAGTGCTGGACATAGGACACGAGAGACCAATTACTCCTTTAACTGTTACTAGAAATGTGGAAGAACCCACAGGAGCTCACAGTAAACATTTTCTGTTGACGAGAAAACTTATGGAACCTGGAAACCAACTGGATCTATCAGCTGTAGCAACCAAGGAACTGGGATTTATTATTAGTCTTTACACCGTCTCTGGAGCCAAGAGGTGCAGAGAGATGGTTCAAACAGTTATGGAAATAGGTTAGTTCGGCTCAGCCAGCACACAACTACCCTAAGGCCTAGAAATGGGGTGACATAAAAGCCCACAAAGTCATGGTTAGGTTGGAGCAGGTCAGGGGGATATAGACCTATCACAGCTGTAGTCCTGGAACTTATCCTGCGAATGTTGAACTCTATTTCAGTCTACATGTGTTCGTGTTCAGTTCTAGCCAGTGAGCTGATCTTTATAAATCCTCTGTGTCTCACGTCCCTTAGATGGTCTCCATTCAGGTTTCTTTGGCTCTCCACGCAACAGGCATTACAGCTTCTACTTCTTCCAGGGCATATCAGTGTAGCGGGGCTTCCTTCAAACTCCCAGCCTTAGGAAAAATGCTAATTCCAGTGTCTTCTTCCTAGTTGGAAGTCCCTCTGTGCTTATTCACCAGGGCCTCTCCAGGCATCCAGAAAAGTAAAAACAAATAAACCATTCTGACTTAACGGTGCACGTCTTTAGCTAAAACGGAGGGCCCTGGCAGAAAGCTTGGGCCAATCAAACTCGGGTGCTAGGATCTAAAACAAGTAAACAAAGAACATTTTTTGTGTGCTTTCTTCTAAACCTTTCACAAAGTAGAAATATTTTCTAGGGAAGCAGCGCAGCATCCCGAGTGAGGATTTAGTAATTTCCATATATTTCTCAACACAGAATGGGAGGAATAAGAACATAGGGTTTCACCCATCAAGAAACCCACCTTAGATCCATCTAAACCGGAGAATTTTCGACCAATCTCCCTGCTCCCATGGCTGTCCAAACTTGCTGAAGCACATGTGAACAATGCTCTATCCCAGCACATGGTCCAAAATATCATCCTGGACCCATCTCAAAATGGGTTCAGACCAGGCCATAGTACTGAGTCTGCTCTCCTGGCCACCACAGAGCACCTCCGAACGATTTTAGATGCCGTTCAAAGTGCTGCGCTGATTCTTCTTGATCTCAGCGCGGCCTTGATACGGTATCCCATGACATCCTTCTAAATCGTCTGGAGACATTTGGAGTATCTGGCCACGCATTGGAGTGGTTCCGATCTTTCCTTAAAGACAGATCCTTTCGGGTCTCAGCACCCCCCTTTCTATCTAAACCCTATCCGATTGCACAGGGAGTTCCGCAGGGCTCTACGTTGAGCCCATCCCTTTTTAATCTTTACGTGCAACCTTTAGCAGCAGTGGCCAAAGAATGGGGCCTGGCGTTGGTGTCGTACGCCGATGACACACAACTGGCCATCGCTCTTACAGAAGGCCCTTCCATTACCTCCTCCAGCTTTAAATACGGTCTCTCCGCAGTAGCCCAATGGATGACAGACAACTGTTTACAGCTCAATGCTGGTAAAACAGAAGTGCTACTCCTTGGCAAAAACACCAGCCTCTGGAATGAGCACTGGTGGCCGTCCACCCTAGGCACCATCCCACCTCCCAAATCCCTAGTTAAAAATCTAGGAGTTTGGATGGATGCCTCACTCAACTTTCAGGCCCACACCAAAAAAGTTGCCGGCACCTGTATAGGCCTGCTGAGGAGTCTCAGCCACATACTAGGCTTCTTTAACGCCAAGACTCGCCAACTTATTATTCAGGCTACCATCCTCTCGCGTCTTGACTACGCCAATGTACTCCTCCTTGGGGCCAACAAAGGAGAGATATCACGACTTCAACGCGTGCAAAACTCTGCGGCTAGAATGCTAGTCGGCCTCCCCCGCAGATGTTCAGCCAGAACAACCATCCAAAAACTACACTGGCTACCTGTTGACTCCAGAATTAAATTTAAGACCCTCATTATGACCTTTAAAATCATCAAACTGGATACCCCTCCTCTGCTTCGACCACTCCTCACCCCCTACGCCCCGACATGTAGCCTGCGATCCTCCAACCAAAACCTCCTGTGTGTTCCGCGCATAAAACTCTGCCGCCTGGGCGGCCGCTCCTTTAGGGTCCTTGGAGCCAAACTATGGAACAGTCTGCCGCAATACATCCGCTCCATTGAAAGTCTTCCGGCGTTCCGGAAAGCAATTAAGACGCATCTATTCCCTCTTCCCTAATTCCCTTTCATCTGACTTCCCTCAGGCCAGGGTTTGCGGTTTCTCTAGCGCCGGGACGCCACATTGCTGGGGCAGCTGTTTGCGCTCTACCAAAACAATAGAATAGAATAGAATAGAATAGAACGAAAAGGGAGCTATCTCTGCAACAGGATGTGGATTGGTCCTCACAGAGGTAAAAAGGGGCAAGCCATCTACACACAGACTTGGGACACCTAACTAGTTGTTCAATCCAGTTTAGAGTGTTCTTTAGTGTCCAGGAAAGACTGGCGGATGAATGTATATTGCAGACAGAAATCAGAAAGAGGTGGAACTGCTGTGGAGTTTGAGGTGTGGCCCTAGGACCAGAAGTTAAAATCAGAATCGCTTTATCGATATGAAAGAACTGCCATCTTTCTCGGCACGCAAAATGCCATTTGCACAAAGTCTCAACTTAACTAAACACAAGAGTCTAAACACATATATTGATAGGGGGACATTAGGCACCCCAGTTCTGTGGCACTGAACACATTTCACAGCCAACAGACGTTCCTCACATGTATATTAAATAGTCCTCTGCCTAGAATGAAAGCTGTAACAAATTATCAGCATCTCACAACCTACTGCAAAGAACTGTTGTCGCCTTTCCCTATGCCTGGCGAGCACAGCCCTGTGAACTGCAAGTCTAGCAAGAAGCAGCCTTGAGGGGCTTGCAGATCATTAAAAAAACATGAGGAATAAGACTCAGGACATACTAGAAAAAAATGAAATAGGGGCAAGATGGCACCTGTTTTCTTGCATGAGGAGAAGTGTGGCTCAATGGTTAGAGCGGCAGACCCTGATGCAGAGGTCTAGCCCGGGACCAGGGTTCAATTCCCCGCCTCGGCGGGTCTTGGGCTAAAAAAAAAAAAATTCCATTGGACCTGATAATTCTCGCCTCGTTGCTTATTCCAATCATGGAGTCCCACTCTGCAACTCTGGGCAATAGCTTGCTTAATCTTCACAACGGCCCCCACAACACTAAGGATGCCTGGCCTCCACCTTGGGGGTGCCCAGGAGTGGACGCCTCACAGGGAAAGCCAGGATGGGTTCCACAGCGGTATTCGTACAAGCGCCTTGAGACCCTTGCGGGTGAGTAGTGCGCTATACAAGTATCAATTTACTATTACTAATTACATGTGAGGCTTTCGTCCTTACCATGTTTGGGAGGGCACATTGGAACTGGATGCATGCTCGTTAATATTACACCAATGAGGAATTTCTGTATTTGGTTTCTGCTCATCGGTTAGGCATCACATGAACTGTATAAGGGCTGTGTGCCATAGCATATCCAACTGTTGTACAGATATCTAGTTGTAGAAGTGTCGAGTGAGGTTTGTGGATGTGTGTGTGGGTGGGTGTTGGGGATGTCCATCTGCCATATCGATATGCATACATATGTTTATCATTTCGGCACATATTGGATTCATGGACAGGTGCATATACGTAAATATCTCACAAATATATTCAGCCTGTGTAGAACAATGGATCATTGATTGGACTGCCTGTGTGAAGCTGACATCATTACGTTTTTAAATGTCATACGGATATTCATTTCTATTGAAAGTCTTAAAGTACTCTGGAAATAAAGTGCACGCCCAAGTGTCTGAACATCCTGTGGTTGATGACTCCGGGCCAGATTACGATCTTGGCGGGATGGGATACTCCATCAGAAATGTGACGGATATCCCATCCACTGTATTACAATACCATTATATCCTATTTATCATATTATGTTGCACAACAGGTTGGTGCAAATTAATCAGTGACCCACTTTTCAGGGGTAGATCAGAGGATTTTCCATTACCATCCAAATCTTAATCAAGTCCAAATCTGAGTCCAATATCTGTTTTGCCAGCCAATTAGCCTCTAAGCATGGCAATGCAAGTAACTATTAAAAGCATAAATCACACTGGACGATGTTTCAGAAGCTATCAAGCAGTTTAAAAACACACATGCCACCCAGGCCCAATAGCTTCGTGGACTAAATTTTCAAGGCCTATTCCCGCCTACTCACCTAGGGCCACATGTATCAAGCAATATTGTGTTCTCAAACAGGCTTTGTTTCAAACCCTATTTTGCGGTTCGGTAACCTGTTACTGAATCGCAAAATGAGTTTGTGATTCAGTATTTGGAAGGTGCGTGTCTAGGGCATTCCTTCCAAATGCCAAATCGTAACAGTATGAATGAATGTTTTGTGACAGTGAATGCGGTTGCAAGACATTCGCATTTTACCAACAACTTCAAGTTGGTTGTAACCCATTCGCAAACGGGACAGGGACCCCTTCCCCTTTGTGAATGTATGCAAAAACTTTTTTTTAAGAGCAGGCAGTGGTCCACTGCCTGCTTTTAAGAAAAAAAAAGGAAAACTTTTTTTTAAGGAAAACGGGCTGCTTTACAAAAAAATAAAAATAATGATTGCTTTATTGAAAATCAGTCACAAACATGGTGGTCTGTTGACCTCAGCAGAAGACCAGCCCTGTGATTTTTGTGATTCCTAATGGGTCACAAATTGCAACCTACTTTGTTGATATTCCGGAGGTGGGTTATTTGCGACCTAATGAGAATCAAAGAAAGTGTCAACACACTTTCATACATGCTGTTTTGCAATTTCCCACGGGCGATTCGCAAGGATTCACAATGAGGGAATCGCAAAACGTTTTCTTAATACACCTGGCCCCAAGTCTCTAGACAGAGACCTAGGTGAAGCTATTACCATTATACCAAAACCCGCCCGCCCAATGAATGTGCCTCCTAAAGCTTGATCCCTCTCATTAATAGCAAACATAGAATCTTTTCAAAATTCTGGCTAACCGCCTCATGACAGTAATTCAAATGCTGGTCTAACCCTATCAAAGTGACTTTATGGTGCATAGAAACACACGGCATAACATAAGGAGGGTAAGCAATGCTATTACACACTTCCACAGGTTGGACGGCCCAAGGACACTGCTCTAGGTAGATTTATGAAAAGCTTTTGATAGGCTTTAAGGAGAGCATCATTTTTCTCTTCTAGCCCACCTAAACTTTGGTGAAAATTTCCAGGCATATGGTAGAATTCTCTGCATTAATAGGACAGCCAGAATGCGGTCAAAAGCACCCTATGTCCCCCTATTCAAATAGGGCAAGAACAAAGGTTTGGGCCCTGTATCTGCACTGGCTTGGACCACTATAATATACTGAACAAACAAAAAACGCCAGACAGATTTATTTCTCATTTCTGAACCCACTCAGCCAATTAGTTCTGGAGGGAGCTGCTTGCCTGTCTAACTAAGCCAAGGATGGGAAACTGAATTGAGGGGTTACACAACTAGGGATCACACTGTGTAGGTTTTAAATAGCCCTAGTGGCACCCTTATTCTTTTTCCAAGGCTCAGGGTCAACGCGTTTCGAACCACGACGTAAGTAGGGGTTCTCCTCAGGACACCGACTGGATGGAGCGGAAACTGAAATTGATAACGATGAGGAAAATTGGTGTAAGGGTTGTGCATTGAAGTTAAAATAAGTTAAAAACTCAGACTCATGACTCATAACTCAAAAGGAACTTAGAAAGTACCTGGGAGTGACAGGTGGATGTCACATATAAGTAGTTGCAGTGTCTGGAGATCGCCTCTCTTGTGCCGTGGTTCTGTAACCGGATGGAAACGTACATCAGAACGATGAAATGCGAAAATAGGTGAAACAATGGCATTGGTGTTGTCGGCGTGGACAAGAGCCTACCTGTATGGAAGAGAATTCTTTCTGCAATTGAGAGGAATATCTGGGGGGCCTCTGGTTTTTGGTCGGAGACTGCGCTGGAGCCAACCTGAGAGAAAATTGAGGTCTTTTTTAATACACCCGATGGGTGATATTAACTAAGCGGAGGTAGAGGATTTCTGTTATAGGAACCGGTGTAGCACTCACTGTTTAGATGGCGGCCAGCGCCGTGGCTCAGGGATGTCTCTCGCACATTCTTGTATATCTCTCAGTTCGTCAGCAACATGAATTAGCCTGCAATAGTCAGGACCTGAGTGTCAATATACCTGCGTATTCTTGCTAATTCAAAAGCACGCATCAGCGCGGAACATAGGACTCTCACTTACTGTACGTAATGCGCAGTCAGGGCGATCTGTTTACTTCACTAGCATCGGGCGTTTAGGCATTAAGACGCCGCGCGCATGTAATGCAGAGTTAAAGGGACCGCCCCAGGTCACGTGTGTGACTGGGGATGCTGGGACATGTAGTCCACCAAGCCGGCAGGTTGGGATCAATGCCGCTTGCAACTACTGAGAGAACCAAGGTGAACACTGCAACATGTACTTAAATAAGGCATACCGAAACTTGCTCGAACCGAACTCACACCGGACACCAGCACCAAAGTACAAAGTCAAAGGGAGAGTGAAGGCTGCATGGTATCTCAGCAGAAGGGAAAGTTCACATATTGTTTACAGATTATTTATTTCGGACAGATCATTAAGTCCGGTATTGGCTGTATCAAATTTGAGTATGAGATATGCTTCCCTCTGAGCGAGGCGTATTTCAGGATCGCCCCCTCCACCCACTTTGATGGCTGACAGCACAGTCCATTTTAATTCGTCCACCTTATGATTCTTTTGTAGGAAGTGAGACACCAGCGGGGCAGTCAAGGTTGTGTTGTTGATCCTGGGCCGATGTTGGATAATCCTTTGTCTTCTTGTGTTGTTTTGCCAATATACACCTTTTGGCAAGGACATTGAATGGCATATACCACATACTTCGTTTTACAGTTGGTATGCTCCTCGTGCCGCCAGAATTTCTTTCCATCTGTAGGCTCTTGTCCACGCCGACAACACCAATGCCATTGTTTCACCTATTTTCGCATTTCATCATTCTGATGTACATTTCCATCCGGTTACAGACCGCGGCACAAGAGAGGCGATCTCCATACACTGCAACTACTTATATGTGACATCCACCTGTCACTCCCAGGTACTTTCTCAGTTCCATATGAGTTATGAGTCATGAGTCTGAGTTTTTTACTTATTTTAACTTCAATGCACAACCCTTACACCAATTTTCCTCATCATTATCGATTTCAGTTTCGGATCCAAACAGTCCGTGTCCTGAGGAGAACCCTACTTACGTTGTGGTTCGAAACGCGTTGACCCTGAGCCTTGGAAAAAGAATAAGGGTGCCACTAGGGCTATTTAAAACCTACACAGTGTGATCCCTAGTTGTGAAACCCCTCAATTCAGTTTCCCATCCCTGGCTTAGTTAGACAGGAAGGCAGCTCCCTTTCGAACTGTTTGTCCGCCTGTCTCTTTATACCTAATAGAAACGACTGGTTCCTAATGTGAATGTATAGTTTGGTATTTTGATTTATTGCCTTTGGTGTTTCCTGTATGAACTGTCAGTATTGATTTTGAGCATTTGTACAGCACTTGTATATTATTGCACATTGCACTTGTTTCTATGTATTTGTCACTGTTTGCGGACTGTCTTTTTGATGACATATTCAGATGAAACAATTGAATGTTTTTCTAAAAATATAACAAACTAAAATAAAATAGATGACCCTCCAGAACTAATTGGCTGCGTGGGTTCAGAAATGAGAAATAAATCTGTCTGGCCCCTATTCAAATAAGCAGGGGTACAAGCCAGCGATGCCCTCTCTACCCTAAGCTTTTTGTCCTGCCCATAATACCTCTGGCAGATATGCTTGATCAGGATGCAATATTTAAGGGCTTCTGCTGGACCCTTGAGTTGGAGGACATGATCTTACTATGCGTGAATGGCTTCCTTCTCTTTTGATCACACTCAACCATCTCAAGCCCTAAGGTGAAACAGGTTTTAGATGAGCTTGGTGCTCACTTTTGTTTGCGGGTGAACTGAGATAAATGTTAAGTCTTTACTCCAAATGATCTACAAGATGCAAAGAGGCGGGCGTCCCAATCCTCTGTCCAAATGCTTCAACACTCTTCAAATGCCTTGGCACACATATCTCACCCACCTCCATGGTGGCCTACTCCAGCAATAGGACACATATGCTGGACTGCTTAAGTAGAGATCTGAACCGCTAGATTACACTCCCCCTTTTAATCCTGTGTAGAGTTGTAATTATGAAGAGGGTGGTGCTGCCCTGATGGATCTATATACTTCAAAACTAACTGGTTGCTCTTACACAGTCAGTCATTTTCACTCAACAGCCACTTTATGCTCCTTTCTCTCGCACAACCATACCCCCACGTGGGTCTATGCTAAAAGGGTTTATAAATCCTCCTATTATGGTAGCCTAGTGAGGATTGCACTCTCACTTATTATCGGGATGGCCAACTTGTCGTGCTTTATAGATGGCTCTTCGACACCAACAGGGATCCTGCATACAAAACTGAACTCTGAGCTACACACAGTGCACTACATACATGTGGGTTATCTCACAAGATTCCCCCCTGCCACTATGGTGGCACTCAAGGCCAGGTCAGATACTGTAAAGCAAAAACAATGGCATGGACGTCTCACAAGAGAAACTCCCCTACGGTAAGGGGGCTCTACTTCCTGAAGTTGTCTCATTATTGAGCTTCAAAGGATGGGACAATTGGGGCATCTCGACTTTGGGAGATGGCCTTACAATACTACTCATAAATCCTTTGCAGATCTCCAAACAGATGTTGGCCGATTTCAGGCACCATTTTTTACAATTATAACATGCATTGCTGCCTTACACTCAGCACCTACAATATATACATGACTTCTATCAGCTCACAGTGGAAGATTTGGTACACAGACATACCATCTCCAGTGATTACAAATTAACAGTCATCAACACACCAGCCACATTCAGTAAACTTAGAGAAGCATGGGAAAGAGACTTAGGTCCCTTGGAGGATGTGGAGTGGAGATAGGCATTGGCTGAACTCACAGACATTGTGAACGCCATCTGATTCAGATTTATGTATTTCAAATACCTACATCGTATATACTATACAAACTGTGGCACTTCCGCATGACATGTCATCCGCTGTCTTAGATGCCACACTAAAGCTGGCAAATCTGCTGCACACAATTTGGTATTATAGAGTTCTCCGGAAGATTTCAGAGGTTGTCGAAACAACTTGTAAATAAGTGATGGGTTCCCATATTTCGCTTTACCCACGCATGGCAATTTTAAATACATGTATGTCTTTCCCAGGTATCAGAAACTGTCCTTTGGCATGGCCTTGATTATCACCAAACGTGATATCGCTCAGCGCCAGTGCTCTTCAACCATACCAAACCTCACAAGATGGATGAATGGTTTGGACGAATCCGGAGTACTTGAGAGGCCTATTTATGAGGCCTACAAAAATACGTGAACATGTGAGGTGCATGGGCCTGGGCACAATACCGTGTGGTAACAGACAGTGTTTGATTCGGAGGTCGAATTTGGGAAAATGAGGGACTTACACATGTGCTACTATCTTGCTTACTCTGTTGAACTAGACAGGGCGTTTCTTATGGATTGGAGAGACCTTCAATGTTGTTGTTTGTACAGTTTTTTATATCTCACATTATTTCATCCATTGTGTTGTTTCCAGAGCCAACCAATCTAATGTCTTCTGATATTTTTGTATCTTCCTACCTTGCTCTTTCAAACAAAAATAAAAATCCATTTATAAAAATGTAAAAAAGCAAGAAAATTCACTGCACAGGAAGGAAAGAAGGGCAAATTACAACACTTATCCTTTCATCAAAGATAAAACTTGAACATTCTGTTTCCAATCAGGGCTCAATGTTAGCTCAACATTGCAGAAAGTAGCAACAAAACACTTTACTTATCTTGACTTGCTTATGATAGCTCTTGGAGACGTTCTTTAGCTTAGTCAATAACTCTCACCACACAGGCCCAATCCTGGCAATACTACCTGGCAACACAAAGTCATCGGGTCGGGTGAGGAGAGGGCCGGTGTGCCGGCACACTGAGGGCGTAAAAAGGAGCAATCAATTAATGGGGGATGAAGCAGGGGAGCCTTTCGAAAGAAGGCGGCACCCCATCAGACACACGTCGATCAAAGAAGTGCCCATACAATCCGGGCAACCAGGAACACAAATCCGTCCTTGCACCTCCTTGGAAATGAGGCACAAAGGTACAACGTCTGGTGCACATTGGTACGAGTCACACCTGACAGTTCAGTCACACACAATGCAGAGTCACAAAGAGTAACACCCTGGAAATGAGGCACGATGTCTGGTGTGTGTGGGTACGAGATGCATCAGACAAGTCTGGTGACCCACAAAGAGGAGTTGCAAATTCTGTACCTCCCTGGAAATGAGGCACAACGTCTGGTGCACGTTGATTTGGGTCGCACCAGCCAATTTTGGTCTCACACACACAGGCGCATGTTCATCAGTGCTCCACAAGGTAGAATGAGGCACTACCATGGGTACGCCCTCATCTACAAGGGTCGCAATCTGTGAATCGGACACTGCACGTAATGAGCATGTAGTCAATGTGTTGCATTGGAAAGATGCAGCACGATTGACGAAGCAGGTCATGTGGGGTCCCGCAACCGGTGTATCCGCTCACCACCAAGATGATTATGCGTGTCGAGGCTGTGGCCACACTCCTGAGATGCGGGCAGTACTTTTGGGACTCCGCACAAGGCAATCCGATCTCCAAGCACAATACTTAGTTCCATGCTCACACTGCGCTACCATCTGGGATCCAGCCAATGATGTGGTCACTTAAGAGGGAACCGCTCTCCAGGTGTCACAGGTAGATGATGACGGTGGTTCAGAGGATTTCCTTTTGAACCACAGATGTCTCCCCTAAATTTCAGTTCTGTCTGCCATAGGGCCGTAGAATACAGATCTAGGGGGCAGATGTATCAACATCCTGATTTGCGAATCTAAAATAGCGATTTTTTAGAAATCGCTATTTGAGATTTGCAAATAGGGATGTATGTAGAAAATCGAATTTTTTTTGCGATTTCTTAAAATTCCTTAATTGCGATTCGCAAATTGCGAATCGCAATTAAGGAATAATTTCCCATTAATTTCTATGGGCGTGGAGGCCTATAGGAATGAATGTGAAGTTATTCTGAATTTGCGATTCGCAATTTGAGAATCACAAATTGAGAATAATTTCTAGGGTGTCATAAGGACACCCTGATGCCCCCTGAAATTTACATGTGTGCGCATAAGCCCTACTAGGGGCATGTATGTGCACCATATGGCACCCCCACAAATGGCAAAAAGTGCCTTTGTGAAAGAAATCCCAAATTACCACCAACTTGAAGTTGGAGGTAATTTGCAATTTCTTAAGGAGAAATCGCAAAAATTGAATTCTTGATGCATAGCATTTAAGGAATCGCAATTTGCGATTCCTTAAATGCTTACGCCAAATTAAGGAATCGCAAATTGTGCAATTCCTTAATTTTGCTATGCAATTTCCTACATACATACAGTTTAGCGAATTTTTAGTCGCAAACGCTGCTTTTTTGTGAATCGCAGCGTTTGCGACTAAAAATTGCTTTGATACATCTGCCCCTTAATCTTTAGTGAAGCCATGATCTGGCTCCCAGAGGCCAAGTGTCAAAACCTCGTCCTCCAATCTATCCAGCCATGCCCACAAATGGCAGAGGTCTGTCGTTTCAGTGGCATGCCCAATGTTTATAGCGGTCTCCGGGTAATGCACAGATGTGCACCCCTAGCCTCCAGTATGGGCTAGAGTCAAATTAAAAGGCACACAAAGAGTTTAGAGCAGAAAAATACCAACTTTCTAACAGTGACATTTCTAGGCTATTAATGACAAGCCCCTCTTTACCACAGGAGAGGGTTTGTTATTGTGAGTCCAGTTATAGGAAACATTATGAGGCTGATCCACTGTAAGTCACTATTGCAGCTTTAGTAATCTCAGCCATTCCTCCATTGTGAATCTATGGGAAGAGCAAACCTTGTAAGTAGTGAAAACACACATGGGTATTCTTCACTACCTGGGCAGGGAACACATGTGTGCCTGCCCTGCCTTTCACCTACCACTGGCTTCACTCCTTAAGACTTACCCCATGGGTGCCCTAGAGGTAGTAAAAGGTCCACTCAGGATTGGCCAGTGGTTTAGAAAGGTCAACCTGAGCATAATGGTAATTGCGTGCACACAGGCCTGCAATGGCAGGCTTGAGGCATGTTTAAAGACATCAGGTATGCACCACTTCCTAACGTGTGTAGGGAGGACGTGCACACTTTCATACTGAATTTACAGAGGGAAAGTGCCCAGAGCCCTAAGGCCACTAAAAGAGAATGTTCAAAACCCAAGTGCTTTCCCATGGGAAAAGCTTTCCTTCTAGGTAGATAAAACCCACATGGGGGTTTCTTCACTACTTGGGGCAGGGAACACCCGTGTGTACCTGACCTGGCTTTCACCTACCATCGCTCCATCCCTCAAGGCTTAGACTAGGAGTGCAGTAGGTGTAGTGGAAGCCCTACTCAGGGTTGGCTAATGAGTTGGACATGCCAAAGTGAGCATATGTTATAACATACGGGTTGACCCAAAAGTGAGCATAGGCGCAACTGTGCACCCACAGGCCTGCAATGGCAGGCTTGATATATGTTTGGGAGGCTATTCTGGTGGGTACCACAACCAGTGCTGCGCCCCACCATTAGCCAGTGCAGTACCTGCCTGGTTATGTGGTGTACCCTTTTTACAGGGCACTCACAGGTACAACACCTAAACCAATCAAGTAAGCACCATTTCATAGCATGGATAGGAAGGCTGCATGCGCCTTCACATTGCATCACAGTGGGAAAGTGTCCAAGGTCTCAGGGATAATCAGCAAAAACCAGGAGGAGAAAAAGCTAAAAGTAGTAGGGAAATCCCCTAAGAAGGGCTATGTGAACACCAGCTCAGGTGTTTGTGTGTGTCCGGTGGACAACTCCCTGTTAGCACTTCAGATGGTGCCAGAGTTAGCATCCCCACAGAGGAAGGGTCATCATTGCTGGTTTACAGTAAGAGGTTGTGGTTTTCATGAGATGAGCTTGGTGTGACCGCCAGCCTCTGCTGGGGACTCACTGAATGTGTTATTGCACAAGAGTGGCAGTGTATGTTTGAAGAGAAGATGTTTTAGTAGATTAGAGGCAGGAGATATTTAACTGTTGAAAGGCACTAAGCAGGTTTGTTCTTTATTGCAGGGCTTTGGCCCAGAACCCTCAAGGACAAGGTGGGTGCTAGTCAGGTGAAAGAAGGCACACATACATCATGGACGCCTATGGTAGCTTTGTAAAGTAAGTCATCTAAACAGAGTACGTGGGAAGGATATTGATTCCGCAAAGACATGTTCCAGACTTTGATTAGGCCACACTGACCTCTGTGATTCATCCAGTCGTGAGATCATCTGCCCTTCACATTGCTGAAGTGTGAAGCTTATGGCTTCAAAATGAGTAGATGTAGAAAGAGTCCCAGTAGAGCCGGCGAGAACTCCGTCTGTTTTATATCAGCAGTCATTACACTCTACTCTGCAGGCTAATCTGTCAAAATGGGAGAGATCTGGCCCAGAATGCTAAGCAGGCCAGCACATGCTCTGCATTCTCAATAGGAAGAGGGTGAGCAAAACAATTCTCTGTGCTTGATAACAGGAAGTACAGGGTATGGGACTTCTGGCTCATTTGAATTAAAAGGCCAATGACATCATGGGACAAGGTGTTAAGCTACGCGCAAGGGGGAGAGAACGAGCGCTGATAGACAGAAGCTTTTTCAAGGTGTTCGCTGTTTATTTCTGCTATGGTGGCTCGCTTGACTAATGGTGTGTTTGACCCAATTATTGCAGGTGGGAATCCTTGTGACATACTGTTATCTACAAATAAACTTGTCAATGTTTTGTGCCAAATGAAGCTGCGCATTGGCCCAAGTAATCCACCATTTTGAATAATTTTCCGATATGGGAAATGTCAGACAGCAAATTATTGATCTACCCTCCTAAGCTTTTACAAAGAAATACTCATCAGCGTAATCACAACCACTTTAAAAGAAGAGTATCATATTGTCTAGGCAGAAGTAGATCACTAGCATGTCCCTATAGAAGGGATTGGGTGGTGATGGGTAACAGAGTTTCAAATGGTCGACAGGAGATGGGTCATAACAAGTATAGAAGTGTCCACATGTCCAACCAGAAGAGCTGTGACGACAGCTTTTAAGGGTTTAAGATACCTCAAAATCTTAAACATACTCTGGAGAAGCAGCTGCATGGATGAAAACCTCAAACAGCCCTGCGGCTTCTCTGACTATAGAGAAACAGAAATAAATGGCGAGCTTCAAAGGGTTGAACAACCAAGTGAATGAATCCCAAGCCCATAGAGTATGGTGTGCATGCAAGCATCATGGATGGTCTTAGTGACTAGCACATTTGATTATATGGTTTTCTAGGAACTGTCAACGTTAAGTTTTTGCACCTAGCCTGGGGTATACGAGAGTAAAAGTAAATATGTACATGGTATTTCTATTGCACAAACTAGTCAAAAAGCAGTGGAGCACTGTACATGGTCAAAGGTAAGCTTAAAGCCATCAAGTAAGAGGAGAGGAAGCTGAGTTTTGGACAAATAATGCTTTGTGATGTAGTGTTCTTTAAAGGTGGGAGTATTCAACTCTCCTAAATTGGAGCATGGTTGGTGTGGTCCTGATGGATATGAGAAAAAAAATGTATGGATATATATGTGCGCCAAGAGTAGCTAATATCCATGATACAATCATACCATATAGCAATCGTTTTTCATCTCAAGCTGACTTATCAGAAACACCTATGGCCTTGGGTACCTTAGTCGGGCAAGGAGAACCATTGACTGTCACAATTCTTCTCACCAACAAGGCTGTTACCTCAGCACAAATTATGGAGCTGACACCAGAGGTTGATGCCCTCCTTGATAGTGAACCTTGCCAATATGGTCAAACATCTGATACCTGCCAAGGAGGGGACAACTTGGAGCACTATAGATGTGTCCATAAACCTACAGGAAACCCTATGGAGCACTTAGCAAAAAGGGATCAGTTAACAGCTTAACAGTGTCTACTGAGGGAGACAGGATAAACTACAGCAATAAACCAGTATGGGGAGGGCAGAGTAAGGGCATTACCAGGTTGCACAAGCCAAACACGAGGGCCAGGTGCTGCTGAACATTTCACTGCAGAACCCATGTGCTTAGAGTCATTAGATGATTTGTCTCAGCTCTCCACAGACTGCCAACAGTATTACCAGCAATAAAAACATCTGAGCACCCCCAAGATTTATATGGCAAATGTCTCAAAACTAACATCACATACAGGGTATAAAGGGGAGGACTCGGTAAAAAATAAAGCCATCCACTGGATTCAGTTTGTACGGGGTGCAGGTCTCACTACGGACGACATCATCAGGGCTAAAAGGTACACCACAACCAACCATTCAACAGATTATATAGAACTTACTATGGAAGATGGGTGCTTGGTTGATAGTTTGGTGGCACTTGATGCCTGTACTAGTTCTCCCCCATGGATCTGGTTTTCAGTTTAAGTATCGCCCCACAGGCATTATTATGGCTCCCACTGTCCGGGATAGTCCCTTAATGGGCGGGCGGGACTCTGCCTTAGCTTAAATTTATTGACTGGACAACTGAATTTGATTCTTTATTTCTTCCCTCTCAATGTGCATCCATAGATTCTCAAGTACACCCCTATTTACATGAGTCGCCCTTTGCTGACAACACTTTGGGCCAGGAATTAGTGGTTGCACCTCTTCTAATGTGTGGGTCACTGCGTGTCAGTCCAATGGTCTGGAGAGAGGCTTCTGGCCCTTGCGAGAAAACATATGAGCCAGATAGGAGTTCTTCTACTGCTTTGCTTGCTGAAACTTCAATTCCAACAGTGTGTTATTCCTAAACAGCGCCAAGACACCTGTTGGTGGATGTGCGCTTTATAAATCCCCATAACATAACATAACATTAAAAAAGACCCCGTTAGTCTCCTGAAATGTAATGGGGATTCAGTATAAGTTATCTCTCCTTTATTGGAATTACATTATTTGTAATTTTGACTTGACCTGGTGCATGGAATCAATCCACACCGGGGTTATTGTGTCCCTGACACCACCAGCCTTATAGGGAGGTCATAAGGAGGCCTATAGATCTGGGCAAAGATCTCACTAAAGTGTTCTTTTAGCATACCGACTACAGCTAGCCAGGCCATTCTATGAATTAGAGTGAAAAGTATCTCAAATGTCCCAGTGGATATCTATAAAATCTATGTGAGAGGTACCAGGGGAGGAATATGGTCACCCAGTTTACAAACCCTTGAGGTCCATTTGGATAATAGGCCACCCTGCCACCACCTAATTGTTGTGTGTGATTTCAATATCTCTTTTGATCCTCTGGATAGGGACAATGTTAGTCGTAGCACAGAGGAAGATGAAATGTGGGCTATATTACCTGGTTGGGCATAGCCCCAGTCAAGAAGTGTTAGCGGGTAGTGCTTCAATTAAAGGCCCTTACTTTCAAATATGGACCAAGGGCTACCAATGGCAGACCCAAAGGCGACAGGCATGGGGCCACCAAGCTCATAGATAAAATTGCGTAAGTTGAATTGATTACATATTAGTTGACCTTAGATCATGGCACACTATTGTGGATATGGAAGTCAGTGAGATATTTGAAAGTGACCACAATACGCTGTGTCGTACTCTATATTCAGTGTATGAAAATTATCCGTGTGTTACATAACCATATTGCCAAATGAAGGAGGTTATCCTTACCAACAATAGGTGTCGCCTTAAGTGGCACCATGTAGCTCTCCAAACTGATGCCCTATCCCAGATAACCCTAGATTTAAAAATAGCTATACCCAAGTTAGATGCGATGCAATCAGTAGATGGGGAACAGAATGAGGCTATTAGTATACGCTCACACTTCAAGCACATTATGCAGTACTTTCCAGTTCTTGCTAAAAACTTGAAAAAGAAGACATACAACCCCATAAATGGTTTGACAGGAAATCTAGGCAGGCCAGGATCGAACTGGCCTGGGCTATAAAACAAAAGGACTTAGGTCCTATTAGCATGCTGAGGAAAATGTATAACTTCACCCAAAATAGGGCATAGAAAGATTTAGATGAACAAAGATGGTGAGGCCTTAAAGATGCTTGTGAAGTGAAGGATTCCTACACATTTTGAGCTTTGGTCGGTGGAGGGGGAAACAGTTGCTTTACATCCAGATAATTCTATCCCCTTTCCTTTTGAGTCAATCATTTTAAATCTCTGATGACTCGCAGAAACAGGCTTTGGAATTCGTGCCTGCAATTGTCCCTATGGGGCACCCAGAATTGCTTGATCTGGGTGAGATCTGTACCTCTCTAGATCCCAAAGTCTGCAGATAAGCCCCAGGCCTGGATGGCATTCCGGGTGATCTATTTAAATTTGACAAAGAGAATTGGGCAAAATACATCCTATCATTAGCTAACAAGATAGCTGGGGGTGCACCTTCCCCCGACTCAGGGAAAAGTGCAGAGGTGGTGCCAGTCTTTAAAAAAAGGTGGACAACAACTCACCACCAACTATAGGCCAATCAGTGCCATTGATGCTATACAGAAAGTATTTTGCTGTGCAGTTCTGGCTATGGTGCAGGACTGGATTGATGAGAAGAGAATTTTAACACCTTATCAGGCAGGATTTAGGGCCAAAACAAGCACCATAGACCAGGTTTGTTTTATGCTTCTAAATTGGAAAGCGGTCTTATACGGCAAGGGTGGCTTTTACGTTGTATTTGTTGATTTAATATCTGCTTTCGACCTGGTCCTGCAACAAACTGTGGCATCTGCTATATAATATGGGTATGCCATTAGATATCCTTTCCAAAATCAATTGCCTGCACGAGGGCAACTTTGAAACAATCCGGTGGGTATAGCATGGGAAGAAATCTGATCCAATTAGAATTAACTAGGGCTGTGTACTTACCCCCACACTGTTTTCATTGTACCTGAAAGAGATAGTACACTTTCTTTCCATCTACCCGGCTGATGCTCCATCTATTGGAAAGTCTAAAATATCTACAATTCTCTTCAGGGACGATACTGTACTCGTGGCCAAAACACCTGGTGGTCTCCAGCTTTTACTAAATAGCGTAGAAGAGTTTTGCTAAATATGGCGGGTAGACCCAGGGGTGTGGAATTTAATAAATTATCTACTTGTCCATAAAGCAGGTTGCTTCATAAATCTACATGCCCTGTAAACCAATCCACTTGTCCCTTTCCTGCCATGTAGTGCAGTACCAAATTATGGCAGCAATCTCATTATGTAACAGATCTGATACAGCCTCCCTGATTATGCAAGGGTTCATACCATAGTAGGGTTGGAATACTAGCAATTCCCTTATTTTGCCACCTTTCCGTAGAGCTACATACAGGGGCTGAAGGTAGTGGTATGCAATAGTTCCAGGATTGGAATGCACTTTTGAGTCTGTGCAAACCTACTAACTTGCTTGTTTTAAGTGTTTTCATCAGCTCTTCTCTAATTTTTTTCCATTCTGAGAAAGGTTGGAAATTTACAACTGATAATGGCAGACATAAAACTTTTTCTAGGGTTGGGAAAAAGGTAGTTGAAGAGAAAGTAAACATGCAAACGTTCAACAGATTTTCGCATGAGCAAATCTACACTTGCATGTTTGCTTGGGCTAAAATGCAGGTCACAAATATTTTCTAGGACTATGATTTTTTTACCTACTTCTGTAAATTCTTGTGAATTCAGCCGTAAATCGGCAATAATGCAATGACATATACCATAGGTACACTTTTAATATTTCTTTAATAATTGGGCCCATAATGAGGTCTGGTGTTAACCAAAACCTTTTGTATTTAATAAAATACTACCTCTCTCTATCTTTTGAGTGGCTTCACTATGAGTGACAGCATTCTGCTCTTTCACAAGGAGCAAATTGGCAAAATAAGTAATTTTGTTCAGTGCAATGAACTAATGTGGTAATTGTGTGCTTTTTGAGACCAAAATGTTTTTTTGCTTTTTGCCAATGCTTATTATAATAGTGAGAGCCCGGTAGCTCCTGCACCAATAAGCTTTTACAAAACCCATGCCAAAACAAGACACGCATTGACAAAACCAAAAGGCGGACTACCAATTTTAGACCTACTTACTTTGCCAATGCTGTTTATTTTTATGTTTCCCATAATCTTTTTGAAACTGGTTACACCGATTTTCCATTGGAATATTTTTGGGAAATACTAGCATGTATCAACATATTTTATAAATGATGCTGCAAAGAAATGGTAGTTTTGCGAACATTTTATTTTAACCCCTAGGATGCTGAAGACAGAACCGCTCCGTCATCAGCTGCGGGTGAGCTGTGCTGATGACGGAGCGGTTCCCTCATGGCCCGCTCGGCGCGCCTGCGCTGGACGTTCTATTGAGTGGGGCGGGCCATGACGGAACCGCTCCGTCATAAGAACAGCGCAACCGACACTGGTGACGGAGCGGTTCCGTCACCAGCATGCGGCCGCCCCGCCCCCTTAGCACTGCGGCGGAATAGCCGCCGCAGTGAAGGGGTTAAAAGCAAAGAATCATCCATCTTGCTTTTAAGCTTCTGCAAATATTTGCATCTAATCAGAGAGCATTCAGGAAGCATTATACATAGCCTCATATTACAAAACTTTTAAATATTGTGTACACATGTTTATACTGGAACCGCTCTCAGTAGTGCAGTCCGAACTTACCACATTTCCTTAGAACAGTCACCCTAATAATAAAGGCTTTGCATTAATGAACCATAAATACAAGTTCAAAGCATAAACATATGAACACAAATATTACCTTAACTGCAGACAGTGTCCTTCTCTGATCCATAATGTGGTACTGTAAACTGGCAGCCAAACAGTGTGTGCTGCAGTGGGTTTGGCCTACTTGTCCGAAGGACAAAATAAACATGAAAACCTGTTGTCCTTGACCCCAAACAATATGTCCTGGGTGTTGGGCTTTTAGAATTCCACACCTCTGAGACATAACCAGCTACATGTCAATAAACCCACAGAAGTCATAAGTGGAACTTTTTGTGGAGGGGGGCGGCCCTTGAGAGATTGGATACTTTTGAGTACCGTGGAATCAAACTGGCAGCAAAAATGACATGGCAACCTCACATAGATAAAATGGTTATAAAGCACAGGCAAATTGTTGGTGCCCTTGTGAAAAAGCGCAGAGCATCCACCAACAAGCTGGTAGTGGTTACACTCCAAATTTATATGGGGGTGAACTTTGGGACTTCACAAGTATTGCAGAGATGTTTAGGACTGAATACAGGTTTTTAAGAAACCTGGTACAACTGCCATCCAGTAACCTACTTCACTCCCCTTAAACCTGACATGGGGAGAAAATCCATTGAGGACAAAAATAGGATCCACCCATTATTACACTGGAGGAGACTAATATCCACCCAAGAGATAGCCCCTTACGCTGAGGCATTTTAAAGGTCAAAACTGAATCCGGCCAGGTAGGAGCAAGCCCTTTGTGAATCAGCCCCCAGTTTAACCGAAGAAGCAGATGTCTCGCTGTCATATACAGGAGTACAAAACTGGTTTACAAACCACGTGACCTAATCCTTCTAAAAACGAATTTAAAAATACCACCTAAAAAGAAACAGCAAGGTTCTCACAAGACTTGCAGCAACTAAAAAAAGAATGTAAAAAACATGAAAGGAAATGGAGTTAAATATGATGGCATGAGTAAACAGATCTACAAAGCATTATTGAAATAATATCATCAAGCCGTCAGAGGAGCCCAAGCAAATGATCTTGCAGAGAGAAATTAAGCAAACTGCTAACTCTTCAAAAGAAATCTATAATATAGTGAACACCTTTCTTAATCATGACACACTTGAAACCGGACCTATGGCATCAACAGAACGATGCTAATCTCTAGATAATCACTTGCTCTGGAAAGTGAAAGATATCTATGGTACCCTGTCAGACGCACCAGACTAGAGGGATAAAGTAAATAACAGGCCAAGATACAGCAACATTAAAACACCACCCACTACTTTCCAGCAACTTACCATATAGGATCTCACGTCAAGGGCCACTTCAATTAAATCAGGATCTCCACTTGACCCAGCTCCAATTGACATCCTACTGAAGGGGTTGAGGGGGCAAAATGCTTACTGCTTTGATGGATTGGTTTAATCTTTCCTTGAAGAGCTGCAGTGTTTCGGTGGAATGGAAACATGCCATCATCCGACCACTATTAAAGAAACCCAACCTAGATCCTGAGACAATAGGAAATTATAGACCCATCTCCCTTCTGCCTGGTGTTAGCAAAATGCTGGAGAAATTGATCAACAGGTACATCCCAATCATCTGGAGACTAACAACATTCTTCACGCTACCCAGACAGGCTTTCACATGGGCTGTAGTAGACAGCTCTTCTAGGAGGGCCACAGAGTATCTGAAGGTGGTCGTGACCAGGGTGGATCAGTGGCACTGATCCTTCTGGACCGGAGT
Organism: Lissotriton vulgaris; assembly: GCF_964263255.1. Taxonomy (NCBI): domain Eukaryota; kingdom Metazoa; phylum Chordata; class Amphibia; order Caudata; family Salamandridae; genus Lissotriton; species Lissotriton vulgaris. The sequence goes on along the minus strand of NC_141687.1, from coordinate 178,299,227 downwards.
GCCACTTTCAATACGGTCTCCCACCCTACCTTCGTCGCCGATTCGGGAAAAGTTGGCATTACAGGGAAGGCTCTGAAGTGATTGGCCTCATTTCTGTTTAAACGCAGCTTCCAGGTCATCGAGGGGCCATTCCCCTCATTTTTTTTTTTTTAAATATATTTTTATTGCAGGAATTTAGTAAATCGTTACAATATCGACCAGCATTGTATCACAAGCAATATCAACAGAATAAGGCCCTCTGGCCCCCCACCGTGAGTTCCGTACACAGCCATCCGGCCCACAACCCTGGGGTCGGGCGGCGAAATGCAATGGGGGATCAGCAGGATGCTGGAGCTGGTCCGGATAATTCACTGTCCGTCATCTGCTTTTCCAAACAAGCCTATAAACCCAAAAGAAAATCCCCACCCTCAAAGGACTACTAACTAAAAGAAACCCCACCCAACCCCACCACCAGCGCCAGGGAGCTACCGACACAGGATCTGCCATGGGACCCACGGGGAAAGCAATAGGACTATCAGTACAAACGTTTACCGGGACTCGGGGCGAGTCGCTCCTTCACCTTCAGAGTCGCTGGGGGCACAATAATCCCTGAGGGCCTGCACCAACATTTCCCACTCCAACGCGGCCTCCTGCGCCTTCTCATTACGCTGCCTCCAAGCTAGTTGATACCTCAGCGCGCTCTCTCCCGCCGCCCACTTCAAAAGCTCACTGTGCCATCTGCTGCCTGCTGGACCAACTCGTGCCTTCCAGTTCCTGGTCACCTCTCGTTTAGCAAGGAGGAGCCCTAGGTCTATAAATTTACTAGAAATTTTATTCCTGGGGGTATGGGGGAACCAGTGTAGGAGCCCCACCGCCGCATCAAATGATAAGGATCTCCCTGTCACCTCCTCCAGGGTCGTCGCTACTTCCTGCCAGTAAGATGACAGTCCTGGACAGGCCCATAACATATGTAGGAGGTCCGCTTCCTGAGCCGGGCACCTAGGGCATTCCGCCGATGTCGTGGCAAAATATCGCCTGATTTTCACCGGGGTCAGGTACGCTCTATGGAGAACATAATAGTGGACCAGCTGGAAACGGGCGTTACGCGTGCCCTTCCAGGCTCGTCTCACCAACTGGGACCAGGTCGTCTCCGGGATCTCCCTACCAATGTCCTCCTCCCAGCGGTTTCTCAGAGTTGTGAGAGGAGCCAACCCTTCATTAATCAACCTGCCGTAGAGGCAAGTGACCGCCTTCACCGTGCCCGCCGACATCATCACGTACTGGCACACCTGGGATAGGTGGGGTTCCTCCTGCCCGTTCCTCCAGTGTGCCTGGATCGCTCGTACAATGGCCGAGTGCAGCAGAAAGTCACCACGGGGGATCTCGAAGCGGTCAATAAGATCCTGGAAGGACAAGAGCGCTCCATCCTCGTACAGATCCCCAACCAGCTGTAAGCCGGTATCCTCCCAGGCCGCCAAACGTGACCAATCCCCTCCGTGGGGGAGGGCCGTCAGCATCCCCAACGGTATTTCAGGCGCATATGGTGTTCTCAGTTGGCCTCGGGCGTGGGCCCGATTCCAACACAGGCGGATAGTCCGCTCCTCCATCGACAAATCCCGCAGGGCCAAACGTTGTCGCAGCGCTATAAAGGAGAGGACATGTCTGGCCATGCCCGTCCCCCTTCCGTCTTCCGGGCCCCGGAATTCCCTGGCGATCTCCTGGGTGAAGGTCTGGAGCTGCGCCGCCAGATAATACTTTTCAAAGTCCGGCACCGCGAGCCCCCCCTCGTCCTTCGGCCTCATCAGGGTGTGGAGGGCCACCCGCCGTCGGCCCGACCCCCAGAGGAATCCGACCACCATAGAGCGTAACAGACGAAACGTGGCCGGTGGGACCCAGATCGGTAGAGTCCGGAAGTAATATAATAGCCGGGGAAGCGCCACCATTTTGAGCAGGGCGATCCGTCCCGCCACCGAAAGCGGCAGCGTGGCCCAAAAGTCCATGCAGCCTCGGAGTGCTCGAATGCAGCGGGCAATATTCCCATCCAGGAGGTCGGGTTGGTCGTGATAAACAAACACCCCAAGGTACTTAAAGCAGTCGGGCTCCCATCTAATCTCCCTACTTAGGGCAGGGGCGGGAGTACCCCTGCGCACCGGAAAAAGACAGGTCTTAGACCAATTCACTTGGAGGCCCGAGACCTCCCCGAACTCTGTGAGCGCCACCGCCGCTCCACGTAAAGCGTTGAGCGGGTCCTCTAGGAAGAGCAACAGGTCGTCCGCATACAGCGAAACATAATGCGGGCCCGCAGGCGTCCACAAGCCCGTATAGTGGGCTCCCGATCGAAGGTGCAGCGCGAGTGGCTCCACCGCCAGCGCAAAAAGAAGTGGGGACAATGAACACCCTTGCCGCGTACCTCGTTCTACCGGATACCGCGAGGAAATCAATGGGCCCGTCCGGACCCTGGCCGAAGCAGAGGCATAGAGAACCGCGGTCCACCTGACAAAGCCCTCCCCGAGGCCGAATCTCCGCAGCACCGTACAGAGGTAGTCCCACTCCAGGCTATCAAAAGCCTTCTCTAGGTCCACCGACAAGACGACCGGGGACGGGGCATCCACGAATGGTTCCCCTAGCAAACGGAACAACCTGCGAATATTCATAGTCGTGTTCCGCCGTGGGATGAAACCAGCTTGGTCCTCATGCACCAGGGAACTCATGTGTCCCAGCAGCCTTGAGGCCAAGATGCTGCTCAGTATTTTATAGTCCACCGTCAACATCGATAGGGGACGGTAAGATCCCAGGTCGGATGAGTCTCGGCCCGGCTTGAGGAGAGGAACCACCAACGCCTCACACATCGAGCTCGGGAGTCGCCCCAGCCTCTTCGCCTCCCTGTAGACCACCAATAATCGAGGGGCTAGGAGGTCAGCGTAAGCTGCATAACACTCCACAGGTAGGCAATCCAGGCCCGGGGTCTTGTTTCTCGCCATCCGTTTAATGGCCCCGCGGATCTCCCCCAATTCTATGTCGGATCCCAGGGCTTTCGCCACTTCTTGCTCCACTGTGCGGAGCTCCAGTGGACGAAGATAATCATCAAGTCGGTCAGGGTCTTGTGCGGAGCGGCTGTGGTACAAACCTTCATAATAATGCCGGAAGCAACTAAGAATCTCCGGTTGAGTGTGTACCTCGGTTCCGTCTGCCTCACGCATACTTGTCGTCGATTGGGACTGGCGCGTAGGGTTGGCCAACCACGCCAACAACGCGCTCGACCTGTCTCCCTCCGCGATGGACCGGACCGTATAGGCTTTATAATCAAAACAGCGGAGCCGTTCGACCTCCGCCGCCACCCTTTCCCTCGCTTCCGCCGTTTGTACTTGCAATTCCGGGTGTCCGGGGCGGCGAATTTCAAGCTCGCGGAGCTTCCGGTCCGCTGCATCTAAGTCAGCTAGAATAACGCGCCTCATGCCCACCTTCTTAGAGATACAGTAACCCCTCACCACTACCTTAAAAGCGTCCCATTCTAACGCCCTAGTACTCGCGGTGCCGCCGTTGGACGCAAAATATTCCGAGATCTTATCCCCCAGGTCCGCCCTGAAGACACTGTCCTCAAGAATCTCGGGTCGCAGCTTCCAGGTGGGCACCGCCGGCGTCCCGGGGAACCAGCGAAGGTCCAGCAGGAGGGGGTTATGGTCCGAAATGGTCCTGGACAAGTACTCAGATCGGACCGCCGCCGAAACCAGTTCGGGCGACCCAAGAAAGCCATCTAGTCTGACATGCAGCTCATGAAGTCCTGAGAAATATGAATAATCCCTAGATGCGGGGTGATGCGCCCTCCAGACGTCCGTCAAACCCCAGCGGGTCTGCCAATCCTGACGACCCTTAGCCGTGCGACGAACCGGAGAATCGGGAAGCGGCGGATGCGAGCGGTCCACGTCCACTACGGAATTGAAGTCTCCCCCAAGCAGGAGGGGCCCGGAGAAGAAGTGGGCCAACGAGCCCGATAACCTGGAAAGGAAGGCAGTCTGGTCCACATTAGGAGCGTACACACAGCAAACGTTTAGATCCCTCCCTCCTAGAGTGCCCGAGATGGCCACGTAACGCCCCTCTGGGTCTAACACTGTTCTCGTGACTTGGAAGGGGACCCCTGCTCTGATCCATATTAGCGCCCCTCTGGCATAAGCGGAGTACGACGTGGAAAAAACCTGCCCCCGCCATCTACGCTGCAGCGCCGCCCCTTCCGCCTTGTTCAGATGAGTTTCCTGCAGCAGCGCCATTTGCACTCCCCTACGCACTAAGTAAGCGTGGACCTTGTGGCGCCTGGACATAGTATGAAGCCCCCTTACGTTCCAAGTGACACATTTCAAGTTAGCAACATCAGCCATTGTCCCAAATTGTTCTCGCACAGTCTCCCCCTCCGGGTCCCCATAGAGAAAAGACATCATTCCTCCCAGCACTGATGGCGGCCATTTTCCCCAACCAAAACCAAACAACCCAGGAACGAACCAAACCCTCACCCACCCACCCCAGAACAGGACCCAAACTACACCATCGAGATCCCATCCAAACCTCGTCTTCCATCAACCCAATAACCCCTACTAATCCTACGGTCGCCACCGTAGGAAGGCCTTAAGGGCCAGGTGCGGGCCGGGCGGAGGCAGTGGGCCCTCGTCGCTCAGGCCACCAGGACTACAACAAGCCCTAAACAGTGCCAAAAACCTCTCGGGGCAGAAACAGGGGCACCCCACCCCTCCCTCCCTCTTTGTCAGCAATAATGGACGGCAACCGCCTCCCCCCCGCCGGGCCCCCTCCCAAAATAAGGCAGCATAACCCGTTACCCTTGTCCATCCAAAAGGTCCTCCACCGATTTCGGTGTGATCACCGGTGTATGGGCACTATCGGTCACCGAGTCCTCCGAGTCCGATGGTGCCTCCTCTTCGCCCGGGTTTACTTCCTCCTCAATGGCTTCGTCCCGTGCACCCGACAACTCCGACAGTACTTCCAACACTCCCCTCCGCTCCGACGAGGTTTCTGCAGTTGAGGGCCCCTCCGTGCGGCCGCGGCGATTCCTGATCCTCCTGGATCGCCGCCTCTGTTCCGGCTCATCTGCCTGTTGGGACGAGGAGCCAAAGCCATCCTTCCCCGTCCTGTAAAGCTCGAGCCAGGCACAGACATCCTCCGGGGTGTCGAAGAACTGAGTCTTGTCATCGACAATGATGCGGAGCCTTGCAGGGTAGAGGAGCGAGTACTGGATGCCCTCGCTCCTGAGCTCGCGCTTGACCGCTAGGAAGGAGAACCGCTTGCGTTGAGTCTCGTAGGTGTAATCCTGAAAGATGTTCACCTGACTGTTCGCTACTTTGAATGGACCATTATGTCTGGCGGCATTAAGGATTAAGTCCCTGTCCCGAAAGTGCAGCAACCGCGCCACCACCGGCCTCGGGGTGCGTCCCTGTTGCAGTGGCCGTGCCGGGACTCTGTGGGCACGCTCCAGAGTGTAGAAGGATGATAGCCCCTCCGGGGCCACCGTGTCACGGAGCCAGGTCTCCAAGTATGTCACCATGTCGCCATCCTCGATCTTTTCCGGTAGGCCCACTACACGGATGTTGTTCCTCCTGTTGCGGCCTTCCGCATCCTCCGCCCTCTGTTCCAGGGTCGCAATTCGGGACAGGGCATCCTTCATCGTCGCAGCCAAGGTTCGCTGCGCTGGCTCCAAGGTCTTCACCGAGCCCTCCACCTCCTTGACCCGGTCTGAAAGTTTGCCGTGGTCCGCTCTGAGGAGGCCTAGGCTCGTCGCCACCTGAGCAATGTCCTGTTGGAGGGCCGATCTCGTGGTCGCTATCGCCTCCAGGACGCGGTCGAACTGTTGCTGCATCGACGCGCCACCAGAACTCTTTGGGTCACCATGCTCCTCTTTGTCCTGGGCTTCCGAGTCCGAGGCGGTCGGGGTAGTCCCCTTGGCTCCTCTAGGTTTCCCCATGCCGCCGGGGGCACTCCGTGAAGGTCCCGGAGTCGGCGTCTCCGTGTGCAGGTGTCGACCACGACCCTCCCGGTTACTGGTCCTCAAATCGAGTATGGGCGACCTCCTTCTCCAGGGCCTGTGGAGACTCCTCCGCTTCGGCTCACGCCACCGCCACGGCGTCCGAGGGCACCGATGAGGGGGCGGAGACAACCGTCGCCGAGCCGGGCAGGCCCGCTCACCCGCTAGAGACCCGGGGTGAGGGCCACCAACTCCATCGGACGATTTGTGGTGCCAGAGTGTCGCGCCTCCCATGGAAGTGGACTGGCCAGGAAGACGTAGCTAGTTGCGGAGTCGTGAGGCAGGCCACCACCTGGATCACAGGGCGCCCGCTCCCGGGGTCCTCTACAACGTGGGCATCCGCCCGGTCACCCAACCGAGTGTAAACTTGTTGTAAAAAGTCCAATCCAATAGGTATCCAATGCACAGAGCAAAACCGGGCGCAAGTCGCTGCTCGCGGCACTTCTCCAAGTCAGTGGGTCCGACCAGGGGGACAAAGAAGTCCGGGCGCCATGTTGGGTCGCACTCCGCAACTCCGCAAACTTCGGTTTTACTCCGGAGCAACCCTCGTCCGAGCTCCACCAGGGGCCCCGGCAGGTCTTCGTCGGTCCGCTCAGCAGAATGCGGGGTCTGGGGTGCCCCGCAGCCTCCGATTTACAGGATAATCCCGGGCTCAGTCCCGGAGCCGAGCTCTCAGGCGACCATCGCCATCGGCGCCCAAGCCACGCCCCGAGGGGCCATTCCCCTCATCCAGCCATTTGCAGTACATGGTGTCCTGCAGGGCTCGTCCTTGAGACTTACCCTTTTTAACATTTATGTCCACCCCCTATCAGCTATCATATGTTCCTTCGGGTTCAAGAAGGTATCTTGTGCAGATGATATCCAACTGATTGTTACGCTGTCACCAAATATGAACACTGTTTCCAAGGGACTCAACAGCTGCCTAGCAAATGTGTCTGGGTGGATGGCAGCCAGCTGTTTGAAATTGAATGGTGAAAAAAACGAGGTTCTGATCTTAGGAAATGACCCAACGCTCTGGGATCCGATCATCTGGCCATATCACTTAGGAAAGCGCCCATCCCCTAAGTCAGAAGTAAAAAGCCTAGGGAATGCCCTGGACAACTAACTAACTATGGCCTCCCAAGCAAAACAAAAAGGTCGCTGGCAGCTGTTTCGGCCTTTTGACAGCCCCGAGAAAGACTTCGAAATGGCTCCCAGTAGAATCAAGTAGAATTGTAATTCAAGGTTGAATCCTGTCCCGCCGTGATTATGGCAACTCGCTGTACTTGGGCAGTTCAAAATCAATAATAAACTCCAGGTTATTCTAAATGCCGCAGTCCAGACACTGTTAGATATGCAGAAAACACAGTCAGTTGGCACTGAGCTCAAAACACTTGACTGGCGGCCCATAAGCTGCAGAGTACAATTTAAGGCACTATGGGCCAGATGTACAATCATTCACTTTTGCGAGTTGCTAATTGTGTCGAATTGCAACTTGCAATTTGTGACTCGCAAAAGTAAATATACAACAGTGTCTCAGACACTGTTTGCAATTCTTAATGGGGTTGCAAATTGCATGCCTCATTAATATTCATGAGGCAAGCACAATTTGAGACACCATTGGGAATGGCTAGCACTCCCAGGGATTGTGGCCTGAAGGGGTCAGAAGACTAAATAAATAAAGCATTTTTTTTTAATGCAGCCCGTTTTCCTTAAGGGAAAACGGGATGCATCTAAAAAAAATTAAACTTTTCACTTTCATGTTTTAAGGGTAGGCAGTGGCCCCTGGGACCCCTTTCCGTTTTTGAGTGGTTCACAACCTACTTAAAGTAGGTGGTAAACTGTGAGTGTTTTGCGGCTGCAAATGCGGTTGCAAATCAATCATACATTGCATTGAGACTCGCTAGTAGGAAGGGAAGCCCTTGGCACGCCCCTTCCTAATAGCAAGTCGCAAACCATATTTTGCGAGTCGGGGTTTTTAATTTTATTTTAAGGCTTGTATAGCGCTAGACTCGACTCCCGAAGGAGTATCTCGCGCGTTGTCCACCCAATAGTTACAAGACAGTGCTCTCAGGATTATGCAGGGTTATATAGTCTGAAACAGGAATGTCTTCAGTAGCTTCCTAAAATTGAGGTAGTTAGAGCATTGTCTCAGATTGAGGGGTAGTTTGTTCCAGAGGCTGGGGCCCACGAAGGAAAGTGCTCTGCCTCCCATCCGTGCTTTCCTGATTGATGGAACCTGAAGCAGGAGCTGATTACTGGAACGAAGAGTACGTCCCGGTGTGTAAGGGATAAACTTTTCAGCCAGATACAAAGGGCCTGAACCATAAATGCTTTTATGGATGGTGCAGCAGGTTTTAAACGTTATCCTTTGTCGGATAGACAGCCAGTGGAGCTTTTCCAAAAGGGGGCGGGATGGAGTTCTAGGCGGAACATTAAGTACTAACCTGGCTGCTGTATTTTGGGCCACCTGTAGCCTACTCAGTAAGTTGTCATTTGCAGATAGTAAAAGACCGTTGCAGTAGTCCAAACGGCTAACTACAAGGGCTTGGACAAGAGTCTTTCTGAGAGTATCTGGTAGGAAGGGAAACATGCTTTTCAGGAGCCCAATTACCCGAAAGCAGGACCCAGTCGTTTGATTCACGTGTTCCCTTAAAGACAGTCCTTGGTCCAGCCGCACGCCGAGATTTTTCACTGTTTGTTTGGGATTGGGACAGGCCCCAGATCCGAGGGCCACCAGTCTGGTGACCACAAAAGGGGGGGCCTCCCCAAACAGCTTGACCTCGGTTTTCCCCACATTACATTGGAGTAACTTGGAGGCAATCCAGCCGTACACCGCTTTCATACCCTCCGCAAAGGAATGTTTAATTGCAGGAGTAAGAGTATGGAATGGGAATAAAAGCTGGGTGTCTTCGGCATACGACACTGGAATAAATCAGTGTGCTCCCACCAGGTCAGCTAGGGGGGCCACATACACATTAAAAAGCGTAGGGCTCAGGCACGAGCCCTTTGGGACACCCTTGTGAGATCCATAGGATGTAAATGTATATATGTATAGGCATTTATATAGCGCACTACTTACCCGTAGGGTCCCAAGGCGCTTCGACCGCTGCGAAACCCTTCCTGGTTTCCCTGAGAGATGGTCCCTTAAGGAGAAGAACGAAAGGAGCCCAAGTTAACACTTTGTGAGCGGCCAGATAGAAAGCTCTCGAACCATTGCAGGGCCAGGCCTCCAACCCAAACCTCCTGCAGACGACTAAGCAGTATTTCGTGTGATATGATGTCGAAGGCCGTGGACAGATCCAGCAGCACTAGAATCATAGAGCCCCCTTTATCTTGTGACATCCTGATGGTATCTGTCACTGAGAGGAGTACTGATTCTGTGCTGTAATCAATCAATCAAAGACATTTATAGAGCGCACTACTTACCCGGAGGGTCTCAAGGCGCTTGGGGGGGGGGGGGGGGTGCTGCTACTGCTCGAACAGCCAGGTCTTGAGCTTCTTCCTGAAGGAGAGGTGGTCCTGGGTCAGGCGCAGGTCGGTCGGGAGGGAGTTCCAGGTCATGGCGGCCAGGTCGGAGAAGGACCTTCCTCCTGTTGTCGTTCTTCGGATGCGGGGGACGGTGGCGAGGGCGTGACTGGCTGATCGGAGATGGCGTTTGGGAGCGTAGAAGTTGATGCGGTTGTTGAGGTAGCTCGGGCCTTGATCGTGTAGGGCTTTGTGTGCGTGGGTGAGGAGACGGAAGGTGATTCTTTTGTTGACGGGGAGCCAGTGCAGGTCTCTCAGATGTCCGGAGATGTGGCTGTGTCGTGGGATGTCGAGGATGAGTCTGGCTGAGGCGTTCTGGATCCGCTGGAGTCTCTTCTGGAGCTTGGCGGTGGTTCTGGCGTAGAGGGCGTTGCCGTAGTCCAGTCGGCTGGTGACGAGGGCCTGGGTGACCGTCTTCCTGGTCTCGGTGGGGATCCACCGGAAGATCTTCCGTAGCATGCGCAGGATGTTGAAGCATGACGAGGAGACGGCGTTGACTTGTCTGGTCATGGTGAGGGAGGAGTCCAAGATGAAGCCCAGGTTGCGTGCGTGGTCTGTCGGTTTGGGTGCGGTGCCCAGGGCGGGGGGCCACCAGGAGTCATCCCAGGCGGAAGGCGAGGAACCCAGGATGAGGACTTCCGTCTTGTCTGAGTTCAGTTTCAGGCGGCTGGTCGTCATCCACTCGGCTACGTCTTTCATCCCTTCGTGAAGGTTGGCTCTGGCGGCGGCGGGGTCGTTGGTCAGGGAGAGGATCAGCTGGGTGTCGTCAGCGTAGGAAATGATGTTGAGGTTGTGTTGGCGTTGGGTCTGAATCCCGATTGAGAGTAGTCTAAGCCTCCAGACACCTCAATGAAATTTGACAAATAGATATTAATATGTCTCTCAGTCATCTTGCTTAGATAAGGCAGAAGGGAGATGGGGCGGAGGTTGGATAGATCTTTCCAAGGGAGGGCAGAATTCTTGCAGATGGGGTTTACAAGGGATTTCTTCCATTCTTGGGGTAGCCGACCCTCTTCAAGGGAGAGCTTCATTAACGTCTGAATCATAGGGCAAAGAATGTTGCCCAATAACGTGACTGTTTTGGCAGGTATCAGATCTAGTGGGGATCCTGTTTTGACTTGGCCCATCAAAGAATGGACATCACTCAGCCTGACTGCAGGAAAACGGTCAGCGTACCAGTATCACGAATAAGGGGAGGTGATAGGGAAGTTGCCCTTGGGGGAGGTGACCTTAAGAATTTTTGCATAGATCTGCTCCATTTTATTTTGAAAAAAGGAGGAAATATCATCGCACAGTGGTTGCGAAAAGACATCTGGGATTTCGCAGGCAGTGGGCTTAATAAAATCCTGAAGGATCCGGAAGAGTACCTTAGAGGAATTCTCAGCCTCCGTCAACTGGGAAGTAAGATAGTTCTTCCTAGCCAGCCTGATGATTTTATGATATAAAGACAAAGCATCAGAGTGACTTTTTTTACTTTCCTCAGTGCAAGTTTTCCTCCAAGTTTTTCCAGTTTCCTACAGCCCTGTTTCTCTAGTCTGAGTTGCTCAGTGTACCATGGCTCCTGGCGAGGTGCAGGGTGACGTTTGCACAACTTCATAGGGGCAAGTACATCAACCGCCGCTAGGAGAGCAAAGTTAAACTTAACTAAGGCGGACTCAATATTATCAGTGGTGGTGAAAGGGGTTCTACTAGTACCTTCTGGAGTCCGTCCAATGCCACTTTGTGACCTTGTCTGCACCAGTAGGAGGGGAGGAGGTGACGTTTCTTAGGTTTGTCCAGGCCTATAAGGGAAAATTCAATTATAAAATGATCGGACCAATTCACTTGAGTCGGGGGTCGGCAAGCTATCTTGAAACAGTTTGTAAAAATCATATCCAGGGTATGGCTAGCCAAATGGGGAGGGCCATTGTTTTGTTTAACAAGCCCTAGCATGGAGATATGGTCTCGGGGAGGTTAGGTAAGTCCCTGTGTATATTAAAATCTCCCAGGAGAAGAAAATCCTCTCCGACTTTAAAGTGGGGGGCCAATAGTTCAATGAGAGAAAGTGTGAAACCAGCACTTGGCCCTGGTGGGCGATAGACCAAGGCTCCCTTCCAATGGGCTTTGGAAGAGGAGCTAATTCTAAAGACCAGGATTTCCATCAGGGAGTTGCTTCTTTGTTCTAGTATAGAGACATTCAGCCCCCTCTCTATAGACAATAGCGATGCCACACACGTGCCTGTACTTCCCCTGGCCCACTTAGCGCCTCTCTGATGAATTCACCTCCCCCGGCCCCAAACTGCCCCGCCTCCTTTCGAGTGTGATTTTTTATTTAAGTCCTTTCCTTGTGGGAGGCAGAAATGACCCAAAATGTATCACTGAAAGGAACGCAAATAAAGGGACTGAAAAACACACTGCATTTGACATTAATGGTTGCAAATGTTCTTTTCAATAACAAGCTGCGAGTCGACTCCCTGTGTCCATGCATGTGCTTCAGAGAGCTGTCTCGGTGTTGTACGTCACAGGCAGTGGTGCAGGAGCAAGGTGATGGGGTCTCGGTGTATAGGGGCACACAACAGTAAGATCAGCTAATGAGCGCTGTGGAATGGGTTGTGAGTAACTTGTCCATGCACGCGCTGGAGGGAGATGCCTGTGTTCTGTACGTGACACAGGCAGGGGAGCAGGAGTAAAGTGTTGGGGTCTCGGTGTATAGAAGGGACACAGCGGTATTGTCAGGTTATGAGACAGGAGGTGGCCGGGAGGCTCGGGAGTGTGAACCCGGACTCTAATCCAAAATGCCATGGTTTGTGTGGGGCTCTAATTGAGTGTGTGTGGCTCTCTGTGTGTGGGTGGCTCTGTGTCCACGAATACTCTCTACTACTCTCTAATGCTCACCTATTGCCATTGCAAATGACAATACCATTTATTTATGTTTAAAAAAAATATATATGGAAAAAATGTCATGAGCAATGCCAATAGCTCTACCTTTAATAATGCCGAGACCATTGCATTGTAAATGCTTGTTAAAAAAGCGAGTGAGTTTTACAATGCAGCATGAACACAAGGAGCACAAATCTTTCACCTGGGACGAGCAGCGGGTCGGGAAAGACACTGCCACCGTCTTCCCTACCGCAGCTCGCCGACGATCAAACTCCGCCTAAATAGCCCTGGGGATGTACCATTAGAGCGCTAACCGCTCCAGTGCTAGACCGGAAGTGCCTGGCTCTCCCTGACCCGCCCTCCGCGCAACGGTACTAGCTACGGGGTCGGACCGGGCGGGAAGGAATGGTGATCGAGCCCAGGCTTCCAAAGTAATAGGTTACAGACTCGCAAAATATGGTTTGTGCGTGGGGCAGAAAAATGTTGCGGTTGCAAACGGGCAGAATTCCCGTTTGCAACTGCAAAAAATGGTCTTACATCTGCCCCCAAGCATCTTACATCGGGCAAAGCATAACACAGGCCCATTGGTCCTGCAGCAACTGGCCACCCCCCCCCATGCCAACAAGAACCTGCGAGCAAACAACTGTGAACTGCTCCTTGCCTCAGAATCAAGAGAGCTAGAAGTTGGGACAGGTCTTTTGCCTATCTTGCGCCCAGGCTTTGGAACTCTTTCCCCATCACCCTTAGAATGGAGGACAATTTTGTGAGGTTCAGAAAAAAACGTAAGACATCTTTTCCCTTAATTCTGTCCTATTCTTTTTAACTCACTCACTCCTCTCGGGCCAACAAAGCTGGGAAGCCCGATTTCAGGCAGCCATGCGCTCTACAAGTTCCGGAGAAGAATAGAATAGTCAATATCAACAGCTTTCATAAAACACCATGGTTTAGCAATGTCAAAAAGATGCTAACCTCTCTGGGACTGCAAGCTGCATGGAACACTACCCTCCCAGAACTTATCCCATGGAAGGCGCAACTGAAGAATTGTTACTGGGCATGGGTAGTGCAGACTGAGGCAGAATCCCCCTCAAGAGGGTCCTTGACAAAAGTGTTCTTAGATTTTAGGCATGACTTTAAGTGGGCCAGGTCTCACCAGTGCTGAGCACCAGCGGTTTTTTAAAGGGGGGCTCGAAACAGGTCTTTATCGGGCTCTGTTTTGTGCCTTGGCACAGGCGGTCCGTTTTTTCCCGGACTACAGTGACAGCAGGCACATCGATATGCGCGTGCTCACACTGCTCACTTCTCACTAGCGGAGAAGTAACGGCATGAGGTCATGCCAGGTGAACGTTCTAGGGGAAGTGAAATCCTTTAAAGAGAATCTTTTTCACTCTGGATTTCACTTCTCTTTTTGAAACTCAGGAGCAGCAACATTGTCGTGATGTCACCAGGGCTTTAAGTGGAAGCTTTTTCAATAATATATACAAGCCATAGTTGCTGCTTATTTATCTTATGCACTAAGAACCATTGACAAAGCCAATAGTCCTGACTTGTTGTAGGTATGATGTTACTTGTCATCAGGGCACGAGTCGGGGGTACACACGGGTGGACAGCGTGCACCAACTTTTTTCACAGGGTGGACGCCGTCCACCCTGCCAAGAAGTTGGGCCCCTCTGAAAAATAGGCTGAATTTGTCCAGGTGTAATTTGCAAACACCGGGACACATTCAGCAGGACCTGCATGTTGTTGTCTGCTTTGATCCACAACAAGGTGCAGGCAGGGAGGGGGCTTTCTTAGTTTGGACTCCTGCTGGGCCTATAACAAAGGGCCAATTTAAGAGGTCATCAGGCCCCGTTTTGTTGAGTCTCCTGGCTGGGAGCAGTCAGGAGCCTTAACCCTAGATGCCAATGAAGTGATGGGGAAACAAATGGTCAAACCTGGTTAGCACTTCACACATACTTAAGAGAGGCCGCTTTTCACTTTGTTCAGTCCCTGTTTAGGAGATATGCATGCACTGTAAGAATATCAGATGTGTTGGTCTTTCCCCGTATTTACACAAAATATACATAATTTATATAGTGCTTACTACCCCTGAGGAGGCATTGAAATAATTTCTTTTTCTTGTAAAGCACTATGGGTAGAGGAAGTTTATGCTGACAAAAGGCAACATGTGTGTGAATCATCTGCCTAAATCAGGAGGTTTTCCCTGTGTACTCGAAATATGCTCCAACGTACTCATGATAGACCTTCTAAACATACATGTGAGGTCTTAAGATCTGATGTCACTTCTTATGATGCCACTTCCTGTGATGTCACGCGCTGTGATGTCACGTGCTGTGATTTGACGTGCCGTGATATCACTTGCATTCTGATTAACTAGGTTAGTCCCCCCCACTTCTTTTTTTAGGACTTATGCCCTGCTTGTTGTATCATATATCTGGAGGCAATGACAGAAAAAGCAAAATACAAGTCGGGTGGCAAACTATGCTAAGCACAGACTTTTAGCTTCCTCACTTTTAAGCCACACCCTTAATTACATTGGTCACTCCCCTTTGAGGGACCCCACACTTTTTTCATCCCACTTAAAGCCCTGATTTTAAGTCTATAAGTGCACTTGAGCCATACTTGGATTTTATCAAGCGCCTTTGGACAGATAATCATACACTCAGTTTAGCCATGGCTCTCTTCCCCTAAAAACATTCTCGGCAAAATGGGCAACGGACAGTGCTGATCCACCCTTGGCCCCGGTTGCAATTCTGCAAATGGAACGGTAGCACATGTATGTATGAATTGCACACTTGTATAGCGCTACTATCACCCAGAGGGTATCCTGGTGCTTTGACTCTACCTGACCAGATACACAATCACAGAATTACACTACCCTGGGAAAGAGGTAAGTCTTCAGGCCTTTTTTAAAAGATGGAAATTCCCCCAGGCTCCTCAAGAATAGGGGGAGAGAATTCCAAAGTTTGGCAGCAGCATATCCAAAGGAACGACCACCCATCCGTAATCTCTGGACTCTAGGAACTGCTACCAAACAAGCCGTAGAGGAGCGTAAAGGCCTGGCTGTGCGGTGCCAGGAGAAAAGATTCTGCAACAGGACTGGTCCCTGATCATGCAGGGCCTTAAAGACCAGGCAAGAGGCCTTGAAGTGAATACGCTGCAGGACAGGTGACCAGTGAAGGTCTTTTAGCACCAAAGAGGAAGAAGCAGCACGCGGCCTAGACAAAGCAAGCTTAGCTGCCATGTTTTGTACTCGCTGTAGCTTACTAATCAAAGTGCCAGGTGCACCCAAAAGCAGTGCGTTGCAGTAATCCAACCTGCTGAGAATAATACCACGCACTACCTCTGGCCTCACCTGAACTGGAAGCATAGGATGAATCTTACGCAAGGTGCGATGCAACATCATGCAAGTGGCGATGGTTTTATTGACAAAAGCATACAGTTGTAAAATGGGGCTGAACATGACCCACAGGTTGCGAGCAGACTCCGCCTCCACCACAGTACTAAAAGAAGAAGATGGCCAAAAGTTCTCCGGCAGAGGGCATGGGATACGGTCAGATGAGCAATACAGCACCTCCGTCTTGGAGCCATTAAACTGAAGGGAGTTGTGTCTGAACCAGTGGGCAGTAGCTGACATGCAGCGACGAAAAGTCTCTTTGGACACTGCATCTTTGCCTTTAAGGGAAAAGATAAGCTGAGTGTCGTCAGCGTAATTGATCACCGAGATGCCAAAGGACTTAATCAGGCTGATCAGCGGACGGAGGTACAAGTTAAACAAGCATTTACAATGCAATGGTCTCGGCATCATTAAAGGTAGAGCTATTGGCATTGCTTATGACTTTTTTTTTTAATCATCAATAAATGGCATTGTCATTTACATTGCCAATAGCTTCGCCTCGGTTCTGGGATTGGTGGGTGGCTGGTATTTTTGGCATTCTTTAGAGGTCGGTTATCTCGCAGAGTGGCCTGTACGTTTGGAGTAGACCAATGCATTTAGAGATAATTATAACTCCTTGTTTTGCAAAGCACTATATACCACACGTGTGCTGTTTTCTAAGCGCTGTAAATAACAGATGCTACTTTACGCAGTTTATGGTTTATACTTGATATTGGCTGGTCTTGGATAGACTATTTGATGCACCTGTGTGCGTGTTACGTGCACAGACGCACGTGCTGAAGCGCATAGCCCTTTGTTTGGTGTACAGTTGCCCACTGCTTGCCGTCTCGTGGCTCGTGTTTTGAGGCACCCTGCCCATGCAATTAAAGAATTTTCTTAACAAAAGTGATTAAAAATAATTATGCGGAAAATGTGGCAAAAACCACATTCGCAATCAAACATGCGGTTTGGTCATAGGTTGCTAGGACCAGCACTTAGTGCCACCAGTATGGTTTCTAAACACTATAAATAACTGGTGTGCCAGTCTGTGCATGACTCTGCCCCAGCCCTGCCAACCTTCAATTAAACCTTGAGAATCCTCAAATGCCAGCTCCCCTCCGTCTCCGTGTTTCTTCAAGGACGGACTGGGGCCATGACCTCGCCACACAAATACCCATCCCAGCGTGACCCTTCCCTGCCCCCGTTTCTTAAGCCCAGCCTGGGCGTCTTATGTTCAGGGGGTCTGCTGGTCAGGGGTGTTAGCGGCACTTAACGCTCCCATAAATAGAAGCCGGTCACCCTGTGAAAGAACGCAAGGCCGCTCGCATGCCCCAGGAACGCACACACACACACCGCAGATGCGCACACACCCAGGCAGGCACACACACACAGATGCACACACACAGATTCGCACACACACTCACAGATGCACACACCCAGGCACGCACCCCCACACAGATGCGCACACATACACAGGCGCACACACTCACAGATGTGCACATACGTCCAGGTACGCACACACATGCAGATGCGCACACACGCCCAGTCATGCACACACAGATGCGCACACATACTCAGGTGCACACATACACAGGCACACACACACAGATGCACACATAGGCACTTGCACACACATACACAGATGCGCGCACACAGAGATGCATTCACATGCACAGGGAACCACACACACGCATGCACACATACACAGATGCGCACACATGCCCAGGCACGCACACACACATATATGCACATACAGACACATATGCACACACAGACACATACGTTCCCGTCTGCGAGGCTGGGAGAAAGAGTTAATTCCAAACTCCCCGAGTGTTCACATTTAAGACAAGAGCAGAATGTTCTACAACAAAACTGCCCAATCAGAGGCTCCGGCAGGAAGTAGTGTCAGAGCTCCAAGGGGCTGAAAACAGCATTTCACACCAGCAGCAAAAAACACTTAACAAGAACTACACCTTGAAAGAGAGGTCCATCGGGGTTTGTTGTAGTCTGACAACCGCAAAAGGGACAAAAAAAAAATTAACATTCCTTTTCAGTTACTATGGCAGCAGCCCCTACTATTTCAGATTCCTTCCTAACCCCACTCACGCTCTTGCGCGTGACACTACAGAGCAGCCTGAATGAGAAGAACAGTGTACTTCAGCGGAAATGTCTGAATTAGACGCGCATCTGGGGGCTCCAGCAGAGCTTTACATGGAATGAAACAACTGGGGCTGATGCAATTCGGGGCATGGCTTAAAAATATGCGCGCATAGTGCCGCCCCCGCTGGTATTTATAAGAAACAAGTGTGGCTTCGTTGTACAGAACATTGAAAATGCTTCCGTTTCGTAATGATGAGACTGGAAGAACCATGGCGAGTCTCTTTGACGTCACATTATACACAGTGAAGGGCGACACTACTGCAGAGTTAAATGCTCTTAAGTTAAAGCTGCTCCCTGGAGGGGGGGGGGGGGGGGCGTGCAAGGTCGGCCGGACTCCGGATCTCACCAGGGCGGGGGAGGGGTGCACGGACTGTCGGACTCCGCATCATACCAGGGCGGGGGACGGATGCAAGGACTGACGGACTCCGCATCATACCAGGGCGGGGGAGGGGTGCAAGGACTGCCGGACTCCGCATCATACCAGGGCGGGGGAGGGGTGCAAGGACTGCCGGACTCCGCATCATACCAGGGCGGGGGAGGGGTGCAAGGACTGCCGGTCTCCGCATCTCACCAGGGCGGGGGCAACACACAGATACCTCAGTGCTGGGATCGATTTAAGGGTTTTAAAAATGTTTGTGATACATCGGGAAATGTTCGCCTTTCAATTGAATATGATCAAGATGAATTAAAGTTTAAAAAGTTGTGAAGAGGTCTTCACTGGTACTGCGGATAGTGCGTCGAGCAGCAGAAGTTAAGATCAGGGATCCTGAGGGTAGACCCCTGTCCCAGGCCTCGCGGACACTCACCGGTGCAGATAATTTGTCTCCAAGACTGAGTGCTGGCGACGGCCGGAAGCAACGAGCAGCCGTTCTCTGGTCATCTCAAAGGGAACCGCATCCACCCGAATTCAGTTTCTTCTCGGGGCTCCCACGGATCCTATGAGCGGGAGGGGCCCAGGGTGGCTGTTTGTTGGATCGGCCGATGGTTTCTCACCAGGGCTTCGTTATCGGCTCAGGATGCAGCGGGTCACGGATCGGCGATCCCATGATGAGTGTGTGGTTCCGCTGCTCGGTTGCCTCGCCTGCTCCTTGCCAGGCTGCTTCTTGTTACCCCCGGGTTTTGAACTGTGATCAACTGTGGGGGCGGCCCTTCTGCTGGAGTTACTGCATTGAAAGATCACTACGCAGAGCAGGACGACGGGGGGCAGAGCAGGACGACGGGGGGCAGAGCAGGGCTGCGGGCGGAGGGAAGGGGGGGGGGCAGAGCAGGACGACGGAGCTGCGGGCAGAGTGAGGGGGGGGGCAGAGCAGGACGAAGGAGCTGCGGGCGGAGGGAGGGGGGGAGCGGGACCGGGACGAAGAAGGGCTGCGGGCGGAGGGATGGGGGAGGGGGACGGAGCTGCGTGCGGAGGGAAGGACAGAGCTGGGCGGAGGGAAGGGGGGACGAGCAGAGCAGCTCAGAGCAGCTCTGCAAACCACCACCGTCTTTCTCCGAGGCAAAGCAGAAATGCCTCGGAGAAAGCATGGTCATTTTCGCATTTGGGGGCGTGTTTTGCTGTTCTGAGTGACGGACAACGTCACTGTCTAAAGAACGCAAAAAATCACGCCCCCAAATCCGAAAAGGACGGGGCTACATTGGAGTGACTGATCTCTCCTCCAATGGCTGGCCTCCGTTTAGGAAGCCAGCCAATGAAGGAGAGAGGGGGCACGGAGGAGGGACATTCGCCGCTACTCAGACTCATTAAATCTCCGGCCTAAGACTGCGCAAGCGCAGCCTTTTAGGCCTTCGACCTAATAAAAAGGGCTGAACGCCGACCCCTGAGGCACACCCTGCCCTGCTCTTCTAATGCCAGATCTAAAAGGCGGCAGGGCAACAACTTGATGTCTGACGTATGTGCTTGTCCCGCATACTCTAGTCCTCGCTCACGGGGGCTGAAGCCACGGGCTTTCAGACCTGTATTCGCTGATCTCTCTATAGGTCGGTCCACATCCGCCAGCTATTCCCTGCAACGCCCGCCCCCTGTGTGCTGCCTGCCCCCATGCAGTACTCCAATGCACCCTAATCCCGGCATGCACCATCCTTGGCTATGTCCATTTCAGAACAAGCTCAGCTCTGCGATTGGCTCCTCTGCAGCTGAGCAATCCTAGAAGCGTGAGGGTTCTGACACAGGATGCTAGGAAGGAACATGCATTTCTTGCTGGCGCTAGTTCACACAGCCCTTCCCTGCCATAAACTCAGCAAAAGCACCCCAGTCCTGGGCTTCAGAACCACCTACAAGGCAATGATCTGTCACAACTCAGAAGACCTCCCCTCTTCCCTCCACAGCCACTACAAACCGAGAACACGTCACACTGCTCCGCCAGTGAACTCGGCCGTGACTTGTGGCTACACAATGTAGCGCCCATATTTGATAAACACCCGAGTTACATACTGCTGCTTTATTGGTTCCCTGAAGTCCGGAAAGTAAGTACCTCTAACAGTGACCTACGCCTCAATCACCCGAGCCCACACACCTGGATAGTCATACAACATGAACGGAACTTTGAAAGCTGCCTTCAATCCTGCCACAGCAACAACCAATCCCCGTGCAGACGTGAAGCCACTCGCCCTGGAATCGTCACCTGGGGCACCCTGGTGCCGTGCTCCGTCCGACGCTGATGAAGCACGAAGATCTGGCGAGAATCCATCCCAGGTGAGAGACACTCAGCAGCGTCACCCCAGCGCCGCGCACTCAGCAGTGACATCCCACAACACGTAATAAACAGGCACACGCGGTCCAATCACGCAAGTGCACACGGATGAGACATCACACACACAAACACACCTCTGCACACAATATTGACATCCCACCACACGCATGCAGGTAAATACACAAACCGGCACACACACAGCAGGGACATACACACACCGGCACACACACAGCAGGGACATCTGAGCACACAACTAGCCACACTGCAGAGGCCTACCACAGTACAAAGACATCACATCTAGCCAGGCCACACACACACTACACTAGAGATATTCTGCACACACAAGCAGGCAAATACACACACAAACCGACACACGCAGCACACAGACACACCCCGGAGTGTCAGTGTTGCACCTACACATACAGCAGTGATATTCCACCGTACACTAATACGTAGAAAGCGCATACACATGGCCCACTAATATTAGAAGAATCCTTGGTGCTTTAAATGGGCCGGTACTGTCCGGCACTCTTGAGAGGAAACATTAAAGAGGCGCTTCACTAAAGGATGTTATCACATGCTGGCCGCGGCCGCTTCTTGCACGTCACACAGGCGCCGCACATACACAATTTTTAGGTGAGTAGATCGCATGACACATACTAAACGGAATATGCCGTTTGATCCCTGGCACAGCTGCCGGGAGGGGGGGGCAGTAGAGGGGGCGAGAGGGGGAGGTTTGAAGAAGGCCTTCCACACCAGGTAAATTCTCCACTATAGCACCTCATCAACTGCAAGTACTTCAGTCAGTTGGGGAGGGGGGTCGATGCATCTGGGGTGCCCCGCGGTCCTGGAGAGGCAGCCCCCTGCTATGTAAGTGAGGAGGCGGGGCCCGTGCAAGCACCAACGCCTGCCCCGAAGCAATCTATTTCCATCCCTGAAACGAAGGTAAGAAAATTACCGCGCTGCGCCGCCGAGAGAAGCCATCTGATGCGGCTATTTTTAGCCTTATCAAACAGACACAACTGCTGTTAAGTCTGCAGAGAGCCTGACACCAACTGAACAAACATCCACAGGGGCGGCTCCGCGCTCACAATAAGAGGTGTGTGCTGTGGCTTCAGAGCCTCTCGGCGCGGCAGGTGCAGGGCCTGACAGGCCGCTGCCATGGGTGCTCCCAGAGCATGGCACGAATGCCGCGAAGCTCATCCCTGGCGCTTATGGGAGCCCTGGCGCAGAGACCCAGGCAAGCTACACCCTGGTGCAGAGACCCATGCGAGGCCTTTGCGCAGAAACCCAGGCGAGCTTCACCCTGGCACAGAGACTCAGGCGAGCTTCACCCTGGCACAGAGACTCAGGCGAGCTTCACCCTGGCGCAGAGACTCAGGCGAGCTTCACCCTGGCGCAGAGACCCAGGCGAGCTTCACCCTGGCGCAGAGACTCAGGCGAGCTTCACCCTGGCGCAGAGACCCAGGCGAGCTTCACCCTGGCGCAGAGACCCAGGCGAGCTTCACCCTGGCGCAGAGACCCAGGCGAGCTTCACCCTGGTGCAGAGACCCAGGCGAGCTTCACCCTGGCGCAGAGACCCAGGCAAACTTCACCCTGGCGCAGAGACCCAGGCGAGCTTCACCCTGGCGCAGAGACCCAGGCGAGCTTCACCCTGGCGCAGAGACCCAGGCGAGCTTCACCCTGGCGCAGAGACCCAGGCGAGGCCCTGGCGCAGAGACCCAGGCGAGCTTCACCCTGGTGCAGAGACCCAGGCGAGCTTCACCCTGGCGCAGAGACCCAGGCGAGCTTCACCCGGGCGCAGAGACCCAGGCAAGCTTCACCCTGGTGCAGAGACCCAGGCGAGGCCCTAGCACAGAGACCCAGGCGAGCTTCACCCTGGCGCAGTGACCCAGGCAAGCTTCACCCTGGTGCAGAGACCCAGGCGAGGCCCTGGCGCAGAGACCCAGGCAAGCTTCACCCTGGTGCAGAGACCCAGGCGAGGTTCACCCTGGCGCAGAGACCCAGGCGAGGTTCACCCGGGCACAGAGACCCAGGCGAGCTTCACCCTGGCGCAGAGACCCAGGCGAGCTTCACCCGGGCACAGAGACCCAGGCGAGGTTCACCCGGGCACAGAGACCCAGGCGAGCTTCACCCTGGTGCAGAGACCCAGGCGAGGTTCACCCGGGGACAGAGACCCAGGCGAGGTTAACCCGGGCGCAGAGACCCAGGCGAGCTTCACCCTGGCGCAGAGACCCAGGCGAGCTTCACCCTGGCGCAGAGACCCAGGCGAGCTTCACCCTGGCGCAGAGACCCAGGCAAGCTTCACCCTGGTGCAGAGACCCAGGCGAGGCCCTGGCACAGAGACCCAGGCGAGCTTCACCCTGGCGCAGTGACCCAGGCAAGCTTCACCCTGGTGCAGAGACCCAGGCGAGGCCCTGGCGCAGAGACCCAGGCAAGCTTCACCCTGGTGCAGAGACCCAGGCGAGGCCCTGGCGCAGAGACCCAGGCGAGCTTCACCCTGGCGCAGAGACCCAGGCGAGGTTCACCCGGGCACAGAGACCCAGGCGAGGTTCACCCGGGCACAGAGACCCAGGCTAGCTTCACCCTGGCGCAGAGACCCAGGCAAGCTTCACGTCATGTAGCTAAATTTATGGAAAAATGAAAAGTGAAAGATTATGTTGGAGGAAACCAAGTAATAGAAAATCAGTTTGAAGAAAAGACGATTTTAAGGAAATATACCAAATAATAGAGAATTAAAGGAAACATTTTAAAAGAAAGAACATTTAAAATAAATATATAAAATGATATTAACATTGGGTGGAGTTTGGGGTAGTGAGGAGTTTTTGGGTTCAAGGTAGTGTGATGTTTAGGATAATGAGGGTTTTTAGGGGGTCAGGGATGGGCGGAGTGAGGGTGCAGAAAGGGGTTTTAGAGTTAAGGAACGGGAGGAGTTTAGGGGTGGTGTGGGTTTTTTTGCTATCAGGAATTGATGGACTTTAGGGGTGTTGAGGGGTTTTTAGGGTTTAAGGATGGGAAGAGTTAGGGCTTGTGATGGGATTTAAGAATCAGTGATGGATAGAGTTTGAGAGTGGTGATGGTTTTAAGGGTTCAGGTAAGGGTGGAATTTGGGGGTAGAAAGGGCTTTTAGGGATCAGGAGTTGTGGAGTTAAGGGGTGTGGAGGGTTTTTAGGGGTCTGGAATGCTTGGTGTTTAGGGGATGTGAGGGGCTTTAAGGGATCTGACAGGAGATGTTGTTTAGGGGTGGTGAGGAGTTTTTAGGGGTTGGGATGTGTGGAGTTTATCGGTCAGGGATTGGTTTAATTTCCAGCGTGGGGGTGGATTTTTAGGGATCAGGGATGGGAGGAGTTAGGGGTTGAAAGGGTTTCAGGGTTCAGGGATGGGACGAGTTAGGGGTTGAAAGGGTTTCAGGGTTCAGGGATGGGAGGAGTTAGGGGTTGAAAGGGTTTCAGGGTTCAGGGATGGGACGAGTTAGGGGTTGAAAGGGTTTCAGGGTTCAGGGATGGGAGGAGTTAGGGGTTGAAAGTGTTTCAGGGTTCAGGGATGGGAGGAGTTAGGGGTTGAAAGGGTTTCAGGGTTCAGGGATGGGAGGAGTTAGGGGTTGAAAGGGTTTCAGGGTTCAGGGATGGGAGGAGTTAGGGGTTGAAAGGGTTTCAGGGTTCAGGGATGGGAGGAGTTAGGGGTTGAAAGGGTTTCAGGGTTCAGGGATGGGAGGAGTTAGGGGTTGAAAGTGTTTCAGGGTTCAGGGATAATAATAATAATAATAATAATACCGATATTTATATAGCGCGAACAGCTACCTCGCAAGGAGGTGTCCCGGCGCTGAGTAATCATTTTTCCAGGTAGAAATGGGCGGTGAAAGGGGAGAGAGTGTTTAGTTATTCTGGAAAAAGAGCCAGGTCTTTAGCTGCCTCTTAAAACTGGCTTCCGTTGGAGCCAGTTGGATGTTGGCCGGTAGGGCGTTCCAGAGTGTCGCCGTGCAGACAGAGAAAGATTTGCCTCCGAGTCTGGCTCTCTTGGCGCGGGGGATGGAGAGCTGGTTTCGTGAGTTAGAGCGCAAGCATCTCTCCTGATAGTATCTGGGGAGTCTAAGCTTTAAATAGGAGGGACAGGTCCCCTTTTGGGCTCTAAACGCCAGAGTTAGAGCTTTAAACTTGATTCTGCAGGCTACAGGGAGCCAATGCAGATCGCGCAAGTACGGAGAGACATGCTGTTTAAAAGGGATGTTTTTTAGCAGTCTCGCAGCCGCATTCTGCACGATCTGCAGTCGTTGCACCAGATATTTGGGTAGGCCAAGGTAGAGGCCGTTTGCGTAGTCCAGTCTGGAAGTGACTGTGGCATGGACCACCGTCTTGCGACAGTCTTCAGGCAGAAGGGACAGAAATTTGCGAAGGTTTCTTAGTTTATGGAGACAGCACGCAGAAACCTGCTGAATATGTGAAGAAAAGGAGAGACTCTCATCCCATCTTACTCCCAGATTTTTCGCGTTGGTGCTGGGTAGAGGAGGGATACCCATTTCGGAGGGCCACCACAGGCTTGGGGGGGGCCGAGTATGTTTGCCAAAGAAGATGACCTCCGTCTTGCTCGCATTCAATTTGAGTTTGTTTGCATTCATCCATTTGGCAACATCTCGCAAGCATCCCTTCATATTGCTGAAGGCTGCCTCTGAAGCATCCGAGAAGGGGAAAATTAGTTGTGTGTCGTCGGCGTATGAAATCGCCTTGACACCCCAATTAGCAATAAGGGAGAAGAGGGGAGCCAGATAAATATTAAAAAGTAGTGGACTGAGGGCCGAGCCCTGAGGGACACCACACCAGAGGGGTTTAGGTTTTGAGGAAAGGGGGCCCAAGGCTACTTTCTGGGTACGATCCGTGAGATAGGACCGTAGCCAGCCCAGAGCCTTATCTTCCAGGCCTGTGTTTTTTAGCCTTGACAGTAGCATCTCATGATCCACAGTATCGAAAGCGGCAGATAGATCCAGGAGCACCAACATAGCCGATGCTCCTGAATCTAAAGACCACCTGATCGATTCAGCCACTTCTATCAGAGCGGTCTCAGTGCTAAAGCCCGCCCTGAAACCCGACTGGGTTTCATGTAGTGTGTCTCTTTCTTCTATGAACCTGTTCAGTTGGCACTGTATCAGTTTTTCAAACATTTTGCCGGGGGCTGCTAACAGGGAGATTGGCCGGAGATTGCTCAGATCATCCGGGGCACCGTTTGGTTTCTTTTTTAAAGGCAGGAGTGTGGCATGTTTCCAGCAATCGGGGAATAGACCAGTTTTGATAGATGTATTCCAGATATGTAGCAATGAAGTGGCAATTGAGTCAGACATCATTTTCCAGAGCTTGGGCGGGCATGGGTCATCAGGAGCCCCTGATTTACATTTTTGTAGTTCCCTTTTGGCCTCGGCAAGGGAAATAGGATAGAATTGAGCTAAGGCGGGGAGGGAAGCCACATTATCATTTGTGTCGGACATGATTGTGGGCTCGGGACTGGTGAAGGTGTCGTAGACTTTCTCGATCTTTTTATCAAAAAAGACCGAGATGTCCTCGCAGAGTTTCTCCGACGGAGTCACTTCAGTTTCAATTGCCCGAGGTTTAAAAAGGATTGAACAATTTTAAAAACTTCCTTGCTGGATTGTTCAGCTTGCTGAATGGAGGTCGCAAAGAACAATTGTTTTGCTTTTTTTATGGATTTGTGGAAAACACGCAGGGCTTCTTTATAGCAGATTTTTGCTGATGTGGAATAGTTTATCCGCCAGAGACGCTCTAGTTTTTTGCAATGACTTTTTTCAGCCAATAGCTCAGTCGAGAACCAAGGGGCCGAAGGGGATTCTCTGCGTGATGTAGCGATTTTTGCAGGCGCGATAGTATCCAGTGTATTCCCTATCCAGAGATTTAGAGCCACAGCGTCCGAGTTCACATCTGATGACAGAGTTGGAGTAGTAGCTGAGAGAGCAGGACAGAGAGTCTCTGCTGATATGTTAGCCCAGTTTCTGCGAACATAGGATCGTCTCCCTTTTGTCTGGTGGTGGGAGGGGAGGGAAAAAGAAAAAGGGATTAAGAAGTGATCCGTCCAAAGCAGTGGTTGTGCGGTTTTGGCTGAACAGTCTGGGATATTGGAGAATATCAGGTCCAACGTGTGGCCTGCCTTATGCGTTGGTTCCGCGATAATTTGGAATAGGTTCGCCGCTTCCAGTGTAGAAATAAGTTGGGTGGCTAGGGGGCAGTCTGGACTGTCAATGTGAACATTAAAATCGCCAACTGCAATAAAATGGGGGTGAACTATTGAGCTTTGGACTATAAGGTCCATAAGTTCGGCGGTATAGTTGGTAAGGCAATCGGGGGCCGATAGATGATCAGGCCGGCTAGAGACAAGTGGGGGTTTATTTGAAAGCAGAAATGAAGCCCCTCAATGCCTGGGATGGAGGTAGGCGTTGAGGAGGCCAGTGTATATTTGTCTTTAAAAATAATCGCTACCCCACCGCCCTTTTTATCATTTTCTCTGTTTGAGACGCTCATTTTGTAGCCTGGTGGGACAGCCAGTGAGATAGAAGCTACACTGTCCACAGACAGCCATGTTTCTGTAAGAAATAGAGCGTCCCAATCGGAGTCCTCTAATAGCAGCCAGATGTCGTCAGCATGCCTGGGGAGGGATCTGCAATTTAATAGGGCGGCTTTAATAGTGATGTCGGGGTGGTTAATCGGGGAGCCTTTTGTAGAATTTAAAACTGCTGTTTTAGGGGGTGAAACGTCGCGAAGTGTCATGTGGCACACCGGACATGATTGCGGTGGTGTAACGTTGGCCAGGTCATACCTGAGAGCATGACAGGGATTGTCTGTATTCAGGGCTAGTAGTGCAGACTTGGACCAAACGATCCGGGTGGCGTCCCTGCTCTTACCGACAGCGTGGCTGGCGCTGGTCGCGGTCTCGTCGCGGACGGGCGCAGACGGGCTTGCCTTAGGCGCGCCTTCGGCGCGCAAACGGCGCCCCCGCTGCGCCCGTCCGCTGCGCCTCCGGAACATACACATATTTTATAGTGGCGGGAGAGAGTAGTGAAGGGGGCGTGGCCTCACAAAAAGGGATGGGAGGAGTTAGGGGTTGAAAGGGTTTCAGGGATGTATGGAGTTTAGGGGTAAGGGGTGTTTGAAGTTTTGGTCTAGTGAGAGGAGTTTTAGGGGGCAAGGATGGATAATGCCTGGCTGGGGGGTGGGGGGAGGGAGTTGTGAGGGAGGGATGATGTTTGGGATGCTGAAGGATCTGAACTACTTGTTTGATACTGTAAACAATATAAACCTAAAGTAATGCCCCTTGAAATGAAGCACTGAAATAAATACATCTGAGAAAAAAGGTCTCTGGAAGTAGGACCTGTAACCATTACATTTACACTGTCAAAAAGAAGCATGCAAAAGCCAATTTTGGAAAAAGAAAAAAACCCATGTTCTATTAATCGAATTCTATGAAATGGAAAATGGCATTGATCTTGCAAACTTCAAGTAATCGGTTTAGGCGAGATGGTTTCCCAGTAATTGGTATTCATGAAATTGCGTTTCTATGAAATTGCATCCAGCGTGTGCCTTTATCTGCTGAAGACTGCTATCGACGCCAGCCAGCCCTTTCCCTTTCTCAGAGGGTGCCTTCCCCTTACATCC